>NC_090448.1:791217646-792572646 GCF_031143425.1 Pleurodeles waltl
GGGTAGGTTTTAGGGTACAGGATGGGGGTCATGTAGTATTTAGGACAGAGCGGGGTAGGTTTTAGGGTTCAGGGTGGGGGCAGGGGCATCAAGGTAGTTTTTAGAGCAGTTCAGGGAAGGTTTTAGGGTTTAGAGTGGGGGTCGGGGTAGTTTTTAGGACAGGGCAGGGTTACTTTTAGGGCTCAGGGCAGGGGGTTTAGGGCTCAGGGCAGGGGCAGTTTTAAGTGCTTGGATGGGTGGAGTATGGTATCAGGTGTAAGGGGGCAGGGTAGGGAGAATTTACCACGCATGTTCCTTTACCAAACATGCTTTTACAATGAAATTCGTTGAAAAGGCATGCGTAGTAAAGACATGGTTATTGTTGAGACCGCGATGTTAAGGCATGCACGATATACGCATGTGTTGTTCTATCATTCATCCCTCAAACCAGTCTAGGGTGTCAAAGCACTTTACATCACACAGACATTACGCAGAGACAATCATCATATATGTGTAAATCAGTGTATAGGAAATGTTACATAAGACAGAGGACTACAAGGTGTAGGTGTCACAGGTCATCCATACTGGTAGCAGGTATAGTTTCAGAGTGCTTTAACTGGAGAAGCGCAAACTCAGAATTTAAAACATAACACCTTGGTTGGGGGCTCTCTTTAATAATAAGAACTGCACTCAAATCAACTTGTTTTGCAACATTAAGTTAATCAAAAAGTGGGGGGAAATCATGACGCTCTAATCTATACCTTGATGTTTGCATGCAGCTCTTTGATGAGTTCATTGCTCACTGTTCTATATTCAGTTTTCATTTATAAATTGCAGGGGACAAAAAAGGAGCTCTCTGATGTAGGAAGCTGGCCTTGTGTGTGGTGAGTACCTATGGTATTATCACCTTATACCAGGTCCAGGTATCACCTTATTAGTGAAGTGTAGTCAGTGTCTGGAAGCCAGGCTCTCTAGAGTTAGCTGTGGATGAGCAGCCAAGACTTATCTAGGACACATGCAAAGATCATGCAATACCACTGTAGTCACACAGCACTTACACACATGAAAGAAACACGTGTTACGAAAATAAAGGTTCCTTATTACAGTAACACAAACACTAAAACACTAGATAGACAATACTCCAATAGGATGTAAGTAACACACTATTATATGTACAGCAGCAATCACAAATTGGCATAAAAAGCAATAGAAAACAGTGAAAAGCAATAGGCAATACTGAAGGCCTAGAGGGGACCAGACCATATACTAAGAAAGTGAAATGCGAAAGCCGGGTCCCCACCCAAGGAATTGGAATTGGTAGAGGGGAGCTGGAGGAACTAGGAAACCCCAAAGGTAAGTACCAGAGTGCCCCCCAGCGACCAGGAGAAAAAAGGTAAGTTACAGTTTTTTCCCTGACCCACCAAAAGGACTTCAGAGAAGGACATTGCAAAACGCAGACAAGACTGCAAGAAACTAGAGGTGGATCCTGGAAGAGTAAGACCTGGAAAAGAAGGGCACCAAGTCCAGTTTAGGTAGGATGGTCCGGTCGTGGCAGGAGCCACTACCCACCCATCTGTGGATGCAGGAGTTGGTCGACGGGGAGACGAAGATGGTCAGCAATGCAGCACTGGAGCAGATGAAGAGGCCCTAGGTGATGCAGTCGACGTCCCACGCCAGATGAAGAATTGCAGTCAGCCTGTGGTGTGGAAAACCCACCAACAAGCCTTGGCAAAAGCAAATGTCGCAGTAGGAGAAAAGTGGAGCTACCGGGGACCAGCAAGGTCCAGGGGGACTCAACCCATGGAGGGGAGTCTCAGGTGACCATCAGCAAGGCAGAGAGTCTGGAGGAGGAGAGGCAGCCCCCACAGAAGACCTACAGGCAAGGAGCCCAGGAGCTGTAGAGAGGCCCACAGCACACCTGAAGAGAGGTCCCACTTCACAGGCGAAGCACATTGAGGGCTGTTCTTCACAGAGAAGAGTGCCGGGGGTAGCTGCAAGAGATGCGGTGCATGGGGGTACTGTCCTGCATGGGAAGGCAAGGACCTACCTACTCCAAAGTTGGGCAGCTGGTAGAGAGGACCAAGGAGACCACTCCAGACTACCGCCCCTGATGCAGGATCCACGCAGCTCAGGAGGAGAGGAGAGGAGATCCACGCAGCCGGTTGTTGTTGCAGTTGGTGCCTGCGGATGCAGATAAGTGACTCCTTCACTTCAAGGAATTTTCCTTCTTTCTTCTCATGCAGACTGAAGACTTGCTGCCCTCAGAGGAAGCACAGCTGGGCAAATGTTCCAGTTGCTGGAAGGAGTCGGTGAAACAATGTTGCGTGGCAACGTCGTCGCTGGAGCTGCAGATTGTAGGTTCCTGTGAAGTCCAGTTGCGGTTCCAGTGGCCAGAAGTCAAAGTAAACGTTGCAGAGGAGTCCTGCTGGAATCTTGCACGTCAAATCTGAGGACCCACCCAAGAGGGAAACCCAAAATAGCCCAGAAAGGGGGATTGGTCACCTAGCCGGGTGACCACCTAGGAGGGGGCTGTGATGTCACCTCCCTGACCTGGCCACTCAGATTCTCACAGAGGCCTCTGCCAACCTTAGATTCAAGATGGAAGAATCAAGTGGCCACCTGGAGGAGCTCTGGGCACCACCCCTGGGGTGGTGATGGACAGGGGAGTGGTTACGCCATTTCCATTGTCCAGTTTCACGCCAGAGTAGGGGCTGAGGTCCCTGAACTGGTACAGACTGGTTTATGCAAGGAGGGCACCAAATGTGCCCTTCAGAGCATACTATAAGCTTGGCGAGGCTACCCCTCCCAAGCCTTGTAACGGAGAGGGTGTTGCCTCCCTCTTCCAAAGGAAATCCTTTGTTCTGCCTTCCTGGGCATGAGCTGCTCAAGCAGCAGAAGGAGGGCAGAAATCTGTCTGAGGGAAGGCAGCAGCGTGAGCTGTTCGGAAGACCCCATAAAGCTGGTAGGAGCAATGCTGGGGATCCTCTAAGGAGCCCCCAAAGTGCATGGAATCATACAATCAATACTGACAATAGTATTGGGGTATGATTCTGACATGTTTGTTACCAAACATGCCCAGGTTCGGAGTTACCATTATGTAGCTGGACAAAGGTAGTGACCTATGTCCAGTACAAGCGTAAAATGGCGTCCCCGCACTCACGAGGTCCAGGAAAATGGAGCTGGAGTTTGTGGGGGCACCTCTGCTTCTGCAGAGGTGCCCTCACACACAGGTACTTGCAACCTACCCTCTGGGCTAGGAGGGCCTACCATAGGGGTGACTTACAGTGACCTGGTGCAGTGGCCTGAAGTGAAAGGGTGCAAGCACCTTTTCACGCAGGCTGCAATGGCAGGCCTGCAGACACAGTTTACATGGGCTCCTATGGGTGGCATAATACATAATAAATTCTGCAGCCCATGGGAACCCCTGATCCCCCAATGCCCTGGGTACCTGGGTACCATATACTAGGGACTTATAAGGGGCACCAGTATGCCAAGTGGGGGGGGTGGGGGGTCCAAGCAACCAAATTTAATGGGAGAGAGCACTGGGATCCTGGTTAGCAGGATCCCAGTGAACACAGTCAAAACATACTGACAACAGGCAAAAAGTGGGGTAACCATGCCAAAAAGAGGGTACTTTTCTGCATCTGACAAAAGCAGAAACCCACTGACCTATTCACATTATATACACTTTGTGATCTGCATGTAGACGGCCTTTGTAGCAGGCATAGTAACCTTGTACGTTATGATGAGTCAAAACTTCCACTAGACAAAACTTCAGTCTCTCTCCAGAATGACCATTAATCACCGGAATTATCTTAAGATTTTTATTGTTCCCTGAAAACTGATGGTGGCAAGGAACATCCAGCAGGTGCTTTTAAAGTCACAATATACTTGCAAACATAGTACCCCCATCCTAAGTCAGCACCCAGTGCGGCAGCACCGGTTGCATCGCCCTAGCTGCCTTACCTTGCCCTGCCCATCTCTTAGGCCATCTGGTTCTTCCTGGGACCCATGCTGTGTGCTGGTCTCTCCGCTGTCTATCCAGCAGTGTCAGGCTCTGTTCCACCATAGCCTGTGATGTCCTGTAAAGCCTGTGAGCTGCCACAGTGCTGGCTTCGCATCCACAGGCCATTGGCAGGAACTGAGATTTACAGACAGCCCTTGCCCTTCAGAGCGGGCTTTCACAAATACCAGGAAGGCTGAGGGAGAGACAGGGGACAGAAATGTTGGGGGGGGCAGGATGTCAACTTAGGGGACAATAATTAGCACTGGGGCAGGCAAGCTGGAGACAGAGGAGAGAGGAGAGTGAGAGAGAGGTGACAGAAAGGGGGGCCCTAACAAACACTGGCGCACAGGGTGCCACTAGCGCGCTAAAGCCTGCCCTGCTCATATCTAACAGTAACTCAACAATACTGTTTTTAGAAAGGGAGATACTCTGCAACACAGCACTGTATTTAAAAAGAAAGGGAGTTACTTAGCAATAGTTTATTTAATTACCCAAACCTCCTTACCTTCTCAAATCTTGCTGCTGTCTTCAGGGTTCGATCTTCAAGGGACAGGAAGGGTCGGGCTCAGGAGGGACTGGATGCACACAGCAATCAACAAAGGGCCTCTCCTCTCCCTTTGTTCTCAGAAGTGCAGACTGCAGGCAGCTGTGGCGGCAAGGTGAGAAAGAATCCCTTGTGTGCTGCAGCACAACAAAAGGGCAGAGGGCGAGTGTCCTGGAGCCAGGTCACAGGTCAAGTGCAGGGCCATATAGGTAGCGCTTTCATGCGCTAATGGCCCTGCGAATTACAGGAGAAGGGAAAATTCTTCTGTCCCCTCGTCCCCCCCACCCTTGTCCCCCGTGCCCCCCCCACTCCAAAATCTGGGCGGGACATATCCCCCGCGTCCCCCACACTTCCTACGCCCATGGTGACGCATTTTCGTTTTTTTCTTCCTCCGTCTTTCACACGTGTGTCTTTTGCTCGCAGTAAATGCTCGAGGCAAAAAAATAAGCGCCAGCCCTTAAAAATAAATGCTGGTGCTCCGTACTGGAAACAACAAGCACAAATTAAGCACTGCTGTTGCCCCACCGTCCTCTCTTAAACGTAAACCATATTTCCACTACTCACACAACCTTGACTCTAAATCCAGTCTCTCAGTCATATCTCTTTTCTACCTTTAACTACTAAACTACAACGTATTCTGAGAAACAGTGGGAAGGTGGATTTAATTTCATAAACTGAAAATAATTGTCTCAAACCGGCACACTAGCTGTAAGTTTTCAAAAAACATCATAATGCTTAGAGTCAGTAATCCAAACCACCAAGTTGGTGTAGGCGACTTTTGTGGTTTTAGACAATTGGCCTTTTACAAAGAGTGAAATAATTGGTATTCTGTTGTTTGCATGATTTATTCACTATTCAAGAGTACAGTCACTTATATCATGAAATAATCAGGCCCGAAGACTCCTGTTAGGTGTGGATAAATTATTACTTTAGTTTGTCTGTCGACAAATGTGTACTGGGTATATAGACCAAGACCAGGGCAATATGAAACCGCTAGATATTGGATATCATGAGACGTAGCATGACCGAAATAGAGGCTTAAAGGTATTATTATAGTGAATAGCACTAGCAGTAAAGGCGAGTCACAAAGTATAAATATTGCTGCCAGCATAGTTTTGAATACCTCATATGGGTTTACCTATATAGACATGTTCTGCTACTTTTGAGAAATGTATATTATTTAGTAATGCCCACAGAAAAAAGTATTATAATTTTGGAACTTAGTGACCCCTTTGATATATTTTAGTTGGAGTACAGGTGCTGATGAAATATTAGATATCTAGAATTCTGACAAAATCTCTACTATTCCCTATGAATTTAAGTGTTTCATACTAGAGACTTTTGTGTTAATTGTGAGAATCTCATAATATTTAATAACACTTGTAGGAATAAACATTGTCCAGTGGTTGACCTTTTTTCCAATATATCTAAATTGAGTAAAAATGAAAGCACTAACATTGGAGAGACTAGATTTCCAAAACTCAGGCAAATGACCTTTTTGAATGGCTCATAGAGTTGAAGTCAGGCTTCTGTTTCTATGTTGCACGAGGTATCATCTGGGGTACCGGATGGAGGTAAATGCTCAATTTGCTCATTCTAAATTGCTGCTTGATTAGATGGGATAACTGAGTCGTAGGAAGTGTGTCTACAGAGTTGAGATGAGCCAGATTCTGAGACTTACACTCATTCCAGAAAGTGTGATAACATAGCGTGAGAACTAATATGTTCGCCTAATTTTCTTCATAAGAGACAATACTTAATTCTAACAAACAGTGAAAGAAATCTGCATACTTAACCTTTGCCATGCAAACATCCTTATTAAAACACACCTCTGCAAATAGGCATGAATGTCTCATAACTAATAGATTTTTGTCATAATCAGTGGTGTACTGATATCACTACACTCCGAGTTTAAATGGGGTTCGAGTCCGTAATTCAAGGCTTTAGACATGACATTTACAAGCAAAACTAGCCATAACTGTTATGAGCAAGGAATTCCAGCGTAGTGAAATCATATAAAATGTATTGGTAATCCATGCTAGCAACTTATATGGCACTCCTAGTATATTAAAAATGTATGACATAAGTTGATACACCGTTTAGTTTATCTTCATTTAGATAATAGGATCGGATAGAAACCAAAGAAAGTTATGTGAAAGAGATGCCAACAACGTTGATTAGCTCAATGGAGAATAATCCAAAACTATAAATGCCACCCTTGAATAGCTCATTTGCGCTAATGTGTAATATTTTGTTGAGAAATGGGTTGAAGAGTAAGTGAGAAAAATAAACATTAGAAGATTGGAAACTAACGACTGTGAATGAGTGACAGTTCTTGAGGAAAAGTGTTAGGTTTCCTACATTGATGCTTATCAATTATTGATAGATCTATGTTATCAATAGATCTATGTTATCATTACTGGATGATTATTTTCTCTACTTAGAAGAACTTTGATTCACTTTGTTTATTTTGTTCAATTCTACAGAAGCAGAATTGCAAAGAAGTACAAAATATGACTGTTGCTGCCCTCATGATGTGAGCAACATTCGCAAAACACGCATTGGCAAAGATGTGGGCATAGATATGGACTACTGAATCAGTAAGCTATGCATTTTTTAATCAGGTAAACCACAGTCATAAATCAAATATGGAATTAATACTAACAGACTTTTTAATTTTTTTTCTCATGGTGTACCCAAAGTGACTATCAATACATTTTGGAATGTGCTATGATCTCTGGCAACCATTTACATCGAATTACAGGCACTGGAGCAGGTCTAGAAAAAGTTGCTAGAAGTCTGACTAATGCCATAAAAGTGTCTGCATCACAAAGAAAAAAGGATCTTAAGTTGTTCTGTGGGGTTGGATTGAGATAAAAAATCTTTGGAGGTGTTTGTGATGGTTAATAGTGAGCTTTTCCCTTAGCAGAAAAATAAAACCCTCTGTCTCTTGGAGCTACTAGGCTAAAGGTAGAAGTTTGACATCCAAGCCTGAATATCATGCAGGAGGTTGTTCAATACCTATTCCTGGAGTGGTGTCTCCTTAGAATTTAATGTATAATTGGGTGTAGTGAACATAAGATAATACAGGCACCTATTACTCATAAAGGAGTTCAAAGAATGGACAAAGATATACAAGCGTCACAGCTGTAGGAGACTGCACAATTCAGCAGACAGACTTCAGAATAAAAGGGACCCAATTTGTCCTGACTGGTCCAGGCTTCTGAGAAAGAATTAACTCGCCTGGGTGTGATGTGTGAGGCTGCCAACGTGGTAAGACAGGCATTCTACTCTTTTAATGCTCTGAGATGTCATTCTTTTTTACTTCTCACTGGCTGCACCAATCACATGGTCCTACTGAAGCTAGAACTTCTGTTCCCATGCTGTCAGCTAAGCAGAAGTATTGCTGAATTCCAAATTTGTTCTTGCTGTGAGAACTTTGTAGATGGTCTTTGTTGGAATAGTGCAGATAAATTTTCTGGAAAGATATCGGGAAATGACCACACTCCCCTAGACTTCTTCATTGTTGCTCATTATATTATTATAGCCTTAGAATCCGCCGTAGCGGGCTCTACCGGCTATTAAAGGCCCGCTCCCCGCGTTAAATACCCGAGCTGAAGGCGAGGGCATTTAACAAGGGAGAGGGACTTTAATAGCCGGTAGAGCCCGCTACGGCGGGTTCTAAGGCTATTAGAACATTCTGCCACTCAGGGCAGAATGTTGTATTAAAAAAAAAAAATGTTCACGGAGCCCGAGGGGATTAAAATCCCCTCGGGCTCCGTGAGGCTTTGTTCACAGCTGTTGCTGTGGACAAAGCGAACATTGGAATGTTGGCGCTGCGGGCTTTTACCGGCCAGTAAAAGCCTGCAGCACTCCATTGTTTTCAATGGAGCTACCAACATTCCAATGTTCTAATATTTATTATGTCATCCTCTACATCAACATGCTAGAAAAATGGATGGGCTTCTCTTACAGTCCTACAAGGTTCGCCTCTTACTTCGCTTTCTTCCACCGGCTCTCCAGGTCAGAAGCGTATGAGCCAAGAAAGTACCTGTCCCCAGCAGAGTACCTAAGGGAGTTGTCCATTCCACTCTCACATCATCTTAAATCTGTACACGGAACCTCGTAAATGCGTTCTAACAGACAATAACATCATTATTAGTCAAAAAGCCAAAGTCACACAACTCTACCATAAATGTTCAAGGCGTCTATATGTGTTAACAGCACCAAGCAACCACAGATTCAAGCTTGGCTATTTGACATAAACTCAATGGATGCTTCAACCTCCTGCTGTCAGTCAATGTGAAATCACTTGGATTCCCCCTTGACAGAGACCTCTCATTCCAAGAAAACCATAACTACATGGTACCAGTTTTGTTTAATGAAACCCTTCTTATCCAGATTGAATTTAAGAACATTTGTAAAAGCCTTCGTCCTTTTCAACCTGAATGAAGCAAACACAATCCTTACAGGACCAACGAGCTGCTGCACATCGTAAAAGGACCTGATGAAGCTCAACCACAGTATCCATTGCTTCCACCTCCAAGCACGGTTCATCTTCAGTACCATCAGCATCAACCTGGTCATCGAAAATCAAAACACTGATTGCATGGCTCAGAAATTAACTACCTCATGTGGGCAGCTGCACATGAGAAGCCAGAATATTGCCACACTGGAGTCTAAGAAATGTAAAAGAGGAAAAAACAGTAGGTTGGGCATCTTCATTTACATACCTAAGACAGAACAATGCCCCTATCAACATCAGAACATCTCCAACTCTCCCACAATTCAGAAAAAAATTGAAGACACACTTCTCTCTGAGGAGCACTATCACCTTAGAGGTTTAAGACCTACAAAATATCTGCCTCATTTGATAGGATCTGGTATCATACTTTATGGCTTTTATTCTCTATTGTTCAAAGCTTCATTCCTCCTTATGACTCTCCCCAGGTTTGCTTTGTGCACACACACACACACATACGGTTCTATGTACTTTATACTTCTTTTTTCTCCATCTGTTTTCTTTCTGCCTACCTGTTCTCTCCCTTGCTGTCTGTTTAATAATGTTGTGATTTTCATCCAACCACTGCCTTTCATACCTTCTCTGCTCCTTTTCTCCATCTAGTCCTCACTCTCCCCTTCTTGTACCGTCCATGCCTCAAATTTATATTGCTCCTCTTTCTCTAATCATTTCACTCTACATCTATTACTCCATCCTCACTTTTGCACCCTTTTCTAAAATAACATCCTAATTCCCCTCTCACTCATTCTTTTACTAAATAATTTAATTCCAGACTTTCTCCCTATTACTCTATTTTCTCCTCCCTTGTTTCAATTATTTTAGCTTCCAACTTCTCCTATCCCCTGCTGTCCTCATCTGGCTTTGCCTTTCTTGATCCTTTATGGACGCCTGTCTCCTTCTCTCTCCACCCCTCTTCTTCTGTGAGGAAACCAAAATATATTTGATTATATTTGCCATCTTTGATCTTTTTCCGCATTGTAATGCTAGATGGATCAGAATTCCCTTATTGAACTGCAAATGGTTATGACACAAACTGTATGCAGGTTTTTGTATAGCTGCAAGTAAGCCCCCATTTCATCATAGCTTAGTGCAATTTAGCAGGTGGATATGAATGTAGTTTTTAACCACTGGATCCTACAGAAGTCACTCTTAGAAAGATTGACACACTCAGGATTATCTTGAGTTAGGAACATTGATTTGACACAAAATAAATAAATGCATTTTCTTGCATATTGCATAGTGAAAAACAAATTGGAGTATACATAATTAAAGTGATTTGTCCTCGATCAGATTATGTGGAAAGCTTTATTTTAGTCCTTGATCTAGACGAGTGGTTTCTGCAAATTCACCACTACATCACATCTGCCTGGCAAGGATTTCCCTAATGGCTACCCACAATCGTAAATCAGTGTCCCAATCATATGGAAAATCGCAGAATGATAGCAACAATTGCTTAATCATATATATGTAAAGCGCACTGTGATTACCTGATGATATTTAAGTTCTTTATAGCATACTAATTCAGGTAACTAGACTGTTAGTATTATGGAATACATTGAAGGGTCACTTAGATCCTAGTGAACAGTTTGCAGGTCTGCCTGAGGAGCAGTGGCCTCCATCACCCTGGCTAAGGGTCACCATCCCTGCACGGATCTCTGAGCAGTGAAGGGAGGCTTCCCTACTGCTGGGAAAGTAGCACTGTGGTGGCTTGCTGAGCAGCTGCTGTATCTGAAGTGTCAGTTCGTCAAACATTGTGTGTTCAAACTTCCAGAGGGAGAGTTTATTTTCTATAAACAGAAAAGTAACTGGCACGATGCAGAGGGAGTTTTTGGCCTATGCATGGGGCATTTCTATATCTTCTCTGCGTGTGTCCGGAATGCATTGAATGGCAGAAATGGACATGGAAACGGAGTGATAATTGCACCATCCTATGAGGGTGGGCGACCGCCACTATGACTCAGTATTCTTCTGGCAAACAAATCATTCAGTCTCAGGTTACCGTCTGGAAGGAAAGGTGAGGATCTGATTTCAATAATCTACTGTCCCTGCACCCCTAAATGGAGCAGGGGGAATCTTAAATTTGTTGGGGCAGTGGGACTGTCAATGTACGCAAAAACTCTAAATTAGTCCACGCCCTAAATAAGACCCTTAATTGAATAAAACACGCGCTACCACATTTTTGCTGTTTGACAGCAAATGCTCAACTACCAGGGGTATTTTTTAGATAGTTGC
The DNA here is from genome assembly GCF_031143425.1 of Pleurodeles waltl. Lineage (NCBI taxonomy): Eukaryota > Metazoa > Chordata > Amphibia > Caudata > Salamandridae > Pleurodeles > Pleurodeles waltl. The sequence continues at coordinate 791,228,930 of NC_090448.1, forward strand.
TTTTTTTTAAAACTGTATTTATTGATATATTAATACAATACCAAAGATTGACCGCAATGACAGTCACAGTAGACAATGTGCTAGAACTGGACACAGCACTGTATGCAATGTACATTTTATGTTAATAAAAAAACGTAGAAATAAACTTGATAAACAATCTCAATATAGCCCATGCACCCATGTGTATACCATTAAATACAATCGAATTCATCAACTAACTACCCATACGCTGCTGTTCCCCCTCTTGTGAGACGACCCCCATTTTACCATGAGATTATAGGTCCGCCTGTTCTTCATTGTCATTCTCCTCCCTCTCCCAGCAAGGTAAGTTCTCAGCGGAACCTAAATGTCTCTAGGCTGTGACCACATAGGCAATAGTGTACTGTGTAATTCTGAGTTTGTGCTCCAAGTTGCTAAATTTGTTATCCATTTGTCCACAGTAGGAGGTGCTCCCCTTGCGAAAGCTACTCAACACTTATCCAGGAGCATGGCCAGCCCAATACATTTCCTCCTGTGTTGAGGTATTAGTTTGACATAATCCAACAATTGTGTTTGGGCGTCAGGCTGAAATGTCAGGTCCACAATATCACTTAAAATTTGGAACGAACTACTCCACTATTCATATCACCTTGCACTCCAGGTGTAAGCAGTCAGCCGCAGGAGTTACATCTTTCACATGCACTGCGACCTCTCACCCCATAACTTTACAGCCTTGCCCGAGTCTAGGAGACCTGGTGAAGAAAGTTGTAATGTAATAGTCTATGTCATGGAAACCTCTTTCATGCTCCAACAACAGTATTCCTATTGTGTGTCCGTTAGCTGTGTAGCTAACACTTCCGACTAGTTGCCCCTAAATCAATGCCCCACCTTGGATATGTCTCTCAGGGTTGTAGTGCACATTATGGTGAATGTTTTTGCTGTCAAGGCGCCGGTTGCCGCAAGGCTCAGCAACTTCAATTCTGCTGGTTCCTGGTGATAAGTAGGGAATGACTATCTTAGGGCAGCACAGGGACTGATATAGAGAAATATCGCGAATGGGGTAGAGCGGCCTTTTAATCAATATTCCTCAGAGGTAAGGAATAACCCTCCTCCAATATAAATCTTGCAGTGTCTGAATTTGTCGATTCTGCAGGTGCTGCAACATCAGTGGCTCACTAGTAAGTGGCAGTTAGGGGGTATGGCTGAGGGCAATGTTTGGAGAGCATGCAATATCTACACTGGAATGTCAGGCCAGTAGGGCCCATGCCTAGGTCGTGCAGTGCACTGCATGAAAGTCAGGTCCCGGTCTCGACGTGGGTTGCATAACAGTGCTAAGCTTGTGGGGTTTTTCTAAGTCCAGTTCTAAGTTTCGGTTTGGTGCTTGCCCATAGTTATGAAACCACTGCGTGGAAAACTGTGCTTGAGCAATATTAGTTCTTAATGTGTTACAGCAAATCCCTTTTAATTGTACTGCCTCTGCAATAGTTTCCAGCTGACTTGTGGCTGTTTACCCGCCGACGTTTAATTTGGTGAGGATTGTAATCGGTTGAAAAAACACCCGGGTTCAGTGGAATCAGGATATTTTGGAACAGGTAGAGGAGCTGAGGTAGCACCACCATTTTAGTAATTGTAATGCGGCCTGCCATTCTTATGGGTAGTTTAGTCCATTTATCAACACTGGTTTCGATTTTATCTAGTAAAGTTCCATAGTTCTACCTTAGGATCACCAACAGATCTTTATGGATAAGGATCCCAAGGTAGCAAACAAAATCTGCCTGCCATTACAATGGTTACATCAGGGATGGCGGTGTTATTGTGTCTGTAAGAGGCATCGTTAGGAACTTGGACAAGTTTATGGCAAAGCCCGACGAATAATCAAATTTAATGATATCCATAAGGATAGGGTCCAACTTAATGTCTGCGTCTCGCAGCAGTATATTGTAAGCATACAGTGATGTCCACACTCTGCATGTCCCGAATTGGATGTCTTTGTTGCTGTGTAGTTCGTGCAGTTTGATAACTAAAGGCTCCAATGCTAGGGCAAAAATTATGGGGGACAGCAGTCAGCCCTGCCTCATCTTCACTTTATATTGATAGGATCAGAGATACAACCATTTTACTGGATCAGTATATGGTAGGTTCATCCACTTCGTCATTGCTGTGCCCAGTCCTATTCTACTCAGCACTGCCGCAAATATGGCCATTCTATAGAATCAAATGCCTTAGTGGTGTCAAGAAATACAGCCGCGGCCTGCAACCCAGGGCCGATTTAATGGAGAACAACAAAAATAGTGCGGACAGTATCAGCCACGGATCTCTGACGTATGCACCTCGATTGTTCCGGCACAATGAGACTATCCAGTAAATGATACCAATCAGGCTGCCAGGAGTTTTGCCAGAATTTCACTGTCAGTATTTATTAATGATAATAGCCTATGTAAACCACATGCCTGAGTAGGCTTCCCAGGCATAAGGAGTGCGATAGCCACTGCCTGTCGTACTGCAGGTGAGAGTTCACCATTTTGCAAGGCTTCATTATACATATCAAGGAGCTATGGGGCTAGGAGTTCACCATAATCTTTATAGAACTCCACCGGTAGACCATTGCTAGCCAGCGCCTTGCCTATTGTGAGGTCTTTAATAGCGCAGAGTACTTCCATGGTAATCCGGCAGCACAATAATTCTCGCTCTGCCACTTCTATCCATTGTGTGTGATCTGTTGTAAGTATTCTGTAAGTCCCTTTTCATCTGACTGGTGTGTAGTGGTATATAACATGCAGTAGTAGGATGTGAATTCTGCAAGATTATCTGACAAGCTGGATTTCTTCTCACCTCTGGTAGTCTTTATTAGGGCTATGTGATCTGCAGCCAATTTGGGTATCAGTAGTCTAGCTAGTGTGTGCCCTGGTCTTTCACCCTCCCTGTACCTCTGTGCCACTGCATATTTCCCAAAGTATTTTAACTCTATCTGCCTCGTCCCAGAACTCAAGTAGATTAACTGTATCTGTCTAAACATCTCAAGATCTGTGCCATACTGAGTCTCTAGTTTCAATTTACCTTCTGCACTAGCAAGGGTGCCTCTAATCGATTTAAGAATGCCATTTCCCTTTGATATGCATTCTTCTTGTCTTATAGCCTTAAAGGCGTCCCACACTTCCACGTACCTGCACTGAGTTCTTGTTCATATCAAAGTACGTCACTATAGACTACTTAATTTCCTCCCGAAACACCATGTCAAGGAACATTGTTGGCTGCATGCGCCACAGCCGATGCGCCCCGTCTACCTCTGGCAGGTGTAGCGCAATAATCACAGTAGAATGGTCCAACAGTGTACAGGACATATGTGTAATGTCATGTATCCACTACATAACATCCTTTGTCCCCAACCAGAAGTCCAGTATAGAGGCCGACCAGTGGACCGCTGAGCCAAATGTGCATTTGCGTTGGGCAACCGAGCATGTCCTCCAGATGTCAACTAGTATGTGAGTCTGTATGATTTCCAGTAGCATAGCTAAAGCACCACTCTGTTGTTGGGGACTGATGTTTGAGCTGTCTTGTAACAATAGGTTAAAATCTCCCACTCTCCATAATAAGGTGGAGGCAACATGTCACCACTGCACAGTAAAACCAGTGCCATCATGAATGGACCCAAAAGTCGTGATGATGGTGCGGTGTGTTTACTGTAGTATCCTCTGAACTATTTGGTATCTCTCCTCTGGCACAGGCACCACATGAAGGGGTCAGAACGAATGACCATGCCTAATAAGCGTGGAGACCACCCTGGAGCAGGTGGAATACGTGGCATAAATTCTATGGCAGCTCCATTGTTTAGCCATATGCTGGCCTCTGTGGGGCAAGAGATGGATCTCTTGCAGCAGGAGAATATCAATCGAGGCATAAACTAATACCTGGCAAATCTAGGATTGTTTGATCTCATAACTTCCATGTTCTCCTTTTCACCAGGGGGCTTCTACGGTCAGTCTCTATAGTGCTAGCAGTATGCATTAGGCTGAGTTGTATTTAAGGCTATAGCACACCCATAGCGACCACTTATGCAACTATGCAATTGTTTTCCCCACTAATCTCCCCAACCCACCCTACCTCCCACGCCGAGTCCTACCTGATCAGCGTATAAATCACTAAGGAGCGACCTCCCGCTCCTGGGTGCACTCTGATGCAAACGCAGTGTAAATTGGGGGGTTGGAGGGGTTAAAAGACAGCCTGAGCCCTTAAACCCCTAGCGTGCTAAATTTTCTATGCACCGAGCGCAAAACGACTCGTGCACACCAAAAGCGCAAGAAAAACGGGAAGGGCACCCTCTAGAGGGCCTGACGCGCCACCGCAACCAAAGCACTCGAGCTTCTGAACAGGAGCCACCCGCTCCGCAGTAACGCGTCTAGCAACAAGGTTGCTACAACAGAAATGCGCCAATAGGCACAATCAAACAACACTCTGAAAAGGCAAACCACACTTCAAGAGCAGAAAGGCACTTATCTTGCACTCCGAGCAGTGAAGAAAGAGGAGTTGGAGATCCCTTCGCAGTGAAGTCGAGGGGGATATGACGTGTTGTGAACATTTATACGGTTATGTTTATGGAGTCGGTGTTCTACGGTTGTCATAGCAACGAACTCATGGGACTTGTGGTTCAGTGATGTTTTTTGTTGAACTTTGAACCTGCTGTATAATAAAAAGTGAAGAAAGATCTGCATAATCCTCGCCTCTGTGTCCTTAATAGAAATGAAACTTTCCTTCACGTTAGCTAGGAAATGTTGCATTCCATAAGCTACTTGGCACTCACAATGGGAGCCCAGGTCGTAGTGAGCAAGTTTGTATGCCCTGAAGTGTAGTTCCAGCCACCCTTGTAGATTACCCTTGTCACCATGCAGCAAAATGCAAGCATGCCGTAGTAAAAAATAAATATATCATTTAATGTCAATGAGGCCTTGGTTCGAGGCAGATCCACAGGAGTGTTGATTCTTATGTCTATGTTTCCTTTGCAGTTTCAAGAAGTGGATTACAGCTTGGTGGTCCGTAAAGATGTTTGTCATTATAGTAAAATTGCAGGCATTCAGGGCATAAAACTGCATATTTAATATTCAGTTTCTGCAGCAACTTCTTCACAGATGTACATTTCTGACAAGAGTCTTGCACCGCCTGGGTGTGATATAGATAGGACAGTTTATGTATTATTTCATTTTGGTCTCTGGCTAAGGCAAGCATGGTGTCAAGGTCTCTGTAGTTGAATAACTTAGCCTAGATTGGGTGTGGCAGAGCACCTGGGACTGGTTGCAGCCCAGCGTGCAGTAGGCTCTTTTCACCACAAATTGGGTAGACAGAAGTAAATATTCTATATACTCATCCAGTTTCCTTATTGCCATCCTCTCGGGAGACCCAAAATACAGATGTTACACCACTGAGACCTTGCCTCCATATCCTCGTTTTTCCTGTTTACTGCCTCCAGTTCAACTGCCATGTGTTTACAGTCCTCTATTATCATGCGTGGGTCTCTTTGGTATCGGGAATCCGATGTTAAGCCACCAGTAGCCGCTGATCATGCCCCTCCAACATTTCATCAATCTTTGCCAAACTCCCTTGCATCGCTATTAGTATTGTCTTCACCTCCTTATCAGAGTTAGACTTTGTAGGTAAATTCATTGCCACAGTAGGGTCTGGATTTACATGTTTTTTGTGGGAATGGCTTTCCTTCTTAGATTCAAATAGTAGCCTGCCCTGTCTAAGGTCCACTTTGCTAGTAGACATTTGCTAGAATTGTTCAGGGTTTGGACCAGTGAGAGAGGCAGAATGCAGCTGTTGTAGCAGTTTGCAGACCCCTCGAGAAAAGCCCAGGTCAAACAGGTGCCACATTCAGTTCACGTCTTAGAGCCCAGGAGCAAAGCCACCTGACAATTCCAGGGAAGCTCGTCAGCTCTTGCCCCTGCGATCTCACTCATAAGGGGCCTGGTCATGCCCAGAGGGGGTAGGAGGACAGATTAGTTGTATATATAGTCAAAGATTGGCAAGGCCATTTAAGGCAGCCCATGGGTTAAAAAGATGTAACAACATGGCGACAAAGCATCACAGTTTGAGTCAAAAGAAAACACTACACTCTGGAGTTCTCTGTCTCATTCCTCAACTGAGTATGCCATTTGGTATCCAGTAGTAGTACCTAGCAGTAGTTACAAAGGCATCATCTGTTCAATGTAGCTGGTTGATGATTAGTCTTTCCCCTCTCCAGAGCCATTTAGGGGGGAAGGTGCACAGGGCTCTGTCCTACCACAGACTACATGAGGGGATGGAGACGTATCATCACTGGCCATCCCCACATCCCATCTGCAGAGTCGTCAACCCCGCCGCATCACGCGGGACACTAGGTGGTCCAGCCGTAGTACATGAGGCCAAGGATTCACAGCTTAGGCAGAGTGAAAGTCCCCTCAAGCGTCCCTTTAATTGCTTCAAGGGCTGCCAGGTGGGCGATGGTGCAGTTATGCCCTCCGGACCACAGTCTGTGGATCAGAATTAAGTATGGGTGGAGTCTCCCCAGCTGTTTTTCTCCCTGAGGCTACCAGAGCTCCTTGCCGGTGTTCCAAGCCATGCCCCCGTATTATTTAGGTTGACCCTTCCATGAACACAAGTTGCATTAGCGCAAAGACATATTGTGGGCTTACCAAGAATGTACAGTGGCGTGCAGCCTGCCCATTGCTTTTCATTGGTTGGCTTTGCTATCACTCCTATTTCCTTGCTTCCTAATGGCTGGATTTCCTTGTTTCAGCCTGTCCATGTTGTGTTGGTTCCTCTCATGGAGCATAGCTTCTTTACCATCTCTTTGATTGGCTGGCTTCTATGCTTCCTCTGCTCACTTTAAGCAAACTACCTTTTTCTTTTCTGTTTAAGTACTCCATGAGTACTCCATGAACAGAAAACACGTGTTTTCCAGCTGTCTCCGTAGTGTGCTTTTTGTCTCCCTTGCACATTGCTGTCTCTTGCCATGTGATTCTCATCCTTGTTCTACTTCTGTCCACTGTCTCCATGCTGCCTCACTCCTCTGCCTGCTACTTTTCACTCCCCACCGCCTTCACAACACACCCGCGAAACTCGATAATCCATCCAGTTAAAAAAACAAAACAAAAAAAAAACACTTTTGAGCTACATTTTGAAAGCACTTTCGCACTACTTTTTTCTCCACCAATCTATAGCAGATTGATAAATTAAAAAAATGTAATAACCTGTGTCCTTTTGTAGGCGAGTGCATGTGGTTAAATTCATGTGTGCGCCTACAGAATGATGAAGCAGCTGCTTATTTGTCTTTTGTTTTAAGTCGTGCTGCACAGCCGCCACAATGCTGGCTAAAAACATATTTGCAAATACCACAGATTTCATTGGCAAGACGATTTGGCTTTGCCATCAGTTGTTTTTTTCTTTTTAATGTGTTGGTGCTTCCTTAATATTGGTCACTTCACACTTGAAAGCACGAATCTCTGAAAAAAATAGCTTGACTAACTTTTGAGCTCCGTGTGAGGTTCTGTACTTTCATAATTCATCTATGATTAACAACATGAAACGCATCTGCTTCTTTGGTAATCCTGCCCTTCCCCATTTACCCTAAACATGAATGTCCATACAAGTTGATGTGCATACATAGACACAAACACACACACATGCACTCTATCTCGCTCTCTGAAATTCTCACTTTCAGTTTATTTGAAAAGCATCTTTCCTTAGGCCCTACTGATATGTTCGAAAAAGAGAGGAGGCAGTGGCCTCTGTAAACACTACCGTCCTGTACAGCAAGCAGCTGGGAGTTCAGTATAAGGTGAAAGAGGAACAGTAAAAACATGTTTGTTCACACCTAGGTTAGAAGAATTGGACCCCAGGTCTAAGAAATGCTAGTGGCAAGAGCTTTGAAATAAAGACAGTAGCAGCTCAGAACCATTCACCTAGTATGTTTAAAAGAATTACGTTTTTAATATAAACATTTTTAAATATCATCAGTTCATGTGCATTTTTGCATTGCAATATCTTTAAATTAAAAATAAACAAAATAAAATTGCCAGTGGAACGTGGCACTTCATGTAACAGCCCATCCATCCCTCGGTTCTTGCAGTTTCCGCTATGTTCAAAAACGATTCATTAAGATCAGGCATTGTTCCCAATGCATTAAAAGGCAACAGCTAAGAAATGAGTTATCAAGGTACTCAATCTTGAGAAGCATCCACTCACACACTCCTCCAATAATCAACGCATCAACTCATCATACATTGAATGCTAGAACTCAGTCATCAACCACTTGGCATTTGCATCACTTGGTGACCCACCAATCCATACCCAGAAATATAAATCAGCCATGAAAAGAAGTACCAAACAGTCAGCATACCAGCACCCTATCCACAAAGTACCACAACATATTCAGACAACCAGTCAACTAAAATCCAATCAGCCAAAAACAGCCCCAAAAACATCGAAAAACGAAATCATCTTAACAAATATACCACTAATCACTCTTTCAAATAGACTCTCATATTGAACTACAATTCTGTCTCCCTCTAATGACAGTAATGACATTCACCACTCCTCCTCCCATAAAGTAGGCAGTCAGTGAGTTTGGTTGATTCATCCAATATTACTTCACAAATCAAACCAGTACTTTCTATCCAACAACATTTCTCGTATCCACTACACCAGCCCCAGGCAGGCTACGACCAACTATCGCCCATCCAGCTATCAAACTTGCAAAAAGGCTACAAGAGCGGCAACAAATTAATGTATTTAGTTAAATATTCATTCCTTATGATTTATTCAACTACAGTCAACCAAACTTCCAACCGTTCCCATTCCTAAACGAATAGAGCCACACTCAATCACAACTCAGAATCACTAATTATAGCATCAACCCAGAGTTTTGACAACAGTGGCTCAATCGAGAACATTGCTGATGTTTGAACTTAAATCCACAAGGTATGCAATACAAAATCTGATTCTGAGTAGCGATGAACCATGTGTGCTATTTACTGAACCTGTAAAATATCATTACAAAAAGTCTGATTATTTACTGGTTGTGGTCCATACCTCATATTCCGAGTTTACGTAAAGGGGATACGCCATAACATGCGGAATCAGTATTTACCACAACAAATGGCATATTTTGTCTTTCTTCGCACCATTTATTCGGATTCATTTTCTCAGGTTATTGCTGGCAAAATCTGTCAGGAGAAAATTGCTGGGAAGCAGTAATTACTACTCTACTTGGAATTCCATGCCATGTAGAAACTTATGTTGCTCAGGGATTGGAATTTTCCTTACTACTCAAAACACAGGTCGTAATGCCCAACAACAAGGCATTTACACATACCCATACACACCTATTATCTGTTACCATATACACTTTTGCTACAGTAACCTCCCAGCAGCCAATGACTCTCACAGTGGAATAAATTGCATGTAATCTGTTACCCATTCCTACTACTGGATCACTTGTTTGCCAGAATATCGTAGTTAACACATTTTTTTAACATACATTTTGTGTCCTAAATATCGTTTATAAAAATTAAGTCCCACTGGATGTAGATGTTCATTATTAACTCAAATGGGGCAGCAGGTTTGTACAAGATATTAAGACACAAAATGTATGTCAACACAATATTCCATGATGTTTTGGCAGCACACTATCACATCAACCATCGTCTGAACCACAGAGCTGTTAAAAGACTATAAAAATAACATCCACCTGTGTTTTCCTTGATGCGGGCAAATTCTTATAAAATAACTGGTCATATGACACGAGGCTGAATCATTTGGTCTTTCCTCAGCGCCACTTTTTGCTGAATAGGAATGCAAAATACACTCGGAACAGCGTATTTATCACTATACCTCCAGAATACTTTGAAGAAAGCCCCCCTCAATCTAAAACATAAGATATGGATCCACTTAGGGAACTAGACAGCAAAAAATGTGCCAAGAGTGTACACAAAAGGAGTCTTGGGCTCAGTTTTAGCCCCACACCTGCTACATGCTCAAACTTCACACTGGATCCTTTGAGCTGTGTCAACAGAGATGCTATGTGCACATCGATTTGGCAAAGATGCGTGGGAAGTTAAGTTATGTGAAGGAAATGTGACCTACCACTAATGGTACTGGAATTACACGTATGTAACTTGTTCTTACTCCTGTGTCCACTGCCTTCCTTGAAGCACATGAAATTCCCATTCTAAATGTTGGAGGGAGGAACCAGAATTCAATTTAGTAAAAATATTCTGTAACTTCTTAAGTCCAACCTTAAAAACGGTTTTAGAGCCAGCTACTGGATCGGGGTGCCTATATAATACAGTGTGTGACGAATAGCCAGCAGTTGAAATCAATGTAGATGTGCTTGCAAAATGTCATAGCCTTGTCTACGAGTGGGTGAGCATGGATATCACTCGTGGTAAACTCATTTTGCCTTTTTAGTGGCAGAGTTGCAATGGTGGTTGGTAGACCCTTGCCTTTCCCTCCAGCTGTTTCTCCTATGCAGGAATGTAATGGTTGGTGTTCAGAGACAAAAATAGTTATCCGCAGAAGCTAGGCGTTAGTTGTGTTTGGTAGCAAAATGAAACAAGAAGTGTTGGTCCATCTAGGTTTCATTATACTAAAATATTTCCTTTTAGTACAGGTTTGAAATATATATATGTCTATGTCCACCATGTAAAAATAAGATCAAGACCCTTTTCCCCCTAAGAAAAGTGTTCTGTTCTTAAAATGTAATCATTACGACAGCTCTATTTCGACTTGATTTGAAGAAGTTAGCTGAATGGCAATAATCCATTCAAATCGGCATGGGAACTCATCTTCACAGTGACCGACAAAATGTTGCTATGTGTAACAAGAGCTACATACAACCTCCTACACAGAACATTAGCATCTAGACTTCAGATGTGGACAGCAATGAGGTGGTTTTCCTCCTCTGCTCGTAGATTTAATTTAAAGAGCTATTTTTTTCTTCAGAGAAGTGGCTGCTAAGTTCTTCTAATTGGACTTTAACTGCTTTGATAATCAACATATGAACTCCATTGCTGGAGAAACAAATGTAGCTGTCAGATAGGGTCGTAGAAAAGCAGCAGTAAGATGAGGGGTATTTCAAAAGACTCCAAACCTCATAGCTTAAGGCACAAGAGGAGAGACACATAGTATCCCCATCGCTTGTTTCAGCTCACTGGTCCTCAAAAGAAAAGATTGATGCACAGTGAGCTGAGGATTTCGGGGCCTTCCACTCTAAAATGGCCAAAAGGTCTAGCCTGTAATCCAGCTACAGCTGTCTCAGAGGTTTGTGGATATGCCATATTCCAATACTTGACAGGAAAGCAGATTCTTGGTCATTCTTTCTTTTCTTTGTCTTCAAGGAGACTTTAACAGAGGTCCAAAACCTTTCTTGGAATACTGAAATGAAGACTTCAACCATTAGCCCTAAAGGTTTATGATAAGCATATGTCCTGAGACATCGACCAGAATGAGGGCATGTGAAGAAGCATACAAGCAATTAGGCCGCCTGTCCCTTTGTCTAGAGACCAGGGCTGAGCTTGTGAATCCATCAATAAGCAAACAATATTAAAATCAGACCGGTATTTCAGTGTATCCGTATCCAGTGCTACAATATAGGAGAGATCTATACCTATCACTGAAGTCCATCGAGGCTATTTCCATGTTTGTTGATCATTTTGAATATACTAATCAATTTTATCAGTGAATGGGTAATTGAGCATCACCCTGGAATGGACATCTCCAAGATGCTTACACTCATGGTCAAAACAAAAGGAAGCAAGACAGCAAGTTAACCTAATATGTTGGCAGAATCATTTGACACATGTAATTACCATTCTTGTGTAATATTGCTAGAGCCAAATGGAGTCTTTTAGGGTTGCATATATGTTTAAGTTTAAGTAAAAAAATACATTGTAATTTTATAGAAACCCAATTTGACATAGTAATGGTTAAGAGCGGATATGGAACTTCCAGTGGTGCTAGACCCATCTGAAAGGAGCTTGCAGTGCTAGGCCCAGTTGAAATTGGTGTAGGGTATGTTAATCAGACCTGACAACATAACAGACCAGGTTCATAACAGAGGTTTCAGACTGAGCTAGAATATTGCACATGTGGAGCACATCCAGGTTTGAGGATCTTATTTGTCTTAGCTCCAACCTTATCTGTAAGGGAAGAATATCAGCAGCTTTAAAAGCACAGTAAACCTAGCCTAGGAGTAATACTTGTTTGAGCACCCACAAAACAAGAGATCCTTTCTATCAACGTGCATACATATATAGCGTAACACTACGCGGTTGTGCAATAATTCCAGTACCCATGCGCGTCACCAGTGATCATTCATGAAGGAAGCATGACTAAACATCTGGCAGGCTGATACAGGCCCACAGGTCTGAAGAGGTTACATGAAATAAATGGAGTAAGAGTGACCTTCAGGGAATTATTGCAAACATGCTCACCTCAGAGACACACATCCCTTGGAGGAGGAATTAGGGTAAAGGTCAATCTTACAAAGTAGGTCAGAAACAATGAAATTAAAGGGAGAAATATAACAAGTGGGGTAGGAAGGGGGCGTTAAAGACCACTAGGTCTTTCATCTTTGCAAAGTACGACATATAGAAATATCCCAGCAATAATAACAATGAAGTGAAGACCACCTCATCCTTCTCCTTTGAGGGAGGGGTTCATAGAGACCAACAAATGGCACTTCTCAGATATAATGTATCAAGTCTCCCCATTCACACGAGTTCTGAGCACAGATATATAAACAGAAGACCCATGAAGGCTCTTAGGACGACTGTGAAGTCGACCAAACACTCTGCCTCATTGAGCATATACAAACTTCCCCTAGAACATATGCTGCGTCTGCCAGTATTAAAGATCACCACATGGAATCTGAAAGTAAGAGAACTCTTCACTCTTCCCCACAATCACTGGACTGCTACAGATCTGGCCCTTGGGCCGCTGCCATTCCAGAATCAACTTCTCAGGTCACTCCTCTCAAGACAGCTGCTCTCTTGTGGATTCACACCTAGATCCAAAATCTTGGTGGCTTGGTCCGTCCAGTATGGCCGAGTCCCATCAGCTGAAGTAAGATCCTTCTTAGAAACTGCTCTCGTGACCAGTGAGAATATAAAGGTTGCTGTGTGCGGAAGGGTCACTAGTCGGCGTACTCTCTAGGATGACGTCTCTGCAAATGAAAGACAAAACAAGACCCATGTCACTTTGCAAAGACTGACATAGCCATATGTCTCAGGTACATTCATATGCTCTATGACCTCAAAACCAAGCATCTCGGTTATCTTTCTTTTCCGAAATAAAACATATGGGCCATGATCAGGATTTTCAGTCCAGGATGTCAAATAATAATTTGGTATATTTGCCATAGGCCTCAGTATTGCCATCTCAAAGCATTGGAAATAGCAACGTTTACTACTGCCCAATTCATTGATATTCTGTTTACTAACAATGGAAGGATGAACAGTTGAACTCATCTTGTGGTCTACTGGTTTCATGGCCAACTGCTCACATTTCGTCAGTCGTGTGTAGTAACTTACAAGATCATCTTGCCAGAACATATACAAGAATAAGACAAAGCAATTACAAATTAGGAAATGCCTTCATGAGGAAGTGAGGCTATTCTTGTATAAAATGCTTCTTTTCACCTTAGGAAGTCATAGAAAAAGTGATCTGCAAAATAGGGTTCAGGCAACAACCAACCATTCATGTCAACGGTGCTGCCTGTGTGACATGCATGTAAAGTTTCTATTGTCTAAATCAGGTTTTAAGCTCCAGAACTTAAAATCAAGAGGTGTGAAACTCAGGTATATCCTCTTGTGCCCCATGCTAATTTCCCACCATGGTGCCTATCCTGCATGGTGTGATTTGATGCTAGCCTGTATCTCACAACATGAGGGGGTTCAGACTGCATGCATGTGTGTTTAGACTCAGCCCCATAACCCAACATTAACATCATAATAATGTATATTTAGTGCCTCCACCTAGCTTTTTTCATTTCTGGAAAAAACATGACTGTAGACATACGGGCTAAAAAAAACATGCTCAATTCAGTGTTTTTGATGGGACTTCTGCTACGGAGGTGGCCCAGCAAGATCTTCTGGTTGGCTATAAGGAAATACATTTATGACAATGATTTAAATCTGAAGTATTGAATGCAATTTCATAGTTATGAACTGGGCAGCTTAGCAGACAGATCCAACATGCACATTATAAAATACCCGAACGGCACACCAGTTTGACCTTTAATTCCAAAAAAAAAAAAAAATTGCCATTTTACATCACTGCTATGAACACCATTGAAAAGTATATAATGACACCGAAACTACCAATAACTAACATCCTCACAGGGATGTCATTAACATCCTTCATTCATTTATTATCCCGTTAATTAGATGTAGGTGTTTTGCAAATACCTAAATGCAACCTATTAGTACTTAGGTCACTTCCCAAAGCACCTCTGTGATGCTATATTGCTACAGAGATACTTGATGCCTTCTAGTCTGTTCTCATCTTTCTTACGCAGCTATGAAAATTTACTAAAGGATAATGTTCTGGTGAATACTTTATTTACCTGCCTATTCCTCACCTCTTGAATAGCCCAGGTGCCAAACTGGCCCTGGAAATTTATGACAGTTCTCCTCTGTTGGAAGAAGGCGCTGGTTCCACTACTATGCTGAAAGCGAGAATGGTGACATTACTAGAGCAATATAGCACCCTCCTGGGCACTCCGACATGAGTTCCTCATCTGTTTTCCCCATTCCCCATACCGACCAGATATGAAGAAATTACATCTAATATTGTAGTATCAGTGAAGAGCAACAATCCGGGTTGGCAATGTGTTAGAGAAACCTATGACTGCCCCTCGGAACTGGTGAAAGAGTAGAATTGGCGAGGAATCTGCAGCTAGATAAGAGTGTCCACCACAAAGATCATTACCACAGGTAAGTAACTTTTATTGCTGATGGACACTTCCACCATCTGATTCCTCGCCTGTGGATTCCAAAGCAGTACCTTCTCCCATAAGGAGGTCTGAAGGAATGGTCAAACCAAGAAATCTTAGGAGTACTGAAAGTTAAAAATGGCCATCGTTTCCCATGTCTGAATCCAAACAATAGTGCTTGGTGAGTGCGAAGGGAAACCAACACTGCAGATCTCAGGAACTGGAAAATTGCTGGCCAAAGCTGACACACAAGATTTGGCCCTTGGGAAATAGGCACAATTCCTCAGGTGGCTCTTTTTTTAAAAGCGGCGTAGCACATTTTGATGCACAAATTATCCAGTGGGACAAGGTCCTAATTGTGGGAATCTGGGC
Organism: Pleurodeles waltl; assembly: GCF_031143425.1. Classification (NCBI taxonomy): domain Eukaryota; kingdom Metazoa; phylum Chordata; class Amphibia; order Caudata; family Salamandridae; genus Pleurodeles; species Pleurodeles waltl. The sequence continues at coordinate 791,244,246 of NC_090448.1, forward strand.
CTCTCTGCAGATGCCCCACCACCTTTGCCTCTGACAGTGCACTGAGGCCTACTAAACAGACCAGTGCTCTTTCCTTAAAAGCCAGGTGTGCCTAATTGTTTACAATTGCCACAGGACTTTAGCACCCCTGTAAGTCCCTAGTGAAAGGTACCCCTGGTACATAGGGCATGGATACTAAAGAGGGTACCTAAGGGCTGCAGTATATTTTGTGCCACCCTAAGGGCCCATTACACAAATTTCACATAGCCTGCCACAGCAGACTGCGTGTCAGGGTACAAGCCCTGAGTGAAAACACAACATGCCACACACACTGTGTGCCATGCCAAAGTCACTGCATGCATTATATGTAGATCGCCTCTACAGCAGGCCTCAAGAGCCCTAAGGAAGGATGCATTATAAAATATGTGAGGACATATCTGCAAGTGACCAGGCAGCCATCTTAAAGCATGTACTGGACACTGGTCAGTGCAAGTGACCACATGATGGCTGCACAGAAAACAGGGGTGTTTGGTATCAAACACCTTGAATTAATAAATCTATACTGATGCCAGTACTGGATTTATTATGACATGCACCCTGAGGGCACCTTAGAGGTGCCCCTGAAACCTACTAGTCCTCTAGTGTGCTGGCTGACCGGTTTCGACCAGCCTGCCACCACAGACGAGTTTCTGACCCCCAGGAGGTGAGAGTCTCTGCTCCCCGAGGTCCGAAACAATGTCTGCTCTGGCAGGAGGTATTATCACCTTTGCCAACAGGATGACTAGAAAATCTGCATATCAAGGCAAGGGACTTTAAAGTCCCTGCCACCTTTGGTACGTGAGCACAGCTTCCCCCAGAACTGGGAGAGTCAAAACCCTGCCCTGAGGCCCATTTGGAACCAGAGCAGGTGGGAAAATTAGCTATGCATGAGGCGTGTTGTACTGCCTGGCTGAATATACCCCTAGGGTGATGAGTCTGAAGTGAACACTAAGTTAGGAATTCCACCATCTTGTGTGTGGTGGAATTAGGAATTCTGAGACAGGGTGATGACCACTTCCAACAAGAAGTGGTCGTCTAGGGGGTGTATTGACCCCAAGGGTAAGTAGCCACTTGGCTACTATCCTTCACTCCCCTTAATGCCTCTAAATTGAGTATTTAGGGACCGCCTGACACCAAGAAAGTAGATCAAGTCAAGACTCGACAACTGGGAAGCAAGGAAGAAAGAAAAAGGACCTAGGAGAGTGAGAACAGAAGACCTGCATCACAGATTGGCACAAAACCCTGCCAGGCTGCTTGTGCTTCGACAATTGCTGGACCAACTTCGCCAAGAGCTGGAAACCCTCCCCGAAACCCTTGGAGAACTCTCCAGCACCTTAACAATTGGGAAGATCTTCCTTGAGGCAGAGGAGCTGCTTTTCTGCATCTACAGGCACCGTTTGCAAAGGCCGGTACTCTGCCTTGTTGGCCATCGGGCCCTCCGAGGGAACGACAATCCAGGAGATGCAGGAGAGGTACCGGACCCTTGGAGCAACCAAGGCTTGTTGTTGGTCCAATCCGGATTTCAACAGCACAAAAGCAGAACTACCTTCGAGAGACATTAGGATCCACAAGGCCATTTAGGAGAGTGGCCCCACTGTTCTGTTTCCCCTCTTCACCAGGTCACCAAAAGATCCAGAGCAGGTTACTGGCCACTGCGACCTGACACCTCAAAGAACCTCTGCTCCCGAGCCCATCGGCCCGAGTCTGAGAGATTTGACTGTGCCCACGGGGTTCTGAGACACTCTGGAGCTGAGTCCACCCTTGGGTTTGGCCAGACTGGTTCCCAAGTCGCTGCCTGCAGCCTCTTTTTGCAGGCCTGAGGAGAAGAAGGAGACCAAGAGTGTCCCTACATGCCCGAGCATCTAAAGTGTTGAGCTCCCCGTGGGTTCCCCCAGACTGGCCCCAAGTCCCTGCTTGCTGCCACTTTCTAACCAGACAGATCTCCATTGAAGCAAATGGGGCACCCAATCACCATAACACACCTTTGCACCTGGATGCCTCAGAGACCCCCAGGTGACCTGTTGATGTGGCCCTGGACCTTGCGCCCATACACACCTCAAGTCCAGAAGAACAGTCCTGTAAGTTGTATGCTAAGTACCCATTTGCAGTGTCTGTTTCTTTCAAATAGGATAACATCAGAGCACTTGAGGCTGAAAAGCACCTCTGCACTCAGATGCCAAAGTGCCTCCTGAAGTGACCTGCTGCTTTGGACCTTGCCCCATACTCACCTTAACTCCAGAAAAAAAGTCCTGTAAGTCGTTGTTAAGTGCCTGAATGCAGTATATGTCTTTTCCCCATAGGATAACATTACTCCTACAGACACTGCACTGTCAACTTGTGAAACATATAAAAATTAATATGTCAAAAAGTACTTACCTGATTTTGATAATCTTGGTATATAAATTCATATAACATTAAGTGTTATTTTTATAAATTGGTGTTGGATTTCTTTATAAAATGTGTGTCTTGCTCACTGGCTCTCTGTGTGTACTAAATGCCTACCACTGTCCTCCAATAAGCCTAACTGGTCGCCCACACTACCAATCAAGCTTTTAGAGTTATTATTTTAACTCCTGTCATCCAATGAGGGTCGCCCTGGACTTCCTGCATAGTGGCCCCTTACAATGGTACACTACATAAATAGCCAGCTTTCTATACTATTCTCGACCACCTTGCCTTATTTGCTGCCAGTGCATTCTACACAAAGCTGACCTAAGGTCATCAGACCTTAATTATTTAGTGCTGTTGATGAAAAAACTGACAGCTTGTGTCGTACCCTAATGCTGCAGTCTATCCTCCTCCTTGGTTGGGTGGAGCGGAGGGTAGAAGATAGGGAACGCAATGGAGTTCCCCAGATCAAAAGGGGTCACAACCTTAAGAAGGAACGCTGCCTTTGTCCAAAGGACCAGTTCATCTGGAAACAAGAGTGGGACAGACAGTGCCTGTAATTTCCAGACAAGCCTCACTGGGGTAATTGCAACCAGAATAGGTTTTAAGCAACAACAAACACAGCTGACAACTGTGAAGGACCTTAAATGGAGTACCCGTGAAAACAATTCAGATCCTATACAGGCATAATAAATGGAGTGGGTGGACACAGGTTTACCTACTCCTTCAGAAATCCGACCACTATAGGTGACTTGAATGGCTGACCTGGGAGGGAGAGAAAAGCAACATGGTCTCCATGTACCCCTTGACAATGTCAAAGGCGCAGACATGCTGGGCCACTGAAAGCACATATCAAAGTACCTAAGTAAGGCAGGCCTTCAAAGGGCTAACGTCCTGCTAAACACACCAAGCAACAACCTGCTCTATATCCCAGAGTAGATAGGCTCGGTGGAGGGAAGATGAGCTGAAAGGATCACATTGAATACATCTGGTGGCAGCTGGAGGAGGCTCATATGTCCCCACTAAATCTCCAGGCATGAAGGTGGAGGCTCTGGAGGTTTGGGTGCAGTACACGGCCCTCAGACTGTGAGAGGAGGTCTGACCTGCGTGGAAGGCTGAGCGAGGGTCACTGAGAGAGTCTCAGAAGGTCTGAGTACCATACCGTTCTCTGCCAATCTGGGGCAATGATGAAGACTTTGGCACAGTCATGGCAAATGTTCCTCAGATCTCGAGGACTCGAGGGAATAAAAGCAGCATATTGAACGGGAACATTTCACCTAATCCACTGAAGGACACAAAACATGGCCAACGAGCACTGTTGCGAGAAGCAAATAGGCTGATCTGAGGGGTGCTCCACAGGGCAAAGATGTTTTGTATCACCTTCGTATGAAGGTGTCATTTGTGGTGAGTGAGATAAGGCTAACTCAAGCTGTCGGCTGTGGTGATCAGAGAATTGGCCAGATGGTTGACAACTAGCTAAATCCTGTGCCGGAGTGCCCATACCAAGAGCTTCAGCACTTTCTAATAGATAAGGTGAGACTCTTTCGCGCTTGCTGATATACCACATCATAGCTGTGTTGTCTGTCAAGACCAGAATGGACTGGCCACAAAGCTTAAGGAGGAGGACCTTGATTGCTAGTCTAATCACCCTTTTTCAGTAGGCTGATGTGGAATACCTGTTCCTCTAGAGACCACAGGCCTCTGATCTCCCATTCCTCCAGATGAGCAACCCAACTGAAGGTGATTATATCTGCTACTACCTTAGCCAGGGCTGGTGGAGGGTAGAAGGGCATCCCTTGGAAAAGGTACTCTTCCACCAACCACCAAATCAAATCCACAACAGTGTTCCAGAAGATCGCGACTGTGTTTGTCACATCTCACACGTGCTAAAAACCCTGCCTGCAGAGAAACCACTGAAGAGCCCTCATGTGACAGGATGCTTGTGTAACTAGCAGAATGCAAGAAGCCAGAAGACCCAGCAGGCAAAGGACAATCAGGACTCGAATCTGAGTTCCTTCCCAAAAAAATCTGAATCATATCCCAAATGTCTAGACGCTTTTGCGGAGGAAGAAAAGCTCGAAGAGATATTGTGTCTGGTGCTTAACTTATGAACAGGATATGCTAAAAGAGCTCTAAGTGAGACTTGGCAGACAGATGGAAAAACCAAAGTCGAACAGCAGAGATGCTGTTGCCTGCAGGTGGTGCAACATCATCTGTGAAGAACCTCGTTGAGTAGCCTGTTGCCAAGGTACAATGATCCATTACCTCCTGAGATAAGCTGCGACCACTGACACCACCTTCACGAAAACTCAAGGTGCCGATGTTAGTCCAAACAGGAGGACCACACACCAGTAATGAGGGGACCCTACCTGTGCAACTGAAGGATTGGCATGGCCAAATATACAGCCTGCAAGTAGAGGAACACCACTGATGCTTGTGGGTTCAGTGTTGGAGATTTCCATCCGGTGCAAAAATTCTAGAACCTGAGATTGAGGGCTTGATGAATACTGTTGCCCTTCTTGGAACCAGTTTCCAGTGTCTGGCACAAACCTTCGGCAGATGGACTGTCACCTCCTTCTGGAGTATGCACAGATGCTCTTCTGTCTGAAGGTACTGTTGGGACAGGATGTGGGGAGAGGCTTGCTGGAAGGGTCGGGCCTAACCTCTTTCTACAATCTGAAGTGCTCATTGGTCTAATGTCTCACCTTTCTAGGCTTACAAAAGGGAATCAACCTGTCTTCCAACAGGATGCACATGGTCTTTCACAGACTGGGCTAAAGGGGCTTCCTAGGTGGTGTGAAAGACAACAATGAGGAGGGAGAAGAAAGCTGTTGAGACAGTTGGCCTCTTCCTTTGTCCATGTCCCATAGTGTGTGATGAAGGGGTTCTATTGTTATTGCTGAAGCACTTGAGCTGTTGGATGATGTAGAAATTGTAATCCCTTCAGGAAAACTCTAAACGTTCTGAACTGCCATTAATCCTTCTGTGGCGGCTGAGCAAATAGGCTGTGGATCTTCATGCTTTAAAATGCTCCACTACTGAGTTACTTTGTCCTCAAAGAGATGCATACAAACAAAGGGCATATCCATAAGTTTGTCTTGTATGTCCCCCGAAAAGTCTGTGAACCTTAGCCAGGCATGCCTGTGCAAGGAAAATTACGAGTTGACGGCCAAGGCGACACAACTGTTTCAAATCACACCCTTATAATGAGCCTAGATGCATCCTGACCACCATGAACCAGGTTACTATAGTGGTCTCCGGTGATCCAGCAATTTTGGTTCGAGCTACCTTCGCCTCGTTTCGTCCCAGAAGGCATGCAGCATTTAGGAACCAAAGCATTAAACATCCCACTGATAAGGTCTTCTTCCCAAGGGCCTTTAACTTATTCTTCTACTCTTTTAGGTGGGTACATTGGAAACAACCCTGTGTGTGGTTTGCCACACAAGGAAAACTGAAAGACAACTCTCTCCGGTCCCTAGACCCACAGGAACGGCAGATCTCTTGGTGCCGGCCGGTTTCGACATGCCACAGATTGTCCACTTCAGGGGTGAATGTTTACTTGTCTCACGCATCCTTTGTAGGCTCCATGAGAGAACTGTTGAAAGGTAAAAGTGTCCCTCTAACGAAGAGGCAGATTGCAGAACTTCCATCAAAATACTGGATTTTATTTTCACCAATGGCAGGGGCAGGTCACGTAGCTCGGCTATTTTCTTCAACACTGAGTGAAACAACACCATCTCTGCAGGGGTTGGACCTGGCAGCGGGTCAATACAGGGATGTGTCCAGACCTCTGCATTTTGCAGTGCTAGATAGTCAGCAGTCTCCGAAGAATGAGGTGGAAACAATTGGCCACTAATGTCATATCTGTCTGAAACTGATGCCAGAGTGCTGATGTCGGCGCTATGGATCTCCAATGATGTCACCACAACCTCACTTCCAGCAGCATAGCTGACCCAGATCCCTCCACCGACACAGAAAAGCTGTATCAGAAGTTTGCTTCTGGATCCAGTGTGGAGCCTGAGATTTCAATAGGTGTCGAATCAGCAGGTAGAAGTATCCATCAGAAATGTACTTTCAGTGAGAAACTGCACTGAAGTAAGTGTCCCACTGTGCTTTGTAGTAAAACAACTGGAGAGGGGGTGCTCACTGCAAAACCTGGACTGAATTAGTATTGCTTTACGTACAATAAAGACCAAAACCTGTTCGTCCTTCTCTGTTGGTCAACCTGTCTCCTCAGCTGGACTCTAAATGAGTGACCCCCCTTATTCTGATATACAGTGTACCATGGTTGAAAATTTATAGGAAGCACTGCTCTCTTTATGGGTTGGCTGTGGCTCTCCTGTAGGGGAACCACTTTCTCTAATGAGAACCAGGGATAGGTAAATGTGTAGTTCGCTCAAAAATGCCCTTTAGATTTGTATCTGACCAGATAGTGGCAACCACATGACTCTGAAGCTGAAACTGAGTGAACTCACCTGTTTGCCCCCAAGACTCTGAACACTCTGGACTCGTCAGTGATCTCTTGTGTCACCTGCAAGTCACAGGGGTGACAAGATGTGAAAAGAGGGAAGTAAAATGTGGAAAGGAACAAGAGTTAGCGAAAGAGAGGAACAGAGAGAACATGTTATTCATTCTTTCAATATTTCTGGAGAACAAGTAAACATTTCTGAGGGACTATGCTCAATTGCAAATTAAGAGTCTACAAACCTCATTTGTTCGGATGCTACGTCCCTGCATCCCATGCTTCCAGAATGCGAGTACACTGTCCTGCAGACAGACTGAAAAGAAGTAAAACAGACAAAGATATATTAGAAGAGTAGCCTGTGCCCTGTAGCACATTAAGATCCACTTCACTGAAAGAAAAGATTGAAGGGATATTGCAGTAAACGTTTTGAGATTCTTTCTATACACTTCTACAGCTTCACATGCTTGAAATAAAGGAGCACATTCCCAACACATGATGAAGCTCTGGAGGACTCCACCATAGCTTGCCAAAGCTATGAATAATCTACATTAGCCGGACAAAAATATTGGGTACTCTACTAGGCGTGGTGACTGCACAAGTGTAACACATGGAGAATAAGCTTACCTTGGAGTTCAGTGCTGCAGCACTACACCATAAGAGATAGAAAGGATACTACAGAGGCAGCGCACTCACCAATGGTCTCAATGTAGAAGCTGAAGGTCAGTTCAGGTGCTAATCTGCCCTTCAGAGCTCCGTGCAGGTTCACCATTTTCACACATTCTGCAGGGACAGATATAGAAGCTGGTCTCAAAAAAGTCAATAGGAGCAGTGGTATGCCAAGTGCAGACTGTAAGAGGTGGATAGGCTGCAGTCGCACAGAATCACTTACGGTCAAAAGATACCAAAACTGTGTCCCTGTCCACTTGAATCACTTGCTGGGCGATGCTAGGACCAGTGTCTGCAACAAAAAAAGTGAGATGTTAATAGAGGTGGTGCGAGGATTGGAAGGCAGCTCAAACTTAGATACCTGGAGAGCTAATGACAGGCAAAAAAGAGCAATGGAAAGGTAAAGATATAGAAGAATGTGGGACGAACAGCAATAAACATAAGTAAAGAGCTATAAGGGGAGTTGGTGTAAGCTAGGAGGACAAGGAGACAGTGAGTACTAGAGATAAAATGAGGAAGAAGGAAGGGGGATGGAGGGATAACATGGAGGAAAGAACGTCTGAAAGAGAAACATTGATGATCGAGGAGGAGAGAGAATGAAGTGTGACACTCTGGTCTTTCATAGAGGTGGCTAGAGACTCATGAAGGCATGTCGGCTCACATACACATATGAACCACCGGCAAGGAAAGGACATAGGAAAAGCCTGGGATGTATTTCTGCATTTACTCTTCGCTGCTATGCAAACCTTTCATTGAAACTCCGAAGCTTCCTTATTCCATATTATCCCCTAATGTCAGGTTTTCAGCACTGCCACGTCAGACATAAAAAAGGGACAGTTTCAATACTGTCACCAAAGATCATTTAATGTACTTTTTAAAAAATGCAAAGACATAATCATTGCAGGAGGCGACTACACATTAATGTGCTTGTCAAAAAGCCATGAGAAGGAGTCAAGTTGTTGAAAGACAGCAGGCATATAGAGAAGGTGAGGTATGAGGGCATGCGGCATTGTGTATCAATGCAGTAAACACCCCTAAGTCTCACTGTTAACATTGTGTTATGCTATTGGAGTTTGTATACCACTTAATATGTTATTAGTTAGGCATTGTAGCACTGTCAACTTCACCTTGCGATTTTGGAGTTTTATAAATAACTATATAATATACCTGTGAAATCTGAGTTCTTTAACATGCATTTTGCCTAATGTGATCTCCTAAATGTAATTGTATTGTGTACCTTGGTGGCAAATACTGTTACGAGTAAAGTAATAGAGTATTATATAACATGTCTGTGTTGTATTAGATGTTGATTCTCTAATCTGTTCTCTTAGATATTTGTTTGTATCACAGCATCTACATGGCAAGTGTTTGTGCAAAAACAAGGGCCATCAATAAGGACTATGTGCTGGTTTGAAGCTCTAATTAACAGTGTTAGTCTGAGCTGTAGAGAGACTTGGTTAGTAAGGGAAACTTGACTTCTCCATTAAAAACTTTTCTTTTGCTTCACTGTTCTACATCGGACCCTGGACCAACTTTTAAGTGTTAACATCACCAAACGCTCAAGTTTAGCCTAGCACTCAGCAAGACAGCAGTAGGCCTTGAAGTTCCAAAAACAGGAAACCAGTATTGAACATGCAGCTAGAGGAAGTCTTACCTTTTCACGTTGACCATCTCCCTTCATTTGTTTTTAACTACACTCTTTCTATCCATTCTTTAAAACATGAAGTTTTTAATTTGAAATATTTTTATTATTAAGTGCCAACATGCGTCTCCCACTTCCTTTAGTAACTGGGCTTATGGATATTTAGCAAAGAACAGCATAATCACAAGGTGCAGAGAGTGAAGTTGTTTATTGCTCAAAGCAGAGAGCACACTGCAACAACAGCAGTTAATAACAACTGTCACGTAGTTCGAAAAACCCGCTGCACAAGTAGACAAAGAAGTTGTGACATCATAAACTGCAACCAGAACCAAAGACTACATTAGCAACATCATTGAACATTTTCGATGACTACACAAAACACAAAAGAAATTGTGCAAGGAACAGAAAGATTAAAGAGAATCCACAGTCATTTCTGCAAAGTGAAGAATGTTAAAATATAAGTCCTCTGCAAGACGTAGAAAAGATGCAGTGCCTTGCCTCAACATTTTTTAGGCCAGTCTTGTGTTTTGCAGTAACTGAACTTGATAATTTGCAAGTCTACTAGAAGTAATCCATGTTTTTGCTTTGTTGTTTGCCATCACAGAACAGGTTTCCTGACTGGTGAACACTAAAAGTGTAGAGAGGGTGGCTGCTGCACCATAATCCCAGGCGAATGGTGTAACTGGGACTGGTGGCAATGCGGTTCTAGTTCTGATGTACAAGCCCATGGGGAGATTATCTATTAACTCTTCCCTGCTCAAAAGAGGTTCTCGCCTAGCGTCATGTGGGGTGAAAGAGTCAGTGGCATGTTTGATGTGCAAATCATTTCCATGTTTCACAGTAACATGAGCAAACAATGCTGTTCAATGGGATACTTTGATCCTGGACGCACAGGAAGGCGGCTCTTCTGCAGCCAGTCTTTGTCCTGGGTGAGCATGACTACATGCACCTCTCTGTTATTTAGGGTCCTCTCCCCATTGGGTCTGGGTGAATGGGGTTTCCCTTTCTTTTGGTTCAGTGTATGTTTCCACTGAGCTGGGGGAATTCATTCCTTCTCATTTTTCTGTTTTTCTGGCTGTATTCCTCTAATAATGGTCTACTGCTGAACTACGGGGGCAATTCCACATCCACACTTTGAACAGATTCACCAGATCTTACCTCGGACTCTCTGCTTTGGAAGTCTGCGTAACAAGAGAACAAAAATGACGGTGCACTTCCTCAGGAATTGTTAAAGTGCTCTTACTTTGAAAAAGCTGTTTGTTATAAATTTCCAGCCTGTGCACGTACAGCTTGAAAAAGAAAGCATATCATAGCAACAGTGTTTCATTTTTTATTTTTATCTGCATGTCTGTCTTAATCACTGTTTGTAAATAATGGAGTTACAGACCAGACATACCTCGATTCAAAAAGATACGAGATTATATTAAAATAAATTGGCATGGGGCCAATGTTAGGGGAAATCTAACATCTAAGGTATGAAATTTATAAAAAAGCGCTTGAAACCATATCTCGGACACAGAAGGCTCTTGCACTCTCTTGTTTTCTTTATGAAATATTTTCAACTTCTCTTTTAACTTACTTGTAAATAGAAGACTTAGGGCCTGATTACAACTTTGGCAGAGGGGGTTAATCCATCCCAAATGTGACAGATATCCCACCTGCCGTATAACGAGTTCCATAGGATATAATGGACTCGTAATACGGCGGGCGGGATATCTGTCACATTTGGGACAGATTAACCCCCTCCGCCAAAGTTGTAATCAAGCCCATAATCCAGTAAAATGATAGGGCCCTTGATGTACATTTGAGTTTACTGAGTGCAAATTCCTACGTCATGCTATGTCAGTGGACATAACCCCTCCCACCTCTTAGAGTAACCCTTAAGAAGTCGACTTCAGACATTTGCTTATTTGTTCATTTACTCTGATGGTTTTGTATTGACTCGCACATGGGCCCCAGAGCTCCCCAAAGAGTTTTTTAATGCAATGTTTAAGAGCTTACATGATGCACTACTAGCGAGTGAAGTGCCTCAGGGTAGTATTTGAACATTCAGTTAGCGTGGGATAGTATTGACGGCATTATAACTGCTGGTTGAGCTCTAGAGAGTGAGTAATGGACAAAAATACTACACTCTGGGGGCCAAGATAAGAGACCAATTTGTGATGCAGTATAGTATTCGCATCCATGAAGATACAACTTAGGAAGTTCCATAAAAGGGGTAACATGGAGTTTTGATGGTGGCTGCAATCTAATGAGCTTTGTCACTAGAGACACATCGTAATTATCTGTTGGGTCTGATTAGTTGGCTCTTTCAGTGGAACGTCTGTGATTTGAGATGGTGATTTGCAGTCCATTTAATTGTTGGAAGGTACTTAAGTAGCGACCAACGATGTGAATATAAATATCAAGGAATTATTTATTGTATGGACCTTTACTTATCCTACAGTCTTGGACTTCACCTCACAGAGGACAGTACCTAAGCAGTGTTTTTTGGAGCAGTGAGGTGTAACGTGGGTAATTGTTTTTAATGTACCTGTTTGGCAATCCATGCTCAACGTGGATGACGCATTGAGACGCACTATGTTAAACTGAAGTGCTTGCCCAGGATGCCCAGGCTGGCTGGCACCAATGCAGATCTGCGGGTAGTCCTCACCATCCACCACCAACAGCTCAAAAAGGGCCAGAGGCACTGGCAAAGTGATCGGAAAATGCTGGAACACAAAGAAGACAGGTTACAACTGCAGACCACAAGAAAGGTACACAAAGCAACTTCCAGTGTACTCTTCCTGTCTACAGGGGCTAGTCAGAATTAGAGAACATCAGCAGCCTGGTCAGTGCAATGCTGCATAAATGGGGCACAGCGAGAGACATAGGACTTAGTTGCAAAAGTCTGGTAGCACCAGTGTCAGGGATTCAGGCCCACCCCAACAAGCATAGTAGCTATCCTACCTGCAGTGCTTAGTCAGTGCGAGCAGTGTGTGATTTCTCTAGCAGTAGCCCATCAGTGCTGTGGGTCATTATCGATGAGGGGCTTTAAATGGGTCAAACAGTGTCTGTTTCATGACAATATGTTGCACTATAACAATGGGATACATATTAGGATGACTACCTCTCTTTGGGCATTAGGGACAATGTTTCCAGTGCTGGACTTTTGTGTGACAGCTGAAAGCATTCTGAATGCGGTAGTCTTGTTTTGCATCCACTGAAATAATTACAACACACCTGAAATCATTGATTTCTAGGTACAAGCTTTAGGACTGGCGATAGTGTCCATAATGACATGAATGAGGTGGTGACACCAAATATAAAACAGATTCATTGTAAATAAATGCATCTTATGGGTGTTTCTTTGAAAATCTAGATTGGAAGGAACTAGGGGAAGCTCACGATGAGCATGAATACGCGGGGTAGGGTTAAAAGGTACATTTTCTAACTACACTACATTTCATAGCAGGAGTTGCTGTTTCATCCCAAGGTTTGTTTTAGAAATAATCTGCAAACAATGCACATTTCCGCATATTAAGCAAGTAGCCAAAGTTACAAAAAGCTATGATTTAAAGACTATTTTGTAGTGGGAATAAAAATAAAGCACATGCTTTTTCTGTGAGGTACGATTAGTGCTACACACCCAGAGCAAAGTGCACTCTTCCTCCCACCAGTCTCGACTCGCCTTCCTACCTTTCCCCATACCCCCTCCCTCACACAAATAGTTCTTCTCTGCCAAGTTGCAGCCTGGTATTACCTTAAGGAGCATGAACTTCTGCAGTGGTTCATACCATTGTAGGAGGGCTGTGCTTCCAGGGAGGGCCGCGCAGAGGAATGTGCTTCCAGAATATGGGTTCCTCACTGAAAAGAGAAAAGATGAAATCAAAAGGGGAAGTTACTTTTCAGTTACACTAGGTCTGAAGACTGTTAGAGATTCATATGCTTTCTGTACTATTGCCAACTGGAAAACCTACTGCGGGTGAAGGCAAGTGTAGTGTTTGCAATACGCACCCCAGGTTCCAGTTCACTGAGGAGCATCTCCGAATTTGGCAGTCCAAATCAACCCTTATGCCTGCCTTTCACAAACAATACTTGGCTTTGAGGCATGGTTATGGCTTCAGCTATAGCAGCCATCTTGGAGTCGTCAGAATGCAGAAGGTGGTTACTTCCGAGGTTCGCATTACAGTGCTCAAAGCCCTGTCTAAAATTCCTCACAGTTAGAACAAGCCCCGTCACTACAGCTCTCTGCTCATTGCCATTGGCCTATATCAAATTAAGTTAAATGTATCCTTCTATACCTAAGTGTTATACCAGCCCTGATACTTAATAACTTTCAATATAATTTTTTCAACGAAATACATATCTTAAAAATGTTTCCTCACATCATTTTAATGAAAATTAAATAAAAAAAATGTAGCACAGGGGCTCATTCTTAGATGATAAGCAATGGATATTCTCCTTGTGGTCAACAAAAGTTTTCCATCGCCAAAGCACGGTTTCAAGGGCATTCATTTCATATGAAACACGTTACATCAATGTGAAGGCAATGCAAATAAAAGAAATAAAAATTCAAATGACTCCCTAAATGATTTCTCAATGTGGAATCCACTCTGATGCGAAAGTCAAAGAAAACAATTGTGCGCAGTCTTATTCTTGACCTGAGTGTGATGATGAAAAAGGAAATCTGATGCTCACACTGAAGCCTAGAGGATTCTGCGGTTTCTGTCATTAAAACCTGGGACATTCTGAAAGAAAGAGCAAATCCTGGAAGACATATCTGGATTACTGATTACACAAAACCATGGCACTCACCGAAACTCATGACAGCCAATCACCCAGTTACTAATAATAGGGCACGCTTCAGTCAACACCTATTGATTAGAGTTATTGGCAACTGCTGACAACTGAACCAATGGCAGACATAACTCAATGATAACGTGGTAGCCAATAACTATTGGCCACTGAGCTAATGACAACTGCTAACCATGTACAAGAGAGATAAGGTAAACCAGTGATCACGGAAAACAGGGCAAATGATACCCATGTATCTCTAAATATCATTGCCAGAATTAGTGACAAAAATATTGTTTACAAAACTATTGTCAAATTCAAAGTAAACATTCTATTAATAACTTCAATGGGATAATATTTTTGTTAATATTTAACACAAAATATTTTGGTCACAAGATACTCAATTCACAATATTCTAGTACCATACCATAAGCACAAATACATTGACACCTTACCACACATATTCACAGGAAAATATACTGTTGCATATATATGGAAACAATTATGTCTGTTGTATTTGTTTTGCACCACAAAGACCCAGATGATTGTATAGTTGTGTATGCTACGTATGGTAGGCAGGAAAATCACACTAATGACAATAAAATCTTAAAGAAAATGTATTTGCGACGTACAATGAATGAAGGAACAACAACATAGCAGAGAAGTAATATCCATGGAAGCAGCACATGGATACACACCTGAAATCTCCCTTCAGTCTAAACCAACTGGCTCCTTTCAAACCATACCATACCATTTCGCCCCCACACTCCAATATTCACTCCATTGTACCTGTCACACCTCCAACACTAAAACAAGCTGCAGATGGCACACTCATGTCAAACTATGCAATGTTAAGATGGTGCCCTGCAAACTAGCTGGCGGAAGAGATATGCATAGCATGTGTATAAGCAGCTACACATGCCATTGAACATATATATATATTTATATGATAATATATCTTAAAATATTTGTATTAAGTAATATTTATAGAGGACACTGGCAAGATGACAAGATGGTTGTCCATATATAGTCCATTCTTGGGAAGTATAGATAAAACATATGCCCATTAGCAGTTGGAGGTCCTTGCACATGAATACCAATGGACTGACAGGTCTATAAATAGACATTAACAGCAGGAGCTAACGGATATGTGGAGTTTTTGTTAGAATGGTATGGTTTAAAAATGATCGATTTATACATTCAAAGATGGCTGCCACCTTTGCTAATACGAAGGTATCATGGAAATAGTTGTTGGCTCAAAAGTTGTAACTATAAAATGGTGATTAATGTGGGGGAAACATGTCCGGTCGAAGGCGTTTGTCGAAACGCATTGACAGTTTCAGTGGGAGTTAGCGTTTCCTGTAATTGATGCACTGAATAAAGCAGACGATAAATAGACTTTCCTTCCTCGTTTTTCGGATGGTGATTGATGGGAGGTGGCGATATGGTGCAGCTGGTTCGATGAGTAGTATTCATCGTTTCACAAGAATATATGGAAAATGTCACTTACCCAGTGTACATCTGTTCGTGGCATTAGTCGCTGCAGATTCACATGCTGTGCACAGTCCGCCATCTGGTGTTGGGCTCGGAGTGTTACAAGTTGTTTTTCTTTGAAGAAGTCTTTTCGAGTCACGAGACCGAGGGACTCCTCCCATTTCGACTCCATTGCGCATGGGCGTCTACTCCATCTTAGATTGTTTTGCCCGCAGAGGGTGAGGTAGGAGTTGTGTATGCTAGTAATAGTGCCCATGCAATGGAGTGAATGCGTATGTACATAATAAAGTTTTAAGTAATATATTTACAAATGTACAAATGTTTAAGATCTACTTCTAAACGGCTACAGGCTCCCGGGGAGGCGGGTGGGCGCATGTGAATCTGCAGCGACTAATGCCACGAACAGATGTACACTGGGTAAGTGACATTTTCCGTTCGATGGCATGTGTAGCTGCAGATACACATGCTGTGCATAGACTAGTAAGCAGTTATCTCCCCAAAAGCGGTGGTTCAGCCTGTAGGAGTTGAAGTAGTTTAAAATAATGTTCTTAATACAGCTTGACCTACTGTTGCTTGTTGTGCAGTTAGCACATCTACACAGTAGTGCTTGGTAAATGTATGAGGCGTAGACCATGGTGCTGCCTTACATATTTCGTTCATTGGAATATTTCCTAGAAAGGCCATGGTAGCACCTTTCTTTCTGGTTGAGTGTGCCTTTGGTGTAATAGGCAGTTCTCTTTTAGCTTTAAGATAGCAGGTTTGAATGCACTTAACTATCCATCTAGCAATGCCTTGTTTTGAAATTGGATTTCCTGTATGAGGTTTTTGAAAGGTGATAAATAGTTGTTTTGTCTTTCGAATTAGTTTTGTTCTGTCAATGTAGTACATTAGTGCTCTTTTGATGTCTAATGTATGTAGTGCTCTTTCGGCTACAGAATCTGGCTGTGGGAAGAACACTGGTAATTCTACCGTTTGATTTAAGTGGAACGGTGAGATTACTTTTGGTAAAAATTTAGGATTGGTCCGTAGAACAACTTTATTTTTGTGTATTTGAATAAATGGTTCTTGAATGGTAAATGCTTGAATTTCACTCACTCTTCTTAGAGATGTGATGGCAATTAAAAATGCAACTTTCCACGTTAAGTACTGCATTTCACAAGAGTGCATGGGCTCAAAAGGTGGACCCATGAGTCGTGTTAGGACAATGTTGAGGTTCCATGAAGGAACTGGTGGTGTTCTTGGTGGTATAATTCTCTTTAGGCCTTCCATAAACGCCTTTATGACTGGTATCCTAAACAATGAAATTGAGTGCGTAATTTGTAGGTAAGCAGAAATTGCCGTAAGATGTATTTTAATGGAAGAGAAAGCTAGGTTAGATTTTTGCAAATGTAGTAAGTATCCTACTATTTCTTTTGCAGATGCTTGTAAAGGTTGAATTTGATTATTACAGCAGTAATAAACAAATCTTTTCCACTTATTTGCATAGCAGTGTCTAGTGGTAGGTTTTCTAGCTTGTTTTATGACCTCCATACATTCCTGTGTGAGGTCTAAGTGCCCGAATTCTAGGATTTCAGGAGCCAAATTGCTAGATTCAACGATGCTGGATTTGGATGTCTGATCTGT
Organism: Pleurodeles waltl; assembly: GCF_031143425.1. Lineage (NCBI taxonomy): Eukaryota > Metazoa > Chordata > Amphibia > Caudata > Salamandridae > Pleurodeles > Pleurodeles waltl. The sequence continues at coordinate 791,261,318 of NC_090448.1, forward strand.
TGTTTGTGTTGTGTTAACAGATCTGGTCTGTTGGGTAGTTTGGCATGAGGTACTACTGAAAGGTCTAGTAGTGTTGTGTACCAAGGTTGCCTTGCCCATGTTGGTGCTATTAGTATGAGTTTGAGGTTGTTTTGACTCAACCTGTTTACTAGATATGGAAGGAGAGGGAGAGGGGGAAAAGCGTACGCAAATATCCCTGACCAGTTCATCCATAGAGCATTGCCTTGGGATTGATCTTGTGGGTACCTGGATGCGAAGTTTTGGCATTTTGAGTTTTCCTTTGTTGCAAATAGATCTATTTGAGGTGTTCCCCAAATTTGAAAGTAATTGTTTAGTATTTGGGGGTGAATTTCCCATTCGTGGGTTTGTTGGTGATCTCGAGAGAGATTGTCTGCCAACTGGTTCTGAATCCCTGGAATAAATTGTGCTATTAGGCGAATGTGGTTGTGAATCGCCCAATGCCATATTTTTTGTGTTAGGAGGCACAACTGTGTCGAGTGTGTCCCTCCTTGTTTGTTTAGATAATACATTGTTGTCATGTTGTCTGTTTTGACAAGAATGTATTTTTGGGTTATTATGGGTTGAAATGCTTTCAGCGCTAGAAATACTGCTAACAGTTCTAAGTGATTTATGTGAAACTGCCTCTGATGTATGTCCCATTGTCCTTGGATGCTGTGTTGATTGAGGTGTGCTCCCCACCCTGTCATGGAAGCATCCGTCGTTATGACGTATTGTGGCACTGGGTCTTGGAAAGGCCGCCCTCGGTTTAAATTTGTACTGTTCCACCATAGAAGCGAGATGTATATTTGGCGGTCTATCAACACCAGATCTAGAAGTTGACCCTGTGCTTGTGACCATTGTGATGCTTGGCACTGTTGTAAGGGCCGCATGTGCAATCTTGCGTTTGGGACAATGGCTATGCATGAAGACATCATGCCTAGGAGTTTCATTACCATTTTGACTTGTATCTTTTGTGTTGGATACATGGCCTGTATTACCTTGTGAAATGTTTGAACCCTTTGTGGACTTGGAGTGGCAATCCCTTTTGCTGTGTTGATTGTCGCTCCTAAGTATTGCTGTGTTTGACACAGCAAAAGGTGTGACTTCGCGTAGTTGATGGAGAAACCTAGCCTGTGAAGGGTCTGTATGACATATTTTGTGTGCTGTGAACACTGTCTTAGCGTGTTGGTTTTGATTAACCAGTCGTCTAAGTACGGGAACACATGTATTTGCTGCCTTCTGATATGTGCAGCTACTACTGCCAGGCATTTTGTAAAAACTCTTGGCGCAGTTGTTATTCCGAATGGCAACACTTTGAATTGGTAATGTATTCCTTGGAATACGAACCTTAGGTATTTCCTGTGTGAAGGATGTATTGGTATATGGAAATACGCATCTTTTAGGTCTAATGTTGTCATGTAATCTTGCTGTTTGAGCAGTGGGATTACGTCTTGTAACGTGACCATGTGAAAGTGGTCTGATTTGATGTAGGTATTTAGTGTTCTGAGATCTAGTATTGGTCTCAGAGTTTTGTCCTTTTTGGGTATTAGAAAGTACAGTGAGTAAACTCCTGTGTTTTTTTGTAGATTTGGTACTAATTCTATTGCGTCCTTTTGTAGCAATGCTTGAACTTCTAGTCCTAGAAGATCTATATGTTGTTTTGACATATTGTGTGTTTTCGGTGGGACGTTTGGAGGGAATTGGAGAAATTCTATGCAATAACCATGCTGGATAATTGCTAAGACCCAAGTGTCTGTTGTTATTTCCTCCCAAAGTTTGTAAAGTTGGCTTAGTCTTCCCCCCACAGGTGTTATGTGATGGGGTTGTGTGACTTGTGAGTCACTGTTTATTTTGAGGAGTTTTGGGGCCTTGGAATTTTCCTCGATTTCTTGGGAATTGGCCCCCTCTATATTGCCCCCGAAAACCTCCCCTCTGATATTGACCCTGGTAAGTAGGCCTTGTTTGTGAGGTTGTGGTTTCTGTGGGTTGACCTCGAAACCCTCCCCTAAAAGGTGTTTTTCGAAATGTGCCTCTGCTCTGCGGGGAGTAGAGTGCGCCCATGGCTTTGGCTGCATCGGTGTCTTTTTTGAGTTTCTCAATGGCAGTGTCTACCTCCGGCCCAAACAATTGCTGTTCATTAAATGGCATATTGAGCACAGCTTGTTGGATTTCCGGCTTGAACTCTGAAGTGCGCAGCCATGCGTGCCTTCGTATCGTGATAGCAGTGTTTATTGTCCTTGCAGCTGTATCTGCTGCATCCATGGAAGACCGTATCTGATTATTTGAGATACTTTGTCCCTCTTCTACCACCTGTTGCGCTCTTTTTTGGAACTCCTTGGGTAAGTGTTAGATGAAATGTTGCATTTCATCCCAATGAGCTCTGTCGTATCTTGCCAAAAGTGCTTGTGAATTGGCAATACGCCATTGATTTGCTGCTTGTGCTGCAACCCTTTTTCCTGCAGCATCAAATTTGCGGCTCTCTTTGTCTGGAGGTGGTGCGTCTCCTGAGGTATGAGAGTTGGCTCTCTTACGAGCTGCCCCGACAACGACTGAGTCTGGTGTTAGTTGTGTTGTAATATAGATTGCATCTGTTGGCGGTGGCTTATACTTTTTCTCCACCCTTGGAGTTATGGCTCTGCCTTTAACTGGATCCTGAAATATTTGTTTTGAATGTCTTAGCATTCCTGGGAGCATGGGAAGGCTTTGGTACTGGCTATGGGTGGAGGATAGGGTGTTAAACAGAAAGTCATCCTCAATTGGTTCAGAATGTAAGGTGACGTCGTGAAATTCGGCTGCCGTTGCGACCACCTGTGTGTAGGATGTACTGTCCTCAGGTGGTGACGGTTTTGTGGGATAGGAGTCTGGGCTGTTGTCAGACACTGGAGCATCGTAAAGGTCCCATGCATCGGGATCATCCTGACTCATTGTAGTATGAGCTGGTGAGTGCATCAGTGGTGGAGTTGTTGCTGGTGATGCATGTATTGATGGTGGTGGAGACGGTGGTGGGGTTGTTTTCCTTGCCACTTTTGCCTGTGGTTGCTTGTCCTTTTGTTGAAAGGCAAGTTTCCTTTTTATTTTGATTGGGGGAAGAGTGGTTATCTTCCCTGTGTCCTCATGAATATGAAGCCTTCTTTGCGTGTAGTCAGGCTCCACAGCTTGAAGCTCTTCTCCAAATCTGTGTAATTGGGAGGTTAATCCTTGTTCCTCTGTATAGGAACTAGTTTTCGGCTCCGAGGCGGGATGTTTCGGAACCGAAACCTTTTCGGAAGTCTTTTTAGGCTCAGAAGAAACCTTCTTTGTTTTCGGCTTGGTGTCTCGGTGCCGAAATTCTTCGGTGCCGCTGTCTCTGTGCCGAAGTTCGGCTCCGAGGTTGCTGTGTGGCGGTATCTCGACCGGAGTCGGATGACTTCAACACCAGCATGCCCTTTTTCGGTGCCTTGGATCGGTCACCTAGTTTTCGGGTTAAGCCATGGCCTGTTGGCGGTGGCGTCCCCTGGGCTTTTGTGGACTTCTCGTGAGTCTTGATTTTCGACCTCTTACTCACGGTTTGGGGTGTTTCTTCGGCGTCGAGTTCTTCAGAATCCGACTCGTGGATGGAGAAAGCTTCTTCTTCCTCCTCGGAACGTTCTTGACCTGTCGGCGTGGACGCCATTTGTAGTCTCCTGGCTCTTCGGTCTCTCAGTGTCTTCCTCGACCGAAACGCTCAACAGGCTTCACAAGTATCCTCCTTGTGCTCGGGGGACAAGCACAAGTTACAGACCAGATGCTGATCCGTATACAGATACTTGTTATGGCATTTTGGGCAGAAGCGGAATGGGGTCCGTTCCATCAGCCTTGAAGTCGCACGTGGCCGGGCCGACCAGGCCCCGACGGGGTATCGAAAAAACCCCGAAGGGCCACCGGAGCTCTTCAAAATTCAGGGGGTCATTCTCACCTCGGCGGTAAAAGGCCCTTACCGCCGGTCAGAACTCCGCCATACTACCGCCGCGGCCGCGGTAAACCGCCACGGTCATTCTGACCACCAACTGTGAATCCGCCAAAAACCCGACATCCAAGGAAGGCCGCCTCATCAGCGGGCCGCGGAAAACTGGAGATGACCAAACCTCCACCGCCACGCCAACACAAACACGCCCATGCCATTCTGACCCACCAATCCACGCGGCGGTCTTTCAACCGCGGTATTTCATTGGCGGTACACACCGCCGCGGTCAAAATACACACACAGCTCCAAAACACAGCCACATTGGACAATTTGAAATACACACACCTGACACACATACAAACAACACTCCCACACATCCAATCAACTATAAAACACACACCCACATCACCCACAAACCCCTACGACCGAAGATCAGAGACGAAGGAGAGAGAGACACATCACAGAATAGAGAGCTACATCACACAGAGGCACACTACACCATCACACACACCACATAGAAGCACAAAGCACCACACACCAACACACTCTTCACCATATACACCACCCCACACCTCATCCACACCACCCCATGGCACCCCAAAGGCACCCACGCTTTTCGGACCAAGAACTCCGGGTCATGGTGGAGGAAATCATAAGAGTTGAACCCCAGCTCTTCGGCTCACAGGTGCAGCACACCACTATAGCCAGGAAGGCGGAGCTATGGCAGCGGATCGTGGACAGGGTAAACGCGGTGGGACAGCATCCCAGAAATCGAGACGACATCCGCAAACGCTGAAACGAATTACGGGGAAAGGTGCGCTCGATGGTCTCGCGACACAACATCGCAGTGCAGAAGACTGGCGGGGGACCCCCACCCACTCCACCCGAATTCACAGCATGGGAGCAAGAGGTACTAAACATCCTGCATCCTGATGGCCTCGCTGGAGTACATGGAGGAATGGACTCTGGTAAGTACAATCTCAACTACTTCACCCCCCCCAGCATGCTAACCCCCACGACCACCCTCACCCCCAACCCCCCATCACACATCCTCCCTGAGAATGTCTCTCCAGCACAACCCACCCAACACCAACCCCTGCATGCCACCACAAACTATGGACACCCATCACCGAAGCATGACCACTGCACATACCCCCCCCCCAAACACCCCCACAACACCTCCCCCAAGGGAATGACAGCACTGGGGGACAAGGGCACCCATAAATTGCACACAATAGCACACACAGAAACAATAACCATACTCTCTTACCCCATGCAGGACCCGAACGCCAACACACCGACCAGGAGGGTCCAGAAATGTCCATCCCCCGCCGGAAGAGGCCCCCAGTGATGACAGCAGCTCTGTCGACCTGGAACCTGATGACCAGCCCGGACCATCGGGGACCTCTGGACAGTCGGTTCCCCACACACAGGCCACAGCAGACCCAACCCCCTCTGGGAACAACAGCACAGCTCCCACCCAGCGGCCCATGCCTCTGTCTCTAGGACAGGTCAATCAGCGGTGTGTCTGCCACTACAGGGCACCCAGGCCAACCCAACACCCCAACAACAACAGGGACCTGGGGGCAGTGGTAGTGGGCACACCGTCCAGGGGACAGAGGCCGGGGGAAACAGGGCAACTCGGTGGGCTGCTGTGCGACAAGGGGGGGGAGGAGAGGCCCAGGGAACCGACTCTCCAAGAGGCCCTCACCACCATCATGGCAGCCTACCACCACTCCCAAGAGACAATGGCGACGGTACTGGCCAGGTTCCAGGCGATCCAGGCACAGCAGGAGGAACGCTACATGGGGTTCACCAATCATCTCACCAACATCTCTACCGCTATGGGGAGCATAGTCCAGGCCCTCAACCGGATAGAAGACACGTTGCGGGACCATGTGGCACCACACAGGGCCCCTGTCACTAGCCCGGACCAGGAACAGCCTACCACCTCCGCCGGCGCTAGTGGACAGGAGGCCCCACCACAACGACAGGCCACCAGAACCCCACCTCCTGCTGAAGAACAACCACCCCGCAAGAGGAGCCTGAGATCCAAAAAAAAAGACAGAGTAGGATGTCAAGACCCCCGCCAGCATGAGATACCCCCTGAAGTCATCCCACTGTCCCACATTGCCACCCTGTCCAACCTTGAACTGCCCCTGCTCCATCCTTCCACAGGCATATGGACAATGCACCTGTGAGACTGAGAACTGGACTCTGCCATGGACATTACTCCACCCCCACCCATCACAGTGTAAATATCATGTACCATTATCTAGCACCAAAAATAAATCACTCAATGCACTGAAATCATGCTGGAGTCAGGCTGTATTATTTACAAATGTATAACACATTACCAATCAATTATGTTCTGTTAACTTTGTGCTGAACACATACCGAGATCAATAAGCATTAGTCCATGGGCTAACCAAGCAGAAGTCACGCAGTGGGTCATACAGCACTGAAAAGGGAAGGGAAAATCAAACATCAGTTTTAAAGAACTGGGGGGTCATAGACAAAGTTGAGAAGCTGGAGGCTTTCAGGAAAATTAAAATGGCGTGTGTGATTCTTACCTGTGTGCTACTGAAAATACTGTTGGATAACTCTGTCCCTGTTGTCTGTGTCGTCCTCCGAGTCTTCCTCCTCTTCACTCTCCACAGGCTCCACAGCTGCTTCAACACCACCATCTGGACCATCCTCCTGCAGGAAAGGCACCTGACGTCGCAATGCCAGATTGTGAAGCATACAGCAGGCCACGATGATCTGGCACACCTTCTTTGGTGAGTACATCCTGGATCCCCCTGTTATATGCAGGCACCTAAACCTGGCCTTCAGGAGGCCAAAGGTCCTTTCGATGATCCTCCTAGTTCACCCATGGGCCTCATTGTACCGTTCCTCAGCCCTGGTCCGGGGATTCCTCACTGGGGTCAATAGCCAAGGCAGGTTGGGGTAACCAGAGTCACCTATTAGCCACACATGTTGTCTCTGTAGCTGTTCCATCACATAAGGGATGCTGATATTACGCATCACATACGCGTCATGCACTGAACCAGGGAACATGGCATTCACATGGGAGATGTACTGGTCAGCCAAACAGACCACCTGGACGTTCATAGAATGGTAACTTTTCCTGTTTCTGTACACCTGCTCATCGTCTTTTGGGGGGACTAAGGCTACATGGGTCCCATCAATGGCACCAATTATGTTGGGAATATGTCCAAGGGCATAAAAATCACCCTTCACAGTGGGCAAATCAACCTCCTCAGGGAAAATAATGTAACTCCGCATGTGTTTCGTCAGGGCAGACAACACTCTAGACAAAACTTTAGAAAACATTGGCTGAGACATTCCAGATGACATGGCCACTGTTGTCTGGAATGAGCCACTTGCAAGAAAATGGAGGACTGACAGCACCTGCACCAGAGGGGGAATTCCTGTGGGTTGGCGGATGGGGGACATCAGGGCTGGCTCCAGCTGGGCACCCAGTTCATGGATAGTGGCACGGTCAAGTCGGTATCGTAGTATGATGTGGCGTTCTTCCATTGTCGACAGGTCCATCAGCGGTCGGTACACGCGAGGATTCATCCTTCTCCTCGCAAGTCCCAGCGGACGGTGCCTAGGAATGACAACATGGAGCACAGAGTCAAGCTAATCACTGGTACGTTCACCACAGCTTGCATAGCACACGGTTATCTATGTATTGAAAGGCGTGTATGTGTGGCAATGCAAGGCCTAGGCCTGTGTGTCGCAGTACAAATTATGCCATGTGGGCCCTTGAAATGGCGGCTGCCTGACCTGTGAAGTGGGACAAAGGGATGTGAGGTCACTGCGCTGGCGGAGCACACCGTGGCGGTAGGCGGTCGAAAACCGCTATACGGAGCCGCATTGGATAACATTGAAGCCTATGGGTTTCAGGAGCCAATGACGATGTGCGCCGGCGGTCGCGGTACGCACCGCCGCGGGCGTGACCGCCATTTTATATCTGCTTAATCACTCGAGACCTGATCATCCACAAGAGAGGACCTATACTGCAAGTGCTGCTGTGAACTCGGTCTGGAAGAGACAATGGCTGCTGCGACTGGGGAAAGGGCCCCTGCCTTCACGTCTGAAGAGTTGGAGAAGCTCGTGGATGGGGTCCTCCCCCAGTATGCGTTACTCTACGGTCCTCCAGACCAACAGGTGAGTACACCGGGTGCACATGGAATGGGCGATGCCTGTGTGGAGTGGGGTGGATGTAAGTTGGTGGGGTGGGGGGCGAATGAGGAGTGCAACGCACGACAGATGAGAGCATGTGCTATATTGCAAGGTTGGGGAGGGGGGGGCCAATCACATCTAACATGCAGTAAGTTGATTTATGTTTCCTTCCCACCCTGTACATGTCACATAGGTCAGCGCCCATCAGAAAGTCGAGATTTGGCGTGCCATCGCCAAGGAAGTCCGGGCCCTGGGGGTCCACGTCAGACGGGGCACCCACTGCCGCAAGAGGTGGGAGGACATCCGCCGCGGAACCAGGAAGACCGCCGAGTCACTGCTGGGGATGGCCTCCCAACCTAGGAGGGGTGCCAGTCGTACCCTGACCCCCCTGATGTCCCGGATCCTGGCGGTGGCCTACCCTGATTTGGAAGGGCGCTTGAGAGCATCACAGCAGACACAAGGGGGTGAGTATCAGCACATTCTGCTATCTTTCTGCGCAGTGGAGGCGTCTGGGTGGGGGAGGAGGGTTGTGGGTGACATTAGGCCAGGGCGCTTTCTGTAGTGTAGTCCTCTCCCTTAGGCATGGCCCTGTGCTCCCGGCCCCCACCTCTGTAGGGTGACAAGTACAGCTATTGATGGTCCAGCCTCACACATGTGCGCGTTTGTCGTCTCTTGACCTGTTGTCCGAGTCAGAAGTACTGAGTAGTGTACCCCGAATGCGCGGCTTAGTGCATGCGGCTCCTGTGTCTGTCCTCTCCGCCAACGGTGTTGACATTGCATGCACTCAACCAGGTCTTCTTTTTCTCCCCCCACCCTTCTTCTTCATCTTCTTGTGCATGTGTGCATTAGCATCATCAGGCGGAGGAGATTTGGCATTGGAGCACGAGGGAGCTGCAAGCCACAAGCCACAAGGCCCCGGTGGGCCCAGGAACAGACACCGAGGGCACCAGTGAGCCGGAGGGCGAGGGGAGCACCACAATGGGGACCGGTGGTGAGAGCAGCGACACAGACACGTCCTCGGATGGGTGCTCCCTAGCGGTGGCGGCAACATCCGTGCCCCCCGCCTCTACAGGTACAGCCGCCACCCAGCGCACCAGCCCCGCCCTCCCTGCAGCCCCTCAGCCTACGCTCCGTGCCCGCTCGCCCAGGAAGGCGGGCGTCTCCTTCGCCCCAGGCACCTCAGCCCCTGCCCCTGTCACCCCTGCTGCCCTCAGTGCGGAGCTCATTGACCTTGTGAGGACGCTCATTGTTGGGCAGACTACCCTTTTGAATGCCATCCAGCGGGTAGAAAGGGAGGTGCATCGGAGCAATGCCTACCTGGAGGGCATTCATTCGGGTCAGGCTGCCCATCAACGATCGTTCACTGCTCTGGCCTCAGCACTGACGGCAGCCATTGTCCCTGTTTCCAGCCTCCCTCTTCTGACTGCTTCCAGCCTGTCTCTGTCTCCTGTTCCTCAGCCTATCCCATCCACACCATCTGACCAGCCTGCACACACCTCAACACCCAAGGGCAGCTCATCCAGACACAAGCACCACAGATCCCACAAACACTCACCCAAGCAACACCCAGATGCAGACATTCCAACAGTCACTACCACCCCTGTGTCCCCCTCCTCCTCGTCTCCCTCCTCCCTCCCTGTGACGTCTACACTCACACCTGCATGCACACCAACATCAGCCAGTGCTTCCATCACCACCACACCCTCCTGTACAGTCCGCACGCGTGCAGTCACCACCCCCACTGCCATTTACACGTCCCCTGTGTCCTCTCCCACTGTGTCTGTCACCACCTCTTCCAAGACACACAAACGCAGGCAGCCACCCACCCAACAGACATCCACCTCACGACAGCCTACAGCACCTGCACCTTCACCCAATGACAGCACACCTGACTCTCCTACAACCACATCCTCTTCCTCCACTCCCATCACCACTTCTCCTACCCTTTACCTTGGCCCTAAAAAACTTTTCCTGGCTAATCTTGACCTCTTTCCCTCCGATGACCTACCCCCTCCATCTGCAAAGAGTCCCAAGAGCACCACAGCCACCACCAGCCCAGCTTCGGGTGTCACTGTTGTGCATGGGTTCTGGAGTCCACTCTTTGCCAGCAGTGACACCTCCATCAGCAGCAAGGACACATCCAGCCCCCCCCCCCCCCGGCAAGAGGACCAGGAAACACAAGGGCCGCCGTGCGAGGACTGACACGGCTGCCCCCAAGTAGCAGAGTTCGCCCACTTCACCAGCCACAACATCTAGGGGAGGCAAGGGCCCGAGAGCCCCATCTAAGGAGCGTAAGGGCAGCAGGGCGGAGAAGTCAGCCAGCAGGAGCGCGGAGCAGGTGGGCCCCACATGCCACATCCCAGCTGTACAGGAGGACACCAAAGGGCTCAGGACTCCGTCACCGAAGGGTCCAGAAACATCACGGTCGGAGGGCGACTGAGCAGGGAGTCCAGCCCAGGTCTGGCTCCCTTGAACCTACTGGATGTGCACCGCTGAACAGGGCCCGCCGTGCAGAAGAGCACCGCTGAACAGGGCCCCGCCGGGAAGATAGGCACCGCTGAACAGGGCCCGCCGTGAAGATAGGCACCGCTGAACAGGGCCCCGCCGTGAAGAAGAGCACCGCTGAACAGGGCCCCGCCGTGCAGAAGAGCACCGCTGAACAGGGCCCCGCCGGGAAGATAGGCACCGCTGAACAGGGCCCGCCGTGAAGATAGGCACCGCTGAACAGGGCCCCGCCGTGCAGAAGAGCACCGCTGAACAGGGCCCGCAGTGCAGAAGAGCACCGCTGAACAGGGCCCGCCGTGCAGAAGAGCACCGCTCCGCTGGGCCCTTCCTGTCAAGCACCGCTCCGTTGGGCCCTTCCTGTCAAGCACCGCTCCGCTGGGCCCCGCCGTCTCAAGCACTGCTCCGCTGGGCCCTTCCTGTCAAGCACCGCTCCGCTGGGCCCCGCCGTCTCAAGCACCGCTCCGCTGGGCCCTGCCGTCTCAAGCACCGCTCCGCTGGGCCCTTCCTGTCAAGCCCCGCTCCGCTGGGCCCCGCCGTCTCAAGCACCGCTCCGCTGGGCCCTTCCTGTCAAGCACCGCTCTGCTGGGCCCCGCCGTCTCAAGCACCGCTCCGCTGGGCCCCGCCGTCTCAAGCACCGCTCTGCTGGGCCCTTCCTGTCAAGCCCCACTCCGCTGGGCACTTCCTGTCAAGCACCGCTCCGCTGGGCCCTTCCTGTCAAGCACTGTTTATGGTTCACTGTGCCCACCATGCCTCCTCCTTGACCAGTGGAGACTGTCATCCACCTGATGGACTGTGGCTTTGCACTCCCCAGGATGGCAGAGTGGGCAACCCACCCACTGTAGAGACTTGGGAGACTGTGGCTTTGCACTCCCCAGGATGGCAGAGTGGGCAATCCACCCACTGTAGAGACTTGTGAGACTGTGGCTTTGCACTCCCCAGGATGGCAGAGTGGGCAACCCACCCACTGTAGAGACTTGAGAGACTGTGGCTTTGCACTCCCCAGGATGGCAGAGTGGGCAACCCACCCACTGTAGAGACTTGAGAGACTGTGGCTTTGCACTCCCCAGGATGGCAGAGTGGGCAACCCACCCACTGTAGAGACTTGAGAGACTGTGGCTTTGCACTCCCCAGGATGGCAGAGTGGGCAACCCACCCACTGTAGAGACTTGAGAGACTGTGGCTTTGCACTCCCCAGGATGGCACAGTGGGCATGGTGGCCCCTTCGTGGATCTGGCGTCGTGGACTCATGTGGCTGTGGTGCCCCCCCCTTCCCTTCCCCCTGAGGTGCCTGTAGTTTTTTCATCAGATGCCCCTGCAGTGTTCTCTCCAAAGGACTCAGATCTCCTGTGTGGGCTTTGCCCTTGTGTCGCTACACTCTAGCCCACGGACTGTTCGATTTAATTTTGATGTAGAGGACTAATTGCCTCGGTCCTCCATGGCAGTGTGTATAGTATTATTTTGTTATGGGTATTTTGCATAGTTGACCGATACATATCAGAGTCTATTTTTTATATAAATTTTTCTTCACAATTTAATTATGTCTTTGCATTTTTCAGGGGGGTTTGGGTGGTGTCACTGTGCATTGTTGCTCTGCATTGGTGTGTACATAGTTTGGGGGGGTGGGGGTCGCATATGTGTGTGCCCGTAACCTTTCCTCCTCCCCCCTCCCGTGTGTCGTAGGTGCAGTACTCACGTTGTCGTCTGCGCCGGCGTTCGTACTCGTGGTAGATGAGAAGGTAGACGAGAGCAGGTAGGATGTTTAATTCGGGTTCCATGCTGTCCTCCGTACTCGTGGAGTGTGTTTTGGTGAGCGTTTTCCCGTCCGTAGTCTGTTTCCGCCGTGTTTTTATCGGTGGGGCTCCCGCCCCGGAAAAGGTGGCGGATTGGTGAGTTGTAATACTGTGGGCGGTACATTGTCTGCCGCCTGCCTGTTGGCGGTGACCGCCGCGCTGTTTGTCTGTACCGCCGTGGCGGTCGGAGTGTTGATGTGGCGGGCTGTGTTGGCGGTTGCCGCCAGGGTCAGAATTCCATTTTTTGGACCGCTGGCCTGTTGGCGGGTTGGCCGCCGCTTTATCACCGACCGCCAGGAATTAGAATCACCCCCTCAGTGTCGATTTGTTCTAACTAACCCGATACCGAACGCAAACAATACCGACGATTTTTTCCGAGATTCTAACTAACTTTCCGACCCGAAACACGGAGCGAAAAGGAACACGTCCGAACCCGATGGCGGAAAAAAAACAATCTAAGATGGAGTCGACGCCCATGCGCAATGGAGTCGAAATGGGAGGAGTCCCTCGGTCTCGTGACTCGAAAAGACTTCTTCGAAGAAAAACAACTTGTAACACTCCGAGCCCAACACCAGATGGTGGACTGTGCACAGCATGTGTATCTGCAGCTACACATGCCATCGAACATATATATATATATATATATATATATATATATATATATATATATATATATATATATATAGAGAGAGAGAGAGAGAGAGAGAGAAAATGTCACTTACCCAGTGTACATCTGTTTGTGGCATGTGTAGCTGCAGATACACATGCTGTGCATAGACTACAAAGCAGTAATCCTCCCAGAAGCGGTGGTCAGCCTGTAGGAGTTGAAGTTGTTTGAAATAGTGTTCTAAGTACAGCCTGTCCCACTGTGGCTTGTTGTATTGCTAACACATCTACACGGTAGTGTTTGGTAAACATATGAGGTGTGGACCAAGTGGCTGCTTTACAAATCTCTGTCATTGGTATGTTACTTAGAAAGGCCATTCTACCTCCTTTCTTCCTAGTGGAGTGTGCCTTTGGTGTAATGAGTAGCTCTCTTTTAGCTTTTAGGTAACAAGTTTGAATGCATTTGACTATCCATCTGGCTATGCCCTGTTTGGATATAGGGTTACCAGTATGGGGTTTTTGGAAAGCAACGAACAATTAGTTAGTTTTACGAAATGGTTTTGTTCTGTCTATATAGTACATTAGTGCTCTTTTTATGTCTAATGTATGCAGTGCCCTTTCTGCTACTGAGTCTGGCTGTGGGAAGAAGACTGGGAGCTCCACAGTTTGGTTTAAATGAAACGGTGAGATGACTTTTGGCAAACATTTTGGATTTTTGCGAAGAACTATTTTATGTTTGTGTACTTGTGTAACGGGCTCTTCAATAGTGAACGCTTGTATTTCACTAACTCTTTGTAGTGAAGTGATGGCTACTAGAAATGCTACCTTCCAAGTTAAGAATTGGATTTGGCAAGAATGCATGGGTTCAAAAGGTGGACCCATGAGTCGTGTAAGTACAATATTAAGGTTCCACAAGGGTACTGGTGGGGTTCTTGGAGGTATGATCCTTTTTAATCCTTCCATAAAGGCTTTAATTACAGGTATTTTAAAGAGTGATTTTGTGTGTTTAATCTGCAATTAAGCAGAGATTGCATTGAGATGAATTTTAATGGAAGAAAAAGCAAGATTTGCTTTTTGTAGATGTAGTAAGTAACCCACAATGTCCTGTATGGCGGCATCTAACAGTGTGATTTTGTTTGCTTGGCAGTAGAAAACGAACCTTTTCCATTTATTAGCATAGTAATGCCTAGTGGTAGGTTTTCTTGCCTGTTTAATGACTTCCATACACTCATTTGAAAGATTTAAATATCCAAACTCTAAGACTTCAGGAGCCAGATTGCTAGGTTGAGCGTTGCTGGATTGGGGTGCCTGAACTGTTGTTTGTGTTGTGTTAACAGATCTGGTCTGTTTGGAAGTTTGATGTGAGGTACTACAGAGAGGTCCAACAGTGTGGTGTACCACGGTTGGCGTGCCCACGTTGGTGCTATGAGTAGTAGTTTGAGGTTGTTTTGACTCAGTTTGTTGACTAGAAAAGGTATGAGTGGGAGAGGGGGAAAAGCGTAAGCAAATATCCCTGACCAATTGATCCATAGAGCATTGCCCTTGGACTGAGGGTGTGGGTACCTGGATGCAAAGTTTTGGCATTTTGCTTTTTGTTTTGTGGCGAACAGATCTATGTCTGGTGTCCCCCACTGGTGAAAGTATTTTTGTAGTACCTGGGGATGTATTTCCCACTCATGAGTTTGCTGGTGATCTCGACTGAGATTGTCCGCTAATTGATTCTGAATGCCTGGAATATATTGCGCTATTAGGCGAATGTTGTTGTGAATTGCCCAATGCCAAATCTTTTGTGCTATTAGGCATAGTTGTGATGAGTGTGTTCCCCCTTGTTTGTTTAGGTAGTACATTGTTGTCATATTGTCTGTTTTGACAAGAATGTGTTTGTGAGCTAGCAGAGATTGAAATGCTTTTAGTGCTAGGAAGACTGCTAGCAGCTCTAAGTGATTTATGTGTAGTTGTTTCTCTTGACTGTCCCATTGCCCTTGTATATTGTGATTGTTGAGGTGTGCTCCCCACCCAATCATCAACGCATCTGTGGTGAGTATGGCATGAGGCACAGGGTCTTGAAAAGGCCGCCCTTTGTTTAAATTTACAGGGTTCCACCATTGAAGCTAATAGTGTGTTTGGCAGTCTATCAACACTCGATCTTGGAGTTGACCCTGTGCCTGCGTCCATTGTTTTGCAAGGCACTGCTGTAAGGGCTCCATGTGTAGCCGTGCGTTTGGGACAATTGCGATGCATGATGCCATCATGCCTGGGAGTTTCTTGACAAATCTGACTTTGTAGTGCTGATTTGGTTGTATGTTTGGTACCATGGTTTGAAATGATTGTACCCTTTGTGGGCTTGGAGTGGCAATTGCTCTGTGAGTGTTGAGTGTTGCTCCCAAGTATTGTTGTAGTTAGGATGGTTGTAAGTGAGATTTTTGGTAATTTATAGAGAACCCTAGTGTGTGTAGGGTATCTATTACGTACTGTGTGTGATCTTGACACCGCTGTTGAGTGTTGGCTTTTATCAGCCAATCGTCGAGATATGGGAATATGTGCATGTGTTGTCTCCTTATATGGGCCGCTACTACTGCGAGGCATTTTGTAAATACTCTGGGGGCTGTTGTTATCCTGAAGGGTAATACTTTGAATTGGTAATGTTTTCCCTGTATGACAAACCTGAGGTATTTTCTGTGAAATGGATGGGTATATGAAAATACACATCTTTTAGATCCAGTGTTGACATGTATTCTATGTGTTTTAGTAAGGGGACCACATCTTGTAGTGTGACCATGTGGAAGTGTTCTGATTTGATGAATAAGTTGAGTCCTGAGATCTAAAATTGGTCTTAGTGTTTTGTCGTTTTTGGGAATAAGGAAATATAGGGAATAAACCCCTGTTCCTTTTTGTTGGTGAGGTACTAGTTCTATGGCTTGTCGCAGTCTTCCTCCCACAGGTGATGTGTGTTGGGGGAGGGTGACGGGCAAGTCACTGTTTGTTAGTAGTGGCCTGCTTAGTGGGCTAAAATTTTCCCCTTGACCTTGGGAATTGTCCCCTGAAGGACCCGCAAAACCCCCCTCTCTGATATTGGGATTGGTAGGTGGGTTTTGCTTGAGAGGTGGATGCCTCTGAAGGCTGTTGTCTGAAAACTCCCCTATATTGCAGTTTCCTGTATGTCCCTCTATATTGGGACGAGTTGAGCGCGCCCATGGCTTTGGCCGTATCAGTGTCCTTCTTCATCTTCTCGATGGCTGTGTCCACTTGTGGTCCAACAGTTGTTGCTGATTAAATGGCATGTTTAGTACTACCTGTTGTATCTCGGGTTTCAACCCTGAGGATCTTAGCCAAGCGTGTCGTCTAATTGTGACTGCTATGTTCACAGTTCTTGCGGCAGTGTCTGCGGAATCTAATGACAAACTAATTTGATTGTTTGATATTGCCTGTCCCTCCTCTACCACTTGCTGAGCCCGTTTTTGATATTCCTTGGGGATATGTTGGAGGATATCACTCATCTCGTCCCAATGAGCTCGGTCATAACGTGCGAGGAGGGCTTGAGAATTTGCAATGCGCCATTGATTAGCAGCCTGTGACGCTACCCTCTTTCCTGCTGCGTCGAACTTCCGACTGGTGCATCGAGAGGTGGTGCATCTCCCGATGACTGTGAGTTGGCTCTTTTCCTTGCAGCTCCAACCACTACAGAGTCTGGGGGCAGCTGCTGTATGATGAACACTGGGTCCGACGGTGGTGCTTGTACTTATTTTCCACCCGCGGTGTGATGGCTCTCCCTTTTACAGGCTCTTGAAAGACTTGTTGAGCATGTTTAAGCATGCCTGAGAGCATAGGCAGGCTTTGTCAGAAAGCATGCGTGGACGCCAAGGTATTAAAGAGGAAATCGTCCTCCAGTGGCTCTGAGTGCATGCTTACATTATGAAATGCAGCAGCCCTGGCCAAGACTTGGGTGTATGAAGTGCTATCCTCAGGTGGAGAGGGTTTTGAAGGGTAGCACTTAGGGCTCCATTTGAAGTTACTCCTCAAATCTATGCCTCTCTTTTAGTTGCTTAGAGAGCCCATGTTCCTCCGTGTACGAGGCTTTTTCCAGCTCCGAAGCCATTTTTTTCAGCACCGAAATGCCCATGCTGATGGAAGGCCTCGGTTCCAAAAAGCTCTTTCGAGGCTTTGTCGACTCGAAAAGTCGGTGTCGGTTTTTTTGGATGACGGGTTCTCGGCTCGAGTCTGAAGACTTTGGCATGATTTTGGCCTTTTTCGGTGCCGAAGGTGTTGCTTGGTCACCGCTTTGTCTTTTATGGGTCGAGCCATGGCCTTCAGGCAGTGGCGTCCCCGAGGACTTATGCTTCTTAGGCTGGCTGTGGGCTTTGGTCAGGGAAGGCGTACTCATGTGTTGGCCTGCTGTAGGTTGTCTGTCTCCATCGTAATCGTCCGAGTCCGATCCTTGGATGCTCTTCGGCGTCGAGGTGCTCTGAACTTTTCGACGCCATTTGCATCCGTCTCGCCCTCCAATCCCTCAAGGTCTTTTTCAATTGAAAGGACTTGCAGGCCTCGCAAGTATCTTCCCTGTGCTCCGGTGATAAACACAGATTACAGACCCAATGTTGGTCTGTATAGGGATACTTAGCATGGCACTGTGGGCAGAAACGGAAAGGGGTCCGGTCCATTAGGCTTCGACGACGTCTATGGTTGGGCCAACCAGGCCCCGGCTGGGCACGGAAGCCCCTAAGGGCCACCGAAGCTGTGTCTCGTTGGTGTCGATGGAAGATGTTTCCCGATCGCAAACAATACCAACGCTTTTTGAGGTTGTTTGGTCTTTTTCCGATTCAAATAACGGAGCGAAGAGGAACACGTCTGAACCCGATGGCAGAAAGAAAACAATCTAAGATGGAGTCGATGCCCATGCGCAATGGAGCCGAAAGGGAGGAGTCACTCGGTCCCGTTACTGGAAAAGACTGCTTCGAAGAAAAACAACTTGTAACACTCCGAGCCCAACAATAGATGGCAGGAACAGTGCACAGCATGTGCATCTGCAGCTACACATGCCATTGAACATAGATATACATACATACAAACACACACATATATACAAATACACATTTAGGCTTTTAAGTAAGCATGTAAAATCTTAATCCAATAGCTTCACTTGAAAAATGAGAACAGTCCACACTCATGAGATCTTTAAAGATTACCAAATCATTTAATTGTGCAAGGTTCCAAAAGCTGCAAAACACGAGCAGACTCCACTGTCATTCCGTCATTGCACCGACACACTAATTGCGCACTGGACCAAAGGTTAAACTGGAGTAATAGGTAGGTCTATTCATAAAACAAAAAACTACTGTTTTGAAACCAAGAAAATGTACTGAAATTCGCCAATTAAATCTAAGAGACAAAAGTATAACTTACACCACTGTAGATTTCTGATATCATCATTGATGTAATATGTGCAGTAGTAGGCAGTGCATCATACTGGTACAAGGTATACTTCTGTGATATAGTGTACTACAGTGATATGAAGAGAGGACGGGCACTGAGTGAGTAGAGTGTCAATGAGTTTCATAGAGTGTAGTACAATGTTGTAGAGTAAAGTTGCATACAGTGGAGTGGAGTGTTGGTCAGTGGTGAGGCGTAAGGTGGAGTATGGTACAGAGGCAAAGAGTGGGATAAAGTGTAGCAGAGAGGAATAAAGAACAGTGAAGTACACTGGAGTGTGGTAGTGTGATGTATAGTAAAGTGTCAGAGTAGAGTGGCGTATCATAGAACATAGTAGCGTAGAGTAGGTTAGCATACTGCAAGTAAAGTGTCATAAACTGGAGTATGGTGTTGTACTGCAGAGTGTAGTGGTGTGTTGTACAGTGTTGGAAAGTGTTGTAGACAACCGTATAGTAGCATGAGTCCAGTAGGGTTTATGGAGTGGTGTAAAGTAAAGTACGACTGTGGCAGAGTAGATTGGTATACAGTGTTATAGAATACAATGGCAAATAATGGAGTGGAGTGACATACAGTGGAGTAAAGTGGGTACTGTGTCAGAGTGGAATAAAATGGAGTGCAATGGCATACAGAGTTACGTACAGTGTTGTATAGTGGACTAGAGTATCACAGAGCCACACAGAGAGGAGTAGTGTTGTGCAGTGGCATACACTATAGTACAGTGTTGTACAGGGCAATGTAGGGGTATAGACTAGAGTCAAGTGTTGGAGTGCCATACAGCATAGTAGAGTGGAGTTGCATAGAGTACAGTAGTGTGTCAAACAGTGGAGCCAAGTAGAGTGGACTGTTGTACAGTTGAGTAGAGTAAAGTAAAGTCTCTGAGTGTAGAGTTGAGTGGAGTGGCATACGTAGTGTGGAGTAAAATACATTATAGTGTATTGGCGTGTTGTAGAGTGGCATGGAGTGTAGTGGAGGGGAGTAGCAAAGGTATTTAACTGTTATAAATTGGGTGGGGTCTTGTACAGTATAGTGGAGATCTAGGCCATATAGAAAAGTGTTGTATAGTGGAATAGAGTATTGTACGGTGGAGTGTATGGGCATAGAGTGGAGTATAGAGCTGGACAGTGGAAGGTAAGAGGATAGACTGGAGTACAGAGTTGTAGAATGCCATAAACTGTAGTAGACTTTTATACAGTGGAGTTATCTAAAGTGGAGGGGAGTTTCGTACATTGGAGTGATGTGGAGTGGATTACTGTACAGTGCAGTGGCATAGAGTTGAGTTGAATGCTTTACAGTTGAGTGGTGTAGAGCACAGTGGATTGGCGTACAGTGCAGTGGCATACATTGAAGTGGCATACCATAGAGTAGAGTAAACGGTTATAAATTGGAGTGGTGTCTCATACAGTAGACTGGAACGCTATGCCGTACAGTGTTGGAAACTCTTGTAGAGTGAAGTAGACTGTTGTACAATAAGGTGTGTAGGCTTAGAGTTGAGTACACATTTGGACAGTGGAGTTTAAAGGGATAGAGTGGAGTAGAGTAGCATATAGTGCAGTAGAGTTTTCTAGAGCAGAGTTATATAGCACACAAGAGTACACTGGAGTAGAACAGAGCGGAGTAGCGTACAGTGGAGTACCGTAGAGTGAAGTGGCATATAATGAAGTAGTGTGCAGTGGCGTAGCTAGACTGGAGTGTTGTACAGTGGAGTGGCGTAGAGTGTAACAGCGTGCAATAGAGTGGTGTAGACTAGACTGGAGCATAGTGGAGTGGGGTAGAGAGCAATGGCATACAGTGTAGTTATGTACAGTAGACTAACATCGAATGGAATAGCATAGAATGGAGTGGGGGAGAGTAGAATACCATACAATAGAGTGGCAAAGATTGAAGTTGCACAAGGTGTAATAATGTACAGTGGAGTGGTTTTAGTTGGAATAGCCAGAGTGGAGTTCAGTGTAGTGGCGTTGAGTGGAACAGCATACAGTGGAGTGATGTAGACTGTGGTGGGGCAGAGTGGAACAGCATAAAGCAGAGTGGCATCGAGTGGAGCGGCATCCAATGGACTAGCACAGACTAGAATGGTGTACACTGGAGTGGCGCAGACTGGAGTATTGTATAGTGGAGTGATGTAGAGTAAAATAGAGTATAGTGGAGTAGCATACAAGTGGTGTAGACTGGAGTGGGGTAGAATGTAATAGCATACAGTAGCGGTTGTGTGCAATGGAATAGCATAGGGTAGCATGGCGTAGAGTGGAGTGATTTAAACTGGCTTGGCTAGAGTGGATTAGCATACAGTGCAGTGGCATATAGTGTGCCAGCATATGGTGGAGTGTTCTAGATTAGACTGGCATGCAGTGGAGGAGCATACAGTAGAGTGATGAAGAGTAGAATAGCACATAGTGGAATATTGTACAGTGGAGTGCTATATAGTGGAACAGAGTAGACTGCAGTGGTGTACAGTGGTATGGGGTAGAGTGTAATAGCATACAATGGACTGGCATAAACAGGAGTGGCATCCAATGGAATGACGTAGAATATAGTGGTGTGGAGTGCCCTATCCTGGAGTGGTGTAGAGTGGAGTAGTGCATAGTGGAGGGGAATAGTGTATAGTGGATTGTTGCTGGCATACAGTGTATAGTGGAGTTGCGGCCTGTTGAGTGGCATAGAGAGGAGGTGGGTACAGTAATACAGTGTACAGGCGTGTAGTGGAGTTGCATACAGTGTAATAGCCTAGAGTGGAGTTTCATAGAGTGGAATAGCATATAGTGAGTGCCACTGAGAGAATTGTCGGAAAGTGGAGTGATGTACGCTGGAGTGGTGTATACTGGAATACCAAGGGGTGGAGTGGCGTATAGTGTAGTGGTGTACGGATGTATGTGAAATTTATCAGCTATGCAGATTATGGTGTGAAGAGTAATGCAAAACAGCAAATTGTGTTGTCTTGCATTTCTCCAGACTTACTAATCAATGCCGGGATACAGATGGCCGCTTGCGTTGCTTTGTAAATCTGCCTCAGGTATTTCGTTGCCCATGTGACACCATGCGTGATGCAAGGGTACGGAAATACAGCTAGGGCTTAGTTATATTTTGGGCCATGTATGCTGTGGTAACTCTGCGGTACACTCTGGTACACGGCAATGACAAGCCAGTATATAATTGGGTAATGGCTGTTTTTAGAAAATGAAAAGGCAGCCTTATTGTTTTCACCACACTTTGGCAGTGCTCTGTTAGGTAAGAAGTAGGGTTTACTGTAGTTCCCTACCTATTACTACTTTCTAAAGTTGCAATTGGTAGGGAAATGTATTTATATATAATTATTTTTTTTACATATTTTTAAATACGTTTACAGACTTACACTAGTACCTAGTAAGTGTCACTTTTTTTTTAGTTAATGCTTCTTATTTTTTAAGTTGTGCAGTAATTACGTAGTATTTTTTTAGTTATTTTCATGGTACTCCTTACACTTATTTTTTTTACAGAATTTAATTTTAAACCTTGTAAAAATTATTAAATGTAGTTCATTACACTGTTTATTAAATTGTTTAAGATATTTATTTGTTCTTTATTTTGTTTAAGTACCACAGTACTTTTATTTGTTATTTGTTCCTACCTATTACCATTTTACTAAATTATTAATAGGTAGGGAAAATATAAAACCTAATACTTACCTATATCTAAGTCCCTAAGCCAGAACACTGGAAAAGTGGCCTTTAAACAACATATATATATATATATATATATATATATATATGGAAAATGTCACTTACCCAGTGTACATCTGTTCGTGGCATTAGTCGCTGCAGATTCACATGCTGTGCACAGTCCGCCATCTGGTGTTGGGCTCGGAGTGTTACAAGTTGTTTTTCTTCGAAGAAGTCTTTTCGAGTCACGAGACCGAGGGACTCCTCCCATTTCGACTCCACTGCGCATGGGCGTCGACTCCATCTTAGATTGTTTTGCCCGCAGAGGGTGAGGTAGGAGTTGTGTATGCTAGTAATAGTGCCCATGCAATGGAGTGAATGCGTATGTACATAATAAAGTTTTAAGTAATATATTTTCAAATGTACAAATGTTTAAGATCTACTTCTAAACGGCTACAGGCTCCCGGGGAGGCGGGTGGGCGCATGTGAATCTGCAGCGACTAATGCCACGAACAGATGTACACTGGGTAAGTGACATTTTCCGTTCGATGGCATGTGTAGCTGCAGATACACATGCTGTGCATAGACTAGTAAGCAGTTATCTCCCCAAAAGGGGTGGTTCAGCCTGTAGGAGTTGAAGTAGTTTGAAATAATGTTCTTAATACAGCTTGACCTACTGTTGCTTGTTGTGCAGTTAGCACATCTACACAGTAGTGCTTGGTAAATGTATGAGGCATAGACCATGTTGCTGCCTTACATATTTCGTTCATTGGAATATTTCCTAGAAAGGCCATGGTAGCACCTTTCTTTCTGGTTGAGTGTGCCTTTGGTGTAATAGGCAGTTCTCTTTTAGCTTTAAGATAGCAGGTTTGAATGCACTTAACTATCCATCTAGCAATGCCTTGTTTTGAAATAGGATTTCCTGTATGAGGTTTTTGAAAGGCGATAAATAGTTGTTTTGTCTTTCGAATTAGTTTTGTTCTGTCAATGTAGTACATTAGTGCTCTTTTGATGTCTAATGTATGTAGTGCTCTTTCGGCTACAGAATCTGGCTGTGGGAAGAACACTGGTAATTCTACCGTTTGATTTAAGTGGAACAGTGAGATTACTTTTGGTAAAAATTTAGGATTGGTCCGTAGAACTTTATTTTTGTGTATTTGAATAAATGGTTCTTGTATGGTAAATGCTTGAATTTCACTCACTCTTCTTAGAGATGTGATGGCAATTAAAAATGCAACTTTCCACGTTAAGTACTGCATTTCACAAGAGTGCATGGGCTCAAAAGGTGGACCCATGAGTCGTGTTAGGACAATGTTGAGGTTCCATGAAGGAACTGGTGGTGTTCTTGGTGGTATAATTCTCTTTAGGCCTTCCATAAACGCCTTTATGACTGGTATCCTAAACAATGAAATTGAGTGCGTAATTTGTAGGTAAGCAGAAATTGCCGTAAGATGTATTTTAATGGAAGAGAAAGCTAGGTTAGATTTTTGCAAATGTAGTAAGTATCCTACTATTTCTTTTGCAGATGCTTGTAAAGGTTGAATTTGATTATTATGGCAGTAATAAACAAATCTTTTCCACTTATTTGCATAGAAGTGTCTAGTGGTAGGTTTTCTAGCATGTTTTATGACCTCCATACATTCCTGTGTGAGGTCTAAGTGCCCGAATTCTAGGATTTCAGGAGCCAAATTGCTATATTCAACGATGCTGGATTTGGATGTCTGATCTGTTGTTTGTGTTGTGTTAACAGATCTGGTCTGTTGGGTAGTTTGGCATGAGGTACTACTGAAAGGTCTAGTAGTGTTGTGTACCAAGGTTGCCTTGCCCATGTTGGTGCTATTAGTATGAGTTTGAGGTTGTTTTGACTCAACCTGTTTACTAGATATGGAAGGAGAGGGAGAGGGGGAAAAGCGTACGCAAATATCCCTGACCAGTTCATCCATAGAGCATTGCCTTGGGACTGATCTTGTGGGTACCTGGATGCGAAGTTTTGGCATTTTGAGTTTTCCTTTGTTGCAAATAGGTCTATTTGAGGTGTTCCCCAAATTTGAAAGGAATTGTTTAGTATTTGGGGGTGAATTTCCCATTCGTGGGTTTGTTGGTGATCTCGAGAGAGATTGTCTGCCAACTGGTTCTGAATCCCTGGAATAAATTGTGCTATTAGGTAATTCGCCCAATGCCATATTTTTTGTGTTAGGAGGCACAACTGTGTCGAGTGTGTCCCTCCTTGTTTGTTTAGATAATACATTGTTGTCATGTTGTCTGTTTTGACAAGAATGTATTTTTGGGTTATTATGGGTTGAAATGCTTTCAGCGCTAGAAATACTGCTAACAGTTCTAAGTGATTTATGTGAAACTGCCTCTGATGTATGTCCCATTGTCCTTGGATGCTGTGTTGATTGAGGTGTGCTCCCCACCCTGTCATGGAAGCATCCGTCGTTATGACGTATTGTGGCACTGGGTCTTGGAAAGGCCGCCCTCGGTTTAAATTTGTACTGTTCCACCATAGAAGCGAGATGTATGTTTGGCGGTCTATCAACACCAGATCTAGAAGTTGACCCTGTGCTTGTGACCATTGTGATGCTAGGCACTGTTGTAAGGGCTGCATGTGCAATCTTGCATTTGGGACAATGGCTATGCATGAAGACATCATGCCTAGGAGTTTCATTACCATTTTGACTTGTATCTTTTGTGTTGGATACATGGCCTGTATTACCTTGTGAAATGTTTGAACCCTTTGTGGACTTGGAGTGGCAATCCCTTTTGCTGTGTTGATTGTCGCTCCTAAGTATTGCTGTGTTTGACACGGCAAAAGGTGTGACTTCGCGTAGTTGATGGAGAAACCTAGCCTGTGAAGGGTCTGTATGACATATTTTGTGTGCTGTGAACACTGTCTTAGCGTGTTGGTTTTGATTAACCAGTCGTCTAAGTACGGGAACACATGTATTTGCTGCCTTCTGATATGTGCAGCTACTACTGCCAGGCATTTTGTAAAAACTATTGGCGCAGTTGTTATTCCGAATGGCAACACTTTGAATTGGTAATGTATTCCTTGGAATACGAACCTTAGGTATTTCCTGTGTGAAGGATGTATTGGTATATGGAAATACGCATCTTTTAGGTCTAATGTTGTCATGTAATCTTGCTGTTTGAGCAGTGGGATTACGTCTTGTAACGTGACCATGTGAAAGTGGTCTGATTTGATGTAGGTATTTAGTGTTCTGAGATCTAGTATTGATCTCAGAGTTTTGTCCTTTTTGGGTATTAGAAAGTACAGTGAGTAAACTCCTGTGTTTTTTTGTAGATTTGGTACTAATTCTATTGCGTCCTTTTGTAGCAATGCTTGAACTTCTAGTCCTAGAAGATCTATATGTTGTTTTGACATATTGTGTGTTTTCGGTGGGACGTTTGGAGGGAATTGGAGAAATTCTATGCAATAACCATGCTGGATAATTGCTAAGACCCAAGTGTCTGTTGTTATTTCCTCCCAAAGTTTGTAAAGTTGGCTTAGTCTTCCCCCCACAGGTGTTATGTGATGGGGTTGTGTGACTTGTGAGTCACTGTTTATTTTGAGGAGTTTTGGGGCCTTGGAATTTTCCTCGATTTCTTGGGAATTGGCCCCCTCTATATTGCCCCCGAAAACCTCCCCTCTGATATTGACCCTGGTAAGTAGGCCTTGTTTGTGAGGTTGTGGTTTCTGTGGGTTGACCTCGAAACCCTCCCCTAAAAGGTGTTTTTCGAAATGTGCCTCTGCTCTGCGGGGAGTAGAGTGCGCCCATGGCTTTTGCTGCATCGGTGTCTTTTTTGAGTTTCTCAATGGCAGTGTCTACCTCCGGCCCAAACAATTGCTGTTCATTAAATGGCATATTGAGCACAGCTTGTTGGATTTCCGGCTTGAACCCTGAAGTGCGCAGCCATGCGTGCCTTCGTATCGTGATTGCAGTGTTTATTGTCCTTGCAGCTGTATCTGCTGCATCCATGGAAGACCGTATCTGATTATTTGAGATACTTTGTCCCTCTTCTACCACCTGTTGCGCTCTTTTTTGGAACTCCTTGGATAAGTGTTCGATGAAATGTTGCATTTCATCCCAATGAGCTCTGTCGTATCTTGCCAAAAGTGCTTGTGAATTGGCAATACACCATTGATTTGCTGCTTGTGCTGCAACCCTTTTTCCCGCAGCATCAAATTTGCGGCTCTCTTTGTCTGGAGGTGGTGCGTCTCCTGAGGTATGAGAGTTGGCTCTCTTACGAGCTGCCCCGTCAACTACTGAGTCTGGTGTTATTTGTGTTGTAATATAGATTGGATCTGTTGGCGGTGGCTTGTACTTTTTCTCCACCCTTGGAGTTATGGCTCTGCCTTTAACTGGATCCTGAAATATTTGTTTTGAATGTCTTAGCATTCCTGGGAGCATGGGAAGGCTTTGGTACTGGCTATGGGTGGAGGATAGGGTGTTAAACAGAAAGTCATCCTCAATTGGTTCAGAATGTAAGGTGACGTTGTGAAATTCGGCTGCCCTTGCGACCACCTGTGTGTAGGATGTACTGTCCTCAGGTGGTGACGGTTTTGTGGGATAGGAGTCTGGGCTGTTGTCAGACACTGGAGCATCGTAAAGGTCCCATGCATCGGGATCATCCTGACTCATTGTAGTATGAGCTGGTGAGTGCATCAGTGGTGGAGTTGTTGCTGGTTATGCATGTATTGATGGTGGTGGAGATGGTGGTGGGGTTGTTTTCCTTGCCACTTTTGCCTCTGGTTGCTTGTCCTTTTGTTGAAAGGCAAGTTTCCTTTTGATTTTGATTGGGGGAAGAGTGGTTATCTTCCCTGTGTCCTCATGAATATGAAGCCTTCTTTGCGTGTAGTCAGGCTCCACAGCTTGAAGCTCCTCTCCAAATCTGTGTAATTGGGAGGTTAATCCTTGTTCCTCTGTATAGGAACTAGTTTTCGGCTCCGAGGCGGGATGTTTCGGAACCGAAACTTTTTCGGAAGTCTTTTTCGGCTCCGAAGAAACCTTCTTTGTTTTCGGCGTGGTGTCTCGGTGCCGAAATTCTTCGGTGCCGCTGTCTCTGTGCCGAAGTTTCTCGGAGCCGCTGTCTCGGCTCCGAGGTTGCTGTGTGGCGGTATCTCGACCGGAGTCGGATGACTTCGACACCAGCATGCCCTTTTTCGGTGCCTTGGATCGGTCACCTAGTTTTCGGGTTAAGCCATGGCCTGTTGGCGGTGGCGTCCCCTGGGCTTTTGTGGACTTCTCGTGAGTCTTGATTTTCGACGTCTTACTCACGGTTTGGTGTTTCTTCGGCGTCGAGTTCTTCAGAATCCGACTCGTGGATGGAGAAAGCTTCTTCTTCCTCCTCGGAACGTTCTTGACCTGTCGGCGTGGACGCCATTTGTAGTCTCCTGGCTCTTCCGTCTCGCAGCGTCTTCCTCGACCGCAACGCTCGACAGGCTTCACAAGTATCCTCCTTGTGCTCGGGGGACAAGCACAAGTTACAGACCAGATGCTGATCCGTATACGGATACTTGTTATGGCATTTTGGGCAGAAGCAGAATGGGGTCCGTTCCATCAGCCTTGAAGTCGCACGTGGCCGGGCCGACCAGGCCCCGACGGGGGATCGAAAAAACCCCAAAGGGCCACCGGAGCTCTTAAAAATTCGGTGTCGATTTGTTCTAACTAACCCGATACCGAACGCAAACAAGACCGACGATTTTTTCCGAGATTCTAACTAACTTTCCGACCCGAAACACGGAGCGAAAAGGAACACGTCCGAACCCGATGGCGGAAAAAAAACAATCTAAGATGGAGTCGACGCCCATGCACAATGGAGTCGAAATGGGAGGAGTCCCTCGGTCTCGTGACTCGAAAAGACTTCTTCGAAGAAAAACAACTTGTAACACTCCGAGCCCAACACCAGATGGCGGACTGTGCAAACGATGGATTTAGGCCCAGATCACTGTACTGGGGGTGAATGTTTGACAATGTTCAGCATTCCGTCCATCACTTGTTGTTTTTGCTTTGTCGCCCTAAGTGGGAAGGGTATGCCCAGACGTGGGTCCGTGCTTCCCATGCCACTGGATTCAAGCTAGCCTGGCTGATGAGGGGTGAAACCCCGAAACCGGTCCCAGGATGCTTGTTTCCAGTCCAGGGAAGACC
Source organism: Pleurodeles waltl (assembly GCF_031143425.1). Taxonomy (NCBI): domain Eukaryota; kingdom Metazoa; phylum Chordata; class Amphibia; order Caudata; family Salamandridae; genus Pleurodeles; species Pleurodeles waltl. The sequence goes on from NC_090448.1 coordinate 791,289,546, forward strand.
TGGCCTAGCAGTTCGGGCTGGACTGTTCCCATGGGGAACAGGGTCAAGACTGATTTGCATATGGCTGGGTCCAAACTGGAATGGCATGGGCAGCAAAAAAACTATGGATTTAGGCCCAGATCACTGTACTGGGGGTGAATGTTTGACAATGTTCAGCATTCCGTCCATCACTTGTTGTTTTTGCTTTGTCGCCCTAAGTGGGAAGGGTATGCCCAGACGTGGGTCCCGTGCTTCCCATGCCACTGGATTCAAGCTAGCCTGGCTGATGAGGGGTGAAACCCCGAAACCGGTCCCAGGATGCTTGTTTCCAGTCCAGGGAAGACCTGGCCTAGCAGTTCGGGCTGGACTGTTCCCATGGGGAACAGGGTCAAGACTGATTTGCATATGGCTGGGTCCAAACTGGAATGGCATGGGCAGCAAAAAAACGATGGATTTAGGCCCAGATCACTGTACAGGGGGTGAATGTTTGACAATGTTCAGCATTCCGTCCATCACTTGTTGTTTTTGCTTTGTCGCCCTAAGTGGGAAGGGTATGCCCAGACGTGGGTCCCGTGCTTCCCATGCCACTGGATTCAAGCTAGCCTGGCTGATGAGGGGTGAAACCCCGAAACCGGTCCCAGGATGCTTGTTTCCAGTCCAGGGAAGACCTGGCCTAGCAGTTCGGGCTGGACTGTTCCCATGGGGAACAGGGTCAAGACTGATTTGCATATGGCTGGGTCCAAACTGGAATGGCATGGGCAGCAAAAAAACGATGGATTTAGGCCCAGATCACTGTACTGGGGGTGAATGTTTGACAATGTTCAGCATTCCGTCCATCACTTGTTGTTTTTGCTTTGTCGCCCTAAGTGGGAAGGGTATGCCCAGACGTGGGTCCCGTGCTTCCCATGCCACTGGATTCAAGCTAGCCTGGCTGATGAGGGGTGAAACCCCGAAACCGGTCCCAGGACGCTTGTTTCCAGTCCAGGGAAGACCTGGCCTAGCAGTTCGGGCTGGACTGTTCCCATGGGGAACAGGGTCAAGACTGATTTGCATATGGCTGGGTCCAAACTGGAATGGCATGGGCAGCAAAAAAACGATGGATTTAGGCCCAGATCACTGTACTGGGGGTGAATGTTTGACAATGTTCAGCATTCCGTCCATCACTTGTTGTTTTTGCTTTGTCGCCCTAAGTGGGAAGGGTATGCCCAGACGTGGGTCCCGTGCTTCCCATGCCACTGGATTCAAGCTAGCCTGGCTGATGAGGGGTGAAACCCCGAAACCGGTCCCAGGGTGCTTGTTTCCAGTCCAGGGAAGACCTGGCCTAGCAGTTCGGGCTGGACTGTTCCCATGGGGAACAGGGTCAAGACTGATTTGCATATGGCTGGGTCCAAACTGGAATGGCATGGGCAGCAAAAAAACGATGGATTTAGGCCCAGATCACTGTACTGGGGGTGAATGTTTGACAATGTTCAGCATTCTGTCCATCACTTGTTGTTTTTGCTTTGTCTGCAGCTACACATGCCATCGAACATATAAATATATGGAAAATGTCACTCACCCAGTGTACATCTGTTCGTGGCATTAGTCGCTGCAGATTCACATGCTGTGCACATCCCGCCATCTGGTGTTGGGCTCGGAGTGTTACAAGTTGTTTTTCTTCGAAGAAGTCTTTTCGAGTCACGAGACCGAGGGACTCCTCCCATTTCGACTCCATTGCGCATGGGCGTCGACTCCATCTTAGATTGGTTTGCCCGCAGAGGGTGAGGTAGGAGTTGTGTATGCTAGTAATAGTGCCCATGCAATGGAGTGAATGCGTATGTACATAATAAAGTTTTAAGTAATATATTTTCAAATGTACAAATGTTAAAGATCTACTTCTAAACGGCTACAGGCTCCCGGGGAGGCGGGTGGGCGCATGTGAATCTGCAGCGACTAATGCCACGAACAGATGTACACTGGGTAAGTGACATTTTTCGTTCGATGGCATGTGTAGCTGCAGATACACATGCTGTGCATAGACTAGTAAGCAGTTATCTCCCCAAAAAGCGGTGGATCAGCCTGTAGGAGTTGAAGTAGTTTGAAATAATGTTCTTAATACAGCTTGACCTACTGTTGCTTGTTGTGCAGTTAGCACATCTACACAGTAGTGCTTGGTAAATGTATGAGGCGTAGACCATGTTGCTGCCTTACATATTTCGTTCATTAAATATTTCCTAGAAAGGCCATGGTAGCACCTTTCTTTCTGGTTGAGTGTGCCTTTGGTGTAATAGGCAGTTCTCTTTTAGCATTAAGATAGCAGGTTTGAATGCACTTAACTATCCATCTAGCAATGCCTTGTTTTGAAATTGGATTTCCTGTTTGAGGTTTTTGAAAGGCGATAAATAGTTGTTTTGTCTTTCGAATTAGTTTTGTTCTGTCGATGTAGTACATTAGTGCTCTTTTGATGTCTAATGTATGTAGTGCTCTTTCGGCTACAGAATCTGGCTGTGGGAAGAACACTGGTAATTCTACTGTTTGATTTAAGTGGAACGGTGAGATTACTTTTGGTAACAATTTAGGATTGGTCCGTAGAACAACTTTATTTTTGTGTATTTGAATAAATGGTTCTTGAATGGTAAATGCTTGAATTTCACTCACTCTTCTTAGAGATGTGATGGCAATTAAAAATGCAACTTTCCACGTTAAGTATTGCATTTCACAAGAGTGCATGGGCTCAAAAGGTGGACCCATGAGTCGTGTTAGGACAATGTTGAGGTTCCATGAAGGAACTGGTGGTGTTCTTGGTGGTATAATTCTCTTTAGGCCTTCCATAAACGCCTTTATGACTGGTCTCCTAAACAATGAAATTGAGGGCGTAATTTGTAGGTAAGCAGAAATTGCCGTAAAATGTATTTTAATGGAAGAGAAAGCTAGGTTAGATTTTTGCAAATGTAGTAAGTATCCTACTATTTCTTTTGCAGATGCGTGTAAAGGTTGAATTTGATTATTATGGCAGTAATAAACAAATCTTTTCCACTTATTTGCATAGAAGTGTCTAGTGGTAGGTTTTTTAGCCTGTTTTATGACCTCCATACATTCCTGTGTGAGGTCTAAGTGCCCGAATTCTAGGATTTCAGGAGCCAAATTGCTAGATTCAGCTATGCTGGATTTGGATGTCTGATCTGTTGTTTGTGTTGTGTTAACAGATCTGGTCTGTTTGGCAGTTTGATATGAGGTACTACTGAAAGGTCTAGTAGTGTTGTCTACCAAGGTTGCCTTGCCCATGTTGGTGCTATTAGTATGAGTTTGAGTTTGTTTTGACTCAACTTGTTTACTAGATATGGAAGAAGTGGGAGAGGGGGAAAAGCGTACGCAAATATCCCTGACCAGTTCATCCATAGTGCATTGCCCTGAGACTGATGTTGTGGGTACCTGGATGCGAAGTTTTGGCATTTTGAGTTTTCTTTTGTTGCAAATAGATCTATTTGTGGCGTTCCCCACATTCTGAAGTAATTGTTCAGTATTTGGGGGTGAATTTCCCATTCGTGGATCTGTTGGTGATCCCGAGAGAGATTGGGCCTGATTCTAACTTTGGAGGACGGTGTTATCCCGTCCCAAAAGTGGCGGATATACCACCTACCGTATTACGAGTCCATTATATCCTATGGAACTCGTAATACGGTAGGTGGTATATCCGCCACTTTTGGGACGGTTTAACACCGTCCTCCAAAGTTAGAATCAGGCCCATTGTCTGCTAATTGATTCTGAATTCCTGGAATAAATTGTGCTATTAGGCGAATGTGGTTGTGAATCGCCCAATGCCATATTTTTTGTGTTAGGAGACACAACTGTGTCGAGTGTGTTCCTCCCTGTTTGTTTAGTAATACATTGTTGTCATGTTGTCTGTTTTGACAAGAGTGTATTTGTGGGTTATTAGGGGTTGAAATGCTTTCAGAGCTAGAAATATCGCTAACAGTTCTAAGTGGTTTATATGAAACTGTTTTTGGTGAATGTCCCATTGTCCTTGGATGCTGTGCTGATTGAGGTGTGCTCCCCACCCTGTCATGGATGCATCTGTCGTTATTACGCATTGTGGCACTGGGTCTTGGAAAGGCCGCCCTTGGTTTAAATTTATACTGTTCCACCATTGAAGCAAGATGTATGTTTGGCGGTCTATCAACACCAGATCTAGAAGTTGACCCTGTGCCTGTGACCACTGTGATGCTAAGCACTGTTGTAAGGGCCGCATGTGCAACCTTGCGTTTGGGACAATGGCTATGCATGAGGACATCATGCCTAGGAGTTTCATTACTAATTTGACCTGTATCTTTTGGTTTGGATACATGGCTTGTATGACATTTTGGAATGTTTGTACTCTTTGTGGACTTGGAGTGGCAATTCCTTTTACTGTGTTGATTGTTGCTCCTAGGTATTGCTGTGTTTGACACGGCTGAAGGTGTGACTTTGAGTAATTGATTGAGAAACCTAGTTTGTGTAGGGTTTGTATGACGTAATTTGTGTGTTGTGAACACTGTTTTTGCGTGTTGGTTTTGATTAACCAATCGTCTAGGTACGGGAACACATGTATTTGCTGCCTTCTGATATGTGCAGCTACTACTGCTAGACATTTTGTAAAAACTCTTGGCGCAGTTGTTATTCCGAATGGCAACACTTTGAATTGGTAATGTATCCCTTGGAATACAAACCTTAGGTACTTCTTGTGTGAAGGATGTATTGGTATATGGAAATATGCATCCTTTAGATCCAGTGTTGTCATGTAGTCTTGTTGTTTGAGAAGTGGGATTACTTCTTGTAATGTAACCATGTGAAAATGGTCTGATTTGATGTATGTATTTACTATTCTGAGATCTAGTATGGGTCTTAGAGTTTTGTCTTTTTTGGGTATCAGAAAGTACAGTGAGTAAACTCCTGTGTTTAGTTCTTGTTTTGGTACTAACTCTATTGCTTCTTTTTGGAGCAATGCTTGAACTTCTAGTCCTAGAAGTTTTATATGTTGTTTTGACATATTGTGTGTTTTCGGTGGAATGTTTGGGGGGAATTTGATAAATTCTATGCAATAACCATGCTGGATAATTGCTAAGACCCAAGTGTCTGTTGTTATTTCCTCCCAATGTTTGTAAAACTTGGTTAGTCTCCCCCCCACAGGTGTTATGTGTTGGGGATTTGTGACCTTGAAGTCACTGTTTGTTTGGAGGAGTTTTGGGACTTTGGAACTTTCCTCTGTTCCTTTGAAATTGTCCCCCTCTATGTTGTCCCCGAAAACCTCCCCACTGATACTGGCTCTGGTAAGTGGGCTTTGTTTGTGAGGCTGTGGCTTCTGTGGTTTGCCCTCGAAACCCCCCTCGAAATTGTGTCTTTCGAAATGTGCCTCTGCTCTGTGGGGAGTAGAGCGCGCCCATGGCTTTGGCCGTGTCAGTGTCTTTTTTAAGTTTTTCGATCGCACTGTCCACCTCCGGCCCAAACAACTGCTGTCCGTTGAATGGCATATTCAGCACAGCTTGCTGTATCTCTGGTTTAAATCCTGATGTACGCAACCATGCATGTCTCCTTATTGTTACAGCTGTGTTGACAGTTCTAGCAGCTGTGTCTGCAGCATCCATTGCTGACCGTATCTGATTATTTGAGATACCTTGTCCTTCTTCTACTACTTGCTGCGCTCTCTTTTGGAACTCCTTGGGTAAATGTTCAATAAGGTGTTGCATCTCATCCCAATGGGCCCTATCATATCTGGCTAGTAAAGCTTGCGAATTTGCAATACGCCACTGGTTTGCTGCCTGTGCCGCCACCCTTTTGCCTGCAGCATCGAATTTTCGACTTTCTTTATCTGGAGGTGGTGCATCTCCTGAAGTTGGCTCTTTTGCGCGCTGCTCCCACTACAACAGAGTCTGGTGTTAGCTGTTGTGTAATGTACACTGGGTCTGTTGGTGGCGGTTTATATTTTTTATCTACTCTTGGAGTAATGGCTCTCCCTTTAACAGGCTCCTCAAACACTTGTTTGGAGTGTTTTAGCATTCCGGGTAGCATAGGAAGACTCTGATATTGGCTGTGTGTGGACGACAGTGTATTAAAAAGAAAGTCGTCTTCAATGGGCTCAGAATGAAGGCTGACATTATGAAATGCAGCTGCTCTTGACACCACTTGTGCGTAGCCTGTACTATCCTCTGGTGGCGATGGTTTAGCAGGATAGCATTCTGGACTATTGTCTGACACTGGTGCGTCATAAAGGTCCCATGCGTCAGGGTCATCTTGGCTCATTCCTGTATGAGTTGGGGATTGCATCATTGGTGGAGTGGCTACCGGTGATGGTTGCGGAGAGTGATGTGGGGATGGTGGTGGTGTTACTTGTTTAGCCACCTTTGCATGTGGCTGTTTGTCTTTGTCTTGGAAGGCAAGCTTGCGTTTCATTTTGACTGGAGGAGGAGTGCTGATCTTCCCTGTATCTTTTTGAATAAAGAGCCGTCTTTGTGTGTGATCTGGCTCTATTGCCTGTAATTCCTGTCCAAATCTATGTGTTTTCATTTGTGTGGACAGTCCTTGCTCCTCAGTGTAGGAACTTGTTTTCGGTTCCGAGGCCGGATATTTCGGAACCGAAACCTTTTCGGCTGCTTTTTTCGGCTCCGACGAAACCTTTTTTACTTTCGGCGTCGTGCTCTCTCGGTGCCGACCCGTTTCGGTGCCGGTGTCTCGGTGCCGAATCTTCTCTGAGCCACTATCTCGGGCCCGAGATTGCTGTGTGCCGGTATCTCGACCGGAGTCGGATGACTTCGACACCAGCTCGCCCTTTTTCGGTGCCGATGAACGGTCACCTACTTTTCAGGTTAAGCCATGGCCTGTTGGCAGTGGCGTCCCCTGGGCTTTAGCGCTTTTCTCGTGAGTTTTTGTTTTCGACGTCTTACTCACGGTTTTCGGCGTTTCCTCAGGATCGATCTCTTCAGAGTCCGACTCCTGGGTGGAGAATGTTTCTTCCTCCTCCTCGAAACGCTCTTGTCCTGTCGGCGCCGACGCCATTTGCAGTCTTCTTGCTCTTCGGTCCCTGAGTATTTTCCTGGACCGAAACGATCGACAGACCTCACAAGTATCCTCCTTGTATTCTGGTGACAAACACAAGTTACAGACCAGATGTTGATCTGTATATGGATGCTTGTTATGGCATTTTGGACAGAAGCGGAATGGGGTCCGTTCCATCAGCCTTGAAGAGACACGTGGCCGGGCCGACCAGGCCCCGACGGGGATGGAAGAAAACCCCGAAGGGCCACAGGAGCTCTTCTTAATTCGGTGTCGACCTGTTGTAACTAACCCGATACCGAACGCAAACAATACCGACGATTTTTCCGAGATTCTAACTAACTTTCCGACCCGAAACACGGAGCGAAAAGGAACACGTCCGAACCCGATGGCGGAAAAAAAACAATCTAAGATGGAGTCGACGCCCATGCGCAATGGAGTCGAAATGGGAGGAGTCCCTCGGTCTCGTGACTCGAAAAGACTTCTTCGAAGAAAAACAACTTGTAACTCTCCGAGCCCAACACCAGATGGCGGGATGTGCACAGCATGTGTATCTGCAGCTACACATGCCATCGAACATATATATATATATATATATCAGTGTTTTTGTGGTCCAGTAAGTATGCAACCTCCCCACATACACACACACACATTCATTTTACTTCTAGAGATGCCACTGCACATCGGCATTGCATTCCCAAGTGACTGAATAAGGGTAATGTTATTTAAAAGGTACTACAGTGCCTTTAAATATGCACAAAAACGTCCTGAGCAGCAGATCATGGTTCAGATGGTAGAGGACTTTAAGATTCTCTTTCTTTTAACACAGACTTATTGGGGGCGGATAAAATCTAATTTGGAAGAAACTGTAAAGGATGGACAGTCAGAAGCATTATCAAAAATAATGTCAAGTGATGAGCCATTGCATTTTTTGGCCCTGCTTGCACGGCATTCATGATGCTGCAAGCTCTACAACACCTATCCTACCTAATCAATGCAACCAGACTCAATACCAAATCTGTAATTAAAAGCAGAAGTGCAATCAAGAAATGTTAGATTTGTTGGAAGACTGGCACATCATTTGTACCATGACATGCTACTTTGGTGAGGAAGCTGTAGCAATCCAGCACTGCTGTAAGACTAAAGACTCTGTTGCTGATTGTCCGATTGTGTTCACCTTTCTTGAACTGGTTTCTCTACAATGGAATCCCAAAGAATTTGGCAAGCAATGCACGAGGACCACCAGCACGCAGCTCCTTACCTACACAGCACTTGCGACAGCCTTTGGTGTCCGCCATCTTGCTTGAGAGCGCAAACTTTCTGTCGGGGAAAGGAAGGATCTGAAGTCAGAGGAAATGAGTCAAACACCAAGTGCGAAATCGATAACACTCAAACACTGGGCGAATGAGGAGTAAGGATCTAAGTAAATGATGAAAGGAGCGTAGAAAATTAAGGGGAAGGAAGAAATGGGAGGAGCAACATTAATAAGTCACTTCAAATGGAAAGACATGTAGTAAGGATGAGACATAGGAATCGTAAAGAGAAAAAGAGAGAAGGTAGAAAAAGGTGGTGGAGAAAAAAAAGGAGAAAAGCGACAAATGAACCATAGTAGAGAGAAAAAAGTAAAAGCCGAGAAAGAAACAACAAAAAATGGAGACAGGAGAAATAAGACTAAAAACATAGGGGAGAAAGAAAAAAAACAGAGTATAAGAATAAAAGGTAAAAGAAAGGGGATATGAAAGATGAAAGAAACAATAGAAGAAACTGAGAGAGAAAAAAATAAGAAATATATGGGAAGGCTTTGAGATGAACATGTAACTAACTTGTATCAGAGAAAGGAGGCATTGGAGAAATGGTGAGGGGAAAGGACAGTTCTCAAACAAAAACACTGAAAAAGAAAAACTTGAAAAATACCCACAATATAAAGAGATCTAATGGGAAAAAGACAAAGTCTGAGTGAGCCAGAGAGACAGTGCTCTGCTAAAAGTCTACTGAAAGTCCACAGGGACCACACATATCATAGTTCAAGGCTGTTCAGTTTTCAGCCCAGTCGTACTCAGCATTCACACCCCAGGCATTTGCCCTCAATGCTCGCCCTTCTTCCCTCACCCTATCCAGGCCTCCAGTCTCTCACCTTGGGATGATCCTCTCAGTCAGCTTGTTGGTGGCAAGGGACAATGTCATCTGACGCTTCTGCAAATGTCTTCTTTGCTCAAACAGGCCCAGCAGGTTATGGCAATAGATCTGAGAGGACTTCCCTGTAGAGGGGATGAAACCGTGTATGTTGGCAGCGAGGGGAGGTGTGAGAGGGGCATGAGTGGGAGATGAGGTGGGTCAAAGGCAATAGTGCATCGGGGGCAAAGTAACAGCGGATACGAAAGGTAGGGTGAAGACCAGCAAAATCAATTATGGAAAAGAGGAGGAAGTGACATGAATGCAACAACAGTACAGTGAGAGGTGGGATAGGAAGAAAGAGTAAGAAAATGGAAGAACATATGTATGCAATGTTATTTTTTTCATGAAAAATAAAAGGTTGTCAGCAAGGCTGTCTAAAAGGTAAAATAGTCATCCCTTTCAACTTGACACTAAGGTATTGTTTACACAACCTCTAGGATTCAGTCCTGGAAGGTCCACCCACATCATGCAGTTTTGACTTTTAAACCTGTGGTGTGTGTGGCTCAGTAAAAAGGCTTATCTGATCAAAACCCAACTCTAACAGGTTAGCACACCATGTATTGCCACCATTTCCTGCTTAAGATGACTCTCATCTCAGCTTTGTAAAACTCACCAGACACAGAAAGCAGCACATTGTTCATACAGTACACCCAGGAACTCCTGTGCGGGACGAGCTGAGGGGAAACAAAGTTAGTTTAGCATCATGACACAATGCAACTAATGAAGTAGAGGGAATCGTCTGCAGTATTCTGTAAAAAATATTTTAATGTGTGCCTTTGATAGTACGTTCAGGACCATCAATGCTCTTTGCTGACTTCATCTTGTGAATTATCTCCTGCTGGGAGAGGCAGGGTTAGCAGAACTCATGTGCTGCTGCTACTCTCCAAGCTACCATTCTCTACACAGTGCTACTTGATGTGCATACATATTATCTCAAATTTTTCTGTACTATTTTCATACAGGGATCGACTAGTAAACTAAACCTCCTGTGGCAAATATTTTCAAACCAGCTCCACAATTAACCATGCCAGTGAGCAAAGCAAACTTTTGGGGGAAGGTGGATGGGTTTTGCATATATGTGAAAAATAAAGACTGTACAATATACAATACCAGTGTACAAAATAAATAGTCAACAATGATGTAATGTTTTTTATTAGATTAAACATAATGACAAGTTCATAATCAAGAAAGTCAGAATATTGAAAATATGGCATCAAGCCTAGTTCAAACCCAATCTCTCTTGACTAATCCAAACCAAAAACCTTACCCTTGCCCCTCTGCATTATTTAATCCTATAATCAATCCTACCACAAACCATAAATCTTAATTATCCAATACCTCAATCTTATTGTTAATCTATATTCATTCCAATTGTAACCACTACCCTATCCCTAATTCCTCTTCCAACCCCTATTTTTAATGCTACATTGCTTTCTCAATTTTCAAAAGTGTACATTGCATTAAAGTTATAAACTATTTTCATCATTAATATCATTCTTGTTTATGGCATTTCTTTGTTTTGGATTTGTGATCGTTTTAATTTACTATTATGGTTTCTTTCTTTTCAGTTTCCCTTCCCAACAATTTTAAAAAATACTGCAAATTGTTACTTTACGCCATACGTTTATATTGCCTAAACATTATAGGATGTATACCCAACATTTAATTAAGAGTAATTAAATATTACAGTATTTCAAACTAAAGTACTGAAGCGTAATATTTTCGAAAACAAAACATCTTGTGTGTATAGATACAGAAGCAATATGCCAGGTGCAAAAACCTGGATGCACAGTAGGCAAATAGTTTTACCACGGGAAATAGAGAGCCTCTAATTAAAATGACTGTACTCCCCAACTTTTTATACTTATTTTGCTCTATCCTGATACACAACCAGTTAATCTTTTTCAAGCAGCTGGATGCTGCTAAATTTTGTTCATTTGTAAGAAGGTGCAAAGCCCCTCCAAATTTCTCAAAAAGTCACTGGAAGAGTGTGGATGAGCACTTTCCAATTTTCAATTTTATTACTGGGCAGCAATCGTCCAGAGACTGGCAAGTCTACTTTCCATCACCAGGCAGGCTAGTTATGACAATATATACTGTTTGCGTTTAGGTACCAATGCTAGGGAATAGCTACTTTGACATTCTGATCTCAACAAATTCAAGCGAGTTAAGTTTAAGAAAGCTAGGGATGGCAGACGAATTTTGCTACAAAAGGACGATTATATAATATAATATTCCTCTCTTAGTGTGTAGGAGTGCAGAGTGAATTACCATATTTGTTTTATAATGACAAGGCACGAAATAATGGGCTGATAGGGGTGATCACTCAAATAGGTAATCTATACAGTCACACATGTAAATATTAGCAAGACGCTAATTTACTAATGCAGAAATACAAATCAGTTCATCAGCTACTTTTCAGACCCGTCAGGTTGCCCTCTTGGAATAAAAATGTTATCTCTATATGCAAAAGGTGTATTATTCAAGAGGCAGATTATGTTCATGGTTGTCACTTGCCCAAAGCTAAATGATGTTTTAGCACACAGTAGCACACAAAGAGCCTGTAATTGTGGGTATAACGATTGTGGGTATAAAAATTAGTATATCTTTTTTATAGCTTTAGTACAGCATATACCTTCTTGTGCATCATTTCTGCTTTGTTGCAATTATAGTTGCCAATTTAATTACAGCTACTTACTGGAAAAATTGCAATCCATCCACCTACTCACACTAGTGATAGCACCGATTGTGTATTACATATGAAATTGCACTTTATAAAGCAAAATGTGTAGCCAGGAGGAAACTAGAGCTGAAATCTGGTTAACGTTCCAGTGATATATCCTCTGTCTATAGATATTTATCTGTATTAGTATTGGGTGAGCTTTTGTTTATACTGTATCTCATATTTATGTGTTTCATATATGTTAACTTGTCTTCCCAAACAAAAAAAGAGAAAACATAGAGCCTGTCTAATACATTGTGTCCCACCAAATGAATACAAGGAAGACTTACTATACGGTGAAATAACATCAACGTTAATTTGTGTGGCATGAGTTAATCTCCAGCACAGTTCCCATGCACCAAAACCTTCAATGCTCCTCATAATATGATGCTAAATATGCCAATCGGTCAGCGTTGTTTCTCAATTACTGCAGAGTATTTTTCAAGATACCAACCAGTTATAGGTGATCACTGACACTCAGTAAATGTCAGTGTTGTTCACTGTGACAAATGGCAGGTTACTGGATCGGGGAATCCAAAGCAGAGAAGGCTTTCCTCTCCCTCTAGGTACCTGTGGAAGCACATTGCTATCGCACTTTTTTACAGGTCGCCTCTTTTGCACATAAGTTTCCTGTAAAGTGTGTTGCTGCTACGAGACAGCAGAGCTCGAATGGGTGTGGATACTGGGAAAGGGCAGCTGCTAGAATGAGGCAGTGGGAGTTTTCCAAATGTGATTGAGGGACCTACTCCATCTCTGAAAGCAGCTCCACAGCCTGCAGCCTACTGGGGAAACACCGTAATGTTGAGGGTGTTCCAAACTGGCCCGTGTAATCAACTACAGAGATAAATTCCTCTTTCTTTAGCTACAAATCCATCATGTTTTAAGGTGTGTGATGGTATCCTGTTATGGTGCAGTTCATCTTTAAGGAGAATTTGTTGAGTCTACATCGTTTGTGATATGTAGCTCATGGGTATTGTATGCAATACCGACAGCTGGAAAATATCAAAAATAGGTTCGAATCACGGTTACTTTCTCTGTAAACAAACACTTAGCTTTACATTAAGAATGGTTTGTGCTTTGTTTCAGTAATCACTTTCTCAACTGTTTGAAAACTCCATCCATGGCCTGTGCAATGTTTTGTACTTCATAGACAATGCCTATTCCTTCCCTTCAAAATATCAACTTCATACATATCAGCCAAGTGCCACTTTGTATTACATTTTCCACACTATAATATGATATGATTGCTGGGACATCCGCTGCAAGGACACTTCTTTAAACAATGGTTTTGCTCTTTCTGAACTGCTCTAATTTCACTAATACAGTCACCACACAAATATCTCTTTAATTGAGACCTCTCTAGACCCACCGCACCCCCATCGGTTTCTATTTTTTACTTGTTAATATTCTTCTAGTAATGGTGTTTGTCATACACTGAAGTGGTTTTGCAGACTATATGACTAGGTGCCGAACAGTACAGAGGACATATTTTTGTCAATCCTTTACAATCTACATAAAGTGGATTTCTCCACAAGAAATATTTTTATCACGTTATTCTATTAGCTTTATGACTATTCTGCTTTCTAGGTAAAGTGCTTCCACTAGAATGCTTAATGATCTAATCTATATCTGAAAAGTGTATTCAATCATCCCAATATCTGTCACATCCAATCATTTATCTGCTATATACATTCTGTACAGAATACTTTTTTACCACTTTTTCACCTACTACTGCCAAAGCTAATAGTTTAGACTTAAAATGATAAACAACATTTATTGTCCATACAATACTCAAACCTCTTTAGTGTATACCTGTGTTTATATGTGGAAGCACATTAGAGTCACATCTGTCTTTGCAAATTTTTTTTTTTTTTAATGTTTTAATTCTGTCTTCAGGTTAAATTTCAAAAATGAAATAGTTGGGACTGTCTATGGGGATTAATGCTAGAGGAGCGTGCCACAGTCAGGGGTTCATAACACTATCTCATGCAATCTAGGTTTCTGAAACAATACTGCAGCAACCCTGTTGAGTGAGAACAGTTTTTATCCAAGGTGGTAACATCCACACCATAACAAAATAGCATCATCAATGTTCTACAATATTACTTACCCATGATCATTGTGTTTTGTATGACCGTAACCACAGTCAGCCACGTAGGGCTTTGCAGAGACTGACGAATTTCTGAATACCCTTAGTTTTCATAAATTAGGACATTAGTTTTCTAATCCAGTTTATGCATTTTAAACAATTTACCTTTTCTAGGGTGTCTTCATGGAGCTCGTGAAGATTCAAAGTGTAGATCCCTTCTTCTGCTCCAACCACCAAGTACTGATCTGGAACAAAATCAGATTCTTCATCAGCGTGGTTAGAGTGGAGTGGCTGTAAGGGAATTCTCTAATGGCCTTCTAGCAGGATTCTCACACTGATAGAGCATTGCTGCAAGCAGTTTTTTTCCCAGAGGTCAATCTCACCTTACTCTTGCGCAATTCTGTTCCTGCTGGACCCACAAATGTTGTTATTATATGTCAGTGTGATATCTGTGTCTGTTTAATATGGCCAAATACAGAAGGCCACTCCTAGGGCCAGATGTACGACCCAGAGTTTTGCGAGTCGCAAATTGCGAAACATGAAACCCTATGTAAAACAGTGTACTTCACACTGTTTGCATATCCCAATGGGGTCGCAAATGACCTACCTCATTAATATTAATAACCTACCTCATTAATATTAATGAGGTAGGTCACAGTTTACGACCCCATTGGGAATGGCTACACTCACAGGGATGGTGGCCTGCTGGGGAAAGCAGACCATCATGTCTGTGACTGCTTTTAAATAAAGCAGGTTTTTTATTTAAATGCAGCTCGATTTCCTTAAAGGAAAACGGGATGCATTTCAAAAACAAAAATGAAAAGTTTTCTTTTTATTTTTTCAGACCAGGCAGTGGTCGGTGGGCCCACTGTCTGCTCTGAAAAAATATTTTACCCCTTCCCCTTTGTGAATGGGTTAGCACCAATTTGAAATTGGTGCTTACTGTGATTGTTTTGTGACTGCATTCACAGTCACAAAACAATCCTACATCGCACTGCAAATCACAATTAGAAAGGGAACGCCCCTTACTAATTGCGACTCGCAAACCTATTTTGCGATTCGCTAAATAGATAACTGAATCACAAAATAGGGTCTGTACATACCAAAGTGCTTTTTTTCTTGTCGCAAATAGCCCGATTCTGCAAATCGGGCTATTTGCGACAAGAAAAAAGCTACGTACATGTGGTCCCTACTCCATTCTCCGTGTCTGTGGTTAGACACTTACAACTACATATGGTGGACATATATGCCACAAACACAACGCAGCAGAATTATCGAAATGCACATCTCAGGTGTGGGAGGTGATCAAGGAGGGGCAAATGAAGTGCACCGGGTTGGAGGGTATAGGAAAGTCAAGTTGCAGGGGAGGGTATGGAAGTGAAAGTGCCACTGGAAAAAGGGAGAGGAATTGTGATCAGTGTGAATAAACAGGTCGAGGAGGAGAAGGCAGTGATTACAGGTGTTTCCCCTGTTCCTATAACTGTTCCTATAACTATATGGTCAACTGTCTGCCGTATAGAATGTTTGAGCAGGTTCCTAAGTTGTTTTCTGACGGTTATGGAACATGGCGTTTGGAAGATTTTGAACGAGTAATGTTTCATGGTATTGGTGCAAAACATGAGAAGGCCAAGTGATTCATCTTTTCTTTCCTGAAGATTCTGGATTCTTTTTCAACTTTTTGTTTTTCTATGCTGCAGAAATTCCCTAGGTTTCCCAACCTACATAATTTCTTCAGTCGACCTGAGAATCCCAGAGACAACTCTGTGAACACCCAATGGATTCCCAAACGTGTCTCTTGCAGCAGTAATCCCTCGACCACTTTTGTTTTGGCTTCCTTCCTTCTTCTCTGTGTTTTTCATGTCAGCACTGTTGTTACTTGGCTTAGAGAGGGGGCACAAACTTTATTCCAGTGCCATTTGGTTGCACACTGTCTTTGAATCTATTTTCTGGCCACATTTCACTATTTTGATGTGTGGTGATCAGTCTGTCAGTCATTAGTAATGGATCAGAGTCCACACAAATTACCTCTATGAGATAGACTGAAGTGGTTTGTGCCCGAAGTTCACAATTTTTCTAAGGGCTCATGATCAGATAAAGCAATATGATTTGTATAAGTGACAAAGAACCAGGTACTCCTCGCTGCCAGTCTTTTTTACTACTACTATGCTCGAATATACTATTTTTCACTATTCTGTACATCATGTTTGCTGCATCATGGTTCCTTTTTCATATTAGGGCAGCCCATGCCCTTCACCCTCTTGCCTCATGTTACACTAGTAAACATTTAGGCAGTGGTAACGACAGCACCTTACATTTCAATCCATTAGTACCTTAAGGACCTCACTGACACATATAACATTAATGATAACAGAAAGAAAAAGGAGAAAGACCGAATTGCCATGCAATCTCACACTAAAGCTACAGTTCTCACTGAACGCAAGAGGCCATGTCTTTTTTCGTACCAGCTATGCGGTCTCCCAATCACCCTGTACAGAACCTGTGAGGACTCGCGTATCCACGCACCCAGTATCTCTGCACACCTCACCTCGTGTCTCCGGGTGAATCCAGGTCACTGCTGAGTTGATCTTTAGTGGACAGCCGTTAAACACTTTGGAGAAACAAGCTCCCATCTGGTAAAAAAAAATACAAAAAGTGAGGAAAGTGACAAGTTAAGATCATCATTATAGAGGTGGGAAAGAATATGGCGAATAAGCAAGGACATGGGTGGGAAAAGGGGATTGTCATAGTGACCACATGAGTTGATAAAGATTAAGGCCAAAGGACGTGATCATAATAGCTGCATATGGCTGCCTTCCTACGTGGAGATAGGCAAGGTTATGCCCACAAAGATTCGGTGTTCAACAGGCCCACACAAAGCGTTAGGTAAAGATGACCTATACCAGTGATACCAAAGTGATCACTAGCAATACTGTGAGAAGTGTTGTCGTTGTGACTGTGAAATACCTGCAAAGGCCAAAGCTTGGGTATGTAACACACTTAGTCCCAATGTGAACTGTGAGTGTTGTGTATCATTCTCTGGCAACTTACAAGAACTTTGGGAGTAGGAGGGAGTCCATGGCAGAATGATCTCTGCAATAAAAGAACAGCTGTTAAGAGTCGAACAAGGTGCATTCAAACATCAGTGTTCCAGTGCACAAGCAATTATGCAAATGGAAACAAAATAATTAGCATAAACATCCACAAACTCTGCATAGCAGAAGAGCGGCTGCAAGAACAGATCATACACCCACAAACATTCAAGCAGATAGGCCGGACGACTTCAAAGCATAGAGAGGGCTTCATATCAATTCACTTAAAAGGTATCTTATTGCGGCAAGGCCAACCGTATGATTCACATTTCTTAGTGACCAGCAAACTACAAGAGACTACGTCCTGATGATTAATTTACTTAGTGAAACACAATCTCAGAACTAGGAGCTCCTGAGCTTGCAACTACCAACCTCATCCAACAGTTTGTACCATTTTGCAAGTATTGAAATACATGAAATGGCCTAAGAAGTAGGATCCCACAATTCATTTGAAAAGCGAATACCCCGATACCCAGATAAAAAACAAGAGAAACAAAATGAAAAATAAAGAGGGGTTGCTCAATCTCAGTCTGAGACATTAAAACAGAGCCCTTCATGATTGAATAATTTTTGTAGTTATTTTCACCTTGTATAATAAACCACATCTGTTTGTATGAGAGACGTGTGAGTAGTTTTTTATTCCTGGTAGTTGTAGCAGAAAACAAGCAAATGTTAGTCAAACCTATGAGAAACAACTATGAGTAGTAACTATATATATATTATAAACAAATTGTATTTATTTTTTAGTGTTGTAACAGTACACTGCACAGGTCAGGGCATAATTACTTCTGCAAAACACAGCAATGACACTCAGATACAATTACGAGAATTACAAGCGAACATTATCAATTAATGAAGAGTAGTGAAGATTAAAAAAAGCATACAACTGAAAATTAATTGGTTCAGTTTGAAGCAGAAAAAGATGACTAAATGCTCAAAACAAGTGAGATAGCAGTTTAGCGAAAAACACAACAGGGTTACATTTTACAAATGCCCAAGACAAGATGAAATGTATAAAACAGCATCTAGTACAAAGCGCAAAAGATCAAGTTAGCTACTATTTACTAATGAAAATCAAACTGTAATCTGTGTAACAGATTAGGCTCTTTCAATTACGTCTTGTAAAGCTGCTGAAGCAAATCATTCAACAATTTAAATTCAAAATGAGGAATGAAAGCAATATTGGACCTTTCAACAATTAAATTTCGAAATGATGAAAGAATGCAATATTGGCCTTAAAAATATATTACTGTTGCCCATTCATTCCACCTATCCTTGTGCAAAGAGTGGAAAATGCCAAGGCCTTTTCAATAGGTTGGGAACACAGAAGAATCCATCTAAGGCTCAGATCCTGGTGGAGCCCTCATAGGCTTTCTTACAAATTAGAATAAAGTACATGTGTGTGACTGGAGGTCCGACATTGTCTCTCTGATGGAGTGAACTGTCTCTGAAGGGGCAAAGATGGCCCTAACTGTGTACAAGTTGCCAGGGATGTGGAATTCCTCTCAGACACATTGTTTGGAGTCAAGGGCAACAAGTTTTCATATTTATTTTGTCCTTGGGACATGTAGGCCCATCCCCCGCTGGCACAAACACTTTGGCTACTAGTCTACAGAGAAGGGAACTGTCTGCAGATGAGGTAATATATGTGTCCATATGTTAATGCTGTTCGATATTGTATTTATGGTTCATTAATGAAAAGCCTTCATTATTAGTACGAGTGCGGTAAATATACATTTTAAGGTCACACTGCACTACTGACAGTGGTTCCAGTAAAAAAAAATAAAAAAAAGTGTACATATGCTTGAAAAGTTTAACAATATGAGGCTAAGTATAATGCTCCCAGAATGCTGTCTGATTAGATGCAAATGTTTGCAGAAGCTTGTAAGAGTGCTAATTCTCTGCTTTCAAAATAAAATGTTCAGAAATAAATGCGAGTAGGAAACAAAAATGTTTTGCTACTATGAAATTTTAGGTGCTATTTCTTTGAAGCGTCATTTTGTAAAATGTGTTGATGCATGCTAGTATTTCCCAAAAATATTCCTAATGGAAAATCAGTGTAACCATTTTCAACAAGATTATGGTAAGCATGAAAATAAACAAGCACTGGCAAAACCAACCAATATGACATTTTTTGTGAGTCTTTTGGTTTCGTCAATGTGTATCTTGTTTTTACATGGATTTTGTAAACACTTTATGTTGTAGGAGCTGCCAGGCCCGCACATATGCAAGTTTAGTATGCTTGCAGACTCAAAGGCATTTCAGCCCTGGAACTATTGCTTACTGCTTCCTCCAGCATACAGATCTGCGGAAAGGTGGCAAAATAAGGAAATTGCTATAATAGTGATTGAAATTGCAAGTATTCAAGCCCTGCTATAGTAGTAACCCTGGCTTACTCATAGAGGCTTTTATCAGAGCTCTTACATAATGAGATTGCTGCCATAATTTGTTGCCGCACTATTTGGCATCAAAGAGACACGGAGATTTTTTTCTACAGGACAATTAGATTTAAGAAGCAACCTGTCTCACTGGCAAGAAGATATTTTATTAAATTCCACACACACCCCTGAGTTGCTCACCCTCGCTGATGAAGAATGAGAGTTCCTCAATGGGGCTGTGGGAGGGAATCCTTGAGTCCACTGATCTTACAACACAGAAGGAAATCTAGAAAGTAGCAAGTAAATTTCAGAAATTGTAGAGGTTGGAGACAAGATCAGGTTTTAGTTATCCTTTAATGAAATGCCTCAGCCACATCCTCAGGAGCAACTGTCCCAATTACAAATTATTAAAACAAAGTTTTCTTGTGTAGAATTAAGAATGTGCAAGCGGGCATGGATGAATAAGACACACCCATCACTAGTACCAGATGGAAGGAGACACACGCCTACAGACAGGCCTTACACACACACACGAGCCAGGATGCTAGGATGGGGGACCTGAGAGACAGTGAATGATGACTGAAACAAGACTTCTGTTTTGCAACTGTATTGAGATTCATGTGGGACAAAGTGGTGGTCAGGGAGTTGGGTTGGTTGAGTTATTGTTCAGTGTAGGAAGTTGGCTCTGTATGCACTATTTCAAAGTAAGGAATAGTATGCACAGAGTCCAAGGGTTCCCCTTAGAGGTAAGATAGTGGCAAAAAGAGATAATACTAATGCTCTATTTTGTGGTAGTGTGGTCGAGCAGTAGGCTTATCAAAGGAGTAGTGTTAAGCATTTGTTGTACATACACACAGGCAATAAATGAGGAACACACACTCAGAGACAAATCCAGCCAATAGGTTTTGTTATAGAAAAATATCTTTTCTTAGTTTATTTTAAGAACCACAGGTTCAAATTCTACATGTAATATCTCATTTGAAAGGTATTGCAGGTAAGTACTTCAGGAACTTTAAATCATTACATTAGCATGTATACTTTTTACATAAAACACAATAAGCTGTTTTAAAAGTGGACACTTAGTGCAATTTTCACAGTTCCTGGGGGAGGTAAGTTTTGTTAGTTTTGTCAGGTAAGTAAATCACTTACAAGTCTCAGGTTTGGGTCCAAGGTAGCCCACCGTTGGTGGTTCAGAGCAACCCCAAAGTTGCCACACCAGCAGCTCAGGGCCGGTCAGGTGCAGAGGTCAAAGAGGTGCCCAAAACGCATAGGCTGCAATGGAGAGAAGGGGGTGCCCCGGTTCCGGTCTACCAGCAGGTAAGTACCCGCGTCTTCGGAGGGCAGACCAGGGGGGTTTTGTAGGGCACCGGGGGGGACACGAGTTCACACAAAAAGTACACCCTCAGCGGCACTGGGGCGGCCGGGTGCAGTGTAGAAACAAGCGTCGGGTTTTCAATGTAAATCAATGAGAGATCACGGGATCTCTTCAGCGTTGCAGGCAGGCAAGGGGGGGGCTCCTCGGGGTAGCCACCACCTGGGCAAGGGAGAGGGCTTCCTGGGGGTCACTCCTGCACAGGAGTTCCGTTCCTTTAGGTGCTGGGGGCTGCGGGTGCAGGGTCTTTTCCAGCCGTCGGGAAATGGAGTTCAGGCAGTCGCGGTCAGGGGGAGCCTCGGGATTCTCTCTGCAGGCGTCGCTGTGGGGGCTCAGGGGGGACAACTTTGGTTACTCACGGACTCGGAGTCGCCGGAGGGTCCTCCCTGAGGTGTTGGTTCTCCACCAGTCGAGTCGGGGTCGCCGGGTGCAGTGTTGCAAGTCTCACGCTTCTTGCGGGGAGTTGCAGGGGTCTTTAAATCTGCTCCTTCGAAACAAAGTTGCAGTCTTTTTGGAGCAGTACCGCTGTCCTCGGGAGTTTCTTGGTCTCTTGGAAGCAGGGCAGTCCTCTGAGGATTCAGAGGTCGCTGGTCCTGGAGAAAGCGTCGCTGGAGCAGGGTTCTTTAGAAGGCAGGAGACAGGCCGGTAGGACTGGGGCCAAAGCAGTTGGTGTCTTCTTTCTTCTTCTGCAGGGGTTTTCAGCTCAGCAGTCTTCTTCTTCGGTAAGGTGCAGGAATCTAAATTCTTAGGTTCAGGGGAGCCCTTAAATACTAAATTTAAGGGCGTGTTTAGGTCTGGGGGGGTTAGCAGCCAATGGCTACTAGCCCTGAGGGTGGGTACACCCTCTTTGTGCCTCCTCCCAAGGGGAGGGGGTCACATCCCTAATCCTATTGGGGAATCCTCCATCTGCAAGATGGAGGATTTCTAAAAGTTAGAGTCACTTCAGCTCAGGACACCTTAGGGGCTGTCCTGACTGGCCAGTGACTCCTCCTTGTTTTTCTCATTATTTTCTCCGGCCTTGCCGCCAAAAGTGGGGGCCGTGGCCGGAGGGGGCGGGCAACTCCACTAGCTGGAGTGTCCTGCGGTGCTGGCACAAAGGGGTGAGCCTTTGAGGCTCACCACCAGGTGTGACAGCTCCTGCCTGGGGGAGGTGTTAGCATCTCCACCCAGTGCAGGCTTTGTTACTGGCCTCAGAGTGACAAAGGCACTCTCCCCATGGGGCCAGCAACATGTCTCTAGTGTGGCAGGCTGCTGGAACCAGTCAGCCTACACTGAACAATTGGGTAAAATACAGGGGGCATCTCTAAGATGCTCTCTGTGTGCATTTTTTAATAAATCCAACACTGGCATCAGTGTGGGTTTATTATTCTGAGAAGTTTGATACTAAACTTCCCAGTATTCAGTGTAGCCATTATGGAGCTGTGGAGTTCGTTTTTGACAGACTCCCAGCCCATATACTCTTATGGCTACCCTGCACTTACAATGTCTAAGGTTTTGCTTAGACACTGTAGGGGCATAGTGCTCATGCACATATGCCCTCACCTGTGGTATAGTGCACCCTGCCTTAGGGCTGTAAGGCCTACTAGAGGGGTGACTTACCTATGCCACAGGCAGTGGGAGGTTGGCATGGCCCCCTGAGGGGAGTGCCATGTCGACTTAGTCATTTTCTCCCCACCAGCACACACAAGCTGGCAAGCAGTGTGTCTGTGCTGAGTGAGGGGTCCCTAGGGTGGCATAAGACATGCTGCAGCCCTTAGAGACCTTCCCTGGCATCAGGGCCCTTGGTACCAGGGGTACCAGTTACAAGGGACTTACCTAGGTGCCAGGGTTGTGCCAATTGTGGAAACAATGGAACATTTTAGGTGAAAGAACACTGGTGCTGGGGCCTGGTTAGCAGGGTCCCAGCACACTTCTCAGTCAAGTCAGCATCAGTATCAGGCAAAAAGTGGGGGGTAACTGCAACAGGGAGCCATTTCTTTACACAAGCCCCCCCCAGCCCACAGGCCAGGAGACTCAGCCAAAGCTGGAAGAGTCTTCCTAGTCTGTCAGGCGAGGAAGAGTAGAGGAAATAGGCTGGTTTGTTGCAGGGCCTACTCTGCCTTACATCCTCCTGTTCAGGTCATTCCCTCTGGGGAACTGACCCACTTCCACAGTAATAGGACCTAGTCTGAATTGCCTCTTGTCTGTGCTTTTTATGTCTTCACCCATTCTCTCTATTTTGGGGTTAGAGGTATCCACCTCTGCTAATCTTATCTTAGCCAGGGTCACCCCTAGCTTACCCAAAGAGGTTACCCAGAGCTGGAGTAACCCCACCATGACCAACAGGGTCAGGGGGCCTAACTTGCTATTTGGCATGGGGTCTGACCACCATGCCAAGGATAGTGCAGCCATAAAGGCTAACACCCAGCAGAGGCCACTGACAGCTGTCAGTGCCCAGAACCACACCTTTAGCTCTTCACCTACAAGGGAAGGGGCTAAGTTACAGGCTTCTTTGGGTTCAGGGTGCCTGTCTGCTGTATTAGAGTGGGGGGTTACCACATCTTGTAGTAAACACCCTTCTTCCACTCTTTCTTCTGTTAGCTGAGGAGCAACCCACTCAGACTTAACAGTTGCCTGACTAGCCAGGACTTCTTGTGGGTCAGGCTGGACTTTATCAGAGCCACTTTTGGAGTTCTCCCCTACTGGAGCAGAATCTCCTTGGCTTGCTGGAACCTTGGCTAAAGGTTGTCCACCTTTCCTACTCTGTTTCCTTTTCTTTTTCTTCTGGGGCCTACTTGCATTTACTGCAGAGGCAGGAACTCCAGAATCCTTGGGAGAGGACTGGCACTGGACCAGTTCCTCTCTTGGGCTCTGACTAACCTCTGGGTAGTCATTTCCAAGGAGACAATCAAGGGGGAGGTCTGTACTGACTACCACCCTTCTCCAGCTAAAAGTCCCACCCACTTCTATGGGCACAAAAGCCACAGGCCTATCAGTGACCCTGTCTGGGCTAACTCTTACTCTGGCAGTCTCACCTGGTATGTACTGGTTTGAGAACACCAGCCTGTCATGCACAATAGTGTGACTGGCACAAGTGTCTCTCAGGGCAGTGGCTGGGATTCCATTCACCAGTAGGTGGTGGAAGTGTCTACTTCCCTCTGGAATCTCCAACTCACCTGTTGGGCCCTTTTTCCAGTTGAAGGCTATGAAGACCTCCTCATCTGAGGAGTCATCCCCAATGGCTACACTGGTCACCCCTGGGATTTTGCTAGGGGGTTTGTTTTTGGGACAAGAAGTGTCCTTGGTGTGGTGCCCTGTCTGTTTACAGTTATGGCACCATGCCTTAGTGGCATCCCAGTTCTTACCCTGGTACCCACCTTTGGTTTGGGTTGTGTCTTGGGGCCCATCCACCTGGTCTGGTTTTTGGGGGCCTACAGAGGACTCTTTTTCTTTGTTTCTAGTGTCACCCACTTTCTCCTGAGGAGGTTTTGTAACCCCTTTCTTTTGGTCACCCCCAGTGGAAGTTTTGGTTACCCTAGTCTTGACCCAGTGGTCTGCCTTCTTTCCCAATTCTTGGGGAGAAATTGGACCTAGGTCTACCAGATACTGATGCAACTTTTCATTGAAGCAGTTACTTAAAATGTGTTCTTTCATAAACAAATTATAAAGCCCAACATAGTCATGCACTTCATTTCCAGTTACCCAACCATCCAGTGTTTTCACTGAGTAGTCTACAAAATCAACCCAGGTCTGGCTCGAGAATTTTTGAGCCCCCCTGAATCTAATTCTATACTCCTCAGTGGAGAATCCAAAGCCCTCAATCAGGGTACCCTTCATGAGGTCATAGGATTCTGCATCTTTTCCAGAGAGTGTGAGGAGTCTATCCCTACACTTTCCAGTGAACATTTCCCAAAGGAGAGCACCCCAGTGAGATTTGTTCACTTTTCTGGTTACACAAGCCCTCTCAAAAGCTGTGAACCATTTGGTGATGTCATCACCATCTTCATATTTAGTTACAATCCCTTTAGGGATTTTCAACATGTCAGGAGAATCTCTGACCCTATTTATGTTGCTGCCACCATTGATGGGTCCTAGGCCCATCTCTTGTCTTTCCCTTTCTATGGCTAGGATCTGTCTTTCCAAAGCCAATCTTTTGGCCATCCTGGCTAACTGGATGTCCTCTTCACTGGAGTTATCCTCAGTGATTTCAGAGAGGTTGGTCCCTCCTGTGAGGGAGCCAGCATCTCTGACTATGATTTGTGGAGTGAGGGCTTGAGAGGCCCTGTCTTCCCTAGATGGGACTGGTAGGGGGGAATCACCCTCCAAGTCACTATCATCATCCTCTGAGTTGCCATCCTCAGAGGGGTTGGCCTTTTCAAACTCTGCCAACAGCTCCTGGAGCTGTAGTTTGGAAGGTCTGGGGCCCATTACTATTTTCTTTATTTTACAGAGTGACCTTAGCTCCCTCATCTTAAGATGGAGGTAAGGTGTGGTGTCGAGTTCCACCACATTCATCTCTGCACTAGACATTATGCTTCTAAAAGTTGGAATACTTTTTAAGAAACTAAAACTAGTTCTAGGTTCTAATTCAAACTTTTACCAAACTTTTAAACTCTAAAAGAAATGCTAAACAGGATCTAACACAAGGCCCTAGCAGGTCTTTTAAGAATTTAGAAAAATTTCAAATTGCAAAAACAATTTCTAATGACAATTTTTGGAATTTGTCGTGTGATCAGGTATTGGCTGAGTAGTCCAGCAAATGCAAAGTCTTGTATCCCACCGCTGCCACCAATGTAGGAAGTTGGCTCTGTATGCACTATTTCAAAGTAAGGAATAGTATGCACAGAGTCCAAGGGTTCCCCTTAGAGGTAAGATAGTGGCAAAAAGAGATAATACTAATGCTCTATTTTGTGGTAGTGTGGTCGAGCAGTAGGCCTATCAAAGGAGTAGTGTTAAGCATTTGTTGTACATACACACAGGCAATAAATGAGGAACACACACTCAGAGACAAATCCAGCCAATAGGTTTTGTTATAGAAAAATATATTTTCTTAGTTTATTTTAAGAACCACAGGTTCAAATTCTACATGTAATATCTCATTTGAAAGGTATTGCAGGTAAGTACTTCAGGAACTTTAAATCATTACATTAGCATGTATACTTTTTACATAAAACACAATAAGCTGTTTTAAAAGTGGACACAGTGCAATTTTCACAGTTCCTGGGGGAGGTAAGTTTTGTTAGTTTTGTCAGGTAAGTAAATCACTTACAAGTCTCAGGTTTGGGTCCAAGGTAGCCCACCGTTGGGGGTTCAGAGCAACCCCAAAGTTACCACACCAGCAGCTCAGGGCCGGTCAGGTGCAGAGGTCAAAGAGGTGCCCAAAACGCATAGGCTGCAATGGAGAGAAGGGGGTGCCCCGGTTCCGGTCTACCAGCAGGTAAGTACCCGCGTCTTCGGAGGGCAGACCAGGGGGGTTTTGTAGGGCACTGGGGGGGGACACGAGTTCACACAAAAAGTACACCCTCAGCGGCACTGGGGCGGCCGGGTGCAGTGTAGAAACAAGCGTCGGGTTTTCAATGTAAATCAATGAGAGATCACGGGATCTCTTCAGCGTTGCAGGCAGGCAAGGGGGGGGCTCCTCGGGGTAGCCACCACCTGGGCAAGGGAGAGGGCTTCCTGGGGGTCACTCCTGCACAGGAGTTCCGTTCCTTTAGGTGCTGGGGGCTGCGGGTGCAGGGTCTTTTCCAGCCGTCGGGAAATGGAGTTCAGGCAGTCGCGGTCAGGGGGAGCCTCGGGATTCCCTCTGCAGGCGTCGCTGTGGGGGCTCAGGGGGGACAACTTTGGTTACTCACGGACTCGGAGTTGCCGGAGGGTCCTCCCTGAGGTGTTGGTTCTCCACCAGTGGAGTCGGGGTCGCCGGGTGCAGTGTTGCAAGTCTCACGCTTCTTGCGGGGAGTTGCAGGGGTCTTTAAATCTGCTCCTTCGAAACAAAGTTGCAGTCTTTTTGGAGCAGTACCGCTGTCCTCAGGAGTTTCTTGGTCTCTTGGAAGCAGGGCAGTCCTCTGAGGATTCAGAGGTCGCTGGTCCTGGAGAAAGCGTCGCTGGAGCAGGGTTCTTTAGAAGGCAGGAGACAGGCCGGTAGGACTGGGGCCAAAGCAGTTGGTGTCTTCTTTCTTCTTCTGCAGGGGTTTTCAGCTCAGCAGTCTTCTTCTTCGGTAAGTTGCAGGAATCTAAATTCTTAGGTTCAGGGGAGCCCTTAAATACTAAATTTAAGGGTGTGTTTAGGTCTGGGTGGTTAGCAGCCAATGGCTACTAGCCCTGAGGGTGGGTACACCCTCTTTGTGCCTCCTCCCAAGGGGAGGGGGTCACTTCCCTAATCCTATTGGGGAATCCTCCATCAAGATGGAGGATTTCTAAAAGTTAGAGTCACTTCAGCTCAGGACACCTTAGGGGCTGTCCTGACTGGCCAGTGACTCCTCCTTGTTTTTCTCATTATTTTCTGAGGCCTTGCCGCCAAAAGTGGGGGCTGTGGTCGGAGGGGGCGGGCAACTCCACTAGCTGGAGTGTCCTGCGGTGCTGGCACAAAGGGGTGAGCCTTTGAGGCTCACCGCCAGGTGTGACAGCTCCTGCCTGGGGGAGGTGTTAGCATCTCCACCCAGTGCAGGCTTTGTTACTGGCCTCAGAGTGACAAAGGCACTCTCCCCATGGGGCCAGCAACATGTCTCTAGTGTGGCAGGCTGCTGGAACCAGTCAGCCTACACTGAACAATTGGGTAAAATACAGGGGGCATCTCTAAGATGCTCTCTGTGTGCATTTTTTTATAAATCCAACACTGGCATCAGTGTGGGTTTATTATTCTGAGAAGTTTGATACTAAACTTCTCAATATTCAGTGTAGCCATTATGGAGCTGTGGAGTTCGTTTTTGACAGACTCCCAGCCCATATACTCTTATGGCTACCCTGCACTTACAATGTCTAAGGTTTTGCTTAGACACTGTAGGGGCATAGTGCTCATGCACATATGCCCTCACCTGTGGTATAGTGCACCCTGCCTTAGGGCTGTAAGGCCTACTAGAGGGGTGACTTACCTATGCCACAGGCAGTGGGAGGTTGGCATGGCACCCTGAGGGGAGTGCCATGTCGACTTAGTCATTTTCTCCCCACCAGCACACACAAGCTGGCAAGCAGTGTGTCTGTGCTGAGTGAGGGGTCCCTAGGGTGGCATAAGACATGCTGCAGCCCTTAGAGACCTTCCCTGGCATCAGGGCCCTTGGTACCAGGGGTACCAGTTACAAGGGACTTACCTAGGTGCCAGGGTTGTGCCAATTGTGGAAACAATGGTACATTTTAGGTGAAAGAACACTGGTGCTGGGGCCTGGTTAGCAGGGTCCCAGCACACTTCTCAGTCAAGTCAGCATCAGTATCAGGCAAAAAGTGGGGGGTAACTGCAACAGGGAGCCATTTCTTTACATTCAGTATTTATGTTGTCATGCATAAAACAGTAAACATATTCCCCCCAAAAATTTATAATGTGTAAATGGAATGCAGAACAGGAGAACACAGGAGAAATTCATTCCTGCAGGTGTCAGAACTAGAAGCCACATAGTACACACATACCAGCCTTACAGACCACCACAATAGTGCTTTAATAAAGTATTTTCTTTTAATTTTACATATGGCCCTAAACTCCTTCACAGTGGGAGTTATATTTGTTCTTAAGAGGTCATATCTCCCACCACCAATGTTTATAGATACTGTCACCAGTAGTAATAAGGGAAAACACCAATGTGCATATCTGCAGGTGACTAACTTGTGTCTAGGGTTCGAGTTACTGTGCCAACACAGCCTATATTGCTTATTTTGTAAATATCTGGAGAAGTTAGAGTCTGAGATAATTCCCTCAAATTCAATTTTCCATTTACTCTTGTTCTTTGAGATAAGGCGAACATTATAATTTATTACTGCTGTACATATTTTGGAGACAATGGCCCTCATTACAACCCTGGCGGTCGATGTTAAAGCAGCGGTAATACCGCCAACAGGCCGACGGGAAAAGAAAATGGAATCACCACCATGGCGGAAACCGCCAACATAGACAGCCACATTAACACTCCGACCGAGACGGCGGTAGAAACAAACACCGTGGCGGTAACCGCCAACAGACAGGCAGAACACAAGGTTCCGCCCACTGTATTACAACACTCCTATCCGCCACCTTTTCTGGGGTAGTACCAGCGGTATCAAAAGCACGGCGGAAACAGGATTTGGAAGGGAACCACTCACCTCTCGACACCCAACGAGGAACCAGGACGCCATGGAGCCCGAACTACAGGTCCTGCCCATGCTGGTCTTCCTCCTCTTGTATCAGGAGCAGGAAAGACGGCGTTGACGACCAAGGTGAGTACTGCACTACAACACAGGGTGGAGGGGAGGGAAAAGAGAGTGACACACACACGCAACACCCCCACCCTCAACACCATACACACAAATACATGCAGCAACATTACATATAAACCCCCTGAAAGAACGCAAGGACAAAAGAAAATGATGGTAACAAGTGTAATCAATAAAAATCAGATAGGGCAATTTAAAAAATCAGTATATATAAATATGTACACAAACTACACAAGTCCGGATATTAATCAAATCATTGTCCGTGTATCAGTGTCCCAAAATGCATGGGCGAAGCCCACACAAGATTCCTGACTCAAAACGGAGAGAACACTGCAGGGGTATCAGATGGAAAATAAACAGGCACCTCAGGGGGAGGGGGCTAGGGGGCACCTCAGCCGGATGAAGGGATGACACCACTGCCCCACGAGGGGGCTCCATGCCCACTGCTGTATCCTGGGGAGTGCAAAGCCACTGTCTCTCAAGTGGATAATAATCTCCACTGGTTCTGGAGGGGGCTTGGTGCCCAGAGTGCTTCATCCTGCCAAGGACTGGGGTAGTGGATGTCATTCTCCACTGGTTCTGGAGGGTGCCCAGAGTGCATCATCCTGCCAAGGACTGGGTTAGTGGATGCCATTCTCCGCTGGTTCTGGAGGGGGCTTGGTGCCCAGAGGTCTTCACATGCAGTGTGGCAGGTCCCATTCCCTCACCTGAGTGTGTGTGCCACGGGATTGCCTGGGAACAGGTAGCATGATACACCATGGAGGCAGCGACACTCCACCCTGCTGCGACTTCGCCTGCCACCTGCAGGTACAAACAGTGCTGGGAGTCATGCCTCATGGACGCTGGGCAGGGTCCAGGACGTCTCCTGCAGCCTCGGACGGCTTCCCACTGTGGATGATTGCCATGTTAGCTGTAGTGGCACTGTCTGAGCATGTCACGGGGCTGGTGGTAGTGGTTGCGTCGTGTCTGTGGCGGAGGTGCTGGCGGTGGTACATGTGTCTGCACCTGTTGAGGGACACAGAAGGACGTCTCCTGCAGCATCTGACGGCTTCCCACTGGGGATGATGCTGGGGACTGTTGCTGAGGCAGCAGACGTGCTGGTGGTGGTGTCCACCGCCTTACAGGTTGATGTTGTGGTTGACAAAAGGGGTGACTCTGGTCCCTCAGCCGGAGCCACCGTGCCCTGTCCGGACCTGCTCTTCAGCTTGTGTCCCTTCCCCACCTTTGATGTTGCTGCTGCTGTCTTGCCACTGTCCTCTTTTGGTTTGGAGGAGCTCTTGCTTGCTGGTAGGTGTGGCTTCTCACTCTGGCATGTGGGCACCTTCTTCACCTTGGCAGGTGGCGGAATGGCCTGCTCCTTGGCATCGCTAGGTGGCACACTGGCAGCCCTGATGGGTGGCGCCCGCGATGAGACCGGAGTTGCTGGGACCACTGTGCTTGAGGATTTGGTGGCTGAGGTGCTGGGCTGGGACCTGGATAGCCTGGCCCTAGGGGAAGGACGGGGGGAGGCACAGTAAAAAGGTCAATGTTAGCCAGGAAAAGTTTCTTAGACACACTGGGATGTGAAGATGGAGGGGGTTTGGGAGTGGAGGAAGAGGTAGTGGTTGTAAGAGGTGTACGTTTTCTGAATTTGGGTGAAGGTGCATGGGCCGGAGGCGGTTGTGAGGTGGATGGCTGTTGGGTGGGTGTGTGCCTGTGTTTGTGTACTTTGGGTGGAGGGCTCACAGACACACTGGGAGAGGACACAGGGGATGTGTGAATGGTAGTGGGGGTGGTGAGTGCACATGAGCGGTGTGTGGTGATGGGCGTGCTGGTGATGGAGGTAGTGGCTGAGGATGTAGTGCATGCAGGTGTGAGTGGAGACGAGACAGGGAGGGAGGAGTAGGACGTGGAGGAGGGGGACACAGTGGAGGCAGTGGATGTTGCTGTGTCTGCATGGGGATGGTACTTGTGTGAGTGCCTGTGGGATGTGTGGTGCTTATGTTTGCCATGTTCACTCTTGTGTGTTGATGAGTGTGCATGCTGGTCTGATGGTGTGCTTGGGATAGGCTGAGGTACAGGGGATTGGGTCTGGGTGGAGGAAGTTGGAGGGGGGAGGCTGGACACAGGGACAATGGCTGCCATCAGTGCTGAGGCCAGAGCCTGAAATGCTCTCTGTTCGGCTGCCTGGCCAGAATGAATGCCCTCCAGGAATGCATTTGTTTGCTGCAAATGCCTCTCAACACCCTGGATGGCATTAAAAATGGTAGATTGCCCTACAGTGAAGGATCTCAGGAGGTCAATAGCCTCCTCACTGAGGGCAGCAGGGCTGACTGGGGCGGGGGGGGAGACAGAAGAGACACATGGTCAGTGCATGCAACGCCACTACCGTTGGCAGACACAACACACAGGGAGCAGCCCTATGCACTAAGCCATGCACTAACAGTGCAGAGGAAAAGCACATGCCCAAGGG
Organism: Pleurodeles waltl; assembly: GCF_031143425.1. NCBI lineage: Eukaryota > Metazoa > Chordata > Amphibia > Caudata > Salamandridae > Pleurodeles > Pleurodeles waltl. The sequence continues at coordinate 791,321,180 of NC_090448.1, forward strand.
GAACTCTGTCTAGACCCATTTCATGCACAGCTGGAACCCATGGGAGCCTGACTAGGTGTAGAGGGCAAATACCACCTTTGGGGTTGGAGTAGGAATGAGGCTGCAAATCAATGGATCTACCTCTGTGCATCTGCCCTGGCCTAGGGGAACCCACAGGCCACCACCCCCACCCAGACACCTCATCAAAGTGCGCAGAGTCAGCTGAATGAGAGTGTACTCACACCATGTGGCTGCTGTGATGCCCTCAAGCGCCCATCCAACTCCGGATATGCCACCGCCAGGATCTGGTACATCAGGGGGGTCATGGTGTGACAGGCACCCCTTCCATGTTGGGAGGCCCTCCCCAGCTGGGCCTCTGCCGTCTTCTTGCTCCAGCGGCGCAGGCCCTCCCATCTTTTCTGGCAGTGGGTGCTCCGTCTATGGTAGACCACCAGGGTCCGCACTCCCCTGGCAATGGCACGCAAAACACCCTTCTTCTGGTGGGTGCTGACCTAGAGATAAAGTGAAGCTAATATGGATGTTACTCTCCTGTACAGTTCTTCTCACACATTGCCTAAAAACCTCCCACGCTGGCCCAGACATACATGCACACACACTATCCTCACATGCTGGCCTGTCCCCCCCCACTTCCATCCACGACACTCCATACAATCATGTGCCATCCACCATGCTCACAGTGTACTCACCTGTTTGTCTGGAGGACGTACAGTTGCGTGTACTGGGGGAGGACCCCATCCACTAGTTTCTCCAACTCCTCCAAAGTGAAGGCAGGGGCCCTTTCCCCAGACACTGTAGCCATTGTCACTTCCAGACACAGGTCACAGCAGCACTTGCAGTGTAGGTCCTCTCCTGTTGAAGGTCAGGTATCAAGTGAGGGAACAGACAGAAAATGGAAGTCACATCCATGGCGGTGCGTACCGTCACTGCTAGCGTACACCGTCATTGGCTCCTGGAACCCACAGGGCCCAATGTTAACCAATGCTGAATTGCGCTGCGGTCTTCGACCGCCTACCGCAACAGTGTACAACGCCAGCACAGTTACCTCATTTCCTTGTCCCACCTTACAGGTCAGGCAGCCACCATTTCAGGGGCCACATGGCAGGCCAAATAACTGCGTCACACCTAATTAGGCCAGGAATATGGACAACGGCACATAAAGAAAATGAAAAGTTTTTGCAAAACAGCCTTGTGATACCTAAGTGTTGTATGACCCTCTGCTCACAGTTCTCCTCCATAGGGCACGTCCGCTGGGGCAGGTGATGAGATGGTGGCATCCTCCGGTGTACAGACCCCTGGTGGACCTGTCGACAATTGAAGACAGACACATCATTATCACTTACAGACTTGATCGTGCAACAATCCAGGAACTGTGTGCCCAGTTGGAGCCTGACCTGATGTCAGCTATCCGCCATCCCACAGGAATCCCCCCTCTACTGCAGGTCCTGTCTGTACTCCATTTCCTTGCCAGTGGGTCTTTTCAAACAACAGTTGCCATGGCATCAGGGATGTCTCAGCCAATGTTCTCTAACGTGTTGTCCAGAGTGTTTTCTGCCCTGCTGAAACGCATGCGCAGCTACATCGTTTTCCCTCAAGTGGAGGATTTGCCCACAGTGAAAGGTGACTTCTATGCCCTGGGACATATCCCCAACATCACTGGTGCCACTGATGGTACACATTTGGCATTTGTCTCCCCCGCAGGAATGAACAGGTGTATAGAAACCGGAAGAGCTACCATTCTATGAATGTGCAGATGGTGTGTTTGGCAGACCAGTACATCTCCCATGAGAATGACAAGTATCCTGGCTCAGTGCATGACGCTTACATTTTGAGGAATGTGATGGGGCAACTACAAAGGCACCATGTGTGGCTAATAGGGGAGCCTAAAGTCCCCACACAATTTCATTTGCTGTCTGGGTATGGGAGATTCCCTAATGTTTGGAGGAAGTCTAACTGTTGTCCCTCGATATTTGCAGGTGACTCTGGTTACCCCAACCTGTCATGGCTACTGACCCCAGTGAGGAATCCCAGGACAAGGGCAGAAGAACGCTACAATGAAGCACATGGGTGAACTAGGAGGATAATCGAGCGCACCTTCGGCCTCCTGAAGGCCAGATTACGGTGCCTCCATCTGACAGGTGGCTCCCTATACTACTCACCGAAGAAGGTGTGCCAGATCATCGTGGCCTGCTGTATGTTGCACAACCTGGCTTTGCAGCGGCAGGTGCCTTTTCTGCAGGAGGATGGGCCTGATGCTGGTCGTGTGGCAGCTGTGGAGCCTGTGGACAGTGAAGATGAGGAGGCAGAAGAAGAAGATCTAGACAACCAAAACAACTGGGGGTGAGTGTTTGCATTGTTCAGCACTCCGTCCATCATCCTTTTGTGTTGCTAAAGTTGCCTCAAGTGGGAAGGGTATGCCCAGACATGGGTCCCGTGCTTGCTATGCCACCAGATTCAAGTTAGCCTGGCTGATGAAGGGTGATACCCTGAAACCGGTCCCAGGATGCTTGTTTCTGGTCCAGGGAAGACCTGGTCTGGCAGTTCGGGCTGGACTGTTCCCATGGGGAACAGGGTCAAGACTGATTTGCATATGGCTGGGTCCAAACTGGAATGGCATGGCAAGCAAAAGAATGATGGATTAAACCCAGATCTGTGACTGGGGGTGAGTGTTTGCATTGTTCAGCACTCCGTCCATCATCTTTTAGTGTTGACAACCAAAACAACATCATCATGCAATACTTCCAGTGAGACACAGGTAAGAAGATGGAACTGCTTCCCAAATCTCATACCATTGCAGGACCTAGCATAAGTCTGCCTTTTTCACTCTGTGTATGGACCCTGACATATCACTTTGGCTTTCCATTTCACAGATCTGGGTCCCAATTTGTGCCCTCTGCTATGCTTACTTCTGGCCTACAGCTGTGTAACATTGGTATGTGACCAAGTACATTGACATTGCTATATTCCAGAGATTTTGCAATTACACATTTGTGAAAGCACAGACTGACTCCAGATTTTTTGGTGATTCAAGGGTGTTTATTTCTGTGCAAATAAGTGGAGGGGGGGGGGGGGGTGAAATGGGCTGGGGTGATGGTGGAGGAGTGTCCATGGCAGAGTCCAGTCTCTTGGTCTCACAGGTGCATTGTCTAATGGGGCATAGGAAGGGGAGCAATGGCAGTTTAAGGTGGACAGGGTGACAAAATTGGACAGAAGGGTGACATTCAGGAGGGTCTTATTTCCTGGCGGGGGTCTTGGCAATGTTCTCTGTCTTGTTCCTGGATCTCAGGGACCGTTTGCTGGGTGGTTCTCCTTCTGCAGGGGGTAGGGTGCTGGTGGCCTGTTGGTCCTGTGGCGGTGCCTCCTGTCCACTAGCGCTGGCGGAGGTGGACGGCTGTTCATCGTCCAGGCTAGTGTCAGGGGCCCGTTGGTGTGCCACTGTGTCCCTCCTGGTGTTGACAAGGTCTGCCAGCACCCCTGCAATGGTGACCAGGGTGTTGTTAATGGACTTCAAGACCTCCCTGATCCCCAGGTAGTGTTCCGCCTGCAGCTGCTGGGTCTCCTGAAACTTGGCCAGTACTGTGTTCATGGTCTCCTGGGAATGGTGGTAAGCTCCCATGATGCCTCGTGGAATGTCGTTCCCTGGGCCTGTCCTCCTCCTGTCGCCCAGCAGTCCTCCCAGCTTCCCTGTTATCCTGTGCCTCTGTCCCCTGAACCGTGTGCCCCCTGCCACTGACCCCTGGTTTTCTCGGGTTTGTGGATTTGCCTGGGTTCCCTGTAGTGGTGGACACACTGCTGATTGACGTGTCCTGGGGACAGAGGGATGGGCCCGCTGGGTGGGTGCTGTGGTGGTGTTTCCTGAGGGGGGAGGTTCAGTGGTGGTTTGGGACTGTGTCAGGGTAACCGACTGTCCCGAGGTCCCTGCTGGGCCGGGCTGGTCATCTTGATCCAGGCGTGCAGAGCTGCTATCATCACTGTGGGCCTCTTCTGTGAGGGGACTGGATATGTCTGGCACCTCCTGTCCGGTGACGTTGGGTAGGGGTCCTGTTGGGGTGTATATGCATCGTTTTAGTATCTGTGTGTGCCATCTTGTGCATTGGGTGAGGTACCCTCTACTCCTGTGCTTGCATCATTGTGTTAGCCCTTTTGTGATAGTTGGTTTGGGGTCTGTGTGGGTATCTGTACTGGACATTCTTTGGTGACAGTGGTCCATGCACAGGTGTTGCATGCAGAGCCTTTGTATTGAGATGTGTGGGTTGTGATAATGGGACATATGTAAGATGATGGAGTGATGGGAGTGAGTAGTTAAGATATGACTTACCAGAGTCCAGTCCTCCTGCTACTCCTGCGAAGCCCTCAGGATGCAGTATTGCCAAGACTTGTTCCTCCCATGTTGTTAGTTGTGGAGGAGGAGGTGGGGGTCCACCGCCAGTCCTCTGTACAGCAATCTGGTGTCTGGATACCACTGAACGCACCTTCCACCGTAGGTCGTTCCACCTCTTCCTGATGTCATCCCGTGTTCTTGGATGCTGTCCCACTGCGTTGACCCTATCAACGATTCTCCGCCATAGCTCCATCTTCCTCGCAATGGAGGTGTGCTGCACCTGTGATCCGAATAGCTGTGGCTCCACCCGGATGATTTCCTCCACCATGACCCTGAGCTCCTCCTCAGAAAACCTGGGGTGTCTTTGAGGTGCCATGATGTGGTGTGTGTGATGTGCGAAGTGCTGTCTGTTGTGATGTGTGGGGGGATGTGTTGGTGTGTGTTGTTTGAGGTGCGTGGATGTTGTATAAGTGATGGTGTTGTGTGTCTGTGGATGCTGGTGTTGTGTTTGCTAATCTCTCTCTCTGGCCCTCTTCAAAATTTTACGTTGTAAGGGTTTGTGGGTAATGTGGGTGTGCGTTTTACAGTGTTGTGAGTGTGTGGGTGTGGTGTGTGTATGTGTATCAGGTATGTGTATTTGGAATTGTTCACTGTGGTTGTGTTTTGTAAGTGTGTGTGTATTTTGAGCGCAGCAGTGTGTACTGCCAATGGATTACCGCGGTTGAAAGACCGCTGCGTTAATTAGTGGGTCGTGATAGTGTGGGCGTATTCTTGTTGGCGTGACGGTGTCGGTTTTGGTATCGCCAGTTTATCACTGACCTTTGGTGTGGCGGACTTGTGTGTGTGTCTGTATTGTGGAGGATTCCGAGATGTGGGTCGTAATACCTGTAGCGGAATTCCACCACCGCAACGGTATGTTGGCGGTCTTCAGCACGGTGGAAAGCGGGATTTACCCCCAGGGTTGTAATGAGGGCCAGAATGTGTCTTTAACAATGTCTATATTGAAAAAGTTTGTTCAACACAACTTAAAATGGAAATGATGGATGATTATAGTCCAGTGCTTGCTGGAGATATGAGGAAGCTAAGGATGACTACCTTCACATGTTCTTAGAGTGTCCAATAATATCAGACTGAGGAAAGAAGGTAACATCAGGTTACATTTGAGGTTAAATACGGATCTGAAAGTATTAAAGATGTTGTCTCTAATGGTACAGAACTGTGGCCACAAATAGGAAAGAAAAACAACCATTGCTACAACGAGGTCTTATGGTGGCAAAAATAGACTCATTCTGAGAAAGTGGAAATCCATTAAGAAGTCGCAGATCAATAACTGGGTTTAGGACATGGCTTACTTAGTGAAAATGAAAAAAAGTTTCAATCAATTGGGTTTATTTAATCTAAATTGGGAAGAGCTCTTAGATTACTATGGTTAATAAAGGGTTGGCTCAATAGAATCATTAGTGTTGCTCTTGAAGATATTGTGCTAAATATTTCATTAGTTTGCAACTTTGTATTAAGTTAAACTAACTAATTAAATTATTTTTTAAATAAAGCAGAATTTATGTCTCATATTTGTCAATACTGGGAGAGAGCTCTCTGTTTGATTTTGCTTCTTTTACACATTTACATTATACCTGATTAACACTTAAACTAGATAAAAATAACAAACTACTATAGAAATGTGATCATATTGTTCTGGTTTCATATTTTAACAGATGTATTTAATGTATTTATTGGAATAAAAGGTCAGAAAAATGCTACAAGCTGCTACCTAGCTGATTTTTAATGACTTAGTCAATTCCAGGATATCCACATTAAAGTCTGGAGTGCGTGGATTTCATTTGGCCACAAACTAGGATGGGAATGTTGTGCCCATGAGTTTTATGGTCTGGTTCTTTAAAACCCAGGGTCTATCCTGCTTAATCAATGACATTATTTGTCCTAAACACATTATTGGGCCTTTCTCGCTCTGAAAGGAAGTAAAAAGATTAATCATCTGGAGCATCCACTAAGTTGAGGTGGTTGGGTGTTCAGCGAGTCTCGATAGGGAGCACTGATGAAGTGACTTTCTTAGATTTCATTGGTGCTTGGCTTTCAAGACTTGAGCCCTGGCACATATTTATTATCTTCTTAACGTGGTCCATTAATTGGTAACTGAAAATCACAATCATAAGTAAGACATGAAATGTAGTAAGAAATTTGCTATAGATGAAAAGTTTTCATCCGTCTTTGACACTAGCAGTAGAAAAGCATGGGGAAAAATGCATTTTGGCACAGATCTGGAACTATCAAAGACCTGAGGAATCCCTTAGAGATTAAGGGATCTTATGTTTGGAGGAGTTGAGAGAGGTTGGGGAGACTCCATGGACATACAAACCTCTAGGTAGGGACCTTGGTTCACCAGCTATTCATCTGGATTTGTTGAGGTGCCTCAAAACAGAAACAAAAATTCACAAACATACAGAAGGAAGAAATCTCATAGATCAGAGTAACAATGAGTGAAAAATTGTGAAATTTGCATTACTGTGTTATTCCTTAAAACTCTGCTCAATGAGTAGATGTCAGTGGATCTTAAAATCAGGTAAGTGCACAGCACCCCAAATTAAGTTACCTGTATATGTAGAGAACACCTGTGTATTTAGCAGTTGAATGGAAGAAGGTCTCCAGCAACTCAGTCCTGAATGGCTGCATTGGTCAGAACTGAGTACTGTTTTCCTCAGATATTTTAGTCTTTAATGCAAGAATTGAACCTTGCAGCACACAAAAATATTGCTACCATTGCCCAAACAACTCTTGCACATCCTACAATCTACCCAAGTTAGCATAATAATAATACCCGAGGAGTGAGGTGGGTAGAGGAGTTGCACAGCTGAAGGCTAAATAACTGTGACAGTTCCTGGTCATGTACTTAAGGTATTTCCCCAGTTGGCCGCAGCTGTAGGAGTAACACAGCATTCTTCATTAAGATGAAACTGTGGCATGAGGTAAGGAAAAACATACAAGCTTTTATTTTTAGCAACATCCTTTCACTAACCTGTCTCCAAATGGGGGCGAAGACCACTGTCAAAAGGATTGCCACACCAAGGAAAATTACTTTGTTGTACGTACAATGTAAACTCAACATGGACAAAACGGAGATCCTGATCTTCGTAAACAAGACCTCCCCATTGAAGTTCTCCTGGTGGCCACCCAAACTAGGTCCTACGCCTACCCTCACATACCACACCTGGAACCTCGGCATCATCCTAGATGACAAACTAACAAAGAATAAACATGTTAACGCTGTGACCACATCCTGCTGCCTCATTCTCAGAATGTTTCACAAGATTTTCAAATGGCTTTCTATGCACACAAGACGCATGGTCACCGAAGCCCTCATAACCAGCAGACTTGATTACGGCATCACACGCTACGTCAGCATCTCCAACCAGATAAAGCAAAGACTCCAGATCACCCAAAACACCATCGCCACAGTCATCCTAGATGTCCTATGGAGCGCCCACATCACTCTCTACCTCACCGAACTACACTGTCTACCCGGCCAGAAACATTGCCAGTTCAAGCTGTTCGTCCACACCAACTTCAACTCTACCAATGACCCAGACAGCTACACTTTACCTCTCTCACTCTCACAAGCGTTCCTGCATCTGCAGAAGAAAGTCAGGAGGGCCGTCTTTTCCTTCATTGCCACTGAGAACTGGAATGAACTTCCTCAAAACATCAGGACAGCTCCGTCACTAATCAACTTCCACAAGAAACTGAAGATCTGGCTATTCAACTAGGAGCTCCAACTGGCCTATGATCCTGCTCCAGCGCCAGGATACCCAAATGGGTGGTACGTTGCACCATACAAATCAACATAACATATCAAGATGTTGAAAATTCTGGAAATGGTTCAGGAATTAACTGTTGAATGTTGTATGAACAAAGTCATAGTTAGTATGTTGTTCTTAATTATTACATCCTCTAAATACCACATCATCAGAGCCACAAATCTCTGGTGCAGTATGGGTCTGCATATGTACTAGCAGAACTGGTTTGTGAACCAAGGAGAAAAACTAAAGTGAAACCATAACCTAAATTGGTACTATCAAGCCTTTTACAGAAGTAAACTAGAGAATTCTCCTTATACATTGTGACTGCTGTCTATTCTCATGTCTCAAATCTCCTTTCTCCTGCATCTAGGGACTCTTCAGTGCTGAGCCAGGCTGAACAGTTTGAGCGTTATCACTTTGTCAGCATTATAACACATTGCTGACCTGGTTCGCCCTTTGTTTCAACAATGGGGAGTGAGCAGGTGTCCATCAACTCTGAATGCACTCCAAATGCAGTTGTGCAGCTGTTAAAATTGTGGGGAGGTTATCTTTCAACATTAGAGTTCTGCACATTGTGAGGGAGCCTCTCTGCACCTCAGAATGCTAAGTTTTAGAGCTGGTGTATTTTTGAGACCTTCTCAGTAGGTTGGTTATTCTCTGGAGCAGTTAGCGCAGTAAAACCTTTCTCTGCATGCTAGAACAGTATAGCAAATCCTTTCCACTACTGAAAGAAAGTAACTTGTGTAAGGATAACATCTAGCAGCTGGATGCTGCCCCTAACATGTAATGGACATTCTGAGTGATAATATGTGTCTCAATGACAATAATGTGCTTTATCACAATGGCATTGGGCTACACCCATAGGCTTATGTGTCCGTCTTAGTTAATAAATGTAGAAATTTGGGCTCTAACTTTCTTCAAACTGGACCTTATCGAAACCTGTAAGTAAATACTAATAGTACTGTTTAACAGCGCTTGGTTTTTGGGCAAGTTAGAGTCAAGGCTTGAATTGGTAAATGTGAACTGGTGCCTCTTTTGTGAGCAGATGAACCTTCTCTGCTGTTACACTGAATGGAAATTATGAAAAAGGGATCGCTCCTCAGTTTATAGAACCAAAGGGCATGCTTCAAAACAGGGTTTGGCTTACTGATGTCCCACATGGATGCAGAGCTCTTTAGGGTAAAATTTACAAAGTACATGATCCAGAGTAAACAACTTTTGTCCTTGCTCTGGCATGACTCTGGCTGAAGTGGCACCCAAGGTTGAATGTGTTTCCAAAAAACAAGACAGCCCTGCATTCTCATATATTTTCTGGTGCTCAGATAGCTGGTTGGTGTCTGACCTCTCGGGGGTCGTAGACAAATCAAACTACTTTGAATCCTTGTAAATGTGTTCTTTACAGGTCATCAGTAGCATGGCTTCATTGTTCCAACAAAAAGCAGCAGTCCTTGTACAACAGAATTATAGAATAGGATGAGTCTCCTTAGACACGTTATGGATAGAATCTAAAGGGATCCACGCAAGCAAAGTTTATGCAACAGTTCATTAAGATCCCCAAAGGATTCAAGGCTCCATAGGGCTCTTCTTGCAATTTAGCATAAATTATCAGACATCCTTCTTCATACCACTGGGATGGCAGCATCTCCTCTACATGTCTAACGCCTTATTATAGGACCATGTGTGTAACCAATCATTAAACTATGCCAAACAACATTTGAAGTACACAAATGAGGAGCTCCGGTGTGAAATATTATCTGTCGACACACAGAATCTATACTGTCTTTAGAGCTCAGGCACATCATCCTACAAGGGGTATGAATCATGCTAAACCCATCTTGTATGCAGGTGTAGGAACTCCTACATATGGTCTGCCTATGCACACAGCTGAGTTTACCCTCCTATAATAGGAACTTTGTCACACTGCACTTTAAGGCCTCTCATAGTTATCCATTCCTCTTCAGAGCCCTGGTTATCTCCCACAAAATCCCCTGCCCATCTCCAACCCCTTGTTCCCATGATTTTGCCACTAACCTCAGTTTCATCCTTTCTTTTCATGGTTGCCCACTCAGACGAAAAGAAAGCGTTTGAATCATCAGGGACTTCAGACAGGTCCCATCCAGGTGACCCAGGGAGGTGATTAGCTGTGATAGGGCTAGAAGCTAAATGGAAAAAGACACATTGTTTTACTGTCAGTTCAAGAAAATAGGAGTATCATCACTCACTAGAACTTCTGGTATTCAACGTCCTACTTCAATCTACAGGCACTGGTCACCAATTCAATACAACAACACTGCTGCTACTGACCCTCTGCATCTCTTGTAACATACTAAACTGCTTTATACATTTTTTTTAGGCTCTGGAAGCCTTCATCTTACAGTATCCCACATGTCAATGAAAACATTGGAATCTACAGATATGTCTCAGTCCTCACCTGGGGTACTGTCTGCCCCATGGGAGGCTGGGTATAAAGAATTCTTGCTGCTTGCAAAACCATGAGTGGACTCCATCGCTTCTGAACTGGCACTGTTTGCCAACCCCTGTGGAGTTCGCTTCAACGTTCCTGCGTCATCCTGGGAAGAAGAATGAATGCAATAGGACAACTCAGACAAATGGCAATAAAAAATGAACAGAGAGAACTTAAGTAGAAATAAAAATAAGTAGTAAGAGGGAAAGGAAAGAAGAGAAAGTGAGAAAGAAAAGAGAGGGAGCAAAAAAAACTGCATACTTAAAGTGCAGAGAAAAGAGGACTGAGAAAAATAAACCAGTATAAGTGTATCAATGCAGAGAGAAAGACTGAAACGCTGGAAGTTGAGATGTTGCAAGCAAAAGGTAGTGATAGGACAGAGAAGGGGTTAAACTGAAGGAAAGGTTAAGAGGAAAACACATACTGTGACAGAAAACAAGAAAACGTGCCACAATCAATTAGAAAAATGTAAACAAATCTAAAAGAGTACACCATAGTAAATAACAAAAGGGAGAAGATGACTAATTATCAAAGAAGGAAGAGCAAAACAATACGGGGAAAAAAGCAACAAGAGGGTCATTTAGGGAGGAAAAAATACAAATGTGGAGGCAGTGGAAAATAAAATATGTTGGAAAATATCAAATAAAATGCGAAAAGAAATGGTCCCAAAACAGAGTGGTGAAATAATGCTTCACTAAAATGGTATTTAACAGATTTACCAATTGCTCACACAGAAACATTTAATTTGCATTTACGGAGAAGTTTTACAAGACAGAACACTAGCTATTTTGATCTCCGGGAAACAGACGTCCTAAAATAATTTATTTTTCTGGGTTAATTTGATGTCAATAGAACAAGAGGAATTAAATATGAGTTTTTTTCTGCATTGCCTGTGCTTCGAGGAACGAAATGCATCATGCGATTATCAATGGCAATGTTAAGCTCCTTTAGCCTTTGGTAAATAAAGAGAGTGTAATATCACCATCTAGTTTAGAGGCACAGGACTTGGAATCAAATTGGGTTAAGTTTATATGGAGCTTTATAAGAAAAATACAGATTATGATGGCAAAAGTGACCATACTTTCCATCAAGCAGCTGACTCTAATCTATTGCAACGACAGGGTTAATCTCAGAGATAATTTCTGAAATCTTCAAGGGCCAGAAGCTCAGATGGGCTCCCAACCGTACACTGCAAGTCAAATCCATTATTGTAGGCAAATCTATTAAGTGCTTTTTTAAAATGGGTTACCAGTACTGGCTGCATCCCGTCCACATAATTAGGTACAATAATGCAGTCCATTCATAAAAAGGGTTCCCAAAGTGATCCAGAAAATTATCGTTTGATTTCCTTATTGGATGTTTCATCTAAAATTTATACTCAAACTCTTCATTAACTGCTTGAGTCAAAGTACTCCATAGCAGAGCACTGCTTTGCACTTTGGGGTGCTGCCAGCAGCGCAATAAGTACACTGGGCAAACTTTTCAGCTGCTTTGTTGACTTTAAGGCAGCTGCAGAATCCTACGTCAAAAAAAGTGCCAGATGGAATATCTCTAAGGATGTGCTGCCTATGATTTGTGAACTCCATGAAAATAATTGGATTAAGGTTGATCTAAAGGGGTTGGGAAATCTAACTGATAAAATTCTTATAAACAACTGGTTAAGACAAGGCTACGGCTTAGGTCCCTTACTTTTTAGTTTTTTCATCTCCGATCCCCCAGACTTTTCAGAAATAGTGAATTTGTTATACCCAGAGAGTGGACGGGTGCATACCCAGTGCCTTATATATGTGGATGATTTAGTTGTGATGGAGTGATACTTATAGGCCTGAAACAGCAGTTACAAGCTTTAAATGCTTATCGTAAGATGAATTCCCTGGTTGTAAATATGGATAAAACCAAGACTATGATCTTCTCAAACAGGCCAGAGATATCAGTTTTTTTAATTCTTCATCTTAGCACAGGTAGATGTATAAATAAGAGTATAAATATCTAGGAATTACCTTTTCATGGAACCTGAAATGGAATAAGCTTCTGATGTGCGAACTGAGTTACTTAGTGCAACAAATGCCTTGAGGATATTTTATCAGAGGTTTGAAGATTTTTCTGTTAACTGACTTATAAAGGCCATAACTGGAAAGTTGATCCCAAAGGGTAGATTTGTTGGCACTAGACCAGCTGGTTGATTGGGATTCTGTGGAGAGTCTTTGCTTAAAGGCCTACTTGGTGCCCTCTAAGAAGTCATTGTGGCAGGCAGTACAGTTGGAGGTCAATCTTGACCCCGGTCTGCGATTGCCGGATCACGAGCCTTGAGTTTTGTGGACGACTTTAGACATGACGATTCTAAAGATAAATTATTGTCTGTGATAATGCAGGTTATAATGTTATCTGCAAGCAAACATCCTCCAAATGTTATAAAGACAGTGGGGAAAATTGGCATGGGATTTGATCTAACGGGTGTAGGTGATCAGATGACGGGAAATCAGCTTAAGAGAGTCCTCAAGGAGGGAATTATCTCTGCTCATTAGCCAGTGATAAACAGCACCACATTACAAAAAGCTCTGTAAGCCAGTTCCTAGCATACTGGGAACAGGGGGTGTCTTTTACTTATTTGGGTCAATTCCTGGTAAAGCGATTATGGAACATTATTTTACAGTTCTGGATCAGGATTCACCCTGAATGGAGGATTTCTGCTTTCTAAAGAAAGGTGTTGGATAACAATGGTCAAACAATGATCATAGTTTTTATAATTTACAAATGAAAAAATATGTAATCCATCTATGGTTACACTGTCCTCCTTTTTTGGATGAAAGGAAAATTTCTTACAACCTTATTTTCTGAGTTCTGGGTTAAGATTACATTGTGATCCACTGGTCACTTTGTTGGCACTGGAGCAATTAGGGTGTGCTATTGTCATTCCCAAGTACATATTGCTTATTCAAGAAAGGGAGTTTTAAATTGCATGGGGCCAAATGAATCATTGCCAATCTATTTGAGCATTCTAATGATATGAATTGAGCTATATGAAGTTGCAAACAGTGTTGAATTGTCTTAAAGATGTAATACCCAGAATTTTAATGATATTATGAATTGTGTTTTTTTTTAATAATGAAGTTGCAAATAGTGTAGAATGGTTTTAAGTGATGTAATATAATGAATTTGTATGATTTTAATTAATAAAAATGCTCATTGTTCAGGTAAATTGTGTGGTTTTCTTTAAGAAGTATATCATAAAAATACATTTATTTATAATTAAATAAATTAAAAGGAAGAACATTTTTCCTTTTTCATTTAGTTTAAGGACCCCTAATGCTAACATGCTAAAAACATAAAAAAGCTATACTGGCAAAGTATGATGGACACTTCAAGGCTAAAATTCTCTAGCACCCACAAATCCATTGTTTGTAGCACAATGCAATCACCTTTTAAACAACTCCCTCGGATTCTCCTACCCCTCCTTTAAATCCAAAGCAGATGAAGATTGTACACATGGTGCTGAAAACCAAAGCTTCCAACCTCTTTGTGGACCTTCTAATTCTTTACTCATAAATAAACACTGGCAAAGCCAATAGGTATGGCTCTGGCTGCCATTTTTTTATTTGTTCATGCTTGCTTTTGTTTTGTCACAGGTTTTGCAAAACATCATTGTTATGAAAGCTGACTGGTCCTTGTGAACCAAATAAAACACTGGCTAAAACCTAACATTTGTTTGTGGGCTCAAAAAGCAAACATTGCAACAGTAGCTCCTGGCAGTGAAGGGAACTACCTTGTGTATGGATGTGCTCCTTATGAAAGGGCAGAATGCTGTTAGTCACAGTGAAGTTATCTAATGGTTGAAGTTAACTGACTGGATAGCTTTTCGGAATCTGTTGAATCAGGTATTAGGCCTAAGGCGCTTCAGGTAATGTTTTCCACCTTCACGCTGTTGATAAATGCGGAAGGTGTAGCTAGACCTGAGACAAGGAAGGGGAATATTAAACAAAGAAGGGGAGGAGTTTCGGAAAATTTTTGTGAATATTGAAAATGTTATTTACCCCGTAAGCATCTGTTTGTAGCGTGTAGTGCGGTAGCTTCACATGCTCTGGATATTCATGCCATCTAGCGTTGGGCTTGACACTTGCAGCTTGTTTTCTTTGAAAATATCTTTTGAGTTGTGAGGTATAGTATCTACTCCCTTCGTTGGCAATGCGCATAGGCACCGGCTCCATTGTTAGAATGTTTTTCCCACATTGGGTGACCACACTGGTGGAGCAGTAAGTAGGACAGCTTATTAACCATGAATAAAGTTGTGTATAACAGTTTAAATATGTAAATGAAAGAGAAGAATATCTAGAACAACCAAATCCTGTGGAGGCAGGTGGGCGCATGTGAATCTACAGCACTACATACTATGCACAGATGCTTACAGGGTAATTATTATTTTTTGTTTGTCGCATGTGTGGATGTAGATACATATGCTCAGCATCACCTAAGAAGCAGTACTTTCTTAAGCAGTGGTCAGCCAGTGGATGTTGCAGATGTCTGAAACAAAGTCATTAAGACAGTCTCATCACTGTTAGCTTCTTAGCGAGCTAGGACATCCACACAGTAGTGTTTGGTAAGTGTGTACAGATTGGACCACGTAGCTTGCTTACAAATGTCAGCTATGGAATACTGCCAAGGAAAGCCTTAGTGGCCCCTTTCATTTGGGTGGAATGCAGTCTATGCAGGGCAGCAACATTCTCTTTGCTTTCAGTTTTGGATACACGTCACAATCCACCTGGCCATAACCATAATCCCAATTGGCAAAAGATGACCTTTGCAAGGTTTAACAAATGTAATGAGGAGTTGCTATGTTTTGCGGAGAGGTTTGGTCCTGTCAATGTAGTACATGAGGGCACGTTTTACATAAAGATTGTAAAGCGACCTTTCTGCTACTGACTCTGGTTGAGAGAAAAAGACGGGGGAGCCCTACAGTTTGGTTGAGATTGTCACGTAGGTTCTCATTATCCTAATGAGACTACTGGATTTGGGCGGCAGAATCACTTGCATTGCGGGGAACTGAGTCTTATCCCAGACCAGATGACACCTGTCTACCTAATCCGGGTTTTGTTCCAGCTAACTAGCAGCGCCTCATCTCTACCCAAAGGTAGGGATGATTGGGCAAACAGGTGCATGACACAAATGACTCCTCAGGGAAATCGTGGTCACTCAGATCTCATCCGGTTCTCTCAGTTACATTAGTCTCACATATGCAAGGACAATCAGAGGCAGAGTATAGTTCAATAAGGTTTATTGAAGTAACTGCGTCTTAGATAATAAAGCATGTATTGCAATAACTAGGAAGATGAAGCATGCCAGTATTAAAATTGTGACAAGGAGAGTAAAACACAAAAATAACGCTACCATATTGTCACTACAGGTTTTTAGAATAGTTCCTACCTATACTATGTTAGAGCATAGCATGTTAAGCTCTAATTCTGCCCTTCAGGTTCCCCTGGGAAGACATCATCCCTCATACCTCAGCAAGAGGTCTGTGGTCTACATAGGCAGCTGCAGCGAAGCACTCAGCAATCAGCATACAGTCGTGATCATCTGGCTGAAATCTTCCTCTAACGTACATGGTTCAAAGTAGTGTTTTCATAATAAAACAGCTGATGTTCCAAGACCCCACGTAAGAGTGTGTATGTTTTTGTAAACATTAGAGACAAAGCGTTCCACTATTGCGGGCAACCTATCTTACTGCAGCCTTGAGAAAAGCACAGAGTGAAAGAAATGTCTTGTTTACGAATGCAGTGCTGTCCTAGGAGAAGAACAGCTAGACAGAGAAAATAAAACAAGACAGCAAATGTGGCTATTGTTAAAATGATATGAATAAACATATCTAGGTTAAAGTGTACAGCGGCAGGCCTAGTTTGCTAAAATGATGTGTATAAAACTATAGCTAAAATGGCTCACAACACCCTCCCCTTGCCGATTCAAAGGTGAATCAAAACCTAATTATATATAAAAGCTAGTAAAATTCATTCTAAGGCATATATATGGGAATGTTAATAATGACAAGTTAAAAGACGCCTGAGCATGTATTAAAAGGGCAATTTAAAATGTTAAGTGTGGCGTAAAAAAAAAAGCTGGATTTCAAAAGTCAGAGTCATTTCTGAAGTTGGCAATTAAATCCGGGATAATTGAAGACAGGAAATCTTCCACTTCGGCAGGTAGTAAATTAGTAAGTTCATCATCAAGGAAAACCAAGGAGCATTTGTGTTCCAAAGCCTGAGCTCCAGCCAAGGCAGCAGCATTCTGTGGTGTGGCCAACAGTGGGTTTAGAGCTGCATGATCCACAAAGGGCAACTTATAAACAGCTTCCAGTAGCAAACTCAACGTGCATGTCTGGTAATGAGCCCTCAGCGAGAACATCAACAGACCAGCGTCCAATGAAAGCAAGTGCTGCGTAGAAAGACAAACTTTCAGTGCATGTTCAAACGAGCATCAGAGGCACCAAAACACGGGCTGCACACAATACAAAACTGGTCTGAATGACAGAGACCAGTCACACTCCAATTGCTCCAGGAGTGATGCTCCAAAGTACTGCATCATGCGTTCACGACACAGCTGCGCTAGTGGAAGCGCTTTCAATCCTCCTTGTTGCAGCGGGTCAGCCATTGCACAGAAAAAGTAGCGATGGCAAAATGCCACCTATTACAGCCGAAGTAATCAGAAATCCCCTGAAAATACTGGAGAACATTGAGTGGATGGCTGAAGGTATTAAGCTGAATAAAGAGGAGAAGGTGTGAACGGAACTAGAACCAACAGCCTTAAACAAATTTGCGATTCCAGCAGTACTGGACGCATTAAATATTCGTCCCACGAATTCACCAAAGTGTCTTGGAAAGTTAGTACTTAAAAGGGACTGTTTCTCTGCGGATGACCTCGCAACCGGAAGCGCATAGGTCTTGCGTGCAGATGTGAGCAACACATGTTATTGAAACAATAAAGCCTTGAGTCTGCTCAACTTGTCAAAATTCACATTTAAAGTAGC
The DNA here is from genome assembly GCF_031143425.1 of Pleurodeles waltl. Lineage (NCBI taxonomy): Eukaryota > Metazoa > Chordata > Amphibia > Caudata > Salamandridae > Pleurodeles > Pleurodeles waltl. The sequence goes on from NC_090448.1 coordinate 791,338,792, forward strand.
GATATGGGGCCAAATCTCAGCTACTTCCCTCTGTCGTGAAGGAGGAAAAAGTACGTTCCCGCAGCATGTAACAATCTTAGAGACCGAAACGACAAACTATGCCGGCTCGCATCCCACAACAGCTCTCACTATTGAGGAGGACATATCTGCCATTTGAGAGCACCTGGGACGCACAGGTAATCAAGGGGACTGGACTCCCTTGAGATAACAAGCCAAGTTCGCTGCCGAAGCATTACATGCCCCGTGCAAGGGCAGCTGTGTACAAACCATTGAATGGCTGACAGAAGTCTTATTCTAACCCCTCTTCCCCCATGGAGTTTATAAAACGTTTATGACACCCATTGGTATCTATTGGCCACAATAACCACCCACCAGGACGCAAATTGAAGCATTAAATGTGCCATTTTGGACCCATTCACTGAGCTGATATTCTGTTGCATTGATAAACTTTTGCTATTTGTAAAATTTTGCAGGGGCAGGAATACTGGGCACATTCAATAATAATAATCAATAATCAATAAATAACTATTTCGGCTGAAAGCCATAAAAGTATCCAATAAATAACAGGCAATTACCATGCAATGAGATTATAAATGATAAAAAGCACAATTTCCACATGAAACATTAAAAGGAGGAACAATAATTATACTGAATTAAAATGTAAAACTCATTTGTTAGATCAATTACCGGACAACTATCTAATTTTATAGATCTGAAAGCCTACCTAAAATTGATTCCATAAAATAATCTATTTCTTCCTACGATAGATTGTGCAAAAATAAGCTGTTGATACACACAGTTATAGCAACAATGTAAAACTAACATCAAGTTTCCTTTTCCTTTACAGCAAACCTTTGTGGTTTCATGCCCATAATGGTCAACAGAGGCCTAGGGTAATTATAGCTAATCGAATCAGTCAGCAGTGTATTCTCTAGTTCTTATGGCCCAAGCATTTTGTAGGTACTTGGCAACGGCAAAGACCACCTTATCACTTATGTCACTAGCAAGGATTCGCAAGGATATACTATGTTTCCTTATCCCCATTGATCTGCATAAGGGGATTATCCACTTCTTCCTGTGCATCAGATACCTAGGACAAAAATACATAAAATGGGCCAATGTCTCAGATTGCTCAAGACAGAAGTGGCAGAATCTCGAATTATGCACCTCATTGCACCATCTTGTAGTAACCGTATTAAGAGGCAATACCCCTAGCCTAAATTTAATAAAAAGTGTTTTGGCGTAACGGGGATTGATGTTATCTATAAAAGCCTCAAACTTAGGGCTACACTTGTGGTCCAAAAACTGTAACGTCCTACTACCATGGTAGTTTTTGGACCAAAGTTGGGTCAAAATGAACTCCCAGCAACACCGCCTTATTCGTGCCTTTACTTCCTTCGTCAAGCTATGGGGGTCTGAACACACCTCGTCCATTTTAATGAGTTGGCACGTATCTCTGATGTATTTAAGCCAGGGAACTTTTAACACACTGCGATCCGCTAAAAGCTCAGCAACTGCTGTTTGGTAGGGGGACAAGTATTCGGTTGTCCAAAGGCGGACCCAATAAATAAGGGGTCTTAAGGCGGCCTCGTTGTGGATCTCATTTAAGGCTAAATCCAGCCTTAGAGGTGTGAGTGGGGTTCTTGTCGGTAAGTGCAGAAAATTACGCATAAAGCGATTTTCCACCTTCGTCAAGCAGCTAGAAATGCAGTGCTCCATAATTCAGCACCATAGATTGAAGCGGCCACAGCCGCTGCCTTATATACTATGATAGCAGGTGAAATTTCACCTTCTGTAGTATTAGCAATTTTTCTAGCTATCACAGTCGACCTCTGTCGAAGGGTGGACACACTCTTCTCAATCTGTGACGACCACCGTTGGTCATCAGATAGCCTAATCCCCAAATAGTCAAATTGCTGGGCACATTAAAATCCTTAATTTTTGCTAAGCCTAAACAACTTGTCTGTTGTACAGTTTCATTTAAAAATATCATTTGAACAGGTATCAGGCATGCTCTAAATAAAGATTCCTTTCCCCTTATTTGCAAATTTTTAGTTCCCCACATACTTTTTAAGCCAATCGATTTCAACCAATATTCATATCCTTCTATAGTTAACCAGGAAACATAGGAATCCGAATAAATGAATTGTGTATCTGTCAATATTATATGTACATTTTACTTAAATGGCAATTTAAAATATTATGGCTCAGCATTTTTAACATTGTGCCCAGAAAAATATGTATATTTTTCAGAATATGTTTTAGAACTCCCTTGTAGTGGAGTCAGACAATGTTCCCATTGTGTGTAATTAAAATAGTCTTTGGGGTACTTGCTCTGTGAATGAAATGGTGTCCATAATAATTATAGCAAAACATGTCAACATAATTCTCTTTGGATTGATAAAGATCCTGTTAGACCTGGCAGCTTTTTGGCGTGTCTCCCTTGTCTTTTTGCCTTCTGACCTCCTGGTTTTGGACTCTGTTTTTGCTGGTTTACTGTCTCTGCACACTTCACCACTGCTAATCAGTGCTAAAGTGCAAGTGCTCCCCATATAAATTGTACTGTGGACTGGTTTATCCATAATTGGCATATTTGATTTACTAGTAAGTCCCTAGTAAAGTGCACTAGAGGTGCCCACAGCCTATAAATCAAATGCTACTAGTGGGCCTGCAGCACTGGTTGTGCCACCCACATAAGTAGCTCTATAATCATGTCTCAGACCTGCCACTGCAGTGTCTGTGTGTGCAGTTTTGACTGTAGCTTCGACTTGGCAAGTGTACCCACTTGCCAGGCCTAAACCTTCCCTTTTCTTATATGTAAGACACCCCTAAGGTAGGCCCTAGGTAGCCCCCAGGGCAAGGTGCAGTGTATGGTTAAGGTATGGTTAAGGTAGGACATATAGGGGGTTATTCTAACTTTGGAGGAGTGTTAATCCGTCCCAAAAGTGACGGTAAAGTGACGGATATACCACCAGCCGTATTACGAGTTCCATGGGATATAATGGACTCGTAATACGGCTGGTGGTAAATCCGTCACTTTTCCGTCACTTTTGGGACGGATTAACACCTCCTCCAAAGTTAGAATAACCCCCATAGTAATGTGTTTTATATGTCCTGACAGTGAAATATTGCTAAATTCGTTTTTCACTGTTGCAAGGCCTGTCCCTCTCATAGGTTAACATGGGGGCTACATTTAAATCTGATTAAAGTGTAGATTCCCTTTGGGAGCGGACGGACATGTGGAGTTTGGGGTCTCTGAGCTCACAATTTAAAAATACATCTTTTAGTAAAGTTGATTTTAAGATTGTGCGTTTCAAAATGCCACTTTTAGAAAGTAGGCATTTTCTTGCTTAATCCATTCTGTGACTCTGCCTGTTTGTGGATTCCCTGTCTGGGTCAGTTTGACAGTTGGGCTGTTCACACCTCTCCTCTAGACAGTGACACAAAGGGGGCTGGGGTGTAACCTGCATATCTTGATTAGCCATCTGTGCGGGAGGGGAGGGGAAAAGTGGTCACTCACACCTGAAAGGACTGTGCCTGCCCTCACACAATGCAGTCTCCGACCCCCTGGTGAGTGTCTGGAGCCTGGGCTGGACATGGAAGGATGGTGCAAACACTTGAGACTTTGCTTTGAAGTTAGCAAACTTCAAAGGCAGAACTGGGTATAAGAAGCAGACCCAAAACCCCAGACTTTTAGAATCTTTCTGGAATCAAGAGGAACCTCTGCCCCGGAGAAGAGCTGAAGGAGGAGTACTGTCCCTTTGCTGTGCTGGACTGGCCTGCAGTTGCTGCTTCTGCCTGAAAAGAGTGCAAAGGGTGAACTTTGCTGTGTGTCCTGCTTGAGAAAATTCTCCAAGGGCTTGGAGTAGAGCTTGCCTTCTGTTGGAAGTCTCAGGGACACCAAAGACTTCAGTTTCCTCGACCTGCAGCACTGGGAACTGTGTGTTTTGTGCTGTTCAAGAGGAGAAACCACTGCGATGCCAGCAACGACGCCACTGGCCTGCACTGTGACTTGCCGACGCCGCACGGAGTCGCATTGCCCCGCTTCACACCGCGACTCTGGTCTCACCGACGCCGTCATCGGACGACTTCACCGAGACGCTGCTCGCACCGCGACCTGAGGGCCCCGCACTCCAGTGTCACCTGCTCACACCGCAGCCTGGGCATCCCCGACGACGTCGCTCCTGCTGACACCGGCGCCGCTGCCTGCACCGTGGCCTGTGGACACCACTCGTGAGGAGCACAAAGCACCGTCCCTCCCGCGCCGCAGCCCCGGTCCACCGACACCGGCACCATCGGCTCCAGTGTCGTCACCAGGCATCCTTGCCTGCACGTGGCCTGTGGACACCTCTCGTGAGGGTCACGAAGCACCGTCCCATCCCGCACCGCTGGCTTGGGCCTACCGACAACAGCGCTTCCGCAACGACGCCGCCGCTGCCTGCACCGTGACCTGTGGACACCACACATTGCACCGCCCCGCTTCACACCGCAGCCCTGGTCTCACCGACGCCGCTGGACGCCGTCACCGAGCCGTTGCCTGCACCGTGACCTGTGGGCACCGCACGTCGCATTGACCCACTTCGCACCGCAGCCCGATGCCATCCCCGCCAGCGCACCTGATTTCATCAGCCCGGAGTTCGATCCCCGAGGTGCGTGACTTCAAGGGTCCGACGACTCCTGCACCGACTCCGGAACCGACGCCGGCGACGCCGCTCTCTGGAGCTCACTGCTAGGGTCACGACGCCCTGCGAATCCAAGGTACTGTTTGTGGGTCTTCCCGACACCGCAGCTGGCCCGCGACACCGAGGCCAGCCTGAACTTTTGGTTTTGTTGTTCACGACGCCGTGATAGCCCCAGGTGGAGTTATCTACTTCAAGGAACTGTATTGTTAAGTACATCTTGCAGCATTCATATTTTTATTACAGTATGTTGGATTTTTGTCGTATTTGGTCTTGTTTTGTAGAGATAAATATTGGCTATTTTTCTAAAACTGGTGTGGTGTCCTTTTGTAGTGTTTTTACTTATTACTGTGTGTTAGGTGCAAATGCTTTACACATTGCTTCTGAGATAAGCCTGACTGCTCGTGCCAAGCTACCAAGGGGGTGAGCAGTGGTTATCTGAGCGGGTATCTCCCTTATCCTGACTAGAGCGAGGGTCCCTACTTGGACAGGGTGCAAACCAACTGCCAACTGGAGACCCCATTTCTAACATTGGTTGTCAGCGGTGAGGATAGGACTTGCATTTGCACTTGACCTACAGTGATTGGTGTACACTACTACCATATCGCAGACCATTTCGTGCCACATACAATTTTTTTTGTTTTTGATTTCCGTCTCTTTGACCTATTTTTGAGTTCAAGTGAACCCCAACGACATCATGTCTCAATCAAGAGCATCTTCAGTTGCATCCCAGGATTTGGTTTTTGAGGAGGATAGGTTGGAAACCTATTCCATGAAGGAACTGAAGGCAGTTTGTAAAAACCTCAAAGTTCAGATCAGAGGCCTCACCAAAAAGGAGGAGCTACAGAAGGCGCTGAGGGCCTGGGTAGCAGCCAGAACTGCCAGTGGGCAGTCTGAGGATCCAAATGGAGAGTCTACTGACACAAATTCTAGGGAAGATGCACTGAGGGTGCAGGAGATGCCAGGGGGGAGTTACCCCTGTGCCAAGCAGCAGTGGTGGATCAATAGGACTGACTCCAGAGGAGCTGGAGGACAGGAGAGAAACCAGGAGGCACCAGATTGAGTTGGAGAGATTACAAATGGAGGCTCAGAGGGAGCAGCGAGCCATGGAGGAAAGAAAGATGCTTTTGGACCATGAGCTTAAAGTGAAAGAGCTGGATGTGAGGAGCAGGTCCAGCCAGGATGGTGGCAGCAATTCCTCAGTGCAGTCAGACAGAATTGTGCACATTCCAAATAACGTAGGGAGAGAGTAAAAGAAGGGAGATGACATACAAAGGTGGTTTCAGGGATATGAGGCGTCCATCCACATGAATGGGGTCCCTGAGAAGAATTGGGGAGCAGGATTGTGGAACCACTTCATAGAGGAGGGGAGGGACACTTTGCTAGCTTTGGGTAAGGGGTACAACCTCACCTACCCTGACATGAAGGAGGCCCTTCTCACTTGGTATGGTCTCACTCCTGACAAGTACAGGGATCAGTTTAGGCAGAGTAAGAAAACTGAGTCCCAGACCTGGTTAAAGTGTGTAGATTCGTTTTGCAAAGCACTGGATGGTTGGGTGAAGGGAAGTAATGTGACAGATTTTCAGGGGCTGTACAACTTAATTGCATGGGAGCACTTGTCTAGTCTGTGTTTTGCAGAGCTGCACCAGCACTTGACTGATAGCAGGCTGACTGACCCCAGGAAGCTTGCTATGGAGGCGGACTGCTGGGTGAGTACCAGAGTCCACAAAAAGGTATATGGGAGAGATTCTGCCAAAGGTGGGCAGGGTTCCCAGAAGCAGAGTGGGGGGGACAAGGGTAAGCAAAAGGAGTCTTCCAAAGGGCCCCAATCTAGTAACCCGGGTAAGAAATCCCACCCCCCAGGAGATAAGAAACCAGGAAAGCCTGCAGAGGCAGGGCACCGCAAGTGCTTTGCTTGTGACCAGGAGGGTCACATGAAGGGAGATCCCAAGTGTCCCAAGTGGACACCACCACCCAGCGGTGGGCAGACCAAGGGGTTGGCCAGTGTAGTGCTTGGGGAGGAGGTGGTCCCAGGGGGGTGTGGGGATCCTACAGAAATGACCCTTGTCTCACTAGGGGACGGTGAGATGGTCCAGATAAACCTAATGCCTGATAACACTAAAAAATACAGGCAGTGGGTGACCATCAATGGGCAGAGGGTAGAGGCTCTCAGAGATACTGGAGCCAGTGTGACCACGGTCCGGTGTCACCTGGTGTCTGAAAAGCACATAGTCCCTGGTGTATTCCACCAAGTAGTTGTAGTGGACAGCTCAGAGCGCCAATGTAAGGTGGCGCAGGTTCCCTTTGAGTGAAGAGGGGTCTCACTCCATGCCAGTTGACTGTCTGCTGGGCAACTATCTGGAGACTTCCGCCTGGAAGGAGGTGGAGCTCAGGTCGCACTTGGGGATGTTGGGGTTGCCCGAGTGGGCATGCGTGACCACTCGGTCCATGGCAGCCAATCAGGGTGATCAGCCAGACCTGGAGCCTGAAACAGTGGCCTGACTAGAGCGAGGGTCCCTACTTGGACAGGGTGCAAACCGACTGCCAACTGGAGATCCCATTTCTAACAGATCCTCACTTTCAAATACAGTAAAATACTGCAATGCAGTCATCATAGAATCATCTGTTTTCACATCTCAGTCATCAGAAACAACTCAGGTATTATTACATCATTCATAGAAAGTTTAAACGCATAAGGTATTTGAATGACCTCTGTCGGGCAGTATATATCAAATGTGTCTTTATCCCAAACAATCCCATCAGGAATTGGAATAGCAGAAATGTTCACGAAAGACAAGTCTCTGCGGACCTTGTGAGAAGACAAATGGGGTTTTAGGACCTCATCCACCAGTTCAACTGTTGATTTTTCAGGAAGGTAGTGACTATGTATTAATAGAAAGAAAGTAATAACAAGGCCAATCCAAAGGAGGAAAGCTAATATAGTCAAGGAAAGCCACAGATAGTTCTATGGAAGGGTAAAGTAATTTGTTTTAAGCCAATTTATCAGCTTACGTGTTTTTGACAGTTCAGGTGTAAAAGAGGCAAATGAGTCCGAAAAGGTGTCATTGATGTCAGCAAAGTATCTAGAAGCAGTTTGTGCAAAAACTGGAGCCGTATTTGAAGGAGGAGAACTGGTAGGAGTCTCCCACGGCTGTTCACTGTAAATTACGCCATCCTTTTGTGTAGAAGTCGAATCAAATCGATCAGCAATTTCCGTGTTGCTTGTTGTAATAGATGTTAGTGGAACTAATGCAAGATCATTTTCCACCCTCCCCAAGCTCGGAGAGGTGTCTGCGTTGCTGCTTAAGACTTGTAGAGCGACATCTTAACCAGTAGTGAGAGGGATTTGGGTACTACTGGCTGTTCCTCTTGGTCTGCTGTGCAGGATCGGCCACATGATGTAACTTGACATTGTCGATGTAGACAAGGCGGTTTTCTTTAGAACCAGGCAGCGGTGGTAGAATGACAGTTCTGGTACTGTGTATTCCCAGGACTCGGACCGGTGCACAATAGGAACTAAGGGCCATATTTAAAAACACTTTTTCCCACAGATACAGAATGGGTAAAAACCTTTGCTACATCTGGCCCTAACTCCTTTTTCACAGCAACCTTTTTCACATACTAGATCCCCAACCTTTGGAGTCCAGCCAGTAGATGTTATTGGTACGTCCTTAATTCCTACGGAGGCAGCACTGGCAGAAGCGTTGTCGTCACGGAACTGTTGTAATTCTTGCAAGGCAGTGACATGTTCATTTATGTCAAAAGGTGTTTCTGCCGCCTCCACGCCAGGACCATCAAGAGCTGGAACATACATCTGAGTTCCAAACGGGCATGCATATGAAGTACGACCTCCCCCATGGACCTTCTAGGCAGATTATTAAGTGCTCTCTGGACTCCATACAGGTGATTAAGCCAACTACGACCCGTACCTAATACTCGGACTGTTAAGGATTAATTTAAATCTCGATTTCCTCGCTCTAGGACACTATTTTCCTCAGGATGAAATGGAGACGAGTAATGGAGTTGGAACCCTAACAAAGCCATGGTGTCCCTGAATGCCCTTGAGGTGAAAGCAGGGTCCTGGTCCGAGTGGAAAGCCGCAATTGCATATGTGCTGATAAAGAAATGCAAATCTTTAATAACAGTCCGAGCGTCAGCCGAGCATTGTGGCCACACACATAGAAATCTGGAGCAGGAATCAACAGCGACTAAGATGTATTTGTATGCACTGTCCGGTGTTAGGGGACCAAAATTGTCCAAGTACACACATTGTAATGGTTTGTTTGAAATTAGGAGAGGGGGATCTGCGGTGGGCGTTTGACGTTGGACCCCTTAATTTGTTGGCAGATATCACAACAAAGTACATACTGCTTGGTCTGGTTGTAAAGACCTGGCCACCAATAATGAGCTTGCAATAATGATATTGTAGCCACCACACCAGTATGGGCAGAGGCAACCCCATCATGCGCTGCTTTAATCTGCTCTGGTCTTAGGTCTTTATTGGGCATTACCTGAACTCCCACACCTGTTTTTTTTTTTTACTTCTGCGTCTAAGAAGCCTCCCATTCAGTAAGAATATTTAGCAGGAAATGCTTTTGGTGAAGGCGTGCCTTCAGCCATGGCTTTCATGGCAGCCAATATGTCATCGTCCGGTTTCGTCCTAGAATAAGTTACTGCAGCAACAGAAGCCATAGCTACTGCTGATTTGAAAGCTTCGTCAGCCTATTTCCAGCAACTTGTATTCCAACCCGCTCTTGTCCAAGTGTATGTACAACATGGACATTTGGTAGCGTTTCTTCAGATCCGCTACTCTCCCCCACAGAAGTCTGTGTTTGATGGTGTTACCTTTGGAATCTCTGAACCCATCCTGGCGCCAGTAATGCAAATTTTCACTGAAGGACTGGCCACAATAGTACGAATCAAAGACAATCAGCGTTAGCTGTGCGGGATCCATATGTTCCAGTGCCATTACCAGAGCCTTTAGCTCTGCTAGTTGTGCAGTGCAATCCCCTAGGGTTTGCATGAAGGTATGTTGTGGATAAAACTCGTTACCCTCTATATAGCCACTTACGACTGCACAAGCAGCAGAGTATTGATACTTTGTGCCTATTGCAGGTTGTGCTGAGCCTTCGGTGTACATGACTCTTTGATATTGCTCAATAGGCAATGTATTTGCCGGAACTGGGTATTCTAGTTCATACTGCAAAAATTCTTGAGTTTGTAACTTTACGTCAAAGATATAGTCAACATCAATGGCTGTCAGAGACATTACCCATTGGATCCAACATGGATGTAATGCTTTAGCGTTTGGAACGCTGGCATTGGTGACAGCCTCAAGGGCCGGAATTTGAGATATGACAATAAAGCGTTTCCCCTGGGCTAGTGGTTTCTCTTTAATGACAGCCATCTGAACAGCAGTGAGAATTTTCTCGGGGGGAGCAAAGCGTTGTTCAGCTGCTGAATACAAATGTGATTTATATGCAATCGGGACTGTCTCATCCTCATTGAATGTTACATAGGTGAAACCAATGGCACCATCAATTACTCTGATGACCACATGTTTTTTTATTGTTCCTTGTGTGAAGGTGTTGTGCTGCAAGCATTTCTGTTTGCAAAGCTCTGAGAATGCGTGTGTGTTCAACTGTCCAGAATCTACTGGAAAAGTACGGACGTATTAAGTCATATAAGGGTTTTATGCGTGATGCATAGTCTGGAATGTAGGTTCTGCCAAAATTTTGTAACCCAATAGGGGTTGGAGTTTTTAATAGTATTTGGCGGTTGAAACTGTGCGCGTTTTTCAAAGAATTGTGGCACTAGGCTCTTTCCTTCACTTGATAACTCGTATCCCAGAAACAGGACACTAAGGAAGGCTATTTTTGTCTTTTTTTTAATTGAATTTAGAACCAAATTCGGCAAATCCCACAACAATGCAGGCTACCCGTCTTAGATGTTGCAGTAATTCATCATCTGTAAGGTAGATATCATCTACATAGGCCAATGCATCAGGGTCAATGTCCTGCAATATTGAAGTTACACGAGCCGCGAATAGTCCTGGACTGTTTTTATACCCCTGTGGTAAGCAACAGAATTTTGCTGGGAGCCTAGTGCACTGAAACTTGTTAAGTCTCTACTCTCAGGTGCTATATTTTGGCAGAAAAAAACATTGGAAATGTCCAGTGGTGTTTTGTATTTTTTGCGCACTATGGTGGTCATTCTGACCTCGGCGGTAAAAGGCGCTTACCGCCGGTCAGAAGACCGCCATAACACCGCCGCGTTCGCCGTAAACCGCCACGGTCATTCTGACCCGCAACTGGCAAACCGCCAAAAACCCGACAACAACAAAAGTCCGCCACACCAAAGGTCAGCGGGAAACTGGCGATGACCAAACCTCCACCGTCACGCCAACAGAAATACGCCCATACCATTCCGACCCACAAATCCCTGCAGCGGTCTTTCAACGGCGGTATTCCATTGGCGGTACACACCGCCGCGCTCAAAATACACACACCTTTACAAAACACTACCACATTGGACAAATCAAAATACACACACCTGAGACACATACACACACCACTCCCACACACCCAATTAAATATAAAACACACACCCACATCACCCACAAACCCTTACGACCACAATTGCGACTGAAGGACAGAGAGAGAGAGCACAGCATAGAGTAGACCATCACACAGAGGCAAATCACAACATCACCCACACAATTTCCACGCACAAAACACCATACACCACCACACTCACCACACTCTACAACACATACACCACCCCTCACCTCATCCACACCACCCCATGGCACCCCAAAGACACCCCAGGTTCTCTGACGCAGAACTCAGGGTCATGGTGGAGGAAATAGTTCGTGTAGAGCCCCAGCTCTTCGGGGCACAGGTGCAGCACACCACCATTGCCAGGAAGATGGAGCTATGGCAAAGAATAGTGGACAGGGTCAACGCTGTGGGACAGCATCCACGCAATCGGGACGACATCAGGAAGCGGTGGAACGACCTACGGGGGAAGGTGCGTTCCATGGTATCAAGGCACAACATCGCGGTACAGCGGACTGGCGGCGGACCCACACCTACTCCCCCAGAATTCACAGCATGGGAGGAGGAAGTCTTGCACATCCTGCATCCTGAGGGCCTCGCAGGAGTAGGCGGAGGAATGGACTCTGGTAAGTCAAATCTCCACTACTTCATTCCCACCACCCCACCTGCATGCCAAATCATACCCCCACCCTCACCCCCACCCCCATCACACCAACTCCTTGCAAATGGCTCACAATCACATCCCACCCATCCCAAAACCTAGCCCTGCATGCGTCCCCAAAGCATGGACACCCATCCCCAAAGCATGCCCACTGCACACACTCATCACCCCCACAAGCCACCATCACAAAAGCCCCCACAAGGGAATGCCAGCACTGGGGTACACGGCCACCCACCCATTACACGAAATGCCACACACAGAAGCAATAACCATACTCTTATACCCCTGCAGGACCCGAACGCCACCACACCGCCACGGAGGGTCCAGAGATGTCCATCCCACCCCCAGAAGAGGCCCCCAGTGATGACAGCAGCTCTGTCTCCCTGGACCCAGATGACCAGCCCGGCCCATCGGGGACCTCGGGACAGTCGGTTCCCCACAGACAGCCACAGGCTACACCAGACCTAACCCCCTCTGGGAACACCAGCACAGCTCCCACCCAGCGGGCCCATGCCTCTGTCTCCAGGACACGTCAATCAGCGGTGTGTCCACCACTACAGGGCACCCAGGTTGACCCACCACCCCAACAACAACAGGGACCTGGGAGCAGTGGTAGCGGGCACACCGTCCAGGGGACAGAGGCCCAGGGAAACAGGGGAACTGGGAGGGCTGCTGTGCGACAGGGGGGGGGACAGGCCCAGGGAACCGACTCTCCAAGAGGCCCTCTCCTCCATCATGGGAGCATACCACCACTCCCAGGAGACGATGGCTACGGTACTGGCCAGGTTCCAGGAGATCCAGGTACTGCAGGAGGAACAGTACATGGGGTTCAGAGAGGAACTGAGGAACATTAGTTCTGCAATGGGGACCATCGTCGTGGCCCTTAACCAGATAGTCACCACATTGCGGGACCATGTGGCACCACAAAGGGCCCCTGTCACTAGCCTGGACCAGGAACAGCCTACCACCTCCGCCGGCGCTAGTGGACAGGAGGCCCCCACACAACGACAGGCCACCAGAACCCCACCTCCTGCAGAAGAAGAACCACCCCGCAAGCGGAACCTGAGATCTCACAAGAAGACAGAGTAGGATGCCAAGACCCCCGCCAGCAAACGATACCCCCTGATGTCATCCCACTGTCCCACATTGTCACCCTGTCCAACCTTGAACTGCCCCTGCTCCATCCTTCCACAGGCATATGGACAATGCACCTGTGAGACTGAGAACTGGACTCTGCCATGGACATTACTCCACCATCACCCATCACCGTTTTACAATCATGTTCCTAAATGTAGCACTTTAATTAAATCACTTATTGCACTTAAAAAATCTGGAGTCTGCTTGTATTTTGAACAAATGTATTAGACATAACGGTGCAAAAATGTTCAATTACATTGTGATGACAACATACCACTGTCACACAGCTGTGGGCAAACAAAGCAGAGGTCACGCAGTGGGGCCCACAGCTCTGAAAACGGAAGGGAAAGTCACAACTCAGTTAACAGGAACTGGGGGGGAACTCAGACAGTAGAGAGGCAGGAGACTTTAAGTAAATGTAAAATGGCATGGTTGATTCGTACCTGTGTGCTACTGAAAATACTGTTGTATCACTGTGTCCCTGTTGTCTGTGTCGTCCCCGTCGTCTTCCTCCTCTTCACTCTCCACAGGCTCCACAGCTGCTACAACACCACCATCTGGACCATCCTCCTGCAGGAAAGGCACCTGGCGTCGCAAAGCCAGGTTGTGAAGCATACAGCAGGCCACGATGATATGGCACACCTTCTTTGGTGAGTACATTAGGGATCCACCTGTCATATGCAGGCACCTAAACCTGGCCTTCAGGAGGCCGAAGGTTCTTTCTATAATCCTCCTAGTTTGCCCATGGGCCTCATTGTACCGTTCCTCTGCCCTTGTCCTGGGATTCCTCACTGGGGTAAGTAGCCACGACAGGTTGGGGTAACCAGAGTCACCTATTAGCCACACATGGTGTCTCTGTAGCTGTTCCATCACAGAAGGGATGCTGCTATTTCGCATGATGTACGCGTCATGCACTGACCCAGGGAACTTGGCATTTACATGGGAGATGCACTGGTCAGCCAAACAGACCACCTGGACATTCATCGAATGATAACTTTTTCTGTTCCTGTACACCTGCTCACTTCCACTGGGGGGAACCAAAGCCACATAGGTCCCATCAATGGCACCAATGATGTTGGGGATATGTCCAAGGGCATAGAAATCACCCTTCACTGTAGCCAAATCGCCCACATCAGGGAAAACAATGTAGCTCCGCATGTATTTCATCAGGGCAGACAACACTCTGGACAAAACCTTAGAAAACATAGGCTGAGACATCCCTGATGATATGGCCACTGTTGTTTGAAATGATCCACTTGCCAAAAAATGGAGTACTGACAGAACCTGCACCAGAGGGGGAATCCCTGTGGTTTGGCGAATGGGGGACATCAGGTCTGGCTCCAGCTGGGCACACAGTTCCTGTATAGTGGCTCGGTCAAGTCTGTATGTCAGTATGACATGTCTTTCTTCCATTGTCGACAGGTCCACCAGCGGTCTGTACACGGGAGGATTCCTCCATCTCCTCGCAAGTCCCAGCGGATGGTGCCTAGGAAGGACAACATGGAGCACAGAGTCAAGCAACCCACAGGTACGTAACCACAGCTTGCACAGTACACGATTCGCTATGCACTGAATGGCTTGTATGAGTGGCAATGCAAGGCCTAGGCCTGTGTGACGCAGTAGAAATTAAGCCATGTGGGCCCTTGAAATGGCGGCTGCCTGACCTGTGAAGTGTGACAATGGGATGTGAGGTCAATGCGCTGGCGTGGCACAACGTGGCGGTAGGCAGTCGAAGACCGCGGCACAAAGCAGCATTGGTTAACATTGAACCCTATGGGTCTCAGGAGCCAATGACGATGTGCGCCGGCGGTCGCGGTACGCACCGCCGCGGTACGCAACGCCACGGGCGTGACCGCCATTTTCTAACTGCTTAATCACTCGAGACCTGATCATCCACAGGAGAGGACCTATACTGCAAGTGCTGCTGTGACCTCGGTCTGGAAGATACAATGGCTGCTGCGACTGGGGAAACGGCCCCTGCCTTCACATCTGAGGAATTGGAGAAACTTGTTGATGGGGTCCTCCCCCAGTATGCGCTACTCTACGGTCCTCCAGACCAACAGGTAAGTACACAGGGAGCACGTAGTATGGGCTATGCCTGTGTTGAGTGGGGTGGATGTAAGATGGTGGGGAGGGGAGCGCATGAGGAGTGCAACGCACGACAGATGAGAGCATGTGCCACATGGCAAGGTTGGGGAGGGGGGGCCACTCACATCGACCATGCAGAAAAGTGATGATATTTCTTTTTCCACCCTGTACATGTCACATAGGTCAGCGCCCATCAGAAGATCGACATTTGATGTGCCATCGCCAAGGACGTCCGGGCCCTGGGGGTCCACAACAGACGGGGCACCCACTGCCGCAAGAGGTGGGAGGACATCTGCCGCGGGAGCAGAAAGACCACCGAGGCTCTGCTGGGGATGGCCTCCCAACGTAGGAGGGGTGCCAGTCGTCAATTGACCCCCCTGATGTCCCGGATCCTGGCGGTGGCCTACCCCGATTTGGATGGGCGCGTGAGGACATCACAGCAGACACAAGGGGGTGAGTATCAGCACATTCTGCTATATTAGCGCACAGTGGAGGTGTCTGAGTGGGGGAGGAGGGCTGTGGCTATCTCTAGGCCAGGGCGGTTTCTGTAGGCTAGGCCCCTCCGTTAGGCATGGCCCTGTGCCCCCGTCCCCCACCTCTGTAGGGTGCTAAGTACAGCTATCCATGGTCCGGGCTCACCTATGTGTGCATTTGTCGTCCATAGACTTGTAGGCCAAGTCACAATAATTGAGTAGTGTACCCCGAGTGCGCGGCGTAGTGCAGGGGGCTTCTGTGTCTGACCTCTCCGCCAACGGTGCCGCCAATGCATGCACTCAACATGTCTTTCTTTCTTCTCCCCCCCCTTTTTTTGGTTTTCCTGTTCATGTGTGCATTAGCATCATCAGGCGGAGGAGAAGTGGCATCGGCGCACGAGGGAGCTGCATCTCACATGGCCCCAGAGGGCCCTGCAACCGACTCGGAGTTAACCAGTGAGACAGAGGGCGAGGGGAGCTCCACAACGGGGACCCGTGGAGACGTCAGCGACACCGACACATCCTCGGAAGGGAGCTCCCTTGTGGTGGCGGCAACATCCGTGCCCACCGCAACAACAGGTACAGCCGCCACCCAGCGCACCAGCTCCGCCCTCCCAGCAGCCCCTCAGCTTTCGCCCCGTGCCCGCTCGGCCAGGAAGCCAGCCATCTCCTTCGCCCCTGGCACCTCAGGTCCTGCCCCAGTTACCCCTGCTGCCCTCAGTGCGGAGATCATTGACCTCCTCCAGACGCTTATTGTTGCGCAGTCTACCCTTTTGAATGCCATCCAGGGGGTAGAAAGGGAGGTGCATCGGAGCAATGCATACCTGGAGGGCATTCATTCGGGTCAGGCTGCCCATCAGCGATCGTTCAACGCTCTGGCTCAGCACTGACGGCAGCAATTGTCCCTGTGTCTAGCCTCCCCCCTCCAACTTCCTCAACCCAGTCCCACTCCCCTGTTCCTCTGCCTATTCCAGACACACCTACAGACCAGCCTGCACACACCTCAACACCCAAGGGCAGCTCATCCAGACATAAGCACCACAGATCACATAAGCATTCACCCAAGCAACATCCACACGCAGACATGCCAACAGCCACTGCCTCCTCTGTGTCCCCCTCCTCCTCGTCTCCCTCCTCCCTCCCTGTGACGTCTCCACTCACACCTGCATGCACACCACCATCAGCCAGTACGTCCATCACCACCACACCCACCAGAACAGTCCGCACACGTGCAGTCACCACCCCCACTGCCATTTACACGTCCCCTGTGTCCTCTCCCAGTGTGTCTGTCACCCCCTCTTCCAAACCACACAAATGCAGGCAGCCACCCACCCAACAGCCATCCACCTCACGACAGCCTCCAGCACAAGCACCTGCACCCAAAGACACCAGACTTCACTCTCCTACAACCACATCCTCTTCCTCCACTCCCACTCCCATACCCACTACAACTACCCGTCCCTGTCTTTCTAAATTGATTTTCCTTTCCAACCTTGACCTCTTTCCAACAACTGACCCACCCCCTCCATCTCATAGACTCCAATCAGCACCTCAGCCACCACAAGCCCTGCACCTACTAGGACCATCGTTCACCCCCCTGGGAAAAGAACCAAAAAAGGGAAGGGCCGGCGCAACAGGCCTGAGACGGCTGCCCCCAAGGACACCACCCTCGCACCGTCACCTGGCCCATCCACAAAGGGAGGCAAGGGCCCCAGAGATTCTGCCAAGGAGGGCAAGGGCAGCAGGGCGGACAAGTCCCGCAGCAGGCGAGCTGCCCAGGAGGGCCCCACCAGCCCCATTTGGGGTGTGACAGAGGACACCCACGGGCCCAGGACTCCAGCACAGGAGGGCCCCGCAAGCGAAAGGTCGGATGGCGACTGAGCGGGAATTATTGGCCAGATCTGGTTCCCTAGGAACACAAGACAAACACCGCTGAACAGGGCCCCGCCGTGAGAAGCACCGCTGAACAGGGCCCACCGTGAGAAGCACCGCTGAACAGGGCCCCGCCGTGAGAAGCACCGCTGAACAGGGCCCCGCCGTGAGAAGCACCGCTGAACAGGGCCCCGCCAAGACAAGCACAGCTGAACAGGGCCCCGCCGTGAGAAGCACCGCTGAACAGGGCCCCGCCGTGAGAAGCACCGCTGAACAGGGCCCGCTGTGAGAAGCACCGCTGAACAGGGCCCTTCCTGTCAAGCACCGCTCCGCTGGGCCCTTCCTGTCAAGCACCGCTCCGCTGGGCCCTTCATCTCAAGCACCGCTCCGCTGGGCCCTTCCTGTCAAGCACCGCTCCGCTGGGCCCTTCATCTCAAGCACCGCTCCGCTGGGCCCTTCAACTCAAGCACCTCTCCGCGGGACCTTCCTGTCAAGCACCGCTCCGCTGGGCCCTTCCTGTCAAGCAACGCTCCGCTGGGCCCTTCATCTCAAGCACCGCTCCGCTGGGCCCTTCAACTCAAGCACCGCTCCGCTGGGCCCTTCATCTCAAGCACCGCTCCGCTGGGCCCTTCAACTCAAGCACCGCTCCGCTGGGCCCTTCATCTCAAGCACCGCTCCGCTGGGCACCGCCGTCTCTGAACTGCTCCGCTGGGCCCTTCATCTCAAGCACCGCTCCGCTGGGCCCTTCAACTCAAGCACCGCTCCGCTGTGCCCTTCATCTCAAGCACCGCTCCGCTGAGCCCTTCCTGTCAAGCACCGCTCCGCTGGGCCCTTCCTGTCAAGCACTGCTCTGCTGGGCCCTTCATCTCAAGCACCGCTCCGCTGGGCCCTTCAACTCAAGCACCGCTCCGCTGGGCCCTTCATCTCAAGCACCGCTCCGCTGAGCCCTTCCTGTCAAGCACCGCTCCGCTGGGCCCTTCCTGTCAAGCACCGCTCTGCTGGGCCCTTCATCGCAAGCACCGCTCCACTGGGCCCTTCATCTCAAGCACCGCTCCGCTGGGCCCTTTAACTCAAGCACCGCTCCGCTGGGCCCTTCCTGTCAAGCACCGCTCCGCTGGGCCCTTCCTGTCAAGCACCGCTCTGCTGGGCCCTTCATCTCAAGCACCGCTCCGCTGGGCCCTTCATCTCAAGCACCGCTCCGCTGGGCCCTTCCTGTCAAGCACCGCTCTGCTGGGCCCTTCAACTCAAGCACCGCTCCGCTGGGCCCTTCATCTCAAGCACCGCTCAGCTGGGCCCTTCCTGTCAAGCACCGCTCCGCTGGGCCCTTTAACTCAAGCACCGCTCCGCTGGGCCTTTCCTATCAAACACCGCTCCGCTGGGCCCTTCCTGTCAAGCACCGCTCCGCTGGGCACTGCCGTCTCTGAACTGCTCCGCTGGGCCCTTCATCTCAAGCACCGCTGGCCCATTGGCAGGGCTGGATCTGTGTCAGGCAGGGCTTCACGAAGCACTCTGGCCAACATGCCTCTTCCATAACCAGTGGAGTCTGTAATCCACCTGATGGACTGTGGCTTTGCACTCCCCGGGATGGTACAGTGGGCAATCCACCCACTGTAGAGACTTGAGAGACTGTGGCTTTGCACTCCCCAGGATGGTACAGTGGGCAATCCACCCACTGCAGAGACTTGAGAGACTGTGGCTTTGCACTCCCCAGGATGGTACAGTGGACATGGAGGCCCATCGTGGATCTGGCGTCGTGGACTCATGTGGCTGAGGTGCCCCCCTTCCCCCTGAGGTGCCTGTCGTTTTATTATCTGATGCCCCAGCAGTGTTCTCTCCAATGGAATCGGGTCTCGTGTATGGGCTTTGCCCATGTGTTTATGCACATTGGCCCACGAACAATGGAATGTTGCCAATATGTGCCGGACTTTTGGACTATGTATATATTGTTCATGTTGTAATATATTTATTTTATATATCTCATATTTCACTTAACATCAAATATGCTATAATATACTTAAATTTTAATGATCTTTTTATTTTGTCTTTGCATTATTCCGGGGGGTTTAGGGGGTGTCACTCTGACTTGTTGCTCCGCATTGGTGTGTAGGGATTTGGGGGGGGGGGGGTTGGGTGTGTCGCGTGTGTGCCCGTAACCTTTTCTCCTCCCCCCTCCCCTGTGTCGTAGGTGCAGTACTCACCGTTGTCGTCTGCGCCGGCGTTCGTGCTCCTGGTAGAAGAGCAGGTAGACAATAGCTGGTAGGATGTTTAATTCGGGTTCCATGCTGTCCAGATTCCTCGTGGAGTGTATAGAGGTGAGCGTTTTCCCGCTCGTGCTCTGTTTCCGCCGTGTTTTTATCGGCGGGGCTCCCGCCCCGGAAAAGGTGGCGGATTGGTGGGTCGTGATAGGGTGGGCGGTACATTGTCTGCCGCCTGTCTGTTGGCGGTGACCGCCGCGCTGTTTGTTTGTCCCGCCGTGGCGGTCGGAGTGTTAAAGTGGCGGGCTGTGTTGGCGGTTCCCGCCAGGGTCAGAATTCCATTTTTTTTACCGCCTGCCTGTTGGCGGGTTGGCCGCCGCTTTAACACCGACCGCCAGGGTTGGAATCACCCCCTATGTTGTTCATAAGCGCTGTGCTGTGAGACTTTTGTATAGCATATGTGCGAACGGTCTTGTTTAGCGACTGGGAATAAAGGATTATTCACTGGTGAGACACAGGGTGCAATTACGCCCTGGTACTCTAGTTGTGTGAGGATTTCCCTCATGGTGCTTTAGCATCATGTTTTATTGGATACTGTGGTTGAGGTTGATTCTTAATTGGAATTACATGATAGGGGAAATCTTTATCCCACCCTACGTGGTTGTGATATAACTCGGGTGCCTGCACCAATGCCCAATCAATGGCGTAGGATTCTGCGAGCTCATCGGGAACAAGGGGTGAGAAAGAAGGTTTGATAACCTCTTCCCCATATGGGCAGGTATGGACAAATTCAGATGGCCAATCCTTTTCGGCCAGTAGAATATCATATATATTTACGAAGCGGTCCCAAAAGATTGTGTGGATTGTGTGTTCAATGTCTCCTTCTAAATGTAACGTTACTTTGTATACCCTATTGGGCATGTCCACAGTTTCAACTTGTAAGAAGTCATCAGTTGCTTTCACCTCCAGATGCTCTTGAAGATTCCGGCGAACTATTGTGACCTCTCCTGCGATGTCTAGCAGAGCTGGTGCCCACTTCTTGTTCTTCAATAGAGCCCTCTTCTTGAGTGGCATGACGAATCGCAACTGCTGCCATGTTTTTATTTCTAAATTGGGGTTTTTGTTGGGGAAGTTTCTCTTTTTTTTTTTTTTTTAAACAGAAACCTCTGTAGAGCGTTGTGATTCCTGTCTCAGTTTCACGTGCTCAGTTCTTCGCTCTGACCGCCCACCTCTCTCACTGTTTTTACGGTGAGTCCTGAAAGGAACGAGATTGGCGTGTATCAGTATATTGGTATCTGTCAGGCGTTTTTATATTATCTCTATTTCTGAGATTATATCTATTCTGTGGGGTCTCCGTATGTGGAGATTCTCCCCTTTCTTTTTTAGGTGTTTGTTTGTTGTTTTTTTATCCCAGGGTTTTTTAGAACCCTCAGGAGCTTGCTTGGTAAAATCTTTATTAGATTTACCCTGAAACTGTGGTTTTCTGGGTCTGGCCCCCAGACTATCTTGACCAATACTAGAGTAGGTTTCCATGATAAACTTTGGCAGCTCGCGTTCTTGATCCTGTGGAGGAACGTCCCGGAGCCGCATGCACACTGCTAGTGCAACTGCTTCCCCTTTAAGGTTACTCAGTATAATGGAAGATACAGTGGCAAAATTGCCCATTGATTGCACCGCGAAGTCTAGTTCCGGGGCAGCCCTGTATTCATCTTGAATCTGTTTTAACACTTCCGGTAAATTGGCAGTGTCGGTGTACCTTGTGCGGTAGTATAGAGCGTGGCAAATACCGTGCCCCAAGCATTGCAGTTATCAATTGTGGGAACCATCCCAAATGGCAAGCACTCAGTTAATATTATATGCTTATCCTGAGGTCCCGTATGGGGAAATACTGCTTCCAGAGCATTCATTTTTTTAGCTAACCAAAACGGAATCTCTTCTCGTTTGGCGGGTACTATACCCATGATCGAATGTACAGTCGCAGGATCAATGCTTTGCGTTACTGCATGTGGTTGCACAGGGCAGCATGTGCTTGGTTTATATTTAATTTTTGCATTACAAACTGTACTTATTGTCTATGTATTTCGAAAGCTCAGCATATAATCGGCCAACTTCAGCTACCGTCAAGGTTGCTGCATCAGAGTGCAGTATATATGTGGCCAATAAAGGCCAGATAGGACAATCATTACTTAGAGGACCTAACCTAACGTGTAGGATTGTATGTGGTAGGGTGCCATCAAGCCAATTATTATGTTTTTTATAAGATAGAGGTATTTCCAGATATGCATATGCTCTATATTATGCAGGTATGTCTGCAGGTGTATAGTCATGAAATGTATTTGTGTTCCCATCAGCTGCTGGAAATCTGACCCAAGAATAGAACAGTTCTGTTCTATAGGCTGGATGAGCCTCAACAACCAATGTAAAAATGCCCCTCTAGGCCGTTAGGCCATGTGCCAATAAATGTGCAGTAAGGGGTGGTCGCATATTGAATGCAATTGCTACCCATTGCGGGTTCGCCATGATGAATGGTATATTTTGTTCAGAGATAAGCACACCAAATGGGGATTATCCTTTTAGGGTTCAAGCTTGAACAACCTGCAGCGTTAGTTAGGTTCTCCCAACTTAGCTGAGGAGGAAAATCCCCAATACCACGGACGTCTCTGTATAAAGTAATGAGGTGTCTTTGCATGTGGTGAGACAGAGATACTCAGGAGGACCTAAAAATTAGTGCCTGACCAAACGTTGGCGGTGCCATGTCGTGTAGGTTCTCATTATCCTAATGAGACTACTGGATTTGGGCGGCAGAATGACTTGTATAGTGGGGGACAGAGTCTGATCACACACCAGGTGACACCTGTTGGCCTAATCCGGGTTTTGTTCCGGCTAACTAGCAGTGCCTCAACCCTACCCAAGGACAGGGATGATTGGGCAACCGGGCGCATGACACAAATGACTCCTCAGGGAAATCGTGGTCACTCAGATCTCATCCTGTTCTCTCAGTTACATTAGTCTCACAGGACAATCAGAAGCAGAGTATAGTTCAATAAGGTTTATTGAAGTAACTGCATCTTAGATAATAAAGCATATATTGCAATAACTAGGAAATGAAGCATGACAGGATTAAAATTGTGACAAGTTGAGTAAAACACAAAAATAACGCTACCAAATTGTCACTACAGGTTTTTAGAATGGTTCCTGCCTAGACTATGTTAAAGCACAGCATGTTAAGCTCTAATTCTGCCCTTCAGGTTCCCCTGGGAAGACATCATCCCTCATACCTGAGCAAGAGGCCTGTAGTCTACATAAGCAGCTGTAGCGAAGCACTCAGCATACAATCGTGGTCATCTGACTAGAATCTCCTTCTAACATACATGGGTCAAAGTAGTGTTTTTATAATAAATCAGCTGATGTTCCAAAAAAGGACCCCCACGTAAGTGTGTGTATGTTTCTGTGAACATTAGAGACAAAGCGTACCGCTTTTGTCAGCAACCTATCTTACTGCAGCCTTCAGAAAAGCACAGAGTGAAAGAAATGTCTTGTTTAAGAACGCAGTGCTGGCCTAGGCGAAGAACAGCTAGAAAGAGAAAATAAAACAGGACCGCAAATGTGGCTATTGTTAAAATAATATGAATAAAATAGATCTGGATTAAAGTGTACAGCGGCAGGCCTAGTTTGCTAAAATAACATGTATGAAACTATAGCTCAAATGGCCACACAACAAGCTGGGATACCGCCTTTGGGTAGAATTTGGAGTTGGTTCTGAGTACAACTCTGTCATTATGGGCCTGAAAGAATGGCTCCTCTAAAGTGAGGACCTGTAGCTCACTAACACACTTTAGGGACATAACATTGACAAGGATAGCAACCTTTCCAAGAGGGGCATTGCAAAGGGCTTGAATCTAGTGGCTCAAAAAGAGGGCCCATAAGTCTAGTAAGGATGACATTAGTGTCCAGACTGTGGCAGGGGGATTTCTAGGTGGGATGACCCACTGGAGTCCTTCCACAAAAGCATTGATGACAGTGATTGTAAACAATGAAGTGTTCCTTGTTCTTCATGTAGGCTGAAATATCGACTATGTAACGGCATGTGAAAGTGTAAGCTAGACCTGACTTCTACAAGTGAAGGAGGTAACAGACAATATCCTGTGCTGCAGGTTTAAGAGGACCCAGGTTCTTTGTTATGCAATCTTTTTCACTTGGCAGTCAAATAGGCACATCTGAATGGGTCTGCGTGCCTCTTTGCGACTATCCATGGAGTCTTGAGGCAGGTTGAGATAATCAAACACTAGGACCTCAAGAGCCATCTGGCTAGACAGAGCTGCCTGGGATTACAGTGTTAGATTCTGCCTTGGTTCTATAAGGAGGTCCGGCCTTTTGGGGAGCTTCTTGTGGGGAACAGCAGATGAGAAGGGTCAAGGACCCAGGTTGTCTGGCCCATATGAGCTCTACCAGGATGAGAGTAAGGGAGGTTTTCCAAACTACCTGACCACTTACAGAAGAAGTAGGAGAGGAGGAAAAGCATAAGCAAAGATCCCTGACCAGTTCCTCCATGGAGCATTGCCCATCTAATGAGGGTGTGAGAACCTGGTGGCCAAGTTTTGGTATTTTGAATTTTGTGTGGAGATGAAGCAGTCGACCTCGGCGACCGCCAACAACGGAAGTACAGGAGTAGGAATGGTGGGTGAAGTCCCACTCGTGGGCTTGTTGTTGCATCCTGCTGAGCAGGTCTGCAAAATCACTGTCCAATCCTGGAAGGTACTCCACGAGGAGGCGCATTCGATGATGATTTGTCCAATGGCAAACACTGCTACAGTGCTGACAACCGCAGAGAGTGTGTGCCACCCTGCTTCTGCAGATGGTAAATAAAGGTCATGTTATTCATCTTTTCAAGGACCACTTTGTGCTGAGTGTCCTGAAGGAAGGCCTTGAAAGGTAGGTGGATGGCCTGAAGGTCACAGAAACCACATGCCCTGTACTGTTAGGTCTTGGAGATGCACTCCCAATCCTGAAAGTGAAGTGTCCTTGGTGAAGGTAACTATTGGCAGGGGCTCCATGAAGGGCCAGCCCATCAACAGGGTGTTGCTGTTCTGCCACCTCTGAGAGCGATGAGTTCTGGCCTGTATCAACACTAGATCTTCCCAGTGACCCTCCATCTGTAACTAGTGGGCTGAGAAGATACACGTGCAGTCTGGCATGAGGGACTCTGGCTATGCAGGAGGCTATCATCCCTACAAGACGTATCACTGTTCTGACTGTGAGCTGATGATGTGGCTGAAAAGAGGAAGTAGTTGCTGGAATGTGTGTACCCTGGGTTGGCTTGGGTAGCCTTTGCCAGTGACTGAGTTGAGTTTAGAATGGTCCCTAAGAAGGGTTGAATCTCAAAGAAATGTAAATTGGATTTGGTAGCATTTATTGTGAATCCCATCCTGTAAAGGAAAGAAATGGTGGCTTGGGTGTGCGCCAAGCACTGCTGTTTTCCTGCACTCATAATCAGCCAATGGTCGAGACAGGGGAACTCTGAATACCCCCCCTTCGGAGATGGGCGGCTATCACAGCTAGATATTTGGTGAATGCCATGGGGGCTGTGGTGATACCCAATAGCAACACTTTGAACTGATAATGGTGTCCACTTACTACAAAGCAGAGGTACCAGCAATGAGCACACTGAATGGATATGTAGAAGTGGACGTCCTTCAGGTCAAGAGAGGTAAGGAAGTCGCCTTGCTGCTCGAGCAGCAGGATGATGTCCTGCAGAGTAGTCATGTAAAAGTGTTCTGATAGGATGTACTTGTTGAGGGGCCTGAAGTCTAGTATCAGTCTTGGGGACCCATTTGTTTTAGGATTAGAAAGTAGAGTACACCCTCTTGCTGTAATGCTACATAGGTACTGGCTCCATGGCCTTCTTCACAATCTGCTCCTCTACCTCCTTTTGTAGAAGCCGCTGGCGTTCCAGACAGAGGGTGTGTTGCAGGTTGAGACGTTTGGTATGCCTGAGATTAACTTGATGATAGAAAGAACCCACTGACTGAAGGTGTTCTTCTCCCAGGAGGGACCCCTGAAATCTCTCTCCGACAGGTGTTGATTGCTTTGAGGGAGGTGTGGGGGCGGGAGGCAAGTCACTGCTTGGATGTAGAGGCTTCCTTGGAGGGAGTGTCACTGCCTTTGGATTTGTTACTCAGGAAGGCACCTTGTATGTAACCTCTGCCCCCCTGCTGGCGTAGGCCTGCTGTTAGCACCTATTAGTACTGGGTATGGTTGTGGAGGTGGTTTTGGTTGTGCCTCTACCCTGCTGCCGCCTTCTTAAACTCACAGTGGAAAGCTGCTTGCTCTCCATAGCCGGGGGTGTGACCTGTGGTCTGAGTTGCTACTGCTACTCGGTTGTTGGCAGTGGCAACTACTAGGAAATAGGGGGGCGACAGAGAGTTCAGGGGGCATGCCCTCTTATATACAAGGAGTCAGCATGAGAATGTGTGTACTTCTTCTCTATCCTGAGTGTGATAACCCAGGACTTTACCAGCTCCTTGAAAGTGTCCAGGGCAGCCTTAAGCATGCCGTTGAGCGTGGGGAAGAACTACAGCCAAAGCTCCATCCTGAGAGTGTCTCTATAAGGAAGTCATCATTTTCCGGTTTGGTATAGATGTCCACTATGTGGTAGGCATCTCGCACTGGATGAGCCCCAGGGTATGCAGTGGTGTTATCTTTGGGAAGCTTTCATTGGGACATGCTAAGGTCGGGGTCCCCTGGGTGTTCTAGGTCATAGTCTTCCCAGAAGTCAACAGTGGGATGTGGGTGGAGGAGGGACGTTGAAGTCCTCTATGGGGGAGTAGGGACTAGGCCTGCTTGTCTCCGAAAAGGACTGCAGTGACCCTTTAGGTGAGCTGGGAGGAGGAGTGATGGTGGAGTGTTTGATGTTTTTGGACTTGTAGCCTTGTCAATGAGCACCATTTTAGGTGCAGAAGCGGAGGGCCCTGAAGAAGGATCCAGCTCAGGAGTGTCCTCAAAGGTAAGCCTGCTTTTCTTGGCACCTCTTTCCAGGGACAGTAGAAATCTTTCCTGTGCTGGAATGGATTACAAAGGTCTTTGGTCTCTTGTTCGACCTCTCGAGGTCTTCTAAGCCAGCAGTTGAGGCTGGTCCTGGGACCAGTGGTGTTTGAGTGCATGAGCCGGTGCTGAGGGAAGTAAAGAAGCACCTTAATCCTCTTACTCCATCTGTTCAGGCTCCAAGGAGTCAGAGCCAACGACCTCCGGGCTGAGCTGGTGGGTGGGGATGCCTAAGGAACTTGCATCCTCTTCATCTTCGCTGCTGAGAGGGATCAGCATCGCCAAAAATGACAATCGGCTGCTGAAGGGTCTTTTTTCACCTGAAGGCGAAGGAGGAGGAGCACCAAGTGTTTTTGTGCTCTGGAGAAATGCAGATTACAAACCTTGTGAGGGTCCGCCCAGGTGTATTATGTGTAGTACTGTGGACATGACATGAAGAGCCTCTACTCCATCACCTTCTACTTCTCTTCATTCTCGAGAATCAGTGTGGAAGGGAAGGAGCCCCAAGGGGCCCTCGAGGATCCAGGACACAGTCTTTAGAGACGGTCTCTACAGCATGTCGAGTAGGAAGAAGAAAGAACGACCAACAAAGGTTTTCTCAGTGAAGGGATTAGAGACTGGGTCCCTGAAACAGCGTCTGTGAAATGTGTCAAGTCTGGGAAATGCGTTGAAACATGTTTGAACCCAATGACAGAGAAAAACAATCTAACAATGGAGGCAGTGTCCATGTGCATTGCCATCTAAGGCAGGAGTCACTATGCCTTGTGACTCAAAAGACTTTTTGAAAGTCAAGTAGTAAGCTTCTAAGGCACAACAGTAGATGGCAGGAGTATGAAGAACACATGTATCCACAACACCACGTGCTACCAATATCAGGTCTTATTAAGAAAATGTTTATTAGTCCACAGACAAAAAGATCCTAAGAGATCCCCAAAATTCAGAGGAGTAAAAGTAGTTGTATATCACTCGTGTTTTCTATGAGATGATTTCACAACAATTTGGTGCACTTACGGAATCTAGCTCCTCTCTAAGCATTTCTTTCTCTAGCACTGGGTCCAGTTCAGTTCACAGTTGGTGCATGCCTTCAGCTTACACTATGGAGCACTGGAATATGTCCAACAATGTAGGATGTCCCCTTTTACTGCCTTCTGTCACCTTCATTGATTCTCCTCCAGCATCTTCTCCTTCACACTTGGAAAAGATGAGTGCTTGGAGGCCATCTTGACAGCCAGTCACACAGGAGAACTGAATGTATCTTATGGAGCTATGGAGTAGGTATGGTCCGGGAGCTTGTCAATGCCTCCGTGCAAAGATAAATACTTATCTATGGTTATGATTTATAAAATCTTAAGTTCATTCACACTTGCGATTAAGTTATTTTTTATGGTCCAAAGGATATACTAAGCACTGGAGAATCTCTCCCACTTCCAGGACTAAGAAATGGTATGCTCTAAATGTGATTTGCCAGATGTATTGACCATTGTATGTGTTTACCTGCCTTGGCGAATTGTGGCAAAATGTAAGTACACTTATTTCTATTGTCCATGGCAAAGACATCAAGTTAAGAAACCTTCTTGTGATTGTTGACATGCCAAAGGCTTGTTTGGTATTATTCTTGAAGAAAGAAAAACTTTTATTTTGTCTCATTGTGGTGGCACATCATGAAATCTGTAAAAATAATAGTTTTCTATGTTCTCTTCAATGCCAGTTTAAGGTTCCGGGCTCCTTTCAGAAGGATATTTGGAACAGATGAGTACCAAAAGAAAGTCCCATGGTTTTAACCCCATTTTAGAAGATGAGGTTATTAGGTCTCTGCAGTCATCACCCTTATCTCTTTTAACAAATGTATACATGATTCACAAGTCCTGTCCAATTAACTACTACATCCAAGTACAATTTCTGAAAGTAAAGTAATCTTAAAAATGAATCTCAACCTGAGAATTTGAAACAGCAGCAACGCACTGGCGAACATCAGAGAAAATCATGTTACCTTTCATGAAGGACATCTAGTAGCTCTAAGCCTCCTGGATCTCTGAGTCTGTAACAGGGACAACAACAGCATTTTGCTGAACAGGCTCAAGGAGTGAGCTGGGTGACTCTTGAATGGACTCATTTGCTTCTTCACAATGGGGGCATAGAGTATGTCTACACCACTGTGCTTGTTTCCTGGAAAGTGCAATGTGGAGTTATACAGATTCCTCCTTTTTCCAGTTCCTTTTTAATATCTACATGCTTACCTTGGCTGAACTACTAGGCCAAACTCAGCCAGAATTAGAGCTGTACATGGATGATGCTAAGATACACATCTATTTAGAAACAAGCATGGAGAGACTGGTTAGAATTGCAGGGTGCCTAAGAATGTCTATGTTTAGGTAAAGGAATGTTACCTTGAATCAATCAATGGTAGAAATTCTGCCTGTATTATGGGTGGACTGAAAGTCACTTCCTTCAAAGTAGCCTTCCAACATGGGCTCTCCTCACAACCCTGACCAATAGGTAAGAGACCCAGTAACCGCTTTTGATTTTTTATTTAACATGAAGTTACACGTAGGCACTAGCTTTCTTTTTAATGTTCAGCAACTTAATAAACTGAACCATACCAAAACCAGACAAAAAAACATAATATTTTGAAAGGGTTGGATTGGGGATAGTCAAAAAATAACTGGCTGTCTCACATCATTTTTACTGCAATCAAAAAAAGTATAGATTGCCAATTCTAAATTAAATATTTTTCCCATTTAAACATTAATTTCACGGTTTTCTCGTGCAGAGCCTTTTTATGCACAATAAATGGTTCGCCTTAAATAAACCTTTCTAATTTGAAGGAGAATCCATATGTAAAAAAAAAGGTATCCTTTATTTTTCCTCCAATGTATAACACAATTTTATACACTGCTTTAAGGTACTCTACAACCACTGATTTAGCATATTGCAGGTAAGTGAAGCTAAACATTTGATGCACACAATGTCATTTCCTGAACTTATCAAACTTAGGCCCAACTGTATATATAAGGCCTCTACCACAACTGATGCTGCCATATTAAATGCACACCTCTTTCAAACTGTTTAAAAGTATAGACGTATCTATAATTAGCTCCGGGGAGGGGCATAATCATTACTTGGATCACCTTACACTAATAAGCCTTTAACATTAGCTTCAGAGTAACCACCAAAATTCCTATTAAAACTAAGCATGCTCTTTACCGCCATTATCTATTTACCAATAATAGGTTACTCATGCTCTTCAAACCTCAATTTTTAATTTAAACAAAACCCAGATATTTCTTTGAGCATAAACTTTTCTAAATGGTATTCTCCAATTTGCAACTAAACATACTCAAGTGAAAGTCCTTAGCATGTGTAGCGTTAATTATCAAGTTATTAGAGAGGCATGATTCATTCTGCACATTGCTTTGGCTCTGCATCCCCACTGTGGTGAGATCCACAATAGTCAATCGTAAGCATACAAAAGATGTTTAGGTGTTTCAGACAAACCACTGGTACATTGCTCTAATTCTGTAAGGTCACTTTGTGGAGTAGTTTAAGTTTTTAACAGTGAACGTTTGCAGTAAGGAAATGTCTTTGGCTATAGATTTAACATTGATATCTAAGACTAGCAACCAATAATCAATTTTCTTAACTCATCCTCCAGTGCTCTGAAATTATTACAGCTGAATAATTGTTTCACCATGGATACTGACATAAGCTAAGTTAATGTAACTGTATCTGAAGACAAAATCTCATCTAGAGCCAAGCAGTGAGGTAGGCAGAAGAAAGGAGCCTTTTTTCATCATTTGTGCAAATGATGACAAAAAAGTAATGACAGTACAGATTACAGAATCCACATGAAAATTCCATAAGATCTGTAGGCAAATATTTTCAAGTTGTAGGCGAGTGAAGATGATGTACTTTATCTGTTGTGCAAGAAAGAAGAGGTCTGATAACACTATCAGTTTCCAGTATGAAGGTAATGAGGATCCAGAAATAAAGATATAAACCCCCTTTTTGTTACACTTCACAGCTCGGCTGGAGAATGTGAAGTAAAGTTATTATAAAAAATAACTAACATTTATTTAAGAATATAGTATTAAAAAAACGGATTGCTACACCACAGCAGGTTCTCTAAGCAGTGACATCTCGGAAGCCAGCTCAGTGCAATATGGCAAGAGTATTCTATGGAGTATTGTGTTGAATATTGCAACAATTCTAATCGTTAACCTAACTTAAATTGAGTGTTTCTGCTGTGGCCCGTTTCTCAAAGTTTAGCTGGAAAACGGGGATAAGTACTAAACCTAGAGTATCCTAATATGATTTCTTCAGGAGGTGCACAATTAATATCTGTATAAGACATTAGTACCTTCTAGAGAAAAGGAATCAGATTATGTCCACCTCGTTCACAATATGGCCTTTGATGTTAGCAGACTAGGATGTTAGGGATCTTTTCGATAATGCTTACGATCATGCTCATTTGAATTGTACTTTCCTTTCAAAGTCATTTTTGCAAGAAGGTATTGGATACAGATGCTCTATATTGCTAAATCATGTTTATTTTTTAAAAAGCAATCATATAATATGTTATGTCTCATAATCCGATAAAAAGGCAAAAGAAACCAGAACTGAAGGACTAAGAAAGATGTGGAAAACATAAACAAAAAAAATGAAAGCAAAAATCAGAAAGCAGTGGGAAAAAAAAAACCATAAATGGAGGATGAAAAGAAACATAAGAGGCCAAATATTTGCATGCAGTATACTCACTGCTGGTCTGCTTCTATTAAGGGGTTTTCCTCTCTCTTCAGAGAAGATATCACAAAAATATATCTCAACACGTGTAAGATACGTACCACACATGCTAAATCATCCGACTTCTTTATCGTCAGGCTCCTAGAGGGTGAGTATGAGAGAGAGAGATGAATAGTCATTATTAAAAGCGTGTACAATTGAGCAAAAGGTGTAACAAGATAGGAGCAGCAAGTACTGAATAGTAACACAAACCTTCATGGTGATTCTGGTACTTCTAGTCCATGCATTCATTCACATCTTGTAAGGAAACAACAAAGCTAACCCTTCAAAAGTTGTAACTACTATCCTTTGTGTACCTCAGCCCGGGGTGTACTTGATAAGACGTAGGTATCTATGTTTTTGATACTGCATTGTAAGATGAAGATCCTTCACTATTTTGTTAACAATGAGTTTGTTGCTTTCAGGTAAACGTTCAGCTCCTCATGCTTCCATATTATATAATAGTTGCTCAGCTAAGGAAGCATGAGTCTCTGTGGAAATACTTAAGAGATTACCTCCTGATTGAATGAAGTTGTCTTAGAAGCCTCAGAATGGAAGAAGGGGAAGTGTGGAGTACCCCCTTTTCTTTGTGTAGGACAATAAAAAGGCTGTTTTGAAAAAAAAAGCACCAATTCTTCTGGTAAAGTTATGTTGTATATTATCATAAGAGACCGAGGCTCATGTATCAATTGAGTACTGACTTCTTTTGTGAACCCTGCTAATCATTTAATAAAGATGCAACTTAAGTGGATGAGAAGAGGGTGCAGCCTTTTTCAGGTGTTTCGGTGCTCGGGGTCTGGACTAGAAAGCACAGATATTGATAGTAATGTTTCTTTGCAGAAGCATCGAGTTAAATATATAATGGCACATCTGTGCACCCAAAGGCTGTGTCTTCCGAACGGTTTATTGACCGCAGTGGCATGGGAGTGGTGGCTTTTACTGGTACCATGAAGCTTTGGCAGCTAACATACTGTACCTGGAACCAGTCCATATTACAAAAGTGTGATAATTTCTGTCATACGTGAAGTCAAATTTCTTCTTCAGTATTGATTCCTTTTTAGTCACTGACGAGTTATGGTTCTTCTATGACCTCATTTGAATTCTACCACCAAGAGGACGAAACTCATTAGATGGCAATATACAAGACAGGCCTTGGCGTGTGGGCCACACCCCATGCATTGCTCAAATCTATGAAAAAACAAACCAAGTGAGGCACACCCATCGTCAGGAAGGAATACCTAAGGAGATTCACCATCCTCCTTAAAGGCAGAAAAAAACTGGATGGCAAAAATACTTTCACATAGGTAGGAGGGGGAACATAGTTATCCAGACATCAAAACTTTTAAAGTGAAGTATATCTTTTGAAGACGCTTTTTTATGGTCAAGCACTTAATTCCCAAACAGTTGTGAAGAAGGGGGAGCAAGATGCACTACAGGACTGAACATATTGATGGCTTGTTTCATGATGTGTAGTGAGCTTATAGGTTGTGGGAAGATACGCTGGCTTGCTATTTACTGGTCTATCGAAAGGCACACTGCTAGGTGGTTGCATGATTGTCATACTGGGCACTGTGTAGTTTGGGTGGTTTTATGAGGCTTCATGTCCGTGTTAGAGAGTTATCTGCAAAGCTGGTTTATTAGTTGGCAAGTAGAAAACTTGCTGAGTAAATATGGATTAGCTAAGGTGTGATTGGTTGGAAAAGGTGATTTGGTGTTTTGAATGGTTTTGTTAGGTGTCATCATTACATGCTGTGTTGGAATTCGGCACACAGTTCTGGTGTTTTTTATAATTAACATGCATTGTGGTAAATTAATGCAAGCCAGCATGTATATTGTTAATCAAGTCGCTCTTTTGTTGCATAGCTATGCCGCTGCATGACATGCAGGGGGGCTGGGAGAATGTCACAGGCTGTTTTGGCGAGGTTAGGTAGAGCAGTAAAGGCCAGATCGATGGTTGGTAAAACGATTGCTATTTTACATAGGTTTTTGTTGATCTATTGAGGTTGATGCTGGCAATAAGACAACAGATTCAGGTAAATGGTGCGTGACAGATATCTGGAATTATTAGGGAAGGATCATGTTGATTGATGATTAAGCACTGTTTGTGAGGAGCAAGAAGATGGAATCAGATTAAATGGACAGATACATCGTTCGTAATGCTAAATGAAATGCATCCTTGTGGGCTGGTCTTAGCAATACCTTGCCTCCAGTGCTTCTTCAACACTCTGCAGGAGACTCCTGAAAACATCAAGAAAAAAAGTGTAAGTTGCAAATAGAAAAACACAGCCCTCCTTCTCCCCATTGATCAAAGTCTATATTATTGAATTTTCGTACATGCTTGTATGGACTTTACTGTCTCTGGGCAGAGTTTCTGCCTGGCACCTGCAATGCCAATATTCAAGACACAGACTGCTTGTGGGGCATGTGGAGAATGTATGGGGTGGCCTTTAAGAAAGGTTGAATCCTCCAGACTCATCACAGAACATTTGCATTACATCTCTGCAATGTTATTTGTAAACAAGCATTCGGTAGCCCAAACATCATGAAAAAGGTGGCTACCCCTTCCGTAGCTCTTGCACAATATGTCCAATTAGTCTAATCTAACATTCTGTATTGCACACCATGTAAATAAACTCGTTCAGTGGGAAACAGTTTTCAGCGTGATAGTTACTAATAGTGTTAGTAGCTTCTTATTGTGTGTGTTAAAGTTTCACGAAAATAGCCAAAATAACATGTCAAGCTTCTCAAGGATGATCTGTACTTTGATATTTAGTTTTTTTAAGTAAACACCTCACAAATGCTAACTCACAGTACAAAAGGTTTGGGGTTGCGATATACAAACTATAGAATGCAATTAAACTGTTATATCTGTCCAAAGCCGATCCCAGGAATTGTTAATGGTTCCGCTACTTGAAGACTTGTCGTGGGGCTATTGTGGCATGGTAGGTTATATGGAGATATGTTGGAGACTGACTGGTCTTAGGCCTCCGACCTAAAATGAGGGAATGTGGAAGTAATAATTAAGTTGAATGAAAGGTTTGGAGTCTAACTGATGGATGATGGCCCGTGGGATGATTAGAAAGGCAGTGTTTTCAGATTTTTTAAAATTTGAAGTGATTCTCTTTGAGTATTAAGAAGAGAGGGCAGAAGTTCCAAAGGGCTGAGGTTTGCACATGGAAGGTTCTGTAATACCTTGTTTAGTCATAACCTTCCTAATTGTAACAATGCACACAGTGTTGGGCATTGTTCTCCATCCCAATGGAGGACACAAAAACTTTGGCCTTCATTATGACCCTGGCGGTCAGCGGTACTATGGTGGAATGCACTGCCAACAGGCTGGTGGTACTTTCCACCATATTATGACATTGGCGGTTTGGCTGAAACCGAACCACCAATGTACCACACCGACCGCCACGGCAGTAACAGCAGCCGGGCTGGAGATATCAATCTCCATCCCAGCAGCCGTCACTGTACCACCTGCGGGATTATGACCCGCCTATCACCATGGTTTTCGTGGCTCCCTTACCGCCACGAAAACCATGGCGGTAGGCACTATCAGTGACAGGGAATACCTTCCCTGTCACTGATAGAGGTCTTCTCCACCCCACCCCCACCCCACCCTCAAGATTCCCCCCTCCCTCTCCAAAACCTCCCTACATTAACGCCCCCTTCACACATGCACACATGCATACACACACCCATTCCCACATTCATCCACCCATGTATACATCCATTCATACACACATCTGCAACAAATTCATTCATACACACAGACACGCATTCACAGAATACAACATACACGCACTCACACCTCCATATATGCACACACATTCAACACGCAAGACACACTTGCATACACGCACGCACAAACATTAATACACACCCTCGCATACACACACAACACCCCCCACCGTCCCACTTACCTGTGTTTAGGGGGTGCTCCGGCAAGAGACGGGACAGGGTGCTGCTGCCCGCAGCAGCATCCACCAGCAGAACACCACCAGGCCGTATTATGGGTCATAATACAGCTGGCGGCGGTCTACTGGCGTGGGGCTGCTGCTGGCAGAAAAGCCACCTAACTGTCATCCGCCGGCATGGCCACAGCTAAATTTCTGCCATCCTTTTGGCGGAAATCCGGCTGTGGTCATAATACAGCGGATGGCTGGTACCCGCAGCGACAGTCTTTTGGCGGCTGCCGCCGCTGCGATAGATATTTTTTACCACCAATGACATAATGAGGGCCTATTTGTGCAGGTGAACAGCTACCTTGTGTTGCTTTAACAGTGGACGATGGCATGTGGCGTCCTTGTGTGCTGGTCCCTATCTCCAAAAAAATCCTTGTTATCTGTGCTTTTGGTCACAATAAGGCAGTTTCAGTACTGCTGACCTCCCTTGCAAATAGCCACAGACTTCAACAGGGTGTCCCTTGTTTCTGTACTTGGAAGAAATACACACATGGAAGGGAACAGCTCTAACCTGGTGGGGGTGCTTAAGGGGATGCTTTTGTAGGGATGCCACTTATCCTTACCATTTGAAATTATCCTTATGTCATGGAATACATACGCATCTACAAGGGGACACACACATTCACTACAAACCTTTACTTCTGCTAGTTAATGATAGCAGAACGAAGCTGACTCCTTGACTCCTTAGAACATACCACACAAGGCTGCCCTGGGTATATTGTCACCATTATCTTGGAATTTACTGTAATTCATCGGCTAAGACTCCTGGGCAAAACCTCTATAGGTTACTCCGACTACACTGGGGCCTTATTATGGTCACTCAGCATGTATGCCTACACCTACTGTGCCCTTCACCTGGACTCTGATCCGCTGTGTTGCAAAGGGAAATGGGTTACTATGAGCTGTGGAGCGATGGGCAATAATGCCATTCGAGGGACCATCAAGAAGAGCCTCAGAATATGCCAAAAGCACACCGGTCCGACACTTGTGCTGCTTACTGGTTCCTGCCCAGCCATGGTGGAATCTTCAGATAAAGGGCTGA
This sequence comes from Pleurodeles waltl, assembly GCF_031143425.1. Classification (NCBI taxonomy): domain Eukaryota; kingdom Metazoa; phylum Chordata; class Amphibia; order Caudata; family Salamandridae; genus Pleurodeles; species Pleurodeles waltl. The sequence continues at coordinate 791,375,281 of NC_090448.1, forward strand.
GAAGAGAAGCATCTGAAGGTAAAACAGCTCCAGCTGGCCTCATGGCTTCCTATCCTGTTGGAACCTTCTCACTTTTGCCACATGCTGAAGAATATTCTGGCCTATGAATAATTCATGTATTCTCATTTATCCATCTGGCTAATTATACATGTCTTGTGCACACAACCAGCTAGACTCTTAACTCCCCAGTCCATCAAACAACAATTCTGTTGCTATGGGAAGCATACGTTATATCACTTCTGCAAGACTATGAATCGATGTGTCCCCAAGAAAGCTAACTGCAGCATGCACAAAAGTTCCTCACCTTCTTAATAGTGTCCCCACCCTAGTGACCTAGTAAGAACATTCACCAGTACACTAATTCTGTAGTATGCACAGAAATATAGACCAAACTGACTTCTGTCTCACATATTCATAACTTCTATTTTATTTTTATAAACAGAGCAAACAAGGGACCAGCCTGGTTCATGCTATCCTGCTTCACCTCAAACAAGTCAATGAGCTGAATATTTGTCAACCCAGCGCAAATGGTAGCCTGGGCTTCTGAATCAACTTGTCACACTGGACACTAAAGGCAACAGATGGAAAATGTCTTAAGAGCAAATAAACCTGGTCCCCATTTGTTAACAAGGGAAGTTACCCTAAATCTTTCAAACAACAAAACTATGACAGAGTTCCTCGGTTAACAAATTAAATGTATGTATTAAAGAAAATGACAAAGTGAAGAACCCAAAATATTTATATTTTTCAAATGACGTTTCACCTCATGATCCAGTTTTCTCGCTGAAATAAATGTGATTTTGAAAATGTTCTTGCGTCTTACAGAGAAGAAATCAAATGAGGTATCTAAAACACTGCAGAATTAAGTAAGCATAACCATAGATGAGCCATATTGAAAGAATGGCCAGAAAAAATATTAGATTGAACGGGCTACAGACATTTGACGGGATTTGGCAAAAATTTTTAACAAATATGCTTTCCCAGATAAATAGACCTAAGAGAACGGACCATGCATCCCTGTGGACCAACAGTAGGCCCTAACCAGTAAACAGATCTCAAAAACATATATAAAAAGACCAAGGAGCAGCATCAAACACACAGGCCATATCATGGAAAACCACAGGCCAGAGTAGTTAAGGAAGTATATAAATTTCAAACTTACTGCTTTCCTTCGTCACTGTGATGTGCCCACACATCTTCAGACTGCCTCTGCAAAGAAAAACAAAGAAAAAGTGACATGTTACACTAAGGAAGACACCAACATCAAATATTCCAGCTGCACCACAAGAACAACAATGCACTGAATTCCCGCACACCGCTTATCTAGAGATCAGGAGCCAACCACCAACAGCAAGAGCTCTAATATTAAACCTACAGGTCCTTAGCCCAGCCACATATGGCCAACACTCTTACACCATCAACCTCGATCACAGTTTCTGCACCATTACATCATGGTTACAGCTCCAACAAAATCATTATTTGAAGCAGCACTATACTATCTTCTTAAAAGGGACTGACCTCACCAGTCAGCCCCAATCATTAAACATTTTCTCTGTGTGCCCCCTTTCTGCTTCACTGTGAATCTAATTCAAGGACTGTAGGCTTCAGAAGAATAAGACCTTACGTTCTAAGTACCTGTCTTATTGGGATGGAGTATGGTTCTGTTTCCTTCTTCATCGGTGCACCAAACTTCAACTGGTGAACTACAACAATGCAAAGTACAAGATGAAAATGTATCACCAAGTGCTAGAGATAGTGACCTCATTGTTCTCACATTAACTTCTTCAGGGAATAAGGCCTGAATAAGGAAATAGAGATACACACACACACACACTTCTACCTACCCTACATATAGTTACAAGGACATGACGTTTATTTTAATGAGGAATGTATTTACAATTTTAACGTGAAGTCCACCTGGATACTTGACATAACATTGTCCACACATTTATGGGGGTTGTTTGGCACAGACAGTGTTAGGTAACACAGTGAGGACCAGTCCAGCTGTTATAGTATGTGTGATACATACTCACATACATGCACATACAAACACACATGATTTCTAATTTCTACACTTACTAACACATATAATTGTACAATTGACTAACATGTGCATGTAAAACCACAGCCAATCATATATGGACATGTTAACACACATGTATGTTTGCTACTCAAGGAGCTCCTACATCCCATAAAGAACAACTCACACTTAAATAAGTACATAGCCCTTTAGTCTCACCAACATAATTCCCACTACACCAAGAGTGGCTTTGAAGCAATCATTATGTTACCTGCCCTTAACAATGCAGAAGGTCCAAAAGTCTCCAGGCATCCCAAATTTGAGAACATGTGAAAAATACATACTGCCAAGTACTCACACTGGATCTCAGAGGGTGTTCGTCCCACTTGCGTGTGCGTTCCATATGAGGGAATCCTATCTGGGAATATGTTGCAGGTCTGGAAGAAAGTGTATTTGTCAAACTGCCTTGAAAGACCAAAACGAAGAAGGCCAAAGGTAGGAGAAGGGTATACAAGTCTAGATTATAGAGCATTGGAAGGACAAAGGCACATAAAACTCTTTGTTACTGCACGCAACCATAGCTCACAACACACACATCGTTTCTAAATCTTGGAATGGTACCAAAGGAGAGGGCAGTCAAAAAACATTATCTTCTTCTATGAACTTGAGATACAGTAAAACCCCGGAATATAGTTTTCAATATTCTACTTGCAAAAAACTAAAGATGTAACTATCTGGAAAAAATATCTTTGAACTGTTGGGTTAGCATCTATTCACTGGTAGGAGATCAACTTTGTGCACTAAACTATCAAACACGTGCAACCTTTGCTACACTTTGAATTCATTGGGAAAACAAGACAAACCTGTTTTTTTCAAGCTTCTTGCCAGAGATACCAGTGAATACTCACAAGTGTACGAATGCGTCAATGGCCAGTCCAGTGTTTTCATCAGAAAACATTTTGATGTTGTTAAAAAAAATTCGTTACTCAAGCATAAGCTTGGTATTGGAACTTTGTATCTATCACAGAGCTTCGTATATTGCGGTCTCTCAATGAATATGTTGAACATGCCAGGATGAACACAACTACATTTTGGCAGATTTTGTTTTGTTTCTTGAACAATGACATAGTAAATTTTGTCTGTGTTGTCACATGATGTTAAATTATTTTAATTTAGCACAAGATGAAGGTCAGATATGTCATATTAAGCAAAATCATAGAATATTAAAAGGATGTACTTACTTTTTCGCATCACTTCAAATAAGGGGCTGAGCCAAAGGCTGCAGATTATTTGCTCTTTTAAAAAGAAGCGCCTTTGAAACATTTCACATATAATTTTATAGGTTTGGTATGAATGTGTGCTGTAAATTGTTCTAAATCTTTTCACTGCAGCAAAGGCACTGGACGTATGTATCATGCTGTTGGCTGCCCAGCTGTAAATGTGCTGCTTAGACTGCGTGTCCTTCCCACCCGTCTTCAAACCTGCACTTTTTTTTTTTTTATTATTGCCCTTCCCTGTGACTTTCTTCTTTTTTCGGTGAACTGGTTGAATCAATATCGATATGGTGTGACCAGGAAGTAAGGGTGTTTGGCAGACATGGCCCGTCTCTATGTTCTTTTCGTTCTTTTTTGTGGTGTTAGAAGTTTTCTTCTTAATTCTATGTGCTCCTACCATATGTTCTCACTTCATTTTTTCTATTACGAGGTCTATAATACACTCCAGTATCTATGCATCCCCTTCCACTCTGCTCCTGTGGGGCTATCTGTTCCCACAATGAGAAGCAAGTGTGAACAAGGCCAGTGGCGAGACTGCAGCATAAGAGTTTACACATGTGTGTACATATTTTGAACAAAATAGCAATCTTGCAAGAAAACTCACATTCAACACCTAAAATTACACACATTTAAAGAAGATGATTTTGTTACACAGAAATTCTCCCCAAGATGGCATTTGTTTAATTCACCAGAGTTTGCTATAGTAGCAGTGAAAGGTTGAAAATCTTCATCCCTTTACTAAATGTTTTTCCAATTCATTGTTGGGTGAACCACAATTTTGCAAAAGGGACATGCAGGATAGATGTCCTTGACCTCCTTTGGGAGGGGCGAGGGTAAATGGGCTACAACCTCCTTCAAGCAAATTCTAAACATAAAAACGCCGTGAAAAAGTGGGTATCAAGAGCTTACCTCAAGGTCACAGTCATCTAGTGCGTGGACGTTGTCCAGATCAGGGTTGTTCGCTTTGTCGAGCAGTTCAATGACTAGCGAGCGGCTGAGTGTCTGTGTCATGAACGTGTGCTATCAGAGGACAACAATGAATAATAGTAATTTGCTTTATATATAATACTTCATACCGCACATGTGATTTTTCGAAGTGCTGTACACAATGAAGGTAAAATTGCTAACAAATGTTGGCTGTACAATAGGGAGTTTGTGCAATACAGAGATTGCTATGGTAGTTGAAACAGTCTTTCACTAAATTGTCAAACAGAATTACATTTATTTCTACATCTGTCTAATTCTAACACCTATAGCATTGTCAATAGTACATTGTATTCACGCAGCAATATTGTTCACTGGCATAGGCAAAACCTACTGACCTTTTCAGTTTTGCAAAGCATGGGGGCTTTGCTCACTTGGTATCTATTGCATGCGTGATGGATTTTTCCATAATAATGGCCAAAACTAACACGTACTCCAAGGAAGAGTTAGAAGTCTGAAAATCAGGGGCTTGAAATGTAATTATTAGGATTAAAATAACAGGTTTTAAGTATACAATGACGCAAAATTCCCAGCATTCACTAGTTTAAGTACCACTATAGTCTTGACTGCAACAGCTGAAAGAGTAGGAAGTACACTGAGACAAATTCCCAAGAACGCAGTTTTTTGTGGTGTCAGTAGTTCAATTTATTGTGCTTACTCCAAACGTCCATGAGCTTGCACAACCTGGAGTTTAGAGTGTGTCATGGAGCGCACTGTGGAAAGGCTATAGCTTACAATGTAGGCTTACTGACAGGGCCGCTGAAATTATGTGAGTCTGCGGCCACAACATTTTCTGCATAGTTATGGATTTGTCCTGTGTGCTACATTATCCATCATCTGTTGTGTAATCTACTGATTTTAGCAAAACAAAATAGTTTCCAGCTCAAATGGATCAAAAGTTACTTAAAGTGTCAAATCTTCTTGCAGCTCAGTAGAGAGACATTCACAAAGGTTGACTGCTCATTCTTCAATTGCGTACTGTTATATATGAGTGTTAAGCTGGTACGAATAAGGTGAACTTTTAGCCCAGACATGGTTACCATGGTGTACAGAGGAAGATGACTTGTCTCCCTCCTTCTGATCATGCACCAAAAGACATACTTTCTGTTCTCCCACAGGCCAAAAGGGAATACTGTGACTTCAAGTGGTATCCATCGGTGGATGAAGGGACGGGGTTCACCCCTTGGCCCAGGAGGAGAAATCCATATCTGATAGTGCGTGGCAACCCGGAAGGCGCAGGGTTAATCGGGAAGGAGCAACTAGGTTAGACGCCTTTGCAAGAACATACTGAAGGTGCCAAGACGCTGCCGGAGGAAAGAGCCTTGTTCTCTCTTGTACTGAGGCGATCAGTGGGAGGACTCTGGACACCTGAACAGTAAGTTAAGAAAGGAAGGCACCAAATCAGGGACTAGAGTGTACAACTTTGATAAAAGCTCAGTGAACTCTTTAAATAACTTCTTGTCATTTGTTAGCAGTCAAAAGCTGACAAGTGGTGGAGAATGCGGGTAACTGTCATCTGAGGAAGGTGGAGGACAATATTTGACAACTCAAGGAGGGCCAAAGCAAGTTAGAATGGGCCCTCGAAAAGCACATCAGTCAAGCTGATATTGATCGGACTGTATTTGCTAATGTCATTAAGTCCCAAGGGGAAAGTCTGACCAAAATGTCAGAGGGACAGATGCAATCAGAAGCTGGGGTTTGCCCACAGGAGGTGTCAACCAACACCAGAGGTTGTTATTCCTTTACAAAAATAGATTTCGGGGGAAGACCCAGTGGCATTCTTTCTCAATTTTCAATGAGACACAAGAGCCAGCGCTTGGTCAGCTGAGCGATGACCTTTCTATCCGGACCCTTTATTGACTGGGGAGGCACAGACATCCTATCAAACTGCCAACAAAGACGGAACTTCTGGATATGGTGATATCAAGAAATTTATTAGGGATTGTCTAGGGCTTTATGATGAAACCCACAGACTCAAATTACGCAAGGAGAGAGGAGCGCCAGGGGATATACCTAAAACGCTAATCTATAAAATGAAGGATGCTACTGAACCCTGAAAATCAATAAGGAGGAAATAACGGATAACATTTTCTTGAAACAATATCTCGAAGCATTGCCCTTCCAGACTTAGAGGTGGCTTATGCAACATGTCTAACCTTACAGCATGCAGTTGAGATAGCCACCAGCCTTGCTCAGTCTCAATCTAGGGGAGCGCCGTTTGACTTTGAGAAACCCAATGAAGTAGTACCAGTTCCAGCATCTAGGAGTGAGAAAAAAACATATAAACGTACCCAAGAATTCCTTAGGACCAAGATAACCGGACCTGACCCTACTGTCACTCCCGGCCCAGAATGTTATGAATGCAGGGAATGGGGCCATAGCGCCCGATTTTGTAGGAAGAAAAAGGTGAAGGGAGACGAGGAACCTATGGATGGCAGCTACACCCCTCGGTCCATCCCTTATGCCCCAGAGATGGGACCCATATATTATGTGGCTTTACATATTAACAGTAACTGAGCAACTGCACTTCTAGACTCTGGTTGCGAACAGTTGGTTGTTAAAAATGATTTGATCTATCTCTCCCAGATAGTACCCAATTCATTTTTGGGGGATTCGCTGTGTGCACAGGGACACTAAAACCTACCCAGTAGCCAGTTCTGACCAACAAAACAGAACCTATAACTGAAGCTAGAGATGTTGACTCTTATCCACAAGATGCTATTCTTACCAGTGAACCATGGATATTAGATAAGCGATTCAGGGTGGCCTAGGTAAATGACAGTTCACTACAGAACACCTGGCAGAGAACTAAAAACAATCAAAAAACTCCTAACACTATGTACCCCAAGTCTGTGATACAAAAATGGTTTCCCTATCGTATTGGTAAGGCAAATGAGGAACACCATCTTTTGGTATCACTTGACTTCAGAGCCAAAGTTCTCTTCTTTGCACACTCCCATCTATTGGCTGGCCATTGTGGTTTAGAAAAGACCAGCCAATCCATATTGCAACATTTCTATGGGCCTGGTGTATATGCCCAAATAAAACAGTATTGTCCAACATGCAAAATATGCCAGCAAAAGAACCCATACCAGCATCCTGTGATCCTTTAGAACCCCAACCTATCATAGGGAAACTCTTTGATAGAATAGGAATGGACCCCATAGGCTCTTCACCACACTCAGCAAAAGGGTTCCAATACGCGTTGGTCATAGTCAACTATGCTACCCGATATCCGGAAGCCACGCCCTTAAAGGTTGCTAATACCAAAGTTATTGATCAACATCTAATAGTGTAATTTTACCGCATGGGATTCCTAGAGAAATCCTTACTGATCAGGGTACCTTTCTATCCAAATTTATGAAGCAGATTTGAAAACAACTAAATACCAAGCCCTTGAAGACCTCTGTTACCATCGCAAGTCTGCTTGGAACACTTATTAACCCTTCAGTATTTGGCAAGACTGCCTACCATTTAACATTATCTTGCTATTGTGTATTTCACCTTATTTTTGGGACACTGCTCTTACGAACGTACGCCTTGAGAAAGTCTTGATGACGAAACACGTGTCGGCTGTTGTGCTTTGGATTCATGGTGCCTTGGATGAATAAAATTACAACTGTTTACAGACACTTCTTCGGAACTTTGATTGATGCACTCTATCAAGAAATGGACTCTATGTACTATTTTGGTGTGCCTTGGTAACTCAGTAATAAACTTCCCTCAATCAGCACAACTACACCCGAGGTAGCTGGGTGTTGTACCAATAAGGCACCCTCCGAGTACTATCTGTGACTTCTTAACACTACTTCCACAATAAATTATACACACATACAGGAAGTGCGAACCTGTAAGCATAGCCACCTTTTTCTTAGTTCATACATCTCAAGACTGATGGACAAATAGAGAGGTATTATGGAAGCCTTAAACTGACTCTCAAAAAAATGTTGTCTGGGGATGGTAAGAATTGGGAACAACTACTACCCCTAGCCCACTTCGTACTTAGGGGCCAAGTGCAGAGCAGTCTAGGGGTTTCTCCCTTTGAACTACTTTTTGGATGACATCTTCATACACTCCTTAATATCACAAAAGAAGCTTGGGAGGACGCCGAGAACAAAGCAGATACCTTGTTAGACTATGCTAACCATCTTAAGTCTCGCATTGGGAAAAAGTGCTTTGGCTTGTGAAAATCTATAAAAAAGCTAACAGATACAAAAGCATTTTTATGACAAAAGGAAAGATTGAAGGGAATATGTCACAGGGGACTTGGTCTTGGTTCTTTTACCCACCTCACATACTAAGATGAAAGAGGAGTGGCAAGGTTCCTATAAGATCAAAGACAAGTAGGCTGTGTCACCTACCAGATACTGCTTTCCCCAGAAAAGAACAAACATATCATGTCAATCTCCTAAAAAAAATGGTTGGGTCCCCCTCCTAGATCCAAACAAACCACAGAACCTTCAGAACATACAAAGCATAGCATAGGGGAAGCCCATGTAAATGATTCTCTCTCTGAGGAAGCAAAGAGCTCTTTGATGTCCTAAAATTATTTGCAGCCATTTTCTCCGATTTACTGGGGAGAACCCCCTCACCATCCATTCTATCCCTACTCTAAAGGGTGTTGTTAGTAAACAACGACCCTATAGAGTTCCCACTGCCCTTCGCCAAGCCCTTCAGGCAGAGATAGAACAGATGTTGAAGATGGGAGTCATGCTTCCTTCCACTCGTAATTGGTGTTCTCTGATTATACTAGTGCCGAAGCCGGATGGCAGCACCCGGTTTTGCATAGACTTCAGGGCTGTCAACAGGGAGTCTAAGCTGGACAGCTACCCCTTGCCAACAGTGGATGATCTGATTGAAAAAAATGGGCAAAGCCCAGTACAACTATTGACCTAACAAAAGGCTACTGGCAGGTCCCGTTGGAGCCCAAGGACCAAAAAAAGACAGCCTCTGCTACCCTGATGGCCTATACCAATTCACAGTTTTGCCCTTTGGATTCCATGGCACCCCAGCCACATTCCAGAGACTCATGAACACCCTACTGCAGCACCACCAGTGGTACTCATCTGCCTATCTAGACAACATTGTTGTTTATAGTAAAAGCTGGCCAGAACATCTAAGAAACATCCTGCTAATCCTCTCGGAACTTCAACAAGATTGCCTCCATATTAATACAAAAAAAGTCTAAATTTGGTCAACGGAAAGTTAAATACTTAGGTTACTTTCTTGGAGAAGGAGTCATAGAATGCCAGACAGAAAAAGTTATGGCCCTTCCAGACATGCCCTTTCCAACAACAAAAAGAGAAATTAGAGCTTTCTTGGGTCTCCTGGGATACTATAGGAGAATCATACCACAGTACTCTGAGTTAGAAGCTCCTCTCTCTGACCTGTTGAGAACACAAGTCTCTTCTACACTCTTTAGACAACCACCTCCTTCTGTCTTTTGCCCTTCCAGGGACTGCAATCTGCTCTCCCTACCAGTCCCGTCTTGGTATCTTATGTTGCAGACAGATGCAACTGATGTAGGAATTGGAGCGGTTTTTACTCAGGGGGATCAGGAAGGGTGCAAGAGACCTATTGTCTATATCAGTAGGAAGTTATTCCCAAGGGAAACATATTTACCCTACTAATGAAAAGGAGCGCCTCACCGTTAAGTGGGCTATTGTGAAGCTTTGTTACTATCTGGAGAGGAAGGCCTTTGTTTTATATACAGATCATGTCCCCACTTACCAGGCTCTATCGAAATAAGGGAATAATAACAGAGTCTTGTGCTGGTTTCTATCCCTACAGCCTTACCACTTTGAAGTAAGACATAGAAAGGGCAGAGAACAAGGAAATGACGATTACCTCTCCAGTTTTCCCCTTTTTCCCGATCAGGCACATCTTAGGGAGGGTGTGTGTAACGAGGAAGATGACTTACGTGATTCCCTGCCCTGGCTCCCTCTTCTGATCATGCACCAAAAGACGTACATTTTGTTCTTCCACATGCCAAAAAGAAATACCGTGACTTTAAACCGTATCTTTTAGAGGAAGAAGGAACGGAGCTCACCCCTTGGCCCGAGATAAGGAATCTGTATTTGGCCTTGTGCGCCAACCCAGAAGGCGCCCCTTCAGTCGGAAACCAGCAACTAGGAGAGATTCCTTTGCGAGAACATACTGAAGACAGCAAGATGCTAAAGGAGGAAGGAGCACCTGCGACCATCCAGGAAACAGTAGAGGATACCGCCGTGCCCACGTGACCTGGGAACTTAGCACACCTGCTGCTGAAGATTCGTAAGATGGAGGAATCCGTTGAGGTGCTGCTGGTCCCAGCCAAGCTCCTCGAGGTGCGTGGCTAGCACAAGGTGTGTGCCGGAATCCGGCCTGGGGGTTGTAGGGAAGGGAAGCACAACAGACACCAGTGAGGGTTTGAGAGAACAGGAGGATGACCCGTATTTAACAATGGCATACAGCCGAGCACTTGATAAAAGGCAAGGCAAAGGACATTTTGCTTTCTTGGGTTAAAACACCCAAGCATGTTTGGAACTTCTGCACAAATTCCCCCCACCCTACACTCCAACACTCCCTGGTGAAATTAAATGGTGGAGGATTCCAAACAATTATCAACAGGTGACTGACCTGCCTTGTTTTCTCTCATACCGAAGCGATCAATGGGAGGGCTCTGGACACCTGAACTGGAAGTAAAGAAAGGAAGGAACCAAACCAGGGAATAAATTGTATAACTTTAATAAAAGCTTTGTGAAACCCAGAGGGCAGGTCCAGCTGGCACTTCTCTTAGCCAAGAGGCAGACGGCCATCGGCTCGCTGGGAACCCGAGTACCACTGGTGTCCTCTTGGCAGCGGGATCTCCTTGAATGGGGGTGGCCGAGGAGATGCACATGCGTATTGCCCGTACCGACGAGGGTGCCTCAGATGCAACCATGTTGTGGAGGTATTGTTTCAATAAATTTGCTGTAGAAGATGTAACTAGCTCGGAGGAAGGCTCTGACGGGGAGGGTCGATGTCTGTGTTGTTTGTACCAAGGTAAAGGTACAGTGACAGCCAATCAAGCATAATTGTATTATTCAATGTATGACTGGCTTGATGACTTGGAATCAATGTGCTCATGTCCACTATTCGTTTCATATAACAAATGTCTATGTTCAGGCATACAGGCAACAGGTACCGCTGTTTTGAAACATACCACCATGACTTGTTACCGGATTTCAACCCTATCTCAGAATGGAGCCATGCACTGCTTATGTGTTGTATGTGTTTTGTGTTGTCGTATAAAAAAATAGTTTAAAAAAAAAAAAACAATAAAAAAATGAAAAATAAAACCTTGTGAACACCTTACATAACTGCTGCTTGTCATTTGTTAGCAGTCAAACGCTGACTCACAGGTATTGCCTTTTCCTACCACATCATTTAGACAATTCTGCCGCACAGCTTAGTTTTGACTGCTGTATAATTCCAGTGGCCTCTCTTATATAATATTCAAAATGAAACTAATTACAAAAATGATAAACATCAGTTCTTCTGGGGCAAACGTATGGGTTTATTATTATGAAAACATAATGAAAGTTTCATCTTCATCAATCCTGAAATTGCATATTGCCCCAAAGCATTTCGGGAAACCCATCTTCAGGGAACCAAATTACATATACTTACTCTCCCGGCCTCCTCACCGCCCTTGTTAGGGAAAATAGTTTTATTTTGAATAATTGGATTTAGGCAAATGCTTTGGCACAGTGCGCCCCACAACACACTCTAAACCCCTAAGTGTGTGGACTTAGGGATTCCATGAACTCCTAGGCTTGATGTAGTTCCACAGAAATCACACTGAAAAAACTTGTGAGCGCACATACCAATTAATAGTTTGAGTACACTTTTGTGCAATCACACTGGCCTTTACTTAATCCAAAAGAAAACAGAAGATGCATGTTTCATTTTGAGCCCATGAGCCAAGGCACCAAATCACAAGATACAGAACCCATAGCAAGTTTCATTGCCCCTAAATTTACCTGCAAGAGCTTCTCAGCAGTTGGCCTTTTTTTGGGACTTTTGGTTAGTGCAAGTTTGAGGAACTGGTGAAAGTCATGTGACCTGAAAAAAAAGGGAGAGTGGAAAACTGAGAGAAGTTCAGACCCAATGGGTCTTTAAAAAAAACACCCTGTCCCTAGAGTAAACAATAGAACAAACTGTTTAACTCATGCTCATCAAAGCTCTACCCTCAGTACAAGATGCTGTAAACTTCTCTGACATGTTCACGAACACCCTTGACACAATCTTCATCACAGAAACATAACCCAGCCACATCCACACATGTTCTTTACATCCTCATAAACACATGCTGCAAGTTGGGCTGTAAATGAAACGTAAAAGAGTTTACTGTCGTTCCTAAGTCATTCAAGCCTTGGAACCAGGATTCCACAATCCTAAAATCAAGTGCGCTCCTCACCTGCCACTAGTCATTCTCTGTCGTACATGCAGCCATATTCCTCCTGATTAGTTGACCCCCTGGACCATTCAAAATGTAATCAAAGGTTTAGTCTTATTGCCATCACATCCATTTATCATTTGAACAAAAGTTTCTTTAGAGACTCAACACCCAAAGAGACCCCACACAGAACAAAATAACAGAAAACTTCCGCAATCTGCTCAACACCTTGACCATTATATAAAATCTCAATAAAGCAATCCATATCAAAGGCAAGATTCTCAGGCTGGTCCTTATGAACATCCCAAAGATCAAATGCTACTCAACTACTCAGGTCAGGAATGTTTGACCCCACTAAGAAAAAGTCTACTCATAAAAAGAACTCCCCGAACTACCTGCAACATTTACAACACCTAATCACTCTGGTGAGCACAGCTAATTTTACAACTAATAGCAGTTTTCTGCTTGACTGCTTGTTAATACTTCCCAGTAAAACAATGAGGAAACAAATGACCTAATGAAAATATGATCCACCAAAGTCTTCCACACTCACCACTTATCTATACATAAGCAAAAAAGGAATGCAGGATGGCCATGTCACAAGATAAGGCAGTACAACCAAAACCAACACTCTGTTTGGAGATATCAGCCAAAGGAACCTACCATGCCTCGCAAAATCAGAAAAATGCTACCACTACCATACCTGTAGGTCTAGTGACTTGAATAGTGTACACAACCTAATAGTAGCTTGACCCATAAACTCATCTCAAATTGTGTGATCCTAAGCAAATATTTTATTTCATAGAGATGCCTTTTTCTTCATTATCACATATGTGAGCACCTTCAAATATGTGAGTTTAGAGTGTCTGCGGTACAAAAAATGTGTTTGTTTGTTTTAATAAACTAATCTTTTATTCCACGTATAATTAAAATAGGGTACACTTGAACGATTACTTGCCTCTTTGTTATCTAAAAGTATTGCCATCAGGGCAGGGGTAGGAATGTATCTCAGTTCATATTAAAAAACTCTCACTTTTGAATATACTATTAAAGCATGATGTGGTAGTGCACTGTCGTTTACAAACAGATATTTTCCACTGAAATGACCACAAACATTCCTATTGACGGGCAGTTTTACAGATTAAACTATATACCATACAAATTATAATGTTTGGAAATCAGGTTTCAACAAGTATTTATCATTGGCTTATCACCAAATAAAGTATTCTGGTTTGTTTTGTTCCCAATAAAATATCTGTTGCTATATTATTTTAGAATCACAAAAAAGGTGGTTTCCTTACTACTGAAATGTGTTTTGAAATATTTGTACAGTTCATTTACAAGCTATTTAAATGTAGTGTAGCCAGTTCACTTTAAAAACCCTCTAACTTTGCAGTCAGAGAAAGAAATGCAAGCACCAGTCTCCGGAATAAAATAAGCAGCAATTTGTAAGAAGACATACACTGACATTTGACCTCTGTCTTTGCACAGCAAAGGAGACAAGATAAAAAACAAGATTTAAAGGCATCTTTATGGCTCATTCACTTTCTGAATGAACAGAACACATGTTCTTTGTTGGAGATCACTTTCCAGACCGGGCCAGTGGGTCCTAAAAAGAATTTGTACTTATAAAATCTGACTCACCATAGCGAATGGGTGAGTAGATTTCTCAAGGCCTGCCTATGACAAATAAGACAATCAGAACCCAACAAAGCAAACCCCTTTTGAAGGTTGTGAAGCACCAGCAATATTCTTACTGGCCTTTGCCCACTAGCTCCATGTCTCCTTCTACCCAGAAGGTGTTGATGATATTCAGAAAATTACATTTGGCACTTAAAAAACACATCTATGGCCAATGAAAGATTTTTATAGAAAGAAAGCCAGGAATGATCACTTATATCCAATATGGATAAAAGGATGAATACATGAGCCTCCTTGACATAATCACAGGAAAGAGGATCTACCATGAGTGGGACCAGAATACAGAATAATATCCATGGAAGGGCACAAAACAGCATAAAGAGATGAAGATCCATGTTTCTATTATGGGTAATTGATTTAAGAGATAAAGAGAGAATTCTGGCAGCTCAAAAATAAATAGACACAGTATGAGGGACCATTAGCAAAATACTTGGGATGTCACGATGAGGTTAAAAAAAGAAATTTCTGACTCAAGGAATTAAGCGTGGCCTTCAGAAGCTGGCAAAGTTATGTCTCAAATATGAGAAGGAGGAGCATCCGGGATGCTGAGAGGCTGGAGAACCTGCTGAAAACAAGAAGTCAGTTGAATTGTGAGTGAGAAGTAAACAGGGAGAGGATCAAGACTGGGATAATAAAGATAAGCTAGACTCTATCTGTCTTGAATTTAAAGTTTCTTGCAGAGTTACTAATGGGGAGCAAATGAATTATAAACAAGGCTAATCACTTAACACACTACATGTTTGACTTTTGTTCAGTCATGCCCTCCCTAAATATTGAGAACGCACATTCAATTGGAGATTTGTATGAAGTGACTACTTCTGATTGCTTGTTCAAGGGACTATACATGACAAGCAGTGGTAAAGATAACAGGTTTTACTTATGCAAGAGTTATTAGCTTTGCCAATGTGCTTTAGTGGTGTACACCAGCCTGCCTGCTGTTCAACATAGCTAAAAGTTGGTGATGTGGAGGAGAGTGGCTGGGAGTGGCATTGTAGGAGGCTGGACTGGCTTGTAGTGAGTACCAAGGGGTACTTGCACCTTGCACCAGGCCCAGTTATCCCTTATTAGTGTATAGGGTGTCTAGCAGCATAGGCTGTTAGATAATGGTAGCTTAGCAGAGCAGCTTAGGCTGAACTAGGAGACGAGTGAAGCTCCTACAGTACCACTAGTGTCATATGCACAATATCATAAGAAAACACAATACACAGATATACTAAAAATAAAGGTTCTTTATTTTTATGACAATATGCCAAAGTATCTCAGAGTGTACCCTCAGTATGAGGATAGCAAATATACACAAGATATATGTACACAATACCAAAATATGCAGTAACAGTATTAGAAAACAGTGCAAACAATGTATAGTTACAATAGGATGCAATGGGGACACATAGGGATAGGGGCAACACAAACCATATACTCCAAAAGTGGAATGCGAACCACGAATGGACCCCAAACCTATGTGACCTTGTAGAGGTTCGCTGGGACTATTAGAAAATAGTAAGGGTTAAAAAAATAGCCCACCCCAAGACCCTGAAAAGTGAGTGCAAAGTGCACTAAAGTTCCCCAAAGGACATAGAAGTTGTGATAGGGGAATTCTGCAGGAAAGACACAAACCAGCAATGCAACAACGATGGATTTCCAGTCGAGGGTACCTGTGGAACAAGGGGACCAAGTCCAAAAGTCACAAGCAAGTCGGAGATGGGCAGATGCCCAGGAAATGCCAGCTGTGGGTGCAAAGAAGCTGCTACTGGACAGTAGAAGCTGAAGGTTCTGCAGGAACGACAAGGGCTAGAGACTTCCCCTTTGGAGGATGGATCCCCCACGCCGTGGAGAGTCGTGCAGAAGTGTTTTCCTGAAGAAAGACCGCCAACAAGCCTTGCTAGCTGCAAATCGTGCGGTTAGGATTTTTGGATGCTGCTGTGGCCCAGGAGGGACCAGGATGTCGCCAATTGCGTCTGGGGACAGAGGGGGCGTCGAGCAAGACAAGGAGCCCTCTCAGAAGCAGGCAGCACCCGCAGAAGTGCCGGAACAGGCACTACGAAGATGCGTGAAACAGTGCTCACCCGAAGTCGCACAAAGGAGTTCCACGTCGCCGGAGGACAACTTAGGTAGTCGTGCAATGCAGGTTAGAGTGCCGTGGACCCAGGCTGGACTGTGCACAAAGGATTTCCGCCGGAAGTGCACGGAGGCCGGAGTAGCTGCAAAAGTCGCGGTTCCCAGCAATGCAGTCTGGCGTGGGGAGGCAAGGACTTACCTCCACCAAACTTGGACTGAAGAGTCACTGGACTGTGGGAGTCACTTGGACAGAGTTGCTGGATTCAAGGGACCTCGCTCGTCGTGCTGAAAGGAGACCCAGGGTACCGGTGATGCAGTTCTTTGGTGCCTGCGGTTGCAGGGGGACGATTCCGTCGACCCACGGGAGATTTCTTCGGAGCTTCTAGTGCAGAGAGGAGGCAGACTACCCCCACAGCATGCACCACCAGGAAAGCAGTTGAGAAGGCGGCTGGATCAGCGTTACAGAGTTGCAGTAGTCGTCTTTGCTACTTTGTTGCAGTTTTGCAGGCTTCCAGCGCGGTCAGCAGTCGATTCCTTGGCAGAAGGTGAAGAGAGAGATGCAGAGGAACTCGGATGAGCTCTTGCATTCGTTATCTAAGGAAATCCCCAAAGCAGAGACCCTAAATAGCCAGAAAACAGGGTTTGGCTACTTAGGAGAGAAGATAGGCTAGCAACACCTGAAGGAGCCTATCAGAAGGAGTCTCTGACGTCACCTGCTGGCCCTGGCCACTCAGAGCAGTCCAGTGTGCCAGCAGCACCTCTGTTTCCAAGATGGCAGAGGTCTGGAGCACACTGGAGGAGCTCTGGGCACCTCCCAGGGGAGGTGCAGGTCAGGGGAGTGGTCACTCCCCTTTCCTTTGTCCAGTTTCGCGCCAGAGCAGGGCTGAGGGGTCCCTGAACCAGTGTAGACTGGCTTATGCAGAAATGGGCACCATGTGTGCCCATGAAAGCATTTCCAGAGGCTGGGGGAGGCTACTCCTCCCCTGCCTTAACACCATTTTCCAAAGGGAGAGGGTGTAACACCCTCTCTCGGAGGAAGTCCTTTGTTCTGCCTTCCTGGGCCAAGCCTGGCTGAACCCCAGGAGGGCAGAAACCTGTCTGAGGGGTTGGCAGCAGCAGCAGCTGCAGTGAAACCCCTGAAAAGGCAGTTTGGCAGTACCCGGGTCTGGGCTAGAGACCCGTGGGATCTTGGGATTGTGCCAACAATGCCAGGATGGCATAGAGGGGGCAATTCCATGATCATAGACATGTTACATGGCCATATTCGGAGTTACCATTGTGAAGCTACACATAGGTAGTGACCTATATGTAGTGCACGCGTGTAATGGTGTCCCCGCACTCACAAAGTCCGGGGAATTGGCCCTGAACAATGTGGGGGCACCTTGGCTAGTGCCAGGGTGCCC
This sequence comes from Pleurodeles waltl, assembly GCF_031143425.1. Classification (NCBI taxonomy): domain Eukaryota; kingdom Metazoa; phylum Chordata; class Amphibia; order Caudata; family Salamandridae; genus Pleurodeles; species Pleurodeles waltl. Next base: position 791,393,140 of record NC_090448.1, read on the forward strand.
ACACACTAAGTAACTTAGCACCCAACCTTTACCAGGTAAAGGTTAGACATATAGGTGACTTATAAGTTACTTAAGTGCAGTGGTAAATGGCTGTGAAATAACGTGGACGTTATTATATTCAGGCTGCAGTGGCAGGCCTGTGTAAGAATTGTCAGAGTTCCCTATGGGTGGCAAAAGAAATGCTGTAGCCCATAGGGATCTCCTGGAACCCCAATACCCTGGGTACCTCAGTACCATATACTAGGGAATTATAAGGGTGTTCCAGTATGCCAATGTAAATTGGTGAAATTGGTCACTAGCCTGTTAGTGACAATTTGTAAAGAGAGAGCATAACCACTGAGGTTCTGGTTAGCAGAGCCTCAGTGAGACACAGGGAACACAGGGAACACATACCTATAGGTCACAAACTTATGAGCACTGGGGGTCCAGACTAGCAGGGTCCCAGTGACACATAACAAACATACTGAAAACCTAGGGTTTTCACTATGAGCACTGGGCCCTGGCTAGCAGGATCCCAGTGAGACAGTGAAAACACCCTGACATACACTCACAAACAGGCCAAAAGTGGGGGTAACAAGGCTAGAAAGAGGCTACTTCCTCACAGGCATGTTGTGGAGTGTACAGTGGAGTGATGTAGAGTGGAGTGGAGTGGATGGTTGCGTAATGGCCTAAAGTGGATGTTGTTGAGTGGAGTGTAAGAGTGAAGTGTCGTCGAGTTAAGTGTTGTGTAGTAGGTTAGAGTGTTGTGTAGTAGAGTGGAGAGTTGTAGAGTGTAGTAGACTGGTGTAGAATAGAATGCTGAAGAGTTGAGTGGTTGTAGAGTGAAGTGGTGTAAAGTGGCAAAGAGTGGAGTGGTGCAGAGTGGAGCAGAGTGTCAGAGTGTCGCAGAGTAGAGTGGCACAGAGTAGAAATGAGTGGCATGGAGTATAGAAGACTGGGGTAGCATAGAGTGGCGTAGAGTGGAGTGGTGAGTAGTGGAGGGTAATGGGGTAGAGTGGAATAATGTGCCACACAGAAGAGGCAAGTGGCTTACAGTGGAGTTACGTAGAGTGAAGGAAAGGGGAGTGGCATTGGAGGAGTTGCATAGTGTGGAGTACAGTTTTGTAGAGTGGAGTGGCACAAAGTGGAGTGCAGGTTCATAGAGTGGAGGGGCATAGAGTGTTGTTGATTTGAGTGGCATAGAGTAAAGTAGTGTGGAGTGGGTCAGTAGAGAGTGGGGTACAACAGTAGTTCTTAACCATTGGTACGAAGACCCCAGGGGTCCACGAGAACTAATCAGTGGGTCCACATTTTGTTTGTATAAATATTAGTAAAGTATATACAAATAAAGAAATTCTCTATATTTGATCCTGAATTGAATTAAATATTTCAATATTTAAGCATGTGTATGTTTGTGAGGCTCAAATTGTAGAAATTGCTTACGCTGGGAGGCCCTGGACTCCAATAATGACTCGCTGGGGATCTCTAGATTGCAGTAATGATTCAGTGGGGGTCCTCAGAAGTCAAAAGATTGTTGTAGGGTGGCCTAAAGGAGAATGGAGTGACAGAGTGCCAAAGAGTGGAGTGTTGTGGAGTGGAGTGTTGTAGAGTGGAGCGTCACAGAGTCATGGAGTAGAATAGACTGGCCTGGGGTGGAGTGTCTGAAAGTGGAGTGGCATAGAGTGGAGTGGCATAGTGTGGAGAAGAGTAGGGTGGTATAGAGTGGAGTAGTGTGGAATAGAGTAGGGTGGAGTAAAGTGGACTAGAGTAGGGTAGAATACAGTGGAGTACAGTGTCGTAAGGCAGAGTGTCGTAAAGGGGAGTAGAGTGGAGTAGCGCAGAGCGGAATAAAGTGTTGTATAGAGGATTTAAATGTCAGAGTGGGGTGGAGTTGAACGATGTAGAGTAGAGTAGAGTGGAATAGAGTTTGGTGGAGGAGAGTGAAGTATAGTAGGGTGCAGGAGTGGAGTAACGTGTTGTAGTGTGGAGTGTTGTAGAGGGGAGTGTCGTACAGTGGAGTAGTGTAGGATTGGTAGGGTGGAGTAGAGAAGCACAGAGTGGGGTAAAGTATTATAGAATGGAGTAAAATGTCAGAGTGGAGTACAGCAGTGCCAAGCAGAGTAGTGTGTTGTGGAGTGTCAGAGGGCAATGGAGTGTCATAGTGTGGAGGGGCACAGAGTGGAGTGTTGTAGAATGCAGGGCTTAGAGTGTAGTAGAGTGGAATAGAGAGTTTTAGAATGGAGGGGCGTAGAGTGTCATAGAGGGGAGTAGAGTGGAGTAGCGTAGAGCGGAATACAGTGTTGTATAAAGGATTTAAATGTCAGAGTGGGGTAGAGTAGAACGATGTAGAGTGGAGTAGAGTGGAATAGAGTTGGGTGGAGGAGAGTGAAGTATAGTAGGGTGCAGGAAGGTGGAGTAACGTGTTGTAGTGTGGAGTGTTGTAGAGGGGAGTGTCATACAGTGTAGTGTAGGATTTGGTAGGGTGGGGTAGAATAGCACAGAGTGGGGTAAAGTATTATAGAGTGGAGTAAAATGTCATAGAGTGGAGTAGAGTAGAGTAGTGCCGAACAGAGTAGAATGTTGTGGAGTGTCAGAGGGCAATGGAGTGTTGTAGTGTGGAGGGGCACAGAGTGGAGTGTTGTAGAATGCAGGGCTTAGAGAGTAGTAAAGTGGAATAGAGAGTTGTAGAATGGAGGGGTATAGAGTGGTGGGTATGGAGGGTCGTAAAGTGCATGGAGTGGCATAGAGTACAGTGGAGTGGCCAAGCATAGAGTGCAGTAAAGTATAGTAGAGTTGAGTGGCGTAGAGTTAGGTAAATGGGCATAGAATGAAGTAGTGTAGAGTGGCATAGAGTGTCGTAGAGTAGAACAGAGTGTCACAGTGAAGGGGCGTCGAGTGGAGTGGTGTAGAATGGAGTGGATTTGTAGAGTGGAGTGGTGTACAGTGGAGCCTAGTGGTCCAGAGTTAGTTAGAACAGAGGGTCGTAGAGTGGTGTAGTGTTGTACAGTGGAGAATCACAGAGTGGACGGTCAAAGAGTGGAGTGGAGTAAAGTGGCTTAAAGTGGAGTGGTGTAGTATGGAGTAGTGTGTTAAAGCATGAAGTGGTTTAGAGGAGAGCAGACTAGAGTGGAGCAGGGTAGAGTGAAGTATCATAGAGTGGAGTAAACCGTAGAGAGGAGTAAAATGTCATGGAGTGGGGTAGAGTAGTGGTGTAGAGTGGAGTACAGTGGAATAGCTTAGCGTGGAGTAGAGTGGAACAGAGTGGAGTGCAATAGAGGGGAGTAAAATGTTGTAGCGAGGAGTGTTTAGTGCAGGGTGTTGTAGACTGGAGTAGAGTAGGGTAGAGCAGTGTAGAGTGGAGTAGAATGTCGTGGAGTGCCATAGACCGGCCAGGAGTATCGTAGAGTGGTGTGGAATGTAATGGAATGGCATAGAGTGCTGGGGAGTGTTGTAGAATGGAAGAGAGTGGAGGGTCGAAGAGTGGAGAGGCATAGATTGGAGGGGCACAGAGTGGAGTAGAGTAAAGTGTTGTAGAGTGGAGTGTCGTACAGTGGAATGTTGAAGAGGGTAGGGGTGTACCGTGTAGCAGAGTGGAATAAAGTGTTGTAGAATGGAGTGGTGTAGAGTGGAGGGGTGTAGAGTGGCATAAGGTGCCATAGAGTAGAGAGGATTGGCATAGCATAGAGGGCAGCAAAATGAAGTGGAGTGGTGCAGAGTGGAGTTAATGGGCGTAGAGTGAAGTGGCATAGAGTGGGGTGTCGTAGAGTGGAGTGCCATACAGTGAGGTGGCAGAGTGTAGCTATAGTGAGGAGTGGCATACAGTGAAGTAGAGTGGTCTAGAGTCAAGTGGCATTGAGGGCCATAGAGTGGCATAGTGTTAGAGTGGAGTGGGGGCACAGAATGGAGATGAGTGGCATAAAGTGAAGTGACTTAGAGTGGTGTAGTGTGTCAGAGTGGAGTATCATAGAATGGACTGGCATAGCATGGAGTAGAGTGGCGTAGCATAAAGTGTTAAAGAGTAAACTAGAGTGTGGCAAAGTGGAGTGATGTAGAGTGGAGTGGTATAGAGTGGATTGAAGGACAGCAGAGATGTGTGATGTCACATACAGTGGAGTAAAGTTTTAGAGTGTAGTGAAGTAGCATGGAGTGTCCTCCAGTGCAATAAAATGGCATGGAGTGTAGTACAGTCAATTGGCATAGAGTGTTGTAGAGTGGCATAAAGTGGAGTGGCATGGAGATTCTTAGAGTTGAATGGAAGAGACTGGAGTGGCATAAAGTGTCATCGAGTGGCATAGAGGGTCATTGAGTAGCATAGAGTGCTGCAGAGTGGACTGGTGTGGAGTACAGTGGCATAGAGTGGAGAAGAGTGGTGTAGAGTGGAGTAGAGTACCACTGAGTGTCACAGAGCGGAGTGGCATAGAGTGGAGTGGCCTTGTAGGAAGCTGGCCTGGTGTGTGGTGGGTACCTATGGTACTTACACCTTATACCAGGTCTAGGTATCCCCTCTCAGTAAAGTGTAGACAGTGTCTAGAAGCCAGGCTCTCTAGAGGTAGCTGTGGATGAGCAGCCCAGGCTTATCTAGAAGACATGCAAAGCTTATACAATACTACTATAGTCATACAGGACATACAAGAAAGAAAACACATGGGTGCACAAAAATAAAGGTACTTTATTTTTGGAACACAGTATCAGAAAATACTAGAGAGCCAACCCTCCAATAGGAGGTAAGTGAATACTCTATATTTATATATATATATATATATATATATATATATATATATATATATATATATATACACAAATACATATATATGTATACTAATAAACAGTAAGAGGCATAAAAAGGGTAGCTAACAGTGTAAAATAGCAATAAGCAATAGTAGCCCTAGGGGGAGCCCAAACCATATACTAAGAAAGTGGAATGCGAACACATGGCCCCCACCTAGGTAAGTGAATCGTGTAGAGTGAGCTGGGAATACTAGGAAACTACACAGGTAAGTAATGCAGTACCCCTCAGCGACCAAGAATGCAGGAGTAAAATACTGGAAAAGAAGAAAAAGAAGATACCCAGAACAGCCTGCAAAGAACCAGCAACGTAATACCAAAGATGGAGACCTGTGAAGAGAGGATACCAAGTCCAGAAGTGTCTGTGGAGTCAAGGAAGAGTAGGAGGTACTACCCACCCAGAGGTACCTTTTGGAGTTGGTCGATGAAGAAGAAAGACAGGTCAGCACTGAAGCACAGAAGCTGGAGAAGAGTTCCTGGTGCGTGCACAAGGTGTCCTATGCTGGAAGCTGGATTGCAGATGGGTGTCGGTGAAGGAAATTCCACCAACAAGCATTGGTTAAGACTAATTTGCGGTTGGCAGAAAAGGGGTGCTGCCGGGTACCAGAAAGGTCCAGGAGGATTCTACCCAGTAGGGGGAATCACAGGGGACCCTCCGTATCTCAGAAGGCCCACAGGAGCAGAGGCAGCACCCACAGGTATTCCACAGGACAGGGACACAGAAGTTGCTGAAGCAGCCCACGCAGTACCACAGAAGTTGCTCCCACGTCACCAGAGAACCACACAGAGGCCCAGGAGTTGCAGGAGGAAGTGCTGGGGGCTGGAGATACACATCACCTGAAGTTCCCCTTGGAGGTGAAGCAAACAAGCCTTGGTAGCTACAAAGGACGTGGTGCATGGGTACTGTCTTCCGTGGAGTGGAAAGGACTTACCACCACCAAAGTGCGACAGCAGGTAGAGAGGACCAAGGGAGACTCTCCGGACCACCACCCGTGATGCAAGATTCATGCTACTCAGGATGAGGGGAGATCCACGCAGCCCGTCGTCGTTGCCGCCAGGTACCTGTAGTTACAGGGGAATGATGCCTTCACCCCAATGGAGATTCCTTCTTATTCTTGTGCAGGCTGAAGAGTTGTAGTCTTCTGAGGATGCACAGCTGGGGAAATGTTACAAAGCTGGCAGGAATTCTGGATACAAGGTTGCAGAAGAGTCTTCCTCGTGGATCTGCAGCTTGTAGGTTCCTGGAGGGTCCAGTCAGTTCCGGAACCCAGAAGTCGAAGCAGAGGTTGCAAAGGAGTCCTGTTGGAATCTTGCAAGCCGAATCTGAGGACCCACCCCAAAGGTAGACCCTATATAGCCCAAAGAGGAGGCCTGGTCACCTAACCAGGTAACTACCTATCAGAAGGTGCCTCTGAAGTCACCTGCCTGGCCTGCCACTCAGATGCTCCCAGAGTTCCCTGCCAACTTTGGAATCAAGATGGCAGAACCCAGGGACCCTCTGGTGGAGCTTTGGGCACCACCCCTGGGGTGGTGATGGTCAGAGAAGTTTGTCACTCCCCTTTCCATTGTCCAGTTTCACGCCAAAGCAGGGATTGGGGGTCCCTGAAGTGGTGAGGACTGGTTTATGCACAGAGGGCACCAAAGGTGCCATTCAAAGCAAAACCAGTGGGTTGGAGAGGCTACCCCTTCCAAGCCAGTCACATTTATTTCCACAGGGAGAGGGTGTTACCTCCCTCTCCCAAAGGAAATCCTTTGTTCTGCCTTCCTGGGCTTTGTTCAGATCAAGCAGGAGAGCAGAAAACTGTCTGACGGGTGGCAGCAGCGGGGCTGCCCAGAAAACCCTGTAAGACTGATGGTAGCAATGCGGGGTCCTCTAAGGAGCCCCCAGGGTGCATGGAATCATACTTCCAATATTTGCAACAGTATTGGGGTATGATTCGGACATGTTTGATGCCAAACATACCCAGGTTCGGAGTTACCATTATGTAACCTAGGTAGTGACCTATGTCCAGTACAGATATAAAATAGAGTCCCCCCGCACTCACAAAGTCCAGTAAAATGGGTCCGGAGTTCATGGGGGCATCTCTGCTAGTGCAGGGATGCCCTCACACACAGGTACCTGCACCCTGCCCTCTGGGCTGAGACTTACAGTGAACTGATGCAGTGACCTGTAGTTCACGCAGACTGCAATGGTAGGCCTGCAGAACAATTTGCATGGGCTCCCTATGGGTTGCAGAATAACTGCTGCAGCCCAAAGGGAACCCCAGTGCCCTGGTGACCTAGGTACCATATACTAAGGACTTACATAGGGGCACCAGTACGCCAATTGTGGGGATAAAAAGTTACCAGCAACCAAATTTGGAGGACAGAGCACAGTCACTGGGGTACTGGTAAGCAGGATCCCAGTGAACACAGTCAAACAGACTGACAAACAGGCCAAAAGTGGGGTAGCCAAGCTAGAAAGAGGCTACTTTCCTACAGGCCTAGACAGGCGTTGAGTAAAATGTCACAGAGTGAAGTGAGGTAGAGTGGTGTAGAGTACTGTAGAGTAATGTGTCGTAGAGTGCTGTGAAGTGGGAAATGCGCAGATTGGATTGATGCAAAGTTGAGTGCATAGAGTGGAGTGGTCCAGAGCAGCACAGAGTCCAGTAGAGTAGCATAGCGTTGAGTGGAGTAGGGTGGCATAGAGTACAGTGGTGTAGATTATTGTGAAGTGGTATCAAGTGTTGTGGAGTGTAGCGGTATAGAGTGGAGTGGCGTAGAGTGGAGTATGCATAGTGTGGTGGTGCAATACCATTAAGGCAAAATATTTTTAATTGAAAAGACCATTATGTCTGCACAGACAGAGGTCCTCATTGTGACAATGGCGGTAAAAACCGCCTATCGACGCAGCGACGGCCGCCAAAAGACCGTTGCCGCGGCTACCATCCGTCAGCCATAATATGACCCCACCTGGATTTCCGGCACAAGAAGGGTGGAAATCCGGCTGAGGCCATACTGGCAGATGGTGGTAAGGTAGCGCTGCTACCACCAGCAGCACCACGCCAGTAGCCCGCCGCCAGCCGTATTAGGAAAAATAATACGGCCTGGCGTTGCACTGCTGGCGGGTTCCGCTGGCGGTAGCAGGGCCCCGTCCCCTGCCGGAAGACACCCTGGATAAAGGTAAGTCGGGTTTGCGACAGGGGAGAGGGGGTGTTCTGTGGGTGTGTGCATGTATGTGTGAGTGTGTGCGTGAATGCAAGTGTGTTTGGTGTTGTTTGCATGCGTGTATGAAGGTGTGTGAGTGTGTATATGAATGTGGATGAATGCGTGTCTGCGTAAAGGTTTGGATGTGTGTGCGGATGTGTACGTGAATGAATGAATGCATGCTTGTATGTCTGTGTGGATGAATGTGTTTCTGCATGTGTGTGTATGTGGGAGGTTGGAAGGAGGGGGAGTGTGGATGGAGGGGTGGGGGTGTCTGGGGAGTGTTGGGGGGAGGGTTCCTCCTGTCACCGATATTCCCTGTCACTGATAGGGCCTACCGCCATGGTTTTCACGGCATTACGAACGCCACAAAAACCATGGCAGTAGGCAGGGTCATGATACCGCCGGCGGCACAATAGCGGCCGCCGGGCTGGAGATTGTTATCTCCAGCCTAGCAGCTGCTACCGCCATGGTGCTTCGAGTGGTACATTGACTAATTGGCTTCAGCCAACCCACCAATGTCATACAATGGCGGTAAGTACCGCAAGCCTGTTGGCGGTACTACCGCCACATTATGTACGATCGCCGGGGTCATAATGACCCTCATATAGTTTTACTGATAAAACTATACAGCGCACACACAATAATATGTGGAAAAAGCATTACCTAGTGTACTGGTCTGATTTGATCAGTATTAAAATATTTGTTTCCAGCCAACTTCAGAGTTACAAAAATTGTGCTTTCCTAATTTTGATATATTCAGAAATATTTGCACAGCTCATTTACAGACATTTCCTTTTTGTTATATGCTAGAAAATAATTATGATACTTACCCTGTAAGCATCTGTTCGTAGCAAGTAGTGCTGTAAATTCACATGGTCTGCGTACTCCTGTCACTTAGTGCTGTATCTGGTGATATCGAGCATGGACATTGATGCCTTTGTTAGATTGTTTTCCCGCAGGGGGGTGAGAAATGAGTGAAAAGGTATGTGTAAGAGGAAAGTGATGTCCATTATAAATGTAGCTTATATATACATGAAGTGCAGCTGCAATGATCATAGGCGTCCAGGAAGCCAGGAGGGCACCAGTGAATCTACAGCACTACATGCCACAAACAGGTGCTTACAGGGTAAGTAACATAATCTGTTCAACGGCATGTGTGGCTGTAGATTGACATGCTCTGCATAGTCTGTAAAACAGTCCCTCCTTTGAAGCGGTGGCTGCCCGGTCAGAGCTGTAGTAGTCTAAAAAAGGGTATGTAGCATTGCCTGACCTACACAGGCTTGTTGGCATGCTCAAACATCCAGTAGTGTTTAGTGAAGGTGTGTGGTGTGGACCATGTAGCTGCCTTACAAATGTCAGCTATGGGAATGTTTTCAAGCAAAGCCATAGTAGCTCCTTTTTTACAAGTGGAGTGAGCTCTAGGAGGAACAGGTAGAGGTATTTTAGCCTTCCTGTAGAAAGTCTGGATACATTTGACTATCAACCTGGCTATCCCCGATTTGGATATGGGTTTGCCTTTGTGAGGTAGAGAGAAAGCTACAAAGAGTTGTATTGTTTTCCTAAATGTTTTAGTTTTGTCCATGTAAAACATGAATGCTCTTTTGACATCCATGGTGTGAAGAGCTGTCTCTGCAACCAAATTGGGTTGTGAGAAGAAAACTAGGAGCTCAACAGACTGGTTGAGGTGAAATTGAGAAACCATCTTAGGTAAAAATTTAGGATTAGTTTGAAGAACTACTTTGTCTCTATGTATTTGAAAGAAGGGTTCTTCAAAAGGTTAATGCCTGGAACTCACTAACATGTCTGAGTGAAGTGATGGAGACTAAGAAAGCTACTTTCCATGAAAGAAATTGAAGGGAGCATGAGTGAAGAGGCTCAAAATGAGGTCCCATGAATCTAGTGAGTACAATGTTAAGGTTTCACGAGGGACTGGGTCATCCAAGGTGAAATGGCTCATTTTAGTCCTTCCATGAAAGATTTAATAATTGGAATTTTGTATAGTAGATATGTCGTCTATTTTGGAGATATGCAGCTATGGCTGCATGATGGAAGTGTAAGCGACATTTGCTTTCTGCAAATGAAGCAGATCGCAAACATTTCTTGTACCATGGCTTTCGTTGGATCAATGTGTCAGAGTTGGTAGTAGCAAACAAAATGTTTCCATTTTGCATCATAACAAGCTCTAGTGGTTGGTCTGTGTGCTTCCTTGAGAATGTCAATACATTCTGCAAGCAAATCAAGATAGCCAGACTCTGTGACCACAGGAGCCATTTTGCAAGGTTGAGTGACTGGGGGTCTTGATGTCAGATTTGTCATTGATTCCGTGTGAGAAGGTCCGGCCTGTTGGGGAGCTTACGTGTGGGACTAAAGAGAGATCCAGGAGAGTGGTGAACCAAGGCTGGCATGCTTATGTCGGAGCCACAAGGATCATAGTGAGAGATGTTTGCCTGAGCTTCCAAACCTGAAAAGGAATGAGAGAGAGGTGGAAAAGCATAAGCAAATATCCCTGACCAACTCATCCATAGAGCATTGCCCTTGGATAGTGGGTGTGGATATCTGGAGATGAAGTTTGGGCATCTTGCGTTTTCTGCTGTGGGAAAAAGGACTATGTGAGGAGCCCCCCACTCTTTGAAATATGACTGGAGGGCCTTTGGGTGGAGAGGACACTCAAGAACTTGTTTGTGAATCCTGTCAAGTAGGTCTTCAAAGATGTGGTCCATTCCTGGGAGATATTCCGACAGCAGCTGAATGTGATAGTGAAGAGCCCACTTCCATAATGTCCGAGACAGGTGTGATAGTTGCAAAGACCGTGTCTCTCCTTGTTTTTGAAAGCAATAAATGGCTGTCATGTTGTCCGTCCAGATTAGGACAACCTTTTAAGAAGGGGAGTTAGGAAAGCTTTCAGTCGAAGGAATATTACCTGAAGCTCCAGGTAGTTGATGAGGAGGAACTGGTGTTTGGCATCCCATAGACCTTCTACTGTCAAGTCTTGGAGGTGAGCACCTCAACCCCTCCGTGATGCATCTGACGTTAGTGTTATGTGAGAAACAGTGTCTAGAAAAGGCCGCCCATTCAAGTGGTTGTTGGTGTTCCACCATTGCAGAGAGCGGTGAGTCTGGCGGTCTAACTACACTAGATCTTCCAGGTGTCCATGTGAGTGAGACAGTTGGCAAGATAGCCAGTGCTGTAGGGGACGCATGTGTAGTCTTGAATGGGGAACTATAGGAAAGCAGGAAGCCATCACCCCCAAGAGACACATGATTTTCCTAATTGTACAACATTGGTTTTCCTGAAACTGAGGCAGAATTTTCTGAAAATTCTGAATGCAAGCTGGTTTGGGGGTATGCTAACCCTAAGTGTGCCTTCACTATTGCTCTCAAGTAAGGTTGAACTTGTAGAGGCTGAAGATGAGGTTTGGTTATGTTGATAGGGAACCCTAGTTTGAGAAGGAGATCCACTATCAGCGGAGTGTGTTGTTGACACTGATGCAGTGTACTGGCTTTGATGAGCCAGTGTTCCAGGTAAGGAAACACATGGACACTTTGTCTTCACAGGTTGCCTGCAACCACTGCCAAGCATTATGTGAATACCCGGGGAGCAGTAGTCACCCCAAACAAAAAGACTTTGAATTAATATTGTTTTCCTGCAATGACAAGTCTTGGTCCATGGTGATCGTGTCCGAGATGGAATGAAAGTGTTGGAGTCTTCTCCCGACAAGTGTTGCATGGTCGGGGGAAGGTGTAAGTAATCGCTGTTTGGCAGTTGAGGTGGAACCGCGTGTGGTGGCACTCTTTCCTTTCCCTTTATAATTTGCCTGCTTTAGGGTCCTCTGAAGTAGCCGCTACCATAAGAGGACTGGGGCTACTTGTTTTGGGACATGGAAGCCTCTGTAGTGGAGGATTTTTACATTTCCCTGTACCCTGGGTGTCAAAAGGAACCTCTATGTGTGGGAATTTGTAAAGGCACCCATGGACTTGATGGTGTCAGTGGCCTTTTTCATTTTATCAAGTTTTGTATCCACTTGCGGTCGTAACACCTGCTCCTTGTCAAAAGGCATGTTTAAGACTGCCTGTTGGACATATGGCTTGAAGCCAGAACACCGAAGCCAAGCATGCCTTCTCAAGAGGATACTGGCTGCCATGCCTGCAGCATTGAGGGCACCGAATGGAGTTGTTTGTAATAATTTGGTCCTCAGAGACAATTTGCTCTCCTTCTTACGGTGCTCTTCAGTGAGGTATTGCAACAATTTCTCCTTCTCGTACCAGTCTGCCTAATTGTATCGGGCCAAAGGGGCTTGAGAATTGGCAATGCGCCAATGATTTGTGGCTTACGCAGCCACCCTCTTAACTGCATCAATTCATTTACTCTCCTTTTCTGGGGGAGGAGAGTCCCTGGTTGCTTGATTATTAGCCCGCGTACGGGCGGTGGTGACCACTACAGAGTCAGATGTACTTGTGCTCTGATGTAAAGGGGATCGGAAGGAGTCGCCTTATTCTTCTTATCTACTTTGGTGTGATAACTCTAGAGCATACAGGTTCTTTAAATATCTTCTCCGCAAGTCTGAACATACCAGGGAGCATGGGAAGATATTGCGAGTCCCTGCGTGTGAAGGAGAGGGATTCAGCAAGAAGTTGTGCTCTATGGGCTCTTTGTTAAGCTCTACGTGGTGGAATGCTGCCACCTTTGAAACTACCAGTTGATTTGAGATAGTGTCCTCTAGAGGGTAGGGGCGAGCAGCATAAACATACAGGTCATTAGGTGTAATGGGATCAGAGTCATATGCATCCCATGGATCAGTATCATCAGGTGGACCACCTAATCTCCCAGTGTAAGTCTGGGTTGACCGCTGAGGTGTGTCATTCCCTTGTAAAGGTGATTGAGGTGGAGAGTGGAGAAGGGAAGGAGGTGAAAGAGGAGACAGAGGTGGTGGAGAAGGATAGTGGGCTGGGCTGGTAGCCTTATCCTTTGTCCACTTCTTTGTAGGGACAGGAACGTCCAAGACCTCCTCAACTGTCAATTTATTCTTTAGAAGCACAGGAGAGGAAGGAGTTGCTAAAATGTGGCATATGCCCTGTAGGAAGTTGGCTCTGTATGCACTATTTCAAAGTAAGAAATAGCATGCACAGAGTCCAAGGGTTCCCCTTAGAGGTAAGATAGTGGCAAAAAGAGATAATTCTAATGCTCTATTTTGTGGTAGTGTGGTCGAGCAGTAGGCTTATCAGAGGGTAGTGTTAAGCATTTGTTGTACACACACAGGCAATAAATGGGGAACACACACTCAAAGACAATTCCAGGCCAATAGGTTTTTATATAGAAAAATATATTTTCTTAGTTTATTTTAAGAACCACAGGTTCAAGATTTACAAACAATACTTTAAATGAAAGGTATTTCACTTAGGAACTTTAGGAACTTTGAATTAGCAAAATAGCATATACACAGTTTTCACACAAATGGCAATAAGCTATTTTAAAACTGGACACTGTGCAATTTTCAACAGTTCCTGGGGGAGGTAAGTGTTTGTTAGTTTTGCAGGTAAGTAAACCACCTACAGGGTTCAAAGTTGGGTCCAAGGTAGCCCACCGTTGGGGGTTTAGAGCAACCCCAAAGTTACCACACCAGCAGCTCAGGGCCGGTCAGGTGCAGAGATTAAAGTGGTGCCCAAAACGCATAGGCTTCAATGGAGAAGGGGGTGCCCCGGTTCCAGTCTGCCAGCAGGTAAGTACCCGCGTCTTCGGAGGGCAGACCAGGGGGGTTTGGTAGGGCACCGGGGGGGACACAAGTCAGCACAAAAAGTACACCCTCAGCGGCACGGGGGTGGCCGGGTGCAGTGTGCAACAGGCGTCAGGTTTGCAATGTAGTTTAATGGGAGACCCAGGGGTCTCTTCAGCGATGCAGGCAGGCAAGGGGGGGGGGCTCCTCGGTGTAGCCACCACCTGGGCAAGGGAGAGGGCCACCTGGGGGTCGCTCCTGCACTGGAGGTTGGATCCTTCAGGTCCTGGGGGCTGCGGGTGCAATGTCCTTACCAGGCGTCGGGTTCTTAGAAGCAGGCAGTCGCGGTCAGGGGGAGCCCCTGGATTCCCTCTGCAGGCGTCGCTGTGGGGGCTCAGGGGGGTCAACACTGGCTACTCACGGGCTCACAGTCGCTGGGGAGTCCTCCCTGTAGTGTTGGTTCTCCACAAGTCGAGCCGGGGGCGTCGGGTGCAGAGTGCAAAGTCTCACGCTTCCGGTGGGAAACGTGTGTTCTTTCAAAGTTACTTCTTTGTTGCAAAGATGCTTCTTCCTTGGAGCAGAGCCGCTGTCCTCGGGAGTTCTTGGTCCTTTTAGATGCAGGGTAGTCCTCTGAGGCTTCAGAGGTCACTGGACCCTGTAGAATGCGTCGCTGGAGCAGTTCTTTTGAAGTGGGGAGACAGGCCAGTAGAGCTGAGGCCAAAGCAGTTGGTGTCTCCGTCTTCTCTGCAGGTTTTTCAGCTCAGCAGTCCTTCTTCGTCTTAGGTTGCAGGAATCTGTTTTCCTAGGTTCTGGGGAGCCCCTAAATACTGAATTTAGGGGTGTGTTTAGGTCTGGGAGGGCAGTAGCCAATGGCTACTGTCCTTGAGGGTAGCTACACCCTCTTTGTGCCTCCTCCCTGACGGGAGGGGGGCACATCCCTATTCCTATTGGGGGAATCCTCCAAAATCAAGATGGAGGATTTCTAAAGGCAGGGGTCACATTAGCTCAGGACACCTTAGGGGCTGTCCTGACTGGTGGGTGACTCCTCATTGTTTTTCTCATTATCTCTCCTGGACTTGCCGCCAAAAGTGGGGGCTGTGTACAGGGGGTGGGCATCTCTACTAGCTGGAGTGCCCTGGGGCATTGTAACACGAAGCCTGAGCCTTTGAGGCTCACTGCTAGGTGTTACAGTTCCTGCAGGGGGAGGTGTGAAGCACCTTAACCCAGAGCAGGCTTTGTTTCTGTCCTCAGAGAGCACAAAGGCTCTCACCACATGGGGTCAGAAACTCGTCTATCAGCAGCAGGCTGGCACAGACCAGTCAGTCCTGCACTGAACAATTGGGTAAAATACAGGGGGCATCTCTAAGATGCCCTCTGTGTGCATTTTTTTAATAAATCCAACACTGGCATCAATGTGGGTTTATTATTCTGAGAAGTTTGATACCAAACTTCCCAGTATTCAGTGTAGCCATTATGGAGCTGTGGAGTTTGTTTTTGACAGACTCCCAGACCATATACTCTTATGGCTACCCTGCACTTACAATGTCTAAGGTTTTTCTTAGACACTGTAGGGGCATAGTGCTCATGCACCTATGCCCTCACCTGTGGTATAGTGCACCCTGCCTTAGGGCTGTAAGGCCTGCTAGAGGGGTGACTTATCTATGCCATAGGCAGTGTGAGGTTTGCATGGCACCCTGAGGGGAGTGCTATGTCGACTTAGTCATTTTCTCCCCACCAGCACACACAAGCTGGCAAGCAGTGTGTCTGTGCTGAGTGAGGGGTCCCTAGGGTGGCATAAGACATGCTGCAGCCCTTAGAGACCTTCCCTGGCATCAGGGCCCTTGGTACCAGGGGTACCAGTTACAAGGGAATTACCTGGGTGCCAGGGTTGTGCCAATTGTGGAGACAATGGTACATTTTAGGTGAAAGAACACTGGTGCTGGGGCCTGGTTAGCAGGGTCCCAGCACACTTCTCAGTCAAATCAGTATCAGGCAAAAAGTGGGGGGTAATTGCAACAGGGAGCCATTTCGTTACATGCCCTCTTGAATATGAAGATTGGGCTGTCTAGTGTCCATCTTTTCAAGATTTTGCTGGATTGGAGAAGAGCTGGTGGAAGACTGCCCGGAGTCCTTCAGTTTCGAGGGTTTTAGCGATGAATATTTGTGAACTGGGATCTTGGTCAGAGCCGAAGTCAAAGCAATCGGCTGCTGGATTGGTCCCGAGGTTCGGATTGACACTGAAGCGATTTCTCGATCTGAGGTGATCAAGGTCGAAGCAGAGACTGAGGTTTTAGACTTTGCAGCCAATTTTGGCACCAAGCCGGGGCGGTCGAAATAGTCTTTCAGTGCCGACCATGGTTAAGAAGCAGTGGTGGACCAGTGACCTCTAGGATAGGCTGTAGGGCCTTCCTTGGAGGGATTCTGTGAGAGAGCAGGGGTCACAGTACTCACGCGCTGGGAAGAAAAAATTTCTTGGCTCTCGATGTCGAACTTCACATCAGACTGGGAGCTGTCTGAGATGGAAAAAAGTTTCCTCCTGTTGCACTGTTTCCTCCTGGGCAAGTTCTTCCCAGAAGAGATCTGGGGTAACATCCAGCATCTTTTGGTCTATCGCAAGTCGATGAGCCCTTTGGTACCAAAGTTTTTTTTTATATCTAAACGAATTGCAGGAGTAACAGTTAAAATCAGTGTTCTGGAGAAAGGCAAAGGTTGCACACAATGTGTTGGTCAGTGTGCAGGAACCTAACATGGCATCTCAGACAGAAGCAGAGTGGAGAACGATCCATCAGGGACCATTTCCATTAATGCCGGGGCGACGCAGAAGGTAGGCCTGAGACAGGTGCTAAAGCCCCCCAAAGGGGGGGGGGTCCGTCAAAGCCCAAACCGTCAAAAAAATATAGTGAGTGCTGAGATAGAAAGGAACAATCAAATACAATACTGTCAGAACATAAGAGAGATATAAAACCAAACTGAGTCGAAGACACAGAGCAGAAGCACACATGTCCGAAACCGAAAGCAGAAAGAAAACAGTCCAACAAAAGAGTCAATGCCCATGTGCAATATCACCAAGAGGAGGAGTCACTCGATCTCATGACTCGAAAGACTTCTTCAAAGAAAAACAACTTGCTCCACTCTGGACCTAACACTAGATGTCAGGAGTATGCAGAGCATGTGAATCTACAGCCCCACACGCCATAAAACAAGTATTTCTTTTCATAACCCCAGATTGTCAAATACTCCCACTCTGAAGTCAGAGAAAGAAAAATAAAACACCATGCTCCCTCGGAAGACACAGACTGACATTAGACATCTGTATCTGAACTCACAACAAATGTAACACAATAAGAACAAAATTTTAAGGCCTGTTTACAGAAAGGGAGCACATGTGGAGGAACATAGTAAACAGGTTATGCTCTACGGGAGGGATTAAGACATGCTGGGCAGCCTAAAACAAATAAAGCCAGCAAAAAGAAAGCAAGCAAATGTGAGTTATAAACTACAAGCCCAATGGAAAGCAATGCCCCAAATGCTATCTTAAGTGAACGTCCATGATGTCCTTTAGAAGTCATTAGCAACCAAACAGCTGCACTGTCGGGTAGGCTTCCACCTAAAAAAAAGGCTATTCTTTCTTGGGCGTTCAGGACTGCTTTGGCTTTGTTTTATTGCAAAACTAATAATAAAAACATGTTAAAATCCATTTATTCTGACTCACAAATGGTAGTATGACATGGAGCATGGTAGATGCACCTCACACCTCAGCTCACATTAAAAGTAAAATCATTTAGATTCACCCTTGATACCAACCTCTTCTTCAAGATGCACTTTGCCAATGAAATATAGGCAGCACAGAACTACCTTTCAAAGCGGTAAGTAAAGCCCTACCTACCCACAGCAGGTTTGATAGTAGACTACCCACGCTCTGGTCTGTCTAATAAGTGAAAGGGCTGAGAATATACAACTACTTTAACCCCTAACGTGAAGGACCTACACTGATTCTCAAAACCTCATACATTGCTTAAAACTTACTTCCCTTAAAAGCATCATAATGTGGCACAACACCATATCAGCACAAAAAAAAACTAACTATACCCCTGAAGTCAATGTAACACAAGGCCCTCAAAGTAAAGTCAGATTCTAACCAATAAAGAGAAAACCAGGAATGTCGCCTTCACTCTCTCTGCAGGAAGGATGTGCATCAGGCTTCCACCTCCACTATATAAGGAACTGAAAATCCACTTTTTCAATGATCACCCTAGGGACAAACATTAGGCCAACCCACCTCCTTGGAAGATTGATCTGGCAACAGGAAATCTCTCTAATTGCTCACAATACCTCAGTCCCCATCATTTTTTAATTCTTCCCTGTAGAAGTAAATTCATTAAGTAAAAGTAATTAACATGATTCCATGCTTTAAGGCTCCCAACACATTTTCACAAATGCCTCAGCTCTGTCACTCCCAGTGGATATTCAAGAATGCCATACTACATATGCCATTGTACTCACCAACGTGGCTTGTCCCGCAGTTTAGGTGGCTGAAAGTTACTTTTTGACATTATCATTAATGCCCTGCAAAGAATGAAGAAGGTCATGTAAATAGAGTATATGCGGTTCTAACAGAGATAAAAAGGGTTAAACAGAGGGGTGCACAGCAAGCAGCGCACACACATTGATAAAGTGGGTAGTGGCACAGGGACCCCGCATTTGCATAACGCATCATAGAGTAAGAGCGAGAGGCACAGGACAAGCATAACTCATCAAAGAGATAAAGCAGTAGATGGACAGGGCATACACAGCTACTCATAGTAATAAAAAGCAAGAGAGAGATGTACGTAGGAAATTCAGGACATCTAGATAAAGGAGGAGAGACACAAGAAACTAGAGCAGAGACAGATAAAATCATCTTCATAGTGATCAGGCTACTCTGAGCCCTTGTGCTTCTTCCTTCAAAACTAGTTATTAATTGACAGCTGCTGCAGTATGGGATCAAATAGTCCCCTACAAAAACACTAAGATTTTAAAGGTTTTTAGAGGACCCTAGAGGCACCCATTCCCACTAATTCCCTGTGCATGACCCACAATTACCAGTTTTTTAAAATCTAACTCTGAAGCATGGCAGACATTTGAAGAATGTGGATGGGTCGTTTATGAGGGGAGAAAGACAGTCGGTCAGAAAATGCAAAGCGAAGCTGTTTAACAGCTCGAAGGATGATGACTGTTAAGACCAAGTTAGGGCCTCACTGTGGCATCTCAAATAGTTTAGGAGGAACACATGTGGCAAACCTTTATAAACCACAGGTGATTTAAATAAGGAAGGTTGGTCCGGCAAACGCAAAAATGCCAAAAGAGCTAAAAAATAACCTTTAATAGTGCCCAGTGCAAAACCCTGCTGGGCCAAAGATCAAACTAAGAATAAAACATCCAACAGTTTGGCTTGTAAAGGGTCTGTCTTTGGACTCCACACCAGGCCGCCAATTTATTTCAGCACCTGGCACTACATTTGGTGGAAAGTCAGACACAGCCAACTGATGTAGCTCACTCTCCATGCATGGAGGTACAGATTGCACAAGTTAAGGTGAAGGTCCCCTGCCCTGCTGTTGCGACAGAGTGCTTTTCTTTAGTGGAAGCGTGACCTCAGGTCAGATGCTCTTGTCCAGACGTTACGGGTACCACAGTCCTAGCCCAATCCAGACCCACTAGCATGACTTAGGCCCGGTTGTTCCTGTTCTTTTTCAGAACTCTTAGAGGGAGAGGGAGAGGCAGAGGAGGGAAGCCAGAATGCATTTTCTAGTGAATGTCATCATGGAAACTCAAGCATGCAAAATCTTTGGCACTGAGCATTCTTGACAGTGGCATACGTATTTAGCCAGAATTCTCCCCTCTGCTAGAAATTGCTCATGCTATCTCGAGATGTAGATGCCTTTTGTGGTCCTCCAGATGCCAACAAATGAGCTAATCTGCCAAAGGCCCTAGTGCTCCAGCCAACTGCAAGGGAGCAGAGCCCCTGGGCACAGGACCCATAACCCTACTCTGCCTTGCTTGTTGCAGCACCACATGATAGCAGGGTTGTTTGTGAGAACATTCTCTAGCCTCCCCTTGATGGAAGGCAGGCAGACATTCCACCAAACAAATGACCCACAACTCCAACAAATTGATATGGAACCAGATCTCCACAGGAGAAGTGAGTTTCTTGATGTTCAATGCCCCAGATAACCTCGCCGCCCATCAATGAAGCATCTGTCATCGCAATCAGCCATGGATGGGGAGAGAGAAGTTCCTGCCACCAGGCCAATTGTGGTTAAGCAGCCATCACTGCAGATCATGACTGCAGATCTTGTGCAGTCTCCTCTAAAAAATCTGATTGGCATCTGACAAGTTTCTTTGGTGCTGTGTCAAACGAAACTTAAGATTCCATTGCATTTCCTGCATATGCCACGTGGTGTAGTCAATGAAAGGTCCTGAACTATACCATAGCCAGGACACCTCCAATAAAAGGAAGCCTCTGTGAAGGAGTCAGGAGAGACTTCAGCTCACTGATCATGAACCCCAATGGTTTCAAGAGGTTCCCGGTCATCTGGAGGAGGACTTTGACTTACTGTGGAAAGCCCGCCTTCAACGTCCAGCAGTCAAGGTAGGGGAAAACTGTAATGCCCGACTGTTGAAGATTGGCTGTGACCACCACCATCAAGGGGCCATGGTAAAGCCAAAGGAGAGCATGTCAAACTGAAAATGCTACTGGCCTACCCTAAACTGAAGGTAATGTCTGTGGAACTGCAGGATGTGTATATGAATATTCACTTTCTGCAGATCCAATGACACAATCCAGTCACTCGGGCCAGGGCAAACAAAATCTTGGCCAACATGAGCATTTTGAAATTATCCATCTACGGGAAGGATGAAGATTTATGATGAACCATAGGCCCCCATCTTCTTTAGCACATGAAGTAAAACTCATACCTCCTGCATCAGAACGAGCAAGTGTTCCTCTGAGATTCACTCTGCTGGAGGGGAAAATCAAACATAGTGGAAAGAAAGAGTAGGGTATAGCATGCTGAACAATTTGAAGGATCCATCTGTTGGTTGTGATGGCTCACCACCCAGGAAATAAGAAATGAATCCTGCCTCCTACAGAGTGGCTGTGTGCCACTAATAGCAAGCTAAGGCAGCTAGGTGGCAGTTCTTGTAGGGGAAGGGGACGTGAGAACTGGTGCCCATGATGGTCTGCATGTTGCCTGCCCGATCCACATCCCTAGCCTCAAAAGGATTGAAGTTATTGCAGCAGATGCTGGGAAGACTGATGTTGCATATGCGTCAGCTTCTTGGAATAGCCTGGAAATTTCTGTTAGTGTTCAAGGAACAGTTTGTCAGAAGTCAAAAGATCCAGAGACTGTGCTATGGCTCTACTCTTTTCTAAATGTTCCAAGGCTGAATCAGCTCAGATGTGACTGGCTCAGGCTGTAAGTTTTCCTTAATCACATTTGTCTTAATCTCAGAGGAGAGTTGTAGGTTGAAGATCTAGCTTACCGTTGAATTTTCACTGCAAAATAACCACTCTGCTCCATTGGAGAAGTTAAACCATGTATCAGAGTAAGTATCTAGCTCAGTGTCCTCTTCGAAGTCCATGTTAAAACTGGCATCCTTATAATGAAGATGTAAATCATTCTCATCCCCACTATCATCATCTATGGGCGGTGGTGGTAAGCTTTTATCAGAATCAGAGCCAAAAAGATACTGAAGCCTCTGAGGACGTGCCAGCTTTGTCAGGGGATGGGGAAGGGGCATAGGATTGTAACCAGGCTGTATGGTGTTTAGATATGCATTAGTAATTTCATAGCCCAACATCGATTATGATTATGTTGAAGTCGTTCCGGGGTCAGACATTGGAACCAGCACTGGATCTTTGTCTGGTTCTGGCAATGGTACCTACATTGACACAGGACGGATTGAGGTAGGTTGTGGAGCCGGGGAGGAACTCTTTAGCACAGCCTGTAAGCAGCCGTTGTCTGGTCCAAAGGAATCAGGAAGCATTTAGAAGTGATCTGCTGGCAGTAGCCTGTCTGAGGGCCCTTGTGGACCCTAGGTGCCTAAGGTGCACCACAGGGAGCTGGAAGAGTGTCAAATATCTGAAATATGGTGTTCTTAAAGGCTTCAATCTGCTGTGGCATCGCTGATGGCCTGGGAAATCAGGGCACACCAGGCATAACTGAGGAATGGGTTCTGCAGCTAGGGATCTGGATAGAGACCAACAGACAATGTGACACCCTTGTGCTTTCTCTTTAGATATCAAATGGCGGGATGAGGTTGCGTTCAACACTGCTTTCTTGTGTTTTTTTTCGATTTCTACTTTGACTTACCAGAGGACTTCGACCACAAAGTCTAACTCTTGCAGGAACTGCCTCTGGAATATGAGTAGGTACTTTGTGCTCCACTTGAAGTGGGACTTATGCAACGTACGCTACTTCTTCTTGATGTTTGTGTGCGCTTCTCGTTTCCAGACTCCATTTGGGTGCATTTGGGTACATGAGGGCATATTGCTGCATAGTTTCGAGTTGAGCCCCCAGCCCAAACACCAGAGACACATCTTGTACGGGTCTGTGACCAACTTCTGTATCCTACAGACATGATATGGTTTAAAACGTGTAGTCCTAGGAGGGGACATAATTCTCTAGCATACTAGATTTTGCTTTAGGAGTCACTGGAGTTTCGATGAAATTGGGAGAAATGCTCTGAATCTGCATCGGAAGGTGTGGAAAGGAAGGAACTGATATCAACCTATAGCAGTGGCACCTATAAGCGACTCAGCTCTGTTCCGGGACAGTACGGAGCCAGCATGGAGGCACATGGCAAAACCTTGTGGTGCCCAGCAGTACTGCTGAAACGTTCTGGCATCTGGGGGACTATTCTAACATGAAGAATCTGCAGTTAGAAGTGTCCATCAGAACTGTGGTTTCAACCCAGATACAACACCATCCATCAACTCCCTCTTATCCAATTGTGACTCCTTTCACCTGTTGATTATAATGAGTTATTATCATATATTAGATTCAAAATATTGATAGCTCAAAAATACCTACTTAGGAAGAGGAACGTGCCACAGAAAAACTGAGAGATGCCGGCAAAAAAACCCTAGTAAAAACTGTTGAAGTAGCAGCTTTCTTTTTGAGGCACTTGTTCAGTCCTACAAGTGGTTGTATGCAGTTTCCAACCAGTTGTGCTTGAAGCAAACAAGCCTACGAATGATATGAGCCAGTGGACATATCACAGAGGTAAAGTGGGCGATGGGACATTGGGCATGCAGGTTTCATTACAGAAATAAAGGAGGCAGTGGAACATTGGAACTGAAGGCCTCTCTGACCTATATGTGCCTTTACAGAGATAAAGACGGCAAAGGAACCTTGGATCTGATGGACTTTTGACAAAAATAAGCAGTCATGTAATTGATGAGACACAGGTTATGTAGGGTCAACAAAAAGAATAAGGTGGATGAAAAAGAGGGACAGAGGGCATACAGGGATAATAATTGTGATAAATTAGGAAGAGTTTGCCAGTAATCTTTTGTTCAGAATTTGGGCACTTGATAGCTTACTGTAAATGTGAATTTCGGGTATGACATTTAGCTGCCTGTCATTGAAACTGAGTAAATAACAGCTTTGAGACTTTGTAAAAAGGAGGACAGCATAAACATCATACTGTGGTTGGGTAGGTGATAGCTGACTACGATTTGGGAACAGTATGCTAACTGCATCAGATTCGGGGGTCGACTTCTACATAAATTTGGAAAATGAGAGCTAACTGCAATTGCAGATTTTGAAGGATGGGGCAGCAGCTGCACTCTGAAATTGTTGGCGGGGATGCGAATGGCCTGGAATTGGGTGGCTGGTTGGCAATAGTGTGCATATGAAAGATTCTAATAAAGAGGCTATGCGACATGGGAAAGACAAGCACAGGATGAACAAAGCAAGCCATCGATGAGTTAGCATGCAAATGAGTGACAATAAATCCAACCAACCAGTAGGTAAGCAATGGGCGAGATTTACACATACTGAAAAATGTTGGTAATCCAACATTAGTGTTTTTGCAAACAGACAGCTTCACTGACTGGTAGCCTCGACCTATCGTGGGATGGCAAAAGCCTTGAAATGGTTGTTAAGTGTGGCCGGTAGGCAAACATTTGCAAATAGCGGTATATCTCTTACCTCATTGGATGAAGGTCGAACATAGGCGGCTGTAGCTCAGCCAGTTCGATGGCGGTGATTCCTATGGCCCAGATGTCACAGAGCTGATTGTAGCCACCTTTCCTCTCGACGGCGGCCACCTCTGGTGCCATCCTGCACATAGCAGAGGAGACAGGGAGGGACGGATATTCAACAGGGAGACACGACGACATATAGTGGTTCGAAAAGAATACGATAGGAAAACAAAACATCACACTCTCATTTGAGCAGCTCCTTAGCTCCTATTCTCACAGTTATCATGTAGGAGTAAGGCTGCCATTAGGGAGCAGCGGCCTCAGGCAAAATAAAGCAATAATATTAATATTGTTCACTTGTCAAAAAAACACACCACAAAATGAACAGTATCACAGAACTCACATCAGAAATGGTATTATTACGTAAATTCGATATGCTTGATAATTTTTGCTAATTAGATGGGGGACTTACGCGGGCCGGTAACAGTATATCCCCTAATAGCCTGGCATCACAAACTTCCATGCCCAGAATTAGAGAAAACATGCAGGTTCCTTAAATAACATACTAGTATGTCGCTCCCTAATTTCGTTCCTACACCGATAACACTGGTGGATTGTTACTCCATTAAGACTTGTAATGGAGGTCTAAATGGTGCTCATTTTATCGACCTCAAAACGCTAAAAAATGAAATGGGGAGTCAATCTACCCATTTACAAACTTTTCATGTGGAAGTTATATTAGGACACTCCCAGCTGGTATTCAGACTTTTACACTATTTCGTTAAGGTTACAGTAGTGTGATGCGGGGGGGGGGGGGGTAGGGGATAGAGGCTAATTGAGCATTGTACTTACCAGTAAGGTGTCCCAATGAACGACTTCCTCTTGGCCACTGATGCAGTGATTTCTGCGGACACACCAAAGTCCGCTACAAGGGAGAAGAAAATAAACAAAACAGCTAGTAAAAACAAAAAAAATCCGCGCTCCCACCCCTGTCCAATGTAAAATATTAAATCATTTGGAAGATTGCTCATGAGATTAGTAGCACAGGGTAGGTCAGGATCGAACCATGTCTTAATGCCCCTCTTGGTGAAAGCAGCACCGGACATCTAAAGGTGCTGATCCGACACGGATTCCTCTACAATGAAGAATAGCAAAACCTTGTTTGGTGCTGAGTGCTTAGAACTAGAGGCCTCACTGTGGCTCAACAACTTAAGATAGAGCAGCTCAATGACCATTTCATCAAGTGACAAATTCATCAAGTGAGCTTCCTCCTAAATCAGTCTCTTCAGAGCTGTAGCAGAAGATGTTTGGAACAAAGCTTTAAGGACAGTTTGCTGGACTTGCGCCTCTTAGGGCATGAATGCCCACACAATGTTCGGTAAAAATGTAAATGGCAAACCATGTTATAGCTTTACGGGTGTCCCCAAAGGGACATTACCTAGGGAAGCCACAGTAAGCCTATTTTGAGTGAAATGTGCTCGGGTCACAGTGTGTAGCCTGTGTTTTCTTCTAGTCTAGCGAAGCCACTCTGGAAATTTTTCCTTGATGGAGCTTGCCAAAAGCTACAAAGAACTGCACTGGCTTTCAAAATGATTTAGAATGGTCGATATAATACGTGAGGGTTCTTTTGACATTTAAAAAGAGTAAGGTCTTTTAGGGTGAAAGGAGACAGCCTTAGGCAGAAAACAAAGGTTTGTTCTAAGGATATCTTGATCTTTCTGTATTTGAATAAATAGATTTTCCACTGTCAGAGCTTGTAGTTCACTAACTATATAGGGTCAATTGATAACAATGAGGAAGGCCACCTTATATGAAAAAAACTACAATGGGCATGAGTGCGAAGAGGCAAACGGTGTCCCCATGAACCTGGTAAGAACAATGTAGAGTCCATATGAGGGGACTGGTGGGGCTCTTGGAGGAATTATTTTTTTAGGCTTCCCATTCCACTAGTATTTGGCTAAACGTACCCTGATTGAAGTGTATGCTAAGGTTTATTTCTGTAGGTGCAATAACCAACAAGTAATATCTTGCGAGAGGTCTGTAGGGGGTGACTGGTGAAACTAGAGCAAAAGTGAAAAAAATATGTCTGCATAGCAAGCACTAGTTGTGGGCTTATTGGCCTCCTTAAGCATTAACATGCACTATTCTAGAATTTGAAAATACCCACACTCTAAGACCTTAGGCGACAAACCCCTAAATGTAATGCCCTGAAGCTAAGGTGCTGTGTATCTGTGTATCTGACCCTAATATTGCATGATGAGTCTGGAGTACAGAGGCAGCCACTATGTGCATTCTGTGTACAGACATTTCCAGAAACTGCACCATGGCTGTCTTGCCCAGGTAGATACTTTAAGAATGATCCTCACAGAAGCCTGCCTTATCATCCTCACAATGTATAGTTCTAGTGGTAGTAGAGGAAAGGCACACTAAAAAAAAACCAACCGGTTCATTCACAGAGCATTGTCAGTTGACTGTAAGTGGAGATACATGGAGATGAAGCTTTGGCATTTTGAATTCTTGTTACAAGTTGATCGCTGTGTTTCCCAGCATGGAAAAATGCTGAAGAACATGGGGGTTGATCACCAATTTGTGTCTTTGCTGCTGCATCCTGCTGATCAGGTCTATAAAGTCATTGTAGACTCTGGGTAGGTATTCCACCAGAAAAAAGGACTCAATGGTGAATGTTCCAATGCCAGATTGTCTGAACCAGCCTCAGATGAGTTTGTGGTGTGCCTCCGTTTTTAAAGGTAATACATATTGTGGTCATGCCTGGTTTTGAATTACATTGTAAAGCACTCAGAGTGCTTCAGCTGGCCTCGATGGGCTCTCCACCCTGTGAGGGAGGCACTTGTCTTTATCGTCTCTTGAAGCTGAGAATCGAGAACGACCTGCCTGTTAACACGTTCTTGTTGTTCCACAATAACAGTTTTTCAGGAATTCTGGGCTCAACCAACCACAGATCTTCTTACTTACTTGCCACTTGGGACCACTGTCTAGCAAGGTATTTGTGCCGAAGGTGCATCTGCAACTGAAACTTTGAAATATTGCCGGAAAAGATGGCAACATTCCTAAGAGATTCATTATTATGCTCACTGTCAAAGAACACGATGTCTAGTAAAGAGTAAGTAGCCTCTGAAATGCCATCACACTCTCCTTGGGGTAAGCTTTGCCTGCTCATGCATTTAGTATGACTTCCATTAATGGTTTTGTTAGGTGGGTACAGAGAGGAAAGGTTCTTTTTGCATTAACACTGTACCCTTATGGGTATTAAAAAAGACACTGCTTATTGAGTGTGAATGAGGTACTGCTCTCAGCTGTTGCTCTTTATCAGTGAGTCATCCAGGAATGGAAATTCATGAATAGGACTGCAGTGTATGTGCGCTGCAACTACAGGCAGACATTTTGTAAACACTTATGGGACTGTTGTGATGTTTGAACTGGTACTGCTTTCCACATACCTGAGATACTAGTAGTGGGCTAGATGGATGGTGAGGTTGAAATGTGTGCCTTTCGATCAAGGGTTTCCAGGTAGTCCCAGGTGCAGAGCAATGGAATGACATGACATCTTTGTACAGTTGTCATTTTGAAGTGGTCTGAGCAGCAGGCTTTCATGGATTGGCCCCCAGAGTTCTTGTTTCCTGGATTAGAAAGTACCAGGTTTAAACACCTTGTCTCTGCTGGTGTGGGGGAACTGGTTTTATTGCTCCCTTTTGAAACTCGAAGCAATAGCTATGGGCAGTGATGGAAAGTACTCACTTGTCCATGGTTATTTATTTCCATTAGGGAAGATGCAACCTTATTTGTTTCCCAACAGGTGTTGTGTGATCAGGGTGAATATGTGGAAGGCCACTGCTCTGAGGAAGAGGTGCCCTTGCTTTGGGCACCACTGACCTTACTGTGCCTACTGCCCCAGAAGACTCGTACATAGTCGGACTTGGAAGGCCGGCCCTCCTGAAAAGACTAATGCAGCTAAAAGGCTCCAATTGGCATTGTTGCGTCTGAAAGCCTGATACTGTGGGCTAGATTTGAAGTGCCCTATAGCTTTGGTAGTGACAGTGTCCTTTTTGATCTTCTCGAGCTCTGAGCCCACCTGAGGCAGGAAAAACTGTTCTCCCAATTAAAAGACACACTAAGAAGATGCTGCTGGACTTCTGGTTGGAATCCAGAGATTGTCAGCCAGCCAGGCCTTCCAATGCGTATATTAGTGTTAGTTTTTTAAGAGGCAGTGTCAGCTCTATTAGGGCATACCTGAAGTGGCATTGAGATGATCTTCCCCTCGTGGAAAAGCATCTTTCTATGCTTCTTGTATTCATCTGGACTGTGTATTACCAGCTGCTCCATCTGCTCACAATGGTACCTCTCGTATCAAGACAATGGCCCGATCAAGTTGGCTATGAGCAATTGAGTGGCAGCACCCACACCTACCCTTTTGCCAGCAGCTTTGAAACACTAACTCTGTCAGGTGGTGGGGCATTCCCTGTGCCCTTGCTGAAAACTCTTTTCTGAGCAGTGTGGCCCACCAGTGAAGTGGCTGAAACTTGGACTCTGATGTATACAGTGAACCTCTAGCACCACCCTATTCTTTTTCTGGAGTCATAGTGTGACTACCCTGGTTTTCACTGGGCCTTTAAAGTTCTCAGTTGAGCATATCAACATGCTTTGCAACATTGGCAAGTACTGTACTGACCATTCTGTTTTAGAGAGCATTTCAATAAGCAAGTCCTTCATGTCGTCTACAATTTGGATTTTTACTTTGTGATGGTCAGCTGCATGCTGAATTAATGTTTGGTAGGAGGTGGTATGATCAGATAAAGTCACTTGACTGGGCATGGTTTTAAGAAATAGTCATATTGTGCATCAACATTGTAAGCGTGCCAAGAGTTGTCTCCATCTGTCAGGACAGGCGCATCTTATGGGTTTGGAAGATTTATTTCCAACTCAGGCTCTCAATCAGTGTGTGTGTGTTTACAGAGTGTGAAGGGGTATTGGACTGTACAGGTGATGTGCTGGTGTTTTGCTTTCCTTCCTATGAATAGACTTTTTGAGGACTTGGATAGGGATTGAGTTCTTCAGATATTGCCTCTTTGAATGCAAGACGCAGCTTCTTGGCTTAAGGATGGCGTAGTAGTGTAAGTTGTGCTGGATGAGATAAAATGTGTCCTGCCATTGGGTCAATGTAGCTTCTCCCCTGCTTCAAGTTAGGTTACTCGCCTTGCTTTTCTGGTGTTGTCGGGGACACTCAGCATCAAAGCCACAGCAGGCTTTCAAGCTGACTTCGGAGTCTACCACAGCTATCAGATGGGTAATTTTTGATTTGCCGGGCTGAGATGAAGTTTCTCAATGTAAAGGTTCAGGACCCTGTTGTCAAGGCTTCTTTGGAGAGTAGACTTGCTTTCCGGTCTGAGACAGTCCAGATACACAGCACTCAATATTATAAATTCACAATATTGCAGGTTATCCGTATGCAACACCCTGGAGGAAACAACAGAGGAAATTCTGCCTATGTAAACTGGCAAGGCAGACTGGAATTGTTTTCTCCTTTGGTGCAGAAATTTAAAACAAAATGATAACTGTAAGGCTTAGTTGAGAAACATCGAAAACCTGCTTCCTCTCTGAAGGTGAAATGTGCACTGGCAATTCTGAACCTCCTATTATAATCTAGGTCAATGAAATGGATGTCTTCTCACTTTGGTAAACTCAAACCTGCTACAAATTTCCTGCTTTTCTTCACTTGATTCCTCTTCGACTTGGAGTGATTGGAGACCTACCACTAACATCAAAGTTACTGTCTTGGGCATCTTCAGTAGCCACACTATTTTAATTGTACAATGAACTAAAGAAGCACTGATGCTATTTTCTTTGAACTAGTGTTTCATTTTCCTTTTAGCATATGCAGGTGTTCTTTCGTCCTGTAAAATATAGTCACAGATCCAAACGTTCTGAAAACATAACTGGAAACAAAATGTTCTTCAGCCCGCACCACAAAGGCTAAAGCATGAATTTCTGTTACAAGGCTTCAGAGTAGGTTTGCGCTGAATCCACTTGCATTCAGTGATCTGGACTGATCTGAACACTGTAGCAATAGGGTTGTTTCAGTACAAAACTACGGAGGCAGACTATAAGAAGTACTACATTTAGATATGAAAGGATTATATGGAAGGTCCGCTGTAGGAGGGCTGGGGTCTATGCTTTTGACGCAGCGGAAGAAGAGCAGCCCTAGTGCAGGGATGGACTGTCTTTTTTGGTTCTTACTATGGAAAGAGTTGGAGGGTGATCATGATTACTCACTTATACACACCTTCTACGTACCATTCAGTTCTGTCTGCTTCACAAGGAATAGCATGGGTGGATTTCCTTTCCTACTAATCCATCTTCTGTGAGTTTGCCATGTCTTTCATCATCCGGCACATTCAACAATTTGCTTCCCATGCCTGTGTCCTACAGGTCCTCTCGCCTTGCTTCCCCAAAATGCAACCCTTTCTTTCTCAGGTTAGCACATCTACCAGTAGAGCCCCAGAACATTCTGTCTGTTACTATGTGATGTGTAGATTTTGTCAGTAGTGGTTCAACTGAAGTTACTGGAAGCACAGCAAAACAGAGACAGCAGAAGAGACCAAAGCCTGCAGAAAGGCCCTCTGCCGATGAATGCTAACAGGGCTGAAAGCGTTATTAACTTAAATTGTCTTCTTTCTAGCACAATAAAGGCAGATCCAAAGAAACATATTGTTCTGATGTTTGTGGTCTAAATTCTGGGGCTCGTAAATAAAAATGACATGATTGTGGTCCTCTGGTAAAAAGTGAACTTCAGGGAATGGTAGGGGTAATATGATGTTAGTTAGACAAAAAAATCTAACTATTATTTGTCATTAAAAACAACCGGAGCATGCAGTCTTGGTAGAATACTAGATTCTATAGGCTAAGACGTATGCTTAGTTGTGCATTTCAGAATTGTGTATACAAAGAATCTAGAAAGATGGAAAATGGTGGAAAGGCTATCCTATTCAAAACAGTTTAGGTGGAGGTGAAAAAAACGTTTAAAAAGCACACTAATAACTCTAAATGGCTTTCACTCCATTTATGCACACCTTAGGAGCAGGTAAGAAACACAGCATGACATACTTGTGTGCTTACTTCTTGAGGAGAAATGGGGGGAGGAAAGAAGAAAGTCATAAACAGTCACAAATAGTTACAAGGTAGGTTAAGGTAAGGAAATAGAAGCAAGTATGGCGGAGAGTCAGAATGAGGGGAACGAAGGAGTTATAAAGTGGAACAGATTGGGAATGAAGATTGAATGGGAGAGTGAGCAGAAGGGAGAAGACAGACGTACTCACCAAGCTTCACCTCCCCATCGTGCGTGAGCAAGATGTTTGCTCCCTAAAACACAAAGAGGAAGAGAAACAGATGTCAGGCTCTTTCGCAGCCACTCAGTCCATTCTTCAGTAGCATATTTAAGTGCTTTTTCAATTAATTGTTACTGACCTTTATGTCGCGGTGCATCTTCCCCTTCGCATGCAAGTAATGCAGCCCCTAGAAATGAGAAATACAACCTCAGTGCGAGGAAGAATGCTTAACCCAGACCATGTTGGAGGAATATGGCTTTGGTACTCTGGCCCTGTACCTAAGAAAAGCCAATTCACTTTCAGTGAAGTAGCTCTAGAAAGTGGGCCAGAAGAAGCAAAGAAACAAATGGCCTCCAACATCAATTTCTCCACTGCTCACATCTTGTGACCTGGTCACCGGAGGGATAAGGCACAATTCCAAGCTTGCACTGCTACCTCCCATGTTTTGCATGCTCTGTCGGTGAGGACAACATGCATAGCACTTACCCTATACTTCACCTGTTGTAGATCGTTTAAACAATGCACTCGACTCTCAATGTTGCATCTTATGCTTGTGTAACGTACATTTGCTTTGCTGCTGCCTATGTACCTACTGTCCGTTCGAGCGAAGCCTGCACTACTGCACATTTTCTAGAAGGTGTGTCTGCCTGAGTGTAAATTGCAGTGCGGTTATTGAAACACTTCCTTCCTCTGCATGTGGAAAGCGTGTACTATGGCTGCAAATGTTGCACCTATTTGTGTGTAGGTGGGAGTGCATTGTAGGGATGTTCATTCAGCCTCTAGATGTGCTATAGAGCTGTTCAGTGAGGGAGCGGCGCTTGTGATGCAGCTCCAATCTCTTTACCCCTTCTATGAGTTTGAGTTAAATTAATGATTCTTTTGCTCATTTTGGCATTTTCAGTGTGGAAAGAAGCCTGTGCTGTTGCTACCCATGCACTGTGCATGTGTGAGTGAGGCTTGTTGCTGCTCGAACATTGTTGTACCTGTGCTGCTATTTAGTTTGGTTTGCACTTTAAATCCCTGTTTTATTCCGGTTTTATGTGATGGAAGCTTGCGCTGGTATTGCATGTGCACTACTTGCTCTGTGAAGGAATCTTGACCTCACTGCTCATAGTGTTCCACCCCTTTCATTCTGTGGGAGGGAAGCATGCACTGATACTGACATTGCTCTACCCATTCTCTGTGATGGACGCTTGCCTGCTGGCTGTGCTGTTCCTGTTCTGTGTATGTGAGAAGCTTAAAATTGCTGTGACCATACTGCATCAATTCTAGTTGAGAGGACTAACCATGATTTAACTGTTATGTTTAGGTTCCAAAATGGACGGCTTCTGCGTGTGCTGTACCCCATGTGTGAATGCAAGTGATGCTTCCACTGCTTCTGCTCTTCCTACACCTGCAATGTGCAGGGTGCAAGCTGGGGTGATTGAAAAAGGTTGAGGATCCCCTGTCACTTCCTTACCCTTCTCTAGTTTTGAGAACAGAAATAAACTTGTTTAAACAATTCCTCTCCATACACACCTTAAGTGTCTCCCTGCAGACATATGCAATCTGCCGCTCACCCAGTGGACCAGTTGCTGAAAAAGAGGGGTCAGAAATTGAGATAATAATTGTAATATTACTAGAGTATGTAGAACAAGCACCAGAAAAAAAACAATAAAAATAAATAATGGAAGAAGAAAGATGCTAAGATGAGAAATAGGCAAAGGGGGGCGGAAGAGGGGTGAGGACTGATAGGCAGAGAAGGAAAAGGCGAGAAGATGGACAATAAACTAGGTGAAGTTGAGAAACTGAGGGGATCAGAATGTGAAAGAGAAATACATGCACTAATAACAGAGGAAGCAGCGAGGAGTAAGGGAGTATGAAGAAAAATAGGGAAAACAAGAGTGTTACAAATTTAGATGGGGGAGGGAAAGGATAGAGGTAGAGAGAGGGAGAAGTAAGGTGAGAAAAGTGATGAAGGGGGATCAAAGAGAGCTACAGAAACCTCTAAAATACTATTACATTGCATTGCTCTTGTATCATCATATTGTCTTGCTTGAATATTGTCTTGCTGACAGTACCCACTAATTCTTAACTCACTTTCACCTACAGGTAGCAACTCTTTGACTGGCTCCATTAAAACTTTCTTGACTTACCTCTGCCTTGCCTCATTGACTTGCCGGAGAACTGCCTCACTGACTGCACCAGTATTACAGCATTGACTTGCACCGGTATTGCCTCATTGACTTGCTCCAGTATTGCCTTCTTGACCTACTTGAACATTTACTCATTAAATGCCCAAATGCCATATTATTGACATGCTCCAAAGTGACTTCATTTAGTGTCTCCAATATTGCATTATTCATTAACCCAAATATTTACCCATTAATGCCCTCCAAGATAAAGCCAATAAACATGCTCCAGTATTGCCTCATTAATAGTTCCAAAATGTGCACACTATCTAGAAGTGCTGAAATATGGGGCAGCCAGATCCTATTTACCTGAGCCCCATTCTTAGGAGAATTCTAGTTAACGAAAACTGAACAGATCAGTGGCTCAGCTATCTAACATTTGAAAATGACCAAGTCATTTCAGCCTGAGGTAGGAGAAGGGACAATATTTTGCTGGTGCCACCGCAATCACTTTATTAGGTGCACAGAAAGCAGTATGGCAGGATGTGCACATTGGCATTTGGAGGCATACTTACATCAGTGTCAAACTAATTTAAAACTAAACATTCAGAGTGATCGGACGTGATCTACTCCCTCAACTATGGGATGAGCAGGCAAGAACTCAAGCCATTTCCCCATTAATGCCCATGACCTACAGAAGAAGGTGGGTCAGAGGAGATCTGGCGAAAAAGTACAAGGCAAAAGTCATAAGTTAATGGTCAAAATCATGTGAAATAAATTTAAACTAAAGCAAATTCATTTGAACAAATTCCAATCTCACACAAATGTAACTTTGAAAAGTTTCAGTCATGAACTTTATGACATAAGAAACAGGTCTAACATTTCTAGTAACCAAAGGGGCCAGGTTCATTTTAGACCTTACTTGGCTCACTAGGTTGCCCAAAGAGTAGCTCATTGACCCATTGACAACATCGTATTGAAGTAGCAGAAATGTTTTAACTATCCCTAATGTCCCAGAGATCATCTATATGTGATAATAATATATGCATTTTGTTAATTACCTTATCAAAAGTTTTATTGTAAAGTGGTGCACTGAAAGCCACATTAATGTGCATTCACTGTAGGTCATTAGTCGATGTGGTGTAGACTTAAAACATTATGTTTAACAGATTAATTTGTTCCTATGTTGTAGTTTATCATGTTAATTAAATAACAGTCTGCATTAAAAGGATAAAGATTTGTATGAAATAATTATTTCAAAAGTAACATGCAAAGGTTTGTAGTTAGGTGCCATAGTTACATGAATAGGTTAACAGAGTTATTTCATTTTAAAATTACTGTAACATGAACACTGACAAAGCTTATTAATGTTGGATTTATAACTTTGAATGTAAAATGTGCTTTATTAGTGTACATCGAATGTGTGGTTTTAATTCATTGTGCTTAGCCTAAGTGAGGTCTGCCAGGCCCTGTTTCCTGACTGCAGAATATGTTTAGGCATTCTTGCTAACGTGAACTATTCTTTCAGACATCATTCTCATGATAAAGCTAGCTTGGTAATAGATGTTCTATTGTTTTATACATATTAAGCCTAAGAAATTAACCTTGAGCACAGTACATTCAGGAACTGTGAAACTGACATTGTATACA
Organism: Pleurodeles waltl; assembly: GCF_031143425.1. Classification (NCBI taxonomy): domain Eukaryota; kingdom Metazoa; phylum Chordata; class Amphibia; order Caudata; family Salamandridae; genus Pleurodeles; species Pleurodeles waltl. The sequence goes on from NC_090448.1 coordinate 791,428,090, forward strand.
GTTGTTTCAACTCGCACCAATGAGCTAAGATGGAAGCCTTTTCTCATGATGAACCTGAGAATTTACATTGGTGTTGCTGTCTGTATCGTATGGATGATTTCAACTTCTGCGTCATGTAGAGTAATAGATGGCGAATCATTGTGCCCTATGAACTTTAATATGCTGTTCCCCATTTGGATTAACAGCCCTCTTCTTGCCTTCCCATTAGGAGATGAACCCCTTGGACTCAGAGGTATAATCCTCTCTACCTTTGTCCCTTTGAAATGCCTCACCAAGACTTAGAGATTTTTCCCCTGACCCAGAGAAGAAGACTCTTGATCGAGCTTCTGAAACGCTGATGCCTTCCCTTTTTACATTTTGCCGAACGTACTCACTTATTTTCCCAGATTTCCTTTTACCAAATTCTTTTTGTCCTTTTTGTGCTTCTTGCCTTTTTGCCCACACACCAATGACATGGATTTGTTAATTCGTAGGGTTACCCCTGCCCTGGTTATTAAATTGTAGGATTTAACAGCTGATTGATTAATTGCGTATGTTTCCTCTTTTCCAGACTTTCTTATTGTTTTTATGTGTAGGGCTGATTGAATGTTTAGTCTTTTTGATGTTAATTTGTTTGAAGTTCTTTATGAGGTTTGGACAGCCTATCATGATTTCGTATTTTTATATTCTTGTTTTGAGAATCATTATGTTACTCTGAGTCTTACTTTGCAATAAACACCCTTGGACTCTTTTTTGTCTGGAGTTTTCCTTATGTGGCTGCATGGGTCATGCTGCCATTCTATATTTGATTTATTGTGAAATTAATGCCTCTCTCTCTCTCCACACCCTTATGCTGGATAAAAAGCATCATCTGCCCCGTCAAACCATAATCCTAGGAAGGAATATGCTACAGCAATATTACTAGAATTATTCTGCTCAACTCATACATAGATATCATCCTGGAAAAGTGTGTGTTGTATTCGAGGAGCACGCCACTTATCGACTACTTGTATTTTCACAAAATTAGAGTTGTGTACTCGGTTTCCACTGTGCACACAAGGAAAAGTTATTCCCTCAGAAATATAAAAGGTGGTGATGTAACCCTACTTTGGGCAGTTGTAAGACAAATATTTTTTATTGTAATGAACCAATATGCAATTTATGGGATTATCAAAGTTTGAAGAAGATATGTGATGAAATTATGTACAATACAATCATGGTGTGCGTGTATACATGAAAATGGATAATAACATCACAAAACCATAAATGACACCAGAACAGAAAAAATTATGACATACTTATTCTCAAATGGTCACTCATCATTTCAGGGTAAATTAATACAAAACAGCATCAGTAATATAACAAAAACGAAGGTAAATTCACAAATGAATGAGAACAAAATAGGTCATTCTATCACACCTTGTACTCCTGCATCTTCAGACATCTGAAAAGATTAACAAGACAAAAAAGACGGGCAAAGATAGCTTTGGAGTGAAAATAGAATGTTGTGGTAAATGGTTCCTGATGTGGTTTTTGGTACCCATATTTCATACATTTCAAGAATCTGTTCCTCTAGCAGGAAGCAGTTCTGATATTGTAAAGTTATTTTCTTTAATTGTTTCCAATACAAAACAGTGTTATATCCATTGTGCCTCATGAGGAACCTTGAAATCACACGGTTGTTGCGTAGTTGCTTAGCCACTCATCTTTTCAGAAGAACCAGCCCAGATTTTTTTTTCAAGAAATTGTAAGGAGATGGTGATGAAGGTACTGACGCTTCATGTAGTTTTACTACAACATAATACTTTTGAGAAATGAACTAAAAGAAAATCCTTAGCGTCTACTGTTGGAGTGGTAAAAAAAAGGTAAATACTCGTGTAGTATTATTTGTGGATGCAATTCTTAGGTGGTTGGGGGTTCATGATACCATAGTTAATTTGATAATATCAGTTCTTTTTCTATCTTTGAACCAGTGGTGTCGAAAGTTGTAGATGTACCTGACTGAAATCTATTTTGTTTCGATCCGGTGTATTTATTCTTTTTCCACGGTTGCCATCACACTGGACCAAATAGAAACTAGGTATGATCACAAAATAGGTAGCCCAAGAGTAATTTGTGCCTGTTTGTAATGGTTCTTACGCATTCCCTTATGAACTCTATCATGGTCCATATGGTACAAGGAAAATGCTACTTATCCTGTAACCATCTGCCTGTAGCTTTTAGTGCTGAAGATTCACATGTTCTACATACTCTGTCCATCTAGTGCTGGGCTTGAACGTTTGCAAGAGGTATTTCTTTGATGAAGCTTTCGAGTCACAAAATGTGCTGTGACTCCTTCCCTGGTGCACTATGCGCATGATCACCCACTCCATGTTACACTGTTTTTTGTACTGCGGGCGAGAGCGTATATGGAGTGTTGATTGAGCATAGCATGGAGCACCATGCATATTTAGCAGAGTCAAAAGAAAAGGAGATATAGGCAGTCATAACAATCTTCCATGGAGTAGGATGTGCATATGTGTATCTATAGCACACTCGCACCGAACAGATGCTTACAGAGAAGGAAACATTTTCTGCTTGTAGCATGTGTGGCTGTAGAAACACACGCTCTCTATATACTGCAAAGCAAGGACATTCTTAAGTGGTGGCTAGTGAGTAAATGATGCAGATGTCTGAAACAAACCTCTTAAAACTGCTTGTCCCCCCATAACCTGCTGGTGGGCTAAAATGGCCACATTATAGTGATGGGTAAAAGCTGAATAGTGTTGACAAGGTTCCCTCTTTGCAGTTATTAGATCGTAGAATGTTCCCTATGAAAACCACTGCTGCCTTTTTCTGAAAGGTGGAATAAGCCCTCGGGGTTATCGACTCAAGAGGAAGCACTGCTCTACCTCAGCATGGGTCAACTTATACAGCCTTGGCCGCATGAGTCTCGGAGAAAGGTGTAGTACTTATGATCCTGGGTGCCTTCTTGGTTTGAGAGCAGAGAGTTCTCATCATCAGTTCGACTTTGTGCTCTGAGTCACTCAAGGAAACCGTCTCTGGGCTAGGCTACCAGCATGCAGGATTGACCAATGTGACTGCCCCCTTTGGCGCAGGAGGAATCCTCTTCTCCAAATGTCCAGAGTTTTGGAGGATATTTGTTGGCATATTTTGCGGCATGTCCTACGCCTCTCTCTGCAGTACCTTAAGGTCATCTTCAAGTAGAAGGAGAGGTAAGCTTTGCGGGAAGCACCATCATGATTGGGGACGAGACAGATTGCAGACATTGTGGTGTTTCAACCATGGATACATTTGAGTTGCACTATGGGCAATGTTAGAACGTTTTCTGTTCCATCACCCTTCTCTGATCTGCATTCTCTGGCATCAATAGCAGAGGTCCCTGAAGGGCAGGTGGGTCCTGGACATTCGGGGCATCGAGCATTAGTGGGCAGTCTTTCCAAGGAGCCTAGTAAAGAACAGTGAAGTAGAGTCATCACAGCATGGACTGTTCTTCCAAATCACTGATATTTAAACTGAACCATGTGAGCCCGGAAAACGTAAGAAGAAGCATGATGAATCAGACCCACCTCTAGGTGAACGTCCTAACAATTTAACATGGAGTTGATTCCCAATGCCATTGTGGACCAAGGGAGGGGTCACAGCACATCTTGTGACATGAAAGCTTCTTTGAAGAAAAACGACTTGCAAAAATCCCAACTGAACACTACATGATGCCAGCAGTAGAAAGAGTGTGTGTATCTATTGCCAAACATGCTACGAACATGCATCTTTTGTAGATATCTGAGGTGCAGGACCCCTCTCCCCCAAATAATAAAATGTACGAATTGGGTTTATGGGATTACCAAGGAACACACACTAATGTTTTGTAAAAAGGGTTAAATCACACACAAATACTGCCGAACAGTCACTCTCAATAGACACAAGAAAATGGAACACTTTACAATTACTAGAAATTCCTGTGGCGAAATTACTGCACACGATATGCTCAACAGTTACAAAATACTTAAGAAGGCAATATTCATGGTCAGTAGGCTGAAGTTGGGTACACCAATTAGATATTGGTAGGGGTGTGACAATACGGCAGTATTAGTGAAAGGCAATGAGTTACATGGGGCAGTTCAATGAGTCAAAAATGAGGCAAATCAATATTGGTGCAAGAATAAAATAGGTTAGGACACAACACTTCAGGCATCTTTGAGAGACATATGTCAAAAAGGCTATTTTTAAAACACTATTATGTGTATCTTTTCTTTTGGCGAGACTAAATACATGAAGACTGATCAGAATTATGTACATTACAATAATGTTGTAATTGTTTAGGTCACAGTATTACGAGCCCTTCACAACTTCATTAGAATGGGTGACTGGAGTTAATGTGTGTGCTGCATGCATCACACAATATAACTGGTGAACTTGATTGGTCTGCGAGTTACAGCCAGATGTTTTTAACTTTTTTTCATTGACAAAATATATATCTACGTAAATATCTATCTATCTATTTAGAGGTGGCAAACGTGTCTAATGTTATGCTTTAGATTTGCATAATCTCGTTTTCTTATAGCGGACCAATTACAACCAAAGATAGACTCTAATATCTCCCTTGAAATGCATGCGCTTCACCCCAGATTGCAAGTTTCATTATTCGTGTGTGTGTCCACAACACTGCTTTTCTTTAGCATCCAACCACGCAAACTCCAACCAATGTAGCTCGAGCAAGGACCAGCCTTGAAGCATCATTACTCACTCTGATAAATCTCTTGCAGCGAGCCTCCTCCACAAAACTCCATGCAGATCCACAGTCGGTTACTCCTGAAACAAACCGCAGGGAGCTAGAAATATTACTTTTCATCTTCCAACTTATATTTTTCATGCCTAGATTTTTTTTTTTTTCTTACAAAAACTGGCATGCTTCTAGTTGTTTTCTTAAGCAGTGACCCTTGCGGCACCTATAAACCACTTCAAAGTGTAAGCAGTGTTGAAATTACAAAAAGACATAAAACACGTTTTGAATACAGTAATACTATTTATTCTTACCGAAGTAAGGGCCATATGTACCAACACATTTTCTCATAGGCACAGAATGGGTAAAACCCTTTGATACATCTGGCCCTAAATGTTTAGCTTACCAATGAGTAGATAAAAAAGGGGTTAATTTATGATTTGGCAAAATAGGAGAACCACCATAAATCAGAGATCCTCCCATCCCACCAACCCTGAGGTACTCACCACCCTATATAGAGTTGGGCCATGGTTCCAAGTACAGAGCTGCAGCTGACTCTGTTGATGAAACACACCGGCTGGCAAACCATGCATCACAAGCTGCTAACTACTGAGCCTCAGAGCCTACCCTCTTTATAGTGGGGTCTGTGTCACAAGCAGGAAAATAAAGCATTTGCCCCCAAGTCGAGGGACATATTTATTTTTTGTATTTCTAAAACAAACACAGCTTTGTGTTTTTTGTACTGAAATACAAAACAATGCCGACCAGCCATGATGATGTCTTGGCCAGATCATATTGTGGCTTTCAGGAAAGTCTTCCTTTCATATGAGGGAGATTACCTGAAACAAAATTACTTCCCTGGGAAACACTCTATACTCGAGGTAATCCTCTGCTAGATAGAGAATCTGTGGGCCTGCCATAGCGGGTGCCCACCTGTCAAACTTAAAATGCCCCCTATGTATATGGCAAGCTTCACTTTTTCTAAATTCTAAAGGCCTAATATTTAAAGATGACAAAAAATTCTTACATGATACTAGATAGAAAGAAGTCAAAAAGGATAATAGAAAATGTTATAGGAGGCAAACATAGCCATTTATCTAATCCTCAAGATGGCCCCTATTACATTTGATCCAAAACGCGCCCAGATTGTCTTACCATCTCTTCTACGTGTAAGCAGGCATTCCACTGACCATAATTTTTATTGTAATTATTGGGACAGGAATATCCCCTTCATGCACCCCTTCCCTAAGTTACCCGTCTGCGAGTTTCCAAAGTAATACTAATGTTTTTTTCCTTGGTCGCACAACAATCCTACAAGCACACTGAGACCTCGCATGATTAAAAATACTGACACCCAGAGAAGTGATCTGGAGAGGCGCACCAAGCATGCCTCCCTTTCTGCATAGGACCACTTTACATGTGCCACTTGTCGGTGGTGGCAGCACACTGTCTTTGAAACAATGGTGCCAGCCAGTTTCTTTTTCCCTGCTCCTGGTAAAAAGCGAGTAGTCTACTGGCATCACTCTGTAAAGCTCTGCTGAAGTGCTATATCTAGGTCCTGTCCCTGACAAACAGTGTGTGTGAAGTGCATTGAGAGGGTAAGGGGATCGGTAACGTCGAGTTCTAGGTCAAATAAGTGAGTAGATTGAGATCAGTAGGATTAATTTTTGGTTACCCAGTGGTAAAGCATGGGAAAGCATGTAAGAAGATTAATGCTATGTCATACCTTTGCAGGCTAGAAAAGTGAATCGCTGGCAATAGGAAGCCTTGAAGTGCACTAGACATTTAGGTATTGAAGGGTAGACATAGAGCTAACTTTAAAAATGGAGCAATTACTTTTGAGCAGAGGTCTGCCTGCTCATTCCTTCCTGCGCACCCGCATTAGATATTATGGGAGTGTGTGCGAGGTGGTGTGCTTTGTAGAGCACAGAGAAACATATTGTCAGGGCTGCCTTTTGTCTCACCCTGAGGTGATACTTCCAACATGCGCATGGCTGCCAAGTGTAACATCTCCACGCATGATTGTTCTCTAGCTCTGGATGCTCCACTTGAAGGCACCCCTCGTGACTCTCTGCTGTGGAACCATCAACTAGGACCGAAGACTTTGACTGCTCAGCGGGGGAGGGACCCACTACCTCAGCAAACTGCCTCAAACCAGTTCCAGAACAGTAAGAGTAGAGTCAACATTCCTTGCTTGTGAATGGAGTATAATAAAGGGACTTAGGGCCAGATGTATCAAAAAAACGATTTGCGTTTCTTAAATAGCGAATTTTAAGAAATCGCTATTTAAGAAATGCAAAATGGTATGTATGATTTTTGCGAGTCGGTAATAGCGATTTCTTAAAATTCGCAAATGCTATTACCGAATCGCAAATAGAGAATCCAACCCCATTTGCACCTATGGGCCTGTTGCGAATGGTTTTGCATTTCCTAAATTGCGAATTCCAGTTAAGAATTCGCAATTTAGGAAATGCAAATCCCAGGGTGCGGGGGCCTAAGGCCCCTCTGCTGCACGCCAAAAATATTTTTACGGACATGTGAAGCACACAGGCATGTGTGCGCTACATGTCAATTTTAAAAATGCATTTAAAATGCATTTTTAAAATGTGCACATGGTTACCACCAAACTTTTGTTTGTGGTAATTGCATTTCCTAAATGCCCAATTCGCATTAAGGAAATGCTTGATACATGTGCTTAAGAAATCGCAAATAAGGATTCCTTATTTGCGATTTCTTATTTAGAGAATCGTACTTTGCGATTCTCTAAATGGGGTCGCAATTTTAAGGAATCGCTATTTTTGCGATTCCTTAAAATTGCACTGCGAATGCCTTTCATACATTCTGAAAGGCATTTTTGCATTCGCAAACGGACGAATTTTGCGATTCGCACCGTTTGCGAATGCAAAATCGCTTGATACATCTGGCCCTTAATCCTTTCAAAGGGGTTCCAGACACTCTCACGGACTGAAGAGGCAGCACTCAGCAGAGCATCAGGGAATTCTTAAGATCCAGGTCTAGTGTCACTGGCAGCCAGTCTCCCAGAGATGAGTAGACATCACTTGGAAGTTTGCAGCTGCCACTGGTGGGCAGGTGTGCATCTACATTGATACAGAGACTGCCTGGCCAAGTCAGAGAGGTGAACAGTAGGCATCCCTGCATGAGGAAGACTTGTCCATAAAATACACCCACCTGTGGTGACTGGAGGAGGAAATTGCCCAGGATGCGTGGACTGACAAGGGCCATTGATTGGTGAAACCTTGCAGGAGCTGACCCAAGAGCTGGACTGGGGCACACTGCATTCCCATACTTGCATCAGGTGCACTGTACCAAAGACTGTTGCCCATGGTCAACAACTCCTTTCCTTGACTGGTGTGGTGTCAAAGAAACTGACCCAATTGTTGAAGTGAGTCCTTGTGTGCTCTGCTGTGGACTGGCATGCCAGTCCAACAAAGATCTTGCTGTACTGTGCCTGAGTATTGGAGTATGGTGCTGACACTCCCCGGGGGCCACAACCTCACTGAAAACCCAATGGTGGGCGCCTCACTGGAGGGTTGAGGGTTTGTCTGCTCCTCCAAAGCTCACTGCAGCACCTACAGACCAGTCGCGGTATTTCGAGCTATCACGCCACCATCAGAAAAGAGAGTTGGGCCATCCACCAGCAGTACACCATGGTAAGAACCTGTACTGGTGTCCCACTGTCATGAGAAAAGGTACACCAAAACTGGTTTTGGCCAAAGCTGACAAGAAGGCTTCGAACTAATACAGTGGCATGACTGTTAAGTGAACAGAGCTCAAGTGCCCCTAGAAACTGACATATCTGTCACTTACAGCAATAGCTTGCACTTTCTGTGTAATCCTCCTCCTGTGATTTTGCCTTGTTTTCTTTATGCCTCCTACCTGCAGAACCTCGCTAAAATTCTGTGGCCCCACTCAAATCAGTTTTTGTGTAGTGTTGTGCATCTTTTTGTATAGATAAGCACTAGATTTGCATATGTCAGATTTTATGCCTCGGGAAGTAGCTCCTTGAGGAGCCTTGGACCGCTCACCAGGTTACCCAGAGAAACAAGTGCTAGAAGGATGTAGCTGGTGTTTAGTTTTCAGTGTCGCAGCAGACCCTGTCACTGGACCGCAGTGGCAAACGCCCTCGCACCTCGGTTGTGGCCTAGAAACCCCTGTTGGCCCCTGAGCAAGGTCTAACAGTAAAGCGGATACACTTTTTTAATATTAAAACCTTTTTATCGTTTTTATTTCAGGGGATTTGTTGATACCTAATTTTGCACAATATTGGGGCAATATTTATAACTAACCAACACTCACCTTAACTTTACATCTGAGTTAAGGGAATATTTAAATGCCGTGGCACCTAATGCTATCACCAACCACGGAAAGAGAAGTACACAACGTGCGCTCTGAACTGGACGTACAAATAAAATGTATAATACTGTCGAGATTTGCTAACACACCTTCAACACAAATAATCCATATCTCTTTCACTTTTATGTTGGCGAGGGTCACACCTGCCCAAAGATTGTGCATTGTTTCTTTTCATCTAACTCCCTTTTACTGAAAAGTCTGAAAGAGCGGGTGTTCAGTTCTAATTACATTATATTCTTTTCTTTCAAGTTTGTTTTAGGACGTAGACTGGAATGTCTTTAGGTATTGCTCACTTGAGTTTGGGACCGTTGTGGTGTAATCATATTATTCTTATTTTGTATAAGAGCAAAATTACACTGTTGATGTTCACAACTGCAGCCAGGTCTGAACATCTCCACCCCAAACGACCCTCTAATCAGGGGTATGGAATGCACTGTATGGCTTTAAATCAAAAGCCACTGGCAATCAACGCCAATTCAGACTTACGATCTGATAAGCGAGGCGAAGTGTTCAGATCCGATGATAAACACAAGCACAATTCAAAGCAGTGAACTCTGGCCAAACACAAACCTAGGAAACATTTTCAAGTGGCCTCTTCAAAGGAGGAAACAGAGATAGGAAACTAGCACCGTTATTCTCTCATTTTAATGAAACTGACCTCTGGATTACCTCTCTTGGAAGTTATTACCTCCTAGAAATAGGTGTTTTTAATCGGAACATGTCAACTGGCATGTTACTAAGTCCAAAGTGAATGTTCAGATAATGAGAGCATCGTGAGAGTCCATGACTGTCGCACTCCGGTGAAACTACAAACGTAAACCTAGTTCATACACACACTGAATTGGTATTTTTGATATCCGCGCGAGACTGTTCCAGGAAATTAACTTTGTATTAACAGGAAATAGGACAGCTATTTAGCTATGGTCTCCTGGTTTTATAGCCTCTAACAATCATCTCAATCTCTTCTTGTCTATTGTACGCTTGCTAGGGTTTCTCCATGTGTTCTTTTGTTCCACAGAAAACAGAAAAGTGATGGGTGGAATGTCTGATTTAATTTCACCAACTGGTAATTCCGATGTGCTGTATTCATGTCCATTTTTTTTTATTATTATTGTGCCAGTGCAGACCAGGACCAACCAAATGTAAATGACCTAGTGCCCTGCAACCAGCGATCAGCTTCAGGCGTATTGTTTCTCACTGGTGAGCTTCAGCTTGAGTCCTAGGCACAGTGAGCTATATGAACTATCCGGAACTCCCAGCTAGGCATACAAGTCACACTTACATGTTTCACTGTGAAAATGAGCACCTGAAATGCTTGAATTAACCTCAGCCACAGATAATTCCTCTGGGCCACATTCAGGTCTAAAAGTTTTTTTCATAACTTTGCAACTAGAGACAGGGATCAATCATCAGCAATCATCCAGCTCCAGTAGGAACTATCCAGCCTGAACTGCTAGTAGGCCATATTATCTCTAAGCAGGAACATAAGTAACCTTAGACCGGTTTCAGTACTACTGAACCCAATGGTCCACCACACACCAGTTACAGCCTTTTCGGGTCGATCAGGTGGACCTTGGGTGAGTGGGTCCTAAGCAAAGTGTACTGTGGGATCACTTCCAGCATAAACATGACATTCATGGCATATCACATATCTGATGGGCATTTTGCTAGAATACATGAACCATCACTAAGTCTTACAGTATTCTTGCTCCAAAATACAATCTTGACAGTTCTAAAGCACCATCATTTACTGTGCCTTTAAATATGCCTTCAACAGTTATGGTGATACTAAAAAATGTTTTATCTTTAAGCAGTTTTCCATTACTCATGTCCCCACTAATCATGCTTTTATCAGATGGCTAGTTTGTCATTAGCCATCCCACCCCGCCCCCCACTTGTTACTATGCCAGTAAATATGCTCCAATGGACAGTTATAGTAGAAATAAACATTCCTGATCATTCCCAATCCATTCGTAAGGCAGCAATCAGGTACTATGCCCCAGGTCCCATCAGTAGTTTTCTAATAATCTTGCCTTCAGCATTTACTGTGATAGTAAACTCAACACCGTCAGATTGTATGCCAGTGAGTAAACACGCGCTCATCAGTCACTTCTCTCCATTTTCTATTTTTCGAATGATTAAATGATTAATACTACTACTATTAATAATAGTAATAATAATATTTTCTGTTTTAAATCCATGATAAGTAATATTTTATGTTTTTATGAATTAATTTATAACAATAATAATAACCACTTTTTCTAATTTTCGAATTATTAAATGATTAACGGCATGTACACATATGTATCCATTAAATAAGAAAGAAAGGGAGGCTCATTTGGGAGCACCAACCCAAATGCAGAAGACGTAGAGAAGTAGAGACCATGGAATGTAGCTCAAAATATCAATACACAGGGAAAGAAGAAAGGTGAGCTCGTACCTTAGATAGCTGCCAAAATAAGCCACAATGTTGGGGTGCCTGCAGTCCTTGAGCATGGAGATCTCCTGCTGAATGGAAGATATGTCATCTCCTGGGGATCACAGGGAAGAGGGGAAGACATGATTAAATAGAGCAAGAGGCCATAACGAAAACCAGAGGAAAATTTTAGATAGAGAAGAAGAGGAATGCATAGAGAGAATGACTGCAAGTGGACACAAGATGGGGAAGAGAGTGAAAAGGGGGCAACATGCTGGCAACAGACCTTGCATTTTCAATAAACCGTATAAAGGATGCCCCGCTGTGGACCGTAAAGTGTTCCTGCTTGCTTCTATAGACTGACTGAAGGGACAAAGAACTGGAATTCAGAGCCAGAGACCAAGTTCAAAGGAGGTCCTGGGGTGGTTAGGGAGGAAGTGGAAAACAGGACAAATGGCAGTGCTATAACGATCCCTTACAGGTCGGTCAATGAGTCCTGGGAATTACAAATAGACAATCAAGAAACTGAGGGGCGCGCTGGGATGGAACAAGGTGGTGGAGTTAACTAACACCCGTTATTGTATTCCTTGTTTCTCATGACCGTTTCATGCAAACGTTATGATGTAAATCGTTACATGATACATATCAATAAAAAGTTGTTACTAAAAGCAATATATATATATATATATATATTTAATTAGGACCACAGCACTCGAGCACAAGTATATAGAACATCTTTGGTAATTTACTGAATATAAAGTAATATATGAGCAGTCTTTGGAAAAAAAACAGAAACTAAGGAAAGTTTTTCTCTCCTTGTAACCTTGTGGGTTTATTTACGTCAAAGGAAATTCTTTACAACTTTGTTCTTTCATATACGGCTATTGGAAATAAAAAAAAATCATGGTCAATCCCTACAGTAACAGCCGGTAGTCTGTTCATACAATAACAGCCATACAGCAACAGCCCGTAGTCAGTCCAATACAATAACAGCCAACACGTGTTTCGTCATGAAGTGACTTTTTCAAGGCTGAGAAGTTGGAGCGATGAGTCCCTATGAACTTGACTCAGTCATGCAGGAGAAATATGTGTTTCAGATGTATGTAAGCGTAGTCATTAAATGTAGTCCAAAATTTGTCTCTTCCATACTGTTGCCTATATGGGCAAGTTCCAAAATTCCAAAATTGTGCAGCATATGTAGCTGTTTAGAGGACCATGATATGTCCCTCATCTGCTATGTAGCAAGCAAAGTGTCAGCTCTCAACATAGGAAGAATTCGGGCAGACTACTATGTATTTCCAATAGCCGTATATGAAAGAACAAAGTCATAAAGAACTTCCTTCGACGTAAATAAACCCATGAGGTTACAAGGAGAGAAGAACTTTGCTTCATTTCTATTTTTTTTCAAAGACTGGTCTTATATTGCTTTATATTCAGTAAATTACCAAATATGCTTTATATACTAGTGCTAGAGTTCTGTGGTCCCAATTAAATATTTGTATGTTGTACATTCTTGTGATACACACATATTTTGTCTTTAGGTAGTAAGGCAATTCGGCCATGTAGCAAGCACCATAGGATACTCCCTTATCTCAACATTTAAACACTTGTTGGAAGTGCTTCTACTTTACTATTACTACTATTTCTCTATGTTTATGTTTATATATATATATATATATATATATATATATATATATATATATATATATATATATATATATATATACATACCAACAAAAATGGCTTCACTTCAAAGCCCTAAAGGAGCACTCTCCAGGTTTGCAGCTAAGTTCATTTCCCCAGCATGGCTCGTTTCGGCTAAATGCCTTTCTCAAATGCCAGCAAAATAAAAAGACACTGTATTCAGCTGTTCAAATAGTTTCCCTTCATTGTTAATTTCGATATTAGTCTTCACTGAGAAAGGACTTCAGTTTATCCATATATCACTTGGCTAAGAGCGCTGCCATTTTAACCTGTGTTGTTTATAGTTTTAAAGTCCCAGTTGCAGTCTCACTATCAAGGCCAAACCCTTGTTGAGGCTCATCCTCTACATATAAAACACAATACAGGTCCACCTGTTTGAGAGGAATCTTTAAGCAATTTCTTATGTTTTAATATATGTTTAATTTGTTTATACATGAAAGAACAGGAAAGTAAAAAGACATACTCTGAGTAAACCTTTATTGTTCAAGACTTTTTTCAGAAATTTCCAACTAGAGACAGTTAACTTAACAAAACTGATTTGATAGAGTCAAAGGCACAGTGCTGTAGAAATGTTGGGCGCATCTTTACAATTTGTGATAGATTCATTTACAAAGTGATCATTTCTAGGCCTTATTTTAAGACAAGGGGCAAAACAATTGAATTACAAGGGCCAAGCGGAGAAAAGCAATAAGACAACAAATAATTCCTAATTCTACACAGAGTTTCGCTTGGCCACTCCTTTTGAGTCCCAACCAGTGATTTCACAGATGCAAAATTTAGAGGTCAACTTTTGCTCCAACTGGGATAGATTTCTTGACCGGACACTGCAAAGGTCTTTCAAGTATACTTCGTTGCCCGATGAAATAACAACTCTTCCCAGTAGCCACTGAGCAATGCTGCACTTAGTATACAGGTGACATTTATCAAGTGTTTCCTTAGGAGAACCCCAATTAGAAGAGAAAAGCCTCTAAAGGCAGAAAACCTTCTTCGCAATCTGGACAATTCTTGATTCAAGATAGAGAATATTACATGAGTCAAATAGCAAAGCACAAAACCACCCTGTACCATGGTTCAAAAATAGACATGCACAGATCTTCAGAACTAGAGTTCCAAGCAGAAATCCATCTCAAAAGCACAGCACAAATCAGAGTACAACTATCTTAGGGCCAGCCTCCTTATGTTTAGTCAAAGGAGGAGTTGACTTCATGTGAAACAGTGTAGTAGCATCTAGGCTGGGAACTTCAGACAACAAACAATTGGTAGGGTTGGAAAGGAGTAAACCTAAGGCTAGCCGCACCAACTTCTCTGAGTAATGGCATCTTTCAAGCACCCTAAGAAGAATCCCCACGTGACATCCTTCTTCTCCTTCAGACTGCCATGTCCTGCTTGCTGCCCTCATGGGCAGACACTCCAGGCATTCCACGGGATACCCCTCTGAATAAAACAGAACCTCAGAAATCCTGACTTTAAGAAGAATGGAAGAAGACATCTCATCGCATATTGAGCGGTCTGCTTCTTCCAGTAAGTCACCTGTCTAGATCCAACACATTTTTATCTTTGGGCTTAAATAGGAGTGTATCAAAACATTGATTTTCCAATAGGCCACTGATGTGTAATCAGGGTAGTGACTAGCACCTATGATGCAGGCTTCATTCAGTCTTCGTCAGCATATCCTATTGAAGGACTGGGCCTCGAAAAAAGATCTGGTGTTTGTCTCAGTTTCTACTCATCCACCTCGATAACCAGCACAGGCTTCTCCAATGATCAGCTTGTGAGCTACTGGCAGCTTCTTTTTTTTAAATGTATTTATTTGTCTTTTCAGAAAGATACAAACAACAACACCCCACCTCCCGAGGACATGTAGACAAAATATGCATTATTACTGTAACTCTCATCATGTGAGGTCCTAGCCGGTTCAGGCATCTACAAGAAAGACAATATTCCTTCCTAAGTAAAAGGTGTGGTTCTGGCCTTCCCTCACCTTCAAACCATGGGTGGATACCCTGTACATCCCCTATCAGAGCGGGCCTTGGTTTGTGTCTTTTAATCACTCTCTTCCCTCTCCGATCTCCGGTGGTCCCATATTTTTTCAAATCTATGTGGACACCCTCTCACTTGGTGTACTAATTTTTCAGTCCCTTAAACCAGTCTAAACCCTCCTCCCACTCCCTCAGTGTGTGGGTATTAGACATCCCCAAGTGTTTAAGTATATCCCTGCAGGTTACTATCAGCGCCAAATTACAGAACATTAGGGCATAGCTGCCTTGGGTTTGTTCGCTCCAGATTTCTATGGTGACCAACTGAAGTGTAAGCTGCACCTCGTTACCCAGAGTCCACAAAATCTTTTCCCCCTCTCTCTTCTAGTAGGTAATTAGTTTCGGGCACTCCCAAATTGTGAGAATGAGGGATCCTTGCATGTGGCAATCTCGTAGACAACGATCATCCGGTGCCCCATCTATCCGAAACACATTGTTCCGGGTGTAATAGGTCCTATGCTGAATCTTTAAGTGGATCAGCCTGAAGCCCGCTAGGATCACCAAGTGTCTAGGGCAGCGTTTCCCAACCTGTGGTCCGCAGACCCCTGGGGGTCCGTGACACATTCCCAGGGGGTCCGCAGGCCTGGACCGGCATAAAAGGCACTTCCCCAGCTGGGCCCTCTACAGAAGTATGTGCGTACTTTTATATCTGTTTATTCAGTTGTGTGGCAGCTTTAAAAGCACTGCAAAGTTCAGTGTAAGCTTTCCGACATAAATGAAAGTGTCAAGAAAACTCTGGCGATTAATGTACCTGCTGGAGAGATGGGAGTTTCTATAATAGTGGCAGTTTTGACCCATTGGAGGTAGTGCAGATGGTTAATATGCCAGATGCAAAGAACGTGTATCATGCAAAGAGAACCACATTTTAGGTGCATAGCATAGTGGGTTACCGCTTTTGTCACAGAGATTCTTTTGTTATTGTGCAGTTCATAAGTCACAATCATAATCTAGCACAGTGAGTTATGAACTGTCAATAAAGAACTACATGGAACAAATTAGAAAATTATATTTTTTCCAATTCTTTCATTACTACTAAAAAAAAGGTTTGATTGCATAGGAGTACGCTATTAAGTCAAGGCTAGCCACTATGTTATGTTCTGAATCCTGAGTTTGTGTTTTTCCAGACCAAGCACTCTTAGAAAATGCCTAACAGTATGGATGAGGTGAATCCTACAACTTGTAGTCCCCTGTAAAGTGTTTCGACACCCTTCACTGGTATGAGAGGTGCTATAATCAAACTAAATACATGTGACAGAGAGGCTATGGAGAGATGAGAGGCCTTTATGGTTTTACTTCCTTTGCCCACCACACATTAAATTAAAAAGTTTATATATCTAAAAAATAAGAACAAAAATCGCTTGGGAAACGTAGAATCTGATTTGAGGATTCAGCTTTCCTAAATACAACCAAACATTGAAATGTTAGTCGCCGAGATGCAGCACCAACCTTCCCATTAAAGTTTTCCAATTTTTGCAATTTTTTCCAATATAAAATAATGATATCTTTACTAATTTGAGAATTTGTTTGGCGTGTACTTGTTTGTGTATTTTTTGCAAATTACTGTTTTAATGTTTGAAATGTAAATCATACAAATTTCTTGGGGGTCCCCGGCTTCCAGTAGTTATTCAGTGGGGGTCCTCGGGAGTCAAAAGGTTGGGAAACACTGGTATAGGGTACCCACATGTTGGCTCCAGTCATTGTCTTCTAGCCTGCCCAAATCTCTTTCCCATTTTTCCCTCAAGAGGTCGAGTGAGGGGAGACAGTTATTTAATAGTGTAGAGTAAATTTGGGACACTGTGTGGCTCGTTGGGAGGAGCCCAATACCCTGCATTCCAGGGGGACTCTTCCTCAATCTCCACCTGCAATGCACCACACCCAGTAAGTAGGAATCAGAGCTGTTGGTACCACATGAATTGGCTGCCTGAGAATTGGTATCCAGCTTATGGTTTGTCAAATGGGATTATTACCCCATCTTTCCAGACATTTCTCAGTTAGGAGATCACCAGCAGATACCACGTCTAATCGCTCTCTATGACCCTTGTACCACGTAACAGGTCTGAGTCCCAGAGGAGGGTTCGTAACGTCGCCCTGCCTCTCCACCCCAGTCTACGTGTCACCCTCTTCCAAAGTGTGGTTATTGTGAGCGTCAGGATTTGAAGGGGGTGGATCCCCCTCCTCTGTGTAAACAACGTTTGTAACCCTCCTGGGCCATGGCAAATCAGCCCACATTTAGCGAGGGCTGTGACGAGAAGGCACATTCATTAGTAATCAAAAGCTGTGATGCCCAATAATATAACTGGACGTTCAGGAGGGCAATATCTCCCTCCATCTGGCGTCTAATCAGTCTAGGAACTCCACCATCCCAGAGCAGCCCTCTCATCACACGATAAGTAGCACTTCTACATGCAGTCTGGCCTATAAAATTTGAAACTTTTGAATGGTTGAATTAATATATTTGTTACCTGGTGTATTCAAGATGAAAATGTTGCCTTTTCAGAAATCATAAGCTGATGATTAGAGAAAAATGGCTGAATTTTCAAAATATATTTACAGGTGATTTTTGAGTGATAAATCATGCAGTGTTGAGGAGACATTATTAATATTACTTTTTTTACATTACTGCTAGCAACCATGCCTCATTGTATTCTTGCATACAGTAGCCTCTAATGTCTTGTCTGATGTGGTCACTAATACAACTCATAATATTAGAAGCTATGGATGATTTTCATTGAACATAAGTAGCTCTCACTACAGAAAGCTCATACCCACTTGTTTCAGTGACTTTCTATTACTCTTGTTTGAAAGATCAAGCGGATATTAGGCAGAGTTCTCTCTTTCCTTGCTATAATGGCAGGTCAAGCTCTATGCAGTTCTTCTCTTAATTTTCAAGTCTTTTTATATAAAAAGCCTTGGCGATGCCTATACTTAGATTGTTCAAGACTGTTGAGTAGATTTCAGACTGAAGGTACATCCTTCAGGGATACAGGACCACACTCATATGACTTGATCCCAGCAGCGGCTCCTCCTCTATGGCAGAGGAGCATCACTCCCCGCCAGCAGCAGCACTTGCAAACCTTTAACAATGAAACAATCATAAACCTTGTATATTATCGTTTTATTGTTAAAGGAGTGGGGCCATGGGGCGTGACAGGGACGGAGGGGGAGTGCACAGCACTTCCCTCAGTGCGCATGTGTGTTTGGCCGTCCGTCTCGGGACGGCCAAACACACATGCACACTGTGCTCTCTCCAACCTGGCACTGTGTTGCCATGTTGGAGACAGCAGGTAGAGGCTCCCAATCTGCTTCGGAGCACCAATAAAGGACGCCTGGGCCTATCATGATGCTGCTTTCAGGCTGCCAGCAGCATAAGAGCAGCGTTAGGATTGACCCCAGGACAGGCTGGGTGTTTGTGCCTGCTGTGACGAGGACCGAGGAGCGGCGAGGCAGAGGTGAGACAGGTGAGTTTTGTTTTTTTATTTATTTAATGTGTTTGTCTTTCTCCCCTCCGCCACACGCTGCGCTGCACGCCCCATTTGGGTGCCACGATCCGAGACTGCTTGATCCAACGGAAGGAAGAAAATAACTAATCTTGATACATTCTTCATATCGATGAATCACTGAGGCTGCTTCCGAGCTTTGGGAGTCAAAATGAAATACTGTATATATTATAATCATTAATCAAACACATCCACTTCAGGATCCGATGGATGTAATAATAAAGGTATGTTCATTTAGGGCTTCAGGGTGTCACTGGTCATTCAAATATGCCTGAAGCTGAAACAACACAATTTAAAAAAAACTAATTGTAATTTAAGTGACCTATCATTCATGCACAAAGGTGCCTATCACATTAATGTATAACATATATTGTGTAAACATGATGCTGATGGCCAGGTGGACGGCTATGTAGTTTCACACCTGTTTAGGACCTTAGAGATAAAAATGACATACCTAGGTAGGATGAAGATTACCCTCGACTTTGCATGAATGTGCAGTGGTAAGGAGGTGTTGTGTGGCATGACAGGCTAACCAAGCAGAGACACAATGCATATGTGCCTTCAGAAAGGCATTGCTGTAAGCTGGCACATAGCTAGTGAGTCTGCTATGCTCATCTGAATGAGTACAAGGAAAATGCAGGAAAGAGTGAACAAACTATATTTGGTCTTATAATCGGAAGCCTCTGAGGTGGTAAAGTCAGTGCCAGAAACTCAGTAGCAGCTTGTCCTTATGGACGTCAGTTGTGACTAAACTGTCTTTGTTTTCTGTCAATTTTTACTACAATGATAGTGAATAATAACATATTATTCACTGTTAGTGTAATAAAAGGGGTACAATTAGATGGAATATGCCCTTTCATGCAGGGCACAAGTCCAAAAAAAAGATGGAAGTGGGGGGACTAACCAAGTTAGATAGTATGCAAGTGACATCATGGCACGTGATATCACAGGATGTGACATCGTGGAGCGTGACATCGAAAGTAGGGATCACAGGAACTTACATCACAGGAAGTGGCATTACAACCCATACCTCACAGGAAGTGGAATCACAAGAAGTGACATCTGATCTTAAGCCACACACATATGTTGAGCAGGTCTACAGGGAGTACACTTGAGTGAATGAACAGATTTAACAAATTAGATTTTTGCATTGGGGTTGTGCCAAAAAACTGACACAACCGCAACACAAAATCTGGACCTCGATTTCAACATGTATTTTTTCAAATCTCTGCCACAAAGATATTGATACAAGTAGAAACTTGCTAATAAATCTGCTCTGCTTAATTGGTTGCAAAGACTGTATTTAAAAAAATCTAATGGGGTTAAGGCACCTGCTGCAGAGAGCTTTGCATGCCCCATAACTCTCAGGGACTAATAGTAATGGTAAGATAACTCTTGTGTTTAACACATTTGCTTGAGAGTTGTGTGTCTTGTCTTGTCCTATTTTGTAATCAAAGTAGCATAGAGGGTTAACGTGTTTCCTGCAAAGCACACCGTCACAGATTTTTATTTTATGTAGATAGGTAAGTGGGCTACTGCGTTTTAACAAAGAGATCCCTTTGTTACTTTCAGTTCATAAATTGTAATCCTTCTATATAGCACAGTGAGCTGTGAAGGACGTGTGACTTCTACACCTTGTAACCCTCACTTTCTAATGTAACACATCCTGTACATAGATTTAAACTTATATGATTTGTTGTCAATGTCTAATGTGTACATGTGATGTAAAGTGCTCTGACCCTCTACATTGGGATAATCAGCGCCATAAAGAAATAAAACAAAATATTTAAATTATTATTTGTGTAAATACAGGAACAGAACAGAACAAACACGCCTGGCCTTCCTACAGTGCATTCATGTGTCTCATATATAGGGACAGGCCAACGTGAAATTCTGCCTCTCTTAAGTACTTGTGAAGTGAGAACAAGCTGTATGGTTTTGTTTCCCCTCCCTTACATTTGCGGGTAGGTGTGAGGCTCCAAATAGCTCCAGCGAGAAAACAAGGAGGTCTGATGGACACTTAACTTAGGCCTTTGTTCTGGCCCCAGCTCAAATTTAAACACTTACCTGCACGTTGCTGCTCAGAAGGAAAAGCATACAACATGCAGGCACTGCTGAATGCAGTGCGATGTTTAAACACTACACCATGACGAGGAGTTCAGCAAATTACAGTGCCGCACAAGTACTTGGTAGGGTGGACAGCGTCCACCTTGTGAAAATAGTGGGTGGACGCCGGTTACCCGCCTGTACCCCCTACTTGTGCCCTGCTTCCATGGCAGCTGGGGTAAGTAAAAAGGCTTATACAGTAAATGTATGTTGTGTGCATGCTTTCAGATGCGAATGTGTTTATGTGATAGGGAGTGTAAGTGCGAATTTGTGTGTATGTCTAAGTATGTGTGTGAGTGACTGAAAGCAGAGGTCAAAGAGCGGGTGATGTCACTTCCGCTATCGCTGGCCTTTTGGTGAATTGACGTCCATGCTTAAGAGAATAGGGAGCAAAAGCCTAAGACATGCCTTACTGGCCAGTACTCTTCTGTGGCACTGGGTATTACCAGGTTTATCCGATGATTTAAGAGCTTCCACTGCTGCCTCTGGGACTTGAATCAGCACTTTTTGCTGAGGCAATAGAAGGAACGAAAACGCGGGTTTAGTTTTCTTCAGGTAACCCAGAAACAGAAGGGAACTCACTAACGGTTAGTCAGAGAGCAATGATGTGTGTGAACTGTGCGTCAATCAGGAGTAGAAAATATTCAGTCACTGTGATGGGAAATTATCATTTTCAGTTTAGTGATTTTCAGGAATAGGAGCCACACAGACATGGTTAATATTTGTAAAGATAAATAGGATAAGGAGCTCTGTTAATAAGGCTTAATATTAGGCTGATTTTTTCTGTGGTCTATGTACAGGCTGGTTTACATTTGTTTCTTTTACGGAAATTGTATAATTTCCATTTCCCAATACATTATTTTTATTCTGTAGTCCTCAGGATCCAAACTTGAAAATTACATGTATTGTAGGAATAAGTAGAAAAATCGAACTGGCGAACCCTGAATCGTCTGTTGCAAAGGTACATAAACTTTGCAATAGAAGACACCATAGATTTCTGAGGCTTAAAGAAGGTGCCCTAAATATACCACTGCACTGATCTTAACATAGACCATCACAGTCTTCAGGAGACAGTCTATGCTCAAGGGGTTAGATGGCAGCTACAGAATATGGAGAATCCTACAAGGGTAAAGGAAAAGAAACCAGAAAGAGAAAAGCCTCAAAGAAATACAGACTAATATTCTATACCTGGTTCCAGTTTTATGATCTTCACTGCTGACATCTCCCCCGTCCTGGTGATTCGAGCCTGAAAACAACAGAATGAACAAAATGAGTGAGTGTCCTGAGTTTTAACGTTTCCAGTTCTCCAAACAAGGACACGGAGACGCTCATGCTTATCCTCGCTGGTAGGAAATGCTAGGTGAGAAATCAATTAGGTAATGCAAACCTTAGGGTGCTGGGCGCCTAAGGCCTGCTCTGATGCACCTCAAAAAAATATTTATGGACATGTGAAGCAAATATATGTGTGCTACATGTCATTTTTAAAAATGCATTTATAATGCATTTTTAAAAATTGCACATGCTTACCATCAAACTTGAATTTGCGGTAATTGCATTTCCTAAATACACAATTCACATTTAGGAAATGCTTGATACATGTGCTTTGGAAATCGCAAATAGGAATTCCTTATTTGTGATTTCCTATTTAGAGAATCGCAATTTGAGATTCTCTTAATGGGGTCGCAATTTTAAAGGAATCGCTGTTTTTGCGATTCCTTAAAATTGCACTGCAAATGCCTTTCCTACATTGTGAAAGGCATTTTTCCATTCGCAAATGGCCGAATTTTGCGATTCGCACCGTTTGCGAATGCAAAAACATTTGATACATCTGGCCCTTAATTCTTTAACTCTTATATACATTAAATAGAGTAAACAATTATGTTTTACTACCTGTTGCCGAGCATTGACAAAGCAGCATTTGTGAACGGCTGTATCTGAATCCACTGTATCCACATGCCAGACCCATTGGCTTTGTTTAATTCCTGTAATTGAGGTCACCCAATTTTTGTTTGGTAACCCAAGCATGTCAATATAACCTGCTACCTCCATTTTGAATATAGTATTTTATCGTATTATAGTTGGTTTTATATGGCGCGTCATACCCTTCATTAGGTACCAAAGCACATTTGCAGAGGAGCTGCATGTTATTTAATGAGAGTAGTTTAGATAAAAGAGTGTGTGTCTTTCAAGTGGCCTACTTCGTTAGAGAAAAAACAGGGATGTGCTCCTATTGTGTTTTGTCATTGCTCCTTGGTATGAACTGAATAGAAAAGGAGTGAGTTATAGGACGTTTAGACATTAGATATTAGTGTGTGGATAAATAGAGTGTATCAGTACAGTGTGGCCTATGTTGAAGTGTTTTGATGACATGAAGGTATAATGGAGACCTATCCATCGTGTTGCATCAAGTGTGTGGGTTTACAGATCACTGTGTGTAAGAAAAGAGTGTGAGAGTGGACATGGTCCCGCGTATGGATACCTACTTTCTGTGGCGCGATTTCTATCATACAGTTTAAGCAATATTGAACAAGGAAAGGAATTTGTCCAAAGATGAAGAGTGCTATCCTTGGACGGTGCAACCTTCCACTGACTTTTGTATATGCTTCGAAGCCCACACAAAAGAGGCTGAAGCGCAAAACAAAGAAATGGCCATTATGCAACCAGATATTGCTTATGCTATGAACAGTCTACCCTGGAAGAGCAGGGAAGAACCCAAAAGAATGAGCATTATACACCCAGCCAAAGTATATGCTCTAATAGGTTCATCACAGAGTGACAGAAGCACAACAATCAAATATCCAGCTACGATATTTGCCTGAGGAGTCCACCCAGGTGTGGCAACCCAAATGAATGGACACTGTACAACTAGCCACGGTACTTGCTCTAAGGATTCCCAGTTGCAGAACATAGCAACTGATAGGAATGGTAATTATACATCCAGCCATGTTATGTGCTGAAGGAGTCAACCCAAGGGTAACAGTGAGCAACCCATAAGGATGCTATTTGCACAGTGAAGTCCATCCAGGGGTGGCAGGGAGCAACCCACAGCAATGGTCATTATACAACCAACCACAGAACGGTCCACAAAAGAGCAGCAGCGATGCAACCATTTTATAGCCGGCGTAGTGTATGCTTGGGCAGACTCATGATCAGGAGTGGTGCAACCATTATGCAACCAGCAATAGTCTAAACTTTGAGCAATCGAACCAGGAGTGACACTGGAAAAATAAGAGTTAAAGTGGTGTTATAATAAGGTGTTGAAATAAGGTAAAGACGAATGCTTTAAACAAACTGACATACCCCAGTTATAATTGACTGAGCTAATTGTAACTTGCACCCCTGTCATGCAGTGCTTATGACATCACTCTTAACATGTTAAATGATATCATTAACGACAACCCAAGTGGCATAAATAATGACATCACTGATTGCATCATACAATCTTAGTGACACCATCCAATAGGGATTGTAGACACAAAGTAATACAACATGCTATGCCTGTGTACAATATTCTATTCACCTCATTGCGATTATACTCTTAAAGACTTCACATGACCCTATGGCCGTACACAGCATGAGGTTGGCTTCAGAGCCAGGCCTCTGACTAGGCCATGCATCCAGTCCCTGGAGGTGCCCAACCCCGATCATGTACAGTATGAGGTTGGGTAGCCCAACCTTGCCACAGGAGCACAATCTCCCATTGAGCATGGTGTTTGGCTGTGAAGCAGGGTGTTTTGTCAGATAGCCTGGCCTCTGGCCAGGTACTACACCCAATCCTCAGTAGGGGGCCAACCCCCCCCCTTCCCCCCCCATTTACATGGCCTTTGGGAGTGACAATGGTGTTTGGCCCTGTGTCCAACCCACTGCAAGGAACAAAAAGTAAAGTAAAGACCCCCCAGAAAGCCCTGGAGGTCAGGATGTTCCCACACTGTCCCCTTATGGGTTATCTTATCAAAGCCCCGAGTCCTGTAACGGTGGTCTAAACTTTTTGATTTCAGTTGTGGCCAGCCAATCAGAATATTCAGTGCTGGTACCGCAGTATCAAAATGGCCCATAGGAAAAAAGGTCCACTGGCCAATCAGAAGATCTAATTCTTTTTAATTTACAGGAGTGCCATGGGACCAACCATTTAGAATTACCTGACTTTTTACCTCTTCAAGCCCACCAAATCCCCTCTTTAAATGCAAATTTCTCAAAAGCGGCTGAAAGGATATATGCCAAATCACAAAAAGCACGCTTTCTGAGTAAAGTTGTAACTTTTTGCCAAATTTGGTGTAATTCCGTTCAACTGTTTTTTCTGTACCGGAGAGCAACATTTCCTATGGGACTCAGAATGGATAAACAACATTTTGGTACCACCCTCTCTTTTTTCTTGGCCTGTGCTTGACAGTTAGGTGCAAACCTGTCCATCAAGGACCTGAGGTTTAGAGAACTTAATTTGGGAATGTTTCATGAACATTCGTCAAATGGCGCCAAAGTTATTAGTGAAATGAAAAATGTTCTTCCTATGGAAACTCTCTGCCCTGACTATAACTACACAATGGTAACCACCACTGTTTAATATATAAAAGGTACCTCCTGCCGAACATTATAAGGGTACTGCAAGTCACTGAGGAGTTCTATAACCATATAGAGGAATGAGTTCCTTTATAAGATGATGGAACTCAGAGTTGACTCGCAATATCCTTAGCATGTACACAAGGAATGATTTATCCCATATAATGCATGGTCACACCATCACCTTTCTCTCAAAACACTGAAAGTACAAGTTACTCACCTTAGGTAACGAAATATCTAGCATAGACATATTCTAGTTGCAGATTCCTTACCTTAGAATTTCCCCCAGGCGTCAGACTGGACCCAGAGATTTTTCTTCGAGCAATACCCTTGCGCATCGGTAGGTGGCGTCGGTCGACTCCGCAGGCGTCGTTGGCATTGTAGTCGCCGTGATGATGTCAGGAGTAGTACACAGATGCCGCCTTCACACAGTGACGTCAGTTTCTTTTAACGACTTTCCATGCCAAAGCGCAGAGCCGCTAAGAACACTGAGATTGGTGCGTCAGTGCTAAGGACCTGAAGAGGGAATCCCAGTCCCTAGAAATCAGTTGGCAAGTGGGGAGGATTGGTGGGTGGTAAGGAATCTGGAACTAGGATATGTCTCTACCTGATATTTCGTTACCAAAGGTAAGTAACTTGTACATTTGATAGAGACTTCTAGTTGCAGATTCCTTACCTTAGAATAGATACCCAAGCAATGCCATCCTCGGAGGTGGGCTATGAACCAAGATCATATTAGGAAGTCCTGCAGGACCGAACAACCAAAGTAGCCATCCCGACAGACCTGACTGTCCAGGCAGTAATGTTTAGCAAGCGTGTGCAGGGATGCCCACGTAGCTGCCTGGCAGATATCCAGGACAGGAACTCCGCGTGCTAATGCAGTGGAAGCAGTAGTTGCTCTGGTGGAATGAGCACGCAAGCCCTCAGGGGGTTGCTTCTTGGTCAAAGCATAGCACATTTTGATGCGAAGAAGTACCCGAGATATGGTATGTTTTTGCACAACCTTCCTTTTTTTTGGCACCCACATACCCAACAAAGAGTTGGTCGTCCACCCAGAAATCTTTAGTACGATTAAGATAGACCACCAACGCTCTTTTTGGGTTCAGACGGTGGAGTCTCTCCTCCTCATTAGAAGGATGTGGGGGTGCATAGAAAGTAGGCAGGGTAATGGACTGACCTACATGAAAAGGCGTAACCACCTTTGGAAGGAAGAAAGCCTTAGTGAGCAATACCACTTTGTCAGGGTGCACAGAGAAGTATGGAGGTTTAGACGAAAGGGCTTGAAGCTCACTCACCCTGCGAGCAGTGGTGATGGCAACAAGAAAGACAGTTTTGAAGGTGAGGAGCCGTAAGGGACAATTGTGCATCGGCTCAAAGGGAGTACACATTAAATAAGTAAGGACAAGATTGAAGTCTTATTGAGGCATGATAAATGGAGTGGGAGGAAATAAATGGGTGAGGCCTTTTAGGAATCTACTCGCAATACGAGATTTAAAAAGTGAGGACTGATCGGGTAACCTAAGGAAGGACAGAATGGCAAATAAATACCCTTTAAGGGTGCCCAAAGCAGAGCCATGCTGGGCTAATGAAAGATTGAACAGAAGAAACTCGGATAGAGGGGCAGAGAGGGGATCAACAGATTTGTTGGTGCACCATGCCCCAAATTTATTCCAACGACAGACTTAAACAGTTTTATTGGAGGGACGCCTGGCTGCCAAGATAACATCGCAGACTTCGGGTGGAAGATCAAAAGTCGTCAACTGTCGCCGCTCAATCTCCACGTATGAAGGCGGAGGTTGGACAGGTTCAGATGAAGTAATGTCCCCTGTTGCTGCAACAGAAGATCCGCCGAAGAGGCAGTCTGAGTGGAGGATCGATGGACATGCTCAATAGCTCTGGATACCAGACTCTCCGTGCCCAGTCCAGAGCCACCAAGATGACTTGGGCCCGGTCGTTCCTGATCTTCTTGAGAACTCTGGGCAGAAGTGGTATAGGCAGAAAGGTGTTCCACTCAAGAAGAAAAGCATCTCTAAGTGAGTGCCAACTTAGAAAATCCAATGCGCAAAACAGCTGACATTGCGCGTTCTCTGCGGAGGCTAACAGATCTAACCAAGGCTCTCCACACTGCTGAAAGAGACCTTGCGCCACCTCCGGATGAAGACGCCATTCATGATCGGCTGTGCATCGACAGCGGAGTTTGTCCGCTTTGGCGTTGAGAGAACCCACCAGATGTTGAACCACCAGGGTAATGCCCTGATGTTCCAGCCATGTCCAGAGGCGTAGTTCCTACTGACAAAGGGTCCAGGACCCTACTCTGCCCTGTTTGTTGCAGTACCACATGGCAGTAGTATTGTCCGTGACCACCTGCACTACTTTCCCTTTGAGAGAGGGAAGAAATGCTTTCAAAGCAAGCCTGATCGCCCGGAGCTCCAGAAGATTGATATGGAGCCCAGTCTCTGCCGGAGACCAGAGGCCTCTGATCTCCGCCTCTCCCATGTGGCCGCCCCAAACCAGAAATGATACATCTGTCACTATAGATAGATCTGATAGGAGAAGGGAGAGAGATCTGCTGTGGACACAATGCGGATTTAAAAGCCACCACTGCAGGACTTTCGCAGTCCCCTCTGAGATGGACCATGTCGGAGAGAGATTCCCCTGATGCTGCGCCCACTGGAACTTCAAGTCCCACTGCGGAGCCCGCATATGCCATCTGGCATGTGTTACCAGCAGATGTAGGAGGCCATGAGGCCCAGCAGCCTCAGAGTCAGTCACACTGAAACCCAAGAAAGAGGTTGAAAGATCGGAATCATAGCCTGAATGTCTTGGACTCTATTTCTGGGAGGATAAGCCCAAAATTGCACTGTGTCCAGAACAGCTCCGATGAAGGGGAGCATCTGAGAGGGAGTCAGGTGCGACTTCGGCACGTTCATAGTGAACCCCAGCGTGTGTAGGAGGTTCGCCGTAGTCTGAAGGTGGGAGAAAACTTTCTGGGGCGAGTCCACCTTCAACAGCCAGTCATCGAGGTAGGGAAAGACTGATACCCCTAGCCTGTGCACATGAGCTGCAACCACCGCCATCAATTTTGTGAACACCCGAGGGGCGCTGGTAAGGCCGAAGGGGAGCACGGTAAACTGGAAGTGCTCGTGACCTACCACGAATCATAGGTGACGTCTGTGGAGAGGCAGGATGGGGATGTGAAAATAAGCGTCCTGCAAGTCAACGCTACCATCCATGTCTCCTGGGTTTAAAGCAAAAAGAACCTGAGCCAGGGTGAGCATTGTGAATTTCTCCTTCTTGAGGAAGTAGTTTAGGTCCCGAAGGTCTGGGATAGGACGTAAGCCCTTGTTCTTTTTCGGAACCAGAAAGTAGCGGGAACTACAACCACAACCTACTTCGGGGACCTTCTCTATAGCTTGCGTGGCCAAGAGAGCTACGACTTCCTGGCGGAGAAGTGCCAAATGATCCTCTGGAAGGTGACTGAAGGATGGAGGCATGGCTGGTGGAGCAGATTCGAAAGGGAGGGAGTAGCCCTGTCAATTGATCTGCAAAATCCATCTGTCCGTAGTGATGGATTCCCAGTGGGGCAGGTGATGGCGAATCCTGCCGCCAACTGGATCGGACTGAGGGGGACAGACTAGGAGGGTTTGGAGGGTGCAGCGGGGGCAGTGGTGGACTGGGCAGACCTCTGGTTCCTTGTACCATGCCCACGTGGGATTCCACGTCCCCGGCCACACAGAGGCTGGACAGCATGGGTGGCACAGTGCCTGGGAGGAGGACATGACAGGGAGCCCCTTCTGTGGTCACGAAAGGGGCAAAAAGCGGACCTTGGGGGACGAGGTACAGAGGAAAGACGAAGGGATCGAGCCGTAACCCGCGAATCCTTGAATCTCTCCAATGCCGAGTTCGCTTTGTCTCCAAAGAGACGGGAGCCATCAAATTACATGTCCATGAGGGGCTGTTGGACATCCCCAGAAAAAACAGAAGTATGCAACCAGGGGTGGCGTCTCAAGGCCGTCATATCAACCAATCTGCCCAGAGAGTCGGTCGTGTTCAGCCCACAACGGATTGTGAACTTCGCTGCATCTCTCCCATCGTTCACAGCTTGGGAGACGATAGCACGGGTCTCCTCCGGTATCTGCGGCAGGACTTGCACAACTGTTTCCCACAAACAGTGGGTATAGCAGCCCAAAAGGCATGTGGTGTTCACAGACCGCAGCGCGAGACTGGAGGAAGAAAACAACTCCTTACCAATTGTTCCAGTCTTTTTGATTCCCTATCTGGGGTTGCGGAAGGGAATGCGCCTGAAATAGAGGAAGCCTGGATGACAAGACTCTCAGGCGTGGGGTGTTGGGACAGGAATTTAGGGTCATTCGGAGCGGGCTGATGGTGGCGTGCGATAGTCTTATTCACAGGAGCCCCAGTGTTGGGTTCGGACCAAGTACCCAAAAGGACCTCGGTGAGGGCTTAATTGAATGGCAAAAAGGGTTTGGATGTGGAAGCCCCTGGCTGAAGCACCTCCGTCAGGAGATTGGACCTGACCTCTACAGTAGGAAGCTCAAGGCCAAGGGCCTCAGCTGCCCTACTGACCACCATACCATAAGTTGCTCCCTCCGCCGTAGCCACGGTAGGAGGAGACAGCATGCCAGCATCTGGAGAAGTATCCAGACCACTGGCGTCGCCCAATTCCTGAGCCCAGTCCAAAGATGTGTCATCCTGTTATTCATAAGGGTCCAGGGACCCCTCCAATCCATCCCCGAATTCGTACCCATAGGAAAACGGGTCCGAATCTGACCTAGGCCCCATTGAAGACAAAGGCAGCGTAGGCTGATGCCGCTCCGACTCCGAGTCGTCAGGGATAAGGATTTGGTCAATGTCAATAGTGGGCACTACCTTCGTCGGGAGCGTCGACAATCGACCCGGTGCCGGGGAAGGTCTCAATGGGGCGCCAGCACCGGTGCAGATCCAAGAGTGGATCCGGAGGGGACCTCGGTGGCCAGAGCCGAAGCCGCCGGTGCGGAACCCGAAGGCCCCTTAACCGAACCTTGGGCCCAAAAGTGCCAAATCAGTGTTGGTCCGCCCAAAGATGAGGCGCATGGCCTCACAGAATTCTTTAAGTTGGGTGGGGGTCACTCCAGCTCTGGGAAACTCGAGGAAGCACGGAGCGGACCCAGACCCAGACGCAGGCTCTGAGGACGGAGGCCTTGAGCATTGATGCTCCTTACGTGTCACCCAGGGCGAAGTCGGAGAGCAATGGGACCTCTTCGACTTCTTCTTTTTTCTTACCTGCACCCGAAGATTTCAAAGACGACTAGTGCCCAGGCCTTCGGGTGTATGGCCTGGCACTCGGAGCATGGCTTTGGGTCGTGGTCGCGCTCGAGACACCACAAACAAACCTGATGCAGATCCGTCACTGACATCATGCAGTGACAGTCCTCGCACAGCTTGAAACCGGTCTTTGGGGACATCCTCGATGCACCAAATATCTCACGAAAACTCAACAAAATGGTCGAAGTCAGTCAAAAAGAGACCAGGGTAGCTCTCTCCAGATCAGTGTGTGGCACAGAAAGAAAAGAACTGACGTTACTGCACAAAGGCTGTGTCCATGTACTACTCCTGACGTCATCACAGCGACTACGACGCCCACGTAGTCGACCGGCACCACCTACCGACACGCAAGGGTAATGCTCAAAGAAAAATCTCCGGATCCAGTCTGAAGCCTGGGGGAAATTCTAAGGTAAGGAATCTGCAACTAGAAGTCTCTATCAGATACCTTGGTGCATAGCTCTTTCATATG
The DNA here is from genome assembly GCF_031143425.1 of Pleurodeles waltl. Taxonomy (NCBI): domain Eukaryota; kingdom Metazoa; phylum Chordata; class Amphibia; order Caudata; family Salamandridae; genus Pleurodeles; species Pleurodeles waltl. The sequence continues at coordinate 791,459,276 of NC_090448.1, forward strand.
AAAGAATGAGCATGTTTGTAAACGTGAAGAATATATATAAAACCTATAGTGCAAAATTAAAAACATCAAAAATCTCTTAAATATTCGTTGCAAACAGATATTAAAAACAGTGAAACACAAGACAGTTAAAAAAAAAAAGCTGAAGTAGCTCGGAATGTGTAGAAATATGCTTTTCTTTGTCTAAAGAGTGCAAAAATAGACATATTCTCTCTGCTTGTCATTGTATGCTATTAAAATAGAGGGGAAGAAAGAAAAGCAATGTTTCATTTTGTTACTTTAAACAATTGCTCAAATTATGACCATGGCCTAACCTGCCTTTCACCTCAGGTGATGGCTCTAGCAGCAGGCATTAATACGTCACAACTAGACTGTAATAACTTATAATAGTCGAGGTATACAGGGATTAGAGAACCCCGTGTATTTTACATATAAAATACATACCCTGTACAAATATGTATATATGTGTAGTGACATTATAGTTAGGTTCACATTTTACCCAGACAAAACCATAGAAATTCAGCAAGTATAACAAAAATATAACTATAATTGCTGAAGTTCTATGCTTTTGTGTGGGCAAAACATGAACCTAACCATAATGTCCCTGTAATGTTTGTTTTTTTGTCAGTGTATTTCAATGTTTTTTTTTAACGTGAAGTAATAAATAAATACAGTATGTTAATACAACCACCACTGTGCACGGCCTGGGGTATGGTGTGTGATTTTTCTTTTCCACTGAGCTTCAGATCCATCGCAAATTTACATGGGAGGGTCATTCTGTGCACCACGGTGGGTCTGCAGTTCTGTGGATCGGCCTAGGAAACAAAATTGGCATTTTTCTGCCCAGGAGGGGTCCCTTAGAAACCCCTCCATGTGTACTATGGGGTCAGGATACCTCTATCCTGACTCCTTATCTATGTTTTTATTTATGTTTTCTTCCCGGGGGCCTAGCCAAGAAACAAAATTGGAGCCGCAACTTTCCTTCCAGGTTGTGGCTAGTCAATCAGGGCCATGCTTTTCGCTCCAATCCAAGGGATCCGTATTCCTAGATATCTATATTTTTCTTTCCTTATTAACTGAACAGACTCACATAAAATTATAAAAAGGGCTCTTTCTACTAAAAGATCTACCTTTCTACAAAATATGGTGTCATTCCTTTCAGCATTTTGGGCTCTAGTCATATTTATCTGTGATCACCGATAGCTTCCAGGGAGGATGATGGGCACATGTTTGCTGATCTCTGCTAAAGAGATGTTGCCTAGAAAGAAAGTTGGGGCACCCTTTTCGCAAGTAGAATGTTCTCTAAAAACTGTGTTTGCTTGCCTTTGGAAAAACAGACTTGTTGCATCTGACAGTAAATCTTGCAGAGCCTGTATTGGAGATGTGGTTCTCCATAGGAGTCTTGAGAAAGGCTATGAAGAGTTGTTTTGTTTTACTGAAGGACTTTGTCCTGTCTACGTAGGTACACAAGCACACTTTCAACAAGTGGCTTTTTTAAACTTCTTTCCGCTACAGAATCAGGGTGCAGGAAGAAGTCACTTTGCTCAGTTGTTACATGTTATGTTAATGTAAATAGATGACACTACCTTATGGTTGAATGTGGCATTGGTTCTAAGAACCATTGTCTCCTAGTGAACATGAATGAAATGGTACTCAACGGTTAAAGCCTGTAGTTTACCGATGTGTATGAGAGAGGTGATTGCTGTTAAGAAGGCCACCTTCCATGATAAGAACTGCAGTGAACAGGATATTATGTTTTAAAGAGTGGACCCATAAGACATGCAAGACTACATTCAAATTCCAGATGGGGTGTGATGGCATTCTGGGATGTCTAATCCTTTTAAGTATCTCTGAAAGCTTAAACCACAGTCATTTTAAAGAAGAGTGTGTGTTCCCTGTTTTGCATGTGTGCTGAGACTGCAGTCAAATGTGGAAGGATGGAAGTGCATGCTAATCTGATCTCTGAAGGTGAAGCAGGTAGCAAATCATATCCTAAACCAAGACCTTGACAGGTTCCATCTGTGTATTGATGCAGTAGTGGACAAACGTTTTCCAGTTCGCAACATAACAGCCATGCATAGTGGGCGTGCTCCTCACAAAGACTTACCAAGCACTTCTCTACAAGCTTGAGGTACTGAAGCCTATGTCTTTAGGTGCCAAGTGGCTAGGTTGAGCTATTTGGTGTCTGGATGACTGAGTTGGTCCCAGTGCTGAGTGAGAAGGTGTGACTTCAGGGACACCTTCTCGTGTGAGGTGATGGATATCTCCAGGAGCATGGAGTATCAGAACTGTCTAGCCCAGGCTGACACTACTAGGATGAGGGTCATGGATACGCGCCTAATTTTCCTGACAACATACAGAATGAGTGGGAGGGGAGGAAAAGGGTAAGCTTTGCCATTTTGCATTTCCAGGGGTGGTGAACAGGTCACTGGTAGGAGTGACTTACTTGCAGAAGTACCTTTGGACGATTTGTGGGTTTAGTTCCCATTCAAAGACTTGATGATGCTCCTTAGCAGTTCAGATCAAGCCAAGGTTCTCACCATTCATGGAAGGGACCTTGTGCCACTTCTGGGTCTAACTACTGCTTGTGATGCACTAGGCACCGACGGCTGAGCTTGTCCACACTGGCAACGAACGATCCAGCCAGGTGGATCACTACTAGAAAATTCCCTGGTGGTCCAAGCATTTACAGAGGTGCAGGACCTCTTGGCACAGGGTCCATGGTCCCGTGCTGTTTGTTGCAGTAACACTTGGCTGTAGTGTTGTCCCTGAGCACCTGTACTAGCCTCCCTTTGAGGGACAGAAGGAAAGCTTTCAATGCCAAGTGGATGGCCCAGAGTTCGAGAAGGCTGATATGGAGCCGGGACTCTGCCGGACACCAGAAGCCTCGCTCCACCTTTCCCAGATAGTCACCTCAAACTAGGAGCAATACATTGGTCACCACTGCCAACTCTGAGTGGGGAAGGGAGAGGGGTCTGCCGCTGACCCAATTGGGGTCCAGCAACCATCACTGCAAATCCTTTGTAGACTCCTCTGAAATCTCAGTGTCGTCAGAGAGGTCCCTTGATGTTGAGTCCTCTGAAGCTTCAGATCCCAATTCAGAGTCCACATATGCCACATGGCATGCTTGACCAGCAAGACCGTTAATTCCAGAAGCCTTAGACTCTTCTTCATTGAAATCATGACAAAGGCTGAAGATCAGGATCACAGACTGAATAACATGAACTCTTCTATCCTGGGGAAAGGCACAAAACCGAACTGTGTCTAGAATGGCTGGAGCTTCTATAAAGGGAAGCATTTGAGAAGGATTAAGGAGTGGCTTTCGCACATTGATAATGAACGCCAAAGATGACCGGAGATTTGCCATACTCTGGAGGTGGTTGACGACTGCCTGGGGCAAGCCAGCCTTCAATGCCCAGTTGCCACAGTAGGGGAAGACTAACACCCCTGACCACTGATGGTGTGCTGCTACCACTGAGGTGCACCGGTTAGACCAAAGGGGAGCACAGCAAACTGGAAATGCCCCTGTCCCGCTATGACACACACGCAGCGCCGATTAGCTTGCAGGTTGCGAATATGGGAATAGGCAACCTACAAGTCCAACTCCACCGCTCAGACTACAGGGTCAAGGGCAGACAAGACCTCGACCAGTGTGAGCATCTTTAATTTTTCCTTCCAAAGGAAGGCATCGAAAGGACGCAGGTCTAAAACAGAGTGAAGGCCTCTGTTCTTCTTTGGCAGCAGAAAGTAGTGGGAATAACAACTCCAACTTGATAGTTCATTTGGCCAATAAGGCTTGCATTTCCTGTTGCAAAATGGACAGATGGTAATCTGTTAGTCTTTGTGGGCATGATGGAAGGTGCAATAGTGTGAAAAGAAAGGGAAGGTAATTTGTTTCCCAAACAATTTGCAGGACCTATCTGTTGAATGATATGGCCTGCCAACACGGGATAATTGTTGTGGTAGTCCTCCCGGGAAAGAAGTGACGGAAAGACATTGCTTTAGTAAAAGTGGACGTGCAAAAAAAGAGATAAAGGACTAACAGGAGGAATGCTCAAGGTGGCCCTATAAGAGCGGTTGCCATCTTGAAATGAACAGGTATTAGTACGGTAAGTATTAATATGGTCTGCGAACAAGTATAATGAAAAAGTAGTAACATAAATAGAAAATTGTGGAGCAGGGTGTGGATCAAGTGGAAGTAGGAAATTAAGTAAGAGTGATATGGACACATTTAAAAGCCAGAACATTGTGATTTTAAAGACATGACTCAGCAGAGGCGGAACAGGAAAGAGACCATGACCACAACCTAGGGTAAAGTGTGCTAACGGATGTGCGTACATGGCAATTACCAGTTGGTACCATCAACTAGAGTATGCAGCACTGTGGAAACTCTTTTGACCACTGTACATAATAATAAATCAATCTGCAGATTGCCAAATTGTATGGTGCATCACAAATAGATGCATAGATATCAGTACAACAGAACAACCAAAGTCAGTAACCTCGTGTGTAACATGTTACAATCTAAGAGGCTTCATTGTGTGACACATAACAACTGGAAGTACAGAACAGCAAATGTTAATATCGGTTTTAAAGGAAAACATGTAACTCCTTTCCACATTCTGGCCGTTATCAACTGCTCTAAACCGTATAATCCATCTACTCTCCATACTTTTTAATGCCTGAGTTTTGTCACCTCCACTCAACATTTAAACTACTGCATCTAAACCACGGAATTTGATCATGAACATTTCTTTGTAGCCATGAACTAGATTATAATGTACAGGAATCGGATAATCAGTGAAAATGAGGCCGCATTCACAGATTAGACAATAGACAACACATTTAGAATTACAGTTAATAAACTTATTAAACTTATATTTCTTGGCTGAGTTGTACTGAAAAGTGTCAATCTTGTCTTTACAATACGCACAGATACTACAATGACCGCACTTATAAAAAACCCTGGGTGCAGTTGGCAACCAAGTCCAGTTCCTGTATGTGGAATGTAATCATGACATAGTGAAGCCCTAAGTGTACGGCCTCTACTGTATGTGATCACTGGCATAGTGGTGAGTGTTTGGTTAAGCGTGTAGTCTTCTTGCAGAAGGTATCAATGTTTGTGCATAATTAAAAAAATGTGTGCACTCAGTCCACTATGGGGAGTGACAAATGAAAGATCCTTGCATTTCATGGCTTGTTTCCTTGTGGTATTAGTAAGTAGGGTCTCCCACTTCACCCTCTGGATCCTTTGTCTGGTCTCATTCAGTGTGGTACTAGAATAGCCCCTAATGAGGAACCTTTGTTCCATATGTATCCATTCTTGCTGAAATTCTGTTTCCACACAGCAATTCTGTCTATTCCTAGTAATTTCACCATAAGGGATTGCTTTGATTTAAGACGGTGGGTGGGAACTAGTAGCATGCACTATAGCACTACATGCTGTAGGTTTTCTAAAACGTTTAGAGCATATACGACTATCCTTGATATATAGTGTAATGTCTAAATAGTCAATACATTCCGGTTATTGATGTGTAAATCTCATGTTGTACCCATTATGATTGAGATATCCCAAAAGGAGAGTCAATAATAGTGTATCACCAGTCCACAACATTAGCACATCGTCAATGTATCTTCCCCAATATGCCATGTTACCTATCAAATCCGGGGGACCTTACTCCCAAATGTAGCGTTTTTTTTTTAAAAACACAGAGGTTAGCAAAAGATGGTGAAATCTTAGACATATGGCAACTCCCTCTACCTAACGATATCAATCGCCATCATGACAAAAAATATCATTATCTAGCACAGTTTGTATTATTTCAGTAGCATTTTGGAATGTTCAAGTAAGGTGGCATCTCTAACGTTCAGAAAGTGTTGTATGGCTGTTCTAGGGATGCTGGTGTACAACGAGCAGACGTCTAGTTTCACTAGGACGTGACCTTGGGTCCAATCAAAATCTAAAACTTTGCAAAGTAGGTCTTTTATGTCTCTGATATACGAAGGTAGGTTATCTACAAAGGGCTGTAAATAAAGATCAATGTACTCAGAAAGCCTCTCTGCAGGGGTTCCTATGCCAGATATAATGGGTCTGCCTGGAGGGAAGGTACCTGGTTTATGGATTTCTGGTAAAATATAAATTCAAGGTGCCCTCTGTGTTGGATTGTATATGTAATGGTATTCCATGTCAGTGAGACGGCATAAGTCCTGCCAATACTGTATCTTCCTCTGAATAGTGATGTTCGTGTCCTTTAGCTGGTTGTGAGATAGCTTGTGATATGCTGCATTGTCAGCAAGTTGTTGGTCAATCTCTTTATTGTAATCAAGTCTATTCATCATGACACACTCTTCTGTTAATAGTACTGGTATGATTAGTTTGCGTTCCCTTTAAGTTAATTTGTGTCTCCGTACCCAGCTAAGGGGCTTTATGAAGTTTCTGTTTTGTCTATACACTCTCTCTCGTGGCACATGATACTTCTACCTCGTTTTTTTTGGCTCTGACTCCATTCTCATTCCACCATTGTTTTCCACTCACAGTACTACGCACAATCTTTTTACGATTGTACCACCTTGTTTACGACGAGTGCGGTGTAGACTATCTCTACCGCTTCACTATAGGTGTGACGATGAGGTGTCAGGAAGTCACATTTCATCACATATCAGCTATTGCATATCATTTGCAGCCTTGAAAAAGTCATGGTAATAAAACATGCGTCGACTTCCTATTCATATTGGATTCTAACCTGTGATGCAATCAAGAGTGAAGAATAAAACTCAACTAGACAAAACAACGGACTTACAGCAGTTCTTCCATGCTGATTGGACTACTTATGGGTGCCCTGGTATTTTGAAGTATTAGTGCAGAGATTTCTGTGAGAGTGACTGCTGCACTCCCTGTCTGATCGCAGTGTTCATACTCCATACTACACACAGGACCCAATGTTTAGCCCTTAGCAACCATCAATGGGATTCCTGGGAGGACTACCACATTGATCCTCCTGTCAATCTTGACACAGAGGCATGTCCTTCCTCAGTGTCTACACCTGATGACACTGCTGGCTACCATGAAGTGATAAAAAGAGCTGCCCAGCACCACAATGTAAAAATGTATGTGGTGCAAGACCGAGATGATGTTCTGGTGAAAACACTGTCAGAAAATGAAAGGAATGAACAATACCTCCTTCTGTTGGGGGAAATGCTAAGGACAGTGATACACACAACTGTAAAGAGCCAATAAAGGCAAAAATGTTGACTCCATGGACAAAAAAACATGTAACCCCTCCCCTGCTGACGCAATCTACATCCGATGTCAGGCGCCACCAGATTCTTATGTAGTGCACATGGGACACAAACAGGCATTTAGCAAAGGCAACGGGGGACACGACTCCAAAGGAGAAGGGGCGCAAGCACATTAGTGCTACTGACAAGTGTGGGCCACCACTCACTCAGTCACTCACTCTGTCATCTCCATAGGCCTCCCGTTATGCTACATTAGATTTCATTGGGAGGAGATGGAGGAGCTTATGAATAATGTCCTGGGGCCGTATTCCACATACAAGGCACTTTCCTTGAATGTGCCATGGCACATCTTTCAAATGGTGCGGCCTGCACAAACAAGGAATGTGCGCCGTATTAGAGTGAAAGCGCTGCCCCAGAGCAGCAGCAAACTCGTGCTGCCCTCGGAACAGCATATTTAAGAGAAATACGGAGCAACTGTTTAAAAACTGCCCCATGTTTCTCTGTGCACACAACATTCTGCCTGCAATTTCAATGGGGATTACAGATACCCTTACAGGCGGATGCAGTGAGTGACTGCACCCACCTGCATGGGGGAGCATGAGGGGCATCCAAAGGACCCCTTTTCTCCCTCCCAGAGGGCTGTCTTTAGAAGGCGCATGGAAAGTGGCCACCTTTTTGTCCTCCTAAGGACATGTTTGCCTCTGGTAAAGCAGAATAGTGTTTGTCTAGTATCTGGAGGCTCGTGAAGATCTTCCCTGTAGCTAGAGGATTGAGATATTTTTCTGCCTCAAGTCGTTGACCTTGGGAAGTTGCATGACACTGGATTCCTCTGGTGTCCCACCTCAGAGTCGAGCGTGCCTGTGGCATCAGCTTCAAAGCCATGATGTCTTGCTTTCGGCATCAATGTCAGCTCTGAAAGGCTCATGTCAAAAGTGGAGGCAGCTTGTCAGCCTTGGACAGTGGCCTGCTCAACATCGAGGGCAGTGCTTGAGGCTCAGATGTATCCTTTGCCTCCACCGGACCCAAGGGTAGGTATCTCTTGAGGCTCGACTCTGTGCTCAGAAAGAAGGTTTTTGACATTCACAAGGCTCACAGCAGTATCTGATTGCCAGGACTGTAGGAACAATAAGATTTATTAGTTACAAAGGCTCACACCGTTGTCATTGAATTCCCAAAGCCCTGCTGAACTTGCCTGCCAACAGATGTAAAAATCGAAAAGGGCAAAAGAACAGAAGATAAACTTTTTCTAGCTATCAATCTAGGATCTAGAAAATCTTTGCACCAAATATGAGGTTTTCCCCCAGATTCTTCTGAAAGGAGTATATGCAAATCTGATGAAGGAGCCCCCTCGCCCCATTCAACACTGGTAAGGGGCCTTTGATATAGGAACTATAAGGCCTTTCCCACAGCTGTGCCTACAGAAGGTATTCCTCTGCCCTTTCACTTACTATGATCATGAACTCAATATGTTACTTTTCATGCGTGTGTGTGTGACCAATCCTTAATGGTGCTCTATCCTGTTTATGTGCAGGGCACCGTTGCTCCCCCATTAGATGTATTTTTTTCACTTAATAATACCAACCTTGTGCAACTTGAAGAGACTTGGCAATTCCTACTACTGAAACAAGGTCACTTATGGGTACAACCTTATGGGAAACGAGAAAATAGGAAATTTAACAAAATAAGGACTATACATGAATGTAGCAAGTGGATGGACTAGCATATGCTAAAGTCTACTCCAATACTTAAGACAGAGTACGAGAGAGAAAGAGAAGTTCCATTGCTTTCGGTTGCCACACTGACTGACAAACACATTGCTCAACTAAGAGGATAAACATGAACTACGCAATTTGAAACTCCCGTTGAGGAAGCAGGGAGGGATTATAACCATATGATACTGAAAGTACATGAGTTACTAAACAAGAAGCTGAAGGTTCTATTACTCGACATGAAATCACAACAACCGGAAAAGAGGGGAGAGGGGGATACACTCATCAATAAGCAATGAGGTTTGGATCATAGTACAATGATTTTCAATCTGCACTCAAACAAAGAGTCAGTCTACAAGATGGTCTCCTGTGGTGATTTACCTAACTGAGAGAAAGTGTCATCTAACAGAATGATTACAGGAATTTTTGGAGCATGTGGTAGATTTCTCCAAATTTAAGAGTCATCTGGTAAAGGAGTCCAGCAAAAATTTAAGATTATTACAGCAGGTTGACATTCAAGAATAAGCGGGAGTAGCTTTGAACGCCATGGGCGGACATGAGGAATTTCCCTATGATCCAGTAAAAGTAAGCAGGCTTGTTGAGTGTCAATTTTACTGAGACAGGTTATATCCAAGAATAGGGAGAGAAAGCTTTCTTGTGCAAACAGCTGGTGACAACAACAATGGAGGAGAGGAGCAAGGAAAACAATTCGGTGTATGTGAGGTAAATACTGTAATTATTTGAAAGCAAAGGTTTTAATCAGGTTTTTCACTCAGCAATAATTTCATTTCAATGGTAACCCTTTTTTTGTATCACTAAACGAGGTGAGCAAAGTTAGAACTATGTTGCTGAAATAAGAATGAAAAAAAAAGACACTAAGGGGCAAGGAGAAAGGTTAGTTGTACAGCGGAATAATATATGTCTTTGGTGAGAATTGAATGTAAAAGCCATTAGCAAAATGTTCAACATGTGTGCGCTCCTTCACAGAGGTGCAATCCAATGTCTTGGCCTTCTATCCTCCACAGAGATTTATTTATTTAACAGTTATATTGTGCAAACAGGACCAGAGAGATATATGGGCTGTTTATAATACATCAGATCGGCTGAAGAGAAGTGGATTAAAATAAACAAGACGGGTATAGTAACATGAGAAGCACAGTAGCGTATGACAATCCATTTAACCAGCTGCGAATTAGCATTGATAGTGTTGAAACAGTCATTGTGAGAAAGTAGCCTCTTTCCTGCGTGGTTACCCCCATTTTTGGCCTGTTTGTCAGTGTGTTTTTACTGTCTCACTGGGATCCTGCTAGTCAGGACTCCAGTGCTCATAGATTGTGTCCTGCACGTCAGTATGTTTTACTGTTTTGTCAGTATGCTTGACTGTGTCACTGGAATCCTGCTAGCCAGAACTCCAGTGCTTATGCTCTCTCTGATTCCAAATGTGTACTCACATACTGGTAGCCTAGCATTCCACTCCAAATGGGCATACTGGACCCCCCTTATAAGTCCCTAGTACACAGTACCTAGGTAAACAGGGCATTAGGGTTCCAGGAGATCCTTATGGGCTGCAGCATTTCTTTTGCCACCCATAAGGAGCTCATACAAACACTTCTTCAGGACTGCCACTGCAGCCTGAGTGAAATAGTGTAAGCACTATTTCACTGTCATTTTCACTGCACCAGGTCACTTATAAGTCACCTATATATCTAGCCTTCAGACCCTGAAGGCTAGATGCATAGTACCTGTCTGTGAGGGCAACCCTGAACTAGCAGAAGTGCCCCCATGTCGTCCAGGCCCATTTTCCCAGACTTCGTGAGTGCAAGGACACCATTATAAGTGTGTACTACCCATAGGTCAACACATATATGAAGCTTCACAATGGTAACTTCGAATATGGCCACATGAGCTTTCTGGGATTGAGACTTTGTACCCCCAATCTGATTGTGGCATTATGGGGGGGAATTCCATGCACCTTGGGGGCTCCACCATGGACCCCCAGTACTTCCATACCAGTCTTCTAAGGTTTTCACTGCAGCCCCAGCTGCTGCCACCTCACAGGCTTCTTCCCTCCGGTGGCCTGAGCAGCTCAATCCCAGGAAGGCAGAACAAAGCATCTCCTTTAGGAGAGGGGTGTTACACCCTCTCCCTTTGAAAATAGGTGTTATAGGCATGGGAGGGGTTTCCTCCCAGAGCCTCTGAAAGTGCTTTGAAGGGCACAGATGGTGCCCTCTTTGCATAACCCAGTATACACCGGTTCAGGGACCCTCAGTCTGAACATGGACATGGCATGAAAGTGGACAAAGGAAATGGGAGTGACCACTCCCCTGTCCATCGCCACCCCAGGGGTGGTGCCCAGAGCTCATCCAGTGTCCCTGGGTTCTGCCATCTTGTTTTCAGGATGGTCAGGGAACTCTGGGAGTATCTGAGTGGCCAGTGCCAGCAGGTGACGTCAGAGACCCCTCCTGATAGGTGCTTACCTGGACCAATCCCCCTCTCAGGGCTTTTTAGGGTCTCTCCTCTGGGTGTTTCCTCAAATTCGGTTTTGCAAGATTCCAGCAGGGCTCCTCTGAAACCTCTGCTTCACCTTCTACCGTTGGATCAATCGCAGAACTGCCCCAGGAACTCTACAACTGCATCAAAGTATCCAAGAAGGCTACTGCAACTCTGTAACTACAGCTCCTGCCAGCAACTGCAACATTTTCCAGGTTGTGCATGCTCTGAGGAATGCCTGTCTTCATCCTGCACTAGAAGGGCCGAAGGAATCTCCTGTGGAGTGACGGAATCACTTCCCTACTTCAGCAGGCACCTCTCTGCAGCGACAACCGGTACTCTGGGACTCCTCTCCTGTCGATGAGCGTGATCCCTGGAACACAGGTGGTGGACCGAAGTGATTCTGACTGTCCAAAGGTCCAGCTGTCCAAATTTGGTGGAGGTAAGGGCTTGCCTCCCCGAGCCAGACAATACCCCTGTGCACCACGTGCTTTGCAGCTCCTAGGGCTTCCGTGCGCTTCTTCCAGAAATCCTTCATGCACAGCATAGCCCAGGTCCCCAGCACTCTATCTGGTGACGCTCAGCTCCCTGAGTCGTTCTCCGGCGGCGTGGGATCCCTTTGTGTAGTGCTGCGACGACCATGTTTTGCAACTCCTTTATCCCTGTGTCCTGGGACTCCTGTGGGGACTGCCTGGTCTTCTGATAGTGCTCTAAGGTGCGGAGAGCCCCCTCTGTCTCCTCAGTCTGAGTTGAGACCCCCAGGTCCCTCCTGGGCCCAGGTAGTGCCTTTTCCCTCCAACCGCAACATTTGCGTGAGCCAAGGCTTGTTACGGAATCCAGCGACAAAAACCAGCCTGCATCCAACGACTCGACATGGGACATCTCTTGCACCAAGCAGCAACCCGCAGCTGACTTCTTTGGTGCATTTCTGACTTTTTTCTTCCAACGGGAGAATCCACTTTTGCACCTTCATCCGGGTTAGCAGAGGCTCCTGTTCTTTCAGGACTCTTCATCTGTTCTTGGACTTGGTTTTCTCTCTCCACAGGTCTTTAGGTCCAGGAATCCATCATTGGTGCCTTGCAGTCTTGCTTGGTTTTTGCATAATCCTTTACCATGACCCTTGTGTGTTCTGAGGAAACTTGCTGTACTTTACTCCTGTTTTCCTGGGCTCCGGGGTGGGGTACTTTACTTACCTTTGTGGTTTTCTTACACCCCCAGCACCCCTCTACACACTACTATTGCCTAGGTGGGGAACCGACTTTCGCATTCCACTATTTTAGTATATGGTTTGTTTTGCCCCTAGGCCCATTCTAGCCTATGGTGATTTTCACTATTTGTACTATTTTACGACTGTGTACTTACCTAATTTTGGTTACTAGTGTATATTTTATGTGTTTTACTTACCTCCTGAGGGTGTATAGTCTCTAAGATTTTTTTGCCCTTGTGTCACTAAAATAAAGTACCTTTATTTTTTGTAACACTAAGTATTGTCTTTCTTGTGTGTAAGTACTATGTGACTACAGTTGTACTGCAAGAGCTTTGCATGACTCCTAGTTCAGCCTTGGCTGCTCTGCCTACAGCTCCCGCTAGACAGCCTGGCTTCTAGACACTGCCTACATTGCACTAATACGGGATAACTGGACCTGGTATAAAGTGTAAGTACCATAAGTACCCACTACAAACCAGGCCAGCCTCCTAAAGTCATTACCTTAGTATAGGCATTGTTTAACTACATGGACTTTAAGGTGTTTCCTGAATGTTAAAAATGGTTGTAATGCCCTCCAGTGTTAAGGGAATGGCTTCCAGTCAGAGATTTCAATCTCTTCTATCTTGAAAACCCCCTTAGCCTAATAGCCTGTTAAGGGGATTCTGGAGATGAGAAGAATCCCCTTGACAAGTGGTCAAGCCCTTTCACTCCCTCCCATGTTCTTCTTGGCCACACTCATTATTGTATCTCCCACCACAATGGATAGCAATCCCACTTTCTTCAAAGGCAATATACAAAATATCAGGTCAGCCCTACCTACACTACTTGAGACTACCATAACCCAGTCCACAACACTTTTGCCTGCTGTAGATCTAGCCTAGAGTGGTCTCCTCCTATTCATTAAACTCTACCTCACTTGGTGTAATCTCCCCACACCTGGTGCCACCTGACCATCTTTGCATGTTGGCATTCCAGAACATCTGCTCCAATTTCGAAGACTAAAAGTCATCCTAGCTCTGGTGTCTCTGCTCCTACTCACAAGACATTGAATCCTGTTGTACACAAGTATTCTTAAATTAATAGTATCTTTTCTTATGGGATTACGGGGGTCACTTGTCACCCCATTGGAGACCAAAGATAGTTGCTGTACGCTTTCAATCAGCCTTTGCTCTCGCATTCTGCAGCTGAGATGCCTGTGTTTCTTTACATTCTATCTCCCAGCCCCTATTCCCCCCGGTACCGTCACTTCAGATGCTGAAAACATTACAGATCTAATTTCACTTAAAGAAGAAAGAATGAGGCTAGAATAGGAGTCCTTGGCCAGAACTCCAGTGAAATCTTGACAGTTTGCCAAGCTGATGTCATCCATTGATCCCATGGGTAATTCCATTAATTAACAATAACAGTCCCTGATTGTCTAATTTTTCCCTTTTCCTAGAACATTTCAAGAGGAGGTTAGGTAAACATCAAACTAAACAAAATAGCAATATGGGGATCCTTAATTTCAGACAAGGGTCAAGAGATCTGATTACCTATATTATCAGTCATTACAATCAACTGATCCCAGAATCAGATAGACAGATGAAGCAGCTGCTGCCTTATACTAGAGTTTAACATGACGATTTGAAGGATGATATATCACTAATGGTAACCAACCACTAATTCTAAAGGTCTCATAGACTTAGAACTATAAATAGACTTCCACAAAAACAGAGACAGTGCGAAGGAATTTCAATAATGTGTACGATATCACTGGTTCCAGCAGAAGAATCTATGTCTACTGAAGTGTCAGAAGAATATACCCTGTAAAAAGATGAAGGAAGGACACACGGTCTGTGTCTGCATTGTGGAAAACTAGGACATTTTCTTCGGAACTGTCCTCTTGGTCAGGAAAAGCCAGTGCTTGATCCTAAAGGGTGAATCTAGATTGAGCAGACTCACAACAAAAAATAGTTTGCCATTGCCAAGGAACATTACTATTCACCAGCCAAATTGCCCACTCATTGAGGCGTACTCTCAATTTTGCCTCTTACTGAATCTGGGGATAAGAATTTCGAATAGACCGGACATTTTTTACAAAACAACACAGATTTCAAAAAAGAGAAAAGGACAAAAATAACTTATTAGAGTATGTCAAAATTTTTTTATTTTGGAGGCACTGTTTGTGAAACAGAAAACCTAATCATGGATACATTACATGGACATGTAGAGCCTTACATTTTCCTTTCACTCCTGTATTAAGAACTGCATGTTTACATAGATATAATTTGCAAATTGATCGGAAACCCTTCAATTTATACACCCCTACAACACACATAACTGCCTAGCCTGTGCTAATATTACAAACCAGCACAACTTGATATGCATAATGACAGAGCCTTAGGAGTAAACATTGCAGTTTACTACTGCTTATCAAGAGTATATGGATGTACTTAGGATAAAAGGGGCCAATACATTACCCCTGCATCAATCCTATAATTGTGCCACGGATCTGGTCCTGGTTGCCAGGACACTGCATTGAACAATTTAACCTCTAAGTCTTAAAGAGAATCTGGGACTTAACGAATATCTGGAGGATAATCTAAAGAAGAATTTTATTAGGCACTCCCTGTGTATAGTAGGGGCAACTATATATTTTGTTCCGGAATGAAGAGGGAAGTTACGCCCATGTATGCATTACCACAGATTAAACCAAATTACCATCAGAAATCAGTGTCCCCTACCCCTCATTTCAGTAATGTTAGATCAACTACAGAATGCCAGTATCAATACAAACTTAGATCTACGAGGTACATTTAATATAGTGCGCATCCGGGAAGATGGCGAATGGAAGACAGCCTTCAAATTTGCGTTGTGGCCCCTATGAATGTCTAGTAATGCCACTGGACCTCTACAATGCCCCTGCTACTTTTCAACACTTCATTAACATCTTTGGGGATCTGCTTGGATTTTGCCTTTATTAATGGTACCTTGTTTTATAGGATTATATAGTTGAAAGTCACTTCATCACAGATCAAGGGTCTTTCCTTTCATCAGCTTGTGTTCTCAAGGTCAGCATGCTGAGGCACTTACAGAGTTTACAGAGTGTTTCTTTTCTATCTCAGGTTATGAAGTTCATTACAGATTGTTTTGAATGAAAGTGTGAGGAGTGGGGTTGGCATTGGGGTCCGTGACCTGAATTCCAGTGAAATCCTGACAGAAAGGGATAAACCTACTAGTCAATAGCTAACCAAATGTATATTTCATTAATTTTGTACCATTTGGAAAACTTGTGCCCAAATATTGTTGATTAAGACAATATGAATAGGAGTTTATAACAGTAAAAAAGTGAATGTGCTTACTCAGAGAGATTTTGTCCTCTAGGAAAGATTCAGGTTTGTAGGATGTATTTACAATAGATTTAAAGGAAGCAGTACAAATCTGCTTAATCCAAACCCCATTTATATTTAATTATTCTAGGCCACGAATGTGTCCTTTTCACAGTAGAAATCTCTTTCCATGTTTAATATTTAGGATTCTGACCTGGAAGAGATTTCCAGCTGTAGCATATTTTAACAAACGTAGCTTGCTGTACCGAAGCCTGTCTAAACAGGTTAAATACCAGCCTGATCTGAGCTTGTGAAGCTGAATTAGGCAATCCAAATAACATTCTGTGTACATTACATTGGAGTGAGTTTAGAGACGTGGCAGATTGTCCTATGGTGACGCCCACCCAATAAATTAACAAAGCATAAATTAGCTTTTAACAGTTAACCTCATACCTGTGTGCCTGAATCCTGATTCTCATTCACTTTTTCATTGATTTCAACACAGGTGATCATCAAACTATTTGGCGTGCAATTTCCCCACTGGGATTAATATTTTCTGGTTCTCCGCTTCTAACTCTTAAAAAATCCTACACATGCTTGAGGAACTTTACTAACTTTCCTGACTGCAGCACGGGCACTTCCAAGGCTACATCATGAAAGCTTGATAGCTGTGTTTTAGGCTACCTGCCGTCTCCCAGGAATATGGTATATGGATTTTTTTAACAGCACCGCAGGGCTGATCAAAATCCCTGCACACCCGAATTCTCACTACATTTGCATATCTGACTACATATTCTAGGATTATCCAAGATAAAGCCATAAAGGGCTGATCCATGCTAGAATGTCAAAACAGCCGTACACCACATAAATTATACCTATTTAAATGTATTGTTTCTAAATGTGTCTTATGTAGATATTCAAAACATTCGCCATGTACCTAACTTTCATGAACCAATGATGGACAACCCTGGAAATTCACTATCTGCTACTGATTCCCTACCCCCTTCCTCATGCCCAGTCCAGCCAAGATGGAGTTCATACAATTTGTTTTATAAACTCTATTACCGAAAATACTATCCGTCTCCACTACTCAATTCCCCTTAGTACTTTCTTACTGCTTACCACATCGAGAACCACAGAGTCATCCTTTAAAGCAAACTCAAACATTTCATCTGCTTCAACTTCCTCCTTTGATCACTACAATCATTAAATATCCGGATGAACTGCTATCACCACAACTTCCTTGCAGCCATCGCCTTCGTCATTATAAACTTGGCTAATGCAACAGTCTCATTGGACTTCCTGTCCCATCAGCAAGGTCGTCCACTTAGCAGCTTACACCCTATTTATTATTTTGCTAAACATGAGCACCTCCTCCTACAAGCACAAAGCATGTAGGATCATTGATTATTATTGTTCACTATACTGTACAATAGCCTGACCTTGGCCTTTCCACTGATTTACTGGTTTCCACTTTGCTACTTAGCCCATGATTTTAAGAATTACCCAAAACCGCCTTTCAGATCACAAGACCAGCGTAATGCCCATCTACCTGTGAACAACTTTGCACTTTGTCTGTATTTGTCTATGTCCATCTCATTCTCCATCTAAACCACCAGTTTTCTTCCTCTCGGTCCCTGCTCTCCCCTCCTTTCAACAGTTCACCATAATGATACTTGTACTATTTACTATTATCAATGTTTAACTTGCACCATTTGCCTCCTCTCTAGCCATGCCCTTCTATAACTTAAACAGATTGCTACAAGAACATTTGTCAATCTTTGGCTTGATAACAAAAGAAACTTTTTTTTGACAAATATATGAGCTGCACCTAGATGCAGGACCAGGACAAGATCAGTATCTTTGGCCCTTCAACCACACCACCGACTGTCATATCCACCTTTCACGTTGCTCTTTAGTATTTCATGTTACCTCTGCTGCACTCGTTTCTTATGCAGTGTTCCAGCTGTAAATGTAGAATTAAACAAATATAAGTATAGAAGCGTAGGCTGATCACAACTGAAATCCCCATGGCAACCCAGGGAATGCACTGCCCTCTCAATGTGTGAGTCTGAACCTTAATGATCATATATAACACAACCCCCTGCCAAAGTCAGCTACTGGATCCACAAATTTGTAGGAATATGTACCTTCACATACCCACACGCTCATCTGTCATGCCTTTGTCTTGTAGCTCATGGTGTGAGAATTTCACTTGTTAAGGATTAAAATAAAGAGTTGTTTGGGTCATTATAGAGTAGAGGTGATGCAGTTGCTTGAGGAGGAGAGTAGCTTGTGAATGGCGGCTCTCAGGGGTCCAAGACAATAAGTGGTAGGTAGATGAGCAGTATATCACTACGTTCTGCCTGGGAAAGGAAGAAACCTAGCACAGAAGAGTGAAAGGGAGACGATGAATTTGATCCTGAATAGGAGGATTTGGCACCTTCTCTTAATCTGGCACTTGAAGGACAAAATGGAATTTCTGAAGAATTGTAGGGTCCTGCAACAGGAAATAAGGGAGGAAGAAAAGCCACCAGGGTTCATGATTGTAAGCTTGGCTGGAATCTGTGGTTTTAACAGGGTCGGTTCCTCAGATATGGCAGAGGAGTGTTGCACTCTCAGCAGCAGCTGCAAAACATTTACAAGAAAACGATAATAAACAATGTTTATTATTGTTTTCTTGTAAAAGGGTTGGGCCACAGGTGATGACAGGGACGGAGGGGGAGTGTACAGCACTCCCCCTCAGTGTACATGTATGTTTGGCTGGCCGTCTCGGGCCGGCCAAACACAGCGCGCACTAGGCTCTCTCCAACCCAACACTTTGTTGCTGGGTTGGAGGCAGCAGGCAGAGACTCTCACTCTGCCTCGGAGCACCCTGGCTGGGTGCACTGTCCACTCCTAATGCCAGCAGCATGAAAGCAGCATTAGGATTGGACTTGGGAGCTTGTGCCTGCAGTGGACCAAGGAACGGATTGGAATGGCGCGGCGAGAAAGGTACCTTTTTTAAAAATTATATATAGATATTTACTTTTGTCATCCCATTCCCGCCCCAACCATGCGCCACCCTTTTTCCCTCCTGTGAGCCACTACTGGGTTTTAATATGACACCATAAACTGACAGAAGCTTGTTCTTGGTCAGCTTGAGACTTGGACAGATGGTGGACATTCATGCTCGGATGGCATCTAGGCATTAATTGAGGCAGAGTGTAATGGATACTCCACACCAACGAAAACACTAAAGTAGGGCTTTGTGCCACCCATGAATTAGTGGAAGGAGTGATTTCCCATTGGATAAGGATAATCTCCAGTGGTTCTATGTAGAGATTGATAGCAAGGGAATGAATGAAACTAATGAGTCAAGTAGTACCAGGAAGCAAGGGTCTGCATTATTAATTCACCTTTAGATTGCCTTCACCTATTTGAATCGTCACTGTCTCAAAACTGAAGTCAGAGTAGTAGCCGGACTAAGCAACTGCTGGAGCGAGATGTGCTCCTATGTTGTTGTTTGAAAAGCACTTCAAAGACCCACTGCCGTGGCATTTATTTTACAAAATTGGGGCAGAGAACTGGTCCATTTAAATCACCCTTAGCTCTCAATTGGAGTCCAAAATGTACAAAATAGCAGGCTACTTATTCCACGAAAGCTTTTTGGGGCCTTGTCAAGGATCTGAAGCACTATATAAATGTAATTTAACAATGCAACTAGCTAGATCTGGGCTAAATACCTTTGATGACTAAATAAACTCACTTAATAAGGCTTTGATTTTTTCTTTGAAATGTAAGTGTATTCCCTCTATCTAGGATCTTTAAAGAAGTGTAGGTGTGCATTCCCTTTAGAAATAACACAACACTTTTGCTCTTCTATGAAATCACTCAGCCTTGGACTGCATGGTAAACTGTAGTCCGTCTCTTTACACACTAAGAGTACAAAATACTTGACTACTTCGAAAAGGGAGATTGATGTCCTTCTGAGACACCTGGATTAAGGCACAATTCTGCAGGAGGTGCTTCCTGGAGCATAATGCTGTTACTTGGGGGTCCCCAGAACAACTATCACAGAATTAAGTGCACTGAAGAAAAATACAGTACTGCGGAGGTTTCACGACAAACCTCTGCGAAATATAGTCCTGGCTTGAGAAGTAATGAGTACTCCTAAATGAATGAGATGAATCAAACACCCTTCTGCCAAAGCAGAAAGAAGCTGGAAAATAAACAGTAGAGGCAAGACAGCATGGGGTAAAAGCCTGTCTTACCCCTTTGACAGCTTGGTTGGACGCAATCAATGTAATCCTGAAGAAGTTGAAACTCTTGCTGTATGGATTTTCAGCATGCTCGGATGAAGTTAAGTGTTTTGCGTCTACCTTGGATTCGTTTTTGGCTTGGCGAAACTCCGTTCAGCAGTTCCTGATAGAAACAACTACAGGACACTATGGCCCGTGGTAAATCCTGCTTAACCCAGCGATGACAGCCACCACCATACCATCGCAGAGGCGAACATTAGTTTGCTATTTATGACACACACACACACACACAAAACCGACAGAATACTGCCACAAACACATATCCGCCAGTCCAAAGGTAAGCGGTAAAGTGTTGGTAGGATTACCCTTACCGTCATGCCAACAAAACAACGCCCTCCACTTTATGATCCACAAATCAACACGGCGAACATTCAACGGCAGTAAACAATTGGCGGTACACACCGGCGCGCTCAGAACTGCCACCCAAATACAAAACAACACAACATTGGGCAATACCAAAAACACACACCTGACACTGATATACACACCACACCCACCCACCAACAGCACTATGAAACACACACCCACATTACCCACAACACTTTACGAAAACGAAATAAAGGCAAGAGACAGCCACACAAATCACAGCAACAACTACATTCACCACGAACACCAAGCCATCCGTCACACACCCCACACCATTCAACAACCATACAACACCCACTGCACAACACCCATGTCCCCACAAAGGCACCCTCGTTTCACAGATGAGGAGTTGAGGGTAATGGTGGAGGAAATAGTCAGGGCAGAGCCACAGCTGTTTGGAGCACAGGTACAGCAAATATCCATTGCAAGGAAGATGGAGCTATGGCGGAGAATCGTGGACAGGTTGAACGCCATGGGACAGCATCCAAATACAAGGGACGGCATAAGGAAGAGTTGGAACGACCTACGGGGGAAGGTACGTTCCATAGCAGCAAGGCATCAGCTCGCTATCCAGGGAACTGGCGGTGGACCCCACCTCCTCCCCCACAGCTGACAGCATGGGAGGAGCAAGTCTTGGCAATACTGCATCCTGAGGGACTCACTGGAGTTGACGGAGGACTGGACACTGATGAGTTAATATTTACTACCTATCCCCCCCACATGCCTGCATGCCACCACAACCCCTCACCCTGACACCCATCATCCACTCCATCCTACACAGTGCACCTACACAATTGACTAACCCCAATGCCAAGCCCTGCATGCCATACCCACTGCATGTACGTCCCTCGCAGCCCCGCATGTACACCCACCACCAATGCATGCATAGCATGGAAAAAATAACAATCCCACAATATATCACCATACACAAACAAAGGTAGCGGGCCACAGCAACGATATAGGGGAAGATAGGGATGTGGAATATGTCACAGACATGTAGCATAATACATCACTTACATCCCCACAGGCGCCCCAGCCAATCTCAGTGGCGACGAAGTGCCATGGCTATCCAGTCTTCCAACAGAAGATGCCCGCAGTGATGACAGTAACTCTGGACTTCTGGATCTGGATGAACTTCCTGGCCCATCAGGGACCACGGGTCTGTCGGCCACCCCAGCCCACTCACAGTCCACCAGAGAGACTCCCCCCTCAGTATCCAACACCACAGCACCCACCCAACGTCCCCACACCTCTGTCCCCAGGACACGTCAATCAGCAGTGTGCCCACTTGTACAGTCCAGGCGGAACTGCCAAGCCAGGACCTCCCTGGACCGGAAACAAGCATCCTGGGACCAGTTTCAGGGTATCACCCTTCATTAGCCAGGCTAGCTTGGATCCATTAGCACAGTGAGCAAGGGAACCATGTCTGGGCATACCCTTCCCACTTAGGGCAACTTTGGCAGTTCGGGCTGGACTGTTCCCATGAGGAACAGGGTCAAGACTGATTTGCATATGGCTGGGTCCAAACTGGGATGGCATGGTGAGCAAAAGAATGATGGATTAAACCCAGATCTGTGACTGGGGGAGGGTGTTTGCATTGTTCAGCACTCCGACCATCATCCTTTTGTGTTGCTAAAGTTGCCCTGAGTGGGAAGGGTATGCCCAGACGTGGGCCCCTTGCTCACCTTGCCACTGGATTCAAGCTAGACTGGCTGATGAAGGGTGATTTCCTGAAACCGGACCCAGGATGCCTGTTTCCGGTCCAGGGAGGACCTGGCCTGGCAGTTCGGGCTGGACTGTTCTCATGAGGACAGGGTCAAGACTGATTTGCATATGGCTGGGTCCAAACTGGGGTGGCACAGTGAACAAAAGAATGATGGATTAAACCCAGATCTGTGACTGGGGGTGAGTGTTTGCATTGTTCAGCACTCCGTCCATCATCCTTTGTGTTGTGTTGCTAAAGAAATCCCAGATGCAGCAATGCAATGCCTACCTGGAGGGCATCCACAGTGGATTGGTGGCCCTACAGAGATTGTTTCAGGCTCTGGCCTCCTCTCTGATAGCAGCCCGTGTCCATGTTCCTACCGTTCCCCCTCCAACTACCCCTTCCCAGTCTCCTCAACCCCAACTCATTCCATTCACACATACAGATAAGCATGCACACAAAACATCACAGAAGAGTGGCA
This sequence comes from Pleurodeles waltl, assembly GCF_031143425.1. Taxonomy (NCBI): domain Eukaryota; kingdom Metazoa; phylum Chordata; class Amphibia; order Caudata; family Salamandridae; genus Pleurodeles; species Pleurodeles waltl. The sequence continues at coordinate 791,482,079 of NC_090448.1, forward strand.
GAGTCAAAGACAGGCAGCACACTTCAGGCCACAAACACTCATACAAACAACATAGAGCTGCACACACAACAACATCCACTGCCTCCACTGTCTCCCCCTCCTCCTCCTTCCTCACAGCCAAATCCACACTCACACCTGCATGCACTGCATCAACATCCACCATCACCATCACCACATCAAGCAGCACACACACCTCATTTGCAGACACCTCCACAACATCTATCCACACGTCCCCTTTGTCCTATCCCACCATGTCTTCCCCCCAAGAGACACAAACACATGCACTCAGACTCACAACAGCCATCCACCTCTCACATGCACACTGTCCAAGCACCTGCACCCAAGTCCAGCAGACGTACACCTCTGACAACCACTCCCTTAACTTCCACTCCCATCCCTCCTCCCACATCCCGCTCAAACGTCCCTAAGAAGCTTTTCCTTGCCTATCTTGACCTCTTCCATCCCCCCCACCCCCGCCCTGCCAGTAAGAGCAGGATCCCAACAACCCAGCACAGCACCTCAGCCAAACAGTCTGCCACTGCTCCCATCAAATCATCAGCTGTTGGCACAAGGGGCCCCTGAGTGTGATGGCTGCCACTCCTACTGAGAGCACACCTCCACATCAGAAAGGGAGGACTAGGGCCGTGAAAACCTAGGGACAGGAGACGCGGACGGTGGAGGCAACTCCTAGTCCTGGAGGCAAGGACACAAGTGACATCTCAAAGGCCAAGGGGACCGGTCACAAGAGTGGACAAATGGATCCCCCTCCACCACCAAAAAGTGCCAAGGATCCCATTCCACCACCAAAGAAAGGGAAGGTTCCCCCCCTACCCAAAGAAAGGGAAGGTTCCCCCTCCACCACCAAAGAAAGTGAAGGTTCCCACTCCACCACCAAAGAATGGGAAGATTCCCACTCTACCACCAAAGAAGGGCAAGAGGCCCCCTCCACCAGCAGAGGGCAAGGAGCCCTCACCTCCAGCAGAGGTAGCCAGACCTACACCCCCAAAAGCAAAGGGCAAGGAGCCCTCACCTCTAGCAGAGGCAGCCAGGGTTATACCTCCACCAGCAAAGGGCAAGGAGCTCTCACCTCCAGCAGAGGCAGCCAGGGTTACGCCTCCACCAGCATTGGGCAAGGAGCCCTCACCTCCAGCAGAAGCAGCCAGGGTTACACCTGCACCAGCAAAGGGCAAGGAGCCCTCACCCCCAGCAGAGGGCATGTAGCCCACCCTCCAGAAACATTTGGGCAAGGAGCCCCCTCCAGAACCAGTGAGCATGTTCCCCACCTGGAGACTGTGGCCTTGGACTCCCCACCAGAGACAATTGGGCAAGGAGCTCCCCCCCCCCCAGAACCAGTGGGCATTTTCCCCACTTCACAGACTGTGGCCTTGGACTCCCCACCAAGGACAACTGGGCAAGGAGCCCTCTCCAGAACCAGGGGGCATGTTCCCCACTTCAGAGACTGTGGCCTTGGAATCCCCCACCAGAGGCAATTGGGCAAGGAGCCCCCCTCCAGAACCAGTGGGCATGTTCCCCACTTCAGCTGAGGTGCCTCCCACCCTCCTTCCCCCTGAGGTGCCTGCCCATTTCCAACATGATGCCCCTGAACAGTGGATTCCGGATTGTGTCAGGAGTCAAGTTGAGCCTTGGACTGTGGCCATGTGGTCCTTTTTATACTTTGGACTGGCCATTGGCCCATTCTGGACATTGATGCCTGCTTTTGCTTTCGATTTTATATTACGGTGGCTGTTGGTATCAAATTACAGTGTTTGTTCATTCTCATTGTGGTCCTTGTTTTAATTTAACATGGGTCCCGTAACATTCGTTTCACTCTGCAGCTGGTCCTGTGTATGGTGAGTGTGTGAATGGTGTGTGGGTGTGTGTCACTCTCCTTTTCCTCCCTCCCTTGTGTGCTAGGCAGATGTACTCACCATCGTCGTCTTCATTGGTGTTGGTGTTCCAGTAGGGCCATGGTGTGGTAGAGCATCGGGAAGACTTGAAGTTCCGGTTCCATGGCGGCAGCGGAATCCTCTATGTCCCTGAAGGTGAGTCTTTCGTTTTCTGGACTGTTTCTCCACCAGGCTTTTGATGGCGTTGGTACTGCCCTGGAAATCCTTGCTGTTTGCTATACCATAATATTGTGGGCGGTACCTTGGCTCCCGTCTGGCTGTTGATGGCTACCGCCGTGGTCAGTGGTGTTAATGCCCTGGTGGTTGGTATGGTACACTGGCTGTCTATGGGAGGGATCATCGCCATGGTCATAATTTTGCGGTATTTGCCACCAGCCTGTTGGCGGTATTACTGCCGCTTTAGCAGTCACTGCCAATGTCATAATGAGGGCCTGTATCAGAGAATGTCTCTGCAATCAAATTAACAGCTATCCAGGACAATACTTTCCACTGTTATCTTCTTCACACTTGCCTGCGACTTAAACACAGTTAACCTAGATCTATTGTTTACATACTCAGCCAATAAAAACCTTATTTTGCTTTTAAGTACAGAGATAACTGATTTTTTATGGTCTAATAGGAGAAAAGGGACCCCAAGATAATTAGCATTTGGCCAACACACTGAGATACCAAAAAGGTGGGTTAATCACTGAAGTGTTCTTCTCCTTTTCCCTCTCTAAGTGGTGGCCCTGTAAGATAAAAGCACCTATGAGAACAATCTGTGGGAGAAGCCATGGCTGTCTGCTAACTACCCATAGATGAATCATTGAGGGACACCCATATCTGTTTTTAGCCCACTGGTCAAGCATTTTGATGGGCAAAACAGACAAAAATCTGTCTTTAGAAATCTATGCTCAAAAGTTTGGATTAATAGCCAAATGGTCAATAAAATGGATTTATTTTAAATTGCTCTGTAGATTATATATAATGTATTTTGTATTTTCGTATGTAGTTAGTAAATGTAAAAAGTAGCCTGTGGAAGGCTTTGTCATTCAGTAGTCCCAGCAACCAGCTTCTAAGAAAAACGTTGGAGCCTTCATCTTCTTATTATTATACTTGTAGAGTGCACTGTTGACATGACTGGTGTCCTTGTGCTGATAAGCAGTCATACAAATAGCAGTCTGACAGCAAAAAGATAAAGGGAGATTTAAAGGGAGTAAAGCCAAGTTTTAAGAGATTTCCACAAGAACAGTAAATTATGGAGATGCGGGGTTGGATGCCGAAGATGTAAGACATGGCTCCATGAGATCCTGCTGGTGAATCACCCATCAGCCAACATCTGCTGATCTGAAAGAGCCTAGGGGGACCGGCCAAACTTACCACATGCCCTCCCACTGAAGTGTCGAGCGTGGAGCTGTTTTTGGGCACCCCTGACCTGCTGCGGTGAAGGAAAAATGGCAGTGAAGGTCAAAATGCTGGCTGCCGGAGGCTGATTACCTCACTGGAAACTGCGGGAGAAAGCGTACAGCCTGAGAACAGGCTGAGGAGCAGTGAGTGGATGCCCGAAGGGATGGTACACTGCTGGGGAGCCCCTTCCACTGCAACAAACAAGCAGACAGCGAAAGTTCCTGTACATGACAGGACGAGGTGGGGGCCTTTGCTGTCTGGCGTGGTACGCGCTGAAGGTTTGCTGTTTCTGTGGGCATGACATGCAGCATTGTGAAGAGTCCCAGCGGTGCTTGAGCCCTGGAAGGCACATGTGAGATCTACTCGCTGCAAGGAATCTGGCCCGGAAAGAGCAGGCGCCTGAGGATGTACTCCAGTGGAGAGTGCCACCACTGCACTCTGAATGGACTGTTGGCCTAGTGGGCCTGGCAGTGCACCGGAGGCCTGGAACGGCCATTACCACCACTGTACCTAGATCTGAGGTAGGCCACTGCTGCCCCATTGCGCGAACCCCACACACTATGTGCGGACTCTGGAAGGAGACTGGGGCTACCCAGTCCGACTGTGAGCCTGTTCTTGTACTTTGGCTCTGCCCCACTGGAGACTACTAGAGGGGGGCAAGCTCCCATTGCCCCCAATCCACGGCCCACAGTCTAGTGCCCTAGTTCCCAGGGTCCACAGAAATTGAGGTCTAGCCTCCCAAGCATTGAAGTGGAGTGGACAGAATCGACTACCAGACTGGGGCCTCCAATGAGTGTGCACAAAGAGAGAGACTGGTGCTGCGGTCCCTTAATCAGCAGGAGAGCCCAGGTACTGTCGAACTGCAAGGGGGGAGGGTGCAGGCGGCAGGTGGGGCGGATCCAGCTCTTCCTATTCTTTTCCCACCCTCCGCTGGCGCTCCCTACTGTGGTCAATGAACACGGGCTATTACCTCCCCTGTCTTACGCTGCGAAACCTCTGAACCTCAGGTTGCTACCTATAGCCGCGCACTGGCCTGGATAATCTGACTAGGCCACTCCAGGCTCCCTGGTCGGGTGCAGGGCCATGGGCACACTCAGTGGCTGCTGCGTAGAAAGGAGAGGTGGTGGGATGTTGCTGCTCTTACTTCGCAGACTGCTGGACATGGGAGGCCCCAGAAAAGAGGACCCCTGCATCAACTACAACACATTAACCCCCATCTGCTCCATGTCAGGGCTCGACAAAGGAGTCAGGAGCCACACCAGTAGGGAAGGCCACCAAAAAGAAAGGCCAAGAGGCAGGATCCAAACTCGCGGTCGTACCAAATGCAGGGGAAGAATGGACGATCCGCGGAGACTCCCTATGCCAGGCGGTAACGGGCCCCACATTACAGGACATTCTTCAGGACATCCCGGCCTCATGAGAAGCCCTTGAAACCAAGATAGATGCCCTGGGACCTGGCCTGAGCCTCCTGAAAGATGACCAAAGACAAACACCTCACCAACCTAGAAACCAAGATTCGAATCCTAGAGGCTAGATCAGAGGACAGCGAAAACAGATTAGGTTGGAATAACATGTGTTATTGGTCTCCCCGAGTGAGGCAAGGGTACGAATATGGAGGCATTCCTTGAGAAATGGCTGTCCTCCTTCTTTGCCCTTGAACAAGCACATAGAGTGCTTTCCAGCCCGCTCCCAGCTGGGCCATCCCCGAGACTAGTGGTTGCTTTGATTACTGTATTATGATGGTCAGCACCACATTTTGGCACAGGCCAGGGTTAGACCTAGAGGAGACCTCACGGTACAAAACAGCAAAAGTATGATTTTACCTGACTTTTCAAAAGAGGTCCAGAAGCAATGGTCATCATTCCAAGAAGCACCTCTGAGACTGCAGACTTCAATATGCAACGTTGTTCCCAGCTAAGCTGCGAGTGGTCACACCTGAGGGAGTACAATTTTTTCTGACCCCTCGCGAAATGTGGTACTGGTTGGAGGCCCATCTAGAAGTCGCACTGAGCAGTCGCAATTCTGGACGAATGTCTCAATGATGGAAACGACACTTGGATAGAAGGCCTCGTCCGTGGGCGCCGCCAGATGCAGAGTTACAAAAGGAACCGTGGTGGGAGCTTGAGAGTGTGGCGGCAATGAATTGGGAAGATAGCAGTCCGGCGCCCTCTCCAGATCCAGGGGCCACTGAGGACTCAGCGTCACATATGACTCTGGATCAGAAACATCTAATGACCTATTGCCTGTAATAACCCCATGAACAGCTGGTGACCTCGTTTAGTAAACTAGACAACTTACAATGGCTGTAAAGTAGAGAACCGCTGGACCCACACAAAGATCACTGTTGACTACCATAGCACATTAAGTTCCCCAGGGCACCATTACTATATGGCTATTATATTGGCTTTATGGGGGGTGGGACGCAGCAACGGTGTCAAGCACCGGCCATTATCTACCCTCATCCCCAAAAGTTGCATGATCAGATGGTGGTATAGTTGCAAATGTGCAAGGTTTTGCTAAGTGTTTGCATGAGTGGAGTTGTGCTGCTTGTCCTGGGGAGTGGGAGTTGGGAAGTTTATGTTTTTGTTAAAGAGGGGATTAATACACGCAAAGCCTTGACCATGCACAATATGCCTCTGGAAGGGGAACCTGCTGATGTGGAAATTAACGCTAAGGCAGGAACATGAGAGCCACTTCAAGCATACCAGATGGCTACCCCCCTGAACTATAAAATACTCACATAGAATATCAGAGGAATTAATTCCATGACAAAGCAACATAAAGTATTCTCCCATCTCAATAGACCGGGGGTCCAGATAGCACTACTCCAGGAGACCCACCTTGATGTTAAGAAAGGACTACCATTACGTTGCAGAAAGAGAGTCTACGTATATTATACAACATACTCCGCATACGCCGGGGGGGTCCTCATCTGGATAAAACCCCTGGATTCCATTCCAACACACTAAAACCCTAGTTGGCTACATGGGACACTATGTAGTGATAAAAGGAAGATTAGATGGCTGTGAGGTTACAGTAGGGAGTGTATATGGCCCGAATACTGACAAAAGAGCCTTCTTGGCTACCCCTTCCAAACACCTGGCCCCATACTTCGCAGGTTCGGTTATACTGGGAGGAGACTTCAACTGCACTGTGAAGCCTATCTTAGACAGATCGCATCCACCCCTTCAATATTCACCTGGATACCAAAGTGCCAGGGCCTTTTCTGCTTGGCAGTCGGTTTGGGGCCTTATCGACTCGTGAAGGGTTCATCATCCCAGAGAACTTTACTCATTCTTCTCCCCCTTCTATGAACTTCATGTACGCTTTGACACATTTTTGTGTTCGCCAGATGTCCATGAAATGATACCCATCTCTGAATATTTAACTAGGACTATATCGAACCACAACCCGTTACAGCTAGGCCTTCACTGCAGCCAGCCTCAATCTCCCATTCCTACATGGAGGCTTAAACCCAAATTACTGGAAGAGTCGGTTTTCCTTGACACCATTGGCACTGCCATGAAAGCTCGCTTTGAGACTAAGAAAGGTCTACCTTGTCTCCGATCAAAATAACAGAATGGGAGGCAGTCAAGGTAGTGGTCAGAGGTCAATGTATCTCTGCGGCTGCCGGATTACACCATATGCTGTTGCAGGATATTAAAACTGCAGAAAGTAAGCTGAGAGCACTAGAACTGAGCAGGCCAGGCAACCCAGAGCTCCAGATTGAACTCTTGGAGACCAAGGAAAAGGTGGCAGAAGGGGTGGAAAGATTATGGATGCTTCTACTATAAGAACTATATGGTTCTCTCCGGGCATGGCTTGCGAACCCAGCTAAAAGGGGATTAGTGATAGTGGAGCTTGAGACTGCCCAGAACCACAAAGTTTACCGCAGGCTGACATCAATCAAGAATTTTTCTCCTACTATTCTAACTTATATCACAGATCCTGCCACAGCTATGATGAGACATCCGAGAGTTCCTGTGGGGCGGGGTAGAACTACCAAGACTCCTGCTTCACGATACTGATTCCTTAGGCCACGATATTACGCTCTTGGAGATCCTTCCTACAATCAAGAACATGGCCTGAAACAAAAACCAGGTATGGATGGCCGTCCAGCCAAAGTTTACTTGTCCTATGTTGAGGATCTGGCCCCTCAACTGGTAGCCCTATATAGACAGGCTAAGGACCGGGGATCACTGCTTTCATCCACCCAAGAGCAAAAAGAACAGGATGGACGGAAGGCTGAACAATGCAAACATTCACCCAAGTCACAAAGATCTGGGTTTAAACCACTGTTTTTTTGCCCACCATGCCACCCCAGTTTGGACCCAGCCATATGCAAATCAGTCTTGACCCTGTTCCCCAATGGAACAGTCCAGCCCAAAATGCCAGACCAGGTCCGCCCTAGACCAGAAACAAGCATGCTGAGACCTACCTCTAGCAATAGCGAGACGTGGTGATAATGGCCCTACCCCATCTCCCCTACTTCTTCATCACTTTACCGCTGTGGATACTGGCAGCAATTTTCAAGGAACTAACTCTCTCCCCACAAGCTTCCTGTGGGGCTGCGGTCAGAGGAGGGTGGCACTGACCACACTTCAGAAGCTGGTGGCATTAGGAGGAACAGCTATTCCAGACTTTGAGTCCTATTATCTAGCGGGCCAACTACAGTGGCTGACCCACTGGATAGTAAGCTGAACGGTGCCTGGCAGAGAGGTAGGCCCCTGTTCTGGACGTTATCCTACTGTTGGTAACTCCATGGAGTATAGGGTGCTGCACCACTGCTGGCTTCAGTACCTTCACAGGACCAGGCGACTTATGCCTCTCCATTTTACAGCAGATCTGCATCACGGAAGTGACTGGCAGGGACTCTCAGACTGGGTGGAGGCGGGGGCAACGACTATTTGTGCCCTCTATGAGGCGGAGGCTCTTCTGCCCTTCAAGAACTTCCGCTTGAACTACGAACTACCCCAGGGCCATTTACTGTTATATAGAGAAGTCACAAGCACGATCAGCAAACATTCGAACAAGGGCAGACAGAGCCACTTCAGTCCTGTGTCTGTCATTATCCAACGGTAGCAACAAGCATGTATAAAGCAGTCACCTGTCTCTATAGGAGACTGTGGGGTAAAATAATGCTTTACCTAGATAACCTTAAACAGAAATGGGAGGAGGAACTGGAGGCTCCCATGTGTGATGATGCTTGGGAGGGCATCCTTGAATGTATCCCTAAAGTATCGAGAAATGCTAGATTTAAGCTCATTAACTTCTACATCCTGCCTAGAGCATACCTTACCCCCGGAAAACAACATTGCTATTTTGGGGTGGAGGATGCCAAATGCCCGAGATGCAGGGAGAGAGTTGCTAAATTTCTCCATCTGGGCTCTGGAGTTGCTACCATCTGAAGGAATATTGGGGAGCCATCACGAACGGGCTAACTGAGGTGGTAGAAAGAGACACTCCATGCATCCCCGGGCACTGCGTGGTAAATTGGTTCCCTCATACTGCTAAGACGAAGATTACCAGCTAGTTTCAGGACTTGGCAATCCTCCTGTCCAAAAGGGAAATCATTAGAAATTGGAAGGCCCCAAGAGGTCCCCAGATACACTACCTGGAGACAGGAGCTGCTGAAATGGGTGGGTTACAAGAGTATAGTGCGTCTTAGAGAAGCCAAGGGCGGCCAGGGTTCCTTTGAGGGAGCAAGGACCTGGGATACCATGGCACAGGCCCTGGAGAGTATAGACCTCCATTCTATTGAAGATAGATCTTCTATGTCGTGAATAGGACACAAGTAGGGATCCAAAAGTAAGAGAAAAGGAGTCTCCACATTACAAGCTACCAGTGGTTACGATTGCTGGTTGCTTCTTTATTAATGACACTTAACCAGGCTTACCCCTTCCAGTACCAGGCAGGAGATGGACACTAGATTAGGCAAGAAGTGCAAGGAGGGAGGCGTGGGAAAGGGGGAATTAGGCTCATCAGGAGTCCCACGCTATTCAATCTAACCTGCCGTTGACTGGCTTGTCACTCACATAAATAGACTTCGTTCCCACTTCATCAAATTATTCTAACCTGTCATGAAGTGATATTTCCCTGAGAAATCAGAGGGCGACTCCAGTTGAATGTATATTCAAAATCTAATAAAGTGCATTAAAAAAAACCAGTAAATTGTGGATGGACCGCAGCATGAAAGGAAGTAAATTCAATAACTGCGTAGCTTAAACTCAGAAGGCATGTCAACTCCCTGCGCATGCCTGAATTTTGGAATTATACAAAAGAGATTTAAATTTAACCCTTTATGGCACCACTAAGTGGTGAAAAGTGTACAAGGCATCAGAACATAAAGAGTAGCGAAGGATGCGACATGGCTAGCTTGGCAGCATCTGTTTGACTGTGGCACAGTCACTTAAGCATGTAGTCTGGTGCACCTAAGAATAGTGAGTTGTAGTAGTCCAAACGACTTAGAATAGAACATTGGACTGCAAGAGGGTGGAATTGATAAGGAAGAAGTAGGATTTTACAGAGGAGCTGCATTAAGTTAAAACAAGTTGATGAAAGTTTTTTGCATGTGGAGAAAGTGAAAGCTCTGCATTCATAGATACACCAAGGTTCCAAACAATGGAAGTAGCAACAGGGACAGGATTACTGGGCAGTGGCCAAAAGTCTGCTGGTAAAGGGCCAGGTGAACTACCTGTAGAGCAGCAGAGGAGCTCTGCTTTCTACCATTAAATGTCAGGCAATTACACCCCACGAGCAGTTGTGAAAACCTCCTGAGACAGAGGGGAGGGCCAATCAACTGATATAATAATTTGTGCATCTTCAGCGTAGTACGTGAAGGTACCTCCTCCATGACTGCTCATAAGTTGAGCTGCAGGCCTCAGGTAGATGTTGCACAATGTTGGGCTTAATGGGAAGCTCTGTGGCATCCCTTGCCTCAGCATTAGAGCTCTGGACTGTAGTGGTGGGAGATGAATGGCTTGCATTCTGCTTTCCAAATAGGATCTGCACCAGTCAACTGCAAAACGCTGGATTGCGATCTCATGTGATTTTCTGATCAAGATGTTATGGATAACTGTGTCAAAGGCACCAGACAAATCAAGCAATATCTGTGTCACAAATTGAACATTGTTTGCTGCTCTTCAGAGAGCGTCTGACACATCAACCAAAGCTGATTCGGTACAATGAGCTGGGCAAAATCCTAACTAAACAAGGACAAGTAAATCATGACTTTCAAAGAAATCAGAGATAAGCATGATAACAAATTTGTAAATTATTTTTTACAGGGAAAGGTAGGAGGGTAATGGGTCTGAAATTACCCAGAATTGTAGGGTGCATGTACCTTTCATTTATGTAAACAACAGGGCCACCATTGACTTTTTCCATTTAGAAGGGACCTCGTCTGTCAATAGCATACTGACTGAAGGGAAGCTACTAAAGAGCCCAATGCTTTCTTCCAGATCTTGATAGGCAAGGGATCAAAAGGTGATCCGGAAGAAACAGAGCTGGCAAGGCTTGAAAACGTGTCCAAATTCAGCTGGCCCAAATGTTTGAGAGTAAGTGATGGGAGTAATTACATGATCGAGTTTTGCAACAATATTTCTCATTTTTTCATCTAAATACAAAGAGAATATCAATGACGTTTGAGTATTTTCTAGGGAATGGCGATATAGGTGGGATTGATTAGGGTCTGTGTGAATGAAGAAATCCTTTTTGTTGCATTTGGAACTTCCAGAATTACTTTAGCATAATAATCAGATGTTGCTAAGGAAATAAGTTTCACCAATATTTTACAGTTTTCTTATTGTAAAATTTTCCTGATCTGAGGATACTGCTATACAAAGGGGCTGAGGGAAGCGCACGTGGGTGTCATTTTTTTGTTGTGAGAACAGTATCCAAGGCCTACTTGGCCTAATTCTGATAGGAGGAGAAGTTGTCCTCTACTATAAGATTAACTGGTGAAAAAAGGTGGAGGAAAGCACATCTCCTAAAGGGGTATGAGATAATTTGGCCCAAGGACGGCACATAATCGGTAAATTTCATACCCGGCCATTGAGCTATAATTTGCCTAAGAACACAATATTAAAACAGGTCAAGAAATTATCCGTCCATACCAAGGGTAACATTTTACTGACTGCTATCAAATCTGTTGGTGCAAATATTAGGTCCATAGTATTGCTTGTGGTATCAAACTAGTTGTGAAAGAACAAATGACTCCATAGATCCAATTAGGCCGCTAGTGTAGGAGTTGGACAGTTTGTCCATAAATTAAAGTTGCCTAGCATAAACAAATGGAGTGAATCTGTAAATATAGTACACTGATAGCAGAATATATAGGTAATGGATTCAGACTGTGAGAGGTGTATAGTAACACCAAAGAGTTCAGTTGGATCGAAAGATTAATAGTCCAGTTCACCTGTGGATGATTGCTAATCCACCGCATCTGTGTGTCAAGCTTGGGAAGTGTAAAGCTGTAACCCCCCTCTGAGTAAACACAAGCAAGGTCAGGATTAGATTTGTTAATTGTGTAAGTTTCCGTTCAAAATCATGGATTTCTACTCTGTGTTTTCTCAGAGACCACTCATTAATAAGGGCGCTATTAATCTTAGGAATCAAATTACGTGTATCTACTGAGGTCAAAGTGACCTGATGAGGGTTGGATTGTGACAATGCTGACATCAGTGTAACTGGTTTATAAGAGCTCACTCTCTCTCTCTCCATGTAATCCGTTGCTGAGTCTACTTCGGTAGTCTGTAAATTGACTAAACCACCCACTGTGAAAGACCCAGCCAATTTACTCCTAGCATTAGTAGTGTCTCCCTGGAGTACCGCATGCGAGTCAGTGGAGAATTATCAAACACCTGGTCAACATTGCTCCCCATATTAAGCACCGGCTATACAGTGATTCTAAACTGCATTGAACATGAAATGTACCCTAGAAGGTGTAACTTGGGGTCACTACATTGTTTTTCCTCACTTTACTAGGTGCCACAATGACAAGGCTATGAGAGTAGGGTGGTGGTGCAATTTATTAATTTCTGGACTGTTTGGGAGCCATGAGCAACTGTAGGCCTGGACTGGTGACTTTCCATATTATAGAGCAATGACTATCAAAAAGAGAATCTAAGTAATGATTTAGTCACAGTGTGTAATTTTTATTTGGATTTTAAGAAACTGGAATATTATTTGCTATATGTTAGTACACTCCTCAAGAAATAATCCCAACCCTTGTCAGGGTAAACCTTAAAAGTCACTAAATTAACCTGAGCTCAACCCCCTGTAGCTATGGCACAGAGCAGACAGGCATAATTAGGGCAATGTGTAAAGTATTTATGCAATGCCAAAACAGTAATAAAGTCAAAATGCAAAACAATAAAAACCCCAGCTGGAATTAGAACAAGCATTAGCATAGCCAATAGGTCTCCTACTTGGGACCATATAAGTATTTAGCCATGCAGCACATTATCCTGGGTGCTGCAACATTTATGGTCTTTAACGTGGAAGCTGTGACACTTATAGGCACATCATAGCACTGCATTGAGAAGTATGTATTTAAAGTGTTATTTTAGAAGTGTTACAACTGGTAGTCTGAACTCACATATCTGTAGGTGCTTCAATATGTGATAATGTAGAAAAAAAGAGTTTTAGTGAAATACGTAATATGTCTGATAACACAATTCAAGTGAGGATTCCACAATGCATCCGAGTTTTCTGGTTCTACTTTGTTCAAATCAACAAATAAATGGGTATCAATGAGTCTTTCCTTACGCTAAAGTTTGTTTTTATCTTAGTGCACTTTTCAAAAATATATCACAAACTCGACTGGAAGTTTATTGGAGCATGTTACATGGGCACCAGCTCATCTGATTTTCAGCATATTGTAGTATTAATGTTCTGAGTCCCAATTTAAATATCATGCATCCTACCTTGTGGGCTACAAGGACTACATGGGATGACTTACTAATATTTAGAAGGGAGGTGTGTACATGTAAAAATATATATATATTTAACAGGCAGTACTGCAGATTTAAACTGCAGTAGTTAGGCTGCAATAGTAGGCTTCAAGCTATGTTTTCTTTGTCCCATTAACGGATGGCACAATTAGTGCCATCGACCACAGGTGGCATTTAACTTACATGCCCTAGGTGCACTTTTTACATCTTATATAAGGGACTTAAAGACAAGTTAAACATACCAATTAGGGCAAGGCCAATGCAACAATGTTTGAAACGGGAACACAGGCATTTTACTACCTGTTGGCAGGGTAAAGTGCAGAGATTTCTAAAGCCAGCAAACTATAGGGTGCAGAAAAGGTGTAAAATCCTAGGTGGCCTGCAGAAAATGCTGATTTTCTAACTGGATGTTTTGCTTTCACAGGATGAGGGACAGCTGATTGTCACGGACTATCACTAATCCCCAACGTTTTATTAAACGTATCTTTGCTTCAAAAATGTATGGTCTCTCTTATGCTTTTATTGTTGTATCCGTATCCCAATATAAATAGTAAACCCGTGGATCCTCAGTCAGCAACACTGTCAAGTATACCCCCTGCCTATTGGAGTTCAGATTCTGAGTCAAAATTTAATTCAAGTAGATTTACAAAGCATCAATGAACAGTCTAATGGAGACACACAAAGATGTTTAATTGGATTGTACAGGAATTTTCAATTAATTGTGCAGTAATATGTGTGGTCCTGTGTCTGAAAAATTAAAGGCCACGAAGGAGAAGCCAAAATCCCGGTGAGAACCAAGCCCTATAGGTACTGCACAGCGTCCAACGGAAAGCACACTTTCGGCTTGACTCTCTCGCTCACACGTGCCCCCACCCTACTCTGTCACTTCCTGATGTCAGCGGAAAGAGGTGGCGCGACTCTCAGAGCTACAGTGTGGTATTGTTGGTTGAAGCGAGAGCTTGGTTCTTCCTGTTGGTGGCAGGGTGTGTCCCGCCACTCTCCTGACTAAAGCGGCGGTGGCAGCGGACTGGGCAGTGCGCCTAATAGGGGAGTAGCGCTACTCACACAAGTGGAAAGAACTCAACGCCGATTTTTTCACCGTGGGAGTAGTAGCTTGGGCAGTAAGATTGGCCATGCTGGGCGTTGTGACCTTCAGATTTTCCAACAAACACGATGGCATATAAAGTCAAAATAGAAAATACACTAGCACTCACACTGGGGCTTCTCGATTATCACTTCGAGAATACGACAAATCAGGATCGACGCCCATTCATTCATTGGCATCTTGTTACCCATTTCTAATAGACATGTGCGGCCTACGAATATCACCTAGTAAGCGGGCTGCTTCTAAAATGAACACAATATGGCATGCCTAATGCAAAGACCCGAGATAAATGCGACGGGTGGGGTCTGGTAGGAGTGGAGGATTCTGGGACGAGTTTTACACTAGTCTATAATTAACATATGAGGTGAGCAGTGAGGGGGCGGCAGTCTGGGGAAAATTACATGATAAAATAGAGACTGAAGGAAACAGACAGCCCAGCAGTGAGAGAGGGGGCGGAAGGAGGAGTGGGAAGCGGAGGAAGACACTACACTGCATACCGCGAAAAGCGGAGGCAGGAAAACTGCAAAAATAGAGGTTGAGGATGGTAGTGCGGAGGAGACGCAAGGCGGGAGGGAGTGCTGAAGGAGCCCAGAAAAATGTACAATGGTGTGAAAAGGAAAACATACAACCAAACACAAGCAAACTGAAGGTGTAAAAGGAATCTGGGGGAAGAGTGTTAGCGACCGAGGATAGGGTGCAGCAGAGAGAATAAAATGTGGTGGTAAAACGATGACAAATTAAACAAGCATTGGCAAAGCCAATAGGTTGCACTTATACAAGAGCTATTGGCTTTAATATTGTTTCAGCCATGTTGTAACCCGGTGTGGCTGCTGTTCAGCATTACTAAAAGTTTGTGGCTTGGAGTATCAGAGTGGAGTGGGGGAGTAGAGTGTTATAAAGTGGATTTGTTGGTGTGTCAGTGTGGAGTAGAGGGAGTAGAGCAGGGATACTCAAAGTACGGCCCGCGGGCCTCATGCGGCCCCTCTGACCTTTACATGCGGCCCCTGGGGCAACAGGAGCACTGGGCAGCTGTTTGCTCGACTCCGCACTAACAAAAATATTAAATACACATGCAATCTTTAATTTCATACTTAATTGGTGCTAAAGAAAGGAAGAAGGGACCTGCACTTAACTTTAGAAACGCCTTCATTTTTAGAGATATCTTGCAGCATATGTGTAAAACTAAGTCTCCTCAAAACTAATTAAGTGTATTTAGTTAACATGAAGAACCTTTTCGCCTTAGTACAATTTATTTTATCAGTGCATTGAGATGTATTCCTTTTAAAGTGATAGTTTTCAAACATTAATTATTTCCCTTACCCTGAGAACACCACCAATAGTAAATTAAAGAGGCAAGTCACTTGGTATGTGCACTTTATGGGTGGCATGGGTTCCTATCATACATAAACAACATTATAGTTTATTAAATCAAACATAGAAGCAGGTTATGTGCAGCGCACACCATGAATCATGTATTTGGGTGGAGTTCAGTGGTTGAGGAAGCCAAGAGTGTTGCAGAGTCTTAGATTGGAGTGGCACAGATTGGGGTGGAATGGAATTGAGTGGGTTGGAGTGTATTGCAGTGGCAGCACACGGGAGAGAAAAGGAGTGGGGCGGCACGTGGCGGGGGAGTTTTGGGGTTGTGACAAAATAAAAAATATAACAAATACAACAATGGAAAAAATAAGTATCTGTATTTCCGTGCAGCGCCACTCCGCATTGCTGTCCTCACTGCAGGCACAGGCTCCCAGCCTGCCCTGCATCTAATCCTACCTCTGCTTTCATGCTGCTGACAGCATGAAAGCAGCAGTAGGATTAGACGGAGCACCCAGCCAGGGTGCTCCGTAGCAGAGTGGGAGCCTCTGTCTACTCTCTCCAAACCAGCAACGCAGTGCCGGGTTGGAGAGGGCCTTGTGCGCATGTGTGTTTGGCTGGCCTGAGACAGCCGGCCAAACATACATGCGCACTAAGGGGGAGTGCTGTGCACTCCCCCCTCTGTCCCTGTCACGCCTGTGGCTCCTCCGCTCTTACGATAAAACCCTAATAAACATAGTTGGGGTGGATTAGATGAACTGGGGTGGGTGGACTGATTGGAGTGGGTGGATTGGATCTGAATGGGTAGGGTGGATTGGACTTGAGTCGGGTCAACTGGGATGTACTGCACGTTTATGTGTTAATGTATCATTTTGGAAATTAACAAACAATGCCGCTTTGCAATATTTAGAACAAGATAATCTTCATCTTTTGAGAACAGCTAGTGTCCACCAGCAAAAACAAAACAAAGCACAAGGGCAAAATGAAAAAAGAAGACTTGGCAAATTAAGAGAAAAGGGTTAACAATAGAAAATAAAACTTTGCGATTTTGTTTGTCCTGCTGGGCACGTTTTTGCTAGTAAAACACCTTCTGTGTGCAAGGGTCTAGTAGTTAAAAAAAAAAAAAGTACCTCAATTATGTCGGGAACAGCGGATGAGCACTAATTAAGTTGAATCAATCACTGCTTGGTCCTGCTCCACAGAAAGGAATGAAAATCATGCAAAGCCTGCAGTGACCAATTACGAGGCTGTAAAGAAGAGTGCGACACAAGCCAAGAAATGGTAAGCAACGGGTGGGCTCCAAGCCCTTTTTGGTAACAGTGTCTCGCAAGCAAGATGCATGCACAAGTATATGCTATCGCAGGCATAAATCTATAAAAGTAGAGATCTAAATACAAAGATAACTGGGAGGAGGAGGGGTAGAAGGCCTGATGAGGCAGACGAGTGAATAAGAGAAAGTGGGGGATGCAAAAAAGAAGATAAGTGTAAGAGACAGAGACAGAAGTGGGCAAAGTAAGATGTTAACTGGGAAAAATAAAGCAAAGTGGGAGAGAGATACAGAGAAGCAATATATAGAGTTAAACCCTTTGTCTGAAAGAAACAGAAAGAAACAGTGAGAAGTAGGCAGGGTTGGTCATTCTGCTGCTCTGACATGTCCTCCCAGGGCCAGTGTCTAGGAGGCTGGTCTCAGAGCAGGACGGGCTGTCATGATCCAATTGCACCCCCATGCACCCATTCTAGCCATGGCCTCTTGCAGGCTGGGGCTGGTTTGAACATTTTTGCAAAAGCTGATTTTGGTTTGCATTATGGCCCTGGACAGAAGTAAGAGATGCAACAAAACGACAGGAGACTTACCCAGAAATGAGGAAGGAAGTTCAGTGAGGGCATAGGCGAGCAGAGGAAGAGGCGGTGATGTGAAAAGACAACACTTGATGATTTCCGCTGAAGCAATGCTGCTTGGCCTCACTGAGAGGGAAGTCCCAGGATCTCCATGGTCTTTACCTCAAGAAGGTGGGACTTCATCCTGACAAGACAACTCATTGCTATCTATTCAAGGCCTGAAGCCTGAAGCCTGAAGCCATCCAAAATTTTGCACACTGCCTTAAGTTTTCTCTCTAAACACATTCTCCCTTCTCGGTTGAGCCTACTGGTCATCCCAAGCTCACTGGTAGCAGAATGCCTATTGTAAGATTACCAAAAACTTACAGTAGCTTACAACCAGCTAGTTGCTTACCACTTGTTGACTCTATTGTCACTGTCATTTGTTTGCTTCTTATTCAATATCTTTACTTGTACGTTTTGTGTTTGTTCCTGACACTAAAGGATAGCCTCCTTACCATCTCTCTGACTCGGTGCATTCTATTCTTCCCCTCCTCACTTTTAGGAAACAACCTTTTTCTTTTTGCTTATGCACCTCATGAGACTGCATGTGTCTACCAGCTTTTTTCCCCTAGTGTGCTACCCCCATCCCCATCCTAAATAACTGTCCGGTACTCTACGCTGCTGTCTCCCTTGTGTTGCAAACTCTCTCATGTGTTTCTCCCACTGCCAGACTCCATGCCTCCCTTGCACTCTATTTTGCTTTCATGCTTGTGTGCTTCTCCCCTGCCACTCATTGCTCTCATTAATGTCCTGCTATTCCTCTCCCCATTGCTCCACCTAACATGCTTATTCATTGCCCTGTCTTTTTCAAAATAGTTTACTTTCGTTTTTTTTTTGGTGGGAGGGGACTCCAAATTGTTGCCAGCCGCATCGCCTTAAAAAACGATTTCCTACTATTTTTTTTTTTTTTTTTAAATGTACTGATAAATGTCAGATGGGTAATTAAAAAAAGATTCCTGTGTTGTAGTAGCACACATGTAATGATTTATGCATGTACAAAATGACAAAGTTGTGTCATCTGGCTACATATTTTTAAAAACTATGGCCCATTCCACACAGCAACTTGCTGATGCTATCCAGCATCACAGAAAGGGATTGGCAAAGCCAGTAGCTCCCAAAGGCGAGACCTATTGACTTTGCCTGTGCTTGTTAAAGTGTGCTTATGAGATGCAAAACATAATGTAACGTACCCACTGCTGTGACATCTGGCTCAGTGTGAATTTAAGGCCTTTTCACTTGGCTTTTCAAAATACAGCTCTGAACCTCCTCTTGTGGATCGTATTATCCCAGAGGTGAGAAAAATCCGAAGTAAAGGCAGAGACCTAAAAACTGGAGGTGGAGTTGCCATGACATACAAGACATTTTAGTTGTCCTCTTACAAACCCATCTTTGGAATTTGCATGCTTCAACATTCAGGCCTCTAACATTAACCAAATGAACACCATCCTATTGTACCTCTCTCCAGATAACAATAATACACGCTTACCAGAGAGATGATTACACTTTACAACTAACACAGAACTATGCTCCAGCACTCACCCAATAGATGGGATTTTAATATCTATTGAAACAAAAATAAGAATTTCTTAATGAAAGCACTACCCTCCTTAGTGATGGAAAGCAGCCTAATGAAACTGTTCTAGCATTTGCATAGAGCTTTCCTACTTCTTTCAAGACTGCAAAGTATTTTTGGTAAGTAGCTACTCCATTTTTTTCTGCCTGATGAAAGAGTGTTGGTTGAAATGTAACATATTGTAATTTTTGCCATCATGCGTGAGGCTCGGAGGGATATTCCAAACTTAATGCAGTGGCGTGTAGCCGTGTTTTCGGCATGAAGTGGTATGATGGGATCACAGGCTGTACATAAAAAGCGGAATGACCTTTGACCTGAAGAAATCTACATCATAATTTAATTAACAACCAGGTCTTTATACTTTTTTTCAATTCTAGATGCTAGCTGATGCTCCTCGTTCTCTTGGGATATTCCATAGACTGCACATCTGTACAGCGAAAGATCTCTGAATGATGGTGTTTTTTTCATAGAGAAATTATCAGAGAGGATTACATCATTCTGGAAATGAGGCTTCTACTTTGAATGTACAACTTGAGTTTGGACTGTAAGAAGGGTCCTATTCCACAGATTGCTTGTTGAGCAATGTTAAGGGTTTTGATAGAGTGTCTTCTTGGACCTGGTCGCCTATGTTGAGCCTTGAGCCAGGGGTAATGTTGTTCCATCTTTTTGGTTTAGGGCTTGTCTGGTTATAACATTCCCGATTCTTGATAAGTAGATGTCAAAAAAGAGTGTGCAATGTAAAGCCTCCTGGCTGATGAAGACATGAAAGCACTGGAGTTACTCATGCCTTCATGGTGGAGAAAACCTGAGTAAGGAAAGATATGTTGTATTGTTCTCATTGAGTCGCTTTGTTAACTTGGGCACCATCTACTGCTGAAAAATCACTGCATCTTGACAGTCTATCTGTACGCAGACTGTATCTGTACTCTGTTTAGGATTTCAATACAAGGTTCAACCACCCGTGGTTATTGCGCAACCACACATGCCCACATTTTAAAACTGGAAATAGGGAGATTTTGGGAGGGAGGGGCAGTTGGGTTTTGAAGGAATGTATTTTCCCCATTGACATATATTGAACCAGAGGCAATTTTAGTCGGGGCAGCTTATTTAAATCTATCTTTGGCTTAAAACATTTGGGAGTCCCTTGCCTCAATCAGGCATGCCATGTCTGCACGTAACATAATAAAATATATCATTACAATTGCGCCTATGACTGGACTAGTTGTAAAGCCCAAAGTGCCTGTTAGCTATTTAAAATAAATGAGTAACAACGATTTTGTTGCAAATAATTAATATTGAAAATGTTTCAATTATGAAATTGCGAGACTGTGACTTAAACATTATTGAGTGCTGTGGAAGGGGTAGTGGCCTTCTAAGTGCCTCAGTTACTCCCATAATGTTCACTATGATAGACATGTACACTGTGGTTCTCCCACATTTCATCCATCTGCATATCTTACACCTCATCTCTTTCTTCTTCAGCGCCCTATTTTTCACTCTTTTCTGAATGCACTTCCTTGCATCTTCTTCACTTACCTATATGCACATCTCTTTCACTCCACAGCCCACAGAACATACAACATATTCTACTCACCCCTATGCACTGCATTTTCTTTTACTTTCGCGTTAATATTTTGACAGCTGCATATCTCCTTCACATACATTTGCAGAGAATCACAATTGCAACAGGAACATGTGACCATTGCTCTGTGCGATCTGCAGAGAGGCCAAAGATTGGATGACTATGTATTCTGAACACCTTTTTGACCCACTGGCAGGCATTGTTTGAAATTACGCACTGCCTTCAGGCTCTACTCCAGAGCTTTTAATCGTGGCCTGTTATGAACACTTTGAGATGATGCAGTTCAAAGTATGTACTATACATGCGTAATATGCTAAATAACATAAGAAATACAGAAAAACATTGGAAATAGCTAACACTCTTAGGGAACGCAAGAGTAAGTAAAATATGAAATCTAAACAGGAACTAAATCTCTGCTATGGATTAGTTTGTCGTTTTTCATTCACTGATCACAAATCAATGAGTGTTTTTGTCATTCATTCTAAGGGCATGAATATATTGCCAGATAAGTACCTGGTACAATGTCTGGTTTTAATTACTATTGTGTCAAAGTAACGACCCAGCCCTCTTAAAGCCCTGTCTCTAACTACAGGATTGGCTTTTTGAACGCGTCCTCAGCATGCTAGGCAAGCAGCAATAATGCTGCCACAGACGCTTTGTGCATAATTTTCTGGATATGTATTGGGGCAGCCTCACGCTCTGCCTCGCTTGCACAAATGACCTAAAATGTAGCTAAAGGTGATGCAGTGAAAAGTGACAATAAAACTGATGCTGTGTTCACAAGTTTAGTAGAAAGTGTTAATTCTCCTAATGCTAAGTAAGTTGCTTCATTGCATTCATAACACAAATTCCAGCCTTGTCTTCTGAATGGAGGATGGGCATGTATACATTTCTATGGTAGCAGCTATGTAGAAACTGACCCAGCATGCTCCAAAATGTAAACAAAATCATATAATGAGACAGATTTGTTTGACGTTGGGTTCTCAGGTATGAAAACCTTTCAGTGGCACACCTAGGCGGACAACATGCTTCTGAATGACCAGGAGAAAGTATGGAGACCGAAAAAGCGGGTAAGGAAATTGCTGTGGTATCTACATGGCATATCCTCTGTCTTATATCGTTAAAGCAATTTGCCCACACGTCATGTTAAAGTGTTATTTCCCCTAAGCAGCAGTGGTACAGCCGCCACTTCCGGTTTTGCTTTCATAGAGGCTGACAAGCAGTGCAAAGCCGCCCAAACAGCTTGTGCAAACAGCAAAAGAGAAGCTTCAAACGTGTGTGTGGATGTATATTATTATTATATATATATATATATATATATATATATATATATAAAAAAATGCTTTCTTTAGAGAATTGCTCTGACATGTAAGAAAGTAGTTTAGAATGTACTTTACCATAGCTGCTTTCTATGGCCCGACATAAGTGGCAATGCACCCTGGCAGATAAAAAGACCCACTTCCCAAATATATCAACGTGCTTTGATTACCTACCTGGCACAACAGTGAGAACGTGAGCTTGCCCTTGCTTAAGGAAGCCTGCATTACTAATCTCTAAAGAGATGGGGGCTGTGTCAGAAACACTGGGGCCCCATGGGCAGGCCTATGATGCCTATCCATAGGGCAACTTACTGGATGATCTGAGCACATTTTTGATTAGATCGTCTTCAGTGTCTCTGACAAAGCTTCACTGAAGGGCAGCATGAGCTTTGAAATGACAGGCCCAGACTGCAAAATCTCTGTCAAAAGATTTTCCTTTGTGTATATTTTCGGTAGCTGAAATTCCAGCACTTTTGCAGCTTTGCAGACTACAACTGCAGGAAGCATTCTCTTTTGTAGGAAGCTACAGCAGTGTGACCAACTCTTTCTCAGGGGAAGTATCTAGGCTACTGGTGTAGTGCTGTGTGAGTTTGAATGACAAAACCCTTTTCGCTCCTTAAGAACTTCATAGAGCTGTGACGTAAGTGTTAGAACATGGTGAAGTGAATGCAAGGTTAGGATGCTGAGTTCGCGGAAACATGCAGAGAAACAAAGATGTGTAATACATAGCTCCGTGTGTGGTACATTCACTGGGGGTACCCAGACTGGGGAGGACACTACAAGCGGTGACGAGATAAAAGATAAGTAAGCCAAAGAGTGACAGCGCTCTGCCTGAGAGTTTGTCGAGGTCCAAGCAAACTGCTTGTGCGTACCACATGCGCCTTCATTAAAGTGCAGAATCAATGTTTGACGTATGAGGACTAAAAGGGCAACGCAATCCGGTGTGAAACATGAGAAGATAAAGAAAGCTTGTCTGAGAAATCTATGCATTATTGGACAGTAACCTACTGTCAAGGCCGTACAGAAAGGTATCACACTGTTACTCAGTGTTACAGTACATGGAACACTACTGCTGAAGGCAGATACAACCAGGTTTACCTAGTACAGAGCTGCAAGACAGAGATCAACTAGGTGTCAAAAAGCGCAAAGGAACACCTGAAAATGCAACAACTCAGAAACAAGGGAAGATCATTATCTTACCAGAACCGATTAAAGAGAGCCATCCTACTGTAGAACTTGGGATTGGCACAAGGAGAAGTGTCCAGCGTTGTGCTTACGTAGTCATCCACACCCGAAGCAACGAGAGGCACTTCCCAGAGTTCTAAAAGATGACCCGGATGCCAGAACTTCACAGGTCCTGGCTGATGGTACGAGTGGAATAGACTCTGATAGACAGCAGATGAAGCTAGGGAGACCTCCGACATAAATGTCATTAAAACTGGAGCCTTCCTGAAACCACTACCACCATTCGATAAAGCCAAAAAGCAAATCATGGCAATAGATGACTGCTTGGAAAGAGACATTTGATCATTTAATTGATGTGCTAGAAAACACAGATAACAAAAAGATTATTAAGTACCTGAAGAATCTTGCTGGTGCTAGTATAAAAGAAGTCAAAGAAATTGTTGCAAGTGGATAAAGTTCCATACTGTCAAATTAAAGAAGTTTGAATCTCAAGTTCAACCCAATGCTGAATGTAGATTACAAAAGGTAAATTTTCAGTCAAGATGGACAAAGATGGTGAAACCAGAGACAAATTTGTTGAGAGACTGGATACACTCACCAAACACTATAGATTCAATGAATTCAATGATGAAAAAGAAATTCGTCTTTGAGTTATTGATGGATGCCTGTCAGATTCATTCAGATGATGAATGCTAAGAGTAACTCTTAGTCATGGCTGTCAGAATTGAAGATTGTGCCGATTGACAAGCTGCTGACATGGAGGTCGGAGGTGCCCAAAATGAGTCAGTCATGAACATGAAAAGCAAGCAGAAACACACAGCTAAAGGACACAAACTGATGTCTCAAAAAAATGAAAAAGAAGTTGTGTTTCAGGTGCGGGTTATTGTTTCCACACAATGGTAATGTCCTGCCACTTGACAGATATGCAGAGGCTGTGGGAAGGATAATCTTTTCTGAACGGTTTACAAGATGAAGGAAAAAGTAAATGCATCATGGTGAGACAACAAAACGGCTGACTAAATCTTCCAGGAGTGACGTTCAACACATGCCCACAAGACCAAGCAAAATCAGTTATGACAAATCAATATCAAACTAAGTTGATCGTTATCTAAATCATCATCAAAAACTTAATCAGTATCAAAGTGAAAGTGAAAAAGATGATTGTGTAATGTTGTTTCCTCAGAAAGATACGCACACATTGGACTGGCCGCATATGAAGAAAAATACCAGTCCAAGATAAGTCGACATTAAAAATAAACACAGTCATTCAAACATTGTCCGAAGATTACACTGAAAATAAATGGTTGTTCCAGATCTTTCTTTATCAACAGTGGGGCGTCGATAAACATTATGCTTGAGGAGAAATATAATGAACTATCTCCATTTCCACACTTGACAGCATCGAAAACTAAAGTGTAAACATGGGAAACATCAACACCCTCGTAAAATAAAGGTTCATTCACAGCAACTATGAAACACAAGAAAACAAAAGTGCTAGCTCCCATCCACATTCTTCATGGGACAGCGTCAAGTGCCTGTTTGCTCAGTTTCAATACAATTGCTGATACAGACTGATCTTAGTGAAATACAACATGCTCATCACAAAATAGTAATTCAGTTGCCTTCGTTGTTTCATGGGTTAGGAAAACTTAAATGTATGAAAGTACAATTTGATATGAATGACAATGTCCGTCCTGTTGATTAATCACACTTCATTTTCAAGAAGCTGTTGAAAATGCAATCAAATCATTACCTAAGCATGGTATCATTGAGCATTTTACTGGTCCGACACCATGGGTTTCTCCCATTGGGGTAGTGCCCAAAAAGGATAGTGAAGAAGTTGTATGCATCTGCATGGATACGTGTCAAGCCAACAAAGCAACTGAAAGAGAACAACATCCAGGTTCACACATTGCTGACATGATCACACAATTGAATGGTGCAAACGTCTTTTCTCGCCTTGATCTAAATAAAGGATATCATCAGTTAGAACTCAAGGAGAAGTACAGGTACATTACAACCTCTCCAATACATATTGGCCTGTTCCAATACAAAAGACTCATTTTCGGTGTGTCATCAGCTGCAGAAATTTTTCAAGATGTCATTAGACATATCATATAGCCTGTCATGAATGCTTTCCACTATAGCATTGACATCTTAGTTTTCGGCGCTACAAGTGTGTTGTTCACTTGTTGATGCAGGTTTAACATTGAACACTGAGAAATATGAATTCATAAGACAAAGCTAAAAACCATTGACCATAACTTTTCTGATGGGGGCATTACATCAGATCCAGCTAAAGTGCAAATACTGTCAACTACCAGACCCTGGCAAGATGTTTTCATATTACGCTCATTCCTTGGCATGGCCAGTTAATGTTCCAGATAGCTATGAGGCTTTGCCACTGTGAGTTCTCCACTGAGAGAGTTGACGAAAAAAAGAATGTTTCTTTTCGCTGGTCACATGAACGAGAACAAAGTTTTTAGAGAATCAAACAAACTATTGAAAATGCTACTGAAATGGCATATTTTGATCCAAAGCTACATGTGGAAGTTGCTGTAGATGATAGGACGGTTGGGTTGGGAGCAATCCTTGCACAGCACATCAGACACCCAAATGCTCAAAGACATATAGTGGCATATGCAAGCAAGAGTTTGTTACAGACTCAACATGCTTATTCACAACCTGAACAAAAGAGTGTTATCAGTAGTGTGGGCTTGTGAACATTTCCATATGTTTCTATATGGAAAACCTTTTACGATTGTGACAGTTTATCAAGCATTGCGGACCATCTTTGGCAACCCAAAGGCTAAGATTCCTCCACACATTGAATGTTGGGGGTCTATGATTACAAGAGTACAACTACACAGTCGTGCATCATCCAGGAAAAGATCAAAACCCTTCCAACTACTTCTCCGGAGTGCCTGTACAATGTCAAGGTAACCCTTATAAGACAGCGTAAGCAGACATAAATTTCATTGTGAAGTCAAACAACCGTACTGCCATTTTGTTAGAGCAATTGGTCACTGTCATTAGCCAAGATAGTGACATTGTAAAACTGAAAGACATTATTACCCATCAGTCATGGAACCAACATACTGGACCTCTTACCAGTGTCAGTGAATACCAGAACTTTAAAAATGTCAAAGTTGAACTGTCCTTAACGCAAGAAGTAATTATCCTGAGAGTTTGAGAATTGTCATACCGAAGAGTCTGCAACAACAGATAATTCAAGTGGTCCATGAGGGACATTATGGAATCATTGCAACATAACATGTTCTCTGAGAGAGAGTTTGGTTTCCTCATCTCGATGAAAGAGCTGAAAGAGAATTAACGGTCAGGTAACTGCCTGTCATCGAAAACTACTCCAAACCCCTTAAACATGTGAGAGTTGCCAAAGCATGCATAGGAAATAATTTTTGTTGACTTTTTCGGTCCACTTGACAATGGACATCACTTCATGGTGAGTGTGGGTGAATACTCCTGTTTTCCATTGCTAGAAGATCTCTCCTCAATCATTCAGGAACAAGTAATTGAGAGATTTGATGGCATATTTGTGACATGGGGCATTCCTGTGATTTTAAAATCAGACAGTGGCCCACATTTCAATAGATGAGAATTCAGAGACGAATGGCCTTGTTGAATGTTTCCTGGGGACATTAAAAAAAGCTGCTCAGTTTGCTGCATTAGAAAGGCTCAACCTCAAGACTGTCTTAAATTCTACCCTACAAGCTTACTGTTCGACTCCTCATCCACAGGTGAAAGCCCTCCAACGATGTTAGGGAGAGTATTGATCACCAAGTTACCTCAGTGGGCCAACACAAGATCGAGAACTGAAGCAGAAACCTGCACAAAAGACTTGGATCGCAAAACAACAATGAATTCAAAAGACATTGTCTTCACAAGAGGAAATCAAGTGCTCATCTGTCAGCTAAGAAAATGTAAGTCTGATGCTCAATTTGATACTGAGCCATTTCATGTTGTAATCAGCAAACAACACATGGTGACTTCTCAACTTCCTGGGAAATCCATTTTGCAACACTCCTCTCATGTCAGATAGGTGGCTCATCACTCATCAGATAATGATGTCATTGTAGAGACTGGTTCAGAAAGGACAATTGGAAAACCCCAGACTGCTGTTGCTCATATGTTGCCAACATAGATCAGGTCCATTTGATTCCCATTTTCCAAAGACACGATCGGCACAAGTAATCAAAGCACCAAGAAGGATTATAGAAGAGCTCTGATTGTGTAGATGTTTGCAAAAAAAATAAAATGTAATTTTTTTTATTTAACAGAGGGGGAGATGTAGTGTCATGTGAGTATGAATGAAAGAACCCTTTTGGCTCCTGAAGAACTTCCTAGAGCTGTGACTTACGTGTTGGAACATAGTGAAGTGAATTCAGGTTTAGAATGTTGAGTTTACGGTTACATGCAGAAGAATAAAGACATGTAATACATAGCTCTGTGTCTGGTGTATTCATCAACGGATACCCAGGCTAGGGAGGATGCTACAACTGGCATTCTGTAAATCTAAATACAGTCAATCAATGTAATGAGGGGGGGAATATATTATCCAACTCCTCCTCAACATTGCTGTAATGCAGACATTTTTGAAATCCTTGGAGGTCAAATCTTATCCAAACAAGTCTCTAGCTTTTGGTAGTATTGATGCAGAGGGAGTGGAAGTGCCAGGGAACCCTCCCAAGTAAGGATTGCACCTTGGTTATCTTATAATAGGACATAGGATGAGCATGGGGCAAAGTTGATTCTAAACAGGTTTCACGGTTGGATGTATTGTAGACATCACTGGTAAAAAGACTAAAGCCAAAAGGTTCAACATGGCTTTTGGTTTAGGTGTGGCAGGATGGGCCTTCACTGGTTGGGGGCAGTGTGGGAGCCCTGCATAGTCACTGGTGCCAAGGCAGAGGTCCCTGACATTACAGGAGAATCAAAGGAGCTTCAAATGGAACTACCATCATCTGGTAGAGATCAACATGCTGAAGATCTTGATTGCTTTTGTTTCAACAATTGACTTGGAAACTCAGGACATGTTGGGACCAGATCGGTATTGGCTCTAAGTTGAACGACTTCTCCCCAAAGCTTACGTGACGAGACTGAGAACAGTACCGCTTTAACTTCTTTTGCTTATGGTACAACTTCACATTTTGCTTTACTAGAGAATGGTGACTTGAAGTGGGACCAAGACTTGAAACAGGAGCAACCCCACATCTTGGACCAGGAGCAAGTCCTTGGCCTGGAGCACGATTTGTCTTATTTTTTGTGCTCAGCGACATGCAGTTTCACCTCCCAATCCTTTGATGGCTTTCAGGTGCATCAGGGCTTTGAGTTGTGCTTAGATCTTATGACTCTACAGGCAGATGTTGTGCAGACCCGCAGGGGTGTGTAATTCCTATAGCCTGACGCCCTGGACATATTGTTTGGGGTCAAGGACAACAAGATGTCATGTTTATTTTGTCCTAGAGACAAGTAGGTAGAATCCCCTGCAGCACAAACCCTTTGACTGCCAGTTTACATGGTAGGCAACTGTTAGGGAATATTTGTGCCCATATGTTAAAACTGTTTGAACTTGTATTTATGGTTCAGCAAAGCAAAGCCTTTATTTTTAGGGTGGGCTCTCTACATAAACACTGTTCGGGCACTACTGACCGTGGTTCCAGTAAATAAATGTGTGCAGACACATTTGAGTGGTTTAACAATATGAGGCTACATATATATAATGCTCCCAGAATGCTCTTGGATTAGATGCAAATGTTTGCAGAAGCTTGTAAGCAAGATTGATGATTCTTTGATTTCAAAATAAAATGTTCAGAAAAAAATATGCAAGTAGGAAAAAAACATTTTGCTAAATTTCTGTGAAATTATAGGTACTATTTCTTTGAAGCATCATTTAGTAAAATGTGTTGATGCATGCTTTCCAAAAAATATTCATAATAGAAAATCAGTGTAACCATTTCCTCACTGAATACATAGGAGACATGAAAATAAACAAGCACTGGCAAAACCAATCGTTCAGACACTGTTGGTCAATCTTTTGCTTTTCTCAACATGTGACTTGTTTTTACATGACTTTTGTAACACTTTATTGTTGTGGGATCTGCCAGGCCCTCCCCATTGTAACAAACAATGGCAAAAAGTACACATTGCCACAATAGTTCCTGGCACTGAACAAAACTACTTAGTGTGCCAGTATGCTCCTTATGGAACAACAGAATGCTAACACTCACAACAAGGCCAGTCTATAGATGGATAGTGAGAGAAATAGAATTTTGATAAAAACAAATTGTCTTGGTTAACGCCAAGTCTAATTAGGGGCC
Organism: Pleurodeles waltl; assembly: GCF_031143425.1. Classification (NCBI taxonomy): domain Eukaryota; kingdom Metazoa; phylum Chordata; class Amphibia; order Caudata; family Salamandridae; genus Pleurodeles; species Pleurodeles waltl. Next base: position 791,511,622 of record NC_090448.1, read on the forward strand.
TAATTCTGAAAGAAAGTCACAAAACTGCACCCATGGTAAATCTTTGCATTAGTGGCTTTCATGAACGCACAAGAATTTACGGAAGTAGACCAGGAAATTGTACTCCTACAAAATATTTGAGAACTGTATTTTAGCACAAGCAAATATTCACAAGTAAATTTGCTCATGCAAAAACCTATTGAGTGTTTACAAGTTCACCTTCCCTCCAACCACTTTTTTCCCCAAGCCTGGAATAACTTCTGCTTCTGCCCTTGTTAGGAATAAATTTCCAACCTTTCTCAGTGTGGAAAATATAAGAGAAGAGCTGGTGTAAATCTTTAAAACATACAAGTTAGTAGGTTTGCACAAGCTCAATGGCATTCCAGTCCTGGAATTATTGCTTACTGCTTCCTCCAGCCCCAGTATGTAGATTTGCGGAAAGGTGGCAAAATAAGTAATTTTTTCTATAGTAGGGCTTGAAATTGCTAGTATTCAAGTTCTGCTAAAGTATTAGCTCTGGCATAATCAGAGAGGCTATTATCAGAGCTCTTACATAATGTGACTGCTGCCATAATTTCTCGCTGCAATACATGGCACTAAAGAGACATGTAGATTTTTTTACAGGACAAGTAGATTTATGAAACAACCTGTCCCATGGACAAGTAGATATTTTATTAAATTCTACACTCATGAGACCAGTAACCAAAATTTGCTTCCTGCAGTTGCTGCATGGTGGCCTTTGATGGAGACATTTCCCCCAACACACTGCTTTGAAGAAAAACAATTTTGGTGTCAGCTAAACACCTACAAAAGATTGGGAGAGGAGCCCTGGGTCCACATTGAAGGGCACAGAAAGAAAGGAACTGACATAGGTGGAGCTTATACATGGCTCCAAGAAGCATGAGTCAACCATCGTCAGATGTTGCCACCTACTGGTGTGTAGGACCAATTGCTAGGAGAGGTTCTGGATCCAGTCTGGTGCATGGACGAATTCAAAAGATGAGGTATCTGCAATTAGAAGTAATCATCAGAAATGTAAGATGCCATAGGTACGATATATTTATTAAGAACATTTTGTGGTGTTAGTTGCTTCATTTGACAAACCCGAAGGTTTGAAGATTTGCACATTGATATTTCACGCTGGACCAAGGCCTGGAAGATGTAGTTGTCTGCCAGGTTTAGTAATGAAAATTTAATTCTACATACATATGCATACACGGATGGTCTTTGGGTCATATCTCGTCTATCAGTCCAAAATAATTAGCATCCTGCTTCTCCCCATGATGACATACCTTATGAGGCAACTGGTTAACCCATTTCTGCTGTTTTTTAAAATGGCCATATCTCCCTGAAATGCTCAGTGCTTGTGGGCCAATGAGTGGCCTGTTTTACCGCTTGCTCAGGCACAGGGAGTTTGTAATGTTTCTCCAACACCGGCTGTGCAATACAGCTGGGTTGGAGAAACCTAACTGTGCATGTCTGTTTGGCTGGCCTACAACGGCCGGCCAGATTGACTTGCGCACTAAAGTGCACACCACTACTCTACTCCTCCTCCCCCCTCTCATGGGTCAGCCCTGCCCCTCCCTGCACACGCTGGCTCGGCCAGCAGCTGAAAAATAATACAATAATAAAATGTTGTTTTATTTTTCAGCTGTTGGCTCTGAGCCAGCGGGGCGACGCTCCTCCGCAATTGTGGAGGAGCAGCCACTGAGACAGTTCTTTATTTTAACAGAAATTCCTTTACATATTGAAACCCTCTAATACCCATCTCCAACCATCCGCTCGGGTAAAAGAACCCTGAAATCTATTTGCTTGGGGGTGGGGAAATGTTGATCATCGACTTTGGTGTGTAACCATCAGGTCACAGGAGCGAATCCCACTGAGGTCGACTCAGCTTTTTTTCCTTCCCCGATCAATAAAATGCAAAGGATACTTATGACTGTTATTGATTTGCAAAGACGGCACAATAGCTTGTGGTGCCAGCTAAATAATAATGTTCATTCACTGTTACCTAATCTGAAGTGGGAAGGGTGGACAAGGAAGTGGCAATGGTAGCAAGCACAAATGTGGGAAATCAGATAGTACCCTAGAAATTATAACATTAGGTAAAGGCATAATAAGAGAAAGACAGTTTATAAAAGAGGAAGTCAATAGGATTAGTCTAACCTCAAGGTGCATGACGGCAGAAAAGTCAACATCTGTTCCACTGAGGTCTGTGAGAATGATGCCATCAGGACCTGATGGGTAAAATACTTGCAACTGCTGACAGGGCCAATGGCGCCACCAAATGCTAAATCTGCCTATTCTTAATATTGTCAGGCTCCGAGGCTCAGATTATTCATTTTATTTCCTTAACTGTATTACTTAGACCCAAACAATATCAACATCAAGAGCATTAGCAACAATAAGGCAACGTCCCAAGAGTCCTCGCGACTAGAACAAGCACTGGCAAAGCCAACAGGTCTTGGCAATCTGAGAGCTATTACAGTTGCCAATGTCTTTGTCTTTCAGCCATGCTGAATAGCAGCACCACCACTGTTCAGCATGGCTGAAAGTTATGTAAAAAGGCAGTATGACCCAGTCTACGCTGTATTCTGAACTCATATTAGAATGCGCTTTCATACGCTATAATGAAGTACAACGTTTTGGTGAATTAAATATTTAGGCAAGAGCACACATTTTAATTGGGGGAGCCATTTTTATCCAGGTTTTCTGGTTTCTGGGCAGGCACGCTAAAATTCCACCATGAGGAAAACTTTGTTTCAAGCCCAAGTCTTTCATTTCATACAAAAGTGCAGTCTGGGACTTGTAGTCAAATTAACTCTCTGACCTGTCTTATTGGAAAGCCATGAGTTCAAGGGTGGATTCAAGACCTGAAAGGTTATGTTATCGTGACATGAAGTCACGTGGTAGCCCAAAAAGACATGGGACAGCACATCAAGAGTACAACACGCTCTGCGTGTTGCTATTTTTAAAAACTGTTTTATTTATGCTTTTACATATATATCAACTCAAACAAGCGACAGTTATGACTCCATTGATGACATACTTACAGTGCAATAAATCTTTAAAACAGCCTCACATATATAGACCATACACCTTCGGCGAAGCCAGTTGTGACAACGCATTCAATTAATGACATCTGGGCAGCAGCCCAATCTCCCCGGATTACTAATGTGTGCTACAAATTCACATTAATCTCGTACTCGCAACATGCCGCGTTGCGAGGGGTCAATCTATATGACATCCGCATACCAACATTTATCGTCTATTCTCCCTCTGGCTCCCCGTCTCCTTCCCAACTAAGTACCTCCCAGTACTTTTTGGCCTGATTTTTCAAAGGAATTAATTAATTATATGTGTCTGTCTTAGTGTTGCAGTATAACATATCTGAATGCCGTACTTTTAAGGCCGGCAGGGGGCCAAGGTTGGATCTCATAGCTACCCTGTGTTTTGCCAGCAGCATACCCATGGATACCAAATGTCGGCTTTCCTTCACCACTTCCCTGTCATATCCTAGGAGGACTACGAGTGGCGTATGCTCTAGCTGGCTCACCACAATGACTCCCAGCTTTGTGAACATGCTGTCCCTGAAGCGCTGTATGCCCGGGCAAACCCACAGCATGTCAAAAAAGCCCGCTTCTGACTCCCCACATCTGGGGAAATCTGCTGTATCACACAGTCCATATCTGCATAGCCTAAGGGGTGTATAGTATGTCCTATTGATATATTTAAAGTGGACCAGACGGTGCCTTCCTTTTCGTGAAATGTGACGAGTCGTGGAGCAACAGTAACGCCACTGCGTGTCCATGAAGTGTATCCCTCTGTCTCTTTGCCATTCAGCCCTGGCTTTCATCAACCCAGTCCCTCGCGCCTCCGGAGCATGTGCATATATTCTGGTTACAAGCTTACAGGGTGGGTGTCATCAATGACCATGGAGAGAGCCTGCATTTTGGGCGGTTCCTGCAAATCATCCCCCAGTAGTGTGACAGGCCCTGTAATACTGATAATACACGAGTGGGGTCGTTCCCTGGATCTGTTCTGTGATGGATGCTCAAGAACGCATTATACCCTCGCCAAAGAAATCAAATGCACAGTTTACGGAGTGTTACAACCGCATTCTTGTCTCGCCCTAACAGGAACCATGCACACCATTCAAACGGTATATGAGGAGAATATAACTGGGAGAGCGCTTGTCCAGCCATGCTTGCTGTGCCATTCATGTGTAGTTGTATTTAGAGTCAAATGTTCCATGCCTAGGGACTGTGTACTGAAACAGTCGGCTCAGCAGGGGGTGCGGCGCTAACATATCTCGTTCTAGAATCAGATGTGGCGCCTCAGGGGGTCTGTGCATCAAGAGATGTGCTAACATTGGGTGTGCTGCTCTATAATATCGCTCCAAGTTGGGTGCAGTAAGTCCTCCCTTCTCATATGGCAGGGTTAGTACCCGCCTCTGTACTCTCGGCTGCTTACCAGCTCATGCTAACTTGATAGGAAGAGTCCGCAAGGTGGAGAAGATAGTCCTTGGCAGCAGAGTAGGGATATTCTGGAAGAGAAATAAAAATCGCAGTAGTACCACCATCTTCAATAGTGCTATGCGCCCCACCAGTGACAATGGCAGCCTAATCCACCTCTCCACGTTTTCTGTCAGCTGTTGTATTGCTTTACCGTAATTGTCCAACATAACTATCTGAGGGTCTGTGTGTATTTGAATTCCTAGGTAGTGTACCGAGCCCACTTCCCACTTAAGAGAAAAATCCATCGCTATTGGATTCGTGGCCTGTGTTATGGGGAATGCTATGGATTTATCCGAGTTAATCTGTAGGCCAGAAAAAGCGCTGAATCTTGTGACCTCTCGGAGTGTCGGTGCGAGATTGCTTCTCGGGTTACGTATGTACACCAAAGTTTTGCCTGCATAAGCAGAGATTATTAGGTTAGATCCTGGAAATCGAATGCCTCAGTGACCATGGTACTCATGCAGCGCACACGCCAACAGCTCTGTTACCATCACATACAACAGGGGCAATAGTGGGCATCCCTGCTTAGTGCCTCTGGTGATGGATATAATCTTGGAGACAGACCCATTAATCCTAACTCTGGATATAGGCACTGTATAGAGAGTTTGCACTAATTGTAAAAAAAAAAAAATGTCACCCACTCCTATGTGGCGCAACACCGCCAGCATGAAGCTTAATTCCACTGAATTGAATGCTTTTTCAGCATCAAGAAAGACTGCGACACACTCACCCCTGGGTCTATGTGTTGTATAGCACCAAATACCGTATGTAGATTCCCTGTTAGGCTGCAGCTGGTGATGAATCCTGCTTGCTCCGCCTTTACTATTTTAGGCAGCAATGTCTCCAGCCTATCTGCCAAGATTTTGGCACAAAAGTTTAGTGTCCACCTTAATCAGAGATAGTGCCCTATACGAGGACCACTGTGCCGGGGATTTACCTGGCTTAAGTAGTGTGATGATTAGTGCTTCCCTCATAGAGGGTGGCATTTCCTTGGCACCTGCCATTTCCTCATACAGTGTCATCAAATTGGGACCAAAAAATCGTGATAAGTTTTGTAGAATGACACCGTGAGCCCATCTGGGCCTTGGGCTTTCCCTTCAGCCATATTTTTGAGGACTCACCGTATTTTCTCTGGTTGTAGCGGTGGCATTAGGTATTCTCTGTCAGTATTTGTCAACTAGGGCATGATAATCTGTGTCAGGTAGTCTGAAATTGCATCTATAGCTGGGAGATCTTACTAGTATATAGCACTGCATAATATTCACGGAACCTGTTGACTATCTGTGCCGGGTCTTCAGTGAGGCTACCATCCTCATCTTGTACCTCTAGGATTGTGTTCCGCTCCCTATTGGGGCGCATCAGGCCTGCCAGTGTCGTGCCAGTGCGTCCCCCCTCCCCATAGATGCGTACTGTTGCATACTTCCCCATGTGTTGGACCTCACTTTGTGCTTTGTCGTTGAATTCTATTAGCTTCTCATGAATCCGACCTAGTAGCTGCTTGTCTTCTGTTGCAAGTGTTCCCTCTCCAGCTGTGCTATCTCCCGTTCCAATAGGGCCAGTCGGTTATGCATTGACTTCAGGACCCCAACCTGCTTAGCTGTTGTGACCCTACACATATAAACTTTGAGCGCTTCCCAAACCGTACCAAACCTAGAGACTGAGCCTATAATTACTTGGAAGTATTGTTTGATCGCTTTGGCTAGGTCATCACGGAATGTTGCATCCAGTGAAGAATATGGTGGGTACCGCCACATAAACGGGGTGGCCCGACCCGGCCCCACCTCAACCAAGAGAGGAGCTAGTGAGTGATCTGAGTATGTTCTGGGCCATGGTTCCTGTGTGTGTGTTCTAGAGACTAGGCTCCTAGACACTAACCACAGGTTGATGCACAAGTACAGAGCGTGCACTGTTGAGTAGTGAGTGTATCCCTCCTTATCAGAGTGTCTGTATCTCCAAATGTCCACCAACCCAGTGTCTGTTGCAATAGTGGTCACCACTCTAGCCACAGCAATCAGTCCCCAACCTGTGCCCCCTGACCGGTCTATTGTTGGGTATAGTGTGCAATTAAAGTCACCTCCACATATTTGCAGCAGGCTCCCCCATGCAGCAGTTTTCGTGGCTAAGTCTAGATAAAACTGGGGGTTATTGTGTTTGGGGCCGTAAAGTCCAACTAGTCAAAAAAGTGAGATCACCTCTGCTGCAGTGAGCCACAATATATCTACTCTGGGGATCGGTCAGGAGCACCTGCAGGTGTATGCCGGAATGCTTAGCCGCCCACATCACTATTCCTTGAGCATGCAAGGTGAACTCAGCTGCCAATATCTGACTTCTCCAACCCTTGCAGGGGAGCACCTTGCTATCTGGTGCTAAATGTGTTTCCTGTAGTACGGCTAGATCCACTCCATGCTGCTGTAGGTATGCTACTACCTTCTGCACTTTCCTGCCATCATTCAATTCTCTGACGTTCCATGTTAACGACCTCACGCAGTTGGCCCCTGCTCAGTCAGCGGTCCCAGGTTGGTCATGTTATGCACGTTGGACCATGGTCCACTATTGTTTTGTTCCTATTGTGAGTCAATAACTGTCACAATACCCCAACAAACCCCTTTGGTAACTTATCATATGTACCCCCACCCACAACAGGCATTTCCCCAATTTGCCTGTCTCCGTATGTATGTGCCCTCCCCTTCCCACCCATTATCCTATTATGCACTCAACTATTAAGCCAGGTGGAATACACGTTGGGGTGGATGTGGTCCGACCGTCCCTTTATCCATGTCCAGCCGGCCACCTTCACAAATAGTAAGCCTTTACATATGCAGAAATTACCCCCTGTAACTACGTAGTGCATTTGTCTATAGATAATGTGTCCCCCCTCACAGCTACCCCCGCACCAGTGGTAATGAATAAGTATGCGTATAAGTAACTTAAGACTCGTGTATCTATGACACCGACTGCATTACAAATTTACATTAACATATTGCCCTTTTACCTTATCTGAGTGACTGCATGGGTGATGCAGAAATACCTCCCGCAGCTCTGATAAGTCCCTCCAAGAGTAACATTAGTATTGTTCTCCCATTATTGTTCTTCTCCTCCCCTGCCTTAGGGGAATGTGGTGGATGTATCATGTTGCCCTCCTTTAGTGAACCTCCGTTTTAAAAACTGAGATAACAGTTTATGGTCCGTAAATAGCACTGGTTTGCCGCCCACCACTACCCGCAGCTTGGCTGGATAGAGCATGCGGTAGTCCATTTGTAGTTCCCCCAATTAGCACTTGCTGGGATGAACTGTCGTCTTGCTTCCTGGACCTGCTATGTGAAATCAGGGTAGGAAGAGATCTCCATTTCTTCGTGCTGTATGCTGTAATGTCTTTAAGTCTCCAACTCGCTGCAGAGCAGCATCTCGATCCCTGTAGTTCAACAGTTTAGCTATCACCAGTCTAGGCGGCGCCCTTCGGTGGGTGATGGGCTGTCAACGACTGGTCCGCTCTCTCCACCACAAACATGTCTGAGAAAGTTTGGCGACCCAACTGCTGAACAAACAAGAGCTCAATATATTTCTCCATGATACCAATGAAAGTGTATTCCGCAATACCCACTATGTGCAGATTGTTCCATCTGGAGCGGGCCTCCAAATCTTCGACTTTCATCTGCAGAGCTGCTAGCATCTTGCCCACGGTAGTTTGGTTGGATGTCACAGTTGTGCGGTCATCTTCCATATCAGTTATGCGCCTCTCCGCTATGTCACATCACCCCGCATGTTTATTCAAGCCTTTCAGTCATTCTATCCATCCTGAAGGACAGCAAGTCGATTTTACCATCAGTTGTGGCCAAACTTTGCTGCATAGCTGCTAATATCTGCTTCAGTTCTGGCTCGGCTTCTGAGTTTGGGTCCCCCGCAATAGGGCCTGGGGCATCCATTTGCTCCTCCTGCACTTCATTGGCTCTGTGCTGATCGAAATGGAGTTTGGGCTGGTTTTTGTCACATTTGCCCATGTTGGCTGGCAAGGCGGGGGGGGCAAGGCGTCCCCACCACATTCCAGGCAGGAGAGGGCGACTACTGTTGTGTTGTTGTAAAGGCCAATACTGCAGACCGCGGTTGCAATGTCCCCCTCTATCTCCTCATGCCTCCAAAATGCAGTCTTCCCCCTTTGAGTTAGGCAAGTGCTTCCTCGCACTAGCAGGCCGCACAAGGGTCAGCAGCAGACCCCAGTCGCCACTCTTGTAGTGTATCCCACTCTTATGGGGGTGCACCGTCTCACGAAATGGTAGGGACGTGCTTCTCAAACTTCCCACCGTTGCTGCCACATGTTGCCCTCTGGTCCACTCGCTGGCAGGGGCATAACCAGCAACACCTTGGATTGCGGTAGATGGGCCCCGCACCCTCCACTCCAACAGGCCACTCCAGCGCTGATCTCGTTTCCCAGGGGGCGAGTCGGCACAAGCCCCGGGGGGGTCCTCCTCTCCCCGAGCACCAGCCGGCTCACCTATCCGGGCCGCTTCATGTGCTTCGGTCCTGCCGAGGCACCTCCTGATCTCTTTCGTTTCAATCACAGCAGGGCCTCACTACGTCCAAGCCCTTCTTTGGCCCTCCGCGGTGGCACCTCCCACCTCAGGCTCCCTCAGCCATAGAATCTCAGAAGCACACCACCCCGCTCTTCACGCGCAGGGATGCCTGGGGTACGCAAAACAGGGGATTTAGGTTTGTACAGGCTGCATGACTGTGCTGGATGTTTGGTGACCGGTGGAGCTCCGTTATTGCTATCGGGCAAGCACCTCCCCCCTTTGCGAGTTACTATTTGCACACAAAGCCACGGTCCATTTTGAGTAAAGCATGTGCTGGTTATGTTTAAAGAACTTTTTGATAGTGAGTATCATAACTTTAAAAATTTAAGCATACTGTATAGTTAGGTACACAATCCAAATACACACGCTATATGACAAAGTTAAACTTTACTATGCATAGCGTACAACACCATGAAGTAAGTACAGGAGTATGTGAGTTGTTCTGTGAAGGTTGCACTTCAGGGTGCATGTAGGTGTATAGTGTTGTGAAATGTCAGCAAAGAGCATACAGGTATAAATTGATGTGAATCGTTCAAAACAGAGTACGACACAACTGTATAGTTCAGTGAAGCGCAGAGTACATGCTAGGGGTAAACCTGTGTGAAGAGCTTGCTTTCTGCTGACCAATGCATGATGTTGGTGCAATAAAGTGTCCACATGCAGGTCTAATGTGGTGAGGCGCCTGGACCAGATCATGCAAGAGTTTTGAGTTACGAAGTCTACAAGAGCTGATCAGATGCTGGTGTCTGCTGTTGTGTAGTGTAATTCCATAAGCACACACAGAGGTATAGAGCTGTGAAGTATTTAGTACTGTGCACGTGCACTGATGTAAAGCGGGCAGTGAAAAAAAGACAGTTGTGTTAAGTGAGCTTGGGAAGCGCCTGCAGTCATGCAGCAATGTTAAGTGCACAGTGTAAACTGCATGCAACTGCATACAGATTTGAAGTCTAAGATGCAATTCAAAGCACATGCAGTATTTAAGTGTACATTGCAGAGCAGTGCAGTTGTGAGTCCAAGAATGTGTGTACAGTGCAAGTTGTACAGTGCAAAGTTCAGAGTAGGCCAAGGAATAGGTGCAAAGCAGGACAATTCAGTCATACATCAACTGTAGAGTACAAACATCTGGAACAAATTTGTACATTGGTGTTTAAAATTACAAAAATGCAAACTCAAAAATTTGATATTTGGTAATTGCAAACAATTACCTACATACATCTGGCACTGAGATATCTAAGGGCGCATAGGAGTCTGTGACTCATTGATTAGATAGGCTCAGTTTTTCTTCACAGAGGCCATCCTTTGCCACGCCATATCAGGATGCATATCTCTCCATCAGTAAAAGCAATAACTGCTTCGTAAGATCATGACAGAGTAGCAAATGGAATTCATGAGAGAGGAGGTACAGGAGGGGCAGTTCCTATTACACTTGGACGAGGAATTTATGGATGCAATAGATGCGTCACTGCAAAAGGCAGTTTCAAACATGCTGGAGACCCTACGTGGGTACATATTGATCGTGGCCATGAGGTGCTGTTTGAAGACATATGGATAGTAAAGCTAAGGCCAAAGCACCGTTTGCCAACCACTTCTCCATCAGACATGCAGGCATTACAAAAAAGACGTGCAAGTTCCTTGGAGAATCATGGGATTACCCGCAGAGAGGATTAAGGGTACCCACAACTGGGTGACCACAATGACAGGGTTGGAGTCAGCGAATTCTGACCAGGATGATGACTCAAATGAAAAAACTGGTCCAAGGAGAAGCTGACGACCAGAAGGAGGTCTAACATATAACAGGACAGTCCAACAGAGGCGGAAGTTGGGTATTAAAAAAAAAACGCAGGGCATGGCAAACTTGGGGATATATGTCACCTGATGTGAGTGGAATGGGTAGTAGGGGTAAAAGTACCCCAATAAGTGGGAATCAGGATACGGAAGATCCCAAGATGCCACAATGCAGAATGCCCAAGACCATCTCTTGTGGGTAGAATGGATCTAACTCGCAAATTGACAGGAGAATGTCCATGTTTGTCACCAAATACATTAAGGGCTCCAAGAAAGGGACTGACCGCTCCTCGTGAGCATGCCAGGTTAAACTGTTGAATATCGTGGAGACTCTGATAAAAATCCTCAATATGGCCTAAGAGGTCAAAGAAACTCCAACCTAATTTTTCCTGATATCTTGCCTAGTTGGGCACAAAAAGCAATATGTTTCCTAGGGAACACAAATTGCGCCCCTTTCCACATAGGGCCCCTGTACTGCCCATGCCAACTGCAGAGGCCCCAATGGGGCTCCCAGCACCCACTCCACCAGCCTCTGCATGGACGTGGAACGGGCATTCAAAAGCTGGCGGACACGGGAGTCTTAATCAGCACTTTCTTTTGGTCCCTCCTACACTTAATGGTTCCTTACCGGTGATGGAGCTACTCTGAGCCAGGGAGATTAGGTTGATCGTTTAGCTGGATTATATCCTATTGATAAACAAAGGTGCCGCACAACTGTGAAAGGATCGAACGATGGAAACATACTTGCTCCAGAATCTGGTTTCATATTCAATTCATAGAAATCCGAAGTCAAATCTACAGAGACTGTATTCTACCTGGGATTCATCGTGGGACTTAGCACAGCAAACACTAGCACTGAAATTACCCCAAGCGAAGATGATACTCATCCTGTAGGAAGAAAGGAGAATATGGTTGAAGGATCAGGCCTCTCTCAGGCATCAGGCTAGAATCTGGCATTGTCTACTCGTGTGATTTTGCCAGGTCTGCTCTACCACCAGGCACTACAGTTGCTGAAGGCCTCCCATTTGAGGAAAGGCTACACAATTGCGGAAGAGGTGACTCTCACAATGGAAGCCATAATGGAACTTCAGTGGCTGGATCCTGTGGAAGCCTGGATTGGCAGAGCCATATTTGGATCTGTACCAGTTCTAATCAGAGAATTGGATGCAAGCCTGTTGGGATGGGGAGTCCGATGCTGGAAGACTACCACAAGCAAACTTGGCTGAAACAGGAGAAGCAGTTACATATCAACTGCTTATAATTGCTAGTGGGATCGTTTGCAGTGAAAACTCAAACCACAGACAAAGTCTCCTTCTCCATTCATTTGAAGATGGCCAATGAATCAACAGTTAGATACATAAATCACCTAGGGACGATAAGGTTGAGACTATTTCTGGTGGATCTGGCCATACACTTCTAGCACTTTTGCCTAGACAAGAAGATCTCTGTAAAGTGAAGCGGAATATCTGCAGGGGGCACTTAATTGCCCTTCAGTGCACAGAACCTTAATCCATAGGTGTTCAGGAAGCTGATGAACATATGAAGTCCATTCCAGAGAGGTCTATTTGCTTCTCTGCTCAGCTGTCAACCTCCATGAGCCCACAACTGGAGACCAGACCACATCACGATAGCAACTGATGTTTTCGTACAAGACTGGAGGAAGAGCAGGGGATATGCGTTCCTACCATTTTCAGAGATCAGAATGCTTGCGGCAAAGGTAAAGAGACAAGGAGCAACATTGGTGTTGGTAACTCCTCTTATGAGGTCGCAAGCTTAGTTTCAGATTCTTCTGGAACTTTTTTTCAGATTGTCCAGTCCTAATTCCCCATAGTCCAAATGCTCTGAAAGATGCTTTTGGCAGGTAGATTCAGCTGTTGCGGGAGGGACACTCTGATTGCTGCTGTGGAGAACTATAAAGCATGATGAGATGTTTCAGAACTTCAAACCTCATCAGTAGTACTTGGCCAAAATCTACCACTAAACGGTATGGTTTGGTGGAGATGGATGGAATCTGGATCCTGCAAGAGTGAATGTAGTTCACATACTCAATTTTCTGTCAGAGTTAGTGGACAAGGGACTAGGCTTGTGCATGATTACTAATAGTAGATCTGAGAATCCGACCAGTCACTTACACTCTTACAGATTACCTGTGGGGGAATACACTCTGGTCTGTAGATTGATTAGAGAAGTGAGACTATCAGTGCTTCCAGAACTAAGATATTCATATTTGTTTGATGAAAACATACGTTTACGACTTCTAGAGTCTTTGCAAAGCAACCAATTCCTAAGCAGGAAAAAATTATCAGGCAAATCAGAGAAGCTTTTATTTAAGTCTCATCTCTTGCAAAAGAGTTTCAGGTGTCACGGTGCTAGATGTATTTTCTAGGATATTTACTCCCAACAAGGTCACATTCATGGTATCTGGGAATACCAAGGTTCACACCAGGCTGGTTCAGTATCCAACCTTTCTTGATAATCCAAGGTTGTCTGTAGTAAGATGTTTCCACACACAGTGATTGAAGACGAACCAGTTACTTACCTTCGGTAACGACTTTTCTGGTGGGTACATTAGCTACCTGTGGATTCCTCACGGTCCCACCCGCCTCCCCGTTGCCTGTCTGGTCTAACCAAGTTGTTCTTGGGTGTGCTCCTCTTGGTACTTGAGGGCTTGTACATATACTATATATATATATTGATTTATGTATTTATTTATTTAAAAAAAAGATCTTGAGTTTTTGGAATGATGTGTTTATCTTCGATATTATTAAACATTGTTATTTGATTGGTTGTCTCAATGGCCTATTAGTCTCAGGCACGTAAAACATTTTGGTACTGACGTCGGCGAGGACCTCTTATTGCCTGTATGACATCAGACGGCGTCGCATGGGCAATTGTGACGTCCTCGTCGACGTGCAGAAGCTAGGAAGAAGATTTCCGTCAGATGCTGGTGCAAGGGAGTATTCAATAGGTGAGGAATCCACAGGTAGTTGTATCCATCAGAAATTAGGTCTACTGGCACGGCATAATTATTAATTGCAGTGAGGAAGGCCTATAAACCAGCTGTGTCTCCTATAACCAAGGCAGACAGTGACAGGTCAAAGTGTGGGGTACATTCAGCGAGAGGGACCATAGCATCCAAACCTTTTGCCTTGGGAGGCCACTTTTTGAAGATATCCTCAATGCAGCAGATTTAGTCAGCTGACTCAACTTTCAAAATGTTTCATTTCAAACCAGTAATAGGGGTGGCATAATTGTTGATTAGTAACCTTAGAACTTGCATAATCCAAACCTGACACAGAATGTAACATTTCCTAGCTACTTTAAAGGAAAGCTTCAGTCCTTTTACGGACATGGAGGAAAGACTTATCCTACTCAAATATTACAAGTATTAGTAACCCAACTGGGAAACACCAGATCGATTGGTACATATGGTATAAGTATTTTTAAGATGCCTATAGTGGGATAGTATATTATTTAAAGTGAAGTTTAAACTTCAATTGCTTGTGGTTAGAAGTTGGAAACGAAATTCTGATGTTCTCTTTTTCTTGGAAAGGAACTGACTAGAAACAAGAACACTAATGGGAAGACTGGTGGTGGGTTTACTTTCACAGAAAGAAAGACGTTCTTCTTATTGTGAATTGTCTTATATGGAATTGGGGCTCTGATTATTGAACGTTGTTTTTTCTTGCTGTAAGGACTTGTGCGACATGTGGACCTATTGTTAGTAATACTATTGATGTTGATACTGTTTGGGCTGCTAAGTAATAAAGTGAAAGAAGTAAAATGCAAAAGCTTTGTCTCTGTGTCCTTAATAGAATTGAAATTTTCCTTCACAGTAGCCACAACATTTTACATTTCACCTTATGACTCGCTATTACACCACCCTACACTTCCTGTCTCTTCCATTCACTCTTGCCTGTGTTTTTCATCCAAGGCTTCCCCCTTTTTAACTTTTTTTCCCGTCTTGTTCTGGGTTAAGGTCTGATGAGGAGAAAAAATAGTTCTTCAGGTTTTCATTGGCCATCTCTTGGTCAAACGTGCCGTTTCACGCGACTGAAAGTATTTCTTTGCAAAAAACTTTAGACCAAGGAACCCAAAGCAGCCCTGGCAAATTTTGTCAGACCAGCCCCCATAAGGTGCATAGCAAGCAAGCTTGACCACTACAATGGGGCTTGGTGGGTGGCGGTATGAGGGGGGGTGTTCTCCCCCTCCCCAACAAAATTTGGGACAAACGTTTTAAAAAAATGCATTTTACAACACATTTTCCTTTATATATCCTATTGTATTCATTTATGAAGCATAGTAAAGAATGGCCTTACAGTGCAGGGCTGACTTTATTCATGATTTATTTCTACCCAAACAAACCCTTTTTTAGCAAAATTGGGGTAATCAAATACTGAGAAACAACATAACCTTCTAATATGTACCATGCAGTTTGCATGCAGCTCTTTGATTGAAGTTCATAGCTCACTCTGCTAGATTATGATTGTAATTTATGAACTGCAGACTAACAAAACGAGCTCTGTGACATGACAGCTGTGTCATGAAATACTGGTCTGTGATCTGCAGCAAGCATTTTAACCCTCTGCACTACCTTAGATGAGTCAATACTTCCACTATACAAAACCACATCTCTCTCCGGCAGGTACAATAATCACCAGAGTAATCTTGGCACTTTTTTTTATGCTTGAAAACTGTTGGATATACAAGGAATTCTGCAGTGTTTTTAAAACTGCTGCTGTGGTACAAAACCGGCACCCAGTAACAAAAGCGCCCCTCCCACCCTTCCAGCCCCCCAGGGAAACAGCAGATTCCTGGTACATCTGGTATGCCTGGTCTGGCCTTGGTAGTCAATCGATCACCTGCCTCCTTATTCAGCTCAGGTTGAGTGATTTGGGTTAAATGTTGGTATTTAACTTCAATGCACCTGTTGTCAAAAGTCTTACCAATTAAGTTATAACTACCGCTAGTTCTTATCTGCAGTGGCGTAGCGTGGGTTGTCAGCACCCGGGGCAAGGCAAGTAATTTGCGCCCTCTAACCCGTGGATTTTAGCACTCGCGAGTGCGAGCGCGCCCCCCCCCCAGATGTTGCGCCAGGTGCGGCCGGCCCCCCCTGCACCCCCCACGCTACGCCACTGCTTATCTGCAATTCTAGTAAGACCGCTATAAATGTCTCAATCGAAGATATAAGGGTCCATAATACCAGTGTATAAGCTTCAATCAAGGAAGGTGCAGAGTGTAAAAAAGCTCTGCCACACATTAACTTGGGTCAGCCTAAACATCGAACACAACATAAACAACCACTAGCAAAGCCAATTGGTTGAGCCAGTGAAACCCACAGGCTTTTGCCAATGCTTGTTTTCCCCTCCCAGATGGCCACACTGCATGTGCACGTAGGGGTGGTGGCTATCTTGGAATGATTTTCTATAAAGCAAAAGAAAATAGAATTCCAAGAGATCTGCCATATGTGCATACAGAGGTGTATGAAGGCCATCTTGGATGGGCTTTTCTTGTGCTTAAGAAAAAACAGTCTAAGATTTGAGCAAGCATGGTTGGCATCCACCTTCAAAAGATTTTTTTATATCATAAAAATTAATTTCAAGATGGCTGCCAGTGACCGTGCCTGTCTGCACATATATAGTGATACACTACCGCCCGTTTTAGCATTATATTTTACCATTTCATGTTGGCCTGCAGCCATTTTCAAACAGTACATTAAAAACAATACTATGTGCATAACCACTAAAGAAAAGACATCTACGGTCCAGTAGCAGTGTAGAGCTACTGGGCCTCGCAGAAATAAACAAGCATTTGCAATGCTTTTACTTGAGTTAAAGCTATTAGCGTTGTAGACTCCTAAGCTGACTTTTCTTGCCACATAAACTGAAAAGTAAAACAGTTTCACAGAAGTGAGCTGACGGCTGCCATTAGCGCAAAGCAAACACACAAAAAGAAACATAAGTTCGCTCCATGTAAGCGTCAAAAGTGCAGTTATCCATGTAACCGTCAAAAGTACAATTATCCATGTAACCGAGTCAACGTCATGCAAAGCGCTCAACTACTGCCCAGCGAGATCGCGCTGCCTATGAACTAAAGAGAAGATGTAGTCCGGAAAACATGGAGCCTCATATGTTTTCAGTAGTTGGCCGGTGCACTCGAGGCGGGCTAAACACCGGAGAAGGCATGACATATGCATGCCTTTCACTAATAAAATCAAGTGAATTGTAAAAGGCAAGCCGACGAACCAACCAAACTGATAGGCAGGGCATGGGCATGGTTACAAGCCTGTAGAGAGATAACACCAGGGATGGAGCCCTTTGCACTTGACCCTAATAAATAACAGAGAAGAGAGTACTAAGTGGAGAGGCAGGGAGTAATGGATGGATCTAGAGAGAGTTGCTAGTGATCACACGAGACATGTGGACTCTCATGGAGTTCTGACAATTATTCACAACAGGTCCTAGAAAACAATCAGTTGAAGCAAAACCTAAAATGCCTGGTTTAGATTAGTATACCCCAATATTCCCTGGAGTACGATTTGTTGTTGTTCATATTTTTCTGCGGGAAACACTGGTTTCTTTATTCTCTGAAGATTTTGCACATTTTAGAAATTTGCCACAGAATATGTACTGTTTCCTAAAATTTCAGAGAGCAAAGGCCTTCAGAAAACATTGGAAAATAATGTGGGTCAAGAGGCAAGGACTAAACGGCTAATAACACTTTTGTAAATTAGTGGGGGTTAATCTACTGTAAGCTCAGGAGGGCTGCAAGCTGGACTGGGAATTGGGCACCTGGATAATGAATGTTTGAAAGGAATCTGCGAGCCGGGGTTCAGCTGTTCATCCCACAGGGACAGTCTTTCACGCACTATTACTGCATGAGTCAAGCGCTTGTACATTCTTAGGAAGACAACCAAAGGGGACAGAGTCAGGGACGTAACTGAGGTCCCAGAGGGGTGTGTAGGTGTATGTGAATTCTTTTCAAAAGTGATTAATCAAACTCATTTTACAAAACTCACGTTAACTGGTTCATACTGCCACAGCACCAGGCCTCATTGAGCTAATCGTCTGACAGTCATTATATTCAAATAAACACACTTCTTTAAGCTTTTCGCTAAATATTTATTTTACAGGTATAACAATATTAAAGCTGAATTTGGAATTTCCTTCTAGTCCTCTTTTTTGGTGGGTGAACTCTCATTTGCTTCGAATTGCTGTACTGGCGGCGCAGAGCTTTACTACGGAGTGTCATGCTCCCCGGCTCTGATCACAGGAAAGGAACAAATAAATCATGCGTTCTTTCCTGAAGAGAAGTAAAATAGTGCAGGTTTGCGCCAAAAAAGAGGATGTGTAACAAGAAAAAGCAGCTAGGCAATGGAAGAAGCTTCAGAAACTGGCCACAAACATGACTGATTCCTAGTCGCTCAGCAGGGAGGCAGCCCGTAATAAAGACATGCTGAAGCCATGCATCTACCAATATCCAACACCCGCGACTGCAGGACTTTGCACATAGAATCAAAACATAAATGAAAGAAAAATCACATACCTAAAGTGAAGAACACTCATAGGGGTGAACTCTCAGAGTACACAGAGAAAAAACGCCAATTGTCTTGGAGAAAGGATATGACATAACATTGAGAGCTGCCGACTTTGGAACTGGGAGATCCAGTTCAAGTCTCAGCATCAGCAGTTCAAATAAAACTATAAAAGTTTCAATACAAGGAGCAGTTAATTAAATAAGTAGAATAATATTTAACATGACGCATGGTGCCGAGCCACGTAGAGAAAGGATCGCGGCTGGGATTAAAGGCAAAACTGAAACCAGACAGGAGTGAGAAATGGCCATCACACGCTGTAAAAGGAGAAAACATGAACGTACGTGAACGTAGTGTGATGGTCAACAAAAATATTTTTGGGGTGAAAAATCACCTAGGAAGGAACTAATCACACAAAGGAGGAACATTTAGAAAAATGCACTAATACAATGGAGGCATTTAAGACAAGAACAACAAAGAACGAGTGGCAAGAGTGGGCGTGGTTAAAGCCCATAGAATGAATACAGCATGCCTTGCAGCTAGAGCTGCCTAGGCTCGACCTAAAAAGAGGCATCAGACAACATCTGCTGGATCCTACAAACAAACACAGAAAGCAAGCGCTAGTGATGAGGCATTTCTGGTGTGTCTTGTGTGCAAGCAGAGTGAGTGATTTGGTGACATATGTCTGTATGCATGAGCTGAGTTGCCATGTTGAGTATGTAATCTGTGAGAATGTCAATAAGCATGAGATGCTGGTGACTGTGTGGTGTGCTGGTACAGGAGCTATAAGGCTGATGCTGTAACACTAGAGCCTAACATGAAATTTAAAAAATACCCTCCTAACTGAATGGCTTCTGACACTTTCATAAAGAAACCTGCCCTCCAACTACAGCACAGGTCGTTCCGTAAGGTCTCTTTGAATAGTTTTTTCCTTAATCCTACAATATCTGGAGAAGGTCTAAATCCAGAGGTGAATGTACTAGTGAAATTTCTTATGGTTAGACTGAGGCATTCAGGGATGGAATCACCTCCAGATTTAGCACTTTCTCAAGAAATCAAAAGATTTTCCATTGACACCCAAGTCTAAATCTAGCCTTTGGTGTCAAGCGTTCTAAGTCCATCTACCATTTATTGTCTTAAATTATGTGTTTTGTAAGAGGCAGCATGCTACCCTCAACACACAACCAGAGGCCGACTCTTCAGGCACCCAAAAAACAATTAAAAACATCCAAAAGCACCCAGCACCCAAAGCATGCAGCTATCGAAATTAGTCCCTGCCAAACATACAAGTGTAATATATAGGAGGACTATCACAGCAGACAGATCCAAACTAGTAAAACACACTTATGCTTTAGAACCCCTATTCACATATATTTCCAACATATCTTTCAGCCCAGTGTCTCTGCCAACTATACAAACATAGACAAAGCCTTTTTCAAAATGCCTTCTTTCTTTGATAAGTTTGTGTGTCAAGTTCTATTGGTGGCTAGTTAATGTAAGAACGAGTTAAGGGGTTGGAAGAATGGATGGATGAGCAAATGAGTACACTGATAGATGGATGGGTAGGGAACGTAAAATGATGATTACGTGAGTGCATGGATGGAATATAGGCAGTTTCATATCCTGATCCCAACTAATTCTTTCCTCGCCTCCCAAATTCAGGCCATCCTATTTTTAAAAAAAGTATTAGCAGACATACAGGGAAAAAAGAAAGAACAACAGAAAGTAAATATACAGCTCAAATCATGACCAAACATGTGGATCAAACCTATATAAATGATATATGAGACCACATCATTCTTTATGCTACAAAAAAACAAGCAACCGATAATCACTGTTGTCTGGTGAATCATTAATATACCATTTCCTTACCTAGCGCAAAAAAAGAGTCTTCAGATACAATTAAGTGGTACCGAGAGTCAGTTTCCAATCCACCATGTCCTAAAGTGCTTGATGGAATAAAGGGCAACTAAAAGTGCTAAGAAGTATCCTAACAACACCATAACAGTGTCTTATATTAGATGCTATATTCCCTCTCTTGTTGTTCCTATCTGGAATAGAGATCTTCCCATCTAATGTTGAAGATTAGCCCATTCCACAAGGAGCACCAAGATTTCCTCCCCTTCTGCCTCAATCCTTACATTCATATAGCACACTCTCTAAATTCAACATTGAAAGGAGGCGCCCAAGCCATTATTGAAAGGATGAGGGTTGAAGATCAGGCCATGCTGCCCCTATGAATATACAGCACATGGGCCTTGCCACAAAAATTTAAAACTCCCTCTTAATAGCAGCTGGTGTCTCGTGTACCCCGAGGAGCATGACCGTTGGAGTGACTACCAAATGAATATTAATCACTGTACCCAAGAACTTAGAGATCTCAAACTAAGCAGATCTAGCTTAGGGCACAAAGAAAACATGTACAAGATCAGCTTCAAATGACTTACAGCGTGAGCAGCATGTCCCTTCATCCCCCCCCCCACCATTTAACAATTTTACAATTTTCGCAGAGGTGATGTAGAGATCGGAGATTGTTTTGTAGTGCTGTACCTGAAGCCCCCAAAAGAAGAGTATAGTGCGGTCGAGCTTGAAAGACTCGTAAAAAACTCAAATCATCTGTTTCAAGTCTTAATTGTCATTTGCTCTTATGCTTCTTTAAATCCTCATGTTGGTCACAGCAAAGGATTGAATATATCAAACTAATTGCGACATTCGCAGCCCCAGTCACTACCTCCAAAAGTGGGACTTTAGAAAACCCACTGACACCGACAGACCTTTTTTATACAGAAAATCACAAAGCTGCAGGTACTTGAAGAAATCTCTGTGGTTTAAGACAAATTGACCCCGGAGTTCCTCTAAAGTTGCCAGACTGACACCTTGAAATAAATCCCAAATTTTCTAAGCCCCTGTTGCCCCCATCTCACCAGACAGACATGGTGAAATATATCTGGCAAAAGGTTTTTTTTGAAGACCGGGGTATACCAATTACACCGACCTAGCCCCAATTTTGCCGCCAAATAGTCCAACCCCTGAAAGCAGCCTCCAGCACTTTAAATCAACCCTTTTTGTAGTTGCTAGGTTCTACCAGCGACAACAGCAGAAGTTTGACACTGTCCCAATTAGCAACTCATTGATATTTGGTGTGTAATTTTGGAGCCCTTGTACCCTCTCTTTGCTTATAAACAGAGGCCTTGTGAATTGCAGAGTGGCTGTCGTCTCCACTCAGGAATGGAAGCCTTCACCACCTGGATGAGAGAAAGCTGCCTCAAGCTCAACTTCGACGAGACTGAGATCATCATCTTCGGAAACTCCACCCCCCAGCTTGGGACGACTCCTGGTGGCCCACATACCTCAGCGACCCCCCTGCACCGACTGAGCATGCCTGCAAACTAGGCATCATCCTTAACCCCTCCCTGTCCATGACCCACCAGGTAAACTCAGTCGCCTCCTCCTGCTGGCACACACTCCGCAAACTTCAGAGGATCGTCGGATGGAGCCCAGGTGACTGTCACAGGACAATCACCCATGCCTTAGTCACAAGCAAGCTCGACTACGGCAATGCCCTCTACGCCAGCACCTCAACTGGAAACATCAAAAAACGACAACTCATCCAGAACGCCTCCGCCAGATTCATTCTGGACCTCCCACCCCCAGAACACATCTCCCAGCACCTGAGGACTCTCCACTGGCTACCGGTGAATAAGCTACTCACCCACACATACAAGGCCATACACAATGCAGGACCAGCCTACATGAACAACCGTCTCTCCTTCCACACCCCGCCAGATCCCACTGCACCACCCAGACCTAAGACCTCAGACCTCTCTCTTTGGATGAGGCCCCTCCCCTCCCGTGCCTTGAGACTCCCACAGGTGAGTGGCTGCACTTTACAAAAACTGATTGATTGATTGATTGATTCAACCTTAGATTCGGAAGGGCCTAGCTGCCCCTTTCCCTGGGCAAGGACAACCATTCATTCGCCCTCCGGATCTTCCCAAATGACCAAATAAATCTAGCGATTATGGCTCCCATGCCTGCGAACCATTATCTTTCAAATTCTACTGGGATAGCCCGGAACAGGTAAAGGAGCTTCAGTAGCAATAGCATTTTAACAATGTTGCAACAGCCCATTACCTACAGGTCCAAATTATTCCTACTCACTAAATGCTGTTTTGCTTGCCTCATTATTGAAGCCATATTTAGTTTAACTATTTTATCCACTTCAGCACTAATACAAATCCCCAAATATGCTGCATGTTCGACCTTCCGTGCATCTTGCGTAGGGGTGCAGCTATTCGCAACTACCTGAGTATTACTACCATTCAAGGAATACCCCAAAAACTCTACAAACATATGTACTTCCACCTCCATTTCCCACAGTGCGGTGTTCGGATTGACAGTTACCACTGCCATAATCATCTGCGTAGGCTAAGACTTTCGTGTCCCAGCCGTAGCGCCTAACTGACAGTATATCTAGGCAGGCTTCTATTTGCGGAGTAGGGAATCGATGTATTGCGCAAACAGTAATGGAGAACACGGACACCCCTGCCTGGTGCCTCTTTCAATGCATATAGGGCCTGTCTGTCCTACCATCAACTAAAGGAAAGCTACAGGTTTATATTAGATGGCCTGCACTGCTTTAATGAACCACCCTCCTAATCCGAGCGTACCCATGACCTTCCCCAGATATTCCCAGTTGACACTGTTGAATGCTTTCTCTGCATCCAACAGAACGAGGGCCATGGGCCTGCCCACCACTCTGGTGGCATCAAAGGGTGTTATACCCCTTTGAATATGATCAGTGGTGTCCCTGCCAGGGATGAAGCCATGCTGGTTAGTAGAAACTAATTTAGTGATTACGGCACTCAGCCATGTGCCCAGCACTTTTGAATAAATCTTCACATCGCTATTTATTAAAGTTATGGGCTGATATGACCTAGGGTCGCGGGGCCTTTCCCTACCTTAAGAATATTATATTAGCAGTCGACCAAGATTCTGGGGGCCTCTGACCATTCAGAGCTTGTACAAAGAGCTCCAGCATCACTGGGAAGAGAACCAGGCGGAAGGCTTTATAGAATTCTAATGGGATTTGGTCAGCCCCAATGACCTGCCATGGTGGCAGTTGTTGGAGAGCAGCGCCTATTTCTTCCATTGTACATTGCACACTCAGGCCATCACACTCCACTTGAGTAATTCCACCCATTCTAACACTGCACAAAAACAGAAATGGGGTCTCTAGTTGGCAGTGGGTTGAACTTTGTCCAATTAGGGACCCTCACTCTAGTCAGGGTAAGGGAATCACACAACTGAGATAACCCCTGCTCACCCCCCTTGGTAGCCTGGCACAAGCAGCCCGGGTTATCTCAGAGGCAATGTGTAAAGAATTTGTGTGTACACACACAGTGAAAACACCAAAAAGGGACTCCACACCAGTTTAGAAAAATAGCCAATATTTATCTGAATAAAAAAAGACCAAAATGACAAAAATCCAAAATATGCAAGCTAGGATACAATTTTTTAAAGATTAAATCTCAATAAAGCGCTTAGAAACACTAGCTCCAACTGGGGCTATCACGACGTCGTTGATGAAGTCGTTCCCAACAGTCAGATGCCACTCGCAAGGGATTGCAGGCCGGTCACAGAGTCGCACAGACCCGCAGCTACAGTACCCTGGAAAACTATGGGAAAGCAAAGATTTTGCAAGGAGTTGGGAAGGTGAGGGGTCGCTGAAGCCGGTGTGGTGTTTCTTCCTTATTGCTGCCGGGGAGGTGAGTTTTTGGTTCCTTACTGCTACCGGAGAGGTGAGGCATTGGTTCCTTACTGCGAGGCAGGGGAGGTAAGGCGTTGGTTCCTTACATTTGCAAGGGAGGTGATGTGGCATCGGCTGCAAGGTGTCGGTTTCTTGCGATCCGGCAGTTGATGAATCCAGCAGGCCACGAAGTGCGGCAGTGACTTTGCGGTGTCAGGATCACACCACAGAGCCACAGGTTCTGCTGGAGTCAGAGTCGGGTGTCCCAGACGTCAGGGACCCGGCACTCAGGAGTCACGATGTGGTGGGACTTTGAAGGCGCTGCAGCGGTGTCGGGCCTGTGGCATCAGTTGTTGTACTCAGCGGGGCCCACGGCTCTGATGCAGGCAGTAGTGAAGAGTCAGACAGCGGAGCAGTTCTGAAGTCGCTCTGGAGTCGGTGCCATTGGTTTCTTCTTGGTTACACCAGAACTCACTCCCAAAGGATCAGGGATGGGATTTGGCACCACTTGGCGAGCCAAGACTCTCAGCAAGAGAGCCCATGTGCTGGTAGATGAAGTCTTTGATGTCCCGAAGACTTCTAACAGGAGGCAAGCAGAGTTCAAGCCCTTGGAGAACCTTGGAAAGCAGGATGTAGAAAGCAAAGTCCAGTCCTTTTCTCCCAGGACAGAAGCAGCAAGCAGCAGGCCAGCACAGCAAAGCAGGATCTAACTCTTCTTCCTGGCAGAATGTCCTCAGTCCAGAAGTATTCTGAAGTTGTGGTCGCAGAGGCCCAATACTTATGCTCATTTCTGCCTTTGAAGTAGGCAAACTTCAAAGGAAAGTATTTGTAATGCACAAGACCTGGCCTTTCCTGCCCCAGACACACTTCAGGGGGTGAAGACTGCTTTGTGTAAGGACAAGCACAGCCCTATTCAGGTGCAAGTGTCAGCTCTTCCCTCCACTCTAGCCCAGGAAGACCCATCAGGATAAGCAAGGCACACCTCATCTCCCTTTGTATGACTGTCTACAGTTAATTCACACACACCCCAACTCCCATCCTGACCCAGGCATATATTCCACAACCAGGCAGAGACAAAGAATGGTTATGCAAAAAAATGCCTACTTTCTAAAATTGGCGTTTTCAAACTTACAATTCAAAAACCAACTTCACCAAAAAATGTATTTTGAAATTGTGAGGTCAGAGACCTCAAACTCCACATCTCTATCTGCTCCCAATGGGAAATTACACTAAAAAGGTATTTCAAGGCGATCGCCATGTTAACCTACGGGAGAGATATGCTTTGCAATAGTGAAAAACGAATTTAGCATTATTTCACATGTAAAACACACCAGTACATGCCCTACCTTTTAAATACACTGTACCCTGCCCATGGGGCTGCCTTGTGCCTACCTTATGGGTGACTTACATGTAGTAAAAGGGAAGGTTTGGGCCTAGCAAGTCGGTACACTTGACAGGTTGAACTGGCAGTTCCAGACTGCCCACACAGACACAGCAGTGGCAGGTCTGAGACATGTTTACAGGGCTACTCATGTGGGTGGCATAAACAGTACTGCGGGCCCACTAGTAACATTTGATTTACAGACCCTGGGCGCCTCTGGTGCACTTTACTAGGGACTTATTAATAAATCAAATAAGCCAATCATGGAGAAACCAGTCACCCATACAATTTAGACAGAGAGCACCTGTACTTTAGCACTGGTCTGCAGCGGTAAAGTGGCCAGAGGTCTAAAGCCAACAAAAACAGGTCCGAAAAAAATAGGAGGAAGGAGGCAAAAAGTTTGGAAATTACCCTGCAAAAAGAGCCAGGTCCAACAAGTGCCATACTCTGTTCTCCCACTACAGGCAGAGCTCAATATAATATTTCATAGTAGCTCCTGAAGAATTCCCTGAAGTCTCCAGGAAGCAAGATCAAACCACCCTGTGCATCCCTTATTTAATTTATTATGTCAATTACCACTTTCTGGCGAGTATGTCCTGCTAAAAGGTGCCCTACAGGCTCATTATAGTCATTGCATTCCTGATGCCTAGCCATGAATTTCTCAGCTATGTTCTTAACCATAATATCATTAATTGCAGCCTTGACAATTGCGATCTGCTGTTGGACATCGGCAAGACCTGTCCTCTCAGCAATTGCTGACGCTAATCTGGCTTCTGTAAGGTTAAGATTCTGGAACAAGTCCCTGATCGAAGATTGATTCTATTTCGGGCAACTCAGACTATACCTCAAGGTCTCCCACCA
Source organism: Pleurodeles waltl (assembly GCF_031143425.1). Taxonomy (NCBI): domain Eukaryota; kingdom Metazoa; phylum Chordata; class Amphibia; order Caudata; family Salamandridae; genus Pleurodeles; species Pleurodeles waltl. The sequence continues at coordinate 791,537,996 of NC_090448.1, forward strand.
GACATCTGCTTTAAAAGCATCCCATACCACCCTTATTGGGGCACTACTAACATTGAATTTCAAAAATTAATGTATCCAATCATTCATATGTTGAACATAAATTGGATCCCCTAGGAGACCTCCTTCAAAGGACCAGCTCCGCCCATTATTTTTGAGCCCTTCTGCTAAATTCAATGACTAAATGATTATGCTCTGACATAATCAGAGGGTATAATTCTATACATGCCCCAGTTAATAATTCTGGTGTTATAAAAAAATCCTCTTAAAGAGTCAGAGAGCCATGCGAGCTGAATAATATGTAAAACCAGGGTCAGGTGCTCTAAGCTTAGGCCACACATCCACCAGTCCTAACTCCTTCTCAAATCTACACTGAGCTCTATACACTCGGGGCTTACGGCCTGTATACTGGCCGTAATTGAAACTGGTTCTCTCTCTCTGGATAGTCAGAGATCCACTGAAGTTCACATCACCGCATAGGACATGGGGGTGGGCCAAGCTGAGAGCTCTACTGATAAGAATTCTAAACCCCACGGCTCATCCACTATCAGGCCATTCAGTGAGGATAGAGTGAAAGCTCCTGCATTATGCTCACAGTTAATAATAGCCCATCTCCTATAGTTATCTGCAGAGAACCAAGTGAATACACACCGCTTGCCACGGGCAAGTACAGCAACACCCCTTACCTTTGTGTTCTGGGTGGTGCAGAAAGGATGCATTTCCGCCTCATTTTCCACCGCTATAAAGCTGACTCCTTCCAATTAGGAAATGCACAAGACAGGGATGCTCTCTATCCCCACTACTGTTTGCGCTGATGATTGAAACCCTAGCGGAGTGGATTCAGCGAGACGCACTCTCCTTTTGGGCTTGCCAGCATAGTGCAGTCAAAGTCAGAAGAGAAATATGTAGCACTGTGCGTGTTTGCATTAAACAGTGCAATAACTGGTAGCCAGCTACATTACCTCTGGAAGGGGGGGGGGTGAGCAAAAACCTACACATCCTTTTTGAGTTAGTGGATATCGCCTGCTGCTGCTTATTTATGCCAAGTGAGGGGATTACAACTGAAAAAGCATCACCATATTACCCTGCTGCCATCATCCCTCCACACAAGCCCAAACCTGTATTTCAGATCCCAGGGACCACTGTGGTGCTGGGTGTAAATTAAGTAGAATCCTCCTTCCTTTCATTCTTAACTTTCTCCTCAAACATTTTCTCATTCCTTTTTGGTAAGAGATGACATATGACCGCACAGCAACACATTAGCACATGGCAAAGAAAAAGACTGTGCAATGTCATCAAGGCAACCATTTTAAAACAAGCATTGGCAAATTCAATCTGTTGTGCTTTAATGTGCAATGCATGTAAACTCAGACCTTTAAAAAATTACGTTTAGATACATTGCATGCACAACTGATGTTTATTGCATTAAATTCTGCTACCTTGGCTTTGCACATGCTGGGAAAAAGGGGTATAAATGACAATTTCTGTATATGAAGCATTTAGGAGATAAAATTATTGCGGCAAACAGCGTGATGATTCAGTGTATTTTTTCAGAAGTAAAATAGTGCCTTATGCAGTCTAATGGAAGCATTTCTTGGAAAGTGCATTGTTACACCAAAGTTGAGAGTGATACTCCTCAAAGCGGGGCCAAAGCCTAATCTATATACAGTTTATGCAGCTACTACCAATAGGACTCCAGAAAGCTGCACTGTCAAGTCAGATCTAATTAACTTTAGAGTTACCTTTATAGCATGTTTTATCTGCACCTTTAATTGCTGCCAATCACTGTAATATAAGAATACTAAAAACCTGCTAAACATTTTGTTCAGATCTAGAGGCTTGCTCATTTAAATTCTTATTTTATAACATATTCCATATCCAAATGGCCAGTCAGGCTATTCCAAAGTGGATAAATAATAGCAATGAAACAAGTAAAGAATTAGTCAGCCATATTGTGCAGTAAATGCAGGTCAGTTCCATAAAAAATATTGGGAAGTTATTGTTGGTTGCATTCTTTTGGAATAATGAGGAATACCCAGCAAACCAATCCATCCTCCTAAATACAGAGTACAGGGAACGATAACAGGGCAAACCAACAGAAGGCATCCCATGGTCCAATTAATGTGCCAACGCAAAACTAAATAGCAAAGTATCTAAAGTAGATTCATATTGGAAATGGATCCAGCAGTCCCGACTAGTGCTAGCTGGGCTGAAACCCTTAAAAGTGAAGCGCACACTTACAGCTGACTATAGATTAGTTGTATAATGGTCAATCCAGAGAGGCTGTTCATCAAACAGTGGTAGGCTTGACTAAGGTTTGGGCTTCAAACACATATTGTGGAAGCTTCAAATGCAGAAAGAGTAATGTACGGCCCACTTAGTGATAGAACTGAAAAATACTGTACATTGCTCTTTCCTATATCAAGAGCAGCTTCTGTATGATGCTAGCTAACTTTTTTTCCAGAGGATCAAATAATGTATGTCTTCTGCCTTTGCTGTCCTAGGAGTAGAACTTGTAAACTGGGAGCATTTTCTTTCACACAGGAGCAAATATTGTACTATACTAGAGATCGGATACTTAAGAGAACAGATATTAATGGTATATATTTGAATGTGAAGAAAAATAAACGAATGCAATTTTGTTTTTCTTTACAATGCGGACATGACGACCCTGAACGCGTGGTAATGTGGTATGGCGAGAGGTACTGTGGTATGGCGAAACACATGTTGGATGTTGTGAAGATTAACAATAGGGGCTCTTCGCAACATTTGTGGACATTTCAGTAGCGTTCCTGAATATCGGGAAGACTACTGTGGCTGTTAAATTGCACAATAGAGGCTTGATGCAATCTTTGTATCTGTAAATCTTATTGCAGAATATTATTTAATCTTTTTAAGTACTGGAAAAAATGTATGGTATAATAAAATCAGTATGTTATATCCTTACTTTTCTGTTTTTTAATAGTCAACGCCCACCCAATTTAAGTACCCTTGAGGCAAGTATCAGAAAGATGAGATATAAAATTATTTCCCTCATAGACAACAGTGTCACGTTATTACCTCCAAAAGCAGACAGTCCCAAACACCAATCTGTTATTCTAGGAGCATTTGATGCAGAGGGCCAGCCTTTTTACTTCCAGTGCAGGAGATAAAATAAACAGAACTATCCTTGTACACATGTTGGTGCGGACGTTGTACAGTTCAGTCCCGTTACTTACGCGGAGTGGGGGGGGGGAGATGCCATACCTTATTTCAACTTCCACAGGAGCCTACAATGCCAGCATCTAACTGAAACAGGAGCTGTCCTGCCGCCAACAACATCAGCTGCCGTGAGGACCGTGAACAGTCACTGTATGACTCACAAATGGGAGACTGTAGGAGGGAGCATGAAATGCAGTTCTACAACATCATTAATATAGGGTTCCCCGCTGTGCCCCAGCACTATCCGCACCAGTGACATACCAGGCAGAAGCCTTAGAACTAAGCTAACTGCAATAGCAAGGAGGGGGGTAAGAGCCGGCGCGGTGCTCAAACAAATATGAAAGAATACCCGGTTCTTGTGCAACGACCACTGTATTTGAAAAGTACAAAAACTGGACTTTTTTTTCCCTGGGCAAGAAGATGCTGGTTTATTAGAACACAAAGGGTTGTTAAATTGTGAACAGCCTTTTTTAGTGAGTCGTGATAGTCAGTAGAAGCAGTTTAGTAGTGGGACCTTGCCAACTCTGCAGAGTAAACACAACACTCAATGCCCCATCTCTATTCTTTCTCATGATGCTTCAGAACACATCCTTATGTCGCACTGTGGGTGCCTAGATGCCCTGTCTAACACTCCGTATTCCAAACCCATTTCTACATTTCATTGTGTCGCTTACCTCTCAACAACCCATCACATGCTCTCTTCCCTACCCGTAGCCTCTGGATTACGGCAAAATTCGATATTTAAGAGGGCGAGCCCTTAAAAGTAAATGAGGGATAAACCATTTTCTGGGTGATATGAGTTAGTTTTAGATTGACATTCCTGACACATATGCATGCGTGACTATCTTTTTGCAAAGTTAATATCCTCAAATACGAGGAGTTGACGAGTATCATTGGCTCTTTCAACGCCACAGAGTAGCAAGACCACAACATCCATCAATAGCTGGCAAGCCCCTCCCTTCAATACCCTCTTTACATCGCTGCACAGCGTGGCGGCGACAAGTTCCTCCCTGTCACCCTCCAAGGGTGTCCTCCCTCTTCTCACTCCTCCATGGGATGGGATACGTCACGACTCGCTATACCTCGCAATCTTCGACAGGATGCCCACTTCCCCTCACCCCCTCTATGTAGTGGGACGTTTCTCTTAGCCTTTCATAGATGCCCTCTCCTCCACCCTTCAGAAGATGCTCACTCCCTCCGACCCAGACCATCATATGCCGCTCGATAGTGTGCCCTCCCCGCATACCTTGAAGACATCCCCGTAGGTGCCGCTGCCCACCCTCTGGATGAGCTCGTAGTCCCTTAGCGGGTCCTGTAGGGACACGTCCCGCAGCTGCAGCACGGGGGGGCCCGAAGGGCCACTCATGGCCCGAGAGCCGCTGGTTCCGTTTCCTCTGGGCCGCTGTCACAGAGCAGCAGGGAGAACAACACAGGGAGGGCGGGGGAGCAGAGATCCGGGAGGCGGGAACCACGAGGCCTGGCCCCCGGGGCCGAGCTTCGGCCCACAGCTCAGCCCCAGCACGCCCACTTAGCCGCCCTGTGCGGTCCCAGTCGCTAAGCCAGCCCCCGGCTTCATACACCCGCCCAGGCCCGGTACAGCGTACTACCCCGGCAACGGCAGGCTGAGACAGGATCGTCAGTCTTTAGCAGCGTGAACTGCCGTTAGATCGCTTCATTGAGTACTCGTCCGCCAATCATTGACATAGCCATTCACTTGGCTTTTGTGTAACACATTTTTTATATTAAGCTTCCGTAAGGGCCAAAGAAGGCAGGCGGCAGTGCAGGTCTCACACACAGACATCATCAACAGTAAAAGTGCATCCCGTACACAAAAAGAGCCTTCATCTGCAACACAGCCATTAGCAGTGGAAACTCTCATCACAGAAATGGAGTAATGTAGTAGCGGCGGTAGTAGATCGCCCACCAATGCCGTTCGACTGCGGATACACAGCAATCTTCCCATAAACAGTAGTCCGCTGGCAACACCTGCACAAGATCCCTTCACACACAGAGGTAGTAACGGGGATCAGCTGTAAACGTTTTATTAACACATGCCAGGATCGCATGGTTACAACACTTGCACCCCATAGGGCGAAACAGTGCAAAGACCACAACACTCTATTTTAGGGGTAAAAGGCCACTTTAATAGAACAGGTCTGGCAATAAACCATAACCTTGGCATAAAAGCCTCACAAAACTACAAAAACCCTCACTAATACAACAATTTGACCTCTTAGCCCCTCCCTCTAAACTAACCCCTCAGCACTACCCCTTGTCCCATCCCCACCTTGACCCGACCAACCCATTACCCATCTGTCCTGTCCACCTTCTGTAGTTACCCTTGCCTGTGAAAACTCCCTGCCCTCTCATCTTTTATGATCTATCCCCTGCCCCCCAAAAGGCTTTTTGTGAACAAAACCCCCGCCAAGCCAAACCTGACTACCAGCGGCATAATTCCCACCCCACAGGCCCGAATTAACAAACGAAAACCCCATCAGGAAACACTTAAACTGCAGACCTGCCCTGTTAAAGCTATCGGACTCAAAACAATAAAAGGCCCAAGGAAATGCCCAACCTACTGCAAAGAAGACTTAACCAGAACGTCCCCAAGACCAACCCACGCAAAAGAAAAGAAAAGGAAAGAAAACAGCGGGAGGGAGGGCGGGCAACAAAGTCAGCAACGCCTACTGGGTGTGAAAACGGCCAAAGAGGCCACCCACACCCTGCCCCTGCCTTATAAGCCTGCACTATAGTCACCGCCCCATCCGGACACCCAATCCCCGCTCGCTATGTGGATCATTCCACCATCGCCCGATAAGCCCGGGGGGAGACCGGGCTAGCCCTCTGCTCCCCCCAAGCCCCCATCAGGGGAAACAGTGCAAAGACCACAACACTCTCTTTTAGGGGTAAAAGGCCACTTTAATAGAACAGGTCTGGCAATAAACCATAACCTTGGCATAAAAGCCTCACAAAACTACAAAAATCCTCACTAATACAAAAATTTGACCTCCTAGCCCCACCCTCTAAACTTACCCCTCAGCACTACCCCTTGTCCCTTCCCCACTTTGACCTGACCAGCCCATTACCCATCTGTCCTGCTGTCCACCTTCTGCAGTTACCCTTGCCTGTGAAAACTCCCTGCCCTCTCATCTTTTATGATCCATCCCCTTCCCCCCGAAAGGCTTTCTGTGAACAAAACCCCCGCCACACAGGAAAACCCGATAGGCGTTTTCCTTCCCCACCAGACCTACCAATCCCAAAGTTTCTCACCCAACAACTCTGCAATCACCATTCGAAGCTCCAACAGATAATGCTCATTGCCCAGGAAAGATAAATGTACCCCATCCTTCCGGAATAGCTCCACATCTGAACCAATGATGTTCTCATGATTCAAAACCGAAAATTGTGACCTACAAAAATTCCTCATCTCCCTATTCACCTTCCTACGCTGCTTCTCTATTCCCACAAAACAATTTGCACCCCTCCAAAATCTCCTAGGCACCAAACTAGACCAGACAATATGTGTACCTGCCCAACATTCTTTAACCCTAACCAAGTCCAATTTCATAGCCTTCAAGAGGCCAATACCTGATAGTGACACCAAATCATTCTCTCCCAAATGGATAACCAACAAATCTGAGCAAACCCCTTGTTCTAGTCTCTTAGAAAGTACATATAACAATTCTCCCCACCTCATGCGACTCTTACCCACCCAACTAACGTTAATCCTTGCCCCATCCAAACCCAGTTGCTGACCAAAATGCCGTGATTAAGCTTGTTTCTGAGCCCAACGAATGAACGAATGCCCAACAATCCACACAGAACAGGCTCTGTCCGGGCCCCCGACGCAACCTACAAGAGAACAAATCTTAAGTGATGTGTATAAAAAATAACAACAGCACAACAGACGGTGGAAAAAAGGGGGAACGAGGGGGGTGGAGGGGAAGAAAGTGCAAAGAATAAAATTAAAAAGTACCTCATCCTTACTTATACAACCTCACATAGCGCTGAAAACATTGCGATCTCCAGCTCCCCAAATCCTTAATGGGTTCATCAGGTTTACCCAGCCTCCTTGCCTTTGTGGCAGCGCCAAACCTAAACAAATGTGTACCATAACAATTTGGATCCAGACCCAACCTTCTAATGGCCATCTTCAAAACCGCAAGCAATTGCGAAGCCGATAAACAGGAACCATCCTGGTGAACAAATACCAACCTGGAAGATTTTGGCAATAATCCGGCGAAAGACATCCAAAGCCTAAAAGGACAATCGCAAGAGTCCTTACCTTTTAAAATGACCTCCTGGCCCCTTCCCAACTGATCCACCTTTGATGAACGCAACCAAATACAAATATCCCCACTTCTTACTTGAACATCCACACGTGAAATGCCTTCTTTTCCCCTCACTCCCAGCAGCTCAGAAACACGTAATGCACTGTGAAATAACCAAGACATGCAAAGTGATATCCAACGAACTTCCCACACTGAAAAACAAACCTCCACCAGAGCTCCCAATAATGCCCGTAAGAGCTCAGATGTAATCGGGCGCCTGCGATCCCCTCGCGCACCCCCTGACCTAGCCCAGCCCGCCAAAATTCTCCTACAAATTTCACCATCCGCCGGATCATAACCCCAAAAATACTTACTGTAAAATGAACCCCCCGATAACTTACCCGCTATTGTTACTGCAGACACCCCAGTCTCAATCTGCTGCATGATAAAACAAACAGCAACATCCCGCCTCCTCGAACAAACATCAAACCCACCCACCCGTTGTACAGCACCTGAATTCAGAAACTCCAACCAGGCCTGAAAATAACTCAACCTCGTTGACGGAGCTATGGACTGCTGTACTGTAGGAAAGTACCATCTTGCCTGGCATGTTACCCCCATTTTCACTGTATGTATGTATGTATGTATGTTTTAGCCCCTGTGTCACTGGGATCCTGCTAGGCAGGACCCCAGTGCTCATAGTATGTGCCCTGTATGTGTTCCCTGTGTGGTGCCTAACTGTATCACTGAGGCTCTGCTAACCAGAACCTCAGTGTTTATGCTCTCTCTGCTTTCTACATTTGTCACTGCAGGCTAGTGACTAAATTTACCAATTCTCATTGGCACACTGGTACACCCATATAATTCCCTTGTATATGGTACTTAGGAACCCAGGGTATTGGGGTTCCAGGAGATCCCTATGGGCTGAAGCATTTCCTTTGCCACCCATAGGGAGCTCTGACAATTCTTACACAGGCCTGCCACTGCAGCCTGAGTGAAATAACGTCCACGTTATTTCACAGCAATTTTTCACTGCACACAAATAACTTATAAGGTACCTATATGTCTAACCTTCACCTGGTGAAGGTTGGGTGCCAAGTTAGTTAGTGTATGGGCACCCTGGCACTAGCCAAGGTGCCCCTACATTCTTCAGGGCAAATTCCCCGGACTTTGTGAGTGCGGGGACACCATTACAAACGTGCACTATACATAGGTCACTACCTATGTATAGCGCCACAATGGTAACTCCGAACATGGCCATGTAACATGTCTAAGATCATGGAATTGTCACCCCAATACCATTCTGGTATTGGGGGACAATTCCATGATCCCCCGGGTCTCTAGCACAGAACCCGGGTACTGCCAAACTGCATTTCTGGGGTTTCCACTGCAGCTGCTGCTGCTGCCAACCCCTCAGACAGGTTTCTGCCTCCTGGGGTCCAGGCAGCCCTGACCCCGGAAGGCAGAACAAAGGATTTCCTCTGAGAGAGGGTGTTACACCCTCTCCCTTTGGAAATAGGTGTGAAGGGCTGGGGAGGAGTAAGCTCCCCCAGCCTCTGGAAATGCTTTGATGGGCACAGCTGCTACCCATCTCTGCATAAGCCGGTCTACACTGGTTCAGGGATCCCCCAGCCCTGCTCTGGCGCGAAACTGGACAAAGGAAAGGGGAGTGACCACTCCCCTGACAAGTACCTCCCAGGGGAGGTGCCCAGAGCTCCCCCAGTGTGTCCCAGACCTCTGCCATCTTGGAAACAGAGGTGTTGGGGGCACACGGGACTACTATGAGTGGCCAATGCCAGCAGGTGACGTCAGAGACCCCCTCTGATAGGCTCTTACCTCTCTTGGTAGCTAATCCTCCTTTCTTGGTAGCCAAACCTCCTTTTCTGGCTATTTAGGGTCTCTCCTCTGGGGAATTCTTCACATAACGAATGCAAGAGCTCACCAGAGTTCCTCTGCATCTCCCTTTTCGACTTCTACCAAGGATCGACCGCTGACTGCTCCAGGACGCCTGCAAAACCGCAAAAAAGTAGCAAGACAACTACCAGCAACATTGTAGCGCCTCATCCTGCCGGCTTTCTCGACTGTTTCCTGGTGGTGCGTGCTCTGGGGGTCACCTGCCTTCACCCTGCACTGGAAGCCAAGAAGAAATCTCCTGTGGGATGACGGAATCTTCCCCCTGCTAACGCAGGCACCAAAAGACTGCATCACCGGTCCTCTGGGTCCCCTCTCATCCTGACGAGCGTGGTCCCTGGAACACAGGAACTCTATCCAAGTGACTCCCACAGTCCAGTGATCCATCAGTCCAAGTTTGGTTGAGGTAAGTCCTTGCCTCCCCACGCTAGACTGCAAACCTGTGTACTGCGTGATTTGCAGCTGCTCCGGCTCCTGTGCACTCTTCCAGGATTTCCTTCGTGCACAGCCTAGCCTGGGTCCCCAGCACTCCGTTCTGCAGTGCTCAACCCTCTGAGTTGGCCTCCGGCATCGTGGGACCCTCCTTTGTGACTCTGAGCCAGCTCCGGTTCACAAATCTTCCAAGTGCCTGTTTGGGTACTTCTTTGGGTGCTGCCTGCTTCTGTGAGGGCTCTCTGAGTTGCTGAGCGCCCCCTCTGTCTCCTCCTCCAAGGGGCGACATCCTGGTCCTTCCTGGTCCACAGCAGCACCCAAAAAACTTTACTGCGACCCTTGCAGCTAGCAAGGCTTGTTTGTGGTATTTCTGCGTGGGAACACTTCTGCAACCTTCATCGCGACGTGGGACATCTTCCATCCAAAGGAGAAGTTCCTAGTCCTCTTCGTTGTTGCAGAACTCCAAGCCTCTTTCACCCGGAGGCAGCTTCCTTGCACCTTCATCCGGTGTTTTCTGGGCTCCTGCCCCCACTGGACACTATTGCGACTCTTGCACTTGGTCCCCTTGCCTTGCAGGTCCTCAGGTCAAGGAATCCACCTTCCGTGCCTTGCTGGTGTTAGTTATTCTTGCAGAATCCCCCTATCACGACTATTGTGCTCTTTTGGGGTAGTAGGTGTACTTTACTCCTACTTTTCAGGGTCTTGGGGTGGGGTATCTTGGACACCCTGACTGTTTTCTTACAGTCCCAGCAACCCTCTACAAGCTCCCATAGGTCTGGGGTCCATTTGTGATTCACATTCCACTTTTGGAGTATATGGTTTGTGTTGCCCCAAGACCTATGTTTGCCTATTGCAACCTATTGTAATTCTACACTGTTTGCATTACTTTTCTGACTCTTACTTACCTGTTTTGGGTTTGTGTACATATAACTTGTGTATATTACTTACCTTCTTACTGAGGGTACTCACTGAGATACTTGTGGCATATTGTCATAAAAATAAAGTACCTTTATTTTTAGTAACTCTGAGGGTCATTCTGACCCTGGCGGCCGGTGGCCGCCAGGGCCACCGACCACGGGAGCACCGCCAACAGGCTGGCGGTGCTCCAATGAGCATTCTGACCGCGGCGGTTCAGCCGCGGTCAGAAGCGGAAAGTCAGCGGTCTCCCGCTGACTTTCCGCTGCTCTTTGGAATCCTCCATGGCTGCGGAGCGCGCTCCGCAGCCATGAGGATTCTGACCCCCCCTACCGCCATCCAGTTCATGGCGGGAAAGCCGCCATGAACAGGATGGCGGTAGGGGGGGTCACGGGGCCCCTGGGGGCCCCTGCCGTGCCCATGCCAATGGCATGGGCACGGCAGGGGCCCCCGTAAGAGGGCCCCGAAAAGTATTTCAGTGTCTGCCTTGCAGACACTGAAATACGCGACGGGTGCCACTTCACCCGTCGCACCTTCCCACTCCGCCGGCTCGATTACGAGCCGGCATCCTCGTGGGAAGGTCGTTTTCCCCTGGGCTGGCGGGCGGTTTTACTGGAACCGCCCGCCAGCCCAGGGGAAAACTCGTAATACCCGCCGCGGTCTTTTGACCGCGGCGCGGTAATTTGGAGGGCGGGATCCTGGCGGGCGGCCTCCGCCGCCCGCCAGGGTCATAATGAGGCCCTCTGTGTCTTGTGTTTTCTTATGATATTGTGCACATGATATAAGTGGTATAGTAGGTGCTTTGCATGTCTCCTAGTTCAGCCTAAGCTGCTTTGCCATAGCTACCGTCTATCAGCCTAAGCTGCTAGAAACACCTCTTGTAAGGAAATGCCTCCTTGGCATGGTTACCCCCTGACTTTTTGCCTTTGCTGATGCCAAGTTATGATTTGAAAGTGTGCTGAGGCCTGCTAATCAGGCCCTAGCACCAGTGTTCTTTCCCTAACCTGTACTTTTGTTTCCACAATTGGCACACCCTGGCATCCAGGTAAGTCCCTTGTAACTGGTACCTCTGGTACCAAGAGCCCTGATGCCAGGGAAGGTCTCTAAGGGCTGCAGCATGTCTTATGCCACCCTGGGGACCCCTCACTCAGCACAGACACACTGCTTGCCAGCTTGTGTGTGCTAGTAGGGATAAAAAGACTAAGTCGACATGGCACTCCCCTCAGGGTGCCATTCCAACCTCACACTGCCTATAGGTATAGATAAGTCACCCCTCTAGCAGGCCTTACAGCCCTAAGGCAGGGTGCACTATACCATAGGTGAGGGCATAAGTGCATGAGCACTATGCCCCTACAGCAGAGGTCTTCAAACTGGGGGGCGGGCCCCCCTTGGGGGGCTCAAGAGATCCCAGGGGGGGGGCGCCAAACTCTGGCCAAAAGAAATATTATACAGGTAACATGCCTTTGTTTTAAGCAGAAGCATGTTATTGTAGTTTTAAAACGGTAACAGTACTTAACTGCAATGTTTAAATAGGTTTAGACCTATTTAAACATTACCATCTTTCTAAAATGATTGTGAAAAATTCTGAGGGGGGGCCAAATGATTTTTATTTTTCAACTGGGGGGGCGCGGCATTAAAAAGTTTGATGACCACTGCCCTACAGTGTCTAAGCAAAACCTTAGACATTGTAGACATTGTAAGTGCAGGGTAGCCATAAGAGTATATGGCCTGGGAGTCTGTCATGCACAAACAACACAGCGCCATAATGGCTACACTGAAAACTGTGAAGTTTGGTATCAAACTTCTCAGCACAATAAATGCACACTGATGCCAGTGTACATTTTATTGTAACATAAACCCCAGAGGGCACCTTAGAGGTGCCCCCTGAAACCTTAACCGACTACCAGTGTGGGCTGACTAGTTTTAGCAGCCTGCCACACACCAGACATGTTGCTGGCCACATGGGGAGAGTGCCTTTGTTACTCTGTGGCTAGTAACAAAGCCTGTACTGGGTGGAGGTGCTTCTCACCTCCCCCTGCAGGAACTGTAACACCTGGCGGTGAGCCTCAAAGGCTCACCCCCTTTGTTACAACACCCCAGGGCACTCCAGCTAGTGGAGTTGCCCGCCCACTCCGGCCACGGCCCCACTTTTGGCGGCAAGGCCAGAGGAGATAATGAGAAAAACAAGGAGGAGTCACTGGCCAGTCAGGACATCCCCTAAGGTGCCCTGAGCTGAGGTGACTCTGACTTTTAGAAATCCTCCATCTTGCAGATGGAGGATTCCCCCAATAGGATTAGGGATGTGCCCCCCTCCCCTCAGGGAGGAGGCACAAAGAGGGTGTAGCCACCCTCAGGGCTAGGAGCCATTGGCTACTAACCCCCCAGACCTAAACACACCCCTAAATTGAGTATTTAGGGGCTCCCAGAACACAGCAAGATAGATTCCTGCAACCTAAGAAGAAGAAGGACTGCTGAGCTGAAAACCTGCAGAGAAGACGGAGAGACCAACTGCTTTGGCCCCAGCTCTACCGGCCTGTCTCCCCACTTCTAAAGACACTGCTCCAGCGACGCGTTCCACAGGGTCCAGCGACCTCTGAAGCCTCAGAGGACTACCCTGCATCTAAAAGGACCAAGAACTCCCGAGGACAGCGGCTCTGTTCCACAAAGACTGCAACTTTGCAACAAAGAAGCAACTTTTAAACAACACGCGTTTCCCGCCGGAAGCGTGAGACTTTGCACTCTGCACCCGACGCCCCCGGCTCGACTTGTGGAGAACAAACACCACAGGGAGGACTCCCCGGCGACTACGAGACCGTGAGTAGCCAGAGTTGACCCCCCTGAGCCCCCACAGCGACGCCTGCAGAGGGAATCCCGAAGCTCCCCCCTTACCGCGACTGCCTGCTTCAAAGACCCGACGCCTGGTAAAGACACTGCACCCGCAGCCCCCAGGACCTGAAGGATCTAACCTCCAGTGCAGGAGCGACCCCCAGGTGGCCCTCTCCCTTGCCCAGGTGGTGGCTACCCTGAGGAGCCCCCCCCTTGCCTGCATCGCTGAAGAGACCCCTTGGTCTCCCTCTGAAACCTATTGCAAACCCGACGCCTGTTTGCACACTGCACCCGGCTGCCCCCGTGCCGCTGAGGGTGTACTTTTTGTGCTGACTTGTGTCCCCCCCGGTGCCCTACAAAACCCCCCTGCTCTGCCCTCCGAAGACGCGGGTACTTACCTGCTGGCAGACTGGAACCGGGGCACCCCCTTCTCCATTGAAGCCTATGCGTTTTGGGCACCACTTTGACCTCTGCACCTGACCGTCCCTGAGCTGCTGGTGTGGTAACTTTGGGGTTGCTCTGAACCCCCAATGGTGGGCTACCTTGGACCCAACTTTGAACCCCGTATGTGGTTTACTTACCTGCAAAACTAACAAACACTTACCTCCCCCAGGAACTGTTGAAAATTGCACTGTGTCTAATTTTAAAATAGCTATATGCCATTTGTGTGAAAACTGTATATGCTATTTTGCTAATTCAAAGTTCCTAAAGTTCCTAAGTGAAATACCTTTCATTTAAAGTATTGTATGTAAATCTTGAACCTGTGGTTCTTAAAATAAACTAAGAAAATATATTTTTCTATACAAAAACCTATTGGCTTGGAATTGTCTCTGAGTGTGTGTTCCTCATTTATAGCCTGTGTGTATACAACAAATGCTTAACACTACCCTCTGATAAGCCTACTGCTCGACCACACTACCACAAAATAGAGCATTAGAATTATCTCTTTTTGCCACTATCTTACCTCTAAGGGGAACCCTTGTACTCTGTGCACTCTATTTCTTACTTTGAAATAGTACATACAGAGCCAACTTCCTACACCTCTATTCTACTAATAAGGGATAACTAGACATGGCACAGGGTATAAGTACCACAGGGTACCCACTATAAGCCAGGCCAGCCTCCTACATGTACCAGTTCCAACATCCTCACTCTCCTATCTCCCACAACTCCCCAGGTATTGCAGTCTACTGCACAACCGCTCCCGGTGCCAAACCACAGAATCTCTGCCACTGAAAACGAGATAGTGCATCAGCAATATCATTATTAATGCCAGGTACGTGCCTAGCCTTGAACATTATATTGAATCTCTAACAATTGAACAAGAAAATTCTCAACAGCCTGAGCACTCTCTTATCCTTTGTCCTTTGCGAGTTTACCAAGTAAACCACAGTCTGATTGTCCACATTGAAAACCACATTCCTATTAGCCAAGTAGGGACCCCAAATAGCCAAAGCAGCCACCAAGGGAAAAACTTCAAAAAAGGCAATACTATGCCGTACTTGCTTCCAACCCGCTGGCCAGGCTTCCGCCACCCAATGCCCATCCCAAAACAGGCCAAAACCATTAGCACCCGATGCATCCGAAAAAAATTGAATTTGCCGAAACCAATCAGAGTCCTCCACCAACATTGTCACTCCGTTAAACTCCTGAAGAAAACCAATCCATATTTTCAAATCGTCTTTGACACCGGCTCGAAGCCAAATATGATGATGCAGCAGAACAGCACCACGCATGGCGAAACCCAACCTTCTACAAAACACTCTGCCCATTCTCACCACTTTGCAGGCAAAGTTCAAATGACCAAGCAAGGACTGAGCACAACACAATTCCAACTTAGGTTTTTTCACAGCCTCCTCCAACATCGAAATCAACTGTTGCACTTTGTCCTGAGGTAATCTCACCTCCATTTTGACAGAGTCAAGCTCAATTCCCAAAAAATGTATACATTTTGACGGCCCTTCCGTCTTCTCCTGCGCCAATGGAACTCCAAAAAGGGACATAATTTGCTCAAACACCAACAGGGACCTACCGCACTCATCCAAATTAGCCCTTCCAACGAAGAAAAAATCGTCCAAGTAATGTGTCACCAACTTGAAGCCACCTTGAAACTGAAAAAAACAGTGCAAAAAAGTGCTGATCATCTCAAACAGAGAACAAGACACCGAACAACCCATCTGTAACATCCGATCCACATATACTGCATCCTCAAACTGCATGCCCAACAAGGTAAAATCCTCTGGGTGAACCGGTAAAAGTCTAAAAGCTGACTGTATATCAGATTTCGCAATTTCCGCACCCCGACCACACCTCCTCACCAATGAAATTGCCTAATCCACCGAAGCATAATGCACAACCGTATCCTCAGGTGCAATGAAATCATTAACCGAAGCCCCGGCCGGCCATGACAAGTGATGAATCAAACAAAACTCTCCTGCCTGCTTCTTAGGCACCACACCTAGAGGTGAGATAATCAAATTCGGCAAAGGCCACTCTGAAAATGGGCCCACAATTCTGCCCAACTCCAATTCCTTCCTCAACTTAGCCCTCACCACTTCGGGATAGTCCTTCTCAGACTTCAAGTTATTGGCCCATCTACGCAGCCTGGGTCCCTGATAACACAAGCTGAAGCCCTCCAAAAAACCATTAAACAGAATTTTCGCCTCCTCCACACATGGATAAAAGTGCAACCAATAAGAAACCCCCTCCAACTTAATAGGTGTAGGGCCCTTTACTTGCCAATTGTTGCATCTGCCCCCTACCTCTTTCAACACCCCTTGCCTGTGGCCCATGCCAGCCCCATTGGAGCCCACCATAACATTGGTATGCTGGGTGTCTGCCTCCACAGTTGGAGCAGTCGTGACGAAACTTACACTGCAGCCTGTTACAAAGTCCGCTATTGAACGACCAACAAGCCCCATTATTCTAGAACTGTCCTCGATGTCCAAAACCCACCCTAAATTGGGTGGGACGCCCCTGAAAGGGCTTATATTGCACGGGTAGACCACTCGCCGTATGCGTTGTAGGCACATTCCTCGTCAGCCTTAGCCATTGCATACAAAGTTCGTTGTCAATTTCACCCCAAACCTTATTTGGATCCATGGCCTTCCGTGCTCTAAATTCCTCATCGTACCTAAACCAACCAAAACCTCCATAGTCCATCTGAGCCCGACGCACAATATCCATGTATTTAAACAGAGCCACACAAGAATCTTGATATCGCTCACAATACACACTAGCATAAATTAAGAAAGCTGACGTCCAATTTTTAATTGTAGTTGGAACTCTAGGTCTCCTTGCTAGCTCCCACTCTTCTTCCTTTGAACCGTCCTTCGCCTGGACCTCCCTGTATAACAACTTAAAAACATCAACAAACTCCCCTTTCCATATTTTTTCCTTCAAACTCTGAGTGAGATGTGCTCCCAAACGCATCAACACTCCTATATAAGGTAACTTCTTGGCTTTGGAAGTACCCCCCAAACCCTCACCCCCTGCAGTACTTGGGGTAACCTGCACCTCCCCTGCCGTACCCAAATCCGGCTTTTGTACGACCTCAGAACCCACCCCCAAACTCACCTCCGACTTACCTGACCCATTATCCGAGACCAGACCTACCTGGATGGAAGCGTCTACACTTCCCTTGCTTTGCTCCTTGGCCACACCACATATGCCCTTACCAACCTTTTGTATTGTATCCCCAAAACCCTCCCTCCCACCCCCAAAACCAACCGAAACCAATACCCCTTCATCACCTCTCGGCAAATTGCCAGCAACCAGCTCCCGACGATGACCCCCAAGGTGATCGCCCTGGACCACCTTCCGAACAACTCTGGGCGTCTCCATCGAATCATCCCTCGGCACTGACGCTACATGTTCTTCCACTTCTTCGTCATAGTCGAGCAATTCTTCCTCTACGCGTTCCAAACTGGCACTAGCGCCCCAGCTAGTAGATGGCCGCACATCAAAAACTGGGTCATCACCCTGACCCAGAGCCCCATGCCCAGCTGCCTCCCGCGATGTCGGGTAAACCGATCCGGATTTGACCCTCCCTTCAGCCCAGTGTCTGAGAGGTGCCCCGACCTTCACTGGCAAACTCTGCACACCAGCCAGCTGCCCAAACTGCTGATGCACCGTCTGAACCCCATGTCCGCCCGAAACATGGGGACTTTCACAACCAGCAAGAACCTCACCTTGATCCGACTGCCAAAAATCCAGCACAACCTGAGCCCTACCTACTTTTCCATCACCGCTAGCTTCCCCACACACAGTACCCCTAAGCACCAAACCACTCCTGTCAACAAACTCCACCTGCTCACCTAACCTAAATACTGCCTGGTTCTCCACCTCCCAAGCCTGTACCTTATGCAGCATCGAACTAACTGCTCTAGGTACCCATTGAATGATCTTACCTGCCCTTTGCCTAAAAACACCTTCACTATTGACTTTACCACTACACTCAACACTATTCTGGCCCCATTGCTCTTCCACCTCATCATCAGAAATCATCACTACAGTACCATCAATGTTAAGCACGGGCGCAGCCATCTTGCTCTCCCCCCCACGATCTTTCCTCTAAAAGGCTCCCTCTCTGCCTATAAGAATCGGAGCTCGCCGCCATCTTGGATGCGCCTCCCAATATACTTTTCTCTAAAAGGCATTCCCTAAGCTCTTTCAAGAGACGATTGAGCTTGCTTCCTAATTCTTCCTGCATGCGGACCTGACCGCGCATGCTCCCTACAGGCCTGCTCCCCCATGCGGCTGCCTACACTCACCGCACTCGAGGAGCCAGACCCTCTCCCTCCGGCAGCCACACGCTGCGTCAACGAAGCGCCGGAACAACTGGAAAACCTACCACCACCCCGCTGCTGCAACCTGACAGCCGGTAAGCCCCCAGAAACATCCTCCTCAACCTCCGATACCTTTTCAGGCAAGCGCGTCACCTTCCGACCCATAAAGCTCTTGGATTTGAATTTTTTATTCACCCTCTCAGGTGACGTGCATGAAATAATTGCAGCCGTCACACCATCAGCAGAAAGCCTTTTAGGTCTTCGAAGCCCCACCCAGGCTTCTTCTAATACACCTTCCTTAATAAGGTCCTCCCTCCCCTCATCCTGCAACACTTTCAGAGCCTGCATGACCTTATTAGGCTCCATAATCCACTTACAAAAAACAAACACAACTGAAACACTCTACCAAGACTCCACCACACTTTGAAACCGCCTCTACACCTGCCCCTAAAACGCCACTAAAACTCCTACCAACAAAGTCAGCAACACCTACTGGGTGTGACAACGGCCAAAGAGGCCCCCCACACCCTGCCTTATAAGCCCGCACTATGATCACCGCCCTATCCGGACACCTCACCCAACCCAGCTCGCTATGTGGACCATTCCACCGTCGCACAATAAGCCTGGGGGGAGACCGGGCTAGCCCTCTGCTCCCCCCAAACCCCCACTCTCCTGTTACTGTATGACACACTACATTAATGATTAAATATGCAAAGCCCAAACAGAGCTGCATCTTTGAAAATGAACAGGGGTATCACACACAGAACAACACGGCACCCAATGCTGGTCTGGACTGGAGTCCAACATGTTCAAAGCAGAGCCACACTGCCGGAGGCCAAAATAAGAATAGGGTCTTCGGAGACCATCCTGTTCTTAAAGTAGTCCTCTAGCCTGCGGCCCACTGGGAAAAGGTCTTATTTGGCACAATGGCCAGTTGGGGTTCTGAAGGCAGAGCCGGCCTTTGCTATGACAACGCCCTGGGCGGAGAAACATTTGGCACCTTTGCTGATGGTAGTGAATTAAATGAGGCAGCAGGCGGCCCCTTTTGTGTTAACTGGTCAGTACCTGGATGAGCAGCGACTGCCCCCTGAACACAAACACCCCGGACCTCCCCAACTCACCTAAATCACAAATAGCTTTGCCACCTAACGCAGATGATGGCTTTCTTGTTGTGTGTCAGCAGGGATGAGAGGGTAAATGGAGGTCAAGAGAAGGGGCTAAAGGGCTGTTCAAAACATCGCCTGTGGTATGATAATGAAGCACTAAAACCACTTTAAACTGGCAAATCAGACAGAAACGAACAGGCAGGTGCAAGGACAAGACGGTGCTGCTGTTGGCATAACCTTAATGCGCACAGCTCCAAGCACCCTTCAGAATAATGGCACCCTGGGCCTGGGTCCAGCTTGCCCATGCTAAAGGCCGGCCCTGTCTGACGGCATCCTAAATTAGAAAGTACACAAGAAACCAGCGGTTCTAGAACATTTTTGGGGCCTTGCACCACATTGTATCTAGTAGACAAAACGCCACCATTAGACCATATTGCTATTTGACATTTTCCAGTGCACAATCTACCATTAGTACGAATGTGCAGCACTTTCCTAAAGACCGAGACAACTTTCAAGGTAGTTCTAAGTTTTCCAACACAGAGAGAAGCTTGATTCAGTTAATAGAGATGCTCATTTAGTGGAGTGGATGAAGATGCAGTTGTCAGACCCCATTTTGGGTCCCAGCATAGGCAGGGCCAGGGTGTGGTGGTTATGGTTGTTTGATTCTTGTAGCCCGGGAACAATCCTATAATGGCTCTGCAAACTGGGCAAAGTACACCCTTTCTGCACTTGGCTCTTCAGGGTAGTGAGCCAAGCATGTGCACACAATATAGGAAAAGGAGGAATAGATGATGCTCCTATAAATTCCAGAACAACATCTGTTAAGAAACAATGCTAGGTTCTCAAAAATGGCCCTCAGCCACAAGTCATGGCATGCTTCATGATCGGGCTTGCTACAACATCCCTGCCCTAGCCAAAGTGAGGGATAGAGCACAAGATAAGCGGGAAGACAGTACAATACTCTGCAGAACACACAAATGAAATGGATAAAATTATCGCATGGGGGTCCTTCACAGACTTTATTCATGGACTCCCTGGATAGGATAAAAAACTATATCTCACTGAGGGCTAATTACCAGACATGCGCGTTTGCTACGGGAAGCTACTAATGAGTTGCCCTTCCTGGAGGATGTGGCTCTTAACTCGTCATTGGGCACACCATGGAATGCCGCCTTGGCTGAGGCTCAGGCTATGGAACATGACTGCTCCTTGGTCCTTCTCAGCGATGCCTTTCCAACTTTAACACCTGCCGAAGTGGAAGATTTCCTGTACTCCATTGTCCCGAAATCGATTGGAAATTCTAAAAATAACTCTGACTCTTGAAATTGGGTCCCTTTTATGCCACATGTTAACAGTTTTAAATTGTCCTTTTATATGCTCATGTGTCCTTTTAACTTGTCATTATTGACATTTTTATATATATGTCTTAGGTTGAGCTTAGTAGTTTTTAAATATATTTAGGCTTTGAACCACCTTCAACCGACAAGGGGAGGGTGTTGTGTAGCCATTTCAGTTATAGCTTCATGCACGTTATTTTAACATACTAGGCCTGCCGCTGTGCACTTTAACCTAGATATATTTTATTCAGCTTTGCATTATTATTGTTACAGTAGCCACTTTTATGGTAGTTTTATTTTCTCTCTATCTGACTGTATTTGCCTAGGCTAGCACTCTGTTCTCCAGCAAGACATTCATGTTCACTCTGTGCTTCTTCCAAGGCTGCAGTAAGATAGATTGCCAGTGAACGTGGTATATGTTTCGTCTCTGACATTCATAGAAAATACACATCCTTAAGTAGGGACATTTTCTTAGAACATCAGCTATTTTATTATAAAAACACTTCCCTGTCCCTCACACGTTAGAGGGAGATTCAAGCCAGAGAACCACAACTGTATGCTTATTGCTGCATGCTTTGCTACAGCTGTTTTGCAGACTTCAGGCCTTTGCTCTAGTGACAATATGGTAGCGTTATTTTTATGTTTTACTCTCCTTGTCACAATCTTAATCTTGTCATGCTGTATCGTCCTGGTTATTGCAGTCCACGCTTCGCTATGTAAGATGCAGTCGCTTTATTAAAGCATTATTGAAATATATACTACCTCTGTTTGTCATTGTGTGTGTGAGAGTAATGTAACTGAGAGAAACGGATGAGACCTGAGTGACCACGGCTTCCCAGAGAAACCAGTAATGTCATGCGCGCGGCTGCCCAATCACCCCTGCCCTAGGGTAGAGGTGAGGCACTGCTAGTTAACCCAGAGAAGAACCCGGATTGGAGCGACAGGTGTCACCTGTAGTGAGTTAGACTCAGTCTCGCACACCACAGGCGATTCTGCCACTCAAAATCCAGTAGTCTCATTAGAATAATGGGAGCCTATGCGACAAAGCAAGCTAAGGACCCACATCTTGGCATACGCTAGCCACTTGGAGCACACAAAGCAAAACCTTAGAATAACATGATTAACAGAGTGTTGAAACCTTTCAAACACTCACCCCCATCACAGTTCTTGGTTTAATCCATTGTTATTTTGCTAGCCCCTCACCCCAGTTTGGACCCTGCCATATGCAAATCAGTCTTGACACTGCTCCCCAAGGGAACAGTCCAGCCCAAACTGCCAAGCAAGGTCCTCTGCAAGCATCCAGGGCTGGACACCGGTTAATATGAGTTACCCAAGTTACATGACGCCTTCACTGAAAATAGGGATATTTGGTATCAAACATCTCATATTAATAAACCCTCACTGATGCAATGATAGATTTATTAATACATGCACCCGGAGGGCACCTTAGAGGTGCCCCCTGAAAACCTACCAACTACCGGTGTGATGACTGACTAGTTTTAGCCAGCCTGCCACCAACATACACGTTTTTGGCCCACAAGGGTGAGAGCCCTTGCTCTTGGGAAGTGAGGAACAAAAGCCTACTCAGGAGGAACTGCAAATCTGCATTCCAAGGCAAGAGGCTTCAAATATCACCACTGCCTTTGGTATGCAGATCTGGCCTTCCTCAGAAGTGAGATGCTGACCCCAATTCCCCAGGGCCCACCTGGTCAGGTGGGAAAATTAGCTATGCAAGAGGCGTGTTGCACTTGCAGGTTGGACCAACCTCTAGGGTGACCAACCTGAAATGAACACAGCCTTAGGAATTCTGCCATCTTGTGTGCAGTGAAATTGGGAATTCTGGGACAGGGTGATACCCACTCCCCAAAGGAAGTGGTCATGCAGGTTGCATAGTGAATCCAAGGGTAAGCAGCCCATTGGCTACTACCCTTCACTCCCCTAAATTGAGTATTTAGGGGACACCCCCAATACCAGGAAAATATATCTTCGCTGGACACAAAAGAAGGAGTGGACAAAGAAGCCTACTGACCTGAGAACAGAGGAGCGGAACTGACATGGTGCCAATCCTGCCAGGGTGCCTGCTGCACCCGACCCTTGAGAAGCAACTGACCTGTCCTGCCGCTTTCACCTCCAAGAAACCAGGAGAGCTGCCAGTGCTTCGCAAATCTGCAAGAACTCCCTTGGAGAAGAGGAGCTGCTTCTCTGCATCTTCAAGCATAGTTTGCAACAGCTGGTACACTGCCCGTTAGATATCTGCCCTCTGAGGTTTCAATGAGGCAGGAAAAGATTCTTAGGAGCCCAGGAGGTCAGCCCGCCACTTCACCAAAGTCTAAAGACGCTGACCCCACCCGGAGGCTCCCTACACCGATATCTGGGGTACTGGGCCCCTTCCAGCAACCAAGGCTTGTTGGTGGTCCAATCCTGATTTCAACAGCACCAAAGCAGGCCTACCATTGAGGGATGTCAGGATCCATGAGGCCACTCAGGGAGTGGCCCCACTGCCCTGTTTCCTCTCTTCACCAGGTCACCAAGACCCAGAGCAAGTACCTGACCACTGTGACCCGACGCCTAAAAGCACTTCTGCACCCGAGCCCGAGTCTGAGAGAGTCGATGGAGCCCACAGGGTCCTGAGACCATCTGGAGCTGAGCCTATCCCTTGGTTTTGCCAGACTGGACTCCCAGTCGCCGCCTGAAGCCTCTTTCTGCAGGCCTCCTGCATCCGCGAGTAACTCCAGCCCCGGATCAGTGCCAAAAGACTCCACTGCACCCGAGCCCTACAGCCTGAGAAGTGGATCAACGGTGTCCCCATGTGCCCGTAAGTCGCTGTTGGAGAAAGCTGGCTCTGTATATACTATACCAAAGTAAGGTACAGTGTGCACAGAGTCCATTGGATCCCCAGAGGCTTTTCAGAGACTAAAGTAGATAATACTACTGCTCTCTTTTGTGGTAGTGTGGACGAGCAGTTAGGCTTATCAGAGGGTAGTGCTAAACATTTGTTGTGTACACACAGTCAAGAAGTGAGGCACACACTCAATGACTAACTCCCGTCCAGTGCTTCATGTATGAAAATTATACCTTGTTATTTTATTGCTAGAACCAAAAGGATCTCTGTTGCAGGCAAGTACAGTTTCAAGAATGTATCACTTTCAAGTATCTAATGCACTTTGCTTGTAATTTACAGTTAAAACAGTTTTCAGGTAAGTAATACTTATCAATATCAAAAGTAGACACACTTCTACAATTTTCATTGAAGGCAATGCAGCTCTGGGGGGGATGGCGGGAAGTACATACACAGTTTATAGGTAAGTCCTAGACTTACGGTTCCAGTCTTCAGGGCCTATGGTATCCACAGTTCAAGGTTCGATTTGACACCAAGAGTGCACCACTAGCAACACAGAGCCGGATGGCTGCAGAGGTCAAAGTTGGTGTTGGGCGCCCAATGGAAACCAATGGAGACTGGGGGCGCTCAAAAGAGAACGGTTTGCAGGTAAGTACCCACGTTGGTCAGGTCACAGGCCTAAGGGGGTTTAGATCAGTACTGGGTGGGTGGGAGGCACAGGTAGGCAGCAAAAATACACCCTCAGAAGCACGGGGTGACCAGGTGCAGGATGCGCAAACAGCATTGGGCACCCAATGTAATCCTATGAGGAACTCTGGGTTCACAAAGAGGCTGCAGGCTTAGTCCAGGGGGTCGACTGAAGAAGACCAACCACTGGACAGGTAAGTTGAGATTCCTCTGGAAGTTGATGGACTGTCAGCTGGGTTCCCCAAGGCCAGGGGCAGCAGGTGCAGGGGTACCTTTAGGCGTTGGGTATCTTCACCAAATCCGTCTGGGGTGGGGGGGTCCTCTGGATTCAAGCTGCATGCGTCATCTTGGTGGCCAGGAGGGGTCAACCGGGGGTGGACTCGAGGTTGGAATCGCCTGGGGTCTCCCTCTGGTGAGGTGGGCCATCTGGACTCGAGCCGTGGGAGTCAGGTACAGCGTGGGCAGGACTTGCAGACCCGGAGGGCTCTGGAGTCCTTGTTGGAGGTTTTTTTGTGGACAGGACTGCTGCCCTTGGGAGATCCGGTCCTCAGGGAAGGTAGGCAGTCCACTGAGGGTTTGTAGAGGTCACTGTTCCTTCAGGACGAGTTGTCTTCTTGTAGCAGGAATCTTGAAGTTGCAGACAGGCAAGTAGAGCTGGGGCCAAGTCAGTTGTTGTCTGGAGTCTTCACTGCTGGTGCGGCTCTTCAGTGCTTCTTCTTTAGGTTGCCAGGAATCTGAAGAGCCAGGTTCAGAGGTGCCTCTAAATACTAGATTTAGGGGTGTTACAGGGGTCAGAGGGCAGTAGCCAATGGCTACTGAGGGTGGCTACAACTTTCCTATGCCCATTCCCTTTGGGGAGGGGGACACATACCTAACCCTATTGGCTATCTCCCTCCAAAACAAGATAGAGGATTCTGCCAGGAGGGTTCACCTCAGCTCTGGGCACCCTAGGGGTGGTCCCGGCAGGGGTGGATACTCCTCCTGGTGTTTACTAGCTTTTCCACTGGACCTGCCACCAAATAGTGGGGCCTGGTCCGAGGGCAGGCATTGCCACTCGCTGGAGTGTCCTAAGGCAACATAAAAGGCAGGAGCCTTTGAAGCTCACCGCCAAGTGTTGCTGTTCCTGCAGGAGAGAGGTGTGAAGCACCTATACCCAGTGCATGCTTTGTCCCTGACTCCTAAGACCAAAGGCTCTTGCCCCCAAGGGGTTAGAAACTTGTCTGGTAGTGGCAGGCTGGCATAGGCCAGTCAGTCACACACTAGAGAGTTGTGTGAATTTTAGGGAGCATCTTTAAGATGTCCTCTGGGTGCATTGTACAATAAATCAAACACTGGCATCAGTGTGGGTTTATTGAACTGAGAAGTTTGATACCAAACTTCCCAGCATTCAGTGAATGCATTATGGAGCTGTGGAGCTCGTGGTAACAAAGTCCCAGCCCATGTACTCAATATGGCTTCACTGCACTTACAATGTCTAAGAATTGACTTAGACACTGTAGGGGCATATTGCTCATGCAGCTTTGCCCCCACCTGTGGAATAGTGCACCCTGCTTTAGGGCTATAGGGCCTGCTAGAGGGGTGACTTACATATGCCACAGGCAGTGGTTTATGGGCATGGCACCTGGGGTGATGCCATGTCAACCTTACATTTTTCTCCCCACCTACACACACAATCTGCAACAGCAGTGTGCATGTGTTTGGTGAGGGGTCCTTTAGAGTGGCACAATACATGCTGCAGCCCTTAGAGACCCTCTCTGGCCACAGGGCACTTGGTACCACTGGTATCTTTTACAAGGGACTTAGGTGTGTGCCACAGGTGTGCCAATTGTGGAAGCAATAGTACAGTTTAGGGAAAGAACACAGGTGCCAGGCCCTGGTTCGCAGGATCCCAGCACACACTCAGTCAAGTTAGTATCAGATATCAAGCAAAAAGTGGGGAGTGACCATGCCAAAAAGGGGCACTTTCCTACAGCTGTGAAGTGCCCGAATGAAGTGCAAGCTTTTACCCATAGGATAGCATTTCCACACCCAAAGATTGCACTGTCCACACATGAAAACTGTAAAAAAATAACAACTTGAAAAGTACTAACCTGATTCCGGCGATCATGGCATCTAAATTTATATAAAAGTATGTGTTATTTTTATAAATTGGTGTCAGATTTCTTTATTGAGTTGTGTCTCACTTCCTGCCTATGCATGTGCTTGACATGCTTAGCACTACCCGCTTATAGGCCTAACTGCTCGCCCACACAGCCACAAAAGAGATCCTTTGTGATGTAATTTGTGCCTCTGTGATACCTTTGAGGTTTGCCTGGACTCTTTGAACAGTGTACCTCTTTGTGGTCCACTATATACAGAGCCAACTTCCTACATTAGTGGTACAGCGGTGGGATAGAAGACTTTACATGTACCATATTACTTTGTTGATACTGTGATTCCACTAAAGAATCCACAATTGACTTTAGTTACCACAAATATTTTTTGATTTTCGTTTATTCAAATTTCTAATCCGGTCTATTGGGGCCTTGGTAAAGCCCCCCAGCCCTTTTTGTTTAGAAACTAAAAAAGTTACAAGATAGTTAGGCCTTAAAACTGTTTAGAATTTTTGTGTAAGATTCTAAAAAGGTCCAACCACTTTAAAAACCATGCCCGAGGCAGCAGATCCCTCCCAGAAGCTCAACCTGGGCCCCTACAAAAATCTAAGGTTTGTCCAATTTTAGGCCCTCTGCCAAGCATGGAAACCCGCCATGAGCCCAAAGCCCACAAAAGCCTATTTCCAGTACTTGCTAGCAGAAGATGATAGGGCCATGGCAGAAAAAGAAACCCTCCGTGGGGAAGAAGATGTTGAGGAGGAGGATGATGATTTCCTCAGCACCCCCTCTGAAAGTAACACCACTGGGAGCACTCCTGACAGAACCCCAGCTGACCCAGATCTTCAGAACTAGATAAGAGGATAGCATTAGAGGCTAAACTCTTAGCTATAAAAAAATAAAGGATTGAGGTGGGCCCAGAACCTATCTCTGGTGGCAGCAGCAATTTAAATGGGGAGAAATAAGTAGCTTTTGGCCTTAAACTCCCCAAAGGGTTTGTCCCCAAATATGAGGAAGGTGATATCACCAAATGGTTCTCAGCCTTTGAGAGGGCTTGTAGAATGAGGAAACTCAACAAAAAGTATTGGGACTCTCTACTCAGGGAGCTGTTATTCAGGCAAGTGCGGGGAGAGACTCCTGACACTTGATGGTGAGTCCTATGACCTTATGAAGGGCACCCTGATTGGGGGCTTTGGACTCACCACTGAGGAATATAGAATCAAGTTCAGGGAGACTAAAAAAAAACCTTTAGCCAGTCCTGGGTTGATTTTGTGGACTTTTCAGTGAAAATACTAGGTGGTCGGTTGAAGGGAAGTCAGGTGCAAGATTATGATAGGCTTTATAATTTAATTAGGAAGAAACATCTATGAAGAAACTGTACTACTGAAAAGTTGCATAAATGCCTTGTGGACCTGAGAGATCGTAGTTTAAACATTACCTATTTTAGATGTGAAATGCTTATATTAACAATGCTGCATTAATAATATTCATTGAAATGTATCTTAAACATGGAGAATTTTTCACATGCATAAACTAATATCGACTGTAAGAAATAATTGCTTATATTATGAATAATTGAAAATGTTAACACGAATAAAGATTGCATTAGAATTCATACATCTTAAGTTAGCGTGAGTCAAAAACTAGCTGTGTAGCTCTCATATTAAAGCGTATTTCTCTGTTTCTTCAGTGTGCTGACTCGCAAAAGGCCACGACCAAGCAATTGTTCTTTTCTTCGCTTATTTGCAACAATGCTAGTTTTTCTCATCCGCATGCTAGCAGCTTTAGTATAAAATTATAGACTTTGCAACAAACATGGACACTTTCAAGGACATTAAATCGCGGAACAGAGAACTCTTGACCCGAAGTGTGTGGCAGAAAATGAAGTAACCCCGGATGTGCCACCCACGAAAAACATCAATTATGAAGACCAATTAGAAGAATGGAAATTATCATAGAATGACAAATGCATTACTTAATGTATAATTTGATAGGTTACAGATAGTGGGGTGTAGTGATTGTCCAATAGAATTTTGGGGGAATGTATTACGAAAAAGGGATAAAAACTAATGACACAGGAGACTCGAGAGCATTAGGTAGGGAATGATATCAATTGCATCCAGAAACTCTGTCACTCTATTTGGTGATTTGAGACTTAGACAAAACCATCCTCACCCATAGACTGCCCCATTATACTTCCTTCCTTATGAGGGAAGTGTCCCCTGCTATTCAATTAGATAGATTGACGGTGATCTAACTGATGTCCTGAAGACGAAGTCTGATCCTGTATGCTGACCTATTTCGAGGAGGGTAATTATACTGTTGCTAATGAAATTCATTTGTTTGCCTTTTCTTTCTAGGTACCAACTGCTGTGTATTTTTGATAAGAGACCTTAGTTAGATGTTTTCCAAATTGATGTTCTAAATTGTTTGCATGAAGCCCAACATGCTGATGCTAATTAGTGGCCAGATGAGGCATTCACTTGACTGACGTAGCTGACTTGACTGACGTGGTGCTATGCTGAACTAAGACATATAAGAGGTTCTATGCATTTTGACTTGTTTACTTCTTTATTACTATCTTATGTTAGTGATCATTGTATTGTTGAAACATTATTGCCGCATTATGAATTCTCTTGTTGCTTCTTGGTTTTGAAAACTAATACATATGCTATTAGATTGTAATCAATAGGGAATAAAATTCACAAAACTTCAATAAGGTGTGGTTATTCATGACTGAAAGGTCATGGTTGCGCCAAAGGTTTACTAATGACTAAAGTGAAATATATTGTGGTGATATATGTTGACAGTATTATTAACATATTGATTGGTATATTAATCAGTTATCTCGTCTTACGGTGTCTCACCACTGGGTCCAAAGATTCATCGACCTAAAACGATTCCCGATGTGTATAAATTAACATAGAAGGACGCGTTAGCAGTTATGGTAGCAGAGCGACGGTTTGGCCCTTGGGGGCCCTAGGACGGAGTTTCATTGTTTAATTTGTTTTTCTGTGATAATGCAATTTGGAGAGATGATGGGTTGCTAGGTTCGCCATGGCTTTCCCGGGATCTCGGAGCCTGCCTAAATGAGTTGGGAATGTTCTCGGCGCCATAGTATGTGTGGTTAGGGTCTTTGCGCTTGCTTAAGCTTATGCATCTAGCAGGTGATTGTGAAAATTTGTGTGTCTTTAGGTCAAATTAAGTGTTGTTTAGCAGGAGTAGGCGTACTCCACAGTATGAGAGTAGGGAAGTTGGCATACTTCATGTGAATGTAGCGCTTGTTGCTCAAAATTATCCACGTGGTTGACTATCGTGTACGGACCTGTTGAGGTCTAAGACTCCGGAGTATGATGATAAATGTGGTTTATGTTGTAATCTGTGCGGTTTAATAGGTCAATCAGGCGTGGTTGACAAGTCGAGTTTGAGTTATAATGTACGTGTGAAACCTTCGATGGAGATTTGACAAATTCTAAAGTGCACTAGAAGGAGTCATTGACAAGTCGAGAGTAGGATTTGCAGGTCGAATTCTGCTTGCGTATGTGGGAACTGAGAAGGAGAGAGTAGCGGCCGAGGCTTCAAGTGAAATCTCTGTAAAGTTCTGAAGCGAATGTGTTACCCTTCCTGTAGTAAACCGACAGATTTGTGTTGTCATTTTAAGGTGCTCGCAATAATTCGCATTCGTTTGTATGAGTTGTAAAGGGCCAGTGAAGGGTGGACGAGCCACAAGGCTTCGTCAGCGGCAGTGTGTGTGAGTGTGACGTCAGTGGTGCCGCGCTGAGATAGGTCAAATGCCGAGAGGGATCGCGCACGGATTGGCTGCCGTCCGTGAGAGGCAATAGGGTGAGAAAGGGCAGGTGAAGAGAGTCCTGGGAACTAAGCCATTTCTGATTAAATATGAAATAAAGAATTGCAAAGATGAATTTTGTCAAGGCATTCAAAAGCGCTCTAAAGGGAGATGTATATATTGTCGCAACCGATGGTGAACCTACACCACCTGAGGGTACTCCGGCTTACATAGTGATGGAAGAAAAAGGTGTCGCACCTTGTTTAGGGATGAAACAATGGCGCAAATTAACAGAGAAAGAAGGGTGTTTAGCGTTTCCAGAGCATGGGACCTTTAATCCAAAGGTACTAGAAAATCTGAGGTGGATGTTAAGTACACAGAAACCATCTCCGAGACCGGCACAATACGAGGCTTTGGCTATTTGGAACTTGATGGCTCTTAAACATAGACAAGAAAGGTTTCAGAGAAGACTGAGAAGGGCAGAAAAATCTTATGCAGAGGCTAGATGGGACAATGAGAGCAAAATGTGGAGACGGGGAATTGTAGATGGGTTGAAGTTATTCCCAGCAATAACACAGGGAGAAGAGACACAGGGAAAGAAAGCCTCTTGTAAAACCGACAAAGATTCAGGCAAAACTAAAGAAAATAAAAGGTCCTGGGAAGAGGAAGATGATTCAGATGATGAGGAATTTATGGATAGATTGTTGCATGATCGTCCGCCACCGTATGCGGTGAGTGACAGTGCTCCAAGCACTAGCTTGGATCCTGGGAACCAGACGCAGGAGAAGGGAGTTACTGATACGGTACAGACTAATGATATGGCTTCGATATAGAATGGTGTCAGTGTACCCACTGCACCAGACTTGCCGATACAGTTGCAGCCTCCACCGCAGATAAAAATAATTTACCCTGATGTCCCAGTGCTTGAGACTACTACAAACTTGATAGTGCCGCCAGACCCGATATACACAAAGCCAAAGTTAATACAGATTGAATCGACCCCGAAACTAGTGTCTCAACCGCCACAGCTGATACCTGGGTATAACCCTGTAGCAGGACCACCGTTAGTACCTGTACCGGGTACACTGGAGCAGACTTATGGTGTTGCAGCTCCAAGAAGCTTGGGACCAGGCCAGACACCTGCTGCTATATCACTACCTATTACTGTTGGTCCCCCCGTGCTGTTATATGCACAAGGTAAAACAGGGGTGTGTGAACAGGGAGTGATGACACAGGAAGCGATAAGAGGAGGGCCTATGGGAACTCCACAGATAATGGCCCCTGGAGAGTAACCAAATGAGCTACCGAGACCCTTGATGGACCTTAGTCCAGTCGGGGCACCTCTCGAAGCAATGCGTCAAGCAGGGTTGGGAGTTTTGACTCCCCAAACCATGAGTACAAATACTTCACACTCTCCAATGATACATGCAGGGAACATTTCACTGCAGGGGTTTACAGTACAACAGCTAAATGAGTGGTTAGAGAAAACTTGTACCTCACAAAAGACTACAGTACCCACATTTGAACCTGTAAAAGAAAAACAAGACGAATACCTGAATTTTGTGCAACTAGGGGCAGAAGCTGCCGAGTTAGTAGAAGGAACAATGGGAGTAAATAGGTTGGAATCATACACCGAGGCAGAATTGAGGTATTTATGCCCCAAGATTACCAAAGAGGTAGGCAAAGTACATCAGAGATTAGCGAATTTGGCAGACAAATACAATATCGATATCGGAAACACTAAACATTTGAAAAGAAGTTATAGATTAGATTTTGACTCCAAAGATGTTGAACACATGAGATCTGCAGGCATGAAGGCACACTTGAGAGAATTGTTGCAAAGCGCACAGATTTGGGGTGCATTAGAGAAATGGGAAGGCCGATGGGCAAAGAAAAGAGATAAGGGAAAGGGAGATAGTCCTGGGTCAAATAAAGTTGGGACCACACCTAATCTAGATTCAGTAAAAATCTTACCTATGAGAGAGACAGCTGGTGGTGTTTTAGTGCATGTGCCATGGACTAGAGGAGACATTTTATCCTTTACAAATGATTATCCTAGGCTAAGAGAAAAGCCGATCGAGTGGTATCAACAGACGGATAGGTTCGTGAAGCTTGCAAAGTGTCTCTGGGAAGACTTGAATACTTTGTTTGAGATTATTGTTCCGCCAGATTTATGGCTCGAGTGCAAGAGAGGGGTAGATTGGCCCACGAAGGAGCCGGCAAGAGATAAGGTGACAGGAGCACCTTCGGAAGAGGTGATGAAATATTATCATAAGGTAATTGAGTTCTTGAAACAAAAGGTGTCGCCGAAGGTGACCGATTGGCAGAAAATCGACCGGACCTCTCAAGAGGTTAAGGAGTCAATACATGCGTATTACGAGAGATCATTAAAAGCGTTCAAACTTTACAGTGGTACTGAGACTATTGAACCGAAGGATATGAATCACCTTGTGTTTAGGTTCGTCGAAGGGCTGAGGCCGGAGGTCAGCCAGATGATTAAGAATCATTTGATTTGTTGGCAAGCTAAACCGATTGATGAAGTGTTGCAGTATGCAAAATACTGTAGTGATGAGATTGAGTTGAAGCAGAAAAAGTTGAAGGAGAAAGTGATGGTGATGCAGATAAGGGCTGCACAAGCTGGAATACAGGGGAATGGAGTTCAGCAAATGATACAGCAACAACCGCAAATGAATGGTGTGTTTCAGGCACAGCCGAGAGGCAGAGGTCGAGGGTTTGTGAACCGCGGTTCGGACATGAATAATGTTGTTATACAAAACGACGGTCAGAGAATGAAAAAGATGTTACCATGTCATGCGTGCGGGGGCATGGGGCATTGGAAACGGGATTGTCAGAATATGGTGCAGGATGGTGCAGTTCAGCAAAGCATTAATGTCGGTGCATTACAAAATCCACGAGGTCCAATAATGAGACACCAAAACCCGCATTTTCAGAACAATTTGGTACAAATGCCAGGGGTACAACCCATGCAGCAGATGCAAATGCCGCGTTTTCAGTCAGTATCAATGCAACCAGTACAGCAGCAGATTCCTATGGTGCCTAGACAGCAAATGCAATTACCCATGGCTCCGATGGGACAGCAACAGGTGATGCTTCCTCAGCAGGTCACAGGCCAGGTAACCAACCAAAACAACACCGTACAACAATTCCCATTACGAGGTGAAAATGGCATGAATGAGGATAGGTCAGATGACAGCTCAGACAGTGAAGAGTGTAGGCTTGCAGCATCTTTAGAGGTGGATCAGAGAGGCCCATATGTAGAGTGAAAAGTAATGGGCTATAAGGTTTCATTTTTGGTCGACACAGGAGCTACACGCTCTACAGTTCGAAGTGCAGAAGTCCCGAGATTACCTCTATCAGGGCGTACTATACGAGTGGTTGGTGTAGCAAACCAGTACCTGACTAATCCGATTACTGATCCGGTGCAGGTTGAAATTGGTAATTTCCAAGTCCTGCATAGATTTGTTGTATGCGACTCAAGCCCAGTATCCTTCTTAGGAAGGGTCTTGCTATGTAAGACAAAATGTTCGATTACCTGTTCCAATGAGGGAATAGAAGTAAAAACAAACAGTGACGATGAGGGAGATGAAAGTCAATGCTTAGAGGAAGGACGGGAGACAAATGAAGACTACCCTTTGATTACTTTATTCCCAATGCATACTTTGATCGACCTAACTGTTGATTTACAAGGGACCGTAACAGAGAAAGTGTGGGATTTGACTGGGAAAGAAGTAGGGTTGATAAAGGGAGTAGAACCAGTCAAGGTTCAGATAAAGCCGAATGCAGTGTTCCCACAAGTACCACAATACCACATGACCCAAGATGTCCTCATTGAGGTATCACAAATAATTGCAGATTTTCTCAGACAGGGAGTCCTGAAAGAAGTTTTGAGCAGTCCATGCAACTCTCCCATTATGGGTTTGAAGAAGCCCTGTGGGAAAGTTTGAATTGTGCAGGATTTGAGAAAAATAAATGAAATTGTGATAAAATGCTGCCCTGTGGTACCTAACCCAGCAGTAATAATGTTCCAGGTTCCTTGTGATGCTGAATGGTTTACTGTAGTAGACCTATCACAAGCATTTTTCTCAATACCTCTTCATGAAGACAGTAAATTTTTGTTCAGTTTCAAATTCCTGGATAAGGTGTACAGTTGGTGCAGAATTCCTCAGGGGTTTTCTGAGTCACAATCCATCTTTAACCAGATATTGAAAAAAATTTGGAACCTCTTGTGCTGCCTTTTAATTCGACTCTTGTGCAGTACATTGACAATTTGTTGATTGCATCTAAAACCAGAGACAGTTGTAAATATGATACCATTGCATTGTTGAATCATCTGGGAAAGAATGGACACAAGGTGTCACCCAGAAAGTTGCAATACTGTCAAAAAGAAGTGAAATACTTGGGACATCTGATTGAGAAAGGGTCCCGAAGAATAACAGCTGTTTTGCAGATGAATCCCCGAACAACAAAAAGAGATGTCAGGATGTTTTTGGGAATGGTGGGCTACTGTCGCCAGTGGATACCCAACTTCTCGATCATCTCAAAACCTTTGATAAAATTGACGGGAAAAGAAGTCAAGGACGAACCATATACAATAACTTTAACAAAAGAGGAGCTTGAATCATTTCTAGAATTGAAGGAATGCATGTGCAAGGCACCAGCATTAGGAATGCCTGATTATGAAAAACCTTTTCTGTTGTTCTGTCATGAACGTGATGCTTGTTCTTTGTCTGTTTTAACACAGGTCCACGGAGATGCAAATCACCCGGTAGCATATGTTTCAGCTACCTTGGACCCTGTCGCAGCAGCCTTACCGGGTTGTTTGCGAGCAGTTGCAGCAGTTGGTCAAAGCCTTTCACAATGTGAAGGCATAGTCATGGGATACCCCCTGACAGTAATGGTTCCACATTCAGTTGAAATTCTGTTGACACGAACTAAGACACAACACATGACAAATGCACGACTCACTAGATATAAGACGATTATACTGGGGTCACCAAATGTCACACTAAAGAGATGCACTGTGCTGAACCCGGCAACCGTACTTCCCAATGAAAATACAGAAATCAAAGATGGGGAAGAATTTGAGCATGATTGTCTTGAGGTGACTGGGCTCTGTACCAAACCTCACCCAGACATACAGGATACCCAGTTAAAAGAAAACGATTGCATTATGTTTGTTGATGGGTCCTGTCTAAGAGATTCAGCAGGAACATTGAGAGCCGGTTACGCAGTATGTACCATAACTGGCATTGTCGAAGCCTCCTAGCTCGAGAAAGTGTTTTCCGCACAGGTGGCAGAATTAATAGCTCTTACAAAAGCATGCCACGAAGCTGTAAATTTGAAAGTCACTATCTATACTGACAGCAGATATGGATTTGGAATTGTGCATGATTTTGGCCAACTCTGGTCACAGAGGGGTTTCATGACCTCCTCTGGATCTCCTGTGAAAAATGGCGAACAAATAAGAGATTTGTTACATGCGATTCAGTTACCTCTTAAAATTGCTGTGGTAAAGTGCAGTGCCCACACCAGATCACAAGATTTTGTGTCAATGGGAAACCTCTATGCCGATCAGGTCGCAAGATTTTGTGCATTAAATTGTATATCATTTAAAGAGCAGTGGGAATTGTTACCACAACCTGAAAACGACATGAGTTTAAGTCTAGCATTACGAGTGGTTGATACCTTAGACGAACTAGAGACATTACAAAGTCGTGCTAGCAAAGAAGAAAAACGTTCCTGGCAGAGAATGAAGTGTGTACAAAGGGCAGATGATTTGTGGGTTTCAGAAGAGGGAAAACTAGTTCTGCCAAATAGTTTATTGTCGCAGTTTGCACAATTATACCATGGGCAGGCCCATCTAGGAAGAGACGCCATGATCAGATCCTTTAAGATTGATTGGTTCAATCCAAAATTCAGACATGCCGCAGAAATCACTTGCCACAGGTGCGTCATCTGTCAACAGATGAATGCTGGAAAAGGGACTGTGGTAACTTTGAGCCACATTGGGAGAGCTGGAGGTCCATTCAACAAAATGCAAATGGATTTTATCGAAATGCCTGTTTGTGGAGGATTAAAGTACGTGTTGGTGATTGTGTGTGTTTTCAGTCATTGGATTGAGGCATATCCCACACGTAGGAATGACAGTCTTACAGTCGCAAAATTATTACACAGAGAACTGATACCAAGATTCGGGTTTCCGGTTTCTATAGAATCAGATAGGGGGAGACACTTCGACAATGAGGTGATTAAACTTCTGTGTGCCGCACTCAACATTGAACAAAAGTTGCATTGTAGCTATCGCCCTGAAGCATCAGGACTAGTTGAAGAGATGAATGGTACCTTAAAATCAAGAATAGCAAAAATGTGTGCTGCAACAAACATGAAATGGCCAGATGCTTTACCTCTAGTACTGATTTCTATGAGAAACACCCCAGATAAGAAAACGTGACTGTCCCCCCATGAAATCCTCATGGGCAGAGCAATGAGATTACCAGCGGTACCTGCAAATGCACTAGTGAACATTACAGATGATATGGTGTTGGATTACTGCAAAGGTTTGGCTGACGTGATTCGCTCTTTCTCTCACCAGGTGGAAACTAACGCGTTGCCACCAATTGGCGAACCAGGTCACTCTCTGCAAGCTGGAGATTGGGTGGTTGTCAAGAAGCACGTGAGAAAATCGTGTCTTGAGCCGCGTTGGAAGGGGCCGTATCAAGTAATATTGACGACCACCACTGCTGTGAAGTGTGCCGGGGTTCCCAACTGGATACATGCCAGTCACACAAAAAGGGTAACGTGTCCTGTTGAAGAGGAACTTGAAGTTTCCGGTACAGCAACTTCAGGAAGAGAAATCTCAGAGTCAGAGATCAGTCAAGAAGGAACTGAGACTACTGGAGAGCCCACTGAGAACAGCCTTGTCCCTCAAACTGTCAATGAGTTCGAGAGAGGTGACAGAGTGCCTATCTCAGTTGAGGCAGCAGGAGAACTAAGTCAAGGAGAGGTTCTCCCAGAAGTAGACGAATACAGATTAGAGTCCGAACTCAGTATAGAACCAGAAGACGAAAGAGAAGGAGAAACTGTAGATACAAATCAAAATGTGTCAGAGTCTCCTGAACCAGTTGCAGGTCCGTCAAGAGGAAACACCATATCACAAGAGGAGGGTGCTGTCCAACGTCCTGAAGGAAAACACCGAACCAAGACACATAGAGGCGATAATTAGACAGACAAGTCACATCCTAAAATAAGAGAGGTATCGAACGAGACAATAATAGAAGAAAGTGATACTTCACAAGCAGATGATCTGAGTGAAGGAGAACAACAAGGTGAACGAAGGCTAAAAAGAAAAAGAATAGCAAACAGAAGATATACAGGTCCTGAATGGGCATATGCTACAACCTCTGAATGGCAACAAGAATTCTTAGCATTCTGTTTTGATCGAGAAGTACCAGGCCAATACTACGGTGCCTGAAGATATTCAAAGGGAAACCTCAGCTTAAATTGAATTCGTGAAAGCTGAAAAGAGAAAGAGACTTTAGAAAATTACTGGAAGTGACACTAAAACCGGACTTGACTTTTAAAGGAACCTGATTACGACAAGCTGCTAACCTGAATTGACGAAAAGGGTCCTGGAGTGAGTGAAGACGCTGTAATATACGCAAGGAGAAGTTTTTCTTCAAGTTGATTGTTGATCTGCTATTCTGATTCTATACAAACATGGCTTACAGTAGCAAAGGAAGTAAGGTGTGTGGTTGGTTAGGTCTTATAATAGGTGTTATATGTGCAGTAATGATTGTGGGAGTGATTGTGGGAATGCCATGGAGAGAGAAAGAAACTATTAATGCAACTTGTAAACCTGAAACTACCACTACTAAACTATCACCGTGGGAGAGATTTGAGCAAGACGCAAGACATATGCATGAGGGAACTAATGCAAAAGGGGAACTTTCTACTAATGTCTTCTATCGCTTATTAAATGAGTATGTGGAAACTATGTATGCGAAAGATTGTTATGTATGTACTAAAATTCCTTCATCTGTGCAGGAGGGAGTTACTTATCATAGCCTCCCTCTTACTTATGGAATTAGTTGCAGCTTGCTATTAACCAGATTCTATAATCAAGAGCATGTGCAATACTTTTATTCAAATTTGGATGTTGTGTTTTCTTTTGTGCCTGTAATTGAATTCCTAAATAAATTAGCCAAAGAGCATGATATTAAAATAGTTAGAGGTTTCTTTGAGCCAACACTTACATTTGGAACTGCTTATGCACATCGCAACAATTTGACTTGCTTATTGTCTCCTGTAGAGAAAAGCTTTTTAGATCACACAGATGATAGACGCAAAGCACTAAAAGAAAGGTTAGAAAAAGGCCTAGAAAAACGTACTTATGCAAATGATTATGCTTATACTGCAATCAAAACACAAGGCAAATTAGCTATAGATGCATTACATGTAGGTAGGCTCTGTATATATAGACCAAAATCCGATCAAGACAATTTGTTTGTGGGTACGAGTGAATGTAGGCATGTGTTTTTGTTTAAGAGTAAATGGACCTTTATGTTGAATGGACAAGATCCAGCAATCCCTGGAATCTATTATATTTGTGGACTAAATGCATATTACCGTCTCCCTAAGGGATGGTATGGAACATGTTATTTGGGAATAGTATTTCCAAAGATATACCAGATTGATGACTTAAAACAAATACCTAAAACGTCTGAATTACAACATCCTAGACAAAAACGAGAATCAGTGGCGGCTGTCATTGGTGATATATTTTGAGCCATAATCCCATCAGTAGGGTTATCTTGAATTCTATGAAAATTCAAAAGTTGTCTACTATTGTGGATAACATGTTGACAAATTTTAAAGGAGCTATACTCCTGATGGATACTGAACTTGCTGCAGAAAGAGCTAT
Source organism: Pleurodeles waltl (assembly GCF_031143425.1). Classification (NCBI taxonomy): domain Eukaryota; kingdom Metazoa; phylum Chordata; class Amphibia; order Caudata; family Salamandridae; genus Pleurodeles; species Pleurodeles waltl. Next base: position 791,577,123 of record NC_090448.1, read on the forward strand.
GACTCTTCAAAATCGGCTTGCTTTAGACATTCTTTTAGCAAAGAGTGGAGGTGTTTGCAAAATGCTTAATGAGCGTCATTGTTGCTCATTTATTCCAGATAACAGTAAGAAAATTTGAAACATGCTTACTAACCTTTCCAGAAATAGTACAGATTTGAAGGATCTGAAAGAACTTGGTGTTTGGGAGAAATTTGGGAAAGGAATTGCCCGAGTGGGAAGCTGGTTTACCAACATTTGGAGTGGGGTACTTGCAAAAATTATGATGGGTTTATTAATTGTTTTAATTTGTCTATTAGGATTATGGGGGCATGTAAAATTAATGACAAAATAAAAAGAAATTGGACTAAAAGAACCAGAAGAAATGAAGAAAGTGAAAGAGAGAAAATGTTCAATGAAATATGGGAAAGCTCACATAAAGGGCAAGATGTTGAAATGCGTATTATGCGCAAGGTGAAAAATTAAGATCAAAAAGAAAGATTGAGTGATGACGAGCGTCATCAGAGGAGGGACTGAGAGAGCGTAGTTTAAACATTACCTATTTTAGATGTGAAATGCTTCTATTAACAGTGCTGCATTAATAATATTCATTGAAATGTATCTTAAACGTGGAGAATTTTTCACATGCATAAACTAATATCGACTGTAAGAAATAATTGCTTATATTATGAATAATTGAAAATGTTAACACGAATAAAGATTGCATTAGAATTCATACATCTTAAGTTAGCGTGAGTCGAAAACTAGCTGTGTAGCTCTCATATTAAAGCGTATTTCTCTGTTTCTTCAGTGTGCTGACTCGCAAAAGGCCATGACCAAGCAATTGTTCTTTTCTTCGCTTATTTGCAACAATGCTAGTTTTTCTCATCCGCATGCTAGCAGCTTTAGTATAAAATTATAGACTTTGCAACAAACATGGACACTTTCAAGGACATTAAATCGCGGAAAAGAGAACTGTTGACCCGAAGTGTGTGCCAGAAAATGAAGTAACCCCGGATGTGCCACCTACGAAAAACGTCAATTATGAAGACCAATTAGAAGAATGGAAATTATCATAGAATGACAAATGCATTACTTAATGTATAATTTGATAGGTTACAGACAGTGGGGTGTAGTGATTGTCCAATAGAATTTGGGGGGAATGTATTACGAAAAAGGGATAAAAACTCATGACACAGGAGACTCGAAAGCATTAGGTAGGGAATGATATCAATTGCATCCAGAAACTCTGTCACTCTATTTGGTGATTTGAGACTTAGACAAAACCATCCTCACCCATAGACTGCCCCATTAAACTTCCTTCCTTATGAGGGAAGTGTCCCCTGCTATTCAATTAGATAGATTGACGGCGATCTAACTGATGTCCTGAAGACGAAGTCTGATCCTGTATGCTGACCTATTTCGAGGAGGGTAATTATACTGTTGCTAATGAAATTCATTTGTTTGCCTTTTCTTTCTAGGTACCAACTGCTGTGTATTTTTTATAAGAGACCTTAGTTAGATGTTTTCCAAATTGATGTTCTAAATTGTTTGCATGAAGCCCAACATGCTGATGCTAATTAGTGGCTAGATGAGGCATTCACTTGACTGACGTAGCTGACTTGACTGATGTGGTGCTATGCTGAACTAAGACATATAAGAGGTTCTATGCATTTTGACTTGTTTACTTCTTTATTACTATCTTATGTTAGTGATCATTGTATTGTTGAAACATTATTGCCGCATTATGAATTCTCTTGTTGCTTCTTGGTTTTGAAAACTAATACATATGCTATTAGATTGTAATCAATAGGGAATAAAATTCACAAAACTTCAATAAGGTGTGGTTATTCATGACTGAAAGGTCATGGTTGCGCCAAAGGTTTACTAATGACTAATGTGAAATATATTGTGGTGATATATGTTGACAGTATTATTAACATATTGATTGGTATATTAATCAGTTATCTCGTCTTACGGTGTCTCACCACTGAGTCCAAAGATTCATCGGCCTAAAACGAGTCCCGATGTGTATAAATTAACATAGAAGGACGCGTTAGCAGACCCATGGCCAGTCCCTCCCCAGGAGTTGGGGAGGAAGGCTGCTCAGTGGGTAAAAACTAGAGTATCCAAGAAAAGACATGGAGGGGGTGACCAAAAGAAAGGGGTTGTGAAAGTCCCCCCAAAAGAAAATGGTGGACAACTCTAAAAATAAAGAAACTGAGTCCTCTGTAGGCCCAAAAAAATCTGTTCAGGAGGGTGAGCCCAAAGATACCACACAAAACAAAAATGGGTACCAGGGTAAGGCCTAGAATGCCATCAAGCCATGGTGCTTTGACTGTAAGCAGACAGGTCACAGAACCTGTCCTAAAAACAAAACCACTAATGTGCCCCAGGGGTTGCCAGTGTAGCCTTAGATGGTGACACCTCAGATGAGGAGGTCCTCATAGCCTTTAACTGGAAAGTGGAACCCAAGTGGCAGTTGGAGATTGCAGAGGGAAGCAGATACTTCCACCACCTACTGGTGAATGGAATTCCAGCCACTGCCCTGAGAAGCCTGCTCAAGTCACACCATTGTGCATAAGAGGCTGGTACTCTCCATGCAAGACTAAAAGAGTAAGAGCTACCTCAGGGAAGGTTATGGATAGGCTTGTAGCTTTATTAATCCTAGAAATAGCTAGGCCCTTAGTTGGAGAAGGGTGGTAGTCAGTACAGACCTCCCCCTTGACTCTCTATTTGGAAATGACCTACCAGAGGTTGGTCGGAGCCCAACAAGGACTTGGTCCAGCCAGTCCTCTCCCAAGGATTCTGGAGGTGCTGCCCCTGCATGTAGTGCACATAGGACCCAGAAGAAAAGGAAAAGGAAGGAGAAGGAGTAGGAAAGGTGGGCATCTTTTGGGCAAAGTTCTAGGGAGTCAAAAAGATTCTGCTCCAGTAAGAAAGAGCTTCAAAGTCGGCACTGGTGAAGCCCTACCTGACCCACAAACAATCCTGACTGGTCAGGCAACTGTTAAACATGAGCTGGTGGCTCACCAGCTAACAGTAGAAAGAGTGGAAGAAGGGTGTTGTTTTGCTTTCACTAATGACCGAGCTGACAAAAATCTCTGGAATGAACTTCTTAGTTTCAAGAAGACATTTATTATTATTCCACCACGAGGTTCCTAAAAAAATGAAGGAGATTAGTAGATCGAAGGCACACGTTTAAAAATAGTCAAAGCAATGAAAGGAAAATATATCAAAGTGATTCTCAACTGCAATATACACAGCAAATATATGTGATTATATTATAGCATAATTGCAAAGCAAAGGATAAAGTAAAAATTCATCACCGTAGAGCCTGCCAAGCTCTTCATCTTTCTCATGCCAGCAAGAAGATGACCTCTGTTCAACTGCGAGAAAAAGATATCCACCCTCACGGGACAAGTGTCTGTGTCAGGCATTCGACATCTAATCCTGACCGAGGTCTCGGAAATTCGCTCGCTGCTGAGCAGGGCCACCTCTTTTATAGCTTAAACAATCATGGAAAGAGCCTTCTGAAAGGCTCTCCCCTCTCAGATGGAATATGCAAACATGATGGCTATTGTAGGTCAGAGTTGGAAGAAAAACATTGAAAATTGGCCAACCTTTCAAGGCTCCCCTTCCGAGGCTGAACTGTTCCCTGCACTGAAGAAAAACAAAAAATATGTGCTCTCTTATCATGAACTGTTGGTGTTCGGTGAGAGAAATCCAAAAAAAAAAGCTTAGTTTACAATGTGGAAAAACACAGCTCATCTGCAATGTCGCAACTGCAATGTCTAACACCATGATAAAGCCAATAGGCAGCTAAACTGAATACAAAATGTAATCTGCAACTGGTGAACACTGAACAACTAATATGTACAGTGGTGAAAGCAGTGCTTTAAATGGGCCGGTACTCACCGGTACTGAGTACCAGCACTTTTTTATTTTGAGAGGGAGAGTACCGGCATATCTGAAGAAAAACGTAATACTTTTAATTGGAGAGTACCGGCACTTCTCAGAAACAAGCAGGTACTCTATTACAGAGTACCTGCACTTCTATTTTTCCATTTAAAGCACTGGGTGAAAGACAAAGTAAGTGATCAAACCTACCTATTTTCAATTCAGGTGTTTGCTACAGGATGTAGTAACTCCCCACTCTTAAACAGCGGACAGGGCCCTGGAACCCCAAGAAGCCCATAAGTTATCCCCGTCACCTGTCAGTGAAGAGCTAAAGGTGTGGTCCTGGGCACTGACAGCTTTCAGTGACCTCTGTGGGGTGTTAGCCTTTACGGCTGCAATGTCTTTGGCATGATGGTCTGACCCCATGTCAAATAGCAAGCTAGGCCCCATGACCCTATTGGTCATGGCTGGGTTACTCAAGTTGTGGGTGACCTCTTTGGGTAAGGTGGTGTTGCCCCGGCTAAGATAGGATTAGAAGAGGTGGACATTGTTGAGGTAGGTCAGCTTCCCAAAGGAAATGACATGGACAGGGGGGTGTAAGGCAGAGTAGGCCCTGCAACCATCCAACCTGCTTCCCTGCTTTTCCTCACCTGACAGGCTAGGAAAACTCTCCTAGGTTGGGGCTGAGGCTCGTGGCCTTTTGGCTTTTGAGGTGGGGGAGGGAGGATGTACAAGGTTAGGTTCTGGTTGCAATCCCCATGCACTTTTTGCCTGGTTTTTGGATACAACTTTGACTGAAGTGCACTGGGTTCTGCTAACCAGGTCCCCAGTACCAGTGTACAAGACCTCTGGTCACTTGATTCCCATGTTACCAGCCTAGCAGCAGCTTTTGTAAGTCCCTAGTAAGTGGTACCCCTTTATCTAGGGCATAGGTACTGCACAGGGCCCCTAAGAGATGCAGCACAGCTTGTGCCACTCTAAGGGATCCAGCCCCGACCTCAAACAGACTGTCACTGCAGACTGCATGACAAAAGTGCTCCAAAAAAGTGAAAACACTACATGGCACACAGCCTGTGTGCCAAGTCTCCAAAACACTGCTTGTGATATTTGTAATTCACCCCACAGCAGGCCTCGGAGCCCTGAAGCAGGGTGTATTATATTACATGTGTGGACATATCTGCAAGAGCAGTAATGCCCCTGCTACGTCTTTGTTGATTCATATACATAGTAAGTGAACATGAAAGCCATTTTAAGTATGTGTGCTGGACACTGGTCAATATGAGTTCCCCACTACATGATGGGTTCACTGAAACTAGGGACGTTTGATATCAAACATCTCAAATTAATAAACTCTCATTGATGCTAGGGGTGGATTATTTAATACATGCACCCAGAGGGCACCTTAGAGGCGCTTCCTGAAAACCTACCAACTATGGGTGTGCTCACTGACTAGCTAGTTTGAGCGTCAGCCTGCCACCAACAGACAAGTTTCTGACCCGCAAGGATCAGAGTCTTTGCTCTCGGGAGGTTAGGAATAAAGGGCCTGATTCTAACTTTGGAGGACGGTGTTAAACCGTCCCAAAAGTGGCGGATATACCACCTACCGTATTACGAGTTCCATAGGATATAATGGACTCGTAATACGGTAGGTGGTATATCCGCCACTTTTGGGACGGTTTAACACCGTCCTCCAAAGTTAGAATCAGGCCCAAAGTCTGCTCTGGCAGGGGTGTTGCACACCCCTCCCAACAGGATGAACTGCAAATCTGAATTTCAAGGCAAGAAGCTTCAAAGGAGCCCACTGCATTTGGTGTGCAGATCTAGCCTTCCACAGAAGGGAGATGTCAATTCTCTTGCCCCAGGGCCCATATGGCACATGGACAGGTAAGAAAATTAGCTATGCAGGAGGCGTGTTGCATTTGCAGGCTGGACACATCTTTAGGGAGACCCAACTGAAATTAACACAGCCTTAAGAATTCCACTATCTTCTGTGTGATGGAATTAGGAATTCTGATACAGGGTGATGCCCACTCCCTAAAGGAAGTGGTCATCTTGGGGGAGTAGTGACCATAAGGGTAAGTGACCAATTGGCTACTACCCTTCACTCCCCTTAACCACCCCCTAAATTGAGTATTTAGGGGACCCAAAGATACCAGGAAAACAGATCTTCACTGGACACAAAAGGAGTGCACAAAGAATCCTGCTGACCCAACAACCAACGAGCACGACTTACTTGGCGCCAGCCCTGCCAGCAGCACCCAACCTTTGTGGAGCAACTGACCTCTCCTGCCGCTGCAGCCTCCAAGAAACTGGGAGAGCTGCCAGTGCTTCACAAGCTGCCAAGAAGTCCCTTGGTGCATAGGAGCTGCTTCCCTGATCTGCAGTCACTGTTTGTAATGTACGGTACACTTCCCCATTAGCCATTGGACCCTCTGAGCAATCAACAAACCAGGAGATGATTGTTTGGGGGTCAGGATGACAGCCCTGCCACTTCACTGAATTCTTGAGATGGTGACCTCACCCAGGGGGGGCTCTTGCAACAACCAAGGCTTGTTGGTGGTCTAACCAAGATTTCAACATCACCAAAGCAAACCAACCATCGAGGGACATCAGGATCCAAGAGGCCATTCAGGAGAGTGACCCCACTGCCCTGTTTCCTTCCTACACCAGTTTACCAAGACCCAGAGCAAGTCGCTGACCACCGAGACCCACCGTGTCAAAACACCTCGGCACCCGAGGCCCACAGCCCAAGTCTGAGGGAGTCAATGGTGCCCACAGGGTTCTGAGACCCTCTAAAGCTGATTCCGTTCCTGGGATTTGAACATACTGAACTCCCAGTCACAGCCTGCACCCTCTTTCTGCAGGCCCCTTCCAACTGCGAGTAACTCCAGCACCAGACATGATGCCAAAAGACACTACTGCACCCGAGCCCCCAGCCCAAGGAGAAGTGGATCAATGGTGTCAGCAAGTGCCCAAGGACCTTAGGGAGCCGCTCCCACCTTACTCCTGTGAGTTCCCTCGGACTGACCTTCCAGTCCCAGCTTGTATCAAATTCCCCACTAGACCGTTTCCCATTGAAGTGAGTAGGACACCTGACGCGGTAACACACCTCTTCACCCGGATGCCCCAGAGCCTCCCAAGGTGACCTGTTTGTGTGGCCTTGGACCCTGCCCCATACAGACCTTAAGTCCTGGAGAACAGTCCCGTAAGTCGCTGTGAAGTGTCCCAATCAATGTTCCCTGTAAGGCGCGCGCGCACCTTTCCTTCCCCCATCGCGCAGGCCCCTTTGGCAAGCGCGCACGTTGTGCTGTTATCAAATGTTCCACCATTCCTATACTTTGTGGTAGTTTAAATGCGTTATCACTTTCTAAGCCTAAATAAGCCTTTTAGAGCGATATACGTGCTCCCCTAAGGCAGATAATGCTCATATTTGAATCTGGATTGAAGTCAATGAAAACAGCGTTTAAATGCCGCGGGAGTGTTTTAAACATCATTTGGCGTACTTTAGCATACAAGCGAGCAAGTGATATTTGTCTTGGAAATTAATAGTTAATGAGCTAGGAAATGATTCAGAACAGTAGAAAGTGTGCTGTTATCAAATGTTCCACCATTCCTATACTTTGTGGTAGTTTATATGCGTTATCACTTTCTAAGCCTAAATAAGCCTTTTAGAGCAATATACGTGCTCCCCTAACAGGTCATGTCCTTGGGGTGTGCAACCAGGTCACAAAACTGCCTTGATGCCCTATTGCATGGAGCAATGATATCCCTTTTTTGCTTTAGTGTTATGGAGAGGCTAATGCCAAAGTTCTTGGCTAGTTATGCGCTGCGCGCGCGTGAATGGTCAATTTATTGGGGCACGTATCCTTGGCTGCAGCGCACAGAGACCGCACACTGCTGCACACAGTGGAAAAAAATTAGAGGGAACATTGGTCCCAATGCAGTAAATGTTTTCACCCATGGGATAAGATTAGCACACCCAAAAGGTGCACTGCCAACTTTTGAAAAGTCAAATCATCCCCCTACCACAGGGTGCACCACCAAAGGTACCTTAGGTTTATCTCCTGACTTTCCACTCACTGCCAAAGAGGAAAGGTTTTAGAGAAGCTTTTTTTGCCTCACAACACCCAGTGCCAGTAGAACAAACCGATCCTGTTTTTTATTCCCTGGAGTTCAGCTAAGGGCACTTTGCGGGCTATTGACAACAGAATGTACTGCACACTAGGGGAACCACTATACTCTTACTAGCTGCTGGCTCAGGATTTATGATTCTCTTCACCATCCCCCCTCACCCCTCCCAGCAAACATAATGTATTCTAACCACTAGCTTGATGATCTGTTCCTGGGCTTCCTTTGAAACTCCAAGTGCAGGGCACTCAACTAGTACCTGCCAGGATTTCTCCCGGGTAAGCCCTTCTGCAGCTCTGGCAGTGTCCCAGACTCTAATAGCTGGTCTGTGGTGGATGCCCTATCCTCCTCTCCATCTAGAGCAGGTATGATGGGCTTGTGCCTCCTCAAGAGTCTGCCTTGATCCGCTAACTATCCCTTCTTTGGTCTCAGGTGGAGTCTAGGATCATTCCAGATTTCTAGAGACTAACGTTCAGCCCGTGCCCGTTAGCACAGATGATGAAGTCCAAGTCATGTAGGCTTCTGGCACTGGTACTAAACCAGGTGCAATGAAATTATTGTCCCAGAGACATCTTGCACCTTGTTTCTATCTTACTCTTACATCAATCATTGCCATCTTGCCACTGACTTCTACCTAAACTCTGGCTAGCAGGTAAATCTATGTTGTCCCCATTGGCTACCATGCGTGTGTTTCTGACAACAAAGAGAATCTCTTGAGGATTAAGATACTTCTTCTAAACTACTGTCATATAAAAGCACGTCTCCCCTCAGGGCAGTGGCCTTCCTCCAATGGATACCTGTTTCCAGCACAAACCCAGTGGTATTTGGATAGATATGTACCAGGGTGTCTGGGTCTCTTTCCCAAAAGTCCATAACAACTAGGCTGAGGGGCACATTGACCTCTGGGATCCCCTTGTACCTAGTCCACACATTGATACTTTTCAAAGAATATTGTTTAACAACACTTTGCCTATGATGAGTGCAGCTTGTACTGGGTCTTTTACCTGAAATATCTCCTGTAATACTCCTTTTTGTGGCACACACAGCAAGTAACCACTTTGGGCAAGAAGGAGCCTTCCTTTCCTTCTTTGTCCTTCTGTCCCATGCGACAAATCCAATTCTGTTTTTATGTCCCGTCCTGGACCTTTGGTAATTTCCTGTTCCTTACTCTCTGCTTTGGAACCAGCCTATTGAGAGTTCCTCTCTCCCTCTGGTTTAGATCTATGCTATTCCAGCCATTCTTTATCGCTGTCAGATAACCACTTGTCCTCTGGATCCCACTCTGACATATCAGCCAGTTATTGCCTGAATGGGGGAGAACACTCATCTTTGAGCGGCTCTGCTACCATGAATTAGTTAAAAGTATGAAAATCCTTTTCTTCCTTCCTCTCACTAACACTAGTCATGCAATACACCATCAATCCAGTTCTCAAACCGAAAACTACCCTCTTCCTTGTTTTCCTTTAATCTATGAAGGTACTAAGCTATATTTAGCCCACACCATCTTATTGGAGCTTCCTTCAGTCATATAGTTCATCTGCTCAGCCATGGGAATTTTTGCAATGACTGACATGTGCAACAGGCATGTGACTAATTAAAGCATTCTACACATGACCTGAAAGCTCACTAACCATTCGAATTGGCATGCCCTTCCACAAACATGTGAACATGCTTTTTGAGAACAGCCCTGCAGAGTTGTAGCGGAACTAGCCTTTCCCAGAAGTAGTTATCTTTTCTTGCACCCTGAGGGTCTCTTTCTTCAAGGCTATCTTCTTTCACTCCAATTATCTGTCTTTTTCTTGAGATGGCCTTTTCTCATTCCTCTCTGCCTCATCCCACCTATCATTCCCTCTTCCTTTCCTCTTGTTACTGGCCAGCTAATCTCAACTCTGGATGCTAAGGGACTGAGATAGATAAATTCTGCAGCACTTCCCTCCTAGGTTTCTACCATGCTACCCTACCACAGAGATTTTTAACTGGTCTTCAACAAATCCTACAAGGATCCCTAGCCTTGTTCCAGGGAACTCTCTACCCTCCTTCCAAACACAGTTCCCTTAAGTGATTTAATGACAGGATGTGTAAATCTGCTCTCTATGACTTTGTCTGTAAATGTGCAAAGGGCCTTTGTATCTGAATGTGCAGATAAACTGTGTTTGAAGCTGAATTTGATGTTATTTTCAAGTCCGTTTGACCTGAAATCTGTATATCCTGCACCACTTGCGCCAGTCACCCCCCATGGGGTACCAAAGGGCAGGCAGGGGTCACTGCACCATTACTGTGGAAGCTGGGGATGTTTGCTTCTATTGTCCTGGGACCTGTTTTAGTATGGCTCTGCAAACTGGGCCACATACTACACCAAACTCATAGAGGAAGAAGGATGAGCATGTAATGGTTTTTCATTGAGGTAGTGTACGGGCAGAGACTTCAAGCATAACAACCATCAGACACAATAACATACCTTCTGGCCTAGTTCTTGACTTTAGAAAAAAAGAAAGTACTTTAATACTACAACAAAACTAGATACTACACACAGTAATAGAACACTATTACATACAGTGTTCTAAAACACTAACGACCAAAGTCAGCAGTTCCTATAGTTCTCACAATCACCACATTTCCCTACTACAACAGTGGCAGTTCTCACACAGCTACAGCAGTCTAGCACAGTGACTGCAGCTCCATCCCCGCTGCAACAACCTAGTAAAGCTGGAAAACTTAAGGCGAGAATTGTCTTGAGTGCTACTTCACTATTTGGCTAACATGGGTTATTAAATGCACGGATCTGCATGTCAATTCACGTTTGTACCCTGTAATGGGATTGGAATTGATACTCCTTTCAATGTACGATTTTAGCGCAAGACACAGTCTCTGAACAAGGCTTCATGTTTTACTTGTTCATGCAGATGGGACTCGGTGCTTCAATGGCTGCAATGCACCCTTTGCATCGGAAGCCTCATCTCTCACTTTGCTTTACTGAAGGAAACAGCACAGCAGGCCTAGGTCAGCAGTCATCCATCTTCAACAGTTGCAACCTCCAGCTTGTCAAGGTGTTCCTCCACTACAGTAGTGATGATGTATTTGTGTTCATGGTAGAGATGCTAAAGGGCATGCAGACCGTTATGGGATTGTTGGTGCTTCATGTAATTGCCACATGAAGTACACAGGGAGACCGAGTCGCCCATCTTGGGCTGGTGCAGGTCTTGCTCCTGAAAATGTCAGTTTCTTTTGGAAATTGCACGTTCTGTAAATACGAGAGACATGGCTGGGTTTCTCCACAAGGACGGTCTCTCCTGCAGAGCCAGGCATTCTCCTTTCCTTTCAGAATAGGCAAACAGGCTTTGAGGCTGTAGACAGACCCACAGCTTCCCCAGTAAGCTGTGCTGACTTCAGGCGATATCCACTCACTTCTGGGGTACTGGTTGAGAATTAGTCCCAGCTCAGACCAGCTCTATAAGTACTCTGCGGAGCACTCTTTTTCTTGGTCAAGAAGAACTTGGAACTGGAACGCTGTGGAATGGCTAGGATCCCACCTTTGTACTAGTTTTCCAGACAGGTGATATTTACCCACCATCCTTAATTAGTTTCACGTGGTCCCATTTCAAAACTCCCTTTCTCACTGCAATGCAGACACAGCCTTGTGCTAGGTGATGCTGCTCACAGCAAGTAGTGACAATGCCGACTGTAAACAGGAGTATACCACACCTCGGCACAATGAAGAGTAAAGACTGCACCTGGCTGTCATCAGCCTTCCTGATGTAGCAATCAAGGAAAAACAAAAGGGTAGGCCCAGCCTAGAAACTTACTTGCATTTAACAACGGAATCTCCTGACACAGTGCCTCTCTGCTACCATTCAACAAGTGCAGTGCACAGGAAGGACTAATCAGCACCCCACTAATAAAAAGTCCTCATAGGATTTCTAAGATTAGCACTTTCTTACTCACTTCGGTGTCTGGGTCTCCACCCACCAGCACCAGCAGTAAGTAATAAGTAAGCAGTACTCTAAGGTTTCACATCCTAGGGCAATGGAAACACTTTTTAAGAATGCTCAAAAAGTGTTTCCATTGCCCTAGGATGTGTGTCGGCAGAGTGTGAATTGTAAATTACGCATGCAGTGAAAGTTGACTGGATCAGAGAAGAGTGGTCATTTCTACAAGCTGGGTGAGGATAATGCTCTGTGGGAGGAAGTAAAGGAGAGGGACATACAGTGTATAAACCAAAGCATTTAGAAACCAGAAGCATACCAGAGGATTATGTGTGTTGGAGACAACAGAAGGTGTGTACGGAAATAAGGAAATCAAAGCTGTTAGAGGATTGCATGTGTGGTTAAGGAAACGAGCTTGGTCCCATATCCTAGTGGTAGCTGAAGGAACCAAAGAAATAAATGTTCAAATTTTGTAGTTTCCTGTCATTATAGGCTACATGACGATTAATATGGATAAAACCAAAGTAACCCCATTTGGGAAAGGAAACTTCAAATATAAGTGGCACCTTGTTAAAACAGAAATACAGGTAGTCAAATATAAATATCTCAGGACGTGGTTTGTGAAGAATTTGCAATGGAAAGAACATATTGATTTCCTACAGGTGAAGCACTTTCTTCAGTAAGTGGGCTAAAGAAATGCAATAAATAATATGGTGGACTACGATGTTTACAGCATACTTTGCGTCGATTCACCCTCAGTTCCACTATGGGGTCGAACTTCTGTGTGTAAATGGTAAGCTTGAGCGGGATCTTGAAGAGGGTAGATGCCTACAAAAGCTTTTGTCTTTAATACCCTATACTATGATTAAAGCCACAAGGATGAAACCGATCTAAATGCTTGGAGCTTATTAGCATATGCAGAGGTGATCAGGTTTTGGAATTGCATTGGGAATGACACCACCCTACACATTACCACACACTGTCAATGTGAGATACTGCATGGTGAGATAAACGGGGCTAAAACAGAAAAATACTTCGTGAGATAGGCAAAAGGGCTTCAACATCGTTAAATGGCGAGTTTCAAGCTCGGATATTGAAATTGGAAGTTGGAGGCCTAATTAAAATGCAAGCTCGGCAAAACAATATAAAATACCTGAATGCTAAAATCTCCACTAAGCTGCTAAAACAGTCCTGGCAAAACAGTGAGAGATTTCCATATGTACATGTCCCACCAATTGAAGTTATAAAATTTGATTGCTGAAACTTTAATTTTACTGGGTTTTCATGTAAAATTCAATCAGGTACAACAATAATTTGTTATTCTGTACACTCCACTACATAATACACGTATATAGGGTATATTTATGGTACACAGGTCAAGTAATGCTGAAATTTAGAGTTGAGGTCAACCCAGTGTTAGGGTTCACTGGCTCTAGGTGGGTAATTCTAGATAGCAACATAAATTGTAATTGTTAATTTAAAGTAACATGCATGACCCCCACAAATTCTATTACATTGTTTATGGTTTTTAACAGTTCGTAAAGCCCTACTACGCTCAATTTTGATGAAATATGGAGTTTTAAATCTAGAAGATTGAGACACTGGAATTCTAGGTCTTCAGGTGCTAAATTGCGAGGTTGAGTTGTTTGGGGTCTGGGTACCTGAGTTTGTTCGGATGCTGAGTGAGAAGGTCCAGCCTCAGGGACAGGTTCTCATGAGGGTTGACAGACAAATCCAGGAGCATGGAGTAACAGGTTTGCCTATCACAGGCGGGAGCCACTAGGATCATAGATACCCACCTCATTTTCTTGACCATATACAGAATGAGTGGGAGAGACAGAAAAACGTAAGTAAATTTCCTGGACCAGTTCATCCACTGTGAATTGCCCACGGACTGTGGATGTGGATACTGAAGGTGAAGCTTTGGCATTTTGTATTAATAGTGTTGGCAAACTGGCCAATGGTCAGTCTCAGTGTGTCCATGGGAGGAAGCATCTTTGGAGGACCGGTGGTTTCAGTTTCTATTTGAAAATTTGATTATGCCTTTTGCTTAGAAGGTCCTCAGAATCATTGTCCAGTACAAGTATTCCGCTAGCAAGTATATTTTGTGAATTGCCCAATACCAACTCTCCTGTGCTAGTGCAAACACCTGGAGAGTGTGCGTTCCCTTCTGCTTCTGGATGTAGTAAATGGGCGTCATATTGTCCACTTTAGGAAGACTGATTGTCTCCTGATGATCCTGAAAAAGGCTCTGAAGACTAGACTGAAGTCAATAACTCCAGAGACTTAATATGGCACAGCACATCTGGCGTTCTGGGGCCTGGTGTCCTGCACAGTCATGCTGCTGAGGTGGGGGTCCCTTCCCCATGAGTGAATCGTCACTTCTAGAAGACGGGAGAGAAAAGGCCTGCAAGCAACACTTTTTTAATGCTTCACCACTGGAGAGTACAGAGTCTTGCCCTTTACCAAAACAAGATCCTCCCAATCACCCTCTGCTTTGACCATTGCCTTTTGAGGCATTCGTGGAGTAGAAGCATGTGCAGCCTTTTGTGAGAACCTATGATGATGAACGATGCAGTCATCCCTATCATGTTCATCGCTAACCTTACTATAAGGAGGAAGTCCTGCCTGAAAAACAGGTAGCAGCCTTTGGAATGTCATCAACCTCACTGGATGGGGGTATGCATTCCCTGTGGCAGTGCTGACGATGAACCCTAGGAAGGTTTGAATCTGTTGAAGCAGAAGATGCAATTTTGTTCACATTGGTGGTGATCCTCAGACTGGTGAATTAGAACACCTTTATTTGAGGGTGTGCTAGAGCTTGTTGTTTGCAGATGCTCTTAATCAGCCAGTCAACTAGAAAGGAAAATACGTGAATGACGTTCTTGCGCAGGTGCACGGCCACCACACCTAATACCTTTGTGAAGAAGATCCCTTGTTCCATGTCGACTCCAAAGGGCAGTACTGTGAACTGGTAGTGTTGTCCACTTAGCACAGTGCAGAGGTACTGGTGATGAGCAAAAGGAGTGGATGAATGGGGATGTGGAAGGAGTCATCTTTCAGGTTCAATGCCAACATGAATTTGGCTTGGCATAGCAGTGAAATGACATCCTGTTTGGTGGTGATACAGAAATATTCTTAGAGAATGTAATGGTTCAGAGGCCTGAGGCTGAGAACAGATCTGAGGGACCGTCCTTCTTAAGGTCAGAAAATAGAAGGAAAACACTCCTTTGCAGTGCTATGCAGTGGTTGGGATCACCAGCCCGGAGGCACTTTTGGCAAGTAGCACATGCACCTCTTCCCTGGGCAGTCGAAGGTGTTTGCGACTGAGGACATGGTGACAGGGTAGCATGTGTGGTGAAGCAGTGTTATATTCGAAGCAGTATGACCTGTAAAACTCAAAGTACCCACTGGTCCGAGGTAATTTATTCCCACTCAGGAAAAAAAACAACTCAGCCTTCCCCCAAAAGGTGATTTGTAATCAGGAGTGTGTGATTGGGTGTCACTGTTTTGTAGCTGAGGTGCCCTGATTGGAGCCACCTCTGCTACTCCATTTACCCCTGCAGATACCCTTTGCAGAGGTCTTGGCCTGCTGTGGGTCCTGAAAGAACTGGTTCTGCTGCTGGTAGGACTGATTTGAGCCCGAGGCTGCACCTTCTGACCCCTTTTGAACTGGCTCTACTGAAAGGTGGAGCTGAGAGATTGGGGGGAACCACACCCTTTCCAATGGAAATGTTCTTTATGATTTTTTCGAGCTTCGCATCAACCTAGGGGCCAAAAAGATGCTCGCCATCAAAAGGTACTGGTAACGAGGTGCTCTAGGCACCTCCAACCCCGTATGCAGAATCAACGGAGTTGCCGCAGCAGAATTCATGTACTAATGACGCAGGCCGTGGTATCCGCTGCCTGAAGAACACATCTTATGTCCTCTGCTACAAACCCCTGTGCGTCTCTGAGAGGAGCTAGATAAACTCATCCATCTCTTCACAAGGATGCCTGTCATAGCATGAAAGGAGGCACATGGGGTTTTCTACAAGCTGAGGTAGTTCATTAACTCGTATCTCGAATGTTCAAAGTGGTACAGAGCAAGACTCACAATCAGAGAGAGCAAGCCTGATTTCACGTGTTGATGCCACCTAGTCTTGTTGAGGAGGGTGAAGGCAGGGAGTAGTTGTGCCACTAACAGTGATACCTAGGAACTTCAGATTGGGTCTACTGGGTGCTTTTTTCATTTATTGTCGCTAGAAACTTTCTCTGATGGATACCTAATGGGGTTAGAGGCTTCTCTTTTTGTAGTAATGTCTGAAAGCTTGTAGAGCCACAAACTGACATTATCTGGAAGTCTGATGAGTTTATCTTTGTTTCTCGGTCTCAATTGGTCCCCTTTAAACAACCCTTCCCTTACCCCACCTCCTGTGGTCATCATTGCCTGTCGCAGTTGCGGCCTGTGAACTTTAACCAGCAAAAATTTTGATCTGTTCAATAAGTTTCAGTCAAGCCAAGCTTACTGCCCTCCATTTCCAGGGCCAGGGTTATATATACATGTCACTGCAAATCTATTACTGGAGCAGATGCCTTAAGTCATAGTGTGCCGCAGCACACAGAATGGGGCAACAAGGATGCTTGGCTGTAATCGGTTAAAGCAGAGATAGGGCGCAGCTAAAGGAGTTCTACTATCCAGGGACTTACAGCTTGCTGTTGGTTATGAACAAGCGATAATCAGCTCATGATGGCTCTGGAGAAAGCAAAGTGGTATGGGTTGTTCACGAATCATCCCTCATGAAAGTTACAGAGCTTTGTAGTTTGTAAATAGATATGTCAGACTTCTAGACAAGTTTGATTTAACTCTCGGATTTTAAACAGGAGTTGGATCTTTAAGCAAAGACTGCAGCAGGGTCGGAATATCCGCAGCACTTGAAGGAATGTGGATCTAATTCCATAAACCCACACAGACGATACAAAGAGCATTGTATGAAAGTCCTTTGGGTACAGGAGGATAGTGGAGTTACTGGAGTCTTGCAAGCGTCATCCACACCACCTTACATCTGATGTTTTAGGCTCATACACGAGAATATGAATCTAGCCAATGCAAGGCATAGCAGCAAGTAATATCGGCCTTACATGTAGCTTGTCTGGCATCACTACAAAAGAAGCAGCTACAACAGCCAGTCTGAAGACTAAGCACCCACGGTTCTGTGAATTTACTCATTGTAGTGTTCATTGGCTATCACGCCGTGCAGTATTTCCTCAGCCAAGGAGTCATGCAGAAAAAAGGTAGGAAGAAACATCTTTAAATCTGAATTGCCTCAGTGCTTAGGAACAACGAAAGGCGAGTACTTAGCACCACCTTGTCCCGATAGAACAATGTACGATTCAGAGGTGAATAGTTTTCCAATGCACGTGGTAGAAGTAACAGACACAGAAAGGACGCATTCCAAGAGAAAAGGTTCATGATGCAAGAAGGCAAGGGGTCAAAGGGTTTGTGCATTTGCCTGGCAAGTGCCAGATCCAAATCCAAGCTCACCACAAAACTCCAGTCTATGGAAAACAAGGTCTATGAAAGGTCCACTGACAACCTAACTGGCAGCACAGACGTCTGCCCCTGCCTGGTGCTGTAAGTACAAATGGTCAAACGTATGCCGGTATTTACCAAATCTTTGGCGGACATTACATCATGCCCCATGCAATTGGGTGGAGTGATTTTCTTTGGCAAAGAGCGATATCTGAACCAAAACAATTTTGTTTTTAGACTGCACTGTGGTGGAGGGCGCACTGGTAGTAGTAAAGCAGTCCATACCCCTGGTCAAACAGGGTAAGTAGATTTCCGCAAAAAAGTAGAAACTCAAGTTGATTTCATGTTCAGGTGCAGTATTCTTAATTTCTCCATCAATAGAAAATCACTCTTTCGGGACAGTCACATATATCACGCCCTTTGAAGAAAAAGAAAACGCTTGGGAACTAGACCTACAACAAACAATCTGGGCGCACCAGACTGAGTTTCTATAGCATATAAGACATGTTTTTTTTAATCAAACATCAAGCAATCCTCCTCGAAGCCAGGACATCTGATCAGATTTCCTAATAGTCACCAAAACAGCCTTTGTTGGTCATGCCAGGGCACCAATGTCGTCAAGGACTCCTTGAAGAACTTCACACGTGAATGGAGTGGAAAGGCACATGTAGGTTGTCTGCTCTCTGGATGTGGATATTAGTAGATTATACCATGGGCGACAGCACCTTCCCACACAACCACTGCCAGACTGCAGAATCAAGTGTCCTTTCACTTTTATATTTCAGAGGTAGCCGTGGTCAATTACCATACATGATAAAAAAAGCAAAATTTCAACTGGAGTTAACTATAAATGCTGGAATACTTTTATGACCAGAAGCACAGCTTTGCACTCCAGCAAGTTTACAGGTAAGGAAGCTTCAGCTCTCCCCAGAAAGCAGAAATTGAAAGGATGCACCCCAGACTCTAGTTGGGCTTGTTCATCATCTTGGCTACACTAGACAGAAAGTACATCCCAGAACAAGGTGGAAGCATTGGCCTGTTATTTAAGAGTTAGTAAGAGAGGGCTTTTTGTTTTTTTTATAAACTGGGTGGCTATCTTGCAACTGGTGCCCAGTGCTCTGTAGTCGGAGGTGTAGAAAATGCATGAGTTGCTTGGCACAGCTAGCATCTCAGTCGGTAGTGCCCGTAATCACCGAAGCCTCTGGAACCACCATCATGACAAAGTATTGTTTTCCATAAAAAAAGTCGGAATCTGTTTGATGATTGATTCTCTCTCCTGGGGAGCAATGGTGATCTAGGACATCTTCAGTGTATTGCATCCTCCTTCACAGTACACAGGTACATTTCAGTTAGTTTACAGAGCACCCACGCCTAAAAATAGTCATGGTGCCACAGAATTCCGCCTGGCCAGCAAATTGTCAAGGAAGATGCTGTAAAGAAATGGCTCCCTGTTGCAGTTACCCCCCCACTTTTTGACTGATGCTGACTTGACTGAGAAGTGTGCTTGGACCCTGCTAACCAGGCCCCAGCACCAGTGTTCTTTCACCTAAAATGTATCATTGTCTCCACAATTGGCACAACCCTGGCACCCAGGTAAGTCCCTTGTAACTGGTACCCCTGGTACCAAGGGCCCTGATACCAGGGAAGGTCTCTAAGGGCTGCAGCATGTCTTATGCCACCCTAGGGACCCCTCACTCAGCACAGACACACTGCTTGCCAGCTTGTGTGTGCTGGTGGGGAGAAAATGACTAAGTCGACATGGCACTCCCCTCAGGGTGCCATGCCAACCTCCCACTGCCTATGGCATAGGTAAGTCACCCCTCTAACAGGCCTTACAGCCCTAAGGCAGGGTGCACTATACCACAGGTGAGGGCATAGGTGCATGAGCACTATGCCCCTACAGTGTCTAAGAAAAACCTTAGACATTGTAAGTGCAGGGTAGCCATAAGAGTATATGGTCTGGGAGTCTGTCAAAAACTCCACAGCTCCATAATGGCTACACTGAATACTTGGAAGTTTGGTACCAAACTTCTCAGAATAATAAACCCACACTGATGCCAGTGTTGGATTTATAAAAAAAATGCACACAGAGGGCATCTTAGAGGTGCCCCCTGTATTTTACCCAATTGTTCAGTGCAGGACTGACTGGTCTGTGCCAGCCTGCTGCTGAGAGACGAGTTTCTGACCCCATGTGATGAGGGCCTTTGTGTTCTCTGAGGACAGAAACAAAAGCCTGCTCTGGGTGGAGGTGCTTCACACCTCCCCCTGTCGCGCCGCGCGGTGCGGCGCGAGCCGAGAGCTCGACTTCTGCCGGGCGTTCGGCTCGGGCCGCACACCGCGTTATTAAGACGCGGCGCGCCCCCAGCCTCTCCTGCGCGTTTCGAGGCCCCAGATTTGCTTGGGGCCTCGTTCTTCCTTCTGCCTTTCACTGTCCCAGGGGTCTCTGAACCCTCTTACCTGTTTTTCTTCGTTTCTTTGTCCTTTCTTCTTTTTGCAGTCTGTTGTGTGCCTTTCTTTATGTCTTTTCCTCCTTCCCAGATTCCTGTGCTTTCCCAGCATTCCTTGTTCCCTATTCTCTATGGTTCCTCTACTATTCTGTTCTATATATTGTTTCCCTATCTAAGATGGTGTCCTTTTACTTCCTGTGGGTCACTTCCTGTTTTTTGGTATATAAGGGCTGTGTTTTTCCTCTTTCTTTGCGCTGCAACACTTTCTGCTCAGTTGGTGTCTTCGCTCCTGATTTCCTTGCCTTTTGGTTTTGGACTCAGCATTCTGTGTTTTCTGATTTTTGCTCCTTTTGGATTCCTGTTTGTTTGTTCTTGTTTTTCTCCAGGACTTTTCCTGTTTGGAGGTTTTTCCCCTTTGGAAGGGGTTTTTCCCTCTGGCGCTACTTTCTGAAGGGCACGGTCTGTTCTTGGTGTCTCCATTGCCTACAGCACCGTGGCTACCAGAAAGAGTCGCCCCTTTTTGGGCCAAAGCCGAACATTGAAGATTCACGCCACCAGATCTGCAAATTCCAGGCGCAAGCAGCACATGAGTCGTGACAGATTGCAGCGCCCAACCATTCCGACGTCCTCAAACGCCATGGATAATACAGTGGCGGCTGCTGCAGATCCGGAGCAATCTCTGTTAACCACGATTCAGCAACAAGCCCAGGAGTTGCAACAACTACGTAATGAAAATGCTGCGTTACGACAGGCTTTGGCCCACCGCACCAGTGATGTTCCGACAATCTCCGCTTCTACCCCTTGTTTCTCTGGTGAACCAACCAAGCTTCGCGAGTTCTTGGATGCTTTAACGGTGTATTTCGCCTTCCGACCTACTCAATTCTCCCACGACAGGACCAAGGTGGGTTATCTTATCAGTGCCTTATCCGGTCCAGCCTTGGCCTGGGCAACCCCGATGGTGTCCTCCGACGACCCTGTATTGTCAGACTATTCCGCCTTTGTGAGTCGCTTCAAACAAATGTTTAGCCGTCCTGGATTGGAAGCCTCCGCTGAAGAAGCCTTGTGCGACATCCAACAAGGCTCCCAAGACGTCCTGCAATATATAACCCGTTTTCGTCAGCTGGCGGCAGAGACCACTTGGGTGGAACGTACTCTGGTAACATTATTTCGTAGAGGACTCAAAGAAGAAATAAAGGATGAACTAGTGCATTCTACCAGAGCGGAAGATCTTCGTGGCCTGATGGATCAAGCACTGTCCATCGAATATCGTCTTCAGGAACGGAGATCGGAAAAGAAAAGGAGTAGAGGGTTTACCCAGCCAAGTAGCTCACGTGCATACCTGCAGCGTTCCGAGGAACCTCGCACTCCTGCTAGAGACATCGAAGGGGAACCCATGCAGGTGGATACTACCCGAGGTCCGCTCTCTGCTAGTGAACGAGAAGACAGACGCAAGAGAGGGTTGTGCCTGTATTGTGGTTCTGCTGGTCACATACTCCGTACCTGTCCAGTACGTCCGTCCAGACCTTCGGGAAACGCCACCTCCCGTCCTCTGTAAGAAGGGAGGGGACGGGATCTACAGCTATACCTTCCATCAGCTCCTTTAATGACAATACAACTGCCTTGTTCATCTTTCCTGTCCTGTTACAACTTCCTGACGGTCGTCAAGAAAAGACTATGGCATTACTAGACTGTGGTGCTAGTGGTATATACATGGACAAGACATGGGCTGCTGCTAACCTAGTTCCTACTCAAGCAAAAGAAGTACCCGAACAGGTACACACTGTGGATGGATCTTTGATATCCTCTGGTCCTGTAGACACCACTACCCTGATGTTAAGTCTACAGGTGGGAAACCATCAAGAACACATCTCCTTCGATCTTATTACGTCCCCTAACCATACCATCATTCTTGGAATTCCGTGGCTCATTAGACATAACCCATATATAAATTGGGTTACCCGGACAGTCTCTTTGTCTTCGCAATTTTGTCACGAGAACTGTTTTACTTCCGACAAGTATTGGTCTCCGAAAAGATCCTTAGCTACTGAAGGTGCCACTGGTATGTCCATTAATACGGTCCAAGGGGTCCCAGACCACTATTTGGAGTTTCAGGATATTTTCCAAAAACCGTCAAAACCTGTGCTACCTCCACATCGAGAATATGATTGTGCAATTCCATTAGAACCCGGCACAATTGTTCCTTTTGGGAGGATGTACTCCCTCACGGAACCCGAAAGGGAAGTTCTAAAGGAGTATCTGGATGAAAATATACAGAGTGGTCTTATTGTTCCATCGTCGTCTCCGGCTGGGGCCCCTCTCTTTTTTGTGCCCAAGAAGACTAAGGATCTTCGTCCGTGCCTGGATTTTCGAGGTCTGAATAAAATCACCATTAAAGATCGTTATCCTTTGCCTCTCATCAGGGACATACTGGAAGCAATCAGAGGGGCCCAACGTTTTACTAAATTGGATTTACGAGGAGCCTACCACCTTTTACGCATAAGAGAAGGCGACGAATGGAAGACAGCATTCAGGACCCCATTTGGCCATTTTGAATATAGGGTTATGCCGTTTGGTCTTACTAACGCCCCGGCAATCTTCCAGAGATTTATGGACTCAGTGTTTTCAGACCTACTTAATCAGACAGTCGTGATCTACCTAGATGACATTCTTATTTATTCTAGAAATCCTGAACTCCATACTTCCCATGTGAAACAAGTTCTTCAAAGACTTCGTGATCATCAACTATTTTGCAAACCAGAGAAATGTGAGTTCGACATAACGGAAGTCAAATATCTGGGCTATCATTTAAGTCCCACCGGCATAGCTATGGATCAAGAAAAGGTACAAGCTATCCTAGAGTGGCCTTCTCCTTCTACCATAAAAGAAACACAATGTTTCCTAGGTTTAGCAAACTTCTATCGACAATTCATTCTAGACTTTGCCAGTCAGACTAGCCACATAACTCACACCTTAAAGAAGGACAATTTAAAGAAGGGGTTTGTCTGGACTGAGGCTGCTGAAGCAGCCTTTCAAAGCTTAAAGAGAGCCTTCACCCAAGCCCCCATCTTAAGACATCCAGATACCACCAAGCAATTTATAGTAGTAACTGATGCTTCTGAGAGAGCCATCGGAGCTGTCTTACTCCAACGACAAGAGGATGATGGCCTTGAACATCCTGTTTTCTATTTGTCTCATATCCTTTCCACAGCTGAACAACATTATTCCGTACTTGAAAGGGAATTATTGGCTCTGAAAACAGCCTGCCTTGAGTGGAGGCAGTTTCTGATGGGTTCCAAGGAACCATTTGAGGTGAGGACAGACCACCGTAATTTACAATGTTTAAGAAATTTTGTATGCCAGAATAGTCGTCAGGCCCGCTGGGCCTTTTTCTTCAGTCAGTACGATTTTTATATTACATATATTCCAGGATCTCAAAACATTCTGGCTGATGCTCTGTCTCGCCGATATCCAGAGTGTTCTCCTTCCTCATCCCAGTATCTTCTAGAACCCAGTAAGATCATTGGAGTGGCTCAGTCTTTCCTGGAAGAAGTACAACAAGAATACGCCAACCTATCGGACCATGACATAGAAGAACTAAGACCATTATTGTACAAGAAACAAGGATATTTTTATTACCAAGACCTGATATTCCTCCCTACAAACAAGGTGCAAAAGAAAGCATTACAAATGTGCCATGATTCCCCTGTAGCTGGTCACAGAGGCATCAAAGCCACACAAGAACTACTTTCACGATTTTTTTGGTGGCCTACCTGGAAACTGGATGTGGAAAGATACGTTCAGGCCTGTCCCATATGTGCCCAAGTCAAAATACCTCACACCAGACCGGCAGGATTACTACAACCTTTGCCTGTTCCATCGGCCCCATGGCATACTATCTCTACTGATTTTATGTGTTCGCTCCCACCATCAGCAGGAAACCGGGTTATCATGGTCACAGTGGATTCTTTCACAAAGATGGCTCATTTCACTGGCCTAAAAAAGCTGCCTACTTCCCAAGAACTAAGTCAAATATTCATAGATCATGTCTTCCGTCTCCATGGACTTCCACATACCATAATCTCTGATAGAGGACCTCAGTACATCTCCCGATTTTGGAAGCATTTTTGTAAAACACTGAATATGAATAGAGCCCTGTCTTCAGGGTTCCATCCTCAGACCAACGGACAGACTGAGCGTCTGAACCAAGGACTAGAGCAATATCTTCGATGCTTTTGCAATTCTACCCAAAGTAACTGGAGCACTTACCTCTCTTTAGCTGACTTTTCCTACAATAACTCAGTCCATAGTGCCTCCAAGGTCACTCCCTTTTTCTGTTCCTATGGTTTTCATCCTACCTCTTTCCCTACTTCTCCACAATCCAACTCTCCTCTACCTGCTATTAACTATTTCTCCAAACGCCTTCTCCAACTCCATAAACTAATTCGATCTAATTTGTTACATACCAAGAGGTATATGAAGAAGGCTGCAGACAAGAGACGTACAACCAATCCAAATTATCATCTGCAAGATAAAGTCTGGCTCTCCTCCAAATTCTTGCCCTCACGTCTCTCTCAAAACAAGTTCACACCTCGTTACTATGGGCCTTTCCGTATTCTCCAGTTGGTCAATCCTGTCACTGTCCGTCTTCACTTACCCCATACATGGAAGATCCATCCGGTTTTTCATGATTCTCAGCTTAAACCTTATGTGCCTGATCCTTACTCACGTCAGTTTCCTTGTCCACCTCCTGTCCTTGTGAATGATGCTCCTGAATATGAAGTGCAGGAAATCTGTGACTCTCGTCTTTTTCATAAACGACTTCAGTATCTGATTCATTGGAAGGGTTATCCTCTCAGTGAATGTTCATGGGAAGATGCCTCTTCCGTTCACGCTCCTCTCCTGACTCAACGCTTTCACTGTTTATTCCCTCTTAAACCTGGGCCTTCGGGAGGGGGACCTACTGTCGCGCCGCGCGGTGCGGCGCGAGCCGAGAGCTCGACTTCTGCCGGGCGTTCGGCTCGGGCCGCACACCGCGTTATTAAGACGCGGCGCGCCCCCAGCCTCTCCTGCGCGTTTCGAGGCCCCAGATTTGCTTGGGGCCTCGTTCTTCCTTCTGCCTTTCACTGTCCCAGGGGTCTCTGAACCCTCTTACCTGTTTTTCTTCGTTTCTTTGTCCTTTCTTCTTTTTGCAGTCTGTTGTGTGCCTTTCTTTATGTCTTTTCCTCCTTCCCAGATTCCTGTGCTTTCCCAGCATTCCTTGTTCCCTATTCTCTATGGTTCCTCTACTATTCTGTTCTATATATTGTTTCCCTATCTAAGATGGTGTCCTTTTACTTCCTGTGGGTCACTTCCTGTTTTTTGGTATATAAGGGCTGTGTTTTTCCTCTTTCTTTGCGCTGCAACACTTTCTGCTCAGTTGGTGTCTTCGCTCCTGATTTCCTTGCCTTTTGGTTTTGGACTCAGCATTCTGTGTTTTCTGATTTTTGCTCCTTTTGGATTCCTGTTTGTTTGTTCTTGTTTTTCTCCAGGACTTTTCCTGTTTGGAGGTTTTTCCCCTTTGGAAGGGGTTTTTCCCTCTGGCGCTACTTTCTGAAGGGCACGGTCTGTTCTTGGTGTCTCCATTGCCTACAGCACCGTGGCTACCAGAAAGAGTCGCCCCTTTTTGGGCCAAAGCCGAACATTGAAGATTCACGCCACCAGATCTGCAAATTCCAGGCGCAAGCAGCACGTGAGTCGTGACACCCCCCTGCAGGGACTGTAACACCTAGCAGTGAGCTTCAAAGGCTCAGGCTTCGTGTTACAATGCCCCAGGGCACTCCAGCTAGTGGAGATGCCCGCCCCCTGGACACAGCCCCCACTTTTGGCGGCAAGTCCAGGAGAGATAATGAGAAAAACAAGGAGGAGTCACTGGCCAGTCAGGACAGCCCCTAAGGTGTCCTGAGCTGAGGTGACTCTGACTTTTAGAAATCGTCCATCTTGCAGATGGAGGATTCCCCCAATAGGAATAGGGATGTGCCCCCCTCCCCTCAGGGAGGAGGCACAAAGAGGGTGAAGCCACCCTCAAGGACAGTAGCCATCGGCTAATGCCCTCCCAGACCTAAACACACCCCTAAATCGAGTATTTATGGGCTCCAGAACCAAGCAAGATAGATTCCTGCAACCTAAGAAGAAGAGGACTGCTAAGCTGAAAAACCCTGCAGAGAAGACGGAGACACCAACTGCTTTGGCCCCAGCTCTACCGGCCTGTCTCCCCCCTTCTGAAGACACTGCTCCAGCGACGCTTTCCCCAGGGACCAGCGACCTCTGAATCCTCAGAGGACTGCCCTGCTCTAGAAGGACCAAGAACTCCCGAGGACAGCGGCCCTGTTCACCAAAGACTGCAACTTTGAAACAAAGCAGCAACTTTGAAACAACTTGCGTTTCCCTCCGGAAGCGTGAGACTTGCTACTCTGCACCCGACGCCCCCGGCTTGTGGAGAACAAACACTTCAGGGAGGACTCCCCGGCAACTGAGAGACCGTGAGTAGCCAGAGTTGCCCCCCCTGACCCCCCACAGCGACGCCTGCAGAGGGAATCCCGAGGCCACCCCTGACCGCGACTGCCTGCTCCTCAGATCCCGACGCCTGGTAAAGACTCTGCACCCACAGCCCCTAGGACCTGAAGGATCCGAACTCCAGTGCAGGAGTGACCCCCAGGAGGCCCTCTCCCTTGCCCAGGTGGTGGCTACCCCGAGGAGCCCCCCCCTTGCCTGCCTGCATCGCTGAAGAGACCCCTTGGTCTCACATTGATTTCAATTACAAACCCGACGCTTGTTTGCACACTGCACCCGGCCGCCCCCGCGCTGCTGAGGGTGTACTTTTTATGCTGATTTGTGTCCCCCCCGGTGCCCTACAAAACCCCCCTGGCCTGCCCTCCGAAGACGCGGGTACTTACCTGCTGGCAGACTGGAACCGGGGCACCCCCTTCTCCATTGAAGCCTATGCGTTTTGGGCACTACTTTGACCTCTGCACCTGACCGGCCCTGAGCTGCTGGTGTGGTAACTTTGGGGTTGCTCTGAACCCCCAACAGTGGGCTACCTTGGACCCAAACTTGAACCCCGTAGGTGGTTTACTTACCTGCAAAAACTAACAAACTCTTACTCCCCCCAGGAACTGTTGAAAATTGCACTGTGTCTAGTTTTAAAATAGCTATATGTGATTTATGTGAAGACTGTATATGCTATTTTGATTATCCAAAGTTCCTAAAGTACCTACCTGCAATACCTTTCATTTAAAGTATTAAATGTAAAATTTGAACCTGTGGTTCTTAAAATAAACTAAGAAAATATATTTTTCTATACAAAAACCTATTGGCCTGGAATTGTCTTTGAGTGTGTGTTCCTCATTTATTGCTTGTGTATGTACAACAAATGCTTAACACTACTCCTTTGATAAGCCTACTGCTCGACCACACTACCACAAAATAGAGGATTAATATTATCTCTTTTTGCCACTATCTTATCTCTAAGGGGAACCCTTGGACTCTGTGCATACTATTCCTTACTTTGAAATAGTGCATACAGAGCCAACTTCCTACATTGGTGGATCAACGGTGGGGTACAAGACTTTGCATTTGCTGGACTACTCAGCCAATACCTGATCACACGACTAAATTCCAAAAATTGTCATTAGCAACAGATTTTTGAAATTTGAGCTATTTTTCTACATTTTTAAAAGTCCTGCTAGGGCCTTGTGTTTGTCACTGTTAGCATTTCTTTTAGAGTTTAAAAGTTTTGTGAAAGTTTGAATTAAGTTCTAGAGATAGTTTTAGATTCTTAAAAAGTATTCCAACTTTTAGAAACATAGGTGGTGATTCTAACCCTGGCGGTCGGTGATAAAGCGGCGGCCAAAACGCCAACAGGCCGGCGGTCCAAAAAATGGAATTCTGACCCTGGCGGGAACCGCCAACACAGCCCGCCACATTAACACTCCGACCGCCACGGCGGGACCGACAAACAGCGCGGCGGTCACCGCCAACAGCCAGGCGGCAGACAATGTACCGCCCACACTATCATGACCCACCAATCCGCCAACTTTTCCGGGGCGGGAGCCCCGCCGATAAAAACACGGCGGAAACAGACTACGAATGTGAAAACGCTCACCTCTACGCACTCCACGAGTACGGAGGACAGCATGGAACCCGAATTGAACATCATACCTGCTCTCGTCTACCTGCTCATCTACCACGAGTACGAACTCCGGCGCAGACGTCAACGGTGAGTACAGCACCTACGACACACGGGAGGGGGGAGGACGAAAGGTTACGGGCACACACATATGCAAACCCCCCCCCAATATGTACACACCAATGCAGAGCAACAAGTCACAGTGACACCAACCAAACCCCCGTAAAAAATGCAATGACATGTCAAAATTGTCAATAAATATTTATGTCCAAAATAGCCTCCGATAAGTATTGGTCAACTAGCCAGAATATTTACATTTATAAAGTCAATATACACAGCGGTGGACAACTGCAGAAATCAGTCCTGCACATATTACGTAGTAACGATTTGTCCGTGGGCCAAAGTGTAGCAACACAAGGGCAAAGCCCACACACGAGACCTGAGTCCTTTGGAGAGAACACTGCAGGGGCATCTGATGACAAAACTACAGGCACCTCAGGTGGAAGGGAAGGGGGGGCACCTCAGCCACATGAGTCCACGACGCAAGACCCACGAAGGGGCCACCATGCCCACTGCCATATCCTGGGGAGTGCTTGACAGGAAGGGCCCAGCGGAGCGGTGCCTGAGACGGCGGGGCCCAGCGGAGCGGTGCTTGAGACTGCGGGGCCCAGCGGAGCGGTGCTTGACAGGAAGGGCCCAGCGGAGCGGTGCTTGACAGGAGGGGCCCAGCGGAGCGGTGCTTGACAGGAGGGGCCCAGCGGAGCGGTGCTTGAGACGGCGGGGCCCAGCGGAGCGGTGCTTGAGACGGCGGGGCCCAGCGGAGCGGTGCTTGACAGGAAGGGCCCAGCGGAGCGGTGCTTGACAGGAAGGGCCCAGCGGAGCGGTGCTTGAGACGGCAGGGCCCAGCGGAGCGGTGCTTGAGACGGCGGGGCCCAGCGGAGCGGAGCTTGACAGGAAGGGCCCAGCGGAGCGGTGCTTGACAGGAAGGGCCCAGCGGAGCGGTGCTTGACAGGAGGGGCCCAGCGGAGCGGTGCTTGAGACGGCGGGGCCCAGCGGAGCGGTGCTTGACAGGAGGGGCCCAGCGGAGCGGTGCTTGAGACGGCGGGGCCCAGCGGAGCGGTGCTTGACAGGAGGGGCCCAGCGGAGCGGTGCTTGAGACGGCGGGGCCCAGCGGAGCGGTGCTTGAGACGGCGGGGCCCAGCGGAGCGGTGCTTGACAGGAAGGGCCCAGCGGAGCGGTGCTTGACAGGAGGGGCCCAGCGGAGTGGTGCTTGACAGGAGGGGCCCAGCGGAGCGGTGCTTGAGACGGCGGGGCCCAGCGGAGCGGTGCTTGACAGGAAGGGCCCAGCGGAGTGGTGCTTGACAGGAGGGGCCCAGCGGAGCGGTGCTTGACAGGAGGGGCCCAGCGGAGCGGTGCTTGAGACGGCGGGGCCCAGCGGAGCGGTGCTTGACAGGAAGGGCCCAGCGGAGCGGTGCTTGACAGGAGGGGCCCAGCGGAGCGGTGCTTGACAGGAGGGGCCCAGCGGAGCGGTGCTTGAGACGGCGGGGCCCAGCGGAGCGGTGCTTGAGACGGCGGGGCCCAGCGGAGCGGTGCTTGAGACGGCGGGGCCCAGCGGAGCGGTGCTTGAGACGGCGGGGCCCTGTTCAGCGGTGCTCTTCTGCACGGCGGGGCCCTGTTCAGCGGTGCTCTTCTGCACGGCGGGGCCCTGTTCAGCGGTGCCTGTCTTCACGGCGGGGCCCTGTTCAGCGGTGCTCTTCTGCACGGCGGGCCCTGTTCAGCGGTGCCTGTCTTCACGGCGGGGCCCTGTTCAGCGGTGCCTGTCTTCACGGCGGGGCCCTGTTCAGCGGTGCCTGTCTTCACGGCGGGCCCTGTTCAGCGGTGCTCTTCTGCACGGCGGTGCCCTCTTCAGCGGTCCTCTTCCAGGAAGTCTAGGGAGCCAGACCTGGGCTGGACACCCTGATCACTCGCCCTCCGAATGTGCAGTGGCAGGCCCCTTCGGGGACGGAGTCCTGGGCCCTTTGCTGTCGTCCCTTGCAGGCGGGATGGGGCTTGCGGGGCCCTCCAGCTCTGCGCTCCTGATGGATGACCTCTCCGCCCTGCTGCCCTTTCGCTCCTTAGATGGGGCTCTCGAGCCCTTGCCTCCCCTGGCTGTTGTGGCAGGTGAAGTGGCCGTTGTTGGCTCCTTGGGGGCAGCCGTCTCAGTCCTCTCACGGCGGCCCTTCACTTTACGTGTCCTCTTGCCTGGGGGTGGGCTGGATGTCCCCTTGCTGCTCAGTGAAGTGTCACTGCCGCCAAAGGGTGGACTCCAGAAGCCATGCACCACTTGGACCCTCGATGCTGGGCTGGTGGTGGCTGAGGTGCTCTTGGGACTCTTAACCGATGGAGGGGGTGGGTCAGGGGAGGGAAAGAGGTTAAGATTAGAGAGGTAACATTTCTTAGGACCAAGGTAAAGGGTAGGAGTAGTGGTGATGGAAGTGGAGGAAGAGGATGTGGTTGTAGGAGAGTCAGGTGTGCTGTCTTTGGGTGCAGGTGACTGAGGCATAGGCTGTCGTGAGGTGGTTGGCTGTTGTTTGGGTGTCTGCCTGCGTTTATGTGTCTTGGAAGAGGGGGTGACAGACACAGTGGGAGAGGACACAGGGGACGTGTAGATGGCAGTGGGGTTGGTGACTGCACGTGTGAGGACTGTAGTGGAGGGTGTGCTGGTGATGGAAGCACTGGCTGATGGTGGTGTGCATGCAGGTGTGAGTGTAGACGTCACAGGGAGGGAGGAGGGAGACGAGGAGGAGGGGGGCACAGAGGTGGTAGTGACTGTTGGAATGTCTGCATCTGGGTGTTGCTGGGGTGAATGCTTGTGTGTCCTGTGGTGCTTGTGTCTGGATGATCTGGCCTTGGGTGTTGAGGTGTGTGCAGGCTGGTCTGATGGTGTGGATGGGATAGGCTGAGGGACAGGAGACAGAGAAAGGGTGGAGGCAGTTAGAAGAGGGAGGCTGGAGACAGGGACAATGGCTGCCGTCAGTGCTGAGGCCAGAGCAGTGAACGATCGTTGATGGGCAGCCTGACCCGAATGAATGCCCTCCAGGTAGGCATTGCTCCGATGCACCTCCCTTTCCACCCCCTGGATGGCATTCAAAAGGGTAGTCTGCCCAACAATGAGCGTCCTCACGAGGTCAATGAGCTCCGCACTGAGGGCAGCAGGGGTAACTGGGGCAGGGGCTGAGGTGCCTGGGGCGAAGGAGACGCCCGCCTTCCTGGGCGAGCGGGCACGGAGCGAAGGCTGAGGGGCTGCTGGGAGGGCAGAGCTGGAGCGCTGGGTGGCGGCTGTACCTGTGGAGGCGGGGGGCCTGGATGTTGCCGCCCCCGCTAGTGAGCCCCCAAACGAGGACGTGTCCGTGTCGCTGGTGTCTTCACCGGTCCCCGTTGTGGTGCTCCCCTCGCCCTCCGGATCACTGGTGCCCTCGGTGTCTGTTCCAGTGCCCACCGGGGCAATGTGACTTGCAGCTCCCTCGTGCTCCGACGCCAATTCTCCTCCGCCTGATGATGCTGATGCACAAGAAGACAAAGAATAAGGGTGAGGGGATAAATAATACAAAGTTGAGTGTATGCCTTGTCAATACCGTTGGCGGAGAGGACAGACACAGGTGCCTCATGCACTATGCCGCGAAATTGGGGTACACTACTCAGTACTTCTGACTAAGCCAACAGGTCTAGGGACAACAGACGCGCACATGGGTGATGCAGGACCATGGATAGCTGTACTTGGCACCCTACAGAGGTGGGGGGCGGGGGCACAGGGCCATGTCTAAGGGAGGGGACTACACTACAGAAAGCGCCCTGGCCTAGTGTCACCCACGGCCCTCCTCCCCCACCCAGACGCCTCAACTGCGCTTAAGGATAGCAGAATGTGCAGGTACTCACCCCCTTGTGTCTGCTGTGATGTCCTCAAGCGCCCATCCAAATCAGGGTAGGCCACCGCCAGGATCCGGGACATCAGGGGGGTCAGGGTACGACTGGCATCCCTCCTAGGTCGGGAGGCCATCCCCAGCAGTGACTCGGCGGTCTTTCGGGTTCCGCAGCGGATGTCCTCCCACCTCTTCCGGCAGTGGGTGCCCCGTCTGGTGTAGACCCCCAGGGCCCGGACTTCCTTGGCGATGGCACGCCAAATGTCGATTTTCTGATGGGCGCTCACCTGTTAGACATGTACAGGGTGGGAAAGAGAAAACGTGAATTTTCGGCATGTTTGGAGTACATGCCCCCCCCTCCCCAACCTTGCCATGTGGCCCATTCTCTCATCTGTCGTGCGTTGCAGTCCTCATTTTCTCCCCACCCCAACAACTTACATCCACCCCACTCCACACAGCCATAACCCATTCAATGTGCACTCAGTGTACTCACCTGTTGGTCTGGAGGACCGTAGAGTAGCGCATACTGGGGGAGGACCCCATCCACTAGTTTCTCCAACTCTTCAGACGTGAAGGCAGGGGCCCTTTCCCCAGTCGCAGCAGCCATTGTCACTTCCAGACCGAGGTCACAGCAGCACTTGCAGTATAGGTCCTCTCCTGTGGATGATCAGGTATCGAGTGATTAGGCAGATAGAAAATGGCGGTCACGGCCGCGGCGGTGCGTACCGCGACCGCCGGCGCACATCATCATTGGCTCCTGAATCCCATAGGGTTCAATGTTAACCAATGCGGGTTCGTATAGCGGTCTTCGACCGCCTACCGCCACGGTGTGCCACGCCAGCGCATTGACCTCACATCCCATTGTCCCACTTCACCGGTCAGGCAGCCGCCATTTCAAGGGCCCACATGGCTTAATTTCAACTGCGTCACACAGGCCTAGGCCTTGCATTGCCACACATCCAAACATAGCCATCCATACCTTTTCGTGTACTGTGCATGCAGTGGTGAACGTACCTGTGACTTGCTTGACTCTGTGCTCCATGTTGTCCTTCCTAGGCACCGTCCGCTGGGACTTGCGAGGAGAAGGATGAATCCTCGCGTGTACCGCCCGCTGGTGGACCTGTCGACAATGGAAGAACGCCACATCATACTACGATACCGGCTTGACCGAGCCAATATACATGAACTGTGTGCCCAGCTGGAGCCAGACCGGATGTCCCCCATCCGCCAACCCACAGGAATTCCCCCTCTAGTGCAGGTTCTGTCAGTCCTCCATTTTTTGGCAAGTGGCTCATTCCAGACAACAGTGGCCATGTCATCTGGAATGTCTCAGCCTATGTTTTCAAAAATCTTGTCTAGAGTGTTGTCTGCCCTGACGAAACACATGCGGCGCTACATTGTATTCCCTGAGGAGGTTGATTTGGCCACTGTGAAGGGTGATTTTTATGCCCTTGTACATATCCCCAACATAACTGGTGCCATTGATGGGACCCATGTGGCTTTAGTACCCCCAAAAGACGATGAGCAGGTGTACAGAAACAGCAAAAGTTACCATTCGATGAACGTCCAGGTGGTCTGTTTGGCTGACCAGTACATCTCCCATGTGAATGCCATGTTCCCTGGGTCAGTGCATGACGCGTATGTGATGCGAAATAGCAGCATCCCTTATGTGATGGAACAGCTACAGAGATAACGTGTGTGGCTAATTGCTGACTCTGGTTACCCCAACCTGCCTTGGCTATTGACCCCAGTGAGGATTTCCCGGACCAGGGCAGAGGAACGGTACAATGAGGCCCATGGGCGAACTAGGAGGGTCATTGAAAGAACCTTTGGCCTCCTGAAGGCCAGGTTTAGGTGCCTACATATGACAGGGGGATCCCTGATGTACTCACCAAAGAAGGTGTGCCAGATCATCGTGGCCTGCTGTATGCTTCACAATCTGGCATTGCGACGTCAGGTGCCCTTCCTGCAGGAGGATGGTCCAGATGGTGGTGTTGAAGCAGCTGTGGAGCCTGTGGAGAGTGAAGAGGAGGAAGACGAAGAGGACGACCCAGACAACAGGGACAGAGTTATCCTACAGTATTTTCAGTAGCACACAGGTAGGAATCTCCCACGCCATTTACCATTTAGTGAATGCCCCCTGCATCTTTACTTTGTGTATTGCCCTCCAGTTCTTTTAACCTGAAGTTTACTTTTCCCTTCCCTTTTCAGTGCTGTATGACCCACTGCGTGACTTCTGCCTGGTTAGCCCATGGACTAATGCTTATTGACATCGGTATGTTGTCCACACATATATAACAGAACATTATTGATAAGTAATGTGTTATACATTTGTAAATAATACAGGCTGACTCCAGAATGATTTATGTGCAATGAGTGATTTATTTTTAGTGCTATATTTTGGTACATGATATTAAACGGTGAAGGGTGAGGGTGGAGTTATGTCCATGGCAGAGTCCATTTCTCGGTCGCACAGGTGTATTGTTCATATGGCAGTGGAAGGATGGAGCAGGGGCAGTTCAAGGTTGGACAGGGTGACACTGTGGGACAGTGGAATGACATCCGGGGGGATATTAGACTGGCGGGGGTCCTGGCATCCTACTCTGTCTTCCTTTGAGATCTCAGGTTCCTCTTGCGGGGTGGTTGTTCTTCAGCAGGAGGTGGGGTTCTGGTGGCCCGTTGTTCTGTGGGGGCCTCCTGACCACTAGCGCCGGCGGAGATGGTAGGCTGTTCCTGGCTAGTGACAGGGGCCCTTTGCGGTGCCACATGGTCCCGCAATGTGGTTTCAATGCGGTTTAGGGCCTGGACTATGGTCCCCATTGCGGTAGCGATGGCCCGGAGTTCATTGCTGAACCCCATGTTCCGTTCCTCCCGCTGTGCCTGGATCTCGGTGAACCTGGCCAGTACCGTCGCCATCGTCTCCTGGGAGTGATGATACGCTCCCATGATGGTGGTGAGGGCCTCTTGGAGAGTCGGTTCCCTGGGCCTGTCCTCCCCCCCCCTGTCGCACAGCAGCCCTCCCAGTTGCCCTGTTTCCCCGGGCCTCTGTCCCCTGGACGGTGTGCCCACTACCACTGCCCCCAGGTCCCTGTTGTTGTTGGGGTGTTGGGTCAGCCTGGGTGCCCTGTAGTGGCGGACACACCGCTGATTGACGCGTCCGCGGGACAGAGGCATGGGCCCGCTGGGTGGGAGCTGTGCTGGTGTTCCCAGGGGGGTTTGGGTCTGCTGTGGCCTGTGTGTGGGGAACCGACTGTCCAGAGGTCCCCGATGGTCCGGGCTGGTCGTCAGGTTCTAGGTCGACAGAGCTGCTGTCCTCGCTGGGGGCCTGTTCTGGGGGTGGGATGGACATCTCTGGACCCTCCGTGGCGGTGTGTTGTCGTTCGGGCCCTGCAGGGGTAAAGGAGTATGGTTATTGTTTCTGTGTGTGCCATGGCGTGCATTTTGGGTGCCCTTGTCCCCCAGTGCTGGCATTCCCTTGTGGGAGGTGTTGTGAGGGTTTGGGGGGGGGTGTATGGGTATGTGCAATGGTCATGCTTTGGTGTGGCTGTCTATGGTTTGTGTTGGCATTCAGGGGTTGGTGTTGTTTGGGGTGGGTTGTGCTGGTGAGACATTGGCAGGGAGGTTATGTGCTGGGGGGTGAGATTGGGGGTGAGGGGGGGGGTTGGCATGCTGGTGTTTGGGGGGGGGTGAAGTGGTTGAGATTCTACTTACCATAGTCCATTCCTCCTTGTACTCCAGCGAGGCCATCAGGATGCAGGATGTTTACCACCTCTTGCTCCCATGCTGTGAATTGGGGTGGGGTGGGTGGGGGTCCGCCGCCAGTCTTCTGCACAGCGATGTTGTGCCTGGAGATCATCGAGCGCACCTTCCCCCGTAGGTCGTTCCATCGCTTTCTTATATCTTCCCGATTTCTGGGATGCTGTCCCACAGCGTTGACCCTGTCTACGATCCTTTGCCATAGTTCAGCCTTCCTTGCTATGGTGGTGTGCTGCACCTGTGTGCCGAAGAGCTGGGGCTCAACCCTCATGATTTCCTCAACCATGACCCGGAGTTCTTGGTCCGAAAACCTTGGGTGTCTTTGGGGTGCCATGGGGTGGTGTGGATGAGGTGTGGGGTGGTGTTTGTGGTGATGTGCGTGGTGATATGTGGTGATGTATGCGTAGATGTGGTGTGGGTGATGAAGTTGTGTTCCTGTGTGTGTTGGGGTTTTCTAATGCTGTGCTCGCTATCGCTATCTCTCGCTCTCGCTCTCGCCTTCGCTCCGATTTCCAACTAGTGGGGGTTTGTGGGTGATGTGGGTGTGTGTTTTATAGTTGATTGGATGTGTGGGAGCGTTGTTTGTATGTGTGTCAGGTGTGCGTATTTCAAATTGTCCAATGTGGCAGTGTTTAGGAGCTGTGTGTGTATTTTGAGCGCGGCGGTGTGTACCGCCAATGGAATACCGCGGTTGAAAGACTGCCGCGTGGATTCGTGGGGCAGAATGGCATGGGCGTGTTTGTGTTGGCGTGACGGTGGAGGTTTGGTCATCTCCAGTTTTCCGCAGCCCGCTGATGTGGCGGCCTTCCCTGGATGTCGGATTTTTGGCGGTTTCACAGTTGGTGGTCAGAATGACCGTGGCGGTCTACCGCGGCCGCGGCGGTAGTATGGCGGACTTCTGACCGGCAGTAAGGGCCTTTTACCGCCGAGGTCAGAATGACCCCCATAATGTCTAATGCAGAAGAGAATGAGATGGAACTCGACATCACCCCTTACCTCCATCTTAAGATGAGGGAGCTAAGGTCTCTCTGCAAAATAAAAAAAATACCAGTTGGCCTAAGACCTTCCAAAATACAGCTCCAGGAGCTGCTGGCAGAGTTTGAGAAAGCCAACCCCTCTGAGGATGACCTCCCAGAGGATGAAGCTAGTGACTTGGAGGAGACCCCCCCCCCTCCAGTCCTACTTAGGGAGAACAGGGTCCCTCAAACCCTGACTCCAACTGTGATAGTCAGAGATGCTGCTTCCCTCACAGGAGGGTCCAGCACCTCTGTAATCACTGAGGATAGCCTCAGTGAAGATGACCTCCTGCTAGCCAGGATGGCCAAAAGATTGGCTTTAGAGAGACAGCTCCTAGCCATAGAAAGGGAAAGACAAGAGATGGGTTTTGGTCCCATCCATGGTGGCAGCAACATAAATAGGGTCAGAGATTCTCCTGACATGTTGAAAATCCCTAAAGGGATTGTAACTAAATATGAAGATGGTGATGACATCACCAAATGGTTCACAGCTTTTGAGAAGGCTTGTGCAACCAGAAAAGGGAACAGATCTCACTGGGGTATTCTCCTTTGGGAAATGTTCACTGGAAAGTGTAGGGATAGACTCCTCACACTCTCTGGAAAAGATGCACAATCCTATGACCTCATGAAGGCTACCCTGATTGAGGGCTTTGGATTCTCCACTGAGGAGTTTAGAATTAGGTTCAGGGGGGCTCAAAAATCCTCGAGCCAGACCTGGGTTGATTTTGTAGACTACTCAGTGAAAACACTTGATGGTTGGGTAACTGGAAATGAAGTGCATGACTATGTTGGGCTTTATAATTTGTTTATGAAATAACACATTTTAAGTAACTGCTTCAATGAAAAGTTGCATCAGTATCTGGTAGACCTAGGTCCAATTTCTCCCCAAGAATTGGGAAAGAAGGCAGACCACTGGGTCAAGACTAGGGTAACCAAAACTTCCACTGGGGGTGACCAAAAGAAAGGGGTTACAAAGCCTCCCCAGGAGAAAGAGGGTGACACTAGAAACAAAGAAAAAGAGTCCTCTGTGGGCCCCCAAAAACCAGACCAGGTGGGTGGGCCCCGAGACACAACCCAAAACAAAGGTGGGTACCAGGGTAAGAACTGGGATGCCACTAAGGCATGGTGCCAAAACTGTAGACAGACAGGGCACCACACCAAGGACACTTCTTGTCCCAAAACCAAACCCCCTAGCAAAATCCCAGGGGTGACCAGTGTAGTTATTGGGGATGACTCCTCAGATGAGTAGGTCTTCATAGCCTTCAACTGGAAAAAGGGCCCAACAGGTGAGTTGGAGATTCCAGAGGGAAGTAGACACTTCCACCACCTACTGGTGAATGGAATCCCAGCCACTGCCCTGAGAGACACTTGTGCCAGTCACACTATTGTGCATGACAGGCTGGTGTTCTCAAACCAGTACATCCCAGGTGAGAATGCCAAAGTAACAGTTAGCCCAGACAGGGTCACTGATAGGCCTGTGGCTTTTATGCCCATAGAAGTGGGTGGGACTTTTAGCTGGAGAAGGGTGGTAGTCAGTACAGACCTCCCCCTTAATTGTCTCCTTGGAAATGACTACCCAGAGGTTAGTCAGAGCCCAAGAGAGGAACTGGTCGAGTGCCAGTCTTCTCCCAAGGATTCTGGAGGTGCTGCCTCTGCAGTAACTGCATGTAGACCCCAGAAGAAAAAGAAAAGAAAACCGTGTAGGAAGGATGGACAACCTTTAGCCAAGGTTCCAGCAAGCCAAGGAGATTCTGCTCCAGCAGGGGAGAACTCCAAAAGTGGCACTGGTAACGTCCAACCTGACCCACAAGAAGTCCTGGCTAGTCAGGCAACTGTTAAGCCTGAGTGGGTGGCTCCTCAGCTAACAGAAGCAAGAGTGGAAGAAGGGTGTTTACTACAAGATGTGGTAACCCCCCACTCTAATACAGCAGACAGGCACCCTGAACCCAAAGAAGCCTGTAACTTAGCCCCTTCCCTTGTAGGTGAAGAGCTAAAGGTGTGGTTCTGGGCACTGACAGCTGTAAGTGGCCTCTGCTGGGTGTTAGCCTTTATGGCTGCACTATCCTTGGCATGGTGGTCTGACCCCATGCCAAATAGCAAGTTAGGCCCCCTGACCCTGTTGGTCATGGTGGGGTTACTCCAGCTCTGGGTAACCTCTTTGGGTAAGCTATGGGTGACCCTGGCTAAGATAAGATTAGCAGAGGTGGATACCTCTAACCCCAAAATAGAGAGAATGGGTGGAGACATTAAAGACACAGACAAGAGGCAATTCAGACTAGGTCCTATCACTGTGGCAGGGTCAGTTCCCCAGAGGGAATGACCTGTAACAGGAGGATGTAAAGCAGAGTAGGCCCTGCAACAAACCAGCCTATTTCCTCTACTCTTCCTCGCCTGACAGACTAGGAAGACTCTCCCAGCTTTGGCTGAGTCTCCTGGCCTGTGGGCTGGGTTGGGGCTTGTGTAAAGAAATGGCTCCCTGTTGCAGTTACCCCCCCACTTTTTGCCTGATACTGATGCTGACTTGACTGAGAAGTGTGCTGGGACCCTGCTAACCAGGCCCCAGCACCAGTGTTCTTTCACCTAAAATGTACTGTTGTCTCCACAATTGGCACAATCCTGGCACCGAGGTAAGTCCCTTGTAACTGGTACCCCTGGTACCAAGGGCCCTGATGCCAGGGAAGGTCTCTAAGGGCTGCAGCATGTCTTATGCCACCCTAGGGACCCTCATTCCGCACAGACACACTGCTTGCCAGCTTGTGTGTGCTGATGGGGAGAAAATGACTAAGTCGACATGGCACTCCCCTCAGGGTGCCATGCCAACCGCCCACTGCCTATGGCATAGGTAAGTCACCCCTCTATCAGGCCTTACAGCCCTAAGGCAGGGTGCACTATACCACAGGTGAGGGCATAGGTGCATGAGCACTATGCCCCTACAGTGTCTAAGCAAAACCTTAGACATTGTAAGTGCAGGGTTGCCATAAGAGTATATGGTCTGGGAGTCTGTCAAAAACGAACTCCACAGCTCCATAATGGCTACACTGAATACTGGGAAGTTTGGTACCAAACTTCT
Organism: Pleurodeles waltl; assembly: GCF_031143425.1. NCBI lineage: Eukaryota > Metazoa > Chordata > Amphibia > Caudata > Salamandridae > Pleurodeles > Pleurodeles waltl. The sequence continues at coordinate 791,616,914 of NC_090448.1, forward strand.
CAGAATAATAAACCCACACTGATGCCAGTGTTGGATTTATTTAAAAAAATGCAGACAGAGGGCATCTTAGAGGTGCCCCCTGTATTTTAGCCAATTGTTCAGTGCAGGACTGACTGGTCTGTGCCAGCCTGCTGCTGAGAGACGAGTTTCTGACCCCATGTGGTGAGGGCCTTTGTGCTCTCTGAGGACAGAAACAAAAGCCTGCTCTGGGTGGAGGTGCTTCACACCTCCCCCCTGCAGGAACTGTAACACCTAGCAGTGAGCTTCAAAGGCTCAGGCTTCGTTTTACAATGCTCCAGGGCACTCCACCTAGTGGAGATGCCCGCCCCCTGGACACAGCCCCCACTTTTGGCGGCAAGTCCAGGAGAGATAATGAGAAAAACAAGGAGGAGTCACTGGCCAGTCAGGACAGCCCCTAAGGTGTCCTGAGCTGAGGTGACCCTGACTTTTAGAAATCCTCCATCTTGCAGATGGAGGATTCCCCCAATAGGAATAGGGATGTGCACCCCTCCCCTCAGGGAGGAGGCACAAAGAGGGTGTAGCCACCCTCAAGGACAGTAGCCATTGGCTACTGCCCTCCCAGACCTAAACACACGCAAGCAAGATAGATTCCTGCAACCTAAGAAGATGAGGACTGCTAAGCTGAAAAACCCTGCAGAGAAGACGGAGACACCAACTGCTTTGGCCCCAGCTCTACCGACCTGTCTCCCCCCTTCTGAAGACACTGCTCCAGCGACGCTTTCCCCAGGGACCAGCGACCTCTGAATCCTCAGAGGACTGCCCTGCTCTAGAAACCAAGAACTCCCGAGGACAGCGGCCCTGTTCACCAAAGACTGCAACTTTGAAACAAAGCAGCAACTTTGAAACAACTTGCGTTTCCCGCCGGAAGCGTGAGACTTGCTACTCTGCACCCGGCTCGACTTGTGGAGAACAAACACTTCAAGGAGGACTCCCCGGCAACTGCGAGACAGTGAGTAGCCAGAGTTGACCCCCTTGAACCCCCACAGCGACGCCTGCAGAGGGAATCCCGAGGCCCCCCTGACCGCAACTGCCTGCTCCTCAGATCCCGACGCCTGGTAGGGACACTGCACCCGCAGCCCCCAGGACCTGAAGGATCCGAACTCCAGTGCAGGAGTGACCCCCAGGAGGCCCTCTCCCTTGCCCAGGTGGTGGCTACCCCGAGGAGCCCCCCCCTTGCCTGCCTGCATCGCTGAAGAGACCCCTTGGTCTCCCATTGATTTCAATTACAAACCCGACGCTTGTTTGCACACTGCACCCGGCCGCCCGCGCTGCTGAGGGTGTACTTTTTGTGCTGACTTGTGTCCCCCCCGGTGCCCTACAAAACCCCCCTGGTCTGCCCTCCGAAGACGCGGGTACTTACCCCCTTCTCCATTGAAGCCTATGTGTTTTGGGCACCACTTTGACCTCTGCACCTGACCTGCCCTGAGCTGCTGGTGTGGTAACTTTGGGGTTGCTCTGAACCCCCAACGGTGGGCTACCCTGGACCCAAACTTGAACCCCGTAGGTGGTTTACTTACCTGCAAAAACTAACAAACTCTTACTCCCCCCAGGAACTTCTGAAAATTGCACTGTCTAGTTTTAAAATAGCTATATGTGATTTATGTGAAGACTGTATATGCTATTTTGATTATTCAAAGTTCCTAAAGTACCTACCTGCAATACCTTTAATTTAAAGTATTACATGTAAAATGTGAACCTGTGGTTCTTAAAATAAACTAAGAAAATATATTTTTCTATACAAAAACCTATTGGCCTGGAATTGTCTTTGAGTGTGTGTTCCTCATTTATTGCTTGTGTATGTACAACAAATGCTTAACACTACTCCTTTGATAAGCCTACTGCTCGACCACACTACCACAAAATAGAGCATTAGTATTATCTCTTTTTGCCACTATCTTACCTCTAAGGGGAACCCGTGGACTCTGTGCATACTATTCCTTACTTTGAAATAGTGCATACAGAGCCAACTTCCTACAGATGCTTATAGTTCAGATAAGGGGAGCAGTGGATGTTCTGAAGCCACAGAAAAGCAGTCACTGGAGGCAAGTTGTCTGTGAAGACACGAGAGGCCTGAAGGTGTAGGGGTGGAAGGGAACTGGAAGCGAGGGTTGGAAGAACAGTTTCTTCCTCACCTTCTGCATGATGATAAACTCTCTAACAGTCCAGTAAATAGTTCCAGATAGTGTGCTATCTGCTATAAGGACCAGGACCAAAGTAAGTATTCTTGTCAGAGCCCCTTTTCAGAAGGCCACAGGGCAAGCAGGAGCTACAGAGTTCACCCGTGTCCCTTGGCCTAACCTACTATGGGTCCTGAGCAACTGGTCAAGTACTTCTTAAGCACTCAACTCTCAGGTATAGCAGGGGTCGGGCAGTCAAAGTCTTCTCTGGGGGGTGTGGTTTGCATGGTGGGTATATACAGGGGAGTGAACACAGGTTCACAACTCAAAGTGCACTTAATGTCAGCAATAAATGATTGCCCAATCAAATACTTTCTTTTATGATGAAATCAGTATTTATATACGAACACAAAGTGAAATATGGCATGCACAAACAAAACAACACAGCCCTCTGAGGTCAAGGATCTTGTGCTCAACAGGGAAGCCTTGAAGTCCCCTTTCCCTCGCACTAGCCGTAGTTGTTATTCCCCATTCACTATAGCAACACTAAGGTTAGGCCCCACAACTAGTCTCAGGGAACCCACTCCGACTTTGATAAAAGTCCAAAGTGTTCCAGTGCCTGAAGCACTATGTAGAAGAAAAAGTTCCCCTGGGGCCTTCCAGCCCTGTAATGAATCTTACCCGGTCCTGTGAGGTAGGTGCAACCAGGGTCTCTGCAGGTGCATAGCAGGGGCTTCTGTTGGTTTGTCACAGCTCGACCAAAGCAGCAGCTAGGCATCCACGCCACTTCCTCCAGTGAGACAGTAAGTTCCTCTGATCCTTCCCACAGGTGTGTCTGGGGGTTGCTTCAGTTCCAAACCTCATTTGGGGCTTGGGCGTGCAATGGTCACCACAGCGGACTCTCTTCACAATGATGGCTTGAACAGGGGAACGATCCTTGTCCTTTCCGGTGGCCACCTTGGCACACAGATGACGTTCCGATCGGCACAGCAATAACCTTCAGGGTAGCCCCACCTGGCATACGAAGTTGGCAAGTTTCCTCTGGACAAGGGCTACAGCCTGATCGGCGTAGCAATAATCTTCACAGTGGCCCCACCCAGTTTTCAGGGTCACCTTATTCACTCAGCACATAGGCTTTGGCCCAATTGGTACTGCAGTTAAGTTTACTGCAGCTAACTTCACAGCGACCACCTCTGGCATTTGGGATTGAACCTGCACACGAGCAGTGACTGGATAAGTGCAGCAACCATCTCATCCCACCTTACTTCAGGGATCCACTCGATATGATCACCCACTTGATCTTGCTCCCTCCAGCACTTTCTTCTTCCTCACAGGGCACACTGGCCTTGGTAAGCAAACAGGCACAGATTCCCCAGGCTCCCTGGGAAGGTGGTCTTGAATTCTCTGGATGCGGTCTTCTCACCCAGGAACACTGGCAGGCCTTAGCCTCCAGTCCTGGCCATAGGCAGAATTTTGCAGAGCTTCTCCTTCTTGCACAGCCCAACTGGTTGCATGGCAGTTGTCAATTCTGGGAGTCTCAAGCTCTCATTCTTATTGTCTGTCCCCAGACACTAAGGGGCATATTTATACTCTGTTTGCGCCGGAATTGCGGCATTTTTTTTTACGCAAATCCGACGCAAAGCTAACTCCATATTTATACTTTGTCGTTAGACCCGTCTAGCGCCAAAGATCTTGGAGTTTGCGTCATTTTTTAGCGTGGACACCTATCTTGCGTTAATGATATGCAAGGTAGGCGTTCCTGTCTAAAAAATGACTCCAAGGCATGTGCGCCTTATTTAAACTCCCGTGCAAAAATGGCGCACAGGAGTGGGCGGGTAAAAAAAAATGACATCCAGCCGCTTTTGCGTCATTTCTTAACGCCTGGTCAGGGCAGGCGTTAAGGGACCTGTGGGCTCGGAAGGAGCCCAGAGGTGTCCTCCCATGCCCCCAGGGACACCCCCTGCCACCCTTGCCCACCCCAGGAGGACGCCCAAGTATGGAGGGACCCATCCTAGGGAACTTAAGGTAAGTTCAGGTAAGGATTTTTTTTTAAATTTTATTGTGGCATAGGGGGGCCTGATTTGTGTCCCCCTACATGCCACTATGCCCAATGACCATGCCCAGGGGACAGAAGTCCCCTGGGCATGGCCATTGGGCAAGGGGGCATGACTCCTGTCTTTGCTAAGACAGGAGTCATGTCAATGGAGGGTGGGAGTAAAAAAAAATGGCGCAACTTGGGTTGAGGCAGATTTTTTGCCTCAGACCGACTTGCCCCATTTTTTGACGCCCAAGCTCCATTTTCCCCTACGCCGGCGCTGCCTGGTGTGGGTCATTTTTTTTTACGCACACCAGTCAGCTCCGCCGGCTAACGTCATTCCATAAATAAGGCGCCCGCATGGCGCTTTGGAATGGCGTTAACATTTTTGACGCACAACTGCGTTGGCGCAGTTGTGCGTCAAAAAGTATAAATATGGCCCTAAATGTGATTGAGGGTCTCAGTCTTTAAAGTTTGTGTTGGGGGCCTGCTTCCTTTTGTGGTGCCCACTCCTCTGTCCTGCCCTTCCTCCAGAAAACAGCTTGCCACAGCAGAAACAAAACCAGGTCTATTAGCTCCACAACACAGGCCATGAGAGTGACTAGAGGTTCATAACTTTACGTCAGTCGCAGTGATACATGCAGCAAAAGGTTGCCTCAGGACCATAATCCCTACTCTTTATGATTCTCTTAGCAGCCCTATCTCCTTCCTGAATATGCCCAGTCCCTTTTCCAGTGACCTCTCTCTGAATCAAAGAGCACCCTTTGAAGTGTACTGAAGAGCTTAGCTCTTCTTTCTACATTGTGTGTCCTACCCAGCTCACAGATATGCTACAATCCATGAATCTGTGTGTGGGGAGCAGGGCGGATTCTTCTACTTCCTCATGCTCCTCCAGTCAGCCTTGGTCTCCCAAAATGTAACCTACAATTTTCCATATATTGTACCATTCACAGGCACATATGCACACAACACATGTACTGCACGGTACTACACACTAACTTAATGTAGGCCAAGGATCAATTAAGCACACAGCCTCAGAACTTTACAGGACTGAGCATGTAGACTTCACTTCAGTGACACAGGTAACATAATCATTGGCAATGCAAGAGGTCTGGCAATTGCCACCAGCAATTTTGACTTTGACAATTCTTGTTTTGGTCTATTGTGGTTTTTGCAAAACATTATTGTTGGAGAAGCTACTTGGCTCTCATCAGTCTAAAAAAACGTTCAGTAAAAAAAAGAAATATTAAGGTCCAAAAAGATCATGGTAGTCTCTGACACCAAAGGGAACTACATTTTGTGTGAATGTACTCTTTGTGAAAGGGAAGCACGTTGTTACTCATATTGAAGTCAGACAATGGCTGAAGTGAGTTGTGGGTGAAAGACAAATGTGAATGACACAACAGACAGATTAAGTCTAGCTGAAGCCCCCTATAAGCAACTTTGGTATGCTCATAATTAAAAAAAAAAAAAAAAGGTCAAACTAACACCAACTTAAAAAAAAGCCAGTTAAACTGGTGTTGGCTACCACACCCTTACTTTTACTAATTTTGTTTGTAATGTTTTTGTAAATCTTTTTAACGAATAGATAAAGTTGAAAAGATAGAGGGGCTTGCAATACATGTAGAGATGCTCTTAAAGAAAGATAGATGATAGATAGAAATGAAAGAGACGGATAACCTTGCAAAGCCAGATAAATATACTTGTAAAGATAGATGTTGCAAAGCCAGATAGATGTTTCATAGATAGATGTTGCAAAGATAGGGATAGGCAGGTACATACAGTATGGATAGAGAGACTGATAGGTAGACAGGTAGATAGTCAGACAAGTTTGGATTGCAAAGATAAGAGGCACAGATTCAATTCGTAATATAATAGTTAAATATCTCTATATGCACGAAATACAAGAGCACTGAAGCAAACAAAAAAGACATACAAGCAAGACAGTCAGACAAATTGAAAAATTGACTGATTTTCAAGTATAGCTGTAGTCCAAAGTTAAAGTTATACAGGAGTGCATGTATAAATGCATTTCCTTGTGCGCATTCTAAAGAGAAATACTTTGTAAAGAATGCAGTCAAATTGATACAATCTAGTATACTCTGAAATAGCAGCAATCAGAAAAAAGGACAGGTCCTAAAGGAATTTACAACATAATTAGAAGGAGACAGGAGATGGTAAAGCTGGAATGTGTCCTGTGCTGTGAAGAGCTGGTAGAAGACGTTCTAGCACACCAGGCTCTTAACACAAAGGCAATACTAAAGTAATAATTAAGTACAAGCAAAAACTTTGACACTGAAGGACAATACGTTTTGTGTGGTTGTGCTACATGTGAAAGAACAATATGCAGTCACTAAAAGTGGAGTTAGCCAGTACCTGAAGTTGGCTGACCCACTGTCCCTTTGTGTAGGCTGTAGTGAGCATTAGCAAGATATGAATAACAGACAAATGGGTGAAGAGAGCTGGCTGAAACTCCATGCAAATTGTGTATCATACATATACAATTTGCAAAATTAAAAGGTCTTGGTTAACACCAGACCTCTACACTTCTACTGATCACTACACAGTATTCTACCACCACAGCGCTTATGCTACTTACCTCCTGGCAAAGGAGTCTTTCACAACTATGAGGCTATCGCTTTGGGCAACCCTCCTGGTCCATCAAGACTACAACCCATCAGGATCTATGTCATGGCGATCACGCATGATCCGGGTTTACCACTGACAACAAAAATCAGCATCAGGGATCCTAACATCATTGCATCTGGGGCACATAGAGCAGGGGTACACACCCGTCTCCGTGAGAGGGACTTTTCTGTCCACACAGACGCCCCTCCCAGACCGGACTACCATGAACCAACTCCTAACCTGGAAAGGTGGGGTGGTTAGATAGGTCAAACTGGCAGGAACGTCTGCCAGCATTTCCGTGGCTCATCCAGCTCTGAGCTCCTCTACAATGTGTAACCATTGCAGAGAAACCAACCATCTAAAAATTAAGGGCTATCACAGCTATCAACTGTGAATAAAGATATGTATGCATTGCAAACTTATTGCCAAACAAAGTTGGCGCAAGGCTCACACTATGACAAAGCACACTTTCTCAAGAGCTATCCAGTTCTGTTTTGTGGGTAGTAACCTACCACTAATAAAAGATAATGGAAACTCTGCCCTTGTCATCCAGTTGAGCTAACCCCACTCTAAATCCTTTGTAAGAGGTATCAGTCTGTACAATAAAAGGCTGACTGTAGTCAGGTGATTTCACAGGTGCAGTGCATAGCATCTTCTTCAGTTCTTCAAATGCTTTTCCACACTCCTGAGTTCACATCACTTTTCTAGGTTGCTTCTTGCAGGTCATCGCAATCAATGGGGCAACTATATTTCATAGTTCACCATAAATTTCCTGTAAGACCCAGTGATTCCTAAAACGGCCCCCGTTTCATTCTGGGCAGTAGGAATCACCCAGTCCATCATAGACTCAATCTTTGCATCCAACAAGCAAATCTTCCTATTTTCCACCTCATGCCCAAGGTAGACTACAGAGAACTGACCCACTTACACTTGGGTGATGGTCAGTTTTGCCTCCTGTATCCTAGCAGCACCTGTCCTAGGGGACTGAGGTGGTCCTGCCATGAATTGATGAACACTGCAGTGTCATCCAGGAAGGCCACACGGAACTCCTCTAGCCTTGCAAGAACATGGTTCAGCAGGTGCAGAAAAGTAGCAGGTGCATTCTTCAATCCAAAGGGCAACACCTTAAATTGAGATAACCTCTCTGGCATAGAAAATGTGGCCTTCTCCTTGGCATCTGCTGCTAACGCCATCTGCCAGCACCCACTAGTTAGACCCAAGATACTCAAGTACTTTGCAGCACGTAACCCATCTACAAGTTCATCCATTTTTGGGATTGGATGGGTATCATTTTTGGTTAGCTCATTCAGGGCTTAGTAGTCCACAAAAACTGCAAAAGTAGGGCCTTGTTTGGTATCAGCTACACAGGACTGGACAATTATCCCCACGTCCAACATTTTGGAAATTTCTACCTTAATGCATCCCTCATCACGGTCATACATTCCATGCATCCTGCCTTTCACTGGCAGACTGTTTCTTGTCTGTATGTCATGCACACAGATATTTGCCAACACTGTAGACAGATAGATGAGAAGAGGTTGGCAAACCATCCCAACACCTCTTTACACTCTCCCTGCTGTTCAGACATTAACTCAGGGGCTTGCTGAACCTCTTTCACAGTGCTACCCCTCATGTCACTGTGAAACAAGTTAGGAAGGGGCTCACTATATTCCTCAAATCCCTCTACCACAGCTATAACATTAGCTGTGTAATCTCTTGGGAGGTAAGGCTTAATTTAACCTGTTCACATGCAGTGATAAACTGGCGAAAACAAAACCTCCACCGTCACGCCAACAGAAATACGCCCACACTATCACGACACACGAATACACACACATTTTCAAAACACAACCACATTGGACAATTCAAAATACACAAACCTGATACACATACACACACCACTCCCACACACCCAATACAATATAAAACACACACCTACATCACCCACAAACCCCTACGACAAAAACACAGAAAGAAGGCCAGAGAGAGACACTACAGACTACTACCAAGCATCCACAGGCACACCAGACCATCACACACACTACTTCCACGCACAAAACACCACACACCACTACATATCACCTCACTTATCACCACATACACCACCCCACACATCACCTACACCACCCCATGGCACGGCAAAGACACCCCAGGTTCTCGGAGGAGGAGCTCAGGGTCATGGTGAAGGAAATCGTCCGGGTAGAGCCACAGCTATTTGGAGCACAGGTGCAGCACACCTCAATTGCAAGGAAGATGGAGCTATGGCGAAGAATAGTGGACAGGGTCAACGCAGTGGGACAGCACCCAAGAAATCGGGACGACATCAGGAAGAGGTGGAACGACCTACGGGGGAAGGTGCGTTCTGTGGTCTCAAGACACCACATCGCGGTACGGCGGACCCCCACCTCCTCACCCACAACTAACAACATGGGAGGAGCAAGACTTGGCGATTCTGCATCCTGAGGGCCTCGCAGGAGTCGGTGGAGGAATGGACTCTGGTAAGTAAAATCTTAACTATCATATCCCCCACCCTACCTGCATGCTATCACAAACTCCCACCCTCGCCCCCTCCCCTATCACTCCAACTCCTCACAAATGTACTAATAACACAAACCACCCATCCCAACACCAAGCCCTGCATGACAAAACAAAGCATGGACACCCATCACTAAAGCATGCCCACTGCACATACCCATAACACCCCCCTCAACCTTCATCATACAAGCCCCCACACAGGAATGCGAGCACTGGGGTACACGGTCACCCACCCATTGCACACCATGACACACACAGATGCAATAATCATGCTTTTACACCCCTGCAGGACCACTACCCAACGTCACCAGACATGAGGGTCCAGACATCTCCACCCCACCCACAGAAGAGGCCCACAGTGATGACAGCAGCTCCTTCCAACTGGATCCAGATGACCAGCCCGGACCATCGTGGGCCTCGGGACAGTCGGTTCACCTCACACAGGCACAGCCCACCACAGACCTTCCACCCTCTGGTAACACCAGCACAGCACCCACCCAGCGGGCCCATACCTCCGTGCCCAGGACACGTCAATCAGCTGTGTGTCCACCACTACAGGGAACCCAGGATAACCCACCACCCCAACAACAACAGGGACCTGGGGGCAGTGGCAGTGGGCACACGGTCCAGGGGACGGAGGCACAGGAACACAGGGGAACTGGGAGGGCTGCTGTGCGACAGGGGGCGGGCAGGCCAAGGGAACCCACTCTCCACAAGGCCCTCTCCTCCATCATGGGAGCATACCACCACTCCCAGGACACGATGGCAATGGTCCTGGCCAAGTTTCAGGAGACCCAGCGCATGCAGGAGGAACAGTATTTGGGGTTCAGGGAGGAACTCAGAACCATCAGCTCCGCCCTGGGCACCATCGTAGGGGTGCTGAAGGAAATACTTAACACCAGGAGGGACACCGTGGCACTCCAATGGGCCCCTGACACTAGCATGGACGATGAACTGCCCACCACCTCCGCCGGCGCTAGTGGACAGGAGGCACCACCACAGGACCACCACACCAGCACCCCACCCCCGGCAGACGGAGAACCACCCCGCAAGCGGTCCCTGAGATCCAGGAACAAGACAGAGCACAATGCCAAGACCCCCGCCAAGAAATGAGACCACCCTGATTGTCATCCTACTGTCCCACTTTGTAACCCTGTCCATATTGGAACTGCCCCAGCTCCACTTCCTATGCCCATATGGGCAATGCACCTGTGAGACTAATAGACTGGACTCTGCCATGGACATTCTTCCACCATCCCCCCTCACCATTTTACAACCCCCCTCCGATATTGAGCACTTCAATAAACACCCTTGAAGCAAAAAACAATCTGGAGTCAGTCTGTGATTTCGAAAATGTGTATTAGCAATGACAGTGACAAAATGCATTTTCAAATGTAATGTCAACATACCTAGGTCACACATCTCAAGTCCATGAGGAATCTAAGCACATGACACACGTTGGAAACCACACCTGTGAAACCGTAAGGAAAATGTACAACTCAGTGACCATATACAGGTTGAAATCGACAGACAGGATAGAGGTAGAAGTGTGAAAGTACTTGTAGTAGGCAGGAATGTTTTCTCACCTGTGTGTCACTGGAAATATTGCTGGATAACTGAGTCCCTGTTGTCAATGTCTTCTTCCTCTGCTTCCTCCTCATCACTGTCCACAGGCTCCACAGCTGCCACAACACCGTCATCTGGACCATCCTCCTGCAGAAAAGGCACCTGTCATTGCAAAGCCAAGTTGTGAAGCATACAGCAGGCCACGAGGATCTGGCACACCTTCTTTGGTGAGTAGAATAGGGAACCACCTGTAATATGGAGGCACCTGAACCTGGCCTTCAGGAGGCCGAAGGTGCGTTCGATCACCCTCCTAGTCCGCCCATGGGCCTCATTGTAGCGTTCCTCTGCCCTGGTCCTGAGATTCCTCACTGGGGTCACTAGCTATGACAAGTTGGGGTAACCCGGTGCCTCTGGAGTTGACACATCACATAAGGGATGCTGCTATTCCGCAGGATGTAGGCATCATGTACAGAGCCAGGGAAAATAGCATTTACCTGGGAGATGTACTTGTCTACCAAACATACCATCTGTACATTCATGGAATGGTAACTCTTCCGGTTCCTGTACACCTGTTCACTCCTGTGGGGGGGGGACCAGAGCCACATGGGTCCCATCAATGGCACCTATGATGTTGGGGATATGTCCAAGGGCATAGAAGTCACCTTTAACTGTAGGCAAATCCTCCACCTGAGAGAAAACGATGTAGCTCCGCATGTGTTTCAGAAGGGCAGACAACACTCTGGACAACACGTTGGAAAACATAGGCTGGGACATCCCTGATGCCATGGACACTGTTGATTGAAATGACCCACTTGCAAGGAAATGGAGCACTTATAGCACCTGCACTTGAGGGGGGATCCCTGTGGGATGGCGGATTAGTGACATCAGGTCAGGCTCCAACTGGGCACACAGTTCCTGGATTGTGGCACAGTCAAACCTGTAGGTGATGATCAAATGTCTTTCCTCCATTGTCGACAGGTCCACCAGCGGTCGGTACACCGGAGGATTCCGCCATCTCCTCACATGTCCTAGCAGACGGTGCCTAGGAATGACAACAGTGACCACAGAGTCAAACAACTCAGAGGTATGTACCCACAGTCTACACAGAACACCATTCATACACAAAATGTGGCCTGTATTTGTGTTGTGCGACAAGGCCTAGGTCTGTGTGACGCAGTTGGTAATTAGGGCATGTGGGCCCCTGAAATGGCAGCTGCCTGACCTCTAAAGTGGGACATGGGATGTGAGGTAACTGCGCTGGCGTTGTACACCGTCGCGGTAGGCGGTCGAAGACCGCTGCGCAATGCTGCATTGGTTATCATTGGCCCTATGGGTCCCAGGAGCCAATGACGATGTACGCCGGCGGTGATGGTACGCACCGCCGCGGACGTGACCACCATTTTCTATCTGTTCAATCACTCGATACCTGATCTTCAACAGGAGAGGACCTACACTGCAAGTGCTGCTGTGACCTCGGTCTGGAAGAGACAATGGCTCGTGCGACTGGGGAAAGGGCCCCTGCCTTCACTGCAGAGGAGTTGGAGAAGCTCGTGGACGGGGTCCTCCCCCAGTTCACGCTTCTCTACGGTCCTCCAGACCAACAGGTAAGTACACAGGGAGCATGTTGTATGGGCTATGCCTGTGTGGAGAGGGCTGGTTGTAAGAATGAAGGGTGCACAGTTCTGCGTGCATGAAGGACTGTGAATGCATGTGCCACATGGCAAGGGTAGGGATGTGGACCACTCACTTAGACAGTGCAGTTGTTAATGACTTCTCTTCTTCCCTTGTACATGTCATGTAGGTCAGCGCCCACCAGAAGAAGGATATTTGGCGTGCCATCGCCAAGGACGTCCGGGCCCTGGGGGTCCACCACAGATGGAGCACCCACTGCCGGAAAAGATGGGCGGACATTCGCCGCTGGAGCAAGAAGACGGCGGAGGCTCAGCTGGGGATGGCCTCCCAACGTGGGAGGGGTGCCCGTCGAACCATGACCCCCCCTGATGTTCCGGATCCTGGCGGTGGCCTACCCTGAGTTGGATGGGCGCTTGAGGGCATCACAGCAGACACAAGGGGTTGAGTACAACATCATTCAGCGGACTTTGCGTGCAGTGAAGGTGTCTGGGTGGGGGAGGAGGGCTGTGGGTTTCCCTAGGCCAGGGCGAGTTTCGCAGGCTAGGGCCCTCCGTAATGCAGGCCATGTGGCACCCCACCCCACCTCTGTAGAGTGCCAAGTACAGGTATTCATGCCCCTGTGTCATCTATGTGTGCAGATGTCGACCATAGCCATGTAGGCCATATCCCAGGAATTGCATCTGTAGAGCCCAACAGCGCGACGTAGTGCAGGGGTCTGCTGTGTCTGTATTGTCCGCCAACGGTAAGACATGCACTCAACCTGTCTTTCTTCTGTCGTCCCCCCCCTTTTTGTGGTCTCCCTGTTCTTGTGTGCATCAGCATCATCAGGCGGAGGTACAGTGGCACCGGAGCATGAGGGAACTGCATCCCACATGGCCATGGAGGGCCACACCACGGACTCAGAATACACCAGTGGGACGGAGGGCGAGGGGAGCATCACGGCGGTCACAGGATCTGCAACCAGCGACACGGACACGTCCTCCGATGGGAGCTCCCTTGTGGTGGCGGCAACATCTGTGCCCCCCACTTCTACAGGTACAGCCGCCACCCCCCCTACCAGCACCACCCTCCCAGCAGCCCCTCAGCCTTCACCCCGTGCCCGCTCACCCAGGAGGGTGGGCATCACCTTCACCCCAGGCACCTCAGCCCCTGCCCCCGTCACCTCTGCTGCCCTCAGTGAGGAGGCCATTGACCTCCTCAGGTCCCTCACTGTTGGGCAGTCTACCATTTTGAATGCCATCCAGGGTGTAGAAAGGGAATTGCAACACACAAATGCATTCCTGGAGGGCATTCATTCTGGTCAGGCTGCCCTTCATCGAACCCTGCAAACTCTGGCCTCAGCACTGATGGCAGCCATTGTCCCTGTGTCTAGCCTCCCCCCTCCAACTTCCTCCACCCCGACCCAATCCCCTGAACCTCAGCCTATCCCAAGCACACCTACAGACCAGCATGCACACACGTCAACACACAAGGGAAGCTCAGGCAAACATAAGCACCACACATCCCACAGGCACTCACGCAAGCATCACACACATACAGACACACCAACATCCACTGCCTCCACTGTGTCCCCCTCCTTGTCGTCTCCCTCCTCCCTCCCAGTCTCGTCTACACTCACACCTGCATGCACTACCACTACAGCCACTACATCCCGCACCAGCACACCCACCACCACACCCCGCTCACGTGCACTCACCACCCCCACTCCCATTTACACGTCCCCTGTGTCCTCTCCCAGTGTGTCTGTGACGCCCCCTCCGAAGATACACAAACGCAGGCACACACCCACCCAACAGCCATCCACCTCACGACAGCCTCCAGCCCATGCACCTGCACCCAAATCCACAAAACGTACACCTCCTACAACCACCACCTCTTCCTCCACTCCCAAACCCCCTCCATCTACCCGTCCCAGTGTCTCCCAAAAACTTTTCCTGGCCCACCTTAACCTATTTCCCACCACCCCTTCCAACTCATAGGTCCCGTACTAGCACCTCAGCCAGATAATCTCCAGGACCAGTGGTGCCTGTTGTTACAGGTATATGGAGTGCACCGGCCACCAGACAGCCAGTGTGGCACGGAGCCAAAGCACAGCCAGTCCCTCCCCTGTGAAGCACCAGAAGTTGGACAGTGCCCGGCGGGAGAGGGGGAAAACTCCAGCCAGCAAAGCCTCTCACAAGTGTCCCGGGGGGGGGTGTCGACTCAGCTGTGACTCCTCCCAAGGTGGGGAAGGGGCAGAAGAAATCTCCAAAGTCTGGGAGGAGCAGCACGGCGGAGAGGACCGCCATCATCCCCGCTGCCCAGGAGGCCACCTCCAGACCCATTGTCACTGGCCAGGAGGCCACCGCCAGAATCACTGCCCAGGAGGCCAGCCCCATCGTCACTGGCCAGGAGGCCACCGCCTGAGTCACAGCCCAGGAGGCCAGCCCCATCGTCACTGGCCAGGAGGCCACCGCCAGAGTCACTGCCCAGGAGGCCAGCCCCATCGTCACTGCCCAGGAGGCCACCGCCAGCCCCATCGTCACTGGCCCGGAGGCCAGCCCCATCATCACTGCCCAGGAGGCCACCGCCAGCCCCATCGTCACTGGCCAGGAGGCCACCGCCAGCCACAGCCCAGCTGGCCAGGAGGACCCCGCAAGCCACAGCCCAGCTGACCCATGAAGGACCGCTAGCCACAGCCCTGCTGGGCAATGAAGGACCTCCTTGGCAAGCACCGCTGAACAAGGCAAAGACCGCCATGGAATGCACCGCTGAACAGGTCTGACACTGGCAAGGCAAGCACCGCTGAACAGGCCAGGGACCGCTGAACAGGGAAAAGACCGCCATGGAATGCACCGCTGAACAGGTCTGACACTGGCAAGGAAAGCACCGCTGAACACGCCAGGGACTGCTGAACAGGGAAAAGACCGCCATGGAATGCACCGCTGAACAGGTCTGACACTGGCAAGGCAAGCACCGCTGAACAGGCCAGGGACCGCTGAACAGGGAAAAGACCGCCATGGAATGCACCGCTAAACAGGTCTGACACTGGCAAGGCAAGCATCGCTGAACAGGCCAAGGAACGAGGAACAGGGCAAAGACCACCATGGAATGCACCGCTAGCCCATTTGTGGCAGGGGCAGTGACGCAACTGGGACCGTCACCAGTGGAGACTGTTATCCACTTGAGAGACTGTGGCTTTGCACTCCCCAGGATGGTACAGTGGGCAACCCACCCACTGCAGAGACTTGAGAGACTGTGGCTTTGCACTCCCCAGGATGGTACAGTGGGCAACCCACCCACTGCAGAGACTTGAGAGACTGTGGCTTTGCACTCCCCAGGATTGAACAGTGGGCAAACCACCCACTGTAGAGATTTGAGAGACTGTGGCTTTGCACTCCCCAGGATGGTACAGTGGGCAACCCACCCACTGCAGAGACTTGAGAGACTGTGGCTTTGCACTCCCCAGGATTGAACAGTGGGCAAACCACCCACTGCAGAGACTTGAGAGACTGTGGCTTTGCACTCCCCAGGATGGTACAGTGGGCAACCCACCCACTGCAGAGACATGAGAGACTGTGGCTTTGCACTCCCCAGGATGGTACAGTGGGCAACCCACCCACTGCAGAGACTTGAGAGACTGTGGCTTTGCACTCCCCAGGATGGTACAGTGGGCAACCCACCCACTGCAGAGACTTGAGAGACTGTGGCTTTGCACTCCCAGGATTGAACAGTGGGCAAACCACCCACTGTAGAGACTTGAGAGACTGTGGCTTTGCACTCCCCAGGATACATCAATGGGCATGGAGCCCCCTCGTGGATCTGGCGTGGTGCACTCATCCGGCTGAGGTGCCCCCCCTTCCCTTCCCCCTGAGGTGCCTGTTGTATTTCTATCTGATGCCCCTGCAGTGTTCTCTCCGTTTTGATCAGGTAACTTGGGTGGGCCTCGCCCATGCTTTTTGGGCCCAGTGGTCCACGGACAATGAATGGTGCATTACCTGCACTACTAATCGTGGTGTATATTTTGATTAATGTGTGTGTATATATATATATATATATATATATATATATATATATATATATATTTGCTTACTGTATTTTGAGATATTACAATGGTTCAACTAATTTCCTTTTCTCTTTGCATTCTTCCAGGGGGTGGGTTGGGGGGTGTTACTGTAATGTATAGCTATGCATTGGTGTGTGTGTTGTAGTGGGTGAGGGTCGGGGTGGGGGTTGGGATGTTGGTTGTGTGTGTCCCTGTGTTTTTGCCTCCCCCTCCCCTATGTCGTAGGTGCAGTACTCACCGTGGTCTTCGCCGCCGGCGTTGATGATCCTCGTATGGGAGCAGGAAGACTATCACTGGCAGAATATGGAGTTCCGGCTCCATGGTGTCGTCGTTCCTCGTGGAGTGTGTAGAGGTGAGCGTTTTCCCTTTGAAATGGCTGTTTCCGCCGTGTTTTTATCCGCAGTGAATCCACCCCGGAAAAAGTCGCCGATTGGTAGGTTGTGATACTGTGGGCGGTACATTGTCTTCCGCCTGTCTGTTGGTGGTGACCGTCGCGCTGTTTGTCTGTACCGCCGTGGCGGTCTGAGTGTTAAAGTGGCTGTCTTTGTTGGCGGTTTCCGCCACAGTCATAATTCACATTTTTTTACCGCCGGCCTGTTGGCGGTTTTACCCCCGCTTTAACACCGTCCGCCAGGGTTGTAATGACCACCCATATGTTTTGTTCAGTTTAGCTGCCTATTGGCTTTGACATGGCATTAGCCATTACATTCTGTATTCAGTTTAGCTGCCTATTGGCTTTGACATGATATTAGACATTACATTTGATATTTAGGTTAGCTGCGTATTGGCTTTGACATGGCATTAGCCATTACATTCTGTATTCAGCTTAGCTGCCTATTGGCTTTGACATGACATTAGACATTACATTTGGTATTTAGGTTAGCTGCCTATTGGCTTTAACGTGGGGTTAGACATTGCAGTTGAGACATTGCAGATGAGTTGTGTTTTTCCACAAGATGGACCAAGCTGTTTTCTTCACACCAGACCTTAGCTGATAAGAGCACGTAGATGTTGTGTTTACCTCGCAATCCAGTCTGAGAACGGGGAGCTCAGGAGAATTGGCCTCTCTCCAAGGTTCTTCGGCTCTCACACTGAGTTTGCTTTTAAGGATGACTCTGGACTACGGTGAGATAGATTGAATCTGCTTGACTTCAGAATGGAACTAGACGTCAGTTGCCTGTCTCCCGTTTGGGTAGAGAATCTCTTTCTCGCAGTTGACCGGAGTCATCAACTTGCAGACCCTAGAAAGATGAAGCTGAATATAGGCCCTACCGCTTTGCCCATACGGTGATGAATTTTGACTTTTATGCTTTGCTTTGAAGTTATGCTATAATATAATCACCTATATTTGCTGTGTACGTTGCAACTGAGAAGTACTTTGATATATTTTGCTTTTATTGCTGCGACTACTTTTGAACGTGTGCTTCCAATCTACTAATTTCGTCTCTCAGGAACTGGTGGGTGGGGAATTAATAACAATAAATGTCTTCTTTAAACTCAGAAGTGCATTCCAGAGAGGTTCAGTAAGCTCGGTTATGAGATAAGAGGGAAAGCAGAACACATGCTCTTAGAGTTGTTTGTGGTATGCTGTGAATTTTATGTCACACCAGCTTGCTTCCACATCTCTCCCATTTAAAGGAGATGAAATTGGTTCCCCGGTCGGAAATTATCATTCTTGAAAATCTGTCTCTTGCTACGACCTGAGCAGTCAACAGTTGCAGCTTGCAGGAGGGAAAAGGGGCAGCGCAGTGCATGGCAAGAGTGAGGGGGGATGACAAAAAAAAAAAAATGTTTTTTTTAAAAAGTACCTTTCTCACCGCACAATTCCAATCTGCTCCTCTGGTTGCCAGTACTTGCAGGCACAGGCTCCCAGCCTGCCCTGTGGCCAATCCTAATGCTCCTTTCATGCTTCTGGCAGTATGAAAGCAGCGTTAGGATTGGACGGAGCTCCCTGGCCGAGCACTCCCAGGCAGAGTGGAATTCTCTGCCTGCTGTCTCCACCTGGCAAGACAGTGCCGAGATGGAGAGAGCCTAGTGCGCATGTGTGTTTGGCCGGCCTGAGACGGCCAACCAAACATACATGCACACTGTGGGGAGTGCTGTGCACTCCCCGTAGGTCCCTGTCACGCCCCAGGGACCTGCGCTTTTCACAACAAAATCATAATAAATGATCCACCACAGCCATATCAAAAAGATATACTTGTTGCCTTACTGAGGGGTTAGGGGATTAGGTTTCAAATAAACCAACCATGTCCTTTCCAACACACTCAAATGGAATACCTACAACTGGTAGAGGCACTAACAGGCCTTTTTTTGTCCTCCCTTAATGTCACATCTGAAACTCAACCTACCTACAGCAGGCTGGGTAAATCTTGTGGGGCGAGATGTGCCTTCAGAAGCGAGTATTCCCAAATCTCCCCAAACCTTGCAATGATAAAGAGAATATATATTTTTCTCTAAAATCACAACAGGCCCAGAGGGGAAAAAGGGAATGATTAGAGATGAGCGGAGGCAGTTGCCACAGTACACCCTTTCCAAAAGTCCTCCCAATGCTTTGGGCTTGTCGCGGTATTGTAGATGGAATCTCTTTTAATAATCGAGGTGCATGCACATGACCAGATGGTTGCCATAATCACTCTTCAGGTCCACATCCCTTCTAGTCAATAAGATAATATATTTGTCCTCTTGCTCTCTTAGAGTCTAGAATAGTCTTTACTTCATATTCCAAGGTATCTCCAATGTTAACTGGAGGTGGTGAAGTTTGTACATGAGTCGCTTCAATCACTGGTTTAAGCAAAGACATATGAAAAAGAGGATGCATAATCATGGTTGTAGGCACTTCTAGTTTCATGGCTACTAGGTTAATCTTTTTGCAGATTCTAAATGGTCCTCCAGATTTAGGCTGGAATTTATTCTTTCCTTTCAAGCACAAATATTTTGTAGATGACGAAATCAAATCTATCATCTCATACTCTTTTCCAGGGACTCTATGTTTATCTGCATTTCTTTTATACCTTTCCTATGCGTGATGTAAATACTCTCATGCTATTTGATGTATTTATATAAATGTTCCTGAAAGGCCTGGGCAGCTGGAACAAATCAAGATGCAGGTGTTATCACAGTCCAGCATTTTTGGATGGAACCCATTGGTACAAAAGAAAGGAGAAAGTCCTGAGGACTTATTTACAGTGTTCTAGACAAACTTAGAAACCAATGTCACTTCATTCCTTCAAGTACTGTCATGAGTTAGTTGACAATGGATATATTGCTCACTGATTAAACCTTTCAGATTGACCATCTGTTTGCCGATGATAAACATATTTCTATCCCCATCAGATTAGAGACTGCACTCCAAAAATGGGAAAGAAACTGTGAGCCTCGATCTGAAATATGTACTGATGGAACTCACTACTGCGAGTGTGAAAATGTCTTAGCGGATGGAATCTCCTTTAATGGAACAAAATGTGCCATTTTAGTTAAATGATCTACCACAACCAGTACTGCATTATCCTTCTGAAGTACAAGGCTATTCTACAATAAAGTCGAGAGACAATGTGACAGGGTCGGGAAGGAACTGAAATGGGCCTCAATAATCCTGCTGGTGCCCGATGACCTTGTTTATTCTTAGCACAAACTGCACAGATAGCAACACAATGCTGTATGTCTTTTGCCATGTTAGTTCACCAAAAATGTCTGCGTATTTGTTCTCGTGTTCTTTTTATCCCCCAAGGGTGATTTGCTACCTTACTGTTGTGGCACCAGTCCTAATCTTGACTTGTTACTTCTGGGGTTGGCAAATACAGTCCTTTATTAACAAAATATAGCTGTTCTCTTTGTTCACCATTATTTTTATATAGCACACATTTACTATTTTCTGTTCCCTGTAACTGCTGTACCCTTATTAAAAAGTATGAAGGTGTTATCAGACCTTACATTTTTTCAGTCAGAATTATAAGTGGAGGTTCCTGAATCTTTTCTTGTGAGTCTTGTGCATCTGCTTTTCTTTTATTATTTCCTGAAAATAATATTCATTAAAAAAACTGAGTGCTCTCCAAATGATGAGCCGATAGTGGTGGTGCAGATTTAAGAAATTGCGCGTTACGATGGTCAGTAAGAATGAGTATTTTGTGTTGAGCGCCTAATAAATAGTGTCTCCATTCCTCAAAGGCGCATTTAATTGCTAACAATTCTCCGTCTTCCACAATATGGTTTGATTTGACTGGAATTACATTCTGAAAATAGTAAGCTACTGGGTGCATCTGTCCTGTACTGCTATACCTTTAGGATAAAATACCTCCAACTGCTATTTCGAAGCCCCCCTCAACAAGAAAGGGCTGAAATTGATCTGGGGGTCCCTGAACTGGTGCAGTAATGAATTTAGACTTTATGGTTCGAAAAACGTTCTACGCTTCCTCATTCCAATGAAAAGGCACCCTTCCCTTAAGAGACCGTAATCGAGGAGACCAAAGGCGAAACTTGGTTGACAAATCTACTAGAAAAATTTGCAATCCTCAAGAAACTGTACATCTTTCACAGATTGTGCAGATTTACATTCCTGTATGGCTTCAACCTTCTTAGGATCCATCTTTATTTAATTAGTGAATATAATAGATCCCAAACATTCTACCTCGCCTACAACAAAAACACATTTTTCAATTTTCACAAACAGATGTTCTCGCAATTTCTTCAGGATTTTTTTTTTAACATCCTCTATATGCTCTTCCTTGGTCTGTGAAAATATCAAGATGCTGTCTATATAAACTACTGCGCAGATATCAATCAATTCCTGTAAGACCTTGTTGATCAACAACTAAATGGCAGCATGGGATTTACACAAACTAAACAGCATGCCCAAAGATTCAAACAATCCAAGTTTGGTACGAAAAGCAGTCTTCTACTTGTCCCCTTCTTGTACTCTAATCAGATGACAAGCTCCTTTAAGGTCTAACTTGGCGAAAACTGTTGCATCTTTCATTTGATCTAATTAGATCAAGTGAAGATTAGAGATAAAGGGTATCTATTTTTAATGGTTACTCGGTTGAGGACCCTATAATCAATACAGATTCTTAAATCTCCCTCTCCTTTGGCACAAATAGAGGAGAGGAGACTGGAGATGGCCGACTAAAACCTATTTCAAGAAGTTCATCTAAATATTGTCGAAGAGATGCATTCACTTTTCTGTAAGAACGTTAATTCGGCTACAAAGCAGATGGTTGCAAATCTACATGGCAATCATAAGTTCAATATGGGTAACATGGTGAGCTTTTGTTTATTGAAAACTTCTAAGCAATCTTGGTACTGTTTGGGAACCACTGCCCGCAGTTCTTGTAATGCTCCTACAGCGTGTTCCCTAAATGCGATAGAAGATTTCATACAATGTTGCTTATAATAACTTGAAGAAAATGTTATAATGTTGAACTTTGACTCATGCTGTTCCTTTATAGTGAGTTTTAATAGAATGGTTCATTCATTTACAGGACAAGATATTTCTCTTTCATTTATAGTACAAATGTTTTTAGAAAAGGAGCTAGATACATTTGGAACACCTTGACTACGGGCAAAGTCTTACTCCATAAAATTGCCTATAGCACCTGAATATTATAAAATGTCAATTCAGATCTTAGAATTGGGCACCCATTCTAATTTCAATGACCAATGGATTTTTCCCATCGATGTTCCCCAGATTTAGAGCCTTCTCATCCACAGGACCCGGTAATTTGGTCTCCTCAGGTCTGTGCATTAACTGAAGACTTTGAGGAAGTCTTAGGTCCTCCTTTTATTTTATGTGGGCATTCCTTTGGAATATGACCTGTTTTACCACAACACAGACATAACTTTTCATCATAACGTCTCTGTCATTCCTGAACCGAAAGAGGGCCCCTAAGATCTCCTATTTGCATAGGTTCAGACGCATCTACACTTATGTTCCCAATTTTATTCCTCTCTGAGAACTATTATGCTTGACTTATTTCTGCATTTATCCATTTTTCTTTCTTCTAATTTATGGTGCAACCATATCACCAAGTCCATAAACGCATCACAGTCTTCAGGTGGATCTACCACCAGACCAATAAGTCCTTCAATTCATTTTTTTAGGCCTTTATAAAATAATGCTGCGCCTTTTCCCCTAGGCCACCCTGACTCTTGTAATCAAGTCCTTGTTTCCTTGCTTTATGTTCAATAATTATGTGTCAATAGATTGTACAAAAGTATGTCCATCAAACAAATTGCGCATTTCAGTCTTGCATTTACTATAATTATATAACAGGATCATTTATTTCCACTAAAGGGATCAGCCATGTAGCTGCAGTTCCTCCAAGGTAAAAAAGTACAAATACCACTTTAGATTGGTCATCAGTAAAACAATTTGGTTTACAAATAAAATGGAACTGCCATTAATTCAGGAATGTGGTGAATTTAGTGGATTCCCCGTAATATTGTTCGGGAGGAGCTAATGGGACGCTTTGGGGGGTAACTACCTGTACCACTGGGCTCCTCAATGCCTCACTTCCAGAAGCTTCCTTTTCAAGCTCAGCTCCCTGTGGCTCTTAATATACAAACGTTGAGGGCTTTAATAATTGTTTTCTTGTTTCATTCTCTAAAGGCGTTGTCTTACGGCATACACCAGGACTGACCATATCTCCTTGGATTTCATTGTGGGATTGTTGTACTGCCCACCTCCAATCCTTAGTCTCATTTTGTAAGGCTACTAGCACTGCAAATATATCCAACAAAGTCGGGTTCTGAGACTCCATCTCGTCCAGATAAGATTGATACCCTTCTTTTGTGGCCAGCAATTATATATTGCCTGAAAAATGTACCGCACGCTGGGTAAATCTTGTGGGGGCAAGTGGTGTGTGCAGAAACAAATTATCCCAAATCTCTCCAAACCCTGCAATGATTGAGTGAATATATATATTCTTCTTTAATATCACAACAGGCCCCAGGGTGGAAAAGGGAATGGGTAGACAGATGAGCAAGCAGCAGGTTCTTCTGTATGGATCTTCCTAGAACCCCCCTCTCTCTCACATTTATGGTTCCGTAATCTAGGTGAGAAAAAGTAACATTTGTTAATTACTTCCCTAATGACACAATATTTAAGTTTAAGAAGCTAGTCTTTCTATGCTTCTACATATAACCTTACCCCAACTTTCTCATGGTCCCGCTGGCAAGAACGCTCTCTCACTAGATTCAAGTTCCCCCACAAGACCCCTGAAAGGGAGAAATAGCAGGGTTAAGTATTACAAAAGCTTATATCATATCCTTGCCCTCTCAACCTTTTCCCAAGTATACCTTTAACAGGAATCTTTCCTTATTACATGGATGTCCTTTGTATGAACCAATGTCAACATTCGTCCCAAGAGAGCTTCACCCAAAATTCATTCAATAATTTATGTAATTCAATTTAGATTCTCCGATACCATTTATTTTGTCTTTTATAGTCTGTCTGCACAACTATATAAACATGTACATTAAAGTATTTCCTTGTATCTCTTCTCCTGGTAGAGTTATCCCAGCCTTTAAAGGCGACAATGCTGAGAGGATGAATCACCACCCACAGAGGACGCTACAAGTTCATTCAGAATGGTAAGTTCCTTTTATAAATTACAACAACGTGCACCTTAACAGGTTTGTTAAATAGTTTGCTGTTGCTCAAGATGTCTTATTGATGTTCTTTTTCATGATCCTCAATGCTTACCACCTCCTGGATTCATGGATGGAAAAATGCCTTCTCCGGAAAATCAGTTGAGTGGATTCAAAACTGTTAGTGTAGGTTTTTAAACAATGAACGGTCTCCGAGCCCACTTCTCTCAAATCACAAGGGAAAAGACAAAATCCAGGTTCATGATTCCAAAACTATAAATATGTAAGTCAACAGTGTTCAGGCCAACCAACATGGGATACGAAACGCCGTGCCAAAACACACGGTTAAGTGCTGGAAAATGCCCTCACTCCGGAGCGCTTCTTGAATCGCCTCAGAGACATACCGTGAGGTTAGGGACACGGGGTCGCCAGCGCCCAATCCAAAAACACTATACCGAGCTCTCTGGCTCCCACTGGGACATGCTGGGAGCCATTTCAGGATCAGCGTATGCCAGATAACGCGACCTGTGGCAGAAGTCGCCACACATGACTTACCACTCATCTAGTTTCTATAGAATCTCTGTGTCTGTGCTCATCCCTTGCTAGTTTAACACAGTGTCCAATCCGTCCTGGGTTTTCCTAGTGCCCAAATATCCTGCCATAGGTACTTGATGGGTCAGTGGCAACAGAAAATTCCTGTTAACTAATAGAACCACTAGTCTCCTCCTAGTTTCTGGATGCTAGTTCCTAGGCTCAGGATTCAACAGCTCAATATAAAGTAGGCCATTCTCCCAGCTAACAGTGTTTTCCAATCACTCCTTTGGTGACCTGTTTCTGAACTTCCTTCTGAAGTCCCCCAAGCGAAGGCCACTCTTTCCGCGTGTAGGAGGCTGGACTGGCTTGTAGTGAGTACCAAGGGGTACTTGCACCTTGCACCAGGCCCAGTTATCCCTTATTAGTGTATAGGGTGTCTAGCAGCTTAGGCTGATAGATAATGGTAGCTTAGCAGAGCAGCTTAGGCTGAACTAGGAAACGTGTGAAGCTACTACAGTACCACTTAGTGTCATATGCACAATATCATAAGAAAACACAATACACAGTTATACTAAAAATAAAGGTACTTTATTTTTATGACAATATGCCAAAGTATCTTAGAGTGTACCCTCAGTGAGAGGATAGGAAATATACACAAGATATATATACACAATAGCAAAAATATGCAGTATAGTCTTAGAAAACAGTGCAAACAATGTATAGTTACAATAGGATGCAATGGGGACACATAGGGATAGGGGCAACAAAAACCATATACTCCAAAAGTGGAATGCGAACCACGAATGGACCCCAAACCTATGTGACCTTGTAGAGGGTCGCTGGGACTATTAGAATATAGTGAGAGTTAGAAAAATAACCCTCCCCAAGACCCTGAAAAGTGTGTGCAAAGTGCACTAAAGTTCCCCTAAGGACAAAGAAGTCGTGTTAGAGGAATAATGCAGGAAAGACACAAACCAACAATGCAACAACGATGGATTTCCAATCTTGGGTACCTGTGGAACAAGGGGACCAAGTCCAAAAGTCACAAGCAAGTCGGAGATGGGCAGATGCCCAGGAAATGCCAGCTGTGGGTGCAAAGAAGCTTCTACTGGACAGAAGAAGCTGAGGTTTCTGCAGGAACGAAAAGGGCTAGAGACTTCCCCTTTGGTGGACGGATCCCTCTCGCCGTGGAGAGTCGTGCAGAAGTGTTTTCCCGCCGAAAGAACGCCAACAAGCCTTGCTAGCTGCAAATCGTGCGGTTAACGTTTTTGGACGCTGCTGTGGCCCAGGAGGGACCAGGAGGTCGCAAATTGGACCAGGAGGTAGAGGGGACGTCGAGCAAGACAAGGAGCCCTCTTAGCAGCAGGTAGCACCCGGAGAAGTGCCAGAAACAGGCACTACGAGGATGCGTGAAATGGTGCTCACCCGAAGTCGCACAAAGGAGTCCCACGTCGCCGGAGACCAACTTAGAAAGTCGTGCAATGCAGGTTAGAGTGCCGTGGACCCAGGCTTGGCTGTGCACAAAGGATTTCCGCCGGAAGTGCACAGGGGCCGGAGTAGCTGCAAAAGTCGCGGTTCCCAGCAATGCAGTCTAGCGAGGTGAGGCAAGGACTTACCTCCACCAAACTTGGACTGAAGAGTCACTGGACTGTGGGGGTCACTTGGACAGAGTTGCTGGATTCGAGGGACCTCGCTCGTCGTGCTGAGAGGAGACCCAAGGGACCGGTAATGCAGCTTTTTGGTGCCTGCGGTTGCAGGGGGACGATTCCGTCGACCCACAGGAGATTTCTTCGGAGCTTCTAGTGCAGAGAGGAGGCAGACTACCCCCACAGCATGCACCACCAGGAAAACAGTCGAGAAGGCGGCAGGATCAGTGTTACAGAGTTGCAGTAGTCGTCTTTGCTACTATGTTGCAGTTTTGCAGGCTTCCAGCGCGGTCAGCAGTCGATTCCTTGGCAGAAGGTGAAGAGAGAGATGCAGAGGAACTCGGATGAGCTCTTGCATTCGTTATCTAAAGTTTCCCCAGAGACAGAGACCCTAAATAGCCAGAAAAGAGGGTTTGGCTACCTAGGAGAGAGGATAGGCTAGCAACACCTGAAGGAGCCTATCAGAAGGAGTCTCTGATGTCACCTGGTGGCACTGGCCACTCAGAGCAGTCCAGTGTGCCAGCAGCATCTCTGTTTCCAAGATGGCAGAGGTCTGGAGCACACTGGAGGAGCTCTGGACACCTCCCAGGGGAGGTGCAGGTCAGGGGAGTGATCACTCCCCTTTCCTTTGTCCAGTTTCGCGCCAGAGCAGGGCTAAGGGGTCCCCTGAACCGGTGTAGACTGGCTTATGCAGAATTGGGCACATCTGTGCCCAAGAAAGCATTTCCAGAGGCTGGGGGAGGCTACTCCTCCCCTGCCTTCACACCATTTTCCAAAGGGAGAGGGTGTAACACCCTCTCTCAGAGGAAGTCCTTTGTTCTGCCATCCTGGGCCAGGCCTGGCTGGACCCCAGGAGGGCAGCTGCCTGTCTGAGGGGTTGGCAGCAGCAGCAGCTGCAGTGAAACCCCAGGAAGGGCAGTTTGGCAGTACCAGGGTCTGTGCTACAGACCACTGGGATCATGGGATTGTGCCAACTATGCCAGGATGGCATAGAGGGGGCAATTCCATGATCATAGACATGTTACATGGCCATATTCGGAGTTACCATTGTGAAGCTACATATAGGTAGTGACCTATATGTAGTGCACGCGTGTAATGGTGTCCCCGCACTCACAAAGTCCTGGGAATTGGCCCTGAACAATGTGGGGGCACCTTGGCTAGTGCCAGGGTGCCCTTACACTAAGTAACTTTGCACCTAACCTTTACCAGGTAAAGGTTAGACATATAGGTGACTTATAAGTTACTTAAGTGCAGTGTAAAATGGCTGTGAAATAACGTGGACGTTATTTCACTCAGGCTGCAGTGGCAGGCCTGTGTAAGAATTGTCAGAGGTCCCTATGGGTGGCAAAAGAATTGCTGCAGCCCATAGGGATCTCCTGGAACCCCAATACCCTGGGTACCTCAGTACCATATACTAGGGAATTATAAGGGTGTTCCAGTAAGCCAATGTAAATTGGTAAAATCGGTCACTAGCCTGTCAGTGACAATTTGAAAGAAATGAGAGAGCATAACCACTGAGGTTCTGGTTAGCAGAGCCTCAGTGAGACAGTTAGTCACTACACAGGTAACACATTCAGGCACACTTATGAGCACTGGGGCCCTGGAGAACAGGGTCCCAGTGACACATACAACTAAAACAACATATATACAGTGAAAAATGGGGGTAACATGCCAGGCAAGATGGTACTTTCCTACACCGCGCCTTGCTGAAATCTTCCTGGGTAGGTCATCCATCAACTATGCAGCTCTGGGACGGACACAGACTCCAGCACCTGGTCCACTTCAGGAGCCTCATCCTCCTCTCCCTTTGGAACAGAAGAACAAGTTACTTACCTTGGGTAACGAGGTATCTGGTAGAGACTATCTAGCTGCAGATTCCTTACCTTAGAATTCCCTGGCGTCGGCTTCGAATCCGGAGTTTTTTCTGAGCAGTACCCTGCGCGAGCGCCGTCGGACGTCGTCGTCGTTTGGATCTGCGTGCGTCAACCAGCTCCGCGTGCGTCGTTGGAGTCGTCTATGATGTCACGGTTGTCTATATAGACGCCGTCTCGCCGCGCGTATGTCAGTTCTTTTCCACAATTTCCCGCGCCTGAAGCACAGAGTCATGGAAGAACCAACCAATACACTTTTAACCTCTTTGACTGCTTGGAGAAAAACACTTTCATGCCTGTAAGAAAGGCAAAAGTTGCCAAAATGAAGCATATATACATATATATACACATATGCACATGAGAGAAAATTTCCCCAGAGCGGGGAGGCTTGGGTGGGTGTAAGGAATCTGCAGCTAGATAGAGTCTCTACCAGATACCTCGTTACCGAAGGTAAGTAACTTGTTCATCTGATAGAGACTTCTAGCTGCAGCTTCCTTACCTTAGAATAGATACCCAAGCTATAACCCATGGTGGTGGGTCTGAAGGAGATTTTTTTTTTTTTTATATAAGGAAGTCCTGCAAGACAGAACGGGCAAAATGCCCCTCTCTTCTCAACTGGCTATCCAGGCAGTAGTGCTTCGCAAACGTGTGTAAAGAAGCCCACGTTGAGGCCTGACATATGTCCACCACCGGTACGCCACGTGCTAACGCAGTGGTAGCAGCTTTCCCCCTAGTGGAATGAGCTCTCAAGCCCTTGGGAGGCTGCTTCTTCGCCAAAGCGTAGCATATTTTTATACAGAGAACGACCCAGCGCGAAATGGATCGTTTCTGTATTGCCCGACCTTTCTTTGCACCAATGTACTCCACAAAGAGTTGGTCGTCCACCCGGAACTCTTTAGTGCGGTCAAGGTAGAACGATAACGCTCTTTTTGGGTCCTGTCGATGGAGACGCTCCTCTTCCTTAGAGGGATGCGGTGGTGCAAAGAAGGTGGGCAGGGTGATATTTTGACCCAGATGGAAAGGGGTCACCACCTTGGGGAGAAAAGAGGCACGAGTTCTTAACACCACCTTGTCAGGATATATCATTAGATAAGGAGGTTTAGAAGATAAAGCCTGCAGCTCCCTCACTCTCTTGGCAGATGTAATTGCCACCAAGAAGGCTGTCTTAATAGTGAGCAGCCGGAGAGGACAGTTATGCAAGGGCTCGAAAGGAGCACACATAAGGAAGGTAAGAACCAGATTAATATCCCACTGGGGCATAACGAAAGGCACAGGCGGGAACAGATGCACAAGCCCTTTCAAAAACCTCTGTACTATAGGAGATTTAAACAGAGATGGTTGATCAGGCAACTGAAGAAAAGCCGATAAGGCTGCAAGATAGCCCTTGAGAGTCCCCAGGGAGGAACCCTGCTTGGCGAGAGACAAAATAAACAAAAGGATGTTAGATAGAGAAGAAGAAAGAGGATCAATAGACCTCTCTGAACAATATGAAACAAAGCGTTTCCAACAGCAGGCATAGATCGACTTAGTAGAGGGACGCCTGGCTGCCAGAATGACATCACAGACCTCAGGAGGGAGGTCATAAACCATCAACTGTCGCCGCTCAATCTCCACGCATGAAGGCGCAGAGTTGCCAGGTTCGGGTGGAGAACCTTTCCCTGCTGCTGCGACAGAAGATCCTCCCGAAGAGGCAGCCTGATTGGAGGACCGATGCTCATTTTGAGAAGCTCTGGATACCAAACTCTCCGTGCCCAATCCGGAGCCACAAGGATTACTTGGGCCCAGTCGTTCTTGATTTTCTTGAGAACTCTGGGCAGAAGTGGTATAGGCGGAAAAGCGTACAGGAGGCCTGAACTCCATTCGCAACGAAAAGCGTCGCCTAGCGATAGCCCCCTTGGAAACTCCAACGCGCAAAACTGCTGTCATTGCGCGTTCTCTGCGGAGGCAAACAGATCTAACCAAGGCTCTCCCCACTGCTGAAAGAGTCCTTGCGCCACCTCCGAATGGAGACACCATTCGTGATCCTCTAAGCATTTTTGGCTGAGTTCGTCTGCTCTGGCGTTCAGAGAACCTGCCAGGTGTTGAACCACCAGGGTCATGCCCTGCTGTTCCAGCCATGTCCAGAGGCGTAAAGCCTCTTGACAAAGGGTCCACGACCCCACACCGCCCTGCTTGTTGCAGTACCACATTGCGGTAGTGTTGTCCGTGAACACCTGCACCACCTTCCCTTTCACAACAGGAAGAAATGCTTTTAATGCTAGCCGGATCACCTGAAGCTCCAACAAGTTGATGTGGAGCCCAGATTCCGCCGGAGACCAGTGACCTCTGATCTCCACCTCCCCCAGATGGCCGCCCCATCCCAGAAGTGACGCATCTGTCACTACCGTTAGATCTGGTTGGGGAAGGGAGAGGGGTCTGCCCTTGACCCACTCGCAGTTCACTAACCACCACTGCAGATCTTCTGCAGTCCTCTCCGAGATCTGAACCACGTCGGTAAGTTTTCCCTGATGCTGTGCCCATTGGAACTTCAGGTCCCACTGCAGAGCCCTCACGCGCCATCTGGCATGCTTGACCAACAGGATGCAGGAAGCCATGAGTCCCAGCAGCCTCAGAGTCTGTCTCACCGAGATCCAGGATAGAGGCCGAAACATCGGAATCATAACCTGAATATCCTGAACCCGCTGATCGGGAGGATAAGCCCGATACTGCACTGTGTCCAGAACAGCTCCGATGAAAGAGAGCTTCTGAGAGGGAGTCAGGTGTGACTTCGGCACATTTATAGTGAACCCCAGCGAATGCAAGAGGTCCGCCGTCGTCTGGAGGTGGGTGACGAGAGCCTGGGGCGTAGGAGCCTTCAACAGCCAATCGTCCAGGTAGGGGAAGACTGAAATCCCTGACCTGCGCAAATGAGCTGCCACCACCGCCATCACCTTTGTGAACACCCGAGGGGCACTGGTGAGACCGAAAGGAAGCTCAGTAAACTGAAAGTGCTCGTGGCCCACCTTGAACCACAGGTAACGCCTGTGGCTTGGCAGGATAGGAATATGGAAATACGCATCCTGCAAATCCAACGCTACCATCCAGTCTCCTTGGTCTAGGGCAGACAAAACCTGAGCAAGAGTGAGCATCTTGAATTTCTCCTTCTTGAGGAAGAGATTGACGTCCCTTAAATCCAAAATAGGGCGAAGGCCTTTTTTCTTTTTGGGAATCAGAAAGTAGCGGGAATAACAACCACTGCCTACTTCTGATATCGGGACTCTTTCTATGGCTCCCTTGGCCAAAAGAGCTGTAACTTCCTTGCAGAGCAAAGCTAAATGGTCCTTGTAGGAAGTTGGCTCTGTATGTACTATTTCAAGGTAAGGAATAGTATGCACAGAGTCCAAGGGTTCCCCTTAGAGGTAAGATAGTGGCAAAAAGAGATAATTCTAATGCTCTATTTTGTGGTAGTGTGGTCGAGCAGTAGGCTTATCAGAGGGTAGTGTTAAGCATTTGTTGTACACACACAGGCAATAAATGAGGAACACACATTCAGAGACAATTCCAGGCCAATAGGTTTTTGTATAGAAAAATATATTTTCTTGGTTTATTTTAAGAACCACAGGTTCAAGATTTACAAGTAATGCTTTAAATGAAAGGTACTTCACTTAGAAACTTTGAATTAGCAAAATAGCATATACAGTTTTCACACAATTGACATATAGCTATTTTAAAACTAGACACTTAGTGCAATTTTCAACAGTTCCTGGGGGAGGTAAGTGTTTGTTAGTTTTTGCAGGTAAGTAAACCACCTACGGGGTTCAAGTTAGGGTCCAAGGTAGCCCACCGTTGGGGGTTCAGAGCAACCCCAAAGTTACCACACCAGCAGCTCAGGGCCGGTCAGGTGCAGAGGTCAAAGTGGTGCCCAAAATGCATAGGCTTCAATGGAGAAGGGGGTGCCCTGGTTCCAGTCTGCCAGCAGGTAAGTACCCGCGTCTTTGGAGGGCAGACCAGGGGGGTTTTGTAGGGCACCAGGGGGGGGACACAAGTCAGCACAAAAAGTACACCCTCAGCGGCACGGGGGCGGCCGGGTGCAGTGTGCAAACAAGCGTTGGGTTTGCAATAGGTTTCAATGGGAGACCAAGGGGTCTCTTCAGCGATGCAGGCAGGCAAGGGGGGGGATCCTCGGGGTAGCCACCACCTGGGCAAGGGAGAGGGCCACCTGGGGGTCGCTCCTGCACTGGAGGTCGGATCCTTTAGGTCCTGGGGGTTGCGGGTCAGAGTCTTTACCAGGCGTCGGGTCTTTGAAGCAGGCAGTCGCGGTCAGGGGGAGCCTCGGGATTCCCTCTGCAGGCGTCGCTGTGGGGGCTCAGGGGGGTCAACTCTGGCTACTCATGGTCTCGTAGTCACTGGGGAGTCCTCCCTGTGGCGTTTGTTCTCCACAAGTCGAGCCGGGGGCGTCGGGTGCAGGGTGCAGAGTGCAAAGTTTCACGCTTCCGGCGGGAAACGTGTGTTGTTTCAAAGTTGCTTCTTTGTTGCAAAGTTGCAGTCTTTGGGGAACAGAGCCGCTATCCTTGGGAGTTCTTGGTCCTTCTAGATGCAGGGTAGTCCTCTGAGGCTTCAGAGGTTGCTGGACCCTGGGAACGCGTCGCTGGAGCTGTGTCTTTAGAAGTGGGGAGACAGGCCGGTAGAGCTGGGGCCAAAGCAGTTGGTGCCTCCGTCTTCTCTGCAGGTTTTTCAGTTCAGCAGTCCTCTTCTTCTTAGGTTGCAGGAATCTAGTTTCCTAGGTGCTGGGGAGCCCCTAAATACTGAATTTAGGGGTGTGTTTAGGTCTGGGGGGTTAGTAGCCAATGGCTACAAGCCCTGAGGGTGGCTACACCCTCTTTGTGCCTCCTCCCTGAGGGGAGGAGGGCACATCCCTAATCCTATTGGGGGAATCCTCCATCTGCAAGATGGAGGATTTCTAAAAGTCAGAGTCACCTCAGCTCAGGACACCTTAGGGGCTGTCCTGACTGGCCAGTGACTCCTCCTTGTTTTTCTCATTATCTCCTCTGGCCTTGCCGCCAAAAGTGGGGCCGTGGCCGGAGGTGGCGGGCAACTCCACTAGCTGGAGTGCCCTGGGGTGCTGTAACAAAGGGGGTGAGCCTTTGAGGCTCACCGCCAGGTGTTACAGTTCCTGCAGGGGGAGGTGAGAAGCACCTCCACCCAGTACAGGCTTTGTTACTAGCCACAGAGTGACAAAGGCACTCTCCCCATGTGGCCAGCAACATGTCTGGTGTGTGGCAGGCTGCTAAAACCAGTCAGCCTACACAGGTAGTCGGTTAAGGTTTCAGGGGGCACCTCTAAGGTGCCCTCTGGGGTGTATGTTACAATAAAATGTACACTGGCATCAGTGTGCATTTATTGTGCTGAGAAGTTTGATACCAAACTTCACAGTTTTCAGTGTAGCCATTATGGTGCTGTGGAGTTCGTGCATGACAGACTCCCAGACCATATACTCTTATGGCTACCCTGCACTTACAATGTCTAAGGTTTTGCTTAGACACTGTAGGGGCATAGTGCTCATGCACTTATGCCCTCACCTATGGCATAGTGCACCCTGCCTTAGGGCTGTAAGGCCTGCTAGAGGGGTGACTTATCTATACCTATAGGCAGTGTGAGGTTGGCATGGCACCCTGAAGGGAGTGCAATGTCGACTTAGTCTTTTTATCCCCACTAGCACACACAAGCTGGCAAGCAGTGTGTCTGTGCTGTGTGAGGGGTCCCCAGGGTGGCATAAGTCATGCTGCAGCCCTTAGAGACCTTCCCTGGCATCAGGGCCCTTGGTACCAGGGGTACCAGTTACAAGGGACTTACCTGGATGCCAGGGTGTGCCAATTGTGGAAACACAGGTACAGGTTAGGGAAAGAACACTGGTGCTGGGGCCTGGTTAGCAGGCCTCAGCACACTTTCATATCGTAACTTGGCATCAGCAAAGGCAAAAAGTCAGGGGGTATCCATGCCAAGGAGGCATTTCCTTACAGTCCTCCATCAGCCATTCCTTTGCCGGAGGGATAGAAGGAGGGAAAGACTGAAAGGGAAGGGAGTAGCCCTTCCGTATGATCTGCAGGACCCACTTGTCCATGGTGATGGAAAGCCAGTGAGGGAGATGAAAACGAATCCTCCCTCCAACTGGACAGACGTGATCCTGCAGAACCACACTAGGAGGGCTTGGGCGCAGTGGAGGGGGGCTGTGTGGCGGCCGACCTCTGGCCAGACCCTCTGGGTCTGATGGTACCACGACCACGTCCTCTTCCAGGATGCTGTGAAGCCTGAGGACGGTGGCTAAACTGTGGCTGGCGTGGTACCATGCCCCTCCCGAAGCCTCGGAAGGGGCGAAAGGCAGACTGCTGTCGTGCCGGCGTTGAAAGGCCCAAGGATCTGGCCGTGGCTCGAGAATCCTTGAACCTCTCAAGCGCGGAGTCTGCCTTTTCGCCAAAAAGGCGAGAGCCATCAAAGGGCATGTCCATCAAGCTGGACTGGACATCCCCTGAAAAACCAGAACGTAGCCAGGCGTGGCGACGAAACGGCCACTGACGATGAAATCGCTCTGCCCTGCGAGTCGGTCGTGTCCAAGCCACACCGGATTGTAAACTTGGCTGCATCTCTCCCATCCTTTACAGCCTCGGTGAGAGTGTCCCGTACGCCCTCCGGGACCCGGGGCAGCACTTGCGCCACCGTATCCCATAAAGTATGGGAATAATGGCCCAATAGGCCAGAGGTGTTTACAGATCTCAATGCCAGGCTGGAGGAAGAAAACATCTTCTTCCCAAGCTGATCCAGCCTCTTGGATTCCCTATCCGGGGGAGTGGAAGGGAAGGCACCACGTGAAGTAGAGGCTTGGACAACCAAGCTCTCAGGAGTGGGGTGTTGTGTCAGGAGACTAGAGTCGCTGGGAGCGGGTCTATGGCGGCGGCCGACCGTCCTATTCACAGGAGCCCCTGTGCTGGGTTTGGACCACGTACCCAGAAGGAAGTCTGTAAGAGCCTCATTGAAGGGCAACAACGGTTCCGATGTTGACACCCCCGGCTGAAGCACTTCTGTCAGGATATTTGTCCTGACTGGCACCGTAGGCAAATCTAGGTCCATGACCTCAGCTGCCCTACGCACCACCATAGCGAAAGAAGCCCCCTCCTCCGTAGCCACATTAGGAGGAGAGAGCATACCAGTATCTGGAGATGTGTCCAGTCCACTGGCCTCCCCTAGATCCACATACCAGTCCTGCTGCAATCCTGATTCTAAAGGGTCCTCAGACCCCTCCCATTCCTCTCCTGCGTCTGGCTGTTCCAAATAATGCTCAGACAATGATCTGGGCCGAATCGGCTCAGTCGAAGTCGGAGTCGACGTCGCTCCGGCTCCGGATCATCCGGAATAAGGATGGGGCTGCCACTGGTGGGCGCCGGTGGCGTAATCGTCGACGTCAGACCCGGTGCTGAAGGAGGTTGACTGTGAGAGACCGGTCCAGACCAGTTATCGGATCCTGAGGTCCCCAACGGCGCTTAGGCCGAAGCCGCCGGCGTCGAATCCAAAGGGGCCCCTGCTGACCCCGTGGGGCCCGAAGACCCACCCGAGGGTACAGCCCACTCAAAGAAGAGACGCATGGCCTCATAGAATTATTTAATTTGAGCGGGGGTCGATCCGGTCCTCGGAAAGGGGGGAAGACGCGAAGTCGACCCTGGCGACGGCTATGCAGAACCGCACTCGGAACGTCGACGTTCCCTAGACGCCTCGTCGGTCGACGGGCGTGGCGAAGACGAAGTCCGCTTGGACTTCTTCTTCTTGTGCCTCTTACCTTCCGATGACCTCAAATGCGAGGAAGAGGACTTGGGGCTCCGGGAGCGGTGCCGCGACCTCCTCCTACTGCGAGACTGTGACCTCTGCGGAGTTGCGCCGACCGAAGACAAATGTCGGGCCGCAAGAAGCTTAAGGGATCTCTCCCTCAAGGCCTTCGGCGCCATGGCCCGACAATTGGAGCACGAGGTGGAATCGTGGTCCTTGTCCAGGCACCAAAGACAAACTCTGTGCGGATCCGTCACCGACATGGTGCGATGACACGCACCACACGGCTTGAATCCGGTCTTTCTCGAAGACATGACTACAAACAGTCAAAAAAGCGTCGACAAACCGTCGAAGCAGGGTAGCTCTTTCCAAAACTGCGCTTAACCGGCACGGAAGGAAAAGAACTGACGTACGCGCGCAGAGACGGCGTCTATATAGACAACCGTGACGTCATAGACGACTCCAATGACGCACGCGGAGCTGGTCGACGCACGCGGATCCAAACGATGCCATCCAACAGCGCGCGCGCGCAGGGTACTGCTCAGAAAAAACTCCGGATTCGAAGCTGACGCCAGGGAATTCTAAGGTAAGGAAGCTGCAGCTAGAAGTCTCTATCGGATGTAATAACCTCCATGGCATGGTCACTACCTTTTCGTAGTCTGCTGTTTCCTGCAGACTACCTTGTCCTGGTCCCTGCAAATCAGCAATGATCCTATTCCCACTCGGAGACTGATGAGCAGCAACTGATGAGTTGCTCTGGTCAACACACCTAGCGTGGTCAAAGCCAAAAAGGATTCCAATCCTCACATCAAGCCTGGGGCAATTATATCATAGCCCAGAGAGACATCCATCACTTTGCTTTTCTTTCTTTACCCTGACTTCAACCACTGCCACCTTGCCACTGAGCTCTATTTCAACCCTGGCAAGCTGATTCTGCATGCCTTCTCCATTGGCTACCAAACATGTATCTGGTAGCAGGGAGCATCTCCTCGGACTAAAGGTAATTCCTCTCAACCATAACATGGTAGGCTCCAGTTTCTCTCAAGGCAGGCACTTTCCTCCCGTTTATACTAACGTCCTGCACAAACTAGATTGTGTTAGGATGAATGAGCATCTGGGTCCTTCTCTCAGATCTCCACAGGTACTAGGTTGAACACAACTGGGCTTTCACTGGCCCCTTCACCCACGTGTAACATGCTTGCTATCATGGGTGCTATTGGGTTTGAATCTTACACCTGACAGTCCCTCTTAAAGTGTCCTACCTGGTGGTAGTTGCAGTAAGTCACCTACTTGGACTTGGAAGAACTTCCCAGTCCTTCTTTATGAGTAATGCTCCTTCACAGACACACCGTTACCATTTTGCCTGGGTCCTTCTCAGTTATAATTGGGAATTACCCTTGCCTTTACCTTCGGGCTTGGAACCAGTCTGTGGAGAGTTCATCTCCCGCCTTTGCGAATAACCATGTTGCTCTAGCCTTTTGTGAATCCTGTTAGTTAACCACTTGTCAGCACACATTGCAAGCTTCTCTGGATCCCTCTTTGTCAAATCAGACAGGAATTACCTAAAAAAGTCTTGAATACTCATCCTCAAGTAGCTCTGTCCCCACCAACTGGTTTAGAGAAAGTATTACTTTGTGACATCCCCTCGGGCCTTATGTGTCAACTTTACCTCTGCCCCTCAATGTGCCAGGCCCCCCACCCTGGGACACTGACCCCTACATACATATTTATCCTCTGATACTGATTACAGACTCCACACCAAGACTAAAGTATACATGGACACAGTTATGGATTAAGAGTATTATGAGATGTTTTCTTATTCTTCTTATTGTTCTCTGGCATATAGTCATCCTAAGAATATGTCTGCACCCCTAACCTCTCAGAGTGAATGTTCGCTTCGGCTTACCCTGTGATCCCCACTAAGTTCTGTTCCTACTGTGTCTAAAAATGTCTTTATAGCTACTACTACTAAATAATCACTAATGCACCAAATCTGTGTCTAAAATGTACAGTACTTTTGTGATTAACGAAATGTCAAGAAACAAAAGTGTTAAAAAATAAACTAGTTAAGACAAAGTCCTTGCACATCATCCCTTTCATTCCAATCACTCAAGATTGCATGAATCTAAGTATGAAATAGAACACCATCTGCTCTCTTGCAGTCCAGGAACCTCTGAAGGTATTGAGCCGACTTTAGACCAGAACCCTCTAATCAGAGCTTCTTTCATTCGCTCATAGACCTGCCACAGATACCCTTCCAATGACAGCTGTCCCTTCCAATGGCATGCTTTTCATTTGCAAATATAAAGTAGTACACTGTTCCGAATAAGAGGAAAGAAAAGGAGTCCTGAAATTCAGGAGCAATGGTCCTCACACACCTTGGTTGGTGTCATGCTTCATCATCGGACAGCTCCTCGTCAGACCGGCGCTGCAATGTCTGACGGGCACCCCCCGAGGGGGGGCTCTTTGCCGGAGATCTTTTTATATAGTCGATGATGCCGTGGGACCTAATATGGATCTGAGAAAAGAACAAATCCACAAGAGAGAGAAAGATAAGGATAAAATTGGCTCAAATCCCTCACTCAATGATTTATTGTTTGCTATTGGGAGATGGTCAAAAATAAAAAAATGTAGGGAGTGGAAACAGAGGTAATGCTCGGACACTCACACAAAACATTTAAGAAAAGAGGATAGTGGAAATAATCCACTCCTCATTAGTATACGGTCGACATGTTTCGCGTCTGTGATGGTCCAACAGGATCCAGTGACGCTTCTTCAGGACCTACTAAATCAAGAAATCACTCTCAAAATATCAATATACCTATACTCCTGCTGACTATCGTACACAGTCAAGGCGTCATCAGTCACTTACTGAGGTCAAGCCGGACTGGCTTCTCTTTCCTACTAGTCACCCCTCTTTACTGAAAGAACAGGTTCCATGGGATCACGCTGGCCTCTTGCCTGGCTTACCGAAAATTTTTCAAGTAGCCGAAGTCCTCCGTAGCACCTACCCTGGGATTCGCGGTCCCGGATGTGGGCCCTATGGAGGACTTCGGCTACTTGAAAATTTTTCGGTAAGCCAGGCAAGAGGCCAGCGTGATCCCATGGAACCTGTTCTTTCAGTAAAGAGGGGTGACTAGTAGGAAAGAGAAGCCAGTCCGGCTTGACCTCAGTAAGTGACTGATGACGCCTTGACTGTGTACGATAGTCAGCAGGAGTATAGGTATATTGATATTTTGAGAGTGATTTCTTGATTTAGTAGGTCCTGAAGAAGCGTCACTGGATCCTGTTGGACCATCACAGACGCGAAACATGTCGACCGTATACTAATGAGGAGTGGATTATTTCCACTATCCTCTTTTCTTAAATGTTTTGTGTGAGTGTCCGAGCATTACCTCTGTTTCCACTCCCTACATTTTTTTATTTTTGACCATCTCCCAATAGCAAACAATAAATCATTGAGTGAGGGATTTGAGCCAATTTTATCCTTATCTTTCTCTCTCTTGTGGATTTGTTCTTTTCTCAGATCCATATTAGGTCCCACGGCATCATCGACTATATAAAAAGATCTCCGGCAAAGAGCCCCCCCTCGGGGGGTGCCCGTCAGACATTGCAGCGCCGGTCTGACGAGGAGCTGTCCGATGATGAAGCATGACACCAACCAAGGTGTGTGAGGACCATTGCTCCTGAATTTCAGGACTCCTTTTCTTTCCTCTTATTCGGAACAGTGTACCACTTTATATTTGCATATTATTGGGAGAACGTACACTGGACCGCCCAATTCTCCCTTTTTTCCCCCCCCTTGTGTTTTGAAGAAATGCTTTTCATTTGGACATATGCCTTAGACACCTCATTCCACGCCTGCTTCCTTTCAAGCAACCTTCGAGCTCACAAATCATTCCAAGGTGTCCTTACCTTACACATATCTGCACAAGATTTCTTGGCACCTTGTTGACCACAACATGGCCTGAACTGGACGTAAGGTCACTTATCCCACATGGATTTTTTATTATTGCCATTCTAAGCTTCCCTATCTCAAGGGCTATCCTTTCCCTCTCCAGATCTTTCCATTTACTTCTGTTTCTTCCTTTTTGTCTGTTTCTCTCCCTCTTTAACAATTTCTCTTGCCAAGCCCATTCTTCTATTTCTCTCACGTCCACTCCTCTGGTTCCTATTGAGCTAGTCTCAGCTTCTCCCCCTCAAACTCTATGGCCTTCTTCTCTTGCTCATCCGTAGCCTTCTGGGGATCCAATAGCAAGCTCAGGGTCTCTGCTACTTACCCCACCCAACGGATTTACTCCTGGAATTGGTGGCACTTTTTCCCCACTGGGACAATGCCTACATCTCCCAGCTTCCAATGAGGCAGGGGGAGGACCAGGGCATAGCACCAGTTAGGCACACAAAAGGAATGCTTGGTCCCGCACCATGGGCGCTTAAATTCAGCATCACTTTGGCCCTGGGACCAGTTCCTCATAAGGCGGGGGAAGACCAGGATACATCGCACTGCGCCAGTCAGGCACACAAAGGAAGCTTAGAAATACAAGGTGGTGGACCCACCTGGCGCATTTTAGAAACTCAAGGTGTTGAGTGTCTTGGGAAAACACTGGAAGATGCATTAGGAGACACTCTCTGCGCATGTCTGGATTAGATCTGTTCTAAGGGGATCCTAGAGTCCGAGTCCTCATCACTCTTTGTCTGGGTTCCTAACATGGCTCCCACACCT
This sequence comes from Pleurodeles waltl, assembly GCF_031143425.1. NCBI lineage: Eukaryota > Metazoa > Chordata > Amphibia > Caudata > Salamandridae > Pleurodeles > Pleurodeles waltl. The sequence continues at coordinate 791,657,645 of NC_090448.1, forward strand.
GAGTCAACAACAGCCTCTTCCCTATCACCCAGTTTCTCAAATAGGACCCTAGTAAAATTAGCAAGGACCTCTCTGTCCCTACCACTGGGAACCCTCCACTCTTTGTCCCGGCAATAATCCATCATCTGATCTATGGACAAGGTGCTGAAGTCTATTCACAACCTTGTGTTCTCCATTGTCTATGTGCGCTGCCTTTGTGTGTAAAAGGCTTACTATACAGTCAGTCAGAATTGCAAAGGGCCAATACCACTCCTATATCCAAGGCTCCTAAATGTTACGCGTCCCACTGTTTGCTGCCAATTTTCAGAACCCCTTTCAGAAGGCCATGAGGCAAGCAGGAGCTAATAGACCCAACTGCAGGGGTTGAGGCCTTTTACTCCCAGTGTCCTGGGGCCTGACCTACTATGGGTCCTGAGCAACTGGGCCTAGTAACCATTCAGAACTTAGCTCTCAGTGGTAGTGGGGGTCAACCAGTCCAACGTGTCTTCTTTGGGGGGTTACCGAAGGTTTATACAGGCAGTAAACACAGGCTCACAACTCAAAGTACATTGAACAGAAGCAATACATGATTGTTGAGTCAAATACTTTCTTTAATAATGGCAATAGCAGTATTTATATACTAACACAAAGTGAAATACTACATACACAAACAATATGCAAGGTTCCCTGTTGTGAGTGCCCTAGTTTTCAATAAGAAGGTCCCTGCGTCTCAATTCCCTTTCTCTAGAAGTAGCGGTTATTCCCCATTCACTTTAGGTGACGTTGGGGCTAGGCTCCACTAGTAGTTTGAGTCTCAGGAGTCCCACTCCTACTCTGATAAAAGTCAAAATTGTTCCAGCGCATGAAATGCTACGTAGCAGAACAGGTTTTCCTCGGCCTTCCGGCCCTGTGATTATTCTTACCAAATCCTGCGAGGATGGTTTGCATCAATTGAGCAGCACTTTTTCCCCACTGGGACAATGACTACATCTCCCAGCTTCCAATGAGGCAGGGGGAGGACCAGGGCATAGCACCAGTCAGGCACACAAAAGGAATGCTTGGTCCCGCACCATGGGTGCTTAAATTCAGCATCACTTTGGCCCTGGGACCAGGACTACATCTCCCAGTTCCTCATAAGGCGGGGGAAGACCAGGATACATCGCACCGCGCCAGTCAGGCACACAAAGGAAGCATTTGACCCCGCAGTGCAGGACATGCCCAGGTGAAGACTGGGCCAAGACTGGGCCGGTGTTTGTTTTTATGAGGTAGGCTTTACCTTCCTTTTTGCTGCCCATTTTTGAAAAATGGGGAACAGAAATGGGGTACCCCTAAAGGAGAGGAAATGTGCTTCTCCTGCACCTCAATTTTCCATTGTAAATTATTTGAATAGTGGAACGTGAGTAATAACTTCTGAAACAGAGAACATAGAGGAAAGGATTGACGCTGTGCAACAGCAAGCCAAGAAGATTCTGTTAGAACCAGTGCTCATGATAACTAACAAAGGGGAGTCTAATATCAAAAACTCCTTGCCCCAGGAATGTGTGGGAAAGACGGTTGCTGAGGTGGGACCCGAAATTTTGAATGCTGGGCTCGGCCTGGAGGGTGTGCATGGAGATTTATCGATAATTGCAAGCCCTCCACCTCCAAAGAAGAGAAGGGACTCTAAAACCAGATAGAAAAGGCAATGGGGATGTTATGTGGGAATGGGCCCACCACTTCGCCTTAGATATTTTAAACCAGTTTCAATCAAAAATGGAAGCACTAATTAGTGACTTTTACATTAAGCTCGAATCCGAGATTAAGGTCCTGGTGAAACATCAGCTGGAGCAACCACTCACGCCTCTGGTTCCCAAAGCAAATAGAAGAGACCAGGACATTGCTAGTCCTTAAAGAAGCAGGGAACCTATTACCAACAATTCAAAGGTCGGCTATTGCGAGGCGGGCCCCCCACAAAGCAGATGGGAACATCATTAAACAGTAGTGGAATTGTAAATGATATCACACTTGGAAGTGCAGATATTCAACAAAGTTTGGAGGGGTCAAAAGGGCACACATGACCCATCATGTATAAAAGAAGCGAACATCCATAAGTTGAACCTAAATCAAGATCTTAATTATTTGCTCACTGAGTTTTACAGCTCCCCCCTGACTGCACCCATTATGTGATTGTGCTAGAAAATGTTCCTCCAACTACCCGTGGGACTGAGAAGGATAATGAGGTGCTAAAATGCCTAACTGCCCATTGGTTAAATCTTAAATCTGGCCCCTGCAGGGACTTGTATAATAAAATTATTTTAACCAATTGAGTTGGCTGGATTGTCTATACTATCAAAGAATCCGGTGGAGACTGTTGTGTGGTTATAAACTTCAGAAACCCAAAGCTTGTAAATATTCTTTATCACTTAAATTATTTGACCAAAAATCGAGAAGGCTTATGGGCCTTCCCTGTAGGCTTTTTTTATAGGCCTGTTTCCCCCAACACCAATCAAACGTGTCTGATCAGAGTCACACATGCAAATATACAGGAGCATTATAATGTTTCAGCGAGAAACCGCTATGAAATTATGAAAGGGTTGGAGCCAGTTGATTGACTCCTATGGGAGAAGTCATCTTTGGCGGTGCAACAATGCATAGGGGTTGTGGATTCCAAATCTGGCTTTCAGGGGACCACTTGTTCATTGGGTGTAGGAAAGTTGGCCCCAGTACAAGACCTTGAAGCTGTCCCTCCACTAGGTGGTACTCTACAATTTCAGATTAAAGAGAGCTGCCCTTAGCTCAAGAATCTTGTCCTGCCCGAAATGGTGTTAGTCTCACTTCTTGGAACTTTACAGGAGCCCGCTCCAAAATCACAAATCCTGATTGGGTTACATTCATTAGTGCCTTTGAAATCATTTGTTGCCAAGAAACTTGGATGACACAAAGGTTTTATATTGATGGACACTGTGCTTTCTTTCAGTCAGCCCTGGTCTCAAAGGCAGGAAGAGCAAAGGCTGGCATTGCTACTTTTGTTTCAGTTAAAATCAGTGCATCTCAAGTTTTGGAACTCTGCTTTTCTCCCTATTTTTAATACCTCAGCATTTTCTGCAGACTATGATATTGTGCTGATTAATTTTTATTAGAATCTTTTTAATCAGAACTTGAGTAAACCAATAGGGTACTTTGACGGGGTTTTAGGCGACTTTTACCCGAAAAAGGATCGTATTGTTTATACATTATGGCCTGGGGAGTTTAATATGACCTTATGCCACAATGTTGACAGTAGTGTGTGGTTTTACGAACTCAAACAAAGGTAATGTCACTCCTTTCAAGCATACAGTCTATGGTGAGGCCCTAAACACCTTTATTTCAAAGAGTAAATTAATTTTTGCTTGCAATATACTTTAAGGGGAAAATGCCTGTATTCCAACATTTTTGAGCAACCCCTCAGGGAGCATTATTGATTACAGTTTGATATCGGCCAAGCTTTCTCCCCTACTTTCATACTTTCAAGTGGTTAGTAAATGCAAGTGACCATAATTCTCTTACCATTTCACTGAATTCCCATTCCATATCAAAAGGCAGCAAAAATAAGGATGGGATTGTTTATTTCAAGAATAAAGGATTAAATGGGATACAATTGAAACAATCGCTTTTAATTGTGATATTGTGGTTAAGAATATAACCTCTATCCTAACCTACTCACACTCAGATGATTGGGTGTGATACCATACAATCTTAAGTCTGTCAACATTTGTAAGTAGAAAGCAAACAGTTGGACCTCCGCAAAGTTCTCCAGAGAGTACCATTCACATTGATGATTTAATGCAGTCTGTTCAGCTGCCCAAAAACGGCTGATGGTGGTTCTTAAATATCGCCCACGCTCTATCCAAGAGGTCAAGGATGCAAAACTATATAAATCCACCTTAGATGGGGGGAAAAGTAAAATAAGAAATAAAGCATGGGAAGAAATTGTAGTGGCAGGAAGGGCAAGGGATAAAACAAAGTTTTGGAAATTAATAAATCAGCCTTTCTTCAGAGACTTAGATGTCCCAAAAGTTGAATCCCTAATCATAGTTGATTCCTGGGTTCGCCACTTTTCTAAAAAAAAAAAAAAAAAAAACTGGAGAAAATGTTACTATTTAAGGAATGACCCACACTTTGACTTCCCAAAACCCACAAAGTCTCCTAGCCCCAAATGGTATCCAAAAAGTGATTTTAGCAATAGAGAAATGTGCCCCTCGGAAGGCACTTGGCCTTGATGGCATCCCAGCAGACATTTTTAAATCAAACATTAATTTGTGTGCTCGATTGCTGACAAATGTTTTTAGAGCCGCTGTGTCAGGAACCATCACAGATTCCTGGAGGACAGCTATAGTTGCCCCTATTTTTTAAAAGAGAGATAACTCCCTCCCAACCGGCTATAGGTCAATTTCATTAGGCTCCAGTGTTAGGATTATGGGTTGTGTACTCTTGCCCATTTGGAGAACTGGGCTGATGAAAATATTATCTTAATGATAGTCCAATATGGGTTTGGACCAGGTATAGCTACTGTTGATCAGTGCCTAAATCTTTACCTCATTGCACGGAAATATGATCAGGGGATCTTTACATCTGGCCTTCATTGATTCATCAAGCTATTTGATTCAGTGAACCGCTCATAATTATGGGACCTAATGGTAAGACGAGTGTTGAAAAATAACCTCTTGTACTTGCAAGGAGTTTACATCATGACCTAAAGGTAAAGCTACATTATGGTCCTTTAGGGGAATACTCCCACTTATTAGCTCCACCCCGGGGTGTTAGACAGGGGTGTATCTTGGCTCCTTTCCTTTTCCTACTTCATATTAATGCGATTAACAAACATCTAGTGGATAAAGGAAAAGATATGTCACGCATGGAAATACAATCAATATCCATTTTACTATATGCAGATGATGCAGTGCTTCTTGCCGTATGGCAAATGGTCTACAGGTTCTATTAGATAAGTTCTGTATTTATATAGACGAGTTGGACTTGCAAGTAAAGCACTCAAAGTCTTCTATTAAGACCTGTAGCCGTTCAAGCACGAAGCCCAAACATTTTGTGATTGAGACGACACGCCTAGAAAAGATTAAATCCTTAAATTTTTGGGGAATTCTTTTCAGTTCATCTTTTAGCTGGACTCAATTATTAGCTTAAAATAAAATGAGCTTAAAGATCCCGATGATTTGATAGGAAAATTGAGGCTGTTTTTAGATTTGTACATAGACTTAGGCATGGATGGATTAAAAAGATGTTGTGTCTATATAAAAGTAATGCATCTCAGCAGGGGTGCATGGCGCAGGGCTGTGGGGCTATTAGAAAGCAGGGATCTTTCAGCATGCAGAAAACCATTGCACCAATACATTACTGTTAGTTTTGACACCTTTATACGGAAAGAAAATGGACCCCAAACCCGGAGAATAAAATTCAGTTCACCCCCTTATCACTCTGGATTAGGAGCTGAGGATCCCCAGAACAGGCCTTGTAAGAACTTGTATCTCGGATTGTCTATCTCCAGATACGGTTGAGCAGATTCCCTGGCTTTCCTATCTGAAGAAATCCTTCCAGTCTTCAGGTCGCTCAGATTTATACAGACACCCACATAAGACTATGTCTAAACAAAAAGTAGTTGTTCAACAGGGGTATTTAGATTACTGTATGAATATGCATCTGGAGGGAGGAACAGGATAAGGAGTCAATTGTAAGATACTCGTCATTATGAATCACTAGGAGTTTGGAACCGTATCTAGATTAAATCACAAATCCTACCCTTTGTTTTTAAATCTCGCTTTTTAGATTAGACATGTTGCACTTCAAGTTGGCTTTTTCCCTCTAATGCCCTTGGCAGTATGATCTACCTTTCTGTTGTTGTGATAATGCCTCTAAGCAAAGCACAAGCCACTTTACCTTGTTTTGCACTTTGTATTCAGCTATTTTGTCTTCTTTTTTGGTCCCTATTGTACGTAACACAAACCTGAGACATCATATGTGCCTTGTGTTTTTGCAGCGCCTTGGTTCCAGAGAGACTTGTTTTGCAATGTTAAATTTTATACGTTTGACTTTTATTACTTGAAAACGCTACAAACATTTATATCTGTTATACCAGCATGCTTTGAGGATTGATTATGAAGTTTTTGTCCCTTGACCTGTTGATATTCTATATATGATGTCTTTTACTATGTATTTTATATTTATGTTTCTTTTATGGCCGCAGCCACATCCGAGTCAGCTGCAAGGCATCCACAGCACTTCCTCCAGGGAGAGGATAAGTTCCTCTGAACCTGCCCACAGGGAGGGGTAGGGGGGAACAGTTGCTGAGGTTCTGATCCTCAGTCAGGGCTCTGGCACGCACAGGTCACCAGTGGCCTCTTCTCACGACGATGGTTTGAACAGAGCAACAGTCCTTGTCCTTGTCCTTTCCTGTGGTCTCACCCGAACCTCACTCCACAGACGGGCTACAGCCTGATAGCTACAGAAATAATCTTTACGCAGCCCCACCTGGCAAACGGGATCATCAACTTTAATTCACAAATGGGTAATGGTACAATTGGCACAGCAGTAATCTTCACAGTGCGCCCCCCGCCCCCCCCCCAGCATAAGAAGTAGCTGACTTTCCTCAACACATGAGCTGTAGCTCAATCAACAAGGCAGTAACCTTCTCGGCGGCCCTACCTGGCACACAGAACACTTTCAATCTGCACACAGGCTACACCTCAATTGGCACAGCAGTGACGCTGACCATGGCTTAATTCATGGCGGCCCCCACTGGGATACGGGGTCGCCAACTTGAATGCAAACCACCCAATAGGTGCAACAGCAGGTTCCTCACAACTAGTAACCACTCATCAGGACTTACACCAACCCTTCTAGTGCATGGACTGACATCAACAGTGGCACAGCAGAAAAATATGAACTGTGATCCTAATAACTTTCCCTGAAGCATCCACCAAATGGGAAGCTGGGGGGGAAGGGAGAGGTGGAGGGGCTGGGAGTGGTGGTCAGAGGCAGATGGAGGGCGATGAGGAATCTGCAGTTAGAGTATCAACCACAATGATAACAGGTAACGTTGTCTTCCTGCAGATTCCTCACTTGCAGAATATATTCCAGAGCGATACCCTGACCCTGGCAGATGGAGATGCTGATAATCCGTCTAAATGTCAGTTGACCGTACCTATCACAACCCACTTGGGCAAGAAAAAGTGTATACTGTAGGACCAGTGTCAGCCTGGTCTGAAAGGCGTCTACATTGTTGTCTACATACAATGCAACAAAGTTGCTCTATCTGCCAGAGTAAGCAAATTTGGTGGAGGTTCAATGCACCAATAAGACATTGTCTACCACCTCTGTAGGCAGCTTAAGGAAACTCTCATGCCCCTGTTTAATCTCAAGGTAAGTAAGTAGAGGCAACGGAGATTGGGGTGGCGAACCCTGTCTTCTTTCAACTGGGAGAGAAGGCCCAGCCGGAATGGAAGTCTCACTGAGGTAAATATGGAGCAGTGCAGAGGGTCTGCATACCTCACTCTCCTTGGCTAATTTTCAACCCAATGTTGGTGAATCTTCCTCAGAAATGGAGGAATCAAAAGGTATGGAGGTACATTTATAATGTAAAGGAAGGGGCCACATCAACTAAAAAGTCACCCTACCCCCCACCCCCCAAGACTCCCCTCAATGGATACTGTAGAGAGGAGAACTGCTGACACTGAACATTTTCCAGGGAATCTAACAAGTCCACCTAATGATTGTCCCACAGGGAGAAGATGTTCTGGACTACCTGTTACAAGTTGTCATTTGCGATTGGCAAGATAAAGCCCGCTCAGGCTGTTTGCTCTGACATTCAGAGACCCCACCAGATGATTGGCGGTAAGCCAGATCCTTTGGCGGGCAGCGATTAATCTCAATGCTCCTAGGCAAAGGAGGTGAGACCCTACACCCTTTTACTTGCTGACATACCATATCGCTGTGGTGTTGTCAGTCAAGATCTGGACATACCAACCTCAGATGGAAGGGAGGAAGGCCTTCAGAATAACCCAAATCGCCTACATTTCCAACAGTTCAAAACCTGGTCTGCCAGAGACCAGAGGCCTCCGATCTGCAGATCCTCTATGTAGGCTCCCAATCTAAGATGGAGGCATCCATCACTACCGTAGTCATGGTTGAAGGGAGAAGTGAAGGCTATTCCACAATTCAGGTTTGCCTCTTTCCCCCTACAAACCACTCCAGCCGCAGCATTGAGGGACATTATGATAGATTCCAACAGATTTCCGTCAAACTGTATCGGTCCACTGCCTTTCAAAACATCACTGCAAAGCTCTCATGTGCCAACATATGTGTGTGACCAGGACAATGCAGAAAACTAGCAGGCATTGGAATTTTTGGTCCCTCAGGACCTTAGGCGCCTCACTGAAAGGATGGGATAATTTCCGGGATGTTGGTAATCCCCTGAGATGGAAGGAAGGCACGGAGAAGGGTGGTTTTCAGTACTGACCCTATTAACTGGATTAGTTTGGAGGGCCTAGGTGAGATTTGGCTAGTTGTTGAAGTATGGGAAAATGTGAATGTCTGACCCTTCTGAGACAGGCCACAACCATTATCACCTTCATGAAGACTTAAAGTACTGATGTCAAGTCAAAGGGTAGTACTGCATATTGGTAGTGTGTCAAACCCACCACAAATGGCATATACTTCCTGTGTTACAGCAGGATATTGATGTGGAAATATGCATCCTGCAGGTCGGGTGACACCATCCAGTCTCCGACATCAGCAAATCTTGAGCTACGGTAGCATTTTGAACTTTGCTTTTTTTGAGGAAGAAGTTCAATTCCCTAAGGTCCAGGATTGAACATAGACAGTTGTCATTCTTGGGCAGCAGTAAGAAATGTGCATTAACATCCTTTACCCTTTTCCTGCTCAGGTATTAACTTCACAGCTCCTTCCCGCAGGAGTGCTACTTCCTCCTGCTGTAGCATGACCAAGTGGTCAGAGGGGGTGTGAGGGTTTTGAGGCCACAGACTAGGCCTGCTTTCCTGGTGGTGCAGGTGCAAAGGAGGATTGATCGGCAGGGCCACTACTTTCCTCTGGCTCTACCCCAGTATTGTTTGAGCAAAAAGGTGTGGTAGCCTCTAGTTCTGGGGCTGCTATAGTTACTGCTAGTGAAAGGACAGTCCTCTAGAGAAGCCACGAAAACAACAAAATTAGCTATAATCTCTGGAAGATTGTAGCAGCACTTTAACCAAGGAGCTGGATGTAGCTCTAGAACCTATCCAATGCTGACTCTACCTCTCCCCCAAAATAGTGGGACCCATCGAATCCTAAGTCTATTAGGTTGGATGGAGATGCCAATGGCTCGGGCCTCCAAGTCGTCTGTATCCAGTCCTAACTTCATAATATGACAAGAGGCATTCCATCCAACCTGAATCACCTCCTAGAAATTATCATTCATATCAACTGGCCGGGCAAACATGGCACACCAAAAATCTTCAGACTGCAGGGGGCATAAGATGGTTTTTCCCACACTGCCATGACTGGATCCAAAAATGCATATTTAACGGGCAGCAGAAGTTTAACGGTGGGTACTAATGATAGAGGATGTTCGTTTTGACTGCCACAGTTGGCAATGGTGGATCAAATACCTCCGAAGCTTTTTAAGGTTGAGCCTGTGAAAGCATGCACGAGTGCAACTCTGTTGTGGACTTAAAAAAAAAAAAAAAGGCTTGGAGCCCACCTGTTATTTACCACTTGTTGGTTTTCGTGGCACTCTTCTTTAAAGCCAAGTAATTAGTCACTGAAGGACAAGCATCATTTCCGTTCCAGTCTGTGGAGCAGGGACCAAGCACTGATCGATTTAACTTATTCAGTGCACTTCCGCAGCTCCCAAAGTGATTGAAGTACTTTTTAACTTCTAGAGCCCTGTAAACAGCTGTGTGGTTGGCAAAAAAGTGTCCAGCAGATAAACAAAATTGGAAAGTTCTATTTTTGTTTATAGCTAACTCTTTTATTTTATTTTGCCAAGTCTTCTTTTCTCACTTTGCACTCGTTTTGTTTTGCTCGTGACTGCTGTTCTCAACAGATGACATTTGTCTTGTTACAAATATTGTGAAGCAACATTGTTTCTTTATGTGTAATTTCCAAAATTATGCTTTACCACATAATTGCGCAGTGCACCCGGCTCTAATCCAATCTGCCCCACTTCAATCCAAACCAATCCACCCAACCTCACCCCCACACAATCCCATTGACCCCAGAACAATCCAATCCATTCCACCACACTCCATCCTCCCAGCCCACTCCAAAACAGCTGGCCCCCCCTCCAACCCAAAACAGCTGGCCCCCCCTCCAACCCAAAACAGCTGGCCCCCCCCTCCAACCCAAAACAGCTGGCCCCCCCTCCAACCCAAAACAGCTGGCCCCCCCTCCAACCCAAAACAGCTGGCCCCCCATTCCAACCCAAAACAGCTGGCCCCCCCTCCAACCCAAAACAGCTGGCCCCCCCTCCAACCCAAAACGGCTGGCCCCCCCTCCAACCCAAAACAGCTGGCCCCCCCTCCAACCCAAAACAATCAATCGGCCCCACTCCAATCTGCCCACGCAATCCAAGGTACTCTGCCCCGCTCTAATCCAAAACACTCGGCCCCACTCCGAAATCCAACACTCCAAACCAAAACACTCGGCCCCACTCCGAAATCCAACACTCCAAACCAAAACACTCGGCCCCACTCCGAAATCCAACACTCGGCCCCACTCCGAAATCCAACACTCGGCCCCACTCCGAAATCCAACACTCGGCCCCACTCCGAAATCCAACACTCGGCCCCACTCCGAAATCCAACACTCGGCCCCACTCCGAAATCCAACACTCGGCCCCACTCCGAAATCCAACACTCGGCCCCACTCCGAAATCCAACACTCGGCCCCACTCCGAAATCCAACACTCGGCCCCACTCCGAAATCCAACACTCGGCCCCACTCCGAAATCCAACACTCGGCCCCACTCCGAAATCCAACACTCGGCCCCACTCCGAAATCCAACACTCGGCCCCACTCCGAAATCCAACACTCGGCCCCACTCCGAAATCCAACACTCGGCCCCACTCCGAAATCCAACACTCGGCCCCACTCCGAAATCCAACACTCGGCCCCACTCCGAAATCCAACACTCGGCCCCACTCCGAAATCCAACACTCGGCCCCACTCCGAAATCCAACACTCCAAACCAAAACACTCGGCCACACTCCAAACCAAAACACTCGGCCCCACTCCAAACCAAAACACTCGGCCCCACTCCAAACCAAAACACTCGGCCCCACTCCAAACCAAAACACTCGGCCCCACTCCAAACCAAAACACTCGGCCCCACTCCAAACCAAAACACTCGGCCCCACTCCAAACCAAAACACTCGGCCCCACTCCAAACCAAAACACTCGGCCCCACTCCAAACCAAAACACTCGGCCCCACTCCAAACCAAAACACTCGGCCCCACTCCAAACCAAAACACTCGGCCCCACTCCAAACCAAAACACTCGGCCCCACTCCAAACCAAAACACTCGGCCCCACTCCAAACCAAAACACTCGGCCCCACTCCAAACCAAAACACTCGGCCCCACTCCAAACCAAAACACTCGGCCCCACTCCAAACCAAAACACTCGGCCCCACTCCAAACCAAAGCACTCGGCCCCACTCCAAACCAAAGCACTCGGCCCCACTCCAAACCAAAACACTCGGCCCCACTCCAAACCAAAACACTCGGCCCCACTCCAAACCAAAACACTCGGCCCCACTCCAAACCAAAACACTCGGCCCCACTCCAAACCAAAACACTCGGCCCCACTCCAAACCAAAACACTCGGCCCCACTCCAAACCAAAACACTCGGCCCCACTCCAAACCAAAACACTCGGCCCCACTCCAAACCAAAACACTCGGCCCCACTCCAAACCAAAACACTCGGCCCCACTCCAAACCAAAGCAATCGTCCCCACTCCAAACCAAAGCAATCGTCCCCACTCCAAACCAAAGCAATAGGCCCCACTCCAATCCAAACCAATCAGCCCAACTCCAATCCAAACCAACCTGCCCCACTCCCATACAGAACAATCTGCCCTACTCCATTCCAAAACAATCTGCCCCACTCCAATAAAAAAAAAAGCTTCCCCTCTCCAATCCAAAACAATCCCTTCCCTACTCCAGTCCAAAACAATCCGCCGTGCTCCAATCTGCCTTACTTCAATTTTACCCACTGCAATCCAAAACAATTTGCCCCACTCCAATCTGCCCACTCAATCCACAACATTCTATCCCACGCCAATCCAATTAGCCCCAGCCCAATCCAATCCACTCCATCTCATTTCACCCCACACCACTCCAATTCAGTACAACCCAGTCCTCTAAAAATAAAAAGATGAGAGTAAGAAGGAAGCTGGAGATAGCGTGTTGCTAGGGTGGGGATCGGTCAGTGAAACAGATCTTCTATCAATCTTGCCAGAGTCATCGTTTCAGCAAAACAATAGAAGTGAGAATAAAATTTCCCTGTTAAGAAACAGCCATCCAATGCCAGAAGAAGTTATTGTGGAACCTGTAGGGTACAAGACAGAGGAAATAAAGATACAAGCGACAAAACCAGAGGAGAAGGATGAAACTGAAATAAATGAAAGAGAAGTGGAGGTTGACAATAAAGAAATGAAAAAATGTGAACCAACCCAAAATAACTCACTAGCAAAACAAATTTGACTGGAGAAGTAGGCCACATACGACAGCCAGGAAAGACTAATGGACCAACAATATGAGAGAGGGCCTGCAGCCATCAGAGAAAACTTGTGGGAATTGATCTTTAAAACATCAAAACTGACTCTAGAGGCATTGACATATCAATCGAATAAAATGGATGTCCAGATAGGTCTATTGAATATAATGGCAACCTCTATATCAGTTATTGATCAGAAACTGGCGGATATAAATAGTCTGATTACTAGAGCGCAAACCTTGGCAGAAGCAGCAAATATAGAATGTTCATGTGCCTCAGTAGTAGACAAATTGAAACATATCCCTGAAGTGTTAAATACTATTATAGAGGATTTAAAAAAGGATCTAGAAAAGGATAATTCCGTATTGCACGGGAAAGTAGCGAAGGAAGGGAATAAGTGCAGCAATCCGACGAAGGAAGGCCATGAAACAAAAAGGGAAGATCATGAAGTATCAAGAAACAATAAAAACAATGTTTCACAAAATCTCAATATAGAAACCAATCATAACCACATAGGAATCAGTGAGATCAACATGTGGAATGTCGGATTAGAAAAATCAGGAAAAAGTTATGGTCCCTAAGATGCAAGCAGACAACGGTGCACTAGGAGGGGGGGATGACAAAAAAAGCTGAGGAAAAAATTGCATAAAGCCATAAAAAAGCAACGAACAAGTTCCGCAAGATTAGAACTCCTAAACCGAAGGCAAAAGATGGAAAAAGGGGGTGAGATGACACCAGGAAAGGTCTTACCTGAGTTTGAACGAGTAAAATTCTTCCCTATTGTTTAAAAGCAGGAGGGGAGCAATGAGGATAATGCAGGGAATACCGAAGATGTAAAATTAACTAAGGGTACCAGTCTGGCAAAAAACACAGTTGAGACAGAACAGTCTCATATCACAATCCCCTCAAGAGATGGAGATGACAGTCTCTAAACAGAATCAACAGGATCAAGGACTGCAGCAAGCAGAAGCTCCAAAGAGTGCAAGGCGATAGGAAATCAATGAATAAATTATCAACATCAGCAAATAAACACGGAGGTGAACGACAAGGGAAATAAATTGCAACTCTCGGATACAAGTGATTATGCATCGCAAGTACAGAGAGTAATTGAAAAAGGCATGACGCGCCGAGGGGGGCTAAATTTCACTCAGTTCTTAGAGCCGCCAGAGGAAGGATAGAGAAGCCAGAAGAGCTTCATCAATATCAAAGCTCAGAGGAAAAGGGAAGGACTATACAAGTAAATGTGGGTTGGCTAACTGACACACTACACGGGAAACGTAGGGCATGACCTAATGGCGATAGTGCAGTAAATAGACGGTATGACGTTCTATTCATTATCTCATGGAATATCAATGGAGCACAAACTTAATAGCAGAAAAAGGATTTAGCCTTATTGCTAAAAGGAAGTCAAATAATATGCCTCAAAGAAACATGGCGATTGAAACTTTTGATATAATAGAGTATGAAGGACATTATAAACTGGCAGTTAAAACAAAAAAAAATCAGGGCCGACCAAAAGGAGGTTTAGCAATTTTCATGGAAATAGCATTAAAAAGTGAAGCAGTCCTTGTACCCATAGAAAGTAATAACATTCTGGTACTAAAATTGAATAATTGGATAGAAGATACAAACACTCCATTGTACATAATAAATGTGTATATTCCCCCAAATGAAAAAATAAAGTCTTCAATAGTACTTGAGCTATGTGATGTGATAATGGGCTTTTCACAGGAACCAAATCTTCCAGATATAATATTAATGGGAGACTTTAATATGGATTTGATACACAACTATGAGCGAGAAGAACACGTAATCGAGCAAGATTACATATGGTCAATTCCTCCACAACGGAATAGGGCCCCCCTGAGAAGAGCATATGATAAAAGGGCAATCTCCTTAATAAGGGAAATGGAGTCCCTAGGCATAAGAACCGAAAATGGGAGATTCCAATCAGACAGCCGACTGGAGTGGACTTATTACTCGGCTATGACATGCTCTATAATAGATTACACAATGATAACGCTAAGAATTTGGAATAGGATAAAATCTTTTAGAATATGTAAAACTTCAAGTAGTGATCATGGACAACAAAGAATTGTGCTTTCTTCACAAGTACAGTATCACCAACAAGTACCCATGTGGGTTGAGGAAGAAACTACAATAAACAATCGAAGGTTAATCAGGTCTAGTAAATTGAATGTCCAAACAAAGGAGTTAGCTGGGAGACTAGTAAAAGAAATTGTAGGAAGCAATTGCGGGAATTAAGTCAAACGGTGGGGGAACCTTCTTAATAAAATAATAGAAAAAGGAGCTGCGAAGAGGCCCCCGAGAAAGGCTAGAGGAGGGAAACAGGGATAGAATAAAACTATCAATTTCTGCTCAGAAGCCACGGAAAAAAACAGAACACACTGCAAAGGCAAATTAAAAAAGACCCACAAAATAGTGATCTACGACATATCTTTGCTGAAGTAAATAAGACTTTGCAAAAACTGGTCTGGGAAGAAAAGAGGGAAGAAAATTATGATTTCTGGGCCAAAATGCTATATCTAGCGAAACAAAAAAGAGCAAGGCAGTTCTAGAAAGTTGTAAATGGAATAATTTGGCCACAAAATCCAGTAGTTAATTCCATCATAGCAGAACAGACTTGGCTACAGTTTTTAAATGAAATATTTAAATCATCATCAATAGGGCTACAAGAGGATAAACCTATAAGTGAGAAGATCAGGAAGGGGGGCTTAGAAATCAATGACTGCTTTATAGATACCTTTGTGGAGAATCAAATAAGGAAAATAGTATTAAATTCCAGGAAGAATGGGGCTCCAGGACCAAACAGACTTCCTCAAGTCCTGTACACTTCAAATATAGACTTATGGATTCCAGTACTAGCTACAGTTTATAAATGTGTGTTACAACAGCAGATGGTGCCAGATTCATGGCGGGGCTCTTTAATAAACCCCATATATAAAAAAGGTAACAGGGATGCACCTGAAAACTATCGGTTGATAGCGCTCCAAGATATAGAAGCAAAGTATTTTGCTAGCCCATTACTGAATGAACTGCAAGAATGGGCAATAGATAGAAAGACTGTCCCACTAAACCAAAGTGGATTCACACAAGGAGTAGGAACAGAAACTAATATATTAGCATTATCATTGTTAATGGACAAACAAACCCTTAAGAAGTTGCCAATGTAACTTTGCTTTGTCGATTTTAAATCAGCCTTCGACTCTGTCAATCGTAATTTACTGTGGAGGAAACTTGTAGCATTGGGTATTCCTTCCGGTCTTCTCAAGGCGATTCAGCTCCTGTATACCGATACTTGGGTGAGGATACGGATATGGGATGGGTCTGTCTTGTAAAGAAAAATCGATACCTTCCAAGGTTTAAAACAAGGCTGTGTCC
Organism: Pleurodeles waltl; assembly: GCF_031143425.1. Classification (NCBI taxonomy): domain Eukaryota; kingdom Metazoa; phylum Chordata; class Amphibia; order Caudata; family Salamandridae; genus Pleurodeles; species Pleurodeles waltl. The sequence continues at coordinate 791,673,765 of NC_090448.1, forward strand.
TGGCACCCTATCTTTTTAATTTGTTCCTAGCAGACCTTTCGCATGAATTAAAAGTAGTAAATTAATATGCACCGAGACTAGGGCCTATGTCTAAATCTAATCTGCTATATGCAGACGATATTGTCCTTATAAGCCAAACGCAGATTGGACTACAAAGACTAGTGGGAAGGTTATCAAATTAGTCGAAGGAAAACAGTCTTACAGTAAATTTAGAAAAGACCAAGGTAGTGGAATGCAGCCGGAGGAAAAATAAAAAGAATCAATGGTTCCTAAATGGAGAATAAGTGGAGTTAGTCCAATCCTATCGCTACCTGGGAGTAAGGTTTGATGAATAGGGATGCTCTACCCAACATAGGGAGGAGGTAAAAAGGAAAAGTTTAATACTGTGCATAGCCCTCTCAACTCTAAAAAGAACCTTGAATGGTCCCAGCATTCTACCAATATTAAGGGTGATACCAGCCAAATTGGCACCCAGCTTAACCTATGGCAGTGCTGCACTGCTTGGGTGCAACAAAGTATGCCTAAACACAGGTATAATAAGAACATATAGACGGATATTTGGCTTACCACCAAAAGCATCGCTAGCACAAATACGCTTGGCGCTCGGGCTAATAAATCAGACAATAGCTCGAAAAGGGGTCTACACGAAAACCAGGTACAGAATAAAAACAAATAAGAGCAATTATCTGTGCCAGGTTCTATGGCAAGAACTTCAAAGAAATAGTGAGCATCCCGCAGCGCTCTACTTGGATGTAGTAATAAAGGCATTAGGGTTGCATTAGAGTTGGGACATTAACCTATATGTAGCATGCTTTAAAAGAGTAGTATATAGCAAAATGAATGTGCTATCTTTATTCAAAGCTAAAGTAACATTATAGAAAAGATCACATGCATTGGGAGTGTTAAATGACTAAGGCCCTCATTACAACTTTGGCGGTAACTGCCACCTACCGCCACGGCAACGCCCGTCAACATACCGTCGCCGTAGCCACCAGCCGCATTATGACCGTAGACAGAATTCCTCCAGAAGGCTGGCGGAATACTGTCAACTGTAATGGCGGCGGATGGCGGTAAGGTGGCGCTGCTGCCAGCAGCAGCGCCACGCCAGCAAAACACAGCTGACCGTATCATGAGCCATGATATGGCCTGGCGGTGTTTTGCTGGCAGACGTGGCTGCTAGCAGCAGCGCTGCGTCCCGTTTCCTGACGGAGGACCCCCTGCAAGCAGTTAAGTGGGGTTTCCTTGAAAGGAGAGGAGGAGGGGTGGTGTGTGCATGTGTGGGGGGGTGTTTTTGTGTGCGTGCATGCAGGTGTGAGTCGCGTTGAATGCGTGCGTGAATGACTGAATGTGAGTGTACATGTATGTTGTGAATGTGTGTGCGCGACAATGTATGTTGGTGTGGGTGTATGTATGTGTGCATTCAGGGGTTGATATAGGTATGTGTGTGTGTATGATTGTGTATTCGTGCACATGTGTATGTGTGCGGGGGCAGGAGAGAGAGGTGGAGGACTCTGGGGAGGGGGTTGAGGAAGAGCCCTATCAGTGTCAGGGAAGGAATTCCCTTGGCACTGATAGTGCTTACCGCTATGGTTTTCGTGGCGGTACGATTGCCACGAAAACCATGGCGGTAGGCGGGGTCATAATCCCGAGGGTGGGACTGTGACCGAAGTCTCCAGCTCAGCGCCCGTTACCACCCTGGCGGACGGAGTGGTACATTGGCTTGAGCCAAACCACCAATGTCATAATTTGGGAAAAGGTACAGCCAAGCCTGTTGACAGTACCTTTTTTCCAAATTACCGCTGACCGCCAGGGTCGTAATGAGGGCATAAATTCCTTCGACATCAGCTCTATTTTGAAGTAGACGGGTCCCCTGCCATAAAAACTGAATTTTTGTATATCCGATTAGGGAAATTGCCAGGTGATAACAAAGACTATTCCAGGGGAGGGGGAGCTCAAACGAGAGTTGTAGGTTCTGTAATAATGGGGAGAGGAATTTGTAACACCTCTTATGTCTGTGCCCAGCTTTAGCGAAAGAAAGAAAATGTTTGCTAAAACCGCTTTTTCATCAACGAGGTATAAGGACATGCAGACAAGCAGTCATAGCATGCCTTAAGCCAGGCGACTCAATCTTGAACTCCAGTATGGTGAAATTTTTAAAGAGGGCAGAGAAGAAAGTGCAAGGAAAAGAGTGAACTGAATTATGTGGCCAAGAGGGGGACAATAACACACTCTGAAATATGAATTAATCGCTGTAAGGGTATCAATAAAGATTGAGGTCACAGGTAAAATCTGCCTTTTAAAACTGTACTTTTTTAAGTGTTTGTAATATTTATGCATTTTATATGGTAATAGTCTGATTTCTTCTTTTTTTTTTTATAATGTAGGGCCATTTTTTGTAATGGTTTTTATTAGCTGTACAATGAAGTTTCATTCATTCATTCATTCTGTTTTTTTGCCAGACTGAGTGTGTACAGCTTTGTCTGCGCAAAGTGGGTTTATCTCGTAATGTATAGAACAACTGGGACAAACCAGGAAGGTGTAGACATTTACTATTCACCTTTGAAGTTCTGCTAGAGAAACTACATCACTCTCACAACAAGCCAATATTATAAAAGTAAACCTTGATTGTTTAGGCCGCTACAGTACTTCTCTGAGACACCTCAGGGATAATGTTGTGAGCAGCCAGCTGCAAGTACTGGAAGACTTCTCCGCTCATGCCGTTCCTCTTGCCAAAAGGGTTGCAGAAATTAAGGTTTCTCTTCTACCATGGCCAGTGCTCATGAACAATCCACATTCAGATCCTCATACTGAGAGGTAGACACACAGGAGCGGTTATTTCCTCTTCTATTCACAACAAGTTTCTTCCCATCCTCTGTGTCACCCGGAATCTCCCAGAATGGGACAACGAGACAAGGCTGTTAGTCTAAGCGTAGGGTCACTTATTTACTGAATTTCAGTCATAGGTTGTTTTTATACAGCTGATAGCTTCACGTAGGAGTACCTTTTGTGCAGAGAAAGTTTGTTTCAGCACTAAAGCCTACGTTAGTGCTTGGCTAAAAGGTCTCTGGAATGACCAACTAAAAGAGGCTACATCTGAGGTGAAGTTCAGCCTCCGTATATGCTTCAGTTTGGCAAGACAAAATAGAACGAAAGTGAAAGAACAATTTACATTAAAACTTTTATTTAGGATTGGTAAAACAAATTGTACATCTACATGTAAAAATAGTTTTTTTTTCATTTTGTGTAGCTGCAACCAAACCGAATATTCACAGTTCACTGGTGAAAGGTTCCTAGGCCGCTCCTCTTCAACGTTCTCGCCTCATATCAGTGAAGCAAGTGCAAATGCAATTATACTCTGCCAGTGTAAGTAAGTCGGGTTAAAAGAGTCAACCACAATTTCCCTGCATCCGGAGCATGACTGCAATTTTAACAATGGGAGCAGTAGGAGGCGGAAAGAAAAAAAAAGGGCAGTTATGGTCAAAGTGACAGGTGTTTCCTGTGCTGAAAAAAAAACCACAGTCACGTTTAAACGTTTTTTTCAGCTATGAATGTATCACAAGACAATGATCCGAAGAAAGAAATTGAGCTTTTAACAGTAATTTTGATAGTCATGAATCTTTCAAATAAAAGTGTAGAACATGTACAACCCCAGTGTTGTAAATTCTTACATAGAAACTCTCGGGCCCTCGCCTCTCTGTGTCCAAACAGCACCAAAATGCCATGCGAGGTTATGGGAGAGTCCTTTTGTGAAGACTTAGATTGAAGGGTTCGCTGGGGGAAAAACCAGATATGTTTTTGCTGTAAAAGTTTTGGAGGGGCATCAGGTGGGCTACTGAGAGGACCACCTCTCCTTCAGGAAGCAACTCAAGACCTGGCTGTTTGAGCAGTAGCGGTCCCCCCTCCCTCCCAGCGCCTTGAGACCCTCCGGGGGAGTAGCGCGCTATACAAATTTTTTGATTGATTGGCCATTTTTTGAGAGCACAACTCATTAAAATAAGGAAACAATGGAGAGAGTCTACAGAGGAAAAGGTGACCCAAATTCTACGTTATTTAAAGTCCAGAGACCACACATATGAAGGTGTAAAACATTTAATTATGTCGAGACTACATAAAAAGGGTGAGAGGGATAGGTAACTCTTTAGATTTCAGAAGGGAATTAACACAGGGGAAAAAACATACATACCTCTCCAGAATTGGCTAGCACAAGCACAATCTGATACTGTACAAGGAAAGGTTCGGCTGAAGTGCAGAAGTACCCAAGAGCCCTTCAAACTAAAAGTTGTTGGAATTTCAACAATTCCCACTTGGGATAGCAAGAAACAAACACACACAATTAAAATAGCCTGCTACAAAAGATATGTAATTATTAAAAACAAAGGGGGAAAATTGGAGAGAAAGTAAACCGTGCTACACCATTAAGGACTCAGGTGACTGTGCACAGAGAATGGTTTAGAGGACATGGGTGGGGGAGGGGGAAATCGGGCAAAGTTAGTGGACCCAGTTGGGTCGAAGGTGGAAATTCTCTGGTCTGGTTAGTGAAGTTTAATGAAATTATGCCTTACCATGCTTAAGGCGTTAAGTTATGGCCTATATCTACCACTAGACACACCTCAAGGTATCTATCACTCTCCCTCCATGTCTTGATTACTAAGCTGCACATTTGGGAGTTATCATAACTGGTCAACAAATGCTCGCTCTAACCGTGTCGACTCAAATTAGTCTCCTTTTGCTGTTTCATTCTCCAGTGCGTACAACTTTCTCCACTAGGTAGTGGAATGGGTCTTATTTTTGCTACTCAACATCAGAAATAGGAGATGGTTAACATAGCCATCAGGCAGAAAACCCTACAACCATGCAAGACCAACATAGCGCAGGTAAATGAGAATAGGCGGCTGCTGCAGTTGATAGTCATCTCCATCCCAACCCTGAAATGTAGGATTACACTAAGGCACTGATACCAGTTGTGTAGGCTGCTTCTTGTGGCTTTCTGTTAACTTAACCAAACAGTTATTATTCCATGGAAGCACTGGTCCCCCCACCCACTCTACATCTTAAAAGAATGCCACCATTCACCACTTTCGGTTGTGGGGCACCAGAACAGATTGCGACTGACTCTAGACAAGATGTTTTGCCATTTACATTAATAACTGCTAGAGATATACAAGCCACATCCTACACCAATGGCGGTGTCTGCAGACCTTAACCACACATGTAATAACTGCTCAAGACAAATCAGCACCATCTTACAGGTCCTTCATTGACTGTGGCCAACAGGTCTCCAATCTAGGTAGATCTGGGCTAGTATAATAAACTAGATAAGGCATACAAGACAGGCAGTGACTGTGGGTAACTGGTCATTTTGAACAAAACAATAAGCTGATGAAAATAAACCAGCTGCCTGAAAGGACAGAAGGTGACTGTGGACAAACAAATAACCCTGCTTAATCTTTGAAAAAGGAAGTAATGACTCAGCTTTGAAGTTCTCTTCACAGGTGATATGAGATGCAAAAGGATAAAAACAAGTTAATTTTTCACCCTTTCATCTTCCGATCCACTAAATATTCATATAATGTCTTCACATATCAGTTAAATTGGGTACGCAAAAAGCTTCCAAAAAAAGTGGCCATGTACCTGGTCAACAATTCGATAAAAATTTAGGCCACGCAGTTGCCTAGAGCTCATTTTACCTGCTTTACTAAGGCTAATGCGATTTTATTCCGCTGCCATTACTTGAATGAAGTAAATAATGTATTTGCAAGATGCTGAATTTTTGTTCTGCAGAAGGCACATAACACAAACCAGGAAGATTCAAGCCACAGAAGCATCTTCTATGCGACCCCTCTTCCAGAAGAGTAAGGTGCAGCCTCTGGAGAAGGAGCATAGCGGTGCTGCTGAAGGTATTTGTAAAGTTTAAATGCATATGTCTAAAAGCTCCCATTCTTTGCACCTCAAATGATGCCATAGCCTCTTCACTTGGGTGACATTTTTAGCAAACCAATATGTTTTGGCCAACATGTTGAACTCAGAGGCTTTTTTCCAGACTTGACCTGATTGGAAACACATTTGATTCCATATTGCCAATAGGAAACGGATGCTTGCGTTTGGAGAAGTAGGTTGATCATTGGATTTTACATAAGAGGCTGGGATAAGGAAAACTATTCTCTTTCAAGATCCCACTACTTCATCAAATCCTCCAAGGCTCAAACCAGCAGTCTTCAAGGAGGAAGGTGCAGTTCTAGGATTTGGAAGCATTCCTAGGAAGACTATGTAGTTTCTTTGAAGGGAGTTCAAAACCCATATAGCCCCTCTCCTAAGTGGTCACATCAGTTTCCGCTGCCTCTTCATGAAAGAAAGAGTATAGTCTCTGGATGTGGACACCTTCTGTTTCTTCAGCTGTACTTGGGACTGGGCTGTTAGCTGTAGTTTTATGGCACTAGAGTTCACCTTGGCCGCTACCAACAGCTCCTTCATACCTTTCATTTTCTCACTCTGGAAGACTACTACTGGCCCATCAGGTGGGGCAGGCAACACGGCTGGAGCTGCGGGAGGCCCCTCTTCTTTTTGCTGAACTCCTCCCTCCTCCTCCTCCTCTACTGGTTGCTCCACAACTGCCTTCTGGCTTGAGCGCCGCCGGTCAACAGCTTTCTCACTGGCAGCTTTCTTAGGCAAGGGTGGTTCCTCCTGCTTGGATTCACGGCGCGGACCCCGCCGACGGCCTTCACGCATATCTTCACTAGATTGATCATCATCTTCATTAACTTCGGGTTCCTTGCTTACAATCCGAACTTTCTGACGAACCTGGAGAGAGAGGAACACTCATTAGGCACGATAAAGTAAACTACTTCTCTACTACATATCCTGACAAAAGATTCCCAAACCCACAATTAGCATCCACTTAAGATGCTGAACATACACCATTCACACCTTTTCCCAAAAATAATGTGTCCCACAAATTTTGCTGCTGCTTTTGCTCCAACTCCTCTTCCTGTAGCAACAATGTAAACCACATCTTCACGTTGCACCATCAACTCAGAGACTCACCTGTCCATCGAACCTGCCCAGTGACTGGACCAGAAAGGTTGCCCATCCAACATGCAAGACAGGTGTTGGGCTGCCCTCCTCCCACTTGCAGATGCCGTCATAGAATCGCAACAGGTGAGCAAAGCATTCCTCATCCTGCAAAGCGGTGCTTGGCACATTTGTTGGTGAGCCCTGCAAGAGAAAAACACATTATGTAAATATAATGTGTGTGTGAGTGGGGGGATGTGTGTATGTGTATCACTGCACCAAACAGCAATAGTTTTAAAGTGGGTTAAAACAATCTTTTTATACAGCTTTTTTTAAAGTAATGAAACACAGATTTTCAATTTAGGCTGTCATCCTCCAATTCCAACAATGTTCAATTCTATTTTTGATTTGCTTTTTGACTTAATTACATCTCTTACCAAAAGGAGTCACTGCTCATGTTGATCTTCCATTGTTTTCGGGGAGACCTATTTAATTAATCTAGTAATGGCATCAAATAAACATTATTTAAATTTCATACAAAAGAACCTCCACTGTAACCACACACCTAGGCATCTCCTTAGTATTTTCATCCAGACAACAGATTTCAAAATACAGGAGTTACACAATAAGCATCAAATATTATTAATGCTAAGGTGCTGCTCTGGCAGCAAGGAGTATTATTGGACACAGAGAGATGCACCTCTCTCAGAACGTGTTTCCTGCCACTCACAAGTAGGTCATAGACTCTTTTGTGTTGCTCCAAAGACACCACAGCTGAAAAGACCATCCATCCTGTCTCAAAGAAATCTGTTCAACCTTATGAGATGCCTCTTGCTTGGGATTTATGGGAAACTCAGCAAGGCCATTGAAGGTGAATTTCGAACAAGCTCGTCTTAAACACTGATGGAATAAAAATCATTATAGTATCATGTACCAGTCACGCCCTGAACCCGGATGGGGACAAACAAATGCAGAGCAAGTGAAGCCGGCTCTCGGTGACCAAAGAGAAGTAGGCAACGAGTGTGTCAGTGAAGCCAACCAAGGGTAAGCAATGGGCGAGCTCTAAGCCACTCTGTAAGTAAATAAAATGTGTCTCGGGTAACAGTGAGTGCGTGGTCTCAAGGGAGACCTAAATAAATAGTGGTGGTGTGGTGTGGCAGGAGGGGGCATAGGGATGTTTTGAAATAAGAACAAAAATCGAGGGAGTACCACCATCTTAATAAGCGCCACGCGGCTCATCAACGAGAGCGGAAGTCTAATCCACCTCTCGATATCACTGGCGAGGGTCTCTATGGCAGACATGTAGTTAGCTGACAGTACCAATTACGGGTCTGTATGGACCTTAGTGCCCAGATATATAACCGAGCCTGCCTCCCAGAGGAGCGGGAAACCCACTTATACTCACGATGTCACCGGCATAGGGGTGAACATAATGGATTTGCTCCAGTTTATTCTAAGACTGGAATAGGTACCATACCGCACTATCTCACGCAGAATTGGAGCAACATTACGTTGTGGGTTTTTAATAGCCAGTAACGTATCATCTGCATAGGTAGAGACCAAAAGGGGGCAGTCGGAAAAGCTTAGACCCCGATGACTATTTGTTTTCTCGCATCGCACAAGGGGGGGGGGGGGGGGGACAGTGGACATCCTTGTCTAGTGCCTCTGGCAATAGGGAACGCAGACATGACCGTCCCGTTCATTCTCACTCTGGCTGACGGGTCTCTATATAAAGTAGACATCAAATGCATAAATATATCTCCTACTCCAAATCGTCGAAGGACTGCTTGCATAAAACACCATTCCACCGAGTCAAACATCTTTTCTGCGTCTAAAAAAAAAAAAAACACAACGGCCCTCAATTCCGGGTTTATATTTTGTATGGTACCGAACAGTGTTCGGAGGTTTGTTGTAAGGTTGCGACCTGGCACGAACCCCGATTGCTCCAGCCGCACCATTTTTGTCAGCAATGTGGGCAGTTGATCCGCCAATATCTTTGCATATATTTTAACATCTACATTTAATAAAGACAGCGGACGATAAAATGAGCATTGTGTCCTGAGCGTGACCGGCATATGCAGCGCGATTAGCACTGCCTCACGCATAGAGGGGGGCATAATGCCATTCTCCCCCATTTCCTCAAAAACCTCTTTTAAATGAGGGAATATTAAGTGTTTATAGGCTTTATAAAACTATACTGTGAGTCCATCCGGGCCCAGAGCTTTCCCCTCTGCCATAGCCCCTATTGCTTTATTAATTTCTTCTAGCGTCAGAGGTGCGCTAACAGACTCTTTGTCTGCTTCTGCTAATCTCGGCATCTCAATGTGCGTTAAGTAGTCTAGTAGCCGCTCTGGGTCCTGAGCAATCTTAGTGGCGTTAAGTGACTGATAATACTCACAAAATCTTTTGGGTATCAATTCTGGTTCCCGGATTTCACTACCATCCTCTGCCTGTATTGCTGTAATCAGATTATTATCTCTATTTGGACGAATCACTTTCGCCAAGGTTGATCCCGGCCTCTCCCCTTCCACATACACCCGAGCCGTAGCATATTTCCCCATGTTCACCTCAGCAGGTTCACCTCAGCCCCCGCAGTGTCTTGAAATTCAGTCAACTTAGCTCGTATGCTGCCTAGGGTCAGGTCATCAGCTTTGAGCTCTTGTTCTCGCTCCAACTGTGCCAACTCTCGCTCTAATGCACTCAGGCGCCCCCTAATCTATCGTAAGACCCCAGCATGATTTGAAATTATGACCACTCTTATGTACTCTTTAAATGTTTCCCATACCGTGCCTACGCTGGCCACCGAGCCCTTATTAAGTTAGAAAAAGTCTACAATTGCCTTGGCTACCTCCTTACAAAAGACGGGATCCAGCAACGAATATGGAGGGAAGCGCCATGAGACATGAGAAAGGAGGGGCGCCCGCACACCCACAACTACACTTAGCAGGACTGGGGAGTGATCAGAGTACGTCCTCAGCCACAGGTCCCCCGGGTGTTCACCTCCCAGGAGGCTCTTAGCGACAAACCATAAATCAATTTGTGTATGTAGATTGTGCGCAGCCGAGTAGTGTGTATAACCTCCTCTGCCAGAATGTCTATCGCGCCACACATCTACTAGACCCAAAGCAGAAGCCACCTTCTTCAATTCTCTAGCGGCAGCAGCCAGCCTGCTGTCCCCTCCCCCCGATCGGTCAAGCGCAGGGTCCAACGTACAATTGAAATCGCCTCCCCAGACCAGCGGCAACCCATCCCATGAATCCGCCTTAGCGACCAAGTCGTAGTAGAAGTGAGGATTGTCAAAGTTTGGGCCACAGATACTCACTAGTAGAAAGGGTGCGACACTCCCCTCACAGCAACTACGTATCTCCCTCCCGGGTCTGCCACAACCTTCCTGAGGTCGACCCTGAGGGCCGTGAGGCCCAGATCATTACACTGCGTGCATGAGTAGTGAACCCTGCCGCCACAAATTGTCCCTGTAAGCGTCTGGTACTGAGCATCGGGCTATCCGGTGCTAAATGTGTCCCCTGTAATATAGCAAGGTCCACTTTGTGTCTGTGTAAGTAGGCTACTATCTTGCAGACCTTTTGAGCATCATTTAGACCTCTGACATTCCACGTGATCAGTTTGAGCCTGCCCGGGGTCCCGGCATGATCAGAGCCCCAAGTATCATGTGACATTGTCTGTGTAGTAATCACTATGACTTGCCAGTCTCGTCACACTTACATGTCTGCACTCGGTTGATAGGATACCAATATTACTATGTCTGCAGTGAAAGTTAAGAATACCCCTCAACACCCGCCCCCCTCCCACAGCAGGCAATACCCCAACTCGCCTAGCTGACATTGACACAATACAACCCCCCTTCCCCACCAAAAAGTAGCCCCATCTATAAGTGTGGTACAAGCTTAGGTGGATGTTACCTAACCGCTGCATACACACCTATACGTCAGCCACCAATAGTTATAACTCACAAACGAGCAAGTATTAGATTAGGTCATTGTCGAAAGAGAAGAAAACCATAAGGTAAGACCGAGGCCCCACCCTTATCGTCAAACTTGAACCACACCAACCGTCCAACATCGTTTAGAACTGTTGAGTCACACCACTATCCCCCCCCCCCCCCCCAAGGACCACCTAGGGCCCGAACCGCACCAACAATGTACATCACATAGCAGTTTCATTGATCCTTTCAATGCGGATATGTTTAAGTGGTGGACAGGTCGGTCCTCGGCTGCCCGGGAGTCCATGTCGTCTCTGCTACAGTCCACATTCCTCACCCTCTTATGTTTGATAAATAAAGCAAGCATTTTGTGGTCCGAGAAGAACAACGGCTTCCCATCCACCTTCACTCGCAACTTGGCTGGGTACAGCATGCGATATTCCAGTTGCAAGTCTCTAAGAAGCTTCTTCCCAGCAATAAACTGCCACCTTGCCTCTTGTACTGATAATGTGAAATCCAGGTATAGTGAGACAGTCATACCTTCGTATTGTAAGGTTTTCAATTCTCTGGCTCGGCGCAGAGCCACATCTCGGTCCCTGTAGTTCAGTAATCTCACTATTATGGGACGTGGAGGGCACCCGGAGGCGAGCGAGTCGCCAAAGAGCAGTGGGCCCTTTCCACTACCAGTAAGTCAGAAAAAGTGGTGCGCCCCAGCAGCTGAATGAGCAGGCGTTCAAGGAAGCTTTCCATGTTGTCGATTACAGTGGACTCAGCAATACCAACTATATGTAGATTATTCCTCCTCGAACGAGCTTCCAAGTCGTCCACTTTGGCCTGTAAGGAGCACATACTTTTGCTCAGTCTAGTATGTCCAGTGTTCAATTCAGTTTGGCCATCCTCTATGTCCTGATATCCGCCTTTCTGCCTGATCCAGCCACTCTGCCTGTTTGTCCAAACACTCGGACATTCTGTCTATGCGGTAGGAGAGGGAATCGATCTTCCCGTCGATTTGGGTAAGACTATGCTGCATTGCCACCAGAATCTGCCGTAGGTCCTGCTCCTCGCCCACCGGCATGCTTGGTCCTCCTGCCTGGCAAGGTCCTGCATCCTCACCAGAAGGACCACCTGCTTTACGCCGGTCAAATTGCAGTTTGGTCTGGGTTTTATCCGATTTACCCATAGTGTGGATCGTTGGGGGGCGGATCACACCATGTGGCGACCCTGCACCGCCACGTTGTCACATGTTTAGGGCATGGGAACCAACCAAGCCCCTGTCCACTAGTCCACCACCCACTAGTCGCACTGTTCCCTCCACCATAGACCCCGTCCAGCCAGATATATCACCTCACCACCCACTGCGGGGCACGCACAATATTCACACCATGTAAGCTGCAGGACACTCAGGGGGTTATTCTAACTTTGGAGGAGGTGTTAATCCGTCCCAAAAGTGACGGAAAAGTGACGGATTTACCACCAGCCGTATTACGAGTCCATTATATCCTATGGAACTCGTAATACGGCTGGTGGTATATCCGTCACTTTATCGTCACTTTTGGGACGGATTAACACTCCTCCAAAGTTAGAATAACCCCCTCAGTGTCTTACCCGAGGGCAGTTATTGTCAGTGGGCAAAAATCAATTAGGATCTAAGGGAACCAGGGCCAAGGGCTGGATCCCTGAAGGTGCAGAACAGTTCCAGTGCTTCCCAGGGCGAGCGATCACAATGCACTCCACCTGTGCCTCAGGCCCTTCGCAAATGTCAGCAGCACGGTCTGCACGCGTCGCGCCCCAAGTCCGTCACCTCAATACGCTGGGGTCTCCGCAGCACTGCACCCAGCCCCATCCAGCGCCCACTCCGTCCTCCACCGCCGACCTTCGTCACGCTCCAGGCCCCGGCCAAATGCTCCGGCGCCTCAGCCCGCCCCTAAACACACCAGCTCCAAATCTGTCAGGGTCACAGCGCCAGCCCGCACGGATGCGGGCGATCCAACCTCTGCCGTCAGCCTCTGCAGCGTCATGTCTCAATCGGGCACCTCCTCGCTTCAATCCGCCCGCAGGGGCCGCCCAAGCATGTCGGCCTTAGTGCCGTCTTGGCCACAGTGCCGATCCGCACAGGCGCTGCTATCTCTGCATCAAAATTCAAAGTTCCCAGTGTCGGAACACCATTAAAAACAAATGCCGCACCCAAGCTAGTGTTCTAATTCACTCGTTATGACGAATAATGAACAGATTGTTAGGTGGCTGACGGAGCGCTCTTACAACGCGGCCATCTTGCAGCTCGGCAAGCTCCGCTCCCCAAGTATTTGTACTTTTACCATGCACATAGGTAAGTGTTTTTTTCCTAAATTCCGTAAATAACATATATATATATTTTTTTTAAAGGGATTTTATGTGGGTAGAGGTAAAGGGAGATAAGGTGATTTTAGGTTTAGGGATGGGTAGAGGTAAAGACAGGTAGGAGTAATTTTATGGTTCTGGGGTGGGTAGAGGTATGAGGCGGTAAGGGTTATTTTAAGGTTTGTCGGTTAGGTAGATACAGAGGGAGGTAAGTGATTTTAAGGTTTGGCGTTGGGTAGAGGTACCAGGAGATAAGTGTGACACTACAAAGATCTCATCAGTCAGTAATAAAGTTGTCGGCAAGCAGAACACAATTAACCATGCTGTCTGGCCAACAAAAAAGAACCACAATCAGAATTGAAGGAGCACATGCGAACACTCATCATGAAATCAATTAGTGCTTGGCCCATACTTAAGGGAAGAAACAAACATACAGAACCTAACATACATCTGACATGCACTCACAAATGAAAAGCAAGAAAATAAGAGTGACAATGAAGCCCACCAATGGATAAGTAATGAGTGACCAAAGCCCTTTTTAGGGTTTATAGGTAACAAAAGATCTTTCCAATGTGGAAGCATTCTGGTTGGAGCATGCACCATCTCAGAAAAGAACCCAAAACTATTGGCCAAAAAAATCCCATCCTCAAGGAGGCAGTGGCCATAGAAGAACAGATTTAACACACTTTAGGGTGGGAAAAAGAAAATAGGTAACTATGCTGATTGGACTGCTAATAAAGTAAAAATGTAAAAAAAAGGTAACTAGGAGGGGCATGGAGGCTATGGACAAGAGAATTAAGTACCCAAACTAAAGAGAAGAAGCAACAGTCTATGGGTCAGATGTATCAAAGGGTTTTACCCATTCTGTGTCTTATGGGAAAATGTGTTCATACATATGGCCCTAAGTTCATATATTCTATTGTGGCAATATGAGTCACTCATTGAATAGTGTACCTAGTTTTGAAAGAAAAGCTTAATGTTGAAGGCATGACAATCAAGTGAATTATGCTGGAGTGACAAAGGGGGGAAAAATCTCCAGGTTGAAGACATTGAACTTTGGTCTGAAAAATAAAGCCCTGTAAGTAAGTGAAAAGGATGAGGAAGAGAAGATGGTCGGTGTGAAATGGTGCATGGTAAGTGAGGTGGTGCTTACTGATTTGGGTTCACCCTACACCTTGATTAGTGATGTGGATTAGGGGAGGATGTCTGGTAGTGACAGCACAATTCTGGAGAATCCAGACATTAATCTGGGAGAATGTAAGAAAATGAAATTGAAACGTATGGCCACTGTGGACCTGATTAACATGGCAAAAAGGTGCCAAATGTATTGGGCAGGCAACATATGAAAGGTAGGGTAGCATATGCAAAGGGATAGAAATTTGCTCTATACGTTTCCCAGCTTTTTGAGGATGCACTAAGATTTTGAAAAAGTTTTGAGCACTGGATCGTACGTAAGAAAGGGCCAACCCAGGTGCGTACAAGACAAAAACAAACTTCAACTTATACTTCAACAGCTGGAAAAAAAAACTGTAAACGCTAAAACTTAGTGTCAGAGGCTAGTGTCAGTGGTCTTGATGGCCAAAGTGAGAGGCAATGATTTAAGGATGTGGGTGAACATTTGAAACCTCTACATAAATATATGGATTGATATAGAACCATTGCCCAACCTCTCCAAGGCCATGGTATTTTACAGGGAGGCACAATTGCTCAATGTAATGGACTTTAAAAAAAAAATGCTTTAGTTATTTTCCGTGTATATAGAATAATAATGTCCAATATAAACATAGCAGTTTATTTTCCCGTCCAATACTGCATAAGTCAAACAGTACCCGCTGTATTACAGGTTCAAGAAGCAGCTGGTCAGGGTCCAGTCAATAGGGACTCTGGTCAAGCAGTGAGGACTCGAAGGCCATAACCACACAGAGGTGGATCGGTATACGGAGTTTATCCACTAGTGCCAGAAAAACAACAATAAAAATCAAAACAGTTCAACACTAAGAGAAAGAGAAAACAGTTAAACTAGACCACCTGCTGGGGTAATCAAGAAAAAGAAGAGCAGAGGAAAGTGACCAGGGTGGTGTGGTATTAGTGCTCTAATCATGGGGATGAATGTGAGAACAGGGGGAGACATCGGACCCACAGGAAAGGGGGGATATGTAGGCCTGAGGAATAAGCCTAGGTAGTGAGACAAGATGTATAATCAATCTGAGTTTCTCCCTGAAGTCGTGGACTGAATGTAATGGACTTATCCTTGCTATATCGTCAAATGGTTTTATATGAGGAGTCAATGCATTTATCCTCTTTCACAACCCATTTGGGAGTATTCTGGTTCAGGAGGGTACCTTTTGGCCTGGCTTCGGCTTGCTTCCAAAGGGACAAGAGAGGTTTAGAAGGGGTAAAGCAGATTATGTTTTTCCACAATAATATCCTGTTATATGGGAGAAACAGAGAAGAATGTGATGTAGTGCACTGGAAGGTTTTAGATAGTTTGGAGAGACTGTGAGAGGGTCAATGTGGTTAAAGAGACAGTAATGAACAGACCTTTTCCACCTAGCAGCATAGCAGGCCCTAGTTGTGGGCTGGCATGCTTCTTTTAGAGTATATGGTCATACACTCTGCAGGGAGATTACGGTAACTGAATTCTAAATCTTCAGGAGCCAAATGGCAAGGTTGATATATTGTGGGTTGAGATGTCTGAGAGTGCCTGGATTTTGAGAAAGAAGGTCCGGTCGGTTGGAGAGCTTCTCATGACGGACTAGTGAGAGTTAGAGCAGAGTGGTGAACTCGGGCTGGCATGCCTAGGTTGGAGCTAATACGATGATAGTGAGGGATGTCGGTCTCAACGTCTGAACCACAAATGGGAGGAGAGGGAGAGAAAAGCATAAGCAAATATCCTTGAACAATTAATCCATAGTGCATTGTCCATGGACTGTGGGAGTCTGGAGGTGAAGCTGGAGCATTTGGCATTTTTGATGGTGGTTAACAGGTCTATATATGGGAACCTCAAGCAACAGAAGTAGGGGAGTTCTTGGGGTTGTAATAGCAACACTAGAACTTATTGATGCAGCCTACTGTGCAGGTATGCTAAGTTGTTGTCCATCTCAGGAATGTAATAAATCAACAGATGCACCTTGTGATGTATCACCCAACACCAAATGCCCTGAGCTAAATTGGACAACTGATCGGAATGTGTTCCCCCCTGTTTTGGAAGGAAAACAGGGCAGCCATATTGTCTGCCCAGAGCAGACCAACCATTCCAGTTAGATAGCCAATAGTTCTAGGAGACCGATGTGTAACTCATTACGCAAGAGTCCATACACCTTGTACAGTGCGGTCCTACTGGTGACCCCACTCCCCCCTCCCAGGCAGTGAGTGAGTAATCTGTGGTGATGGTCTTTTGCAGAACTGGGTAGGGAAAGAGATGCCCTGCAACAGATTGTTTGCATTCCACCACTGCAGAGACTGATGAGTACAGCCCCAATTCAACACTAGATCCACCTAATGACTCTCCACCTGAGACCATAGAGCCACTAGGCACTGTTGTAACAGATGAATGTACAACTGGGCGTGAGGAACTATGACAAAGTGGAATGCCATCATGCCTAGTAGGCATACTACTGCTCCAACTATTATCTTATGATCTGGCTGAAAAAGAGCAGCAACGTTGCAATGCTTGCACCCTTGTAGGGCTGGGGTAAGCTTTCCCTAAACAGGAGTCGAGAACGGCTCCAAGGAAGAGTTGCACTTGGTGGGAATGCAGGTGAGATTTGGTCACACTGGTGAAGCCCAGACTGTGAAGGAGTTGTATGGTGGCCTGTGTGTGCACCAGGCATTGATGCTGTGTGGCACTTTTTTATTTTGTATTTCTTTATTTATGCAATTTTACAAAACAACACAAACAACCGCCCTATAGACTGTACATCAAGTAAAGAGGATACAGTGGTGCACATAAATCTCGCAAAGGACCACCAGAGGCAAAATACAATGGTCAAAAATCTCAACATAGCCAGCTTAGCAGAGACCAACAGCCCCCCCCAGTCGTTCAGAAACACAGCCACAAGAGGCGCACTTCACAAGTGTAATCCACAAACAGTCACAAGGGCAGAAACACATCGAACTCAACCCAATCAACAAGGTAAGGGCGGCAGAGCAAGCACAAACAGCAGGGATCACTATCAGACATATCACACATGGCGCACAGTATATCCCAACCAAATCAAGCTGTGTCAGAATGCAGCGTGACCTAGGAAGCATCATCGTGCCACATTCAGCCCTGAGAGTCCATCAAAGCGCAGAAGGGCACCCAGATATCCCCAGGACGAGAGTTTGCAGGGGCAAGCTCCCAGAAGATTGAAAACTGTTCCTGACAAAACGCAGCATCACGCAGCCAGTCAGCTCTACGCGGCGCCCTGCCCCGCCCCCAGCACATCGCCACACTTCTCTTTGCCAGAAGAAGCAGTATGCCCACTAGATGCCTCCATGTCGATGGCGCCCCGTCCAGCAACCCAAGCTGTGTGGCACTCTTGATCAGCCAGTAGTCGAGGTAGGGGAGTACATGAATGCCACTCTGTCTGAGATGAGCAGCTACCACAGATAGGCACTTGGTAAGCACCCTGGGAGCTGTGGTAACCCTGAAAGGTAGCACTTTGAACCTATAATGCTGGCCACTCACCTCGAATTGCGGGTATCTTTGATGCACCGGGTGGATGGATGTGTGGAAGCAGGTCTCCTTCACATCGAGGGCAGCCATGAAGTTGCCTTGTTTGAGTAGGTCTGCAGTTTAACCATGTGAAAGCGCTCCGACAAAATGCACTTGGGGCCAGAGGATGAGGATGGGTCTGAGGGAACTGTCCTTTTTGGGGATTCAAAAGTATAGGGAATAGACCCCTTTTGTGAGTAGTGCATGCATCTCCTCCTGGAGCAGATGCTAATGTTCTTGGGACAGTCTGTTTGGAGGGTGGAGTATTTGGGGGAGCGTGCATGAGCTGTAAACAGTAACCTTTCTGTACGATGCCTAGAACATACTGATCGGAGGAGATTTCTATCCATCTGCGCAGGTAACCCTGCATTCTTACCAAGGCAGTGTTGTATGACGTGTGCGTGTGTGTGTGTGGGGGGGGGGGAGGAAGGGGTCAAGGGCAAGTGTCGCAGTGGAGATGTGCCTCTTTCATGGCACCAAGACTTCTTATGCATTGTGTCCTCAGGAGGGTTGATGGCTTCCTCAAAAGTCAATTTCTTGTTTGAGGAAAGGAGTATTTAGGATGTTGTGGAGGCTTGGCCAGGATTCGACCAGTGGCAAGCTGAATGTGGATCTGTTTTTGCCTGGCGTTGAGGTGTTCTTGAAACCGCTGGAGGATTGGTTGGCCGAGATCCTCAGATGCCACAGAAGTTGCAGCAGCAGACAGCGCTCTGGATGGCACTGAGGAGGGTCGACGTCCAGAGAGTGCAGAAGTATATTTCAACTCTGTGTGTTTCAGTTCCGGCTGTTTGGGCTCCGAATCTTCAGAACTGACTGTCTCGGCTCCAACAGGACCTTAGCAGGTATCCGGTCCAGCTCAGAAATTCGGTGCGGAGCATGGTCATGAAGTAGTGGTGGACGGGAGGCCAATGATGAGGCATAGGCATGCAAAGCTGGTGCCTCCTTAGGTTGAGGAGTTTGCATGACTGTGATACTTACTACGGCCTTTATTGCCAGCGCTGTGCCGGTGGAGACTCATCAGCTTCAGCATCGTATGTCGAGTACATGCTTTCATGTGAGAATACCTTCTCGATGTCAACCTGGAGATCTTCCTGCTCCAATGAGGTCTGGCGTATTTTTCTCATCCGAAGGTGCACCATGGAGGCATAAGTTGCGCGCTGGGCCTGCCAAGAATGAAGCATCTTCTTATTACAGAGCACAAGGCACACAGCGCAGATGCCCTCTTGATGGTCGGGGGACAAGCAGAGCTTACAAAACTTGTGTATATTTGTTCTGTGATACTTGGCGTGGCACAGAGGGCAGAACCTGAACAGCGTTCTTTCCATCATGTGGGCATTCTTAGATTTCGAAGTGATAGTAGAGGTGCCCAGAGCAGCAGTGCCTCAACAAGAGGCAACAGTAGGTTATAGTCATGAAAATATGGGACGTGGACCTGACAATTAAGGAAGACTGTTGAGTCACACAATAACCAGATCCGAGTGCCAAGCGAGAGCACCACGCTGCATCGAACCAGAGAGCACTTAGACACATCTGAACAGGACGGCAGAGAAAAAACAATCTAACAGTGAAACTGATGCCCAGGCGCATTGCCAGAGATGGGTGGAGTCACATAACATATACAAACACACACACACACATATATATATATATATATATATATATATATATATATATATATATATATATATATGGAAAATGTCACTTACTCAGTGTACATCTGTTCGTGGCATGAGACGCTGCAGATTCACATGCTTTGCACATCCCGCCATCTAGTGTTGGGCTCGGAGTGTTACAAGTTGTTTTTCTTCGAAGAAGTCTTTTCGAGTCACGAGATTGAGGGACTCCTCCCCTTTCGGCTCCATTGCGCATCGTCGGCGACTCCATCTTAGATTGTTTTCCCCGCAGAGGGTGAGGTAGGAGTTGTGTATTATAGTAATAGTGCCCATGCAATAGAATAAATATGTATGTACACAATGTGGTTAAAAGTGATATATTTACAAATTTACAAATGTTCAAGATCAACTTCGAAACGGCTACAGGCTCCCGGGGAGGCGGGTGGGAACATGTGAATCTGCAGCGTCTCATGACACGAACAGATGTACACTGGGTAAGTGACATTTTCCGTTCGATGGCATGTGTAGCTGCAGATACACATGCTTTGCATAGACTAGTAAGCAGTTATCTCCCCAAAAGCAGTGGCTCAGCCTGTAGGAGTCTAAGTTGTTTGAAATAAAGTTCGTAGTACTGCTTGTCCTACTGTGGCTTGTTGTGTTAACACATCCACGCAGTAATGTTTGGTAAACGTATGAGGCGTAGACCATGTGGCTGCCTTGCATATTTCAGTCATTGGAATGTTTCCTAGAAAGGCCATGGTAGCACCTTTCTTCCTAGTTGAATGTGCCTTTGGTGTTATAGGCAGTTCTATTTTTGCTTTGAGATAACAGGTTTGAATACATTTAACTATCCATCTGGCAATACCTTGTTTGGATATTGGATTTCCTGTATGAGGTTTTTGAAAAGCAACGAACAGTTGTTTTGTTCTCCGTATTTGTTTTGTTCTATCAATGTAGTACATTAAAGCTCTTTTGATGTCTAATGTATGTAGTGCTCTTTCAGCTACAGAATCTGGTTCTGGAAAGAACACTGGTAGTTCTACTGTTTGATTTAAGTGAAACGGTGATATGACTTTTGGTAAGAACTTTGGATTAGTTCGTAAAAGTACTTTATGCTTGTGTATCTGAATAAAAGGGTTCTTGTATGGTAAATGCCTGTATTTCACTTACTCTTCTTAGAGATGTGATGGCAATGAGAAACGCTACTTTCCATGTTAAATATTGTATCTCACATGAGTGCATGGGTTCAAACGGTGGACCCATGAGCCGTGTTAAGACAATGTTGAGGTTCCACGAAGGAACTGGTGGTGTTCTTGGTGGAATAATTCTTTTTATGCCCTCCATAAAAGCCTTTATGACTGGGATCCTAAAGAGTGAAGTTGAGTGCGTAATTTGCAGATAAGCTGAAATTGCGGTGAGATGTATTTTAATGGATGAAAAAGCTAGCTTTGACCTTTGTAAGTGCAGTAAGTAGCTTACGATGTCTTTAGCAGATGCGTGTAAGGGTTGAATTTGATTACTATGCAGTAATAAACAAATCGTTTCCACTTATTTGCATAGCAATGTCTTGTTGTAGGTTTTCTAGCTTGTTTTATGACCTCCATACATTCATGTGAAAGGTCTAGATGTCCGAATTCTAAGATTTCAGGAGCCAAATTGCTAGATTCAGTGATGCTGGATTTGGGTGTCTGATCTGTTGTTTGTGTCGAGTTAACAGATCTGGTCTGTTTGGCAGTTTGACATGAGGCACTACTGAAAGGACTAGTAGTGTTGTATACCAGGGTTGTCTTGCCCAAGTTGGTGCTATTAGTATGAGTTTGAGTTTGTTTTGACTCAATTTGTTTACTAGGTATGGAAGGAGTGGGAGATGGGGAAAAGCGTATGCAAATATCCCTGACCAACTCATCCATAACGCATTGCCCTGAGACTGATCCTGTGGGTATCTGAATGCGAAGTTTTGGCATTTTGTGTTTTCTTTTGTTGCAAATAGATCTATTTGTGGTGTTCCCCATCTTTGGAAGTAAGTGTTTAGTATTTGGGGTTGAATCTCCCATTCGTGGATCTGTTGGTGATCCCGAGAGAGATTGTCTGCTAACTGGTTCTGAATTCCTGGAATGAACTGCGCTATTAGGCGAATGTGGTTGTGAATCGCCCAATGCCAAATTTTCTGGGCCAGGAGACACAACTGTGTTGAGTGTGTTCCTCCCTGTTTGTTCAGGTAATACATTGTTGTCATGTTATCTGTTTTGACAAGAATGTGTTTGTGTGTTATTATAGGTTGAAAAGCTTTCAACGCTAGAAATACTGCCAGTAATTCTAAGTGATTTATGTGAAACTGTCTCTGTTGAGTGTCCCATTGTCCTTGGATGCTGTGTTGGTTGAGGTGTGCTCCCCACCCCATCATGGAGGCATCCGTTGTAAATTACGTATTGAGGCACTGGGTCTTGGAAAGGCCGCCCTTTGTTTAAATTTATAGTGTTCCACCATTGAAGCGAGGTGTATGTTTGGCGGTCTATCAACACTAGATCTTGAAGTTGACCCTGTGTCTGTAACCATTGTGATGCTAGGCACTGTTGTAAGGGCCGCATGTGCAATCTTGCGTTTGGGACAATGGCTATGCATGAGGACATCATGCCTAATAGTTTAATCACTATCTTGACCTGTACCTTTTGTTTTGGGTGCATGGCCTGTATTACATTGTGAAATGCTTGTACCCTTTGTGGACTTGGAGTGGCAATCCCCTTTGTTGTGTTGATTGTTGCTCCTAAGTATTGTTGTACTTGACACGGCTGAAGGCGTGACTTGTAGTTGAGTGAGAAACCTAGTTTGTGAAGGGTTTCTATGACATTCTTTGTGTGTTGTGAGCACAGTTCCTGCGTGTTGGTTTTTATTAACCAATCGTCTAGGTACGGGAACACATGTATTTGCTGTCTTTTGATATGAGCAGCCACTACTGCCAGGCATTTTGTAAAAACTCTTGGCCCAGTTGTTATCCCGAATGGCAACACTTTGAATTGGTAATGTACCCCTTGGAATACAAACCTTAAGTACTTTCTGTGTGAAGGATGTATCGGTATATGGAAGTACGCATCCTTTAGGTCTAGTGTTGTCATGTAGTCTTGTTGTTTGAGCAATGGGATTACGTCCTGCAGTGTCACCATGTGAAAGTGATCTGATTTGATGTAGATATTTAATGTTCTGAGATATAATATAGGTCTTAGAGTTTTGTCTTTTTTGGGTCTGAGAAAGTACAGTGAGTAGACTCCTCTTCCTCTCTGATGAATTGGTACTAACTCTATTGCATCTTTTTGCAACAACGCTTGAACTTCTAGTTGTAGAAGATTTATGTGTTGTTTTGACATGTTGTGTGTTTTCGGTGGGACATTTGGAGGGAATTCTAGAAATTCTATGCAATAACCATGCTGGATAATGGCTAGGACCCACGTGTCTGTTGTTATTTCCTCCCAGTTTTTGTAGAACTTGGTTAGTCTCCCCCCCACTGGTGTTGTGTGTTGGGGATTTGTGACATGTAAGTCACTGTTTGTTTTGTGGAGTTTTGGGACTTTGGAACTTCCCTCTACTCTTTGGGAATTGTCGCCTTCTATATTGTCCCCGAAAAGTTCCCCGCTGGTATTGGCTCTGATAAGTGGGCCTGGTTTGTGGGGTTGTGGGTTCAGTGCTTTGTCCTCGAAACCCCCCTCGAAATTGTGATCTTCGAAATGTGCCTCTGCTCTGTGGGGAGTAGAGTACGCCCATGGCTTTGGCCGTATCAGTGTCTTTTTTAAGTTTTTCGATAGCAGTGTCCACCTCCGGCCCAAACAACGGCTGTCTGTTAAATGGCATATTCAGCACGGCTTGTTGTATTTCCGGCTTGAATCCAGATATACGCAGCCATGCATGTCTCCTTATCGTTACTGCTGTATTGACAGTCCTAGCAGCTGTGTTTACTGCATCCATTGCTGACCGTATCTGATTGTTCGCGATACTCTGTCATTCCTCTACCACTTGTTGCGCTCTTTTTTGGAACTCCTTGGGCAAATGTTCTATAAAATGTTGCATTTCGTCTCAATGAGCCCTGTCATATCTCGCCAACAAGGCTTGTGAATTGGCAATGCGCCATTGGTTGGCTGCTTGTGCCGCCACTCTTTTCCCAGCCGCATCGAACTTACGACTCTCCTTGTCTGGAGGTGGTGCATCTCCTGAGGTGTGTGAGTTCGCCCTCTTGCGTGCTGCACCTACTTCCACAGAGTCTGGTGTTAACTGTTGTGTGATGTACACAGGGTCTGTTGGTGGCGGTTTATATTTTTTATCCACCCTTGGAGTTATTGCCCTTCCTTTGACAGGCTCTTCAAACACTTGTTTGGAGTGTTTTAGCATTTCAGGTAGCATGGGGAGGCTCTGGTACTGGCTATGTGTGGACGACAGTGTGTTAAATAGAAAGTCGTCTTCAATTGGCTCTGTATGCAGGCTAACATTATAAAACGCCGCTGCCCTTGACACCACCTGTGTGTAGGCGGTACAGTCCTCAGGTGGTGACGGTCTGGCTGGATAACAGTCGGGACTGTTATCTGACGCTGGCGCATCATAAAGATCCCACGCGTCTGGATCATCTTGACTCATCCCTATACGAGTTGGGGATTGCATCATTGGTGGAGTGGCTACCGGTGATGGCTGTGGAGAGCATTGTGGAGATGGTGGCGCAGTTACTTGTTTAGCCACCTTTGCCTGTGGCTGCTTGTCTTTCTCTTGAAAGGCAAGTTTTCGTTTCATCCGAATCGGAGGGAGAGTACTGATCTTCCCCGTTTCTTATTGGATGTGAAGCCTTCCTTGGGTGTAATCTGGCTCCATTGATTCTAGTTCCTGTCCAAATCTATTTGTTTGCATTTGTGAGGACAGGCCTTGTTCCTCTGTGTAGGAACTTGTTTTCGGTTCGGAGGCCGGATGTTTCGGTACCAAAACCTTTTCAGCTGCTTTTTTTGGCTCTGACGCCACTTTTTTGCTCTTCGGCGTAGTGATCTCTCGGTGCAGACTTGCTTCGGTGCCGCTCGCTCGGTGCTGAAATTGCTCTGACCCGGTGTCTCGGGGTTCGAGTCTGCTCTGTGCCGGTATCTCGACCGGAGTCGGATGACTTCGAAACTTGCATGCCCTTTTTCGGTGCCGATGCTCCGTCACCTATTTTTCGGGTTAAGCCATGGCCTGCCGGCGGTGGCGTACCCTGGGCTTTTGTGGTCTTTGCGTGAGTTTTGTGTATCAACGTCTTACTCACGGTTTTCGGAGTCTGTTCAGGATCGACCTCTTCCGAGTCCTCGATGGAGAAGGCTTCCTCTTCTTCTTCCATCTGTTTTTGTCCTGTCGGCACCGACGCCATCTGTAGTCTTCTTGCTCTTCGGTCCCTTAAGGTCTTTCTGGATCAAAACGCTCGACAGGCCTCACAAGTATCCTCCTTGTGTTCTGGAGACAAACACAAATTACAGACCAGATGCTGATCTGTATAAGGATACTTGTTGCGACATTCGGGGCAGAAGCGGAATGGGGTCCGTTCCATTAGCCTTGAAGACGCATGTGTTCGGGCCGACCAGGCCCCGCCATGGAATCGGAAACCCGAGGGGCCACCGGAGCTCTTCCAAATTCGGTGTCGATCTGTTGTGACTAACCCGATACCGAACACAAACAATACCGTTGAATTTTCCGAGATTTTCACTAACTTTCCAAACCGAAACGCGGAGCAAAAAGGAACACGTCCGAACCCGATGGCAGAAAGAAAACAATCTAAGATGGAGTCGACGACCATGCGCAATGGAGCCGAAAGGGGAGGAGTCCCTCGATCTCGTGACTCGAAAAGACTTCTTCGAAGAAAAACAACTTGTAACACTCCGAGCCCAACACTAGATGGCGGGATGTGCAAAGCATGTGTATCTGCAGCTACACATGCCATCGAACATATATATATATATGGAAAATGTCACTTATCCAGTGTACATCTGTTCGTGGCATGTTCCGCTGCAGATTCACATGCTGTGTATATACCTCTGCCATCTAGTGTTGGGCTCGGAGTGTTACTAATTGTTTTTCTTTGAAGAAGTTTTTTCCCGCAGAGGGTAAGGTAGGAGTGATAGAGTATAAAGAAAAGAGATGTCCATGCAAATGTAATGTTAAATATATATATATCAACGTATGTACAAATATTGCTAACTTAAACGACTACAGGCTGCCGGGGAGGTGGGAGGGTGCATGTAAGTCTGCAGCGGAACATGCCACGAAAAGATGTATACTGGGTAAGTGACATTTTCATTTCGATGGCATGTGTAGCTGCAGAAACACATGATGTGCATAGACTACAAAGCAGTTAGTCCTCCCATAAAAGCAGTGGTTAGCCTGTAGGAGTTGGAAGTTGTTTGAAATAATGTTCTGAGTACAGCTTGACCTACTGTGGCTTGCAGTGTTAATAGAACATCTACACAATAGTGTTTAGTAAATGTATGTGGTGTTGACCAAGAAGCTGCTTTACATATTTCAGCCATTGGTATGTGTAAGGAAATGCCTCCTTGGCATGGTTGCCCCCTGACTTTTTGCCTTTGCTGATGCTATGTTTACAATTGAAAGTGTGCTGAGGCCTGCTAACCAGGCCCCAGCACCAGTGTTCTTTCCCTAACCTGTACTTTTGTATCCACAATTGGCAGACCCTGGCATCCAGATAAGTCCCTTGTAACTGGTACTTCTAGTACCAAGGGCCCTGATGCCAAGGAAGGTCTCTAAGGGCTGCAGCATGTCTTATGCCACCCTGGAGACCTCTCACTCAGCACAGACACACTGCTTGCCAGCTTGTGTGTGCTAGTGAGGACAAAACGAGTAAGTCGACATGGCACTCCCCTCAGGGTGCCATGCCAGCCTCTCACTGCCTATGCAGTATAGGTAAGACACCCCTCTAGCAGGCCTTACAGCCCTAAGGCAGGGTGCACTATACCCTAGGTGAGGGTACCAGTGCATGAGCATGGTACCCCTACAGTGTCTAAACAAAACCTTAGACATTGTAAGTGCAGGGTAGCCATAAGAGTATATGGTCTGGGAGTCTGTCAAACACGAACTCCACAGCACCATAATGGCTACACTGAAAACTGGGAAGTTTGGTATCAAACTTCTCAGCACAATAAATGCACACTGATGCCAGTGTACATTTTATTGTAACATACACCCCAGAGGGCACCTTAGAGGTGCCCCCTGAAACCTTAACCGACTACCTGTGTAGGCTGACTGGTTTTAGCAGCCTGCCACACACCAGACATGTTGCTGGCCACATGGGGAGAGTGCCTTTGTCACTCTGTGGCTAGTAACAAAGCCTGTACTGGGTGGAGGTGCTTCTCACCTCCCCCTGCAGGAACTGTAACACCTGGCGGTGAGCCTCAAAGGCTCACCTCCTTTGTGCCAACCCAGCAGGACACTCCAGCTAGTGGAGTTGCCCGCCCCCTCCGGCCAGGCCCCACTTTTGGCGGCAAGGCCGGAGAAAATAATGAGAAAAACAAGGAGGAGTCACTGGCCAGTCAGGACAGCCCCTAAGGTGTCCTGAGCTGAAGTGACTCTAACTTTTAGAAATCCTCCATCTTGCAGATGGAGGATTCCCCCAATAGGGTTAGGATTGTGACCCCCTCCCCTTGGGAGGAGGCACAAAGAGGGTGTACCCACCCTCAGGGCTAGTAGCCATTGGCTACTAACCCCCCAGACCTAAACACGCCCTTAAATTTAGTATTTAAGGGCTACCCTGAACCCTAGAAAATTAGATTCCTGCAACTACAAGAAGAAGGACTGCCTAGCTGAAAACCCCTGCAGAGGAAGACCAGAAGACGACAACTGCCTTGGCCCCAGAAACTCACCGGCCTGTCTCCTGCCTTCCAAAGATCCTGCTCCAGCGACGCCTTCCAAAGGGACCAGCGACCTCGACATCCTCTGAGGACTGCCCCTGCTTCGAAAAGACAAGAAACTCCCGAGGACAGCGGACCTGCTCCAAGAAAAGCTGCAACTTTGTTTCCAGCAGCTTTAAAGAACCCTGCAAGCTCCCCGCAAGAAGCGTGAGACTTGCAACACTGCACCCGGCGACCCCGACTCGGCTGGTGGAGATCCAACACCTCAGGAGGGACCCCAGGACTACTCTGATACTGTGAGTACCAAAACCTGTCCCCCCTGAGCCCCCACAGCGCCGCCTGCAGAGGGAATCCCGAGGCTTCCCCTGACCGCGACTCTTTGAATCCAAAGTCCCGACGCCTGGGAGAGACCCTGCACCCGCAGCCCCCCGGACCTGAAGGACCGGACTTTCACTGGAGAAGTGACCCCCAGGAGTCCCTCTCCCTTGCCCAAGTGGAGGTTTCCCCGAGGAACCCCCCCCTTGCCTGCCTGCAGCGCTGAAGAGATCCCGAGATCTCTCATAGACTAACATTGAAAACCCAACGCTTGTTTCTACACTGCACCCGGCCGCCCCCGCGCTGCTGAGGGTGAAATTTCTGTGTGGGCTTGTGTCCCCCCCGGTGCCCTACAAAACCCCCCTGGTCTGCCCTCCGAAGACGCGGGTACTTACCTGCAAGCAGACCGGAACCGGGGCACCCCCTTCTCTCCATTCTAGCCTATGTGTTTTGGGCACCACTTTGAACTCTGCACCTGACCGGCCCTGAGCTGCTGGTGTGGTGACTTTGGGGTTGCTCTGAACCCCCAACGGTGGGCTACCTTGGACCAAGAACTAAGCCCTGTAAGTGTCTTACTTACCTGGTTAACCTAACAAATACTTACCTCCCCTAGGAACTGTGAAAATTGCACTGTGTCCACTTTTAAAACAGCTATTTGTGAATAACTTGAAAAGTATACATGCAATTTTGATGATTTGAAGTTCCTAAAGTACTTACCTGCAATACCTTTCGAATGAGATATTACATGTAGAATTTGAACCTGTGGTTCTTAAAATAAACTAAGAAAAGATATTTTTCTATACAAAAACCTATTGGCTGGATTTGTCTCTGAGTGTGTGTACCTCATTTATTGTCTATGTGTATGTGCAACAAATGCTTAACACTACTCCTTGGATAAGCCTACTGCTCGACCACACTACCACAAAATAGAGCATTAGTATTATCTCTTTTTGCCACTATCTTACCTCTAAGGGGAACCCTTGGACTCTGTGCATGCTATTCCTTACTTTGAAATAGCACATACAGAGCCAACTTCCTACAGTATGTTTCCTGAAAAAGCCATTGTAGCACCTTTTTTTCTTGTGGAATGTGCTTTAGGAGTAACTAAGAGTTGTCCTTTGGCTTTAACGTAGCATGTTTGGATGCATCATATTATCCATCTTGCTAATACTTGTTTTGAAATGCGGTTACCAGTATGAGGTTTTTGAAAGCCTACAAACAGTTGTTTAGTTTTCCTGAATGGTCTCATTCTATCTATATAGTACATTACTGCTCTTTTAATGTCTAATGTATGTTGAGCTCTTTCTGCCACAGAATCTGGCTGTGGGAAGACGACTGGTAGTTCCACTGTTTGATTTGATATGAAAAGGTGATACCACTTTTGGAAGAAATTTAGGGTTAGCTCGTAGTACAACTTTATATTTGTGTACTTGTATGAACGGTTCCTCTATAGTGAAAGCTTGAATTTCACTGACTCGTCGCAATTATGTAATTGCGACTAGGAAGGCAACCTTCCATGTTAAGAATTGCATTTGACATGAGTGCATAGGTTCAAATGGTGGGCCCATAAGTCGCATAAGCACTATGTTTAAATTCCAAGAAGGAACTGGAGGTGTTCTGGGTGGAATAATGTGTTTTAAGCCTTCCACAAAGGTTTTAATAACAGGAACTCTAAATAAAGAGCTGTGCTGTACATTTTGCTAATATGCTGAAATTGCAGTAAGATGTATTTTTATGGAAGAAAATGCTAAATTTGATTTTTTATAAATTAAGTAAATAGCATACAATATCTTGTATTGATGCTGTAAGAGGGGCAATCTGTTTAGATTGACAGTAATATACAAATCTTTTCCATTTGTTAGCATAGCACTGTATAGTAGTGAGTTTTCTTGCTTGTTTAATAACCTCCATACATTTTGATGGTAGTTGTAAATACCATAACTATGACCTCAGGAGCCAAATCGCTAGATTAAGTGTTTTGGGATTTGGGTGCCTGATTTGTCCTTTGTTTTGTGTCAACAGGTCTGGTCTGTTTGGGAGTTTGGAGTATGGTACTACTGACAGGTCTAACAATGTTGTGTACCACAGTTGACAGGCCCACATGAGTATCATATTGAGTGTGTTTTGACGCAACTTGTTGACTACAAATGGAATGAGTGGGAGAGGGGGGAAAATCGTAAGCAAATATCCCTGACCAACTGATCCATAGAGCATTGCCCTTGGATAGGGGATGTGGGTGTCCGGATCCGAAGCTTTGGCATTTTGCGTTTTTGCTTGTGGCGAACAGATCTATTTTGGTGTTCCCCATTGTTGAAAGTATGTTTGAAGTACTTGAGGGTGAATCTCCTACTCGTGTGTTTGTTGACGATTTCTGCTAAGAACATCTGCGAGTTGGTTGTGTATCCCTGGAATGTATTGTGCTACCAGGTGAATTTGGTTGTGTACTGCCCATTTCCAAATTTTTTGAGCTAGGAGGGAGAGTTGGGACAAATGTGTTCCTCCTTGCTTGTTTAGGCAATACATGGTGGTCATGTCTGTTTTGATCAGGACATTCTTCTTAGTGAGAAGAGGCTGAAAAGCTTTGAGTGCTAGGAAGACAGCTAACAACTCTAAGTGATTTATGTGTAGCTGTTTGTGTTGGGCATCCCATTGTCCTTGGATGTTGCGATCGTTGAGGTGAGCTCCCCAGCCAATCATTGATGCATCTGTTGTAATTATAGTCTGAGGCACAGGGTCTCGAAAAGGCCGCCCATTGCTTAGATTTGTGGAATTCCACCACTGAAGGGACACGTATGTTTGGTGGTCTATCAACACTAGATCTTGAAGTTGACCGTGTGCCTGTGACCATTGTTGTGCAAGGCACTGTTGTAAGGGGTACATGTTTAGTCTTGCATGTGGGACGATTGCAATACATGATACCATCATCCCTAATATTTTCATGACAAATCTGACAGTGTACTGTTGACCTGTGTCTATCTGTGCGATTATATTTTGGAATGCTTGTATTCTTTGCGTATTTGGACTTGCTAGCGCTTTTTGAGTATTTGGAATTGCACCTATATATATTGTTGTATTTGCGACTTTTGGTAATTTATTGAAAACCCTAGCGTGTGCAGGGTTTGTATTACGTGATGCGCATGGTTTTGACATTGCGTATGACTGTTTGATTTTATGAGCCAATCGTCTAGATATGGAAAGACATGTATATGTTGTCTTCTTAGAAAGGCTGCGACTACTGCTAGTCACTTTGTGAATACCCTTGGAGCGGTTATTCCGAACGGTGACACTTTGAACTGATAGTGCTTCCCTTGAATGACAAACCTGAGATATTTTCTGTGCACCGAGTGGATGGGTATATGAAAATACGCATGCTTGAGATCTAATGTTGCCATGAAATCATGTTTTTGGAGTAGTGGGATAACATCCTGGAGAGTTACCATGTTTAAGTGTTCTGACAGGATGCAAAGATTGAGGGTCCTGAGATCTCATATTGGCCTTAGGGTGCCATCCTTTTTTTCGAATCAGGAAGTACAGTGAGTAAACTCCCGTCCCTACTTGATTTTGTGGCACTGGCTCTATTGCTTGTTTGAGTAATAGAGATTTGACTTCTTCCTGTAAAAGACTGATATGTTCTGTGGATAGTTTGTGTGGTTTTGGTGGAATGTTTGGTGGAGTTTGTATCAATTCTAGGCAATAACCATTGCGGATCATTGATAATACTCAATTGTCTGTGGTAATGTTTTGCCAATTGGTGTGGAACTTTTGTAGTCTTCCTGCCACAGGGGAGGTGTGGAGTGGAAGGGAATGAAACAAGTCACTGTTTAGTGTGTTGTGAGACTTGTTTAGGTGTTTGATATTTCCCTCTACCTCTGGGTACTGGCCTCTATATGTGCTCTTAAAGCCACCTTGTTGGTAGGCTGATTTTGGATGCGATGTGGATGCCCCTGCAGTTTGAGCCCTAAACCTGCGTCTAAACTTAGGTTTGCGAAAGGATCCCCTGTATTGTGTGGTGTATAGTGCACCCATCGCTTTTGCCGTGTCTGAATCCTTACGCAATGTTTCAATTGCATTGTCTACTTCTGGGCCGAAAAGCTGTTTTTTGTTGAACGGCATATTCAACACAGCTTGTTGGATTTCGGGTTTGAACCCCGAGGACCTGAGCCATGCATGCCTCCCGATTGTTACAGCAGTGTTGACGTTCCTGGCAGCTGTGTCTGCTGAGTCTAGGGAAGACCTAATCTGGTTATTGGTGATGGCTTGCCCTTCCTCTACTATCTGTGCGCCCTCTTTTGGTGTTCTTTGGGGAGATGTTGAATTATATATTTCATCTCATCCCAACGGGCCCTGTCGAATCTAGCCAACAACGCCTGTGAGTTGGCTATTCTCCATTGGTTGGCTGCGTGGGATGCCACTCTCTTCCCTGCAGCACATTTTCTACTCTCTTTGCCTGGTGGGGGTGCATCACCTGACGACTGAGTTTGCCCTTTTCCTGGCAGCGCTTACCACAACTGAGTCTGGAGGGAGTTGCTGAGTTATATAGACAGGATCAGAGGGAGGTGGCTTGTATTTTTTCTCTACCCTGGGAGTTATTATTCTTGCTTTGACAGGCTCGCTAAATATTTGATCAACATGTTTTAGCATGTCCGGGAGCATGGGGAGTGACTGGTATGTTGTGTGCGTGGAGGAGAGTGTATTAAACAAAAAATCATCCTCCAACGGTTCAGTGTGCATGGTGACACTATGGTATGCTGCAGCCCTAGCTAGTACTTGATTGTACCCTGTACTATCCGCAGGTGGTGAAGGCTTAGAGGGCTAGCAGTCTGGGTCGTTATCGGGAATGGGATCTGGATCATAAAGATACCATGGGTCTACATTATCTTGTTGCGAGTCAAACAAATGTGATGGTGACTGCATTGGCGCAGGACTGGTCGGAGGAGAGATATGCAGGTGAGGAGAATGAGGAGGAGAAAATTGAGGTGGTGGTCTTTCCTTTGGCTTTGGCACTTTAGCTGGAGGCTGTGTAGTGTCCAATTACTCCTGAAAGGCTAATTTCCTCTTAGGTTTTAAAGGAGGTCCTGTTAATATTCTGCCAGTTTCTTTGTGGATATGAATCCTGGCTTGCCTTATGTCCATCACTTTAAGTATTGGCTGTACTTGGGTGTCCTCCTCAGAAGTCTTATGGCTTTGAGTGTCTTAGAAAGTCCATGCTCCTCGGTGTAACCTGCTCTTTTCGGCTCCGAAGCTGGCATTTTCGGTATTGAAAAGGATGGTGTTGTGGATGGTCTCGGCTCTGAAAGTGATTTTCGAAATTTCGACTCCGAAGAGCGGTGTTTGCACGAGTCGGAGACGGAGCCTTTCATCGACTCTGATGGTTTCGGGGGAGTGGCCTCTTTCGGTGCTGAACCGGCGGTTTCGTCACCTAGTGTCTTCTTTCGGGTCGAGCCATGGCCTTCCGGCAGTGGCGTACCCAAGGCCTTATATTTCAGTCTTTGGGATGGTACAGGGGCAGTCGTACTCAAGTGTTGTCCTGCCGTGACCGCTCTGTCTTCCTCGGATTCCTGGTCGGAGTCGGAACCTCGAACGGAGACTGCTGTGTGCATGATCTCTTCCTCTTCGACGTCGAGATGTTTGGAGCTTTTGGACGCCATCTCGAGCCTTCGTGCTCTTCTGTCCCGAAGTGTCTTTTTTGATCGGAAGGATCGGCAGGCCTCGCAATTTTCTTCCCGATGATCTGGGGAAAGGCAAAGATTACAGACGAGGTGTTGGTCTGTATAAGGGAATTTGGCGTGGCACAGAGGACAGAATCGGAATGGAGTCCGAACCGTGAGGCTTCCACGCGGTCAGCCCGACCAGGCCCGAGTTGGGTGCGCGTGCCCCGAAGGGCGAGTTGAGATGTCTGTTCCGACGGTACCGAAGTGTCAATAGAAGATGTAACGCGAACAATACAATAACAACGAAAAATGAAGCGTTTTCAAAGTTTTGCGAACGAACTATCGGAGCGAAAGGAAACATGTCTGAACCAGACGGCGGAAAGAAAACAATCTAACACGGAGTCGATACCCATGCGCAATGGAGCTGAAGAGGAGTCACTCGATCCAGTGACTCCAAAAAACACTCCGAGCCCAACACTAGATGGCAGAAGTATATGCACAGCATGTGTATCTGCAGCTGCACATGCCATCAAACACACACACACACACACACACACACACACACACACACACACATATATATATATATATATATAGTCACTTACCCAGTGTACATCTGTTTGTGGCATGTGGTGCTGCAGATTCACATGCTTTGCATAAGTTCGCCATCTAGTGTTTGGCTTGGAGTGTTACAAGTTGTTTTTCTTTGAAGAAACTTTTTTGAGTCACGAGATCGAGTGACTCCTCCTATCGGTGATAGTGGGCATGGGCATCCTTTGTTAGATTGTTTTCCCACAGGAGGGTGAAGTATGGAGGGAAGAAATGTATATGTACATATATATATATATATATATATAGTAAGAAAAGAAGATGTCCATGCAATGTATATACATATTTACATAAAGAAAGTACTACAATGGCTACAGGCTTCCGGGGAGGAGGGAGGTGTACACTGGGTAAGGGACATTTTCCATTCGATGGCATGTGTAGCTGCAGATACACATGCTTTGCATAGACTGTAAAGCTGTGCCCTCCTAAAGTAAGCGGTGGCTAGCCTGTAGGAGTTGGAATTGTTTGAAATAATGTTTTTGAGCACTGCTTGACCAACATTTGCTTGTTGGCGAGATAGCACATCCATGCAGTAGTGTTTAGTAAATGTGTGCGGTGTGGACAATGTGGATGCTTTGCATATGTCTGCCATTGGTATATTTCCTAAGAACGCCATTGACGCTGCTTTCTTTCTGGTAGAATGTGCTTTAGGAGTTACTATTAGTTGCCTTTTGGCTTTAAGATAGCAGGTTTGAATACACTTTACTATTCATCTTGCCAATCCTTGTTTTGAAATAGGATTTCCCTTATGAGGCTGTTGAAAAGCCACAAAAAGTTGTTTAGTTTTTCTAAAATCTTTTGTTCTGTCTATATAATACATGAGAGGTCTTTTAAGAACAAGAGTGTGGAGAGCTCTTTCAGCAAGTGAATCTGGCTGTGGGAAGAAGACTGGCAATTCTACTGACTGACTGATGTGAAATGGTGAAACCACTGTGGGTAGGAATTTTGGATTTGTCTTAAGTACTATTTTGTGTTTGTAAATTTGGAAGAAAGGTTCTTCTAAAGTGAATGCTTGAATTTCACTAACTCTCCATAAGGAAGTAATTGCTACCAGGAAAGCAACTTTCCGTGAGAGAAATTGAAGAGTGCAAGAATGCCTGGGTTCAAATGGTGGACCCATAAGCCTTATGAGTACAATGTTAGGATTCCAGGCAGCAGCTGGTGGAGCTCTAGGTGGAATAACTCATTTAAAACCTTCCATAAAAGCTTTTATGACAGGAATTCTAAACAGAGAAGTATGTTGTCTGTTTTGGATGTAGGCTGATATTGCTGTTGAATGAATTTTAATAGATGAATATACATGATTTGCTTTCTGTAAATGAAGCAAATAACATACAATATCCTGTACTGATGCTTTAAGTGGATCAATGTTTTTGGGTTGACGTTAATATACAAAACGTTTCCATTTAGCTGCATAGCACTGCCTGGTTGTAGGTTTACGTGCTTCCTTCAGAATGTCCATACACTCTGATGGAAGCTGTAGCTATGAAAACTCTATGACATCAGGAGCCAAATCACCAGGCTGAGCATGCTGGGATTGGGATGCCTGATCTGAACTTTGTTTTGAGTCATTAGGTGTGGTCTCTTTCGGAGCTTGTGATGTGGTACTGTAAATACGAAGTCTGGGCATTTTGTGTTTTCGCTTGTTGCAAAAAGGTCTATGTTTGGTGTTCCCGACATGTGAAAGTACTGTTGAATTACTTGTGGGTGAATCTCCCATACGTGTATTTGTTACTGCGTCCTGCTTAAAAGGTCAGTTAGTTGTTGTGTAACCCGAAATGGCCGCCTTTTTGATAAGTTGGTGTGATTCCACCATTGCAGAGAGTTGTAAGTCTGGCAGTCCAACAACACTAGATCGTAAAGTTGACCCTGTGCCTGAGACCATTGTTGTGAAAGGCACTGTTATAGGGGTCTCCTGTTTAGAGGTTCAATGGGTACTATTGATATGCACAATGCCATCATTGCCAATAGTTTCATAACAAACCTTACTGTGCAAGTTTGATTGTATTGTAGCTGAAATATGAGACTGTGGAACGTTTTAATTCTTTGTGGGTTTGGGTAAGCTGAGTGTTCAGAATTGCACGCGGATATGGTTGTATTTGTGCTGGTTGAAGGTGAGATTTCTGGTAACTGATTGTGAACCCTAGCTTGTGCAGGGTATTGATTGTGTACTGTGTGTGTTTTTGAGAGTTTTGAACAGTGCTGGCTTTTATGAACCAGTCATCCAGATAGGGAAGGACATGTATATACTGTCTTCAGAGGAATGCTGCAACAACTGCTAAACATTTGGTAAATACTCTTGGTGCTGTTGTTACTCCAAAGAGTAGCACTTTGAATTGGTAGCGCTTGCCTGCCATCACAAAAGTTAAGTATTTGCGGTGTGCTGGATTTATGGGAATATGAAACTAAGCATCTTTTAGATCTAATGCTATCATGTAGTCTTGTTTTTGTAGCGAAGAAATTACATCCTGAAGAATATATTGATTGAGGGGTCTGAGATCGAGGATTGGTCTGAGAGTGCCATCCTTCCCTGGTATGAGGAAGTTTAGAGAATATACTCCTGTCCCTTGCTGAGTTATAGGTACTACCTCTATTGCACCTTTGAGTAGAAGTGATTGTGCCTCTTGTTTTAGCAGAATGAGGTGTTCTGGAGAAAGCCTGTGTGAGCACGGGGGAATATTTGGTGGAGTGTAGATGAGTTCTAAGCAATAACCATTGTGGATAATTGACAGTACCAGTTGATCTGATGTAATGCTGTGCCATTAATGGTAGAAATGTTGCAGTCTTCCTCCCACAGGAGATGTGTGCTGTGTGGGGATGCAGAGAGTCACTGCTTTGATGAGGTGGAGGCACCTCTTGTGGTAGGGGATCTCCCCCTACATCTAAAGCTGTGTCCTCTATAGGATCCTCTGAAAGCTCCTCTAGAGTAATGCTGTTGTCCCTGCTTTTGTTGGGACGTAGAGGCCTCTGATGTTTAGTGTTTAAAACCCCCTCTGAATTGGGGCCTGCGAAAAGTACCCCGAACAGGTGTTGTGTAAAGGGCACCCATGGACTTTACTGTGTCCGAGTCCTTTTTTAATTTTGGATGGTGGTATCCACCTCTGGTCCAAATAGCTACTGTTTATTAAATGGCGCATTAAGGACCACCTGCTGTATTTCAGGTTTAAATTCTGAGGACAATAACCAAGCATGCCTCCTGATCATGACAAGTATTTGTACCCCTAGCTGCAGTGTCTGCTGCATCTAGGGCAGATCTAATTTTGTTGTTGGCTATAGCCTGTCCTTCTGTTACTACGTGCTGTGCCCTTTTTTGGTTTTCTGGTGGGAGATATTGAAGGAACTCTTGGGTCTCATCCCCATGGGCCCTGTCATACCTGGCTAAAAGAGCTTGCGAGTTGGCAATTCTCCACTGATTTGGAGCTTGAGTTGCCACTCTTTTGCCTGCTCCATCAAATTCACGGCTTTATCTGGGGTGGAGTATCCCTGGTGGACTGGCTATTCGCCCTCTTTCTAGCTGCACTGACAACAATGGAATCAGGTGCCAATTGTTGTGTTATAAAGAGTAGATCTGATGGTGCAGCTTTATATTTCTTGTCCACCCCTGACGTGAGTACCCTAACCTTTGCTGATTCTTTAAAAATTTCATCAGCATGTTTTAGCATGCCTGATAGCATTGGCAAACATTGGTACTGCTTATGTGTAGAGGATAGCGTGTTGAATAGAAAGTCATACTGTATAGGTTCAGAGTGCAGCTGTACATTGTGGTATGTGGCTTCCCTAGCAATCACTTGATTATAGGAAGTGGTGTCTTCAGGTGGAGATGGCCTTGTGGGATATAGATCAGGGTCATTAGGTGGGATGGGGTCTATATCATACACATCCCATAGGTCTACAGTATTGTCACTCATATTTATCCTTATGTGAAGAGGCAAGAGACTGCATAGAATACTGTGTAGGTGAAGGTGGTGGTGTATCAGGTGGTGGAGAAGCGGGAAACAATGGAGAATTTGGTGGAGAAGGCTGTTGTACTGTCTTTGGTTTCTCCTTGTGCTAAAATATTTTTGCAGGTG
The DNA here is from genome assembly GCF_031143425.1 of Pleurodeles waltl. Classification (NCBI taxonomy): domain Eukaryota; kingdom Metazoa; phylum Chordata; class Amphibia; order Caudata; family Salamandridae; genus Pleurodeles; species Pleurodeles waltl. The sequence goes on from NC_090448.1 coordinate 791,711,863, forward strand.
AAGGCCTAGCTTCCAAACTTTCTTGGAAAGACAGTTTCCCTTTGGTTATTGAAGGAGGAGAGGCAATGATTTTTTCACTGTCCTTTGGGATTTGTGTTTTTAGAATTGGCCTAACGTCTGTTGACTTCTCCTCAGATGGAACCTGTTTACTTCCCATAGTTGTGTGCTCCAAAAGCATGGTGACTTTCTAATTTAATTGGGCCGAAAAAGTGTACTCCGAAACTGAACTGAGTTTTTCAGGCTCCGAAGAGGAGCTTGGATGCTTCAGCTCCGAGGTGGTATGCATACGTTTCACTTCCAAAGTGAAAGCCTCAACTTTGCGACTCGACCCCGAACCAGGCATGGCAGTCTGTTGGGTCGACTGCATTCTGGTCTTTTTCGACAGCAAACCCGAGGACCAGTCATTGAGATGTAACTTTCGGGTCGGACCATGTCCCGCAAGCAGTGGTGGACCCAAAACCATTTGTGCTGACGTTTTTGACGATGGGAAGGAGCTGGCCTACTCACGTACTGCGCCGCAGGAATAACTTGGCTGTCCCCATCTCGGCCACGGTCGGAATCTGAGTCTGCGATGGAAACTGCCATCTGCTCCTCACAGAAAATGCCAGGCGTTTGTTCTGTTGACTTCGATGCCACCTCCAACCGACGTGCTCTTCGATCCCACAGTCTTCTTGGAGTGGAAGGATTGGCACGCCTCGCAGGTTTCTTCCTTGTGATCGGGAGAGAGGCAGAGGCTGCACACCGAGTGTTGGTCAGTGAAGGGAAACTTGGCATGGCACCAAAGGTAGAACCGATCCATAACCCTGTGAAGCAGTAGGCCCGAGAAGGCTGCGGGCGCCTGAAAGGGTGTTTAATCGACCTTAACGCTAGAATCTGACGCGAGTGTAATACGGAAAACGCGTTTGAAAATAAAAATGACGTTTAAAAGAAAGATAGAGAAGTTCAGATAGTACCGAACCGAGATCTACCGGAGCCCGAGGGAACACGTCCGAGCCCGACAGCAGAAAGAAATCTAACAAAGGACTCTATGCCCATGCACAGTATCACCGAGAGGAGCAGTCACTCGATCTCTTGACTTGAAAAAGATTCTTCGAGGAAAAACAACTTTTAACACTCCGAGCCCAACACTAGATGGCAAACTTATGCAAAGCATGTGTATCTGCAGCTATATACAGGTATCCTGAACCCATAGGACACACGGAGGGGTCCCCGAGGGTCCTGTTGTGGTGTAAAATTAGCCCCAATTCATTTTTTGCCAGATCTCTGAATCCACCGCGGCACCCAGTGCAACACCCAGTGTAAAATCAAGATGGATAAGCAAAACAATGAAAAAAAAACCTACTCACACACCAAACTCCTGCCGCACATGGCCACAGGCTGTGCACCGCAAGGGGTTGACTGCATGCAGGGGGTTGGCGGCAGGGACTGGCCTACAGCCAAGCCCTGCAGCCAACCCCCAGCTACGCACATCCAAAGGTTGTATTAACGTATGGTAATTCTACGTCAGGACTGGAGGTGAGGATTATGCTCTACTTTCAATCGGCAGCGTTCAAAGAAAACAGCTACCTTTCCCATAATGCTAAGGAGAAAAAAACTACAGAAAACAACCAATTAACAGGACATGTAACAGTCCATATAAGCATCCCATGTTCCAATGCACTTCTTTCTTTCCTGCTCCAGCGAAGAGATAAGTGCTCATTTCTACCTTGCTAATCTTTTACTGTCTTTAAATATCGCTGTCTGATATTTGCGTACCTTGTGATTCTTTTCCTCACCCACGGGAGCGTGTTCACCAATCCAATAGCAGCGTTTCAGTCGGGCCCCACAAGCGCAGTGTGTCTGGTCTGCCCGCAGAGGGCAGGGCACCTTAGAACACGAGTACCGTTGGCTCTGTGGGGGAAGCCGCCTCTTGAAACTGACAAACAAGGAGACTTCCTTCCCCACAGATGTGGCTGACTGCCCTGAGCGCCTTGGAAGCCCTTATGCCCTTGGCGGGGTCTGTAATTATCTTTAAAAAGAAGCAGCGACACCCGTAACTCGTATCTCGGGCTTTCTTGGCAACATTGTGCAAAGGTAAAAACGTATAGCGCTTGACCTTTTCAGGGGCTGGGCCCAGGCGTATTAGCGTCTCCTGCAATATTAACAGGGAGCAGGCCCCAGGGCTTGCTCCAAAGGTCAGAATCTGTGTGCAAGCAAGCCCTGAAAGCCTGGGATTTCCCTTTTAATTATTGGTTGTGAGCCTTATTGACAGGGAAGTCTCTTCCCAGATCTTGTGCGCCCTACCTGCTGTAGTGCCCATGCACACCCTTTAAGGGTACCTTATCTCTGCCCTGTTACCTCCAGGGAACCACTCTGTGGTGATCACTTGCACTAGGCATGTTCTAGTGCTGCAATCAGGCTAATGAGGAATAAGTGGAGGAGGTGACCATTTTGGTGGTCCTCACTGACAATGAATTCTGCAAAGTGATGGACGCCTCCATCCACCATGCAGTGACCTTGGTGACTGAGCCACTAGAGTGGCGCCTTCTTCGGATGGTCTACCCCTGCCCGATTCCCTTAAGCCTCCCAGGGCCTTAACTCCTACCTAAAGCCACGTTTTTAGGGGAGATCAATAGGTCCAATGCCCCCCGAAACTGAGATTAGGGTCTGGGGTGGACTTATCACCGTTTGACAGGGTCAGTCAGTCGCTTCTAAAGTACCAGACTCCTCTACTCGTGGCAACCTCTGCAGATGCCCTATGCTCTGTGGGGGAGGTCCAGTGTTTTGACTTCAAAGGATGTAGACGATGACTCCCATGGGGACTCTAAAATGAGGTAGGACCCTCCTGACCATGGCACCCATCCCCTGTGACACCCTCCACGGGCACCAACCTTCTTCAGGGACCTGGTGAACCCTCAGATATATTAGATATAGAGAATCTGGTCCATCCCCGCTCCACGGAGTGGGTCCTTTGAGAACAAATTGGGTCCTATGGGGCTAATCACCTTAGAACGTATTTTGAGAAGGAGATCCGTGCAAAACCCAGGGCACAATGCCTGCGACCCTCGCTGGTGGGCAAGGTAGCCTTGACTCCTGAGGTAGAGTCCCACATGGCAACGTTCCTCCAAATAGTCATCAGTGATTCAAGAAAAAGATCGATAGGTCCTGGAAACCTGGTCCAGACAAGCTCCTTGACATGGTGATCCTCCTCACTCAAATTCTAGAGCTTGCTGAGGAGGCAAATCATTTGGTACCACACTCACCCGAGGTCATCTCTGGATGGGCCCAGGGGTGAAGTCATCTTTCTGGATAATGCCAGTTGCGCCCCAACGATGGAGAGATGCCGCTCACTGCTCATCAAGGTCGATCCTAAGTTAGTGGACCTCGCTTCTACAGAAGATGGTGTAACCAGGAAAGGTAACAATAGAAGACTGCCACTGGATGAGGTTTACCTCCTCCAAACAGGAAGCCACACAGGGTGTTGATCCAAAAGGTGATCTTCGAGGGAGAAGCCACCTTTGAAGGGCAAGTAGCAAGCACATGTGGGAGGGGCTGCCGTATTGTGTAGGTAGATAGGATGACAGTGTTAAGAGGGGAAGTTAGCAAACCGTTTTTTCCATGGGCACGTAGCCCAGTGGTAGCCACACCCCTGGGATGGGCTATCAAGCTCTTGAGACCGAGAGATGGGTTCTGCCATCTTGAAAGTGTGCAGAATAGAGCACTAAGGAATAGTGAGATGCCACACTTCACAGGAAGTTATCAGGCAGGAGTGACCCTGAGAGACCATTGGCTAGTGACCATGACCTCCCTTAAAAGCAGTTTCTGGGGATAAAAGGAGCACCCCCTAGTACCCAGAACCTGGACTGGAGAGAGGACAGAAGTTGGACTGCCCTGCTGCACCAAGGACCCAGCAAAGAGAGGCTGCACAGGTGCAGGCAGCACCTTCTGTAGCTTTAGCTAGTAAAGGAGAAGGAATTCTGTCTGCTGTGTACTGCTCATGGAGAAGTTGACTCCTGAGCCCAGACGAACCTCCTGTTCACAGCACAGGGTCAAGGCTGAAGAAGACCGCTGTAGCACCTGGTAGCCCAGAATACCAAATTGACACTCCTCGCCTGTGCAGCACAAGGGTCAAGATCCGATGATCAAAATGTGCCCTGAATCTGTTGGTGCTGGGAGAACTGTCGGAGTACAGCTACGTTTCTCAGAAGGCAAGTTACCACCAAATAAAGGAAACTGCTGGAGCCCCTGTAACGGGCAACTGTTTGCTTAGTGGTGGCTTGATTTCTACCCTGCTCGAGAGGAATTCGAGGGACGTCGAGCCCTGTGGCAGGGATCAACTCACCAAGCCTATGGACTAAGTAGTAGCCCCATGATGACCCCCGTGACCGCACAGCATATTCAGCATCCTTGAGCAACTTCAGCACCGTGTATCACTTGCACCAGGGCCACTTCATAGAAGACTGGACTGGAGACTGCATCATTTGTCGAGGCAACTGATCTGTGGACCTTGCTGGTCACAGTAGGCACCCGAAAGTAACTAACTGCATTGATACTTACCCAAGCTTTCCTTGAAAAAGTTTGTCAAATTTATTGAATTTGCAAATGCTTATACACAGTTAAGTAAAAAGTATTGATTTAAATTACCTTGTAAATTCTGTATCTCCAGAACACTATTGTGGATCTTTTTTTTTTCTGGTGTCTAAAGTTATATAAAAATACAATCTATTTTTCTAAATTGGTGTTGGGTTGCTTGAGGGTCTCACTTATTTCTTCTACAATGGTTTTGGTGCTGTATAAATATTTTAAAGTTGTTCCTTTGTGTGTACGCCAGAATGGTGAAAGCCACAGCTGCCCAGGGTTTAGCAAAGGTTTAGCCAACAAAACCTAACTGGTCCTAAAGGAGTTTGTAGTGTAACACGGTGAGATCACTCAATCATACCATATAATACACCTAATTTTCGCAGAGTCCCTTCCTAAAGGGTTGTAAGCTACCTGAACTAAAGTTGGAGAGGAGTGGGAGGGGAACAGAGCATCTTGGCATATGGACACCAACACTAAGCCAGGGCATGATGGTAAAGACTGTGGCACAGTAAAGACCTGAAATGGAGCGTCTTGGGGAGAGTGGGAAAGACAGCCCCGTGAATAGTGGAGGTCTCCCCTACAATGCGACCGCCTCTGGAACCAGCAGGACTATGACTAGGCACAATCATCTACATAGAGGTGATCCCTTGAACCGAGGAGAAATGTTTGCTATTTTGTCCTGATTCAATGAAGATTGACCCAGGAATGGTGTCCCTAAAATAACTGAAACCAAAGCCTCAAAGAGGCAAGAAAGATTTCTTTGCACAACTTAACAGTCCTACAATAACCATTAACCGGAGTTGAGGAATGGCACTGGTCTTTGTTTGGGCAGTCAAAGATGATAATACTGGAAGACCTGGAGGAAATGACAAAAAATCATCTCTGGAGGGACTGCTTGAGTTTATGAATTTAAGTGTGGACCACAATGATGAAGTCATGGGGAAGGTAGATCAACAAGTCCTGATTCTAGAGGCGGCAAGAAGGAACTAAAGAACAAGTTAAGTTACTTTTTGGCAATGCCTTATCTGGTAGAGAATTTACCTAGCAGCAGATTCATTAACTTGGAATATTCCCAGCGATCAGACTGGATCTGGAAAATCGTGTGCCGTACCTCTGCAAGACCGTAGGTGGCTTCGATCAGCTCCACATTGGATGCAATGGGCATGGTGTCTACACAGGCGCTACCCCCAGTGAACTGACATCAGTTTCTTTTTCATGAGTCTTTGTGCCCCCAGAAGCACAGAGCCACGTCAGAAGGCTGATTTACTAGTGTGCAGAAACTAAGGTATGACATGGACCTTTTAGGTAGTAAGGCAGTTAGCAGAAATAGGGTGGCTCTGTAAGGAATCTACAGCTAAAATAGTCTTCACCTGAAAAGGTGTTACCAAAGGTAAGTAACTTGTTCATCTGCTACAGTCTCCAAGTCGAGCATTCCTTACTTTAGAATGGATAAAGAAATACCGCCCTTGAGGTGGATCTGAGAATAGGTTCAGACCAAAAAGTCCCAGAGGACCAATTGGGCAAAGTGCCTGTCACAATGGACCCAACTGTCAAGGCAGTAGTGTTTAGTAAATAGGAACTGAGTAGCCCATGTAGCAGCCTGACAGATGTCCAAGTCAGAGACTTCGCAATCTAATGTAGTAGTTGAAGTTTTACTCTTGTGGAATGAGAACACAGCCTACAGAGGGTTGCTTTTAGGCCAATGTGTAGCAAATCTTTCTGCAGTGTCAATCCATCTGGAGATGGACTGTTTCTGCACTGTTTTTCTCCTTTTCACTCCAGTCAAACCAACATAGAGGTGATCATCCACCCAACGTTCTTTAGTGCGATTGATGTAGAATGCCAACACCCTTTCGGGTCCAAGCTGTGGAATCTCAACTCCTCCTTAAAGTGATGAGGTGGAGCAAAGAAGGTAGGCAGCATGATGCTTTGGCCAACACGGAAAGTTGTCACTACCTTAGGAAGAAAGAAGGCAGGGGTGCGGAGACCCAGTTTGTCTGGGAAGAAGTTGATGTACAGAGGGTTAACAGAAACCCCTTGCAGCTTGCTGACCCTTCTGTCCAATGTGAAGGCCACCAAGACAGTTTCGATCATCAGGATTCTTATAAAGCAACTACGCATGGATTCAACAGATGAAAACATTAAAAAACTAAATAAATAAAAAAATTAAGGTCCCATTCGGGGATAACACAAGAGTTTGGTGGGAACATATATTGGAGGCCCCTCAGAAAATGTTCCACAATAGGTGACTCAATCAGGGAGGGTTGGTACGGCAACCAAAAAAAAAAGACCACAGTGGTGGCCGAAAGAGAACATTTAACTGTGCCCAGAACAAGGCCTTGCCAGGCTAAAGGTGAAAGAAACCACAACAATTTGGACAAGGTGTCAGACAGAGGGTCAACTCTCACAGACTTTGGGAGGGAGACTAAAGAATCAAAACTGTCGCCGCTCAATCTCCATGCATGAACCCTACCATGTAGTTGCAACAGGAGATCCTCCCAAAAGGGCAGCCTGATTGGGGGACTGATACCCATGCTCAGGAGTTCGGGATACCATACTCTGTGTCCAATCCAGAGCCATAAGGGTAACTGGTCTGTCCTGATCTTTTTCAGAACTGTAGGCAGGAGTGATACTGGCAGGAAAGCACACAGGAGTCTGGAGCTCCACTTGAGGTGAAACAAGTCTCCGAGTCAGAGCCACCATGGAAACTCCAATGTGCTGACATTACAGGTTCTCTGCATTGGTGAATAGCTCTAACCAAGGATCTTCGCAGTCGTGAAAGATCTTGCACCGAACAGCCTCCTGGCACAGGGTCCAGGACCCCACCCTGGCCAATTTGTTGCAGTGCCAAATGGTGGTGGTGTTGTCCGTGAAAACCTGAACTAGCATTCTTTTGATAGATGGGACAAAGAAGGATCTTTAATGCCAAGCAGATCATTCTCAATTCCAACAGGTTGATGTGTAGCTAAGACTGCACCAGAGTCCTCTCATCTGCACCTCTCCTACATGGCCACCTCAACTCAGGAGTAACCCATCTGTCTGTCACCACTGTGAGATCGGAATAGGGATGGTAGAAGGATTTAGCTACTGACCCAATCTCGGTTTGCGAGCCACCAGTACAGGTATTTGGTAGTTTCCTCCAAGGTGTGGACCAGGTCAGAGATTTCCCTGATGCTGCGCTCACTGGCTCTTCAGGTCCCACTGTAGAGCCCCCTTATGTCAGCAGGCATATTGTACCAGCAGGATACAGGAGGCCAGAAGACTCAGCAGCCTCAGTCAGTCTCACAGAAATCCAGGATAGAGGCTGAAACATCAACAACATCATCTGAATATCCTAGACTCGCCACTCCAGAGGATAGGTGAGGAACTGGATTGTGTCTAGAATGGCACAGATGATAGGAAGCATCAAGAGTCAGGATTGACTGACACATTGGTAGAGAACCCTAGCGAATGAAGATCTGCCCTAGTCTTGAACAGAGGTGGCTCCTCTGCAATGGCAGAGGGGCGTCACCACCCTGGCTATGAGCCAGGAGATGAAAAATAAAACAATAGCTTATTATCATTTTATTTCTCATCTGCTGGCTCAGCCAGCAGAGTAGGGAGGGGCAGACCTGGGCCACAGGCGGTGGGATGAGGATAGAGTGCCCCTAAGTGCACATGTGTGTTTGACCAGCCGGCTTAGGCCGGCCAAACACGGATGCACACTTAGATTAATCCAACCCGGCTCTGCTGGGCTGGAGAAACTGCACAGACCCCAGGGTTGTGTCTGAGCGGCAGTCCGTGCCACTCAGACCAATCCTGATGCTGCTTTCATGCTAAGTTTAGAATGGCATGAAAGCAGTGCCAGGATTGCTGGGGAGCCTGTGCTGGTGTCCCAGTGAATGATGGACCACCACAAGATGATGAGCGAGGCGGCAGGAGTCGCATGCGGGAACGACAGAAAGATAACTGTCCCCTCCCCCTGTTGATTCCCCTTACTCTCCCCCCCCCCCCCTCCCCCCTTTGACATTTGCGTCAGAGGCCGCTGGTCTTGAGGCGGATGACAACCACCTGGCTGGGACGAGCCTGTCTTTAATAGCCAGTGTGTTGAGGTAGAGGAAGACTGGAATCCCTGACTGTCACAGATGGGCTGCAACCATGACATCACTTTTGTGAAGACATGAGGGGAGCTGGTAAGGCCAAAGGGGAGCACAGCGAACTGAAAGTGCTTGTGACCTACTGTGAACTGCAGGTAATACCTGTGGGCCATGAGAACTTGTATATGGAAATATGTATCCTGCAAGTTCAATGCCACCATCCAGTATCCAGAGCAGACAGGACCTGAGCCAATGTAAGCATTCTGAATTCCTCTTTTTCCAGGAAGTAGTTTAGAGGGTACAGGACCCCAAACTTCTTCAGCACCAAAAAGTAGCAGGAATAGCAACCACAACCTACTTTTGATGTCAGCACCCTCTCAAGGGCTCCTTTGATGCAGCAGGAAGAGGTGGTCATTCTTCAGCTGACCTCAGGATAGTGGCATCGGTGGCAGGGTTTCCATGAGTGTAAGGGTGTAACCCTGCTGAACAATTTGGAGCCCAAATTTGTTCTAAGTCTTGGACAGCCAGCAGAACAGGTAGTGCTTGACCCTGCTGCTGACCAGTTGTCCGTGATATTTCGAGGGCATATTAATAAAGCTGCTGCTACTGGGGGTGGGGTGGGGGGGTCGGGGGGGGGGGGAGAAAGAGGAGACAGCGTGGCAGAGCTCTGGCTTTAGGTCCTACAAGGCTTGTGGAAGCTGCATCAGCAGCCACAAATGTACTGGGGAGCCTGCTGGCCATTGTGGCTGGGTGAAAAAGGACACATCTTGTAGTCCCTACCATAGCCATGTAAGGAGATGAAGGAAAAATGGGGCTGGTTTGGGGCCATACAAGGAAAGTCCAATGACCGGGCAGTGGCCCTACTGTTCTTAAAGCACTCTAAAGCACTGAACGTGCTCTGCTGCCAAACACAGGAGAGGAAATCCTCTTGTCATATGTGCCCAGCCTCTTGGCCACCTGGTGGTGTGGGAATGTGCCAGGATTAACTTGGGAAGTGGCGGCCTGGGTGACGAGGCTCTCCAGGGTGGGGTACTGGGTAAGGTAGGTTGGCTAGATACCCAGTAGTGGGGCGATAGCAGGAAGCTAACATCCTGTGTAAAGGTGTTATTGTGCACGGCTTGGCCCAGGCACCAAGCAGGACATCAGTGAAGGCTTCATTAATGGATAAAAGAGTTTCTGTCAGGGCTATCCCGGATTGAAGGACCTCTGTCAAGATGTTTGTCTTGGTTGCCATTGAGGGCAGTGTAAGGGCCAGGACCTCAGTTGCCCTCCGCACCATCATGGTAAATTAAGTCCCTTCCCCCATAGCTACACTAGGTGAGACCATGCCAGTGACTGGTAAGGTGTCCAGACCACTGACATTAACCAGGACCTTTAGGAAATTGCCCCCTTTTGACATGGTTGCCCCCAATTTTTGCCTGGTATGCAATGCACTTTTCACAGAAAATGCACTGGGGTCCTGCAATCCAGGTCTTGGTGCTGACAAAAGTGAAGACACGACAGGGAACACATCCCTGTGTGCCATCCCTGGAAACACATGTAGTATGGAAAAAAAATCACCCCTACAGCAGGTCTTACAGCCCTAAGGCCAGGTGCACTATACTACATGTTTGGCCACAACTGAATGAGGAAATATTCCCCTATACTAGCCAGTTCAATTACTTTCGGTATAGGTGACCAGGGAAAAAGCCATTTTATATACACGTGCTGGACACCGGTAAAAAGGAGTTCTCCAGCTATATGATGGTTTCTCTCAAACCGAAGTTGTTTGGTATGAAACATCTTGTAATAATAAACCCACACTGATTCCAGTGATGTATGCACCCAGAGGACACCTTACAGGTGCCCCCTGAAAACCTACCAGCTACTAGTGTGTTAGCTGACTGTTCTGACCAGTCTGCCACCACAGACTAGTTTCTGTTCTCCAGGGATGAACTGTAAATTAGCATTCAAAGGCAGGGAACTTCAAAGAGCCCACCGCCTTTGGTGTGCAAACATGGCTTCTCTCAGAAGTGAGTGGCTACCCACTGCCCAGACTAGCACCCATTTGGCACAGGCGGGAAAATTAGTAGTCAGAGAAGAGTGTAAACCCTCAGGGTGGTTCCACCTGATGTAGATGCAAAATGTAAAAGTCTGCCATCTTGGTGATGGCAGAATTAGGAACTCTGGGACAGGGTAAGCCCACTTCCCACAGGAAGTTGTCATATAGGGGGTGTAATGACCCCAGGGGTTTGTAGCCCATTAGCTCCTACACTCCCCTAACACCCCTAAATCTAGTACTTAGGGGAGCCCCTGGCACCAGGAAATCAGATCTTGCCAACCTGAAAGAAGATGACAGCCACTGAAGAGTTGCAAAAACAAAAACAGAAGACCAGCAGCTGACCTGCCTGCTGTTGTCGACAATTCAGCCAAAGATGACTCGTCCTGCAGCTGCCTGTGCCTCCAAAAGCCTGAGAGGACTTCCAGAATTCACTCAAGACCCAGGGACTCCTGTGGAGTAGCGGAGCAGCTCTCCTGGATCCTGCAAGCACACCATAAGAGCCGCGAGGACTCCAGACCGCTAAAAACCAGACATCGGAAAGCACCACTGCACCAGTGCCACCTAGCCTGAGTTGAAGTGGGCCAACAGTGCCAGTGTGGTCTACAGGACCACCAGATCCGAAGCTCACTTTGGGTTTGCCAACTGTGGACTTTCCACTACCGCCTGCAGCCTCGTTGTGCAGGCTCCCTCTACAGAGAGTGCCTCTGGTGACAAAAACCAGACACCTCAGGACACCTCTGCACTCGGCCGCCTCAGCCCGAGGACAAAATGTGTTGCTACGCTGTGGGCATTGTGAGACCTGAGCCCCCTTGTTGATTCAGCTGGACCCCAGCCCTCAACCTTTTTTTGACCAGACTGATCCCGTTGACTTCAATGAGGCACCCCACGCTGAATTGCACCACTGCACCCAGCTGCCCTAGTGCTGCACGAGGTGATCTGTTGATGCTGGCTTGGAGCCTGCCCCATACTCACTTTAAGTGCAGGAGACTGGTCCTTTAAGTCACTGTAATATACCTGTATGCAGTATATGCCTTTTCTTCACAGAATAAAATTATGCTCCAGAAATTGTGTTTATTTTTCAAACCTGTAAAAGTTAATAACTTGATTAGTACTTACCTGAAAGTGATGATTTGGTGCCTAAAATTATATAAAGATAAGTGTTATATGTATAAATTGGTGTGGATCTCCTTATTGAGTAGTGTGTATAATTTATTGACTTTGTGCCTATGGTAAATGTCTAATACTCCTCTCTGATTAGCCTAAGGCTGCTCACCACACTATACCCTAAGAAAGAGCACCTTGGGATTGCTATAGTGAGCCCCTGCCCACTTATAAGGGATACGCGGACTCTGCACAGTGTACTTCTTTTTGGTATACTATATAAAGAGCCAGTTACACTTACTAGTTATCCTCGGCCAAGGGCTCCTCAATGGGGTCAGGATAACCATAAGGATCCTCAGATTCACCTCAATTGTATTCTCCACAGGGTCGGTCAGAAAAGGGAGGCACTGTCTCCAACCCTGATAATCCTGGACGGCAGTCCAGCTCCTTATATTAGTCAGGGATGACAATGGGGTTGGAACCCCAGGAACGGACTCTGGTGAAGGTCGTGGATTTGCAACTGGAGACGTCCAGATCCAGGAACAAATCCAAAGGGCCAAACTGGAGAAGATGGCAAACCCGCCAGCAGAAGTCTAGTCAGGGCACCTGCCAAAGCATAGGGGTTGAAGGCACTTCAGATGACGTCTAATTGCCCAAATTTGAGGTGCATACAATCATAAAATCCCTTCAGATGGGGGCTGAGGGAATTGCTCTGGATTATTCAGGGAAGAATGGCGCGGACACTAGTATTCAGGCTCCATGAGGAAGATGTGGGATCAGGGCCTAGTGGCATCGTTACCGTACCTCATCAGATGACTTGGACTGGAGCATTTAAGTTAAAAAGTGTCACAACTTATTGCCCTTTTTTCTACTTGTGGGAATTACCCAACGCAGATTTAGACCTCAAGGACAACCAACGGGAGAGACTCAGAGAGCGGGCTTGGGACCTTGAGCCGTGAGGTGCTTAAAGGAAAGCTCCCGGACTGTCTTGGGGTTCAGAGCATAGCCGTCTTGGCAGGCCTTTCAGTTGTGTCCCCGTCTCCAGTCATCACAAGCTAACTAATTCCAGCCTCCTGATACTGACATAAAAAAATAGTTGTCCAGCGATTTTTTGGATTTTGATTTGTGTTTTTGGATCATTAGAGAAGTAGTTTATCCTGGGAAGACTCCTGATGTAGTGTTTTAGAAAGCATGAGACCTTTATGCTTCATTCTGGTGTCAAAACATAGGTTTTGGGGGTCAAGTAGTATTACAGGGAGAAAATAACTCCTCAGCGCAACCCTTCTCCCATTTTCTAAAATGGCTGCTATAATAAGAGGAAGAAGAATGTAACAAATAATGCTTTTATGTATAAACCAAACAATGTTTATGATCTGAAAATCGCGGGACGCGCTGATCACAATCAGCTGATTTCTGTGCCCAGAGGAGGAGGAGGGGCTGCACCAGGGCTGGGAGCCCTTTAAAAACTGTCGCAGCGCTCCCGCTCGCTCGACGCGCTGATCACAATCAGCTGATTTTTGTGCCCAAAGGAGGAGGGGCTGCACCAGGGCTGGGAGCCCTTTAAAAACTGTCGCAGCGCTCCCGCTCGCTCGCGGGACTCGCTGATCACAATCAGCTGATTTCTGTGCCCAGAGGAGGAGGGGCTGCACCAGGGCTGGGAGCCCTTTAAAAACTGTCGCAGCGCTCCCGCTCGCTCGCGGGAAGCGCTGATCACAATCAGCTGATTTCTGTGCCCAGAGGAGGAGGGGCTGCACCAGGGCTGGGAGCCCTTTAAAAACTGTTGCAGCGCTCCCGCTCGCTCGCGGGAAGCGCTGATCACAATCAGCTGATTTCTGTGCCCAGAGGAGGAGGAGCTGCACCAGGGCTGGGAGCCCCTTAAAAACTGTCGCAGCGCTCCCGCTCGCTCGACGCGCTGATCACAATCAGCTGATTTTTGTGCCCAAAGGAGGAGGGGCTGCACCAGGGCTGGGAGCCCTTTAAAAACTGTCGCAGCGCTCCCGCTCGCTCGCTCGACGCGCTGATCACAATCAGCTGATTTTTGTGCCCAAAGGAGGAGGGGCTGCACCAGGGCTGGGAGCCCTTTAAAAACTGTCGCAGCGCTCCCGCTCGCTCGCGGGACTCGCTGATCACAATCAGCTGATTTCTGTGCCCAGAGGAGGAGGGGCTGCACCAGGGCTGGGAGCCCTTTAAAAACTGTCGCAGCGCTCCCGCTCGCTCGCGGGAAGCGCTGATCACAATCAGCTGATTTCTGTGCCCGGAGGAGCTGCACCAGGGCTGGGAGCCCCTTAAAAACTGTCGCAGCGCTCCCGCTCGCTCGCGGGACGCGCTGATCACAATCAGCTGATTTCTGTGCCCAGAGGAGGAGGGGCTGCACCAGGGCTGGGAGCCCTTTAAAAACTGTTGCAGCGCTCCTGCTCGCAGGGGCGGGCCCGTCCTTGCCCGTCATTGCCAGGAAGAGGCAGGGCAGGGCCTCCCCCCTGACATCCCCCTAAAGACCCCAGGATTAGGCAGCACATGGGAGTGTGGCTGCATGGAGGTACTGTTTGGCGTTTTTTCACTCCTTGTTTTTGCTCTTTAGCAACTGGATTCAACTCCTAAGTTCAGAGACCTACTTACCAGTACCTAGTTATTGCTACTAGGCAAGGCCGAACTTCTATATATTGCTGTAGTGATCGTATCTTTCCTCTTTTTCCCGCCTTCTTTTTGCGACACCGAATTTGGGGGAATTTTTTATTACTAACCAGGATGGGGAAGAGGAAAGCTAGTGGTGATCCCACTGAGCAGGGAGGGGCAAAGAAAGTACGTCGACACACTGCTGAAAACTGTACACTGACTCAAATTGACGATCTTATAGAGGAAGTGGAAAGCTTGTTAGCTACCAAGCCTTCAAAATCTCATAAAAAAGGTGCTAATGTTACTACCAAGGATATAAAATCTTTTTTTGCCCCTGTGGGTAGAGTACCACAGTCACCTATTTTACAGGGATCCAATCCAGAACCTAAAAGGTTAGGAAACCTTAATCATCCTACAGAGAGTCCTAATCTGTGTTCGCCTGCCCAGCTGGGTGCTGCATCCCCTCTATTAAATTGTAGTAACCGCTTTTTACCTCTCGCCTTATTGGCGCCTTGTGACTCAGAAAGGAGTATCCTAAGGGAGAATGAGGAGACGCTAACATCTGTACCTATCCAGAGGGAACATCCTGTGGAACAACAGTTAGTACAAATAAGAGCTGAAATACTGACTCTCAGAGAATACCTTACATCCTTTAGTCATATGATATATGAAGTTAGATGGCATTTCTGCTATAGTTGGGGACATAAGGAAATCAACACCCAAATCTGACTAACTCCCCGGCGAAGAAAACTCACCTAGCCGAACCATCTACGGCATGAATTCAAAGGGGAAAAAGGACTGAAGTGGTAATCCAGAACCCTTATGGGGACCCAAGTGCTCTTCCTGGCGTGGGCACTTCCAATAAATGGGAGACAATTAGGAATAGAGGTGTTAACGGTGAGACGCATAGACTTGAACTTTTGGATAAAAGGCTATCAGACCCTTGGAGAAATGTTCCCCCAAGCCAGATCAGACATAGTGGACATGATATATACATGACAAATGTTCCTAAGCTAAGCAACGGTTATAATGAGACAGGGGATTCTCTTATAAATAAAGTAATCCATTGGATAAGGGGGACAAAGAAGTGTAGATCTATTATAAGGGAGGACATAGTCAACGCACAAAGATATTCAAGACCAGGATCACCAACTGATCTCATAGGGTTTAAACTGAGGAGCCAGACCCTAGTCAAGGGCCTTTTGACACTAGACTTAAGAGTGAGACCCGGCACTTCGTCACAAGTGTCACTTCCTCAAACAATCCCCCAATCATTGGAAAATCAGTTTTTTCTAGAGACACACAATATCCCAACAACCCTGCATACATGTACTCCCAGAAGGGCCCAAAGGGACTCAAGGAGCAGGCCGACCTCTGATATAGATTGACGTAAAGCCCCCACAATGAAGGGTGGGAGAGATGGTATACCGAGCTCAGACCCTCCTATAGCAAGTAATCAGATATTGTACACTTGGACAGCAGACCCAAAAGCACATTGTAGTGCTCTAGTAGAGGGGAGTGTGCATGGAGTAACGCCTTGCTTAAACAAAACCAGAGAGAAGCAAATAGATAAGGGGGGTGGACTTGACCTACCGTTCAGGCTCTTATCCTGGAATGTGGCAGGGCTGCTCCAGAAACCAGTCAATCCTGACTGGTGTAGTTTCATAGACCAACACCATATTATCTTACTGCAGGAAACATGGGCTTCATCTGCGATCGATAGAGAAGGCTACTGGACCTTCCAGAAGACCGCGCTTCCTTCATCATCTGGCAGGGCAGCAGGGGGTTTGATAATTTGGTTAAAACATGATCTGTTTCCAAAAGTGAAGGAGCTAGTAACCCCCTCAAGGTATCTACTAGCTGTTGAGGTTGAACTTAGTACCGCTAGAGGGTCTTTTAGTATAGTAATTGCAAACATATATGTCAGGCCTGGCATCCATAGGACTAAGACTGCATTGATGAATATACTAACAGACCTTCTTAATTGTCTACCGGGTGAGCAGGGCCTAATTTTTGCAGGAGACTTTAATATGCAACTGAATTCTATTAATGACATCCACCAAAAAGGAATTCAGTGTGCAGAAACATGGGACAGATCGGGGCCGGTTCAAGTTATAAATAAGAAAGAAGGGGGAGCGCTAGATTTATTAGAAGACCTAATGACAACAAAGGGGCTAAGAATTGAAAATGGGAACACCAGGTCAGATACCCCGGCGTCCCCCACATATAGGAGAGGATTATATTCTAGTCATCTTGATTATCTATTAGTAGATGACACTCTCTGGAAATCGCTCATAGATATGGTCGTTCTCCCTCGTAGTGACAGTGATCATTATCCCCTGAGTACCACCTTTTTTTCTACTTTATTCAGCTGTAAAACCATGACAGCATCGGTCAAAGGCAATGTCCTAGCTAAGACAAATGATTTTAAAAATGTGAAATGGGAATGGGTGGAGGGTGATGTTAATTTTCAACTATTAATTTATCAAATAGTTGTAAAAACACTGTCCCCATTGAAGCATGCAAACATTATACTGGTGGACTTGATTAACTTGCACAGCTCTTTGACTAACCGGTTAAAATCACAGTTTCAGGTAGTAAGGAGGCGGACACAGAATGGGACAAGATCGTTAATGTGGTTTTCTAACTCCTGTCGCCAGGCCAAAATACAGCTATTGGGAGCACTGAAGGCAGGGAACTCCAGAGAGATAAGAGAATCTAGGATTGCGTACAAAGTCATACAAAAAAATGCAAAAAAAAGAGTGGGAAACCAAATACTGGAATGAGCTGGTAGATACACTCCATGGAAAGGATTCCAAATTATTCTGGAAATTAGTGGCAGATAAAGGTAGCTCTCAAGGTATGGAGAATTACCCTGCAATCCAGTCAGAAATTTGGGTGACACCCTTTAAAAACGTATATAGAAAACCTCATACCAGTAGTGCAACTATCTCTATTAAAATCTAACGATTCTCTCCCTATTCCATCAACTCTTGGGGGACCTATATTACCTAAATTTGCCCTGGTCCTTTTTACCTTGAAAGAAACTACTCTGGCTCTCCAATCAGTCCGTAAAGGGAAGGCCCCTCGGTTGGATGGTATCCCTGGTGATCTTTTTCTGTCCCGACCTACAACTTGGTCCCTGTACCTAAATGCGCTCAGCAATGAGATACTGAGGGGGGGGGGGGGGGGGGGGGACTTCCCCCCTCATGGCAAGGAGCAATTATAGTCCCTATCTATAGGAAAGGGCCAAGGGAAGAACCTACTAATTATAGGCCTATCAGCCTGCTTGATTTTAGTAAAAAAAATATTTAACAAGTATTGAATAGATTACAAGTATGGATAGAGGAATCCCATATTCTTTCCGATTTCCAGGCAGGCTTTAGAAAAGGAATGAGTACAATAGATCAGGTATTCAGATTCAATCTCCTCTGTTGGAAATACTTGTCACTAAAGAAGAGTCATTTGTATGTAGCCTTCATCGATTTAAAAGCTGCTTTTGATATGGTCCCACGGGACCTATTGTGGAATGTGCTGCAGAGCTATCAACTTGATGGAGAACTATTAAGTTTGATAAGGTACCTACATGAGGGGACGTATGCTAAAGTACGTTGGTTCCAAAGTGGCGACTTAACACAAGCTATACCTGTTAATAGGGGGGTGAGGCAGGGGTGCATTTTGGCCCCAACATTGTTTAACCTCTACATTAATGGTGCGGCGGACCATTTACTAAATTGTAACCATGATGCCCCAAAGTTAGCTGGATCCTCTGCCCCCATTTTAATGTTCGCTGACGATACTTTATTAATCTCGAGAACACCCATGGGCTTGCAAAATGAACTGGATGCTTTTTATCATTTTTGTTTTAAAAGAGGACTTGAAATAAACCCAACCAAATCAAAGTTTATGGTTTTTAATTCGCATATAACTTTTAGGGGGAAAATGACTATAGCAGGCCAACAAGTGGAGAGAGTCAGTCAATTTGGAGATTAGGCTAAGTGATGACCAAGGTTGGTCGGCGCAAATTGGAAAGAGTCTGACAGTCCTTAGGCAGAGGTCAACGTTGATAGGGAGGAAAATTGCCAATAACTCAGAAGGGGAGATATCACCTGCTATTACTGTTTATAAAGCAGCGGCAGTTGCAGCTACAATTTATGGTGCTGAGCTCTGGGGACACACTAATTCTAGGTGTTTGACTATGGTAGAAAACCGTTTTTTAAGAAAATGTTTGCGACTGCCGATGAGCACCCCTCTCACCCCCCTCAGATTTGATCTAGCTCTAAACGAAATACATAATGAAATTGCATTAAGACCACTCAAGTATTGGGTTCGGCTTTGGACTTCTGAGTATTTGTCCACTCTCCATATAGCATTAGAAGAGTTTCTATTAGACGATTGTGCACTAAAGATTCCTTGGTTCAGACACATCAGAGATATGTGTAAACTCCTTAATATGGAAGAGGTGTGGAGTGCTCCTCAGAATCTGACCAAGGAAGTAAATGAGCGCATAAATAGGTGCTATTGGGAGAATATTTTGGTGCAAACATGGTATAAAAATCAAGGTAGTCGGACCCTGCAGTTTTTAGACCATAAATGCAGTCCCAAATTTGAGGCCTATATGGACAATGTTAATCCTCCCTATACTAAAACTCTTTATATTAAGTTCAGGTTGGGGATCCTTCCGCTCAAGTCATTCACTGCGAGATGGAGAGCGGAGGATCGGAATTTAACATTTTGCCATTTTTGCAAAAAAAAACTACAGAGTCACTCGCGCACTTTATGTTCTTTTGCCCTAGATATTTGGCACCGAGGAAGAAGTGGATTGCCCCGTTATGTAGGTTAATGGGGATAAGGGAATGGAATATAGCATTACGCCTAATGATAACTGATACAAATGAAAAAATAGTTTTTTCAGTTGCAAGATACCTGCAAAGTGCATGGGCTATAAGAACTAGAGAATTGTTATAATTGTATGTTTTAATGTATTGGTCTTAGTTATTTAATATAATAACCTGCTATTTGACTGGAGTAAGATAACGAGCCTTTAACTTTTTATATTTAATACTACAGGACTTTTAAGATTTTAAGTATAATGTTTGTATTGTATTGTCTTAAAATTATGTGATTTTAAAATTCATTTAGGGTTTTCTTTTAAATGTATAATGTGGCATTTCGCTTATTTTTCCTTTCTATAACTGATATGCTGTTCAACTATGATATGGTGTTTAACTGTTCACTTTTATGGCTTTTAGCCGAAATAAAGTAAATAAAGAAGCGTCCCCGTCTCCAGTCATCACAAGCTAACTAATTCCAGCCTCCTGATATACCGCCATAAAAAAATAGTTGTCCAGCGATTTTTTTGATTTTGATTTGTGTTTTTGGATCATTAGAGAAGTAATTTATCCTGGGAAGACTCCTGATGTAGTGTTTTAGGAAGCATGAGACCTTTATGCTTCATTCTGGTGTCAAAACATAGGTTTTGGGGGTCAAGTAGTATTACAGGGAGAAAATAACTCCTCAGCGCAACCCTTCTCCCATTTTCTAAAATGGCTGCTATAATAGAGGAAGAAGAATGTAACAAATAATGCTTTTATGTATAAACCAAACAATGTTTATGATCTGAAAATGGAAAAAAATGTTCATCAGTCCGGTTTCAGACACATTTTCATAGTTCACTTTGTTTATTTATTTTGGCAATCGCTTGTGGTACATTTGCAGAATGCTGAACATCTGAGAAGAGCATTTCGACAGGGACATCTTTTGTAGCACAGGTTTTGCAAGTACATGTAAGTTCTGTGGGGGTAGTGGCTTCAGAAATTTTGTAGGTTTAAGCAACCCATCATTATCTTCCCAAACAAATTCACTCGGATCTTTCTCTACATTTGCATGATCCAAAACATGTACAGATCTTCTGATCAAGTAGAACACTCTTTCAATGTGTCCATGCACAGAATGAGACGTTGACGGAGGTCACTTAGCGGGACTGATCTTTTGAACTCACTATACCGAAGATCATCAAATGTGTGACAGTCGGAACTATTTTTACACACACACACAGTATTTTTCTATGTTTCTAAAGTCACATTTTTCTTCTATCTCAGCAGATCCTTTTAGAAGCTTCACAGGTTCAGCAGTTAAAGCTCCAAGCTTTGTTTCAATTTTGCTCATAGTGTCATCACCCATTAGAATATGTGGCTTGATAAGAACACTGGGCATCCCTGGGTCAAATTTCTTGTACAGAATATGAAGCAGGATTAAGTGTCTTTTCTAACCTGTTCCATAGCCTATCCATAACTCTGACAATCCATGGCTTTTTAACATTGCAACAAATCTAAGTAGCACAATAATAAAGTGTTTTATTTAGCAGTACAATGACTCGATTGGAACTATTTCGAACAGCCCACTCAACGTGTGGCACAACACGAAAGTCAGCTTCCTCCAATTTGCTGTTAAGTTCTTGAACAATATTGTCTGTACCTTTTGAATCTCTCCCTGCAGACACCAAGTCTTCAATGGCAATCATTCCAATTCAGTGTTCAAGGAGGAATCAACAATGTTATCTCCAAGTTGATCTTGATCGATGATGAACAGAATTTATCAATTTGCACAGGTATAGGTGTTAAAGTTTTGATGCAGGCAAGGACAACTGTTCCACTTCTAGACACTTGTCTGATTCTCTCACATTATTTGACAGATCGTTCAAGATAGCTGTCAAAGACAACATGCAGTTCTTCAAGGTGCACACGGACTTTGATATCTGTAGAACAGTCTGAACTATCTCTTCGAAGTTTGCATGGATGAAATCTTGATCATTAGCAATTGTGACAGTCAACAAAAGCAGCTTTCAATGAGAACACCTTTTCGAATTGAAATACTTCAGGTGAAAGGTTTTTTTCTTTTATTGAGTTCTTATACGAGTTGGTGCTTTACTGGTTTGGTTGCAGCATTTCCATCAAATGTGTTTATTAGAAGATCATGCAACAGAATGTCCTTGATAAATTCACCCCTTGCTTTAGCTCCATCCATCTCGCTATGTACTTGCTAAAGTAGTTTTTTGTAACCTGCTCTGTAGTGCCTGTTTGCACAAAACTCTTACTATGGCAATTAAAGTGTGGAAGTTTAGCTTTAGTGATTATGTCAAACAGCTTTTTCTCTTTCAATGCAAATCTCTCCTGCTACAGTTAAGAGTATAGTTTTGATCCATTTTCCAGGACATCTAGTAGATGTGTCTTTATATAGTTATCTATATGCTGTTTGAAATGACTAAGCCTGTGTGACTGCACAACTTTGTGACCAAAGGGGTTTCCCTGCTGCTGCACGAAATGAAGAAGGTTGTCAACATTTTTAGTAAAACATTCCCCTCTCTTTCCCAGAAGTTCATAGTGAGGAACAGTTTCATGAGGATCCACTGATTTTGAATGTGTCCTCTCTCTGAAAACATTGCAAGTAGAAAGGAGTTAATGGTAAGGTTGCTGCCATTGAGCAACATAATCACTTTTATGTGACTGACTAACAATTCTCTTGGACCTTTTCTGTGATCTCTCGATTGTCTGTTATAGCTTCATACCTGGAGTGACAGCATTGAACCTTTCCTCTATGTCTTTCACAACAAAATGTCTTTGGATACATTCTGACCCATATCTCAGGTAGTTTATGCGAATGAATTTTCAAAACACAGTAACCAGTGACACCAGTGTTCGCGTGCAGCTCCAAATCACATTCCCGATCAGCACGTACCAAGATTTTCCACTAGAGCTATCATGTGTAAAACATTTCCCCAGTACTTGCAAAGTTTTGATTTTTATTCAGATTCTTTGACAAACTCTACGAACTAGGTTTTCTGATTTTGACCTGAGTGTATTGAACATTGCCTGGCTTTGCAGTATGTCTTTTGAATGAAGTGCACCCTGGGCTTGTTCACTTTTGAGATAAGATACGCGAAACCCAATTTATCATTCTTGTTCCAGAAAGCATTCCAACGCAATGTTTGTGTAGCTTCAGATAGGATAAGCATGTCTTGTAACAAACTAACATAATAAGTTCCACTCAATACAGACTGGACACTTTAGCTTCCAAAGATTTCAGCCTCAATAATTGCATTGGCTATGCCACATCCACTAAAATAACTTCATGCAGATCTCGAAGCAACTTTTGTCATGTGGAAAACGCCCAATCATTTGATAAAGATCTTCAAATTATACTTGATTGTTCTTAAAAATGTCAGCTACAATACGGAAAACACCTTCATCGCAGAAAACTGGCAGGGTAGGCTGGTCTTCAAGCTGTGCACTCACATTATGGAAATATTTTAGAGCGGAGTATACTGTTGTGTGAATTCCAGCCCACAGAGGAACTGGCTTTTCTTTATCCTTCAGTCCACACCTAATAAGTGATATGATAAATTCAAAGCTTTGCGGCCCGCAGCATCAGGTAGAAGATGATATATAGTCTCAGCCATTTTGAAATGTTCTGATAGAGTGGGACGTGTTGATGGCATGTAGTGATTTTGCAAACTTTGGCAAGGCAGCTGGGTTCTAAGTTTGCAGCTTTGTTTGTTTATGCCTACAGCTGACAGCTTGTTTTCCAGCAGATACTTCATTGGTACAGTCTTGATAAAGCACCATGGCTGTATAATGTGTTCTGCATGTTCCAAACAAAAAAACAGCTCCTTTAAAATGAAAATTATCAAGAGCAGCAATTGTGTGAATCCTTTCCTGGTAAAGTGACTTGGAAGTGGTGTGCTGTCGGATTCCCAAGATTTTACAGCATAACAAGTTCCTGCTTTGTACTATGTCATTATAACTTGTTGATACACCAGTCCTATTCATTGAAGTGATTAGCTCTCCATGATTGCGTGGGCAGTCATGTGTAGTGGAGTTTTCTTTTTGCGTGATCTAATTCATAAAACACAATTTGGAAAAGATAGTACATTTGCATAGCATAAACCTGTCGGTTCATGGGATTGTCTTCCACTTATTCACTTATACCTTTGAAGCCATCAAATTTGTCGGCTTCTGTTCCTCGTCCAAGAACTTTAGTTTGTAACAGTTTTGCTTTGCTGATACTAAACAATTAAACAATGATGTAAAAAATGTTAAGACAACATCAGACATTCTTGTTGGCTCCCATGATTTGCAGAGCCCTTTGCCATTACAAAATTGGTCATTAAGTCAAAAATCTAAATCTTTCAGAATGTTTCTTAAAATGGTTCCTGCTGATTTTACTGCAGCTTGTGATCTTATTTTGACGGCAAGAACACCAGGAGTCAAATCAGCTGAGAACACCATAAGTGGCTCATTCTTTTTATTAGACTGGCAAAACGAATTCTGTCATTGTACATTCTCACCAGAAAAATCTTAATTTAATTATTATGGCTCAATACAGTTTCATCAATGTTGATCATTATTTCTCTAATCTCACTGAGTGTGAATCCGTAGCCAGCACTTGAGTGGCTTTAAAACTTCATTTGCTTTTTCAAAGAGTGAAAACTTAACTGAAGGCTCGTGGTTATGTTGCTGCTGGGAGCTCATTGTACATTCATATTTTCAAATGTATGCACACATGCAGTTGGGGTGGGCATACAAATCTGCTGCAAATACATTCACCTTGCTACTTAGATCAGCTACTCGGCTGAAAACTATCTTGGAAGAACTAGCTGCAGATAAAACATGTTTGCCCTTTGAGACTGACATACTTTGTTCTTTCGTCAATCCCTTTGGTCTTGTTCAGGCTAAACCACAGATACCTCCTTTAAAAAAACAGAGGGCACCTGAAAGGAGAATCTATGGAGATCGCAACCCAGATGAAATAACGGAAAAAGAACCACATAAACTGCCTCCAAGGAAACAAAATAAAGAACTTAATTCCTATTTCTAATACCATACATTGGAACAACAACAATAAAGTTAGAGGCAAAGGTAGATTGCACATGATATTATTAAACTAATTCTCATTATATGATTCAAACAATATGTTGATACAATGAAAAAACATATTCAAAAGCTTAACATAATATGTGGGGTCGAGCCCAAAGGGAAAAAAAATTAATCTGTCTACACCTCTGGGTCACAGAAAGCTTATAATAAAATAACAATACATACATTCACACTCAATCATACCACATACATAACCCAAATGCAATGGAATATTCTCACATAAAATGTTCTTTAAAACAATGCTAGTCATACACAGGGGTATTGTGAGGTCACTATTTTAAGCAGTATATAGATCAAATGCATTTATATAAGAAAACATTAATAAAGAAAATGCACATTTTATAGCGTAACACCATATATACTATACTGACAGCAAAAGGTTGCAACACATAAATATAGATCCTGGTCTGTTATGTACACACAAGTGATACAACAATATATAAGCTGAGATCCTTCCTTCCCCCCTATGTTGCGCCTGAATGGGGGAAGGATGGATCACAACTTATGTATTATATGAATGTATCATATAATGAGATTATGAGTTTAATAAAAGCACAGATAACACGTTGAAGATCCTCTGCTTTCTGATCAGTTGTTGCAGGTGGACGAGGGGGTAGCCATTGATCTATGGGCATGGGGTTTGGTTGTTGTCGCTTTATCAGAAGACTCCGATTCTTGTTGTTATTCCCTGGTTTCTGCTATTTTTTGACAACTTTTTTCCAGGCTTTTTTTTCCAATTGTATACGATTTTTACCACTTGTTGTTATAAAGATAAAATATTTGATCCTCTTCACCCATCAGTTTCAATCTTTTGTGAACCCCGTCTTGCAATGTTCCTGTAGCATCCCTAACTCTCTTCTGTCCAATTACAGTTGATGTGAGCTTTTCTTCTGGATTAGTTTGGCATATGACACATTTTTCTTTGTTGAAGGGGTCTTCAGAATTTGTAGTTCGCAACACTCTGTCATGAGCTAAAAATTCTCTACCATCTGCTTCGCTCATGTTCATGAATTTGAATAACTGAAAACCTGAAACAAAACCTATATTAAAATGAATTACCAATATCACGGCTAAAACACATTATAGAGCCGCCAATTTGGAAAATGGCAGACAAGTTGCTGTGAGGAGTTATTTTATGTCTCTAGAAGACTACTTGACCCCCAAAACCTATGTTTTCACACCAAAATGAAGTATATAGGTCTCATGGTTCTTGAAATATTACATCATCACTGCAACCTCTGACATTTTGAAAAATGTTGCCCAGAAAAAAAAAAAAAAAGGCCTGGATTAGCAATGTCTACCCAAGGTAAATTACTTCTCTAATGATACAAAAACACAAATCAAAATATCTTGACAACAATTTATTTTTCTTCTTCTCAACAGAGGTATATCCAGGGACCAGGACTAAACCAGGTGTGGCCTCTGTCTCAGACTCACAGACATCTGCCTCTGACAGGCTCCACATAGATTAAAACCCACAGATGTTTTAGAAGACATCCTTATTGCACACTTGAAGTAAAAGCTCAAAACGAGTTTAACAAAAAGTAAAGAACAAAAAAACAAACAAAAATGACTGGGGTGGCTCTTCCAGATCTGCACTGATGGCATGAAAAGAAAAGAACTGATGTCTGCACACCGGGGTGTTGCTTATTGCCTATAGAGGCAATGTGCACACCACACCCGGTGCAGACAGCCCTGAGTCAATCGATGCCACCTACCAGCACACAGAGGTACTTCCCAAAATATTCTAAGGTAAGGAATCCTGGTCTAGAAATCTATCAAAAAGGGAACGCAAGCCGAAGAAAGTATTTTGAACAATGCATGGTGAGAGCCTTGCTGTTCTCGACTCTAACAAGAAAAAAACACCGAAGGATACAATATCGAGAGAAGGTTCGTACGTGGTGACTGAGTCACGGCTACAAGTTTCAGGAGAGTACAAACTGGTGGATTTGAAAATTTGACAGTTGAAATGTTCAGTAGGAGATCAGCTGGAGGCAGAGCACTTTGAATGGCTGGAGTTTGGATCATAAATAGATGATGATGGGTTTCAAAAGATGCCTGATGTTTTATTGTGTTATAGGTTGAGTATGTTCTGCTGTTGGAAATTACACCCTGGGTTTCCCAGTAAGATGATGGGGAATTATTTTACCATGTGAATCTATGAAAGATCCAATGCTGGAGAGCTGTATTCTTGAAAAATGAAGGGAAAGCCGCTTGTTTGAGGATCCTGGGCCCACGCCCACCACTAACTATAAGGCAGAGCTGTTTGCTGAAAGTGACAATCTGTAGTGATGAAAGACCCCAGAGAAAAGAGTCATCAGGCTTCCAATTGGGGGAGCCCACTGAGCAGAGCGCTGTCACTGGCCTAGTGGTTTGGGTGAGTCCTAGTTAGAAAATGATAATACTTAAAGGGGGAAAGCAAGGATATCTTCACTGAAAGGGAAGCTTGAATACAGGTTCTCCCAGACTCGAGTCGGGCCACGATTCAGAAGAGACAGAAGCTTCAGGAATTCAATGAGAAATTCATTGTGAGAATTCCTGAAGTCTTCTTATTCTTCCAGATGAACCCAAAAGTGAAGAGGGAGATAAGACAGACATATACAGACTGCTGCAAGCTATAGCCTGGCATTGAATAGAGACATAAAAATGTAACTACTTTACCTAGAAACAGGAACTGTCAGTCTGGTAAAGTTATAGTTCACATAAATAACAAGATTATTTGTTTTCTTCACTTTGGCTCGCCACAAGAATACTCCAGTCCCCAAATTATTATTTGCCAAACTGCCTCACCCCCTTTTTGTCGCCATCAGCTGAATCCGCTTGGCTGCTTATTTCCTTCAGCAGGTTGGGAATCATGTCATTGGCAATGTCAAAGAACTCCTTGTAGATCTCCTCATCCTCCTTGCAATAGTTGTAACTGTGGAGACACAGACAGCTCAGCAAAGGCAACTAAGGTTAGAGTGATGGAAGATTCTTCAAGAAAAAATAGAGGAAATAAGCATGAGGTAAGGGTATTCAACAGGGGACAATCACAACAGAAAAAGAACAGTAAAAAGAAGGATACTGGAGACTTGTGAAATACAGGAAGGCACTATGTTGCAAAGAAAGAAAGTAATACGAGAAGTAGAAGATAAGATAATAGGAAGAGTGCGTAACCCTGATGGGGACAAACTAGTGGAGCACTAGCAAATGTTTCAGAGAAGCTAGTGTAGAGGGGGGAAAGCAAGAGTAACAGAAAGAACTGTGGAAGGAGTGAAATAGAGATGAAGCACAGCAAAACGGGGAGGGGTACAATAGGGAGTGCAAAATAATGACATACAACAGACAAACTAAGATGATGAGAAGGAGAAGAGAGGAAATTGGGAGGGGTAAGCGGTGAAAGGGCAAAGGTCAAGGTGCAAAAGTATCAGAGTGGAAAGAAGCATATAGCAACACACATCATTCTTTCTCTTTCTGTTTTCTGCTACTGTAGTAGCCAGTCAGTAATACAAAAGATCATAATAGAGGGATGAATCCCTGTCATCCATGCCACGGGTATAAAAATAAAAAAAAAACTACTGCACTCAAGCATAACGTGAGTTAAGTCAGTAATTCACCAGATTACATTTAATTAATATTTTGCGCCTTCTAGATGTGCTATCAGTGTGTCAGACTTGACTGACCGGAATCTGAACATCACAAAAAGTTCCTGTTAACCTCTATCAACAAACCAAAAGGTATGATTGGCAGTGTAGGAAAGCACTTTTGGAGGGAGTATTTGAGTGCATATATAGGACTGTGAAGTTATTTCTTGTGCATGAATTATGTTTAATAATGGGCTGCAGTTATGCCACTTGGTACCTGTACAGAAACGTGTTCACCAATTATTTGGTATTTTGGTCCTATAAAGGGGCAATTTTATGCAGCTCTTTAGAGGACAGTGAGCTAGCACAAGAACCATTGAGGCTTCCAAAAAGACTCTTTAAAATGTGATTCATTGATTATCTTTTGCAATACAAGAGCCAATTACATTGATATTTCTTTTCGGTGTCAGGACAGCCTATGGTGCCTTGCTGTGTGATTTGTTTCACAGTGTTGGTCCCCTTCAGCACCATTGGAGGCTATCTCCACTAGTTTTCGTCCTGATGAAGACCCAGCTCATTACAAATTCTTTCCTCGTAAGTCAAAATGTCAACACTACCTTCTACATAATAGCTGGATGTAATATATTTTGTCGTGGCAACGCCGTTTGAAATGTCTCAGGTTCTCTGAACTCTAGCTGAATACTTGCTGGGCATTTTGCTGTTTACTACTTTCGTTCCTGGTAATTGGATTCACTCAGTGTTCACTCCTCACAAGCACTGATCAATGCACCACTTTTTTGTAATGTGGAACACCACTGGTATCACTAAGTCTGGCTCCAAGAGCACCATTTAAATGTGTGTGAATTGCATTCTTAACTGAACTTGAGGAGGATGTCTCTTTTTTAGGTCTCCCCGATGCATGCAAACATTCCCCTAAGAAATTATCCAAGAATCATTGATTGTTGACAATCGCTATGAATAATCCAGCTGAAGTTTTCCTATTGTATGTGGGTAGAGGAGGGTTACTGCTGAACCATATTCGTTGTAGGTGAGTACTTGGAGTGCAAGCAGTATTTTTAAGGAGATTTTCCATAAGGTTGGCTCCATTTCGCACCTTTCCAACCTAATCCTCCCCAGTAGTCTGTTGTGGGTCACTTCTACACTGAAGTTCACTGAGTGGTTTAGCTCTTTCGGCCCTCCACCCAGCAAGTTTCATTGAATATTTGTCTCTTATAAGTTAATTCTAGGAGCATCTCGTGTGGCTGGTGGGCGTTTTGTAGATGGAAATGTAGTTTTACTGTGGTAGCTCTTTTGGATGATTTAGCTTAGGAAGTACATATCTCAGAGCTTTAGCATCCAGTCATGCGTATCTGTGTGTCTTATGTGAGGTCAATGGACAGTTTTAGACTATTCCTTTAAGTTATCAGTGTCTGGAGTAGCCCTAGTGTAACTGAGTTTACCGGGTTATGATGTACCATGGTTCTTAATTCCCTTTGAAGAGAACCCTGTATCTCTTTCAGGTATCTGGCTTTCAAAACCTACACATCTTTTGGGTAATGGGTTCTTAAATTTGGGGGTGTAATTCAAAGGGTGGTCGCACAGCCTGATGAACAGCTGGTGGTTTTTCCAGGAGTCGTTATTGCTTGTGCAGAAGAGGAGTTAAAGAATTCAAAGTCATGTTCCAAATTACATTGTGGTAATGAATGGAGCGTACTTAAGTAAATCACTTGATTTGTTGATCATTTATTAAATGAAGCGCTTTATAGTATTATTTCTTATGGCTTTTTAATACTTACCAACGGCTGAAGCTGTATAGACTACAGGTTAAAAAGAAGGCTGCATCATTTGCCTGAGTGGTGAATGGAGGCTCTTAGTGGCCTTGTGTGTTGGTGAATAGGAGGATGTCTTGTGAGCAACAAGGGAGTTCTGCTAAAAGATGGATTGTTTTTTAATGGTATTAATGGTATTTTATATTGGTTAACTGGAGAACCAGAGGATACTGTAGAGTGGTTGGTGGGGTGAAGAGAAATGTATGGTGTTTTATTGGGTATAATAAGGTTCTACGACTAGCTGTGTAGTGAGGAAATATGGGGCTAGAGGGATTGTTCTGGTAGTTAGTAGTGAATATGGAATTTAATTTCAAGCCTCTAGGAACTTGGGTTTGTGGGCATGGCTGGGGGGTGTGCAGTGGGTGAGAAATTGGGTATCTAGCACACGGGTAAATTTTGTATACTGCACTGAAGTAGGAGTTATTGTGGTGCTGAAGCTGATGGTCTATGCAGTGTGGAAAGCATCAGTGGAGCTACTTTTTGATGTTTAAAGATGAAGTTTGCTACAGGATGGCCTGGATTGATATATAGTATGTGGATCAGTAAAGCCTGTGCTTCTGGATTTACAGGTGTGTGGTGATGGATATGTATTGTGTGGTGGGTAGGCCTCATGTGTGTATGAAGCAGGTTTGTATCAAGTGGAATATTGTAGGATGTATTGTTTTAGGAAGTATGGTGGTAGTTTTGTGATTGTGTGCAGCAAGTGTGGATCAGGGTAGTTTGACAGTGCATGGTTTAGCGTAAAAGCATGGAGGATTGTCGATGTGGTAGCAAAGCTACATGTAAAGAGAAAATGGGCTAATGGATTAGGGAGGGAAGAGGGGTGATAAGTGGTGAAGGCAAAGAGGAACAGGGGAGAGGAAAGTCTGTGTGTCAAGAGTGTAAAGACAATTAGTGGGAAGAGGTGGGAGTATGTCAAATGGCGTAGGCCAGGTCTTGCTTTTTCGTTTGGGAAGGGAAAAAGAGGCTAGAAAAGATATGAGGCTGTTGAAATCAGGAGAAAACTGATTGGTAGGTCAGGGTCAATGGAGCAGGTTAGATGGCAGACAAAGGGATGAGAGAGAAAAGGTGGACGTGGGTCAAAAGGTGCTGTAGGGAAAAAGGGAATGAAGGAGGAGGAGAAATACGAAGTGGAGAGAATGTTATGGAGGTTGGGGAAGCAGGGAGAGAAAACAGCTCTGGGTTGAAAGGCAGAAGATGAAATGGGGAGAAAGACAAGGGGAAGGGGTGATAAGGTAGAGTAAGGGAATGGAAAGTGAGGGAGTAGAAAGTGAGGAAGCGGTGAGAGGGTAAATTACAATTAAAGGAAAATTGGTTGTTGGATCACATGTTATGTTGTTTGAAGCTAAGGGATGGGTAGTGTGATCATGTGCAAATTGTAAAGTTTGAAGATGCGTCTGTTTGTGTGCTTGTGAATAGTTCATAGAAAGGAGGTGAGAAGGCAGAAGTGAAGAGCAAGGGGAAAGGTATATTTCTTTCTATAAACTCTGACAGACGTCTGAAGTTAGTTAAGTAGAGATGTTTGTATTCTTAAAGACTCTTTAATTGAACTGACTGGTCCATGTAGATGAGAAAGTCAGAGACAAGTACGAAAAGATGAACAGGATAACATTAGAGAAGAAGGCAAAGGGGTAGGCAGTTGTATGCAATTTTGAAGCTGACCCCTACAGTATGCAATTCCTGTAAACAAGCAACTATGAAAACTCTACTGCAAAAATAAAACTAATTCCACTGAATGGCAACACTCACAAAGATGTTCCGTGGCCTTTATTTCCTGATGTTTATCACATCGTCTCTTTGCAATCACTAAATATATATTTTTAAAAAAACTTTGTATAATTAATATGTGTCTTCTGGGAGTAGGTTAAAATCGTGGGGTGGGGTGGCTATCAATGTTGAGAATTAAACATCCAGACGCCCTAAAAAACTGCTGGGAATGGAGAAAGATCTCGTTATACTAAAGGAGGAAGACTGCAAATACCAAGGGAAGCTGCCATCAGAGCAGGGTTTCAGTTAGTGCAATTCCAAATACCGCACTATGCATAAAGCACCAGAAACAGATTGTTTAAATTGGCAAGGGATGAAAATGATAGGCGCCTTAGGGGGTTTAAACAAGTAGGTACACTGATCCATACATTATGGGACTGTCCACAAATATAGAAACTCTGGTTTAGACTAAGCCTAGAGATCTTGATGGCCATACTTGGAAATACAGACTTAACTGCACACCCAGTGATTGACAGAATCTACTTCTATATCTAGTGCCACGCCTTCACAGTAACAGGGCCAGAGTTATTCCCATCCCTCCCAGACCTGCATTTGGTTTCACCTACCAATCAATAGTCTAGGGAGAAGGGAGTCTCGATAAAACCTATATTCAATGGACTATCTGCAGCCGGTCCGTGGATCCACAAAAGCCCAAGAACAGAGCACAAAGCCTGGAAAAAACCTGGTGAATGGAATGGGGAAACCTTTGGAATGTTCAGTTAACAGTCCTGTCCTGACATTCAGCATTCCAACACTTCTTTGGATGAAAATATACCCCCACTTGTGTGGGTGGGTCTGTTGCCATGGACAAGAAAAAGCCCTAAAACACATAATGGAAACTCAAGAATTTTGCTATGACCTTACATTGATAAGATTTGGTGAAAGAGTTGGCTGACACTATGCGCACCAACCAGGCATTGACTTCTGTGAAACCTAGACATCAAGTTAAGTTTAGAGGGCGAGGTTTGCATTGATCCCACAACTTTTTCTTACCTGCAATATCTTGCACATATTATAACACTGCCAAAAAGCACCCAATTACTTCTCACTCTTCGTGTGGGACATCAGCAGTATTTGGTCCAGATGCTACCAGCACCCAGGACAATATACCTGCCCTACAATTTTTTGAAGACTAGCAACCCATGGGAATCTGGGGTTGTGATGCTTGCATGGATTCATCAAGTTTTTCCAATACTCTGCAAATGCATGAGTGAAAAAACAAAACTCAGTTTCCTCATATTTATGTGACAGAAAATTACAAAACTTGCAGCTGGCTACATTTCCACAATTCTCCCTATAAAAGTGATGCTCCACATTTGTGGGTATGCCTCCCACACTCGACAGGAACTGGTCAAATGTTGGTACTGTGTGAGTCAATGAGATGTTAATATGGTTCTAGTTTTGGTTCATCCCTTTCACATGCATATGGCTCATCCAAACTAGGGGATACTGTTTTTCTCATGCAAATATGGGACTGCAGAATGGTAGATGTTTTTGCAACTGGCTAAATATTCGATATTTCTGCCCAATAAAGGGAGAAAATTTGAATTTTTGCATACACTGACATTTACAGTGTATTCATGAATCTAGAGAAGCAACACCACCATCAAATTCCCACTGTATTTCACAAATTCCCAGGATTGATAGTGGTCCTTGAATACTGGCTGATTCTATGCTTGAATTCAGCAGCCATCTCCATTGGAAAATGAGAGATAACAGGATGTTTAGGCATAGTTTTGAACATTCTGATAACGAAATGTGCTGGAATCCAGATGAACCATGTTACACTGGAAAGACCTGGGTTTTTAGTTGTCAGTGGTTGCTTTTTAGCTTAGAGATCTTTATGCAGAGGACTAGCCACTTGACGATGGTTCTTTTCTGCACTGCTTTGCCCTTCTTTGATCCAGAGAAGCCCACAAAGAGACAACTGTCCACCCAATGGTCTTTGGTACAATCAATGTAAAAACTGAGGGCAAGGAAAATCAAAAGAGTGATAGCCTACCCAATATGGAAAGGTGTTAGTACCTTTTGTAGAACTGCTGTTTAAAGTTGTAACACCAGTTTATCTGGAAATGTGTTGGGTTGGAGTGCTGGTCTGAAAGGGACTGGAGCTTACTCACGCAACAAGTTGTCATGATCACCATAAGAAAAACTCTTTCGGGGTCAAGAGACACAGAGGGCAACGGGGTAGTGGGTCAAATGGGGTACACATTATAAAAGTGAGAACCAAATTCATGTCCAACAGTGCCATCACAAAGGGCTACAACAGAAACAAATACTGTAAACTGTTAAGAAAACTAAACAAAACAATTGATTTAAAATAATAGGTTTCAAACTTTGGGAAGAAGATCGAAGAAGACTAACTACCACCACTCAATCTCCACTCATGGAGATGTAGAGTCCAGCGGCCCTGGTGGAAGACCCTGCAGTGTCCCTCCCAAAGTGGCAGCTTGAGCGGAAGATAGATGCTCATGCCTAAAAGTTCTGGATCACCACAATGACTTTGGCCCAGCTTGATCTTCATCAGAACTTGAGCCAAGAATGGTGGGGGAGAAAGGACATACAGAAGTTCCACTTGAGCTGGGATGCGTCTCAGAGAGAAACTTCTTGTGAACTCTAGCATGCAAAAATGCGGACATTGTGCATTCTTGGCCAAGGCGAAAAGATAGAGCAAGGGTTCTTCCCAATACAGGAGGACACCTTGCACCACATCTGGATGTAACAGTCTTTCGTGATCGCTAGGAATCTGCAACCGAGTTCATCTGACCCGTAGTTTCAAGACCTTGCCAGATGTTTAACAACCAGAAAAATGCCTTGCAGATTCAGCAACTTCCAGAGGTGCAGATCCTCCTGGCACAGGACTTAAGGCCCCACTCTGCCCTGCTTGCTGCCATACCACATGGCCATAGTGTTGTCAATGAAAATCTGTACTAGCCTCTTCACAATGGATGGTAGGAAGGCCTTCAATGGCAAGTGGATCGCCTGCAACTCTAGCAAAATGATGTGGAGGAAGGTTTCTTCCAGACACCAGAGTTCACTAATCTCCACCTCAACAGTGATGGGTGGGGCGAGGGGGGTTTGTGTTATTGTGTTAATTTTATTAACACAGAAGGTATAAAATAGCTCAGATAATCAAGACCCAAGGAGTCGGTGTGACTTTGGCACTTTGATACTGAACCCCAATGATGTTTGGAGTTTTACCATTGTCTGGAGGTGTTCTAAGACTGCCTTGGGTGAGCCTGCCTTCATCAGGGTTGTCAAGGTACGGGAAGACTTGTACAACCAACCTCTGAAGATGTGCTGTGACCACTGCCATCACTTATGAGCCCCTGAGGGACAGTCTTGACAGGTCAAGGCAGACAACTTTAAAATGAAAATGCTCTTGGCCCACTGTGAAGTGCAGGTAACGTCTGTGAGCCTGCAGGACTGAAATATGGAAATACACATCCTGCAGATCCAGCGTCACCATCCAGTCTACAGGACATCTAAGACCTGGGCCAGTGTGAGCATCTTGAATTTGTCCTTCTTCAGGGAGATGTTGAGAGGGGGAAGATCTAAAATAACACCTCCATCCTTCAGCACAAAGAAGGTGGAAGTGACATCCAATTACTAATTTCAAGGCGAAAGCCCTGCTCGTGGCTCCTTTGACCTGGCCTTCCTGCTACAAAAAAGACAAGTGTTCCACCATCAGCCATGCTGAAGGGGCTGAAAGGTGTGCAGAATTGGAATATGGATATATGCATCCTGCAAGCCCAGCATCACTATCTAATTTCCGGGACACAATGCAGAAAAACAGTGTGAGCATTTTGAATTTGTCCTTTCTCAAGAAGGTGCTGCGAGGGCGAAAACTTAAGAGGACAAAGGCCTCTATCCTTCAGCACAAGGAAGACGGGAGTGACACCCATTTCCTACTCCTGTTGCCAGAACAGGCGGATCTTCCTGCTGAAAAAACTCAAGTGTTCCACACTGAAAAGGGTAGAAGGTGTGAAGGCACTGAAAGAAATGGGAGGGGACAGCCCCTCCTGACAAGCTGGAGAACCTCTGTGTACTAATTGATGTGTTGTCACACTTTATAAAAATGTCGGATCCGGCCTCCTATAGGGTGGTGTGTGCCAAAAAGGACACATGAAAGTGGTTTTGCAGTTGTGACTGTCATAGGGCGGGAAAGTGAGTTGCACATTGTCCCTAACATCCTGCAAGCTGTCTCTAGGTGCTGCGCCCTAGGTCATGAAATGGCTGAGAAAATGATTCTGCTGGCAGCAGCAGGATGGTTTGGGAACCCCATGGCGTATTCTCAAAATGGTCAAAACTGCTGAGGAAATTGCCTGGTCGGGAATGAAGGGGTTGACTGCCCCAAGGAACATGCTATGGCATAACTTTACTTAAAAAGTGTTCTAGGGCTGAGTTAGCTTTCACACCAAAAACACAAGATCCATCAAATGGCATGTCCATTAAAGATGTCTGGCAATACCAGGAGAAACATATAGACTTCAAAGTGCAGAAGCAACATGTAAGGAAATGCCTCCTTGGCATGGTTACCCCCTGACTTTTTGCCTTTGCTGATGCTATGTTTTGAATTGAAAGTGTGCTGAGGCCTGCTAACCAGGCCCCAGCACCAGTGTTCTTTCCCTAACCTGTACTTTTGATTCCCCAATTGGCACACCCTGGCATCCAGATAAGTCCCTTGTAAGTGGTACCCCTGGTACCAAGGGCCCTGATGCCAAGGAAGGTCTCTAAGGGCTGCAGCATGTCTTATGCCACCCTGGAGACCCCTCACTCAGCACAGACACACTGCTTGCCAGCTTGTGTGTGCTGGTGAGAACAAAACGAGTAAGTCGACATGGTACTCCCCTCAGGGTGCCATGCCAGCCTCTCACTGCCTATGCAGATATAGATAAGTCACCCCTCTAGTAGGCCTTACAGCCCTAAGGTAGGGTGCACTATACCATAGGTGAGGGCACCAGTGCATGAGCACTGTGCCCCTACAGTGTCTAAGCAATACCTTAGACATTGTAAGTGCAGGGTAGCCATAAGAGTATATGGTCTGGGAGTCTGTTTTACACGAACTCCACAGCACCATAATGGCTACACTGAAAACTGGGAAGTTTGGTATCAAACTTCTCAGCACAATAAATGCACACTGATGCCAGTGTACATTTTATTGTAAACTACACCCCAGAGGGCACCTTAGAGGTGCCCCCTGAAACCTTAACCGACTATCTGTGTAGGCTGACTGGTTCCAGCAGCCTGCCACACTAGAGACATGTTGCTGGCCCCATTGGGAGAGTGCCTTTTTCACTCTGAGGCCAGTAACAAAGCCTGCACTGGGTGGAGATGCTAACACCTCCCCCAGGCAGGAGCTGTAACACCTGGCGGTGAGCCTCAAAGGCTCACCCCTTTGTCACAGCACCGCAGGACACTCCAGCTAGTGGAGTTGCCCGCCCCCTCCGGCCACGGCCCCCACTTTTGGCGGCAAGGCCGGAGGAAACAAAGAAAACAACAAGGAGGAGTCACTGGCCAGTCAGGACAGCCCCTAAGGTGTCCTGAGCTGAGGTGACTAACTTTTAGAAATCCTCCATCTTGCAGATGGAGGATTCCCCCAATAGGATTAGGGATGTGACCCCCTCCCCTTGGGAGGAGGCACAAAGAGGGTGTACCCACCCTCAGGGCTAGTAGCCATTGGCTACTAACCCCCCAGACCTAAACACGCCCTTAAATTTAGTATTTAAGGGCTCCCCTGAACCTAAGAATTTAGATTCCTGCAACTTACCTGAAGAAGAAGACTGCTGAGCTGAAAAACCCCTGCAGAGGAAGAACAGAAGACACCAACTGCTTTGGCCCCAGTCCTACCGGCCTGTCTCCTGCCTTCCAAAAGAAACCTGCTCCAGCGACGCTTTCCAAGGGACCAGCGACCTCTGAATCCTCTGAGGACTGCCCTGCTTCAAGAAAGACAAGAAACTCCTGAGGAAAGCGGCACTGCTCCACAAGAACTGCAACTTTGTTTCAAGGAGCAGATTTAAAGACCCCTGCAACTCCCCGCAAGAAGCGTGAGACTTGCAACACTGCATCCGGCGACCCCGACTCGACTGGTGGAGAAACAACGCTTCAGGGAGGACCCTCCGGCGACTCTACGACTGTGAGTAACCAAAGTTGTCCCCCCTGAGCCCCCACAGCGACGCCTGCAGAGGGAATCCCGAGGCTCCCCCTGACCGCGACTGCCTGAACTCCATTTCCCGACGGCTGGAAAAGACTCTGCACCCGCAGCCCCCAGCCCCTAAAGAAACGGAACTCCTGTGCAGGAGTGACCCCCAGGAGGCCCTCTCCCTTGCCCAGGTGGTGGCTACCCCGAGGAGCCCCCCCCTTGCCTGCCTGCAACGCTGAAGAGATCCCTTGATCTCTCATTGAAAACCATTACAAACCCGACGCGTGTTTGCACACTGCACCCGGCCGCCCCCGCGCTGCTGAGGGTGTACTTTTTGTGCTGACCTGTGTCCCCCCCCCCGGTGCCCTACAAAACCCCCCTGGTCTGCCCTCCGAAGACGCGGGTACTTACCGGCTGGCAGACTGGAATCGGGGCACCCCCTTCTCTCCATTGAAGCCTATGCGTTTTGGGCACCTCTTTGACCTCTGCACCTGACCGGCCCTGAGCTGCTGGTGTGGTAACTTTGGGGTTGCTCTGAACCCCCAACGGTGGGCTACCTTGGACCAAAAACTGAAACCTGTAAGTGACTTACTTACCTGTTAAAACTAACCTTACTTTACCTCCCCCAGGAACTGTGAAAATTGCACTGTGTCCACTTTTAAAACAGCTTATTGTGTTTTATGTGAAAAGTATACATGCTAATGAAATGATTCAAAGTTCCTAAAGTACTTACCTGCAATACCTTTCAAATGAGATATTACATGTAAAATTTGAACCTGTGGTTCTTAAAATAAACTAAGAAAATATATTTTTCTATAACAAAACCTATTGGCTGGATTTGTCTCTGAGTGTGTGTTCCTCATTTATTGCCTGTGTGTATGTACAACAAATGCTTAACACTACTCCTTTGATAAGCCTACTGCTCGACCACACTACCAGAAAATAGAGCATTAGTATCATCTCTTTTTGCCTTGGACTCTGTGCATGCTATTCCTTACTTTGAAATAGCACATACAGAGCCAACTTCCTACACAACACATTTGTGCCCTTTGCCCATCCCATGCAGTAAGTTGTGTTGAGGACAGATCTTTTAACAAAGTTTGCAGAATACCAGCCGCCCTGCATGGTTTGGGCCAAAGATGCCCTTAGGTCCCCTTGAACTATCAGCAGAATGTGACCAAATGCATCCTATAAAGTATGGCTCTAGTTGCCCAGATGGCAGTTGGCAATGACTGAGCGCAAAGCAAGACTAGCCAATAGAAACATGCACATGCCAAACGTTTTTGAGTGTTTAGGTTCAGAGTCAGGAGGGTTTTGGGGAAGACATTAGCAGTGGCTCTGCTGGTGGACACCTGGGCCACCAGACTCTCTGGTATAAGGTGTTTTGTTAAGAAGCCTGGATCGCCCAGTGCCGGTTTGTGGCGACAAGCAACTTGCCTGTCGACTAAAGGCTCACAGCATGGCTTTGCCCAAGTGCCCTAGAGGGTATCCAATAAGGTCTCACTGAATGGGGAAAATAGTTTGGAGCTTGGCGAGGCTGAAGAACCCCTGTGAGTAAATTAGTTTGGACCTCCATTGTAGGGAGCTTACAGTCAAATACCTATGTAACCCGCCTACTGACCATAGCAAATGTTGCACTCTTCTCAGTGGCCGGATCAGAAGGGAGAGACAAACCCAGTATCTGGGGAGGTGTCCAGACCACTGGCATCCTGTCATAGGGCATAACAACTGTCCTCATTGTATTGTGGGGTAAATTCATCCCCCTCATTGAAGTTGTTATTGTCTTATTTGGATCCAAAGAACTGATGGAGACACTGAGTTCTGCTGTGTGACAAAGGCAAGGTATTAATAGTTAGAAAGATTGAGTATCAGCTGCGCACCAGAGGTATCAGAGCACAGCCCTGGTCAAGATCAAGCTGGCTCAGAGTTGGAAATAACTATATGTAACAGCCCACCTTCTGGCAGTGTCGATGTGAAAGAAACCGGCGCACGGAGGGGCACCAGAACCAAAGTCGGCATGGAAGCAGTACAAAATGTGAAGTGGATTAAAGAGGCCCAGACTGCACTGAGGTCAAACATACTGGTGGGACCGACTGAAGGCCCCTGTAGATCCTCTGGGGCCTGAAGGCGCTCCAGAGGGAGACATAAACGTACCAAATATGAACAGCATGCCCACCTAACACCTAAGTGCTTCCATTTTGCTGCAATGTCATTAACAGTCCCAGCAGGTCTTGAAGAGTTGTGCTCCAACCATAGAGACCACAAGCATACCTCCAGGATGTCTGTCACAAACATTTGTTGATTACAGTCCCTAAAAGGTTTAAACCTTATCGTTTTGAGGAATTATGTATTTCCCTTGCACACTAGTTAAAAAGTATAATTTGGTGAAAAATACCCGCCATAGACGAGAGAAATAGAGGTATGGATCTCCATCTGAATGCACAGAAAGAAAGGAAATGCCATCAGAGTTCCTAGGTTGTGCTGATATGCAGTCCTGCCTGTCACTTCCAGAGAGGTACAATGTCATTGCAGAGCTACGCAATGCCTCCTACTGGCAAGCAGGAGTACTGCTTTGGAGTTTCTGGATCCAGTCTGACACCTGGGGGAATATTCATAAGGGGAGGAATCTGCAGTTTCAGAGACTGGGATTTGTTTTGATCTTAGTTTTGACATATGCCACCCAAGAAGGGCAGAATGACAGGGATGTAGAGGGCTTTCTGCCCCTCAAACAACCCACCCTCCTCACCGGGCTTAAAGACTATCTGATGCCTGTGGGTGAGTGAGTGCGACCAGATGTCAGGCAGGTGAGGCCCCACTTCACTGTTTTGTTTTTCGTTTTTTAACACAAATCCCTTGTGCCTAAGTAGGTTTACTGCACCCAAAGGGGTGTGGAAATTAGGGGTAAACCCATCAATCTTCACGACAGGACTGACAGAAAAGCGGTCAGTAGCCTGAAGCAAGGATGGGCCGGCTCACCTACCCTAACACTTTGGCTTTTTTTATGGTGGGCTTTCAGAAACTTGTTGGGAAGAAAGACTATCTTGGGTCTTGACTTTTTTTGGCATTTTAGGGGACCTGGGCGAGGCACGATGCCAGAACTGATTGGCCTACCCATATCATTCCTTTTTTATAATTATGTCCTTGGTGTATAATGTGCTTTCCGAGAGGGTCGAACAGACATGGAGAAACCTCTCTAAAATGCTCTCTAGGTGGAGCAGAAAAATATGCAGACATTTCACGCAGGGTTAACACTGACTCACTTTTGATGCTGGCGTTTACCCCTGGGTGACTGCTTCCCTTCCAACACTGCCAACGGGCATTTCACCACTAACAATGCAGTGCTGTTTAGATAGGTGCTGCAGTGCAGATGGTGAAATGCCTGTTAACAAGAATGCCGAAGCACAAAGTCTGCTGCAGAAACACTGATATGGCCCTAGATTATGAGGGAGCTTTGCCCTGTGCCATGGGGCAAGTTCACCCACAAAAGAGAAAAAAAAAATGATAGACTAGTGAGTGGATCCCCCATCTGGGATCAGCTCCCTGTTGTGATTCCGAGCAAGTTTTTACTCTGGAGAGGTACCACTACAAAAGAGATAGGTTTCCCTATCTAACGCTACCTTTCCAACTGTAATCTGTCCTCGGGTGCTGAGCAGTGCCCCCTGAGCACTACACACCTCAAAAGCAGGAGCTAAAAGTATCCTTCTACATTCATTTATAGCTGTGATGAAGTCTGCGTTCAATGCACACTAACAGTCATTCACACACAAAAAGAAATTTCTCAGGTTACAGGGCAGTGTAAGCTATTGTGCAGGAGCCCAGGGAGAGGGAAAGGAAAACAGAATTGTTGCGTTGGTGCGAGAAAGTAACCTATATGTTCTTTCTACGTTAAACAGAATATTGAGCACATAGTGGTCACATCCTCTGTCCTAAAAGTTTAACGTCAATTTTCCATGTTCCCACAAGGTGAGTTTCTCAGTCCGATGGATAACCTGCACAACTGTATATATTTGACTGCACCACTTAGTATCAGGATACAAACCCTTACAACTTTGTTAGACTGTGCATGCTAGCCCCACTTCAGCAGTAGTAGTTCCCTATATTGAACTGCAAACTGTGAGGCCAGAACTATGTAATGTGTGGATACAGGCCATCGGACAAAGGGCTGCCCAGCTTGCACCCTAAAACATCAACACTGCCCTGAGTAGGTTCTGAGGTTCAATATGGACCATGATATTTAGGTCAGATGGATGGATTCTTAGTTAAACGTACCCTGAGCTCTGAAATACTGAGCTCTGGCTCACCTGTGCTCAAACCAATGGTGCTGTTCATCCTTGCAACCAGGGCATTGGGAATCTAGGACAAATGGCACCTGACTGCACCTTCTTGAATTAATACTCTTCCCCGCTACCTGATTTAGTAACACCTGCAGAGTATATGGTGGGATACTAGTGTGCATGGCACTGCAGCTGGCAAGCCACATCATAACCAGGACTTCTGGCATTTCTACTTCATGGCATAGGATATGCAGCAACCTATAGACCACAGGGTTGGCCATCTTGCCTTTGATTATTAGGGCTATTTTGGTAAGATTCGGAGGCAAAAACTAGAAAATCATTCCAATATTTTGGTCTTCAATTCTGTGGCAGATACTAGGGTTGTGAGTCACCCAAATGGATGGATTTCACTTCAAATCCAACAAAACACAACATTCTACACATTGGCACAATGGTGACATTGCAATTTTAAATCAAGAAATATCTAATATCCAAATATCTTGTTTGTTTTCTGTTTTTCTCCAAAGGATGTCCTCCTTTACATTGGTTTTAGTAGACCATTAAAAATCCCTTTTGTCTCATCACTCTACACTCAGACACAATGTCCAAAAAGTCTTGTCTTTTTGGCAAAAATCCTTTATTTGTGTTCTAATCGAAAGTACACAGCCAAAAAGTATTATGGAGGAAACCACTTTTTTCAAGCCTTTGAATAAACATGGAACATCTCTAACTAAAAAAACATCACAAATAGAGCACATTTAACTTGCATCATTTGAAAGTCTGCAAAAGGGGGGTTTCTATGAAACACCTGTGTGCTTCAATGGTGGTATGAAACTGAGGTTAAGGAGGAACGTACTTTGAGTATATTAACCATTACCTTAATTGTGGGTTCTGGTTCTGAAAGGACGGGTGCAGGCTACTTATCCTTCTACCCCTAATTCTTCACTCACCTTGTGATGTTGACCTGGTTTTCATAATCTGTTCCCAGGCCAAGATGGAATCTGACCATCATAGGAATACTGTTAGCACTGGAGATAGTCTTGATTGATAAACCCTGAGCAAGTGACTGCCTGTAGACATCAAACATAAAGGGTACGAGAGGAACTTGGAAGTAAATACAGAGTGTCTTGCACTCGAAGGACTTCACTCACCCAAATATTATTCCTAGACTTTGGTTATAATGAATGATTGGGACTGACTTAGGACTGTTCTTGAAATGCTCATCTACCCTTTAAATCAGGTCGTGCTCCACAGTGCTGAGGGCTTCTGATAGGACATGGGGTGTGTTATAATAATAACTATAAAGATCCATGACACGAAATTTAAAATATCACACCAAAACAAAAAAAAAGGAAAAACAGTAGTCTTTTGTTCTTGAGGTTTTGGTGGTGGGCGAAGTAGGGAAAGGATAGTAGAATTTAGACCAGATCTGTGGCTGTAGCCACTCTGTGTTTATAGCTAGGGTGACCATAGATAGTGTTTTTTCAGATATTTGTTCCTTTATAGCTTTGAAACCGGCGAATGTGTTAGAAACTTTGCATACATGCTGCACCAATTTCATTTTGAGAGGACTTAAAGTTTCATGGTGTGTGGTCCCAAAACAGGCTTCACATCCAAATCATTTTCCATAGACGTCTGTATTTCACATACCGCAAAAATCGTCACCTGGATTTTAATTAAATTTAGCAGTATTACATATTACAGGGTGCAGATGATTCTGTGGAGTACTGCAGGTAGAGTAAGTAAATGTTAAGTTATAAGTTTTTTCAGCTTAGTGCTACCATGAAGCACGATACTACTAAAAGTAGCAAGGAAGCCCAAACAATAACCTAAACTACATAAGAAAAGTTTCATTTTTACTACATCAACAACTGAAATAACTATTTATGGTCACATGCCAATGGAAACCTATAAATAAATACATAACAAACAGAATACATCATTCTACATAGGTTTTCTTTGCATGCTCTCTGGCTCACAAAAAAACAAGTTAGTTACCTGTACACCGTGGTTCTCCAGTATTGATATCTTTCATAGCTTCACGGGCTTGAATATTCCCTGTTGTCATGGTGGGAGTCCCACAGTAATGTAATTAGTGTTAAGGTATTAGCCACAAATCCCATATTAGTCCAAAAATCCCATAGTAAACAATAGACATTGGTAGCCAAGTCACTTTGTTTTTAAAACATCCAACCTTCAACCGATTAGAGGAATCACTCATTTCCTGCAGAGCCACCATACCTCAGATTTCGAGCACAAGTATACAATAAGAGAAAATTAAAGGTATAATAATGGTGAGCCTTCACAGGGAGGAGGGCTGTTTTGCTTGTGAATCTATGAAAGATAACAATACTGGAGAAGCAAAGTGTACAGGTAACTTGTTTTTCTCCAGTACTGTATCTTTCATAGATTCACATGCTTGAATTAGACTAGCAAACAGTACTAAAAGGACAATGGAGGGTAGGGAAAACCATCCCACTATGATAAACTGATAAAAGTAGTGCTTCTAAAACATAACAGGTAATACTATACCATGCTATGATAACT
This sequence comes from Pleurodeles waltl, assembly GCF_031143425.1. Taxonomy (NCBI): domain Eukaryota; kingdom Metazoa; phylum Chordata; class Amphibia; order Caudata; family Salamandridae; genus Pleurodeles; species Pleurodeles waltl. The sequence goes on from NC_090448.1 coordinate 791,756,311, forward strand.
GTTACCCGAGAGGCTCATAATAAAAGGTGAAACAGAGAAATACAGAGAAGAGAGAGAGAAAGAGAGAAAGAAAACAGAGATTTGACATCACAATGTAAATGAGTCAACAAAATCCAAATGCTGTGTACCTTAGGTAAACAGATGTCTAAGTGCAGCTTGTCCAACTGCAACATCAGCTTTTCGCTATGCCTCCAGGCAGTAGTGGTACGTGAAGGTGTGGGCATTAACCTATATTGTCACCCTGCAGATACCAGGCAGTGACACCTGCCAACAAGGCTGAAGAAGTTACGGTCTTTCGGGTAGAATGTGCCTTCACCTTAGCAGCTTATGGTCTTCTGGCCTTCTCATGGCAGAAAGCTATAGTCACAGACACCCAGAGAGCAATGCTTGCATGTGACAAGGCTTGTCTTTTTCTTGGTGGTGCTAAAGAAATCAAGAGCTGATCTGACTTCCTGAAAGTTTTTGTTCTTTCCACATAGAGATTTAAACAACGTCAGATGTCCAGAGAGTAAAAGGCCCTCTTCCCAGGTGATGATGGTTTACAGAAGTTGATAAAACAATGGGCTCATTTAGGTGTGAAGAGGTTGGCACCTTTGGGATGAATTTAGGGTTCGTCCAAAGGATGACTCTCTCCTCACAAGATTGCAAATAAGGCTAATGAATTGTGAAAGCTTGGATCTCACTTATCTTTCTTGTGGACGTGATAGCCAACAGAAAGGCAACTTTTCAGAGAGAAATTTAAAGTCAGCTTTGTGAATCAGTTGGAAAGGAGATCTCATAAGCTGGGATAAGACTGTATTTAGCTGCCACAGCACAGAAAGAGGCAGAATTAGCAGGTAGGCCAGAATAAGACCCTTCATGGACTCTTTCACCAGTCTATTAGACAATTGAGATAATTGCCTAGAATGTCTCCTGAATCTAGAAACGGCTGCTAGACAACTTTAATGGATGTATGAGTGACTCCTGATTTTGCTACTTGCAGCAGTTAAGGGAGAAACTGCTCTGTTGTAGGAGAGATGTTATGACAAGGTTGAAAAGTACGCCATGAGCAAACCTTTTCCACTTTGCGGAGTACCGTTTGTTTGTAGAAACGGCACAAGCATTTGGGAGAATGGAAGTGCACTCTTCAGAGAGAACTAGAGTTCCGAACTCATTGTGTGAGGAGCTAATCTGACAAGTTTAGAGAACAGATTTGTGGATGTACAACCTGCCCCTCGTTCATTGACAGGAGATATTCTGCTGGTTGGAACGGTTTGTGCAAGAGCTCTGATAGGCAAAGAAAATCTGAACAAATACTGCCTTGGCCACACTTGGGCTATGAGTCTGAGACAGCAAGGTTCCCCCTTCATTTTGAGAATGATCTTGGGAATGAGTAGAAAGGGGGAAACAGATAAGCAAACATCCCTGTCCATGTGAAGTGGAATGCGTTTCCCAGGATCCCGGTTGAGGGTACATGCTGCCGTACAGGTTGCACTTCTTGTTTCGACAAGTGCAAAAAGATCCAGGTTTGGAGAACCCCAATGCTTAAAATTATTTGTAAGTACTCGTGGTTAAGCTTCCATTCGTGGCACTGTGAATGTTCTGCTAAGGGTATCGCCCAATCATTCTGCACTCCTGGGACATGTTCTATTTTCAAGGAAATTATGTTGGATAGCAACCATTCCCATATCTGTTGCGCTTGTGCCAATAATGCCTGTGACCGTATCCCTTCCTGTTTGAAGAGATAAAATATGGTCGTAGTGTAATTGGTTCTCAACAAAACTGACGAGTTGTAGATTCAGGGAAGAAAAATCTGAAGACCTGGGCAAACTACCTTGAGCTCCAGAAGCTCAAGTTTATGTGTGACAAAGTTTCCTGAATGGACGATTTTCCACGAACCTCTAAGTCCTGTAAATAAGCTCCCCTTCCTTCAAGGGAGGCGTCTGTCGGCTTCATCACCTGGGGTACCACAGGTAGGAACGAGAGACCCTGCTAGATATTCTCTGTGACCATTCACCAGGACATTACAGACTTCATCTCTGGTGTGATTGCAATCGTGTCCTCGAAGGACCCACTGAGTATCAAGCTGTTCCTGTAGAGGTCGCATGCAAAGACGGCAGTTTGGAATCAATGAGATGCAAGATGACATCATCCCCAACATGGACTTGTACTTTCTGACAGAAGTAAACTTTCTTGCAAATAGAGATTCTGCGTTGATCTTAGTTGGATAATCCTCTCCTCTGTGGGAAATGCTTTTGACACTTTTGTGTCTAGGATTGCTCCAAGATATAATGCAGATGTGGATAGAATGAAAGAGGATTTTCCTCTGTTCATCTGGAGTCCCAGAGATTTGAAAAGCCGTAGGCAGGCCTGGGTCAACTGTTTTGCATGGCGAAAGAAGGTAGCCCTTTATGAACCAGTCATCTTGGTATAGGAACGCCTGATGTCCTGAACGTCTGAGAAAAGTCGCTACTGGTGCCATGCACCTGGTAAAGACTCCGGAGCTGACCTTAACCCAAATGGGGGCACTCTGAACTGTTAATGGCACCCTGCCACACAGAACCTTAGAAATTTTCTGTGCTTCGAATGTATAGGGATATGGAAATATGCATCCAGTATATCCAGGGAGGTCATGTAGTCTCCTGTCTCCACCAGTTGCAGGATCTCCTGTAAGGATAACATCCTGATGGGTGGTTTCTTGATGAACTTGTTTAAGAACCTCAGATCCGTCACCTGCCTCCACTTTCCAGACTTTTTTCTGGTGAGAGAAAAATTGGGATAAAATCCTATGTTGCACTAAGTGTATTTCCTCTAAAGTATTCTTGGCTACAAGCAATTGAATCTCCTTTAGAATGGAAAGATGATGATGCAAAGATTTTTGCGGAAGGAGAGTAGAAGGCTTTTGAACAAATGCCAGGGTGTGACCATGTTGGATTACCTCTCACACCCATCTGTCGGAAGAGATGAGTCTTCAGTGACTGAAGAATTTGGAAAGGGGATTGCTGAATTGAAGTGAGACTGAAACGACAGGTGCCTGCACCAGATCATTGCCGCCTGGAATTATATTGTGACATTCCTCTAACTGAAGGACGTTGACGCACTGGTTGCCTAGAGTAGGCGGCTGCTGCCATTGGCCTGTAGGATTGCTGTGCCGAAAAACAGGGCTCAAAAACCCTCTTGTGGATAGGGCTGATATCTGGTCTACTGCAATGGTGCTAAGGAAGCAAACTGGCCTCTACCTCTGCTGCAAAGTGCCAAAGTGAACGATTTTACGAACTGCAAAGGATCGTCCATGTTTTCCAAACAGGTTCTCCCTTTCAAACAATATATCAAGGATCTCTGATTGTACCAAAACAGCATCCCTATCAGCCACCCTTGACAGCGCAATACTGGGCCCCTGCCATCTGCCGAAACACTGTAGATGAAATGTCTATGGCTACATCGAATATCTCTGAAAAGGCCTTCTCACCTTCAATCAAAGATTCAGTGGGACTCTCTTCTTGTCCTCCGGGAGATACTCCAAGATAGCTGATATGTGTGACCACATCTAATGATCATATCTCCAGAGGATGGACAGAACAGTGGAGGCTTTAATAGAAGTCACCACCATAGTGGAGAATCTCTTGCCAATATTATCTAGTCTGCCGCCCTCCTTATCAGGAGGGGCCATGCACGGCAATGATGGGTTTTTGCTCGCCATTGAGCTGCCTGCATTATGACAGAGTCCAGTCTGGGCTGACAAACAAGGCAAGTTGGAGAATTATCCGGATTGTACTTTTTGTCAAGCTTCGGGATGACCGCCGCTGTAGAAGCTGGTGTCTTCATTGGTTTGAATCCCTCCTGCCACATAAAATCCACAATAGGGATGGATCTTATTGTGCACTCGACCTTTGCTTTGAAATCGTATAGGAAGCACTTCGTCTGCTTTGCTGGAAGCATAAATTTCAAAAAGTTTGAACACGCTCTCTCTAAGATATCATGGAAGGCACCAATATCAGCTGGCGGTGAATCCGCCGAAGGAGGCATAGATGAGGCTGACTTTGGGGCCACGTAATCGTCCCATTCAAGATGGTCCCTGAATCAAATTGTATTTCCCCTTTTACAAGCTGTTGGTCAGTTACTGTCAGCAAAGGTGTCTCCTACAGTAATAATTGGCAGTACAGGTCTTCCTCTTTGTGGCCTGCGGGGGAGGACTCCTTAGATTAGATACACCCTCCTGAATGTGCTTTCTAAGGGGTGGTTGATGAACCAGACTTTAGGAGGAAGCTCAAAAGCTGTCAACTGCTGCCACCCAATCTCCACGCAAGAGGGCGGAGAGTGGACAGGTTTAGGTGAAGAACCCTCCCCTGCTGCTGCAACAGAAGATCCTCCTGAAGGAGCAGTCTGATTGGAGAATTGATGGACATGCTCAGCAGCTCAGGATACCAGACTAGCCGATGCCTAGTCTGGAGCCACAAGGATTACTTGGGCCTGGTCGCTCTTGATCTTCTTGAGATCTTTGGGCAGAAGTGGTCCGGGCAGAACAGCATACCTGAGGCCTGAACTCCACTCCAGTCGAAAAGCGTCTGAGCAATTGGTGCCATGGAGACTCCAACATGCAAAACTGCTGACATTGCGTGTTGTCGGGAGAGGTGAACAGATCTAACCAAGGCTCTCTCCACTGCTGAAAGAGACCTTGTGCCACCTCTGGACAGGGACGCCATTTGTGATCTGCTTGGCCTTTTTGGTTAGGATTGTCTGCTATGGCGTTCAGCGAGCCCCCCAGATGTAGAACCAACAGGAATACGCCCAGCTTTTCCAGCCACACCTAGAGGCGCAGAGCCTCGTGAGGGTCCACAATCCCACCCCAGTGCTGTCCATGAACACCTGCACCAACTTTCCCTTGACAGAAAGAAGTAACAGCTGGATCGCACAGATCTCCAGCAAGTTGATGTGGAGCCCTGTTTCTCTGATCTCCATCCCTCCCAGATGGCAGTTCCATCCCAGGAGTGATGCATCTGTCACTACTGTCAGATCTGGTTGGGGAATGGAGAGAGATCTGTCTCTGGCACAATCACGGTTCTTTAACCACCACTGCAGATCTTTTGCAGTTCCATCCGAGATCTGGACCATGTTTCAGAGATTCTCCTGATGCTGTGGCCACTGGAACTTCAAGTCCAAATGCAGAGCCCGCATATTCCACCAGGCATGTGTCACCAGCAGGATGCAGGAGGCCATGGGGCCCAGGAGCCTCAGAGTCACTCTCTCCGAAATCCAGGATAGAGCTGAAACATCAGTATCATAGCCTAAATATCTTCTTGGACTAGTGACTCGAAAGGATAAGACCCAAACTGCACTGTGTCCAGAACAGCTCAGATGAAAGGGAGCGCCTGAGAAGGAATCGGGAGTGATTTTGGCACATTTAAATTGAACTCCAGTGAGTGTAGGAGGTCCTCTATAATCTGGAGGTGGGAGACAACAGTATGTGGAGAGCTAACTTTCAACAGCCTGTAGTCGAGATACAGGAAAACTGAAACCCTGGATATCCACAGATGAGCTGCACCACCACCGCCATCACCTTGGTGAACACCCAAGGGCCACTGTTAAGGCCAAAGGGGAGCGCGGTGAACTGAAAGAGCTCTTGGCCTACTGTGATCCGCAAGTAACATCTGTATGCAAGCAGGACGGGGATGTGAAAATAAGCGTCCTGCACGTCCAACGCTACCATCCAGCCTCCTGGGTCCAGGGCATACAAGACCTGGGCCAATGTGAGCATGTTGACCTTTTTCTTGTGGAAGAGATTGAAGATGACCCTTGTCCTTCTTGGGAACAGAAAGTAGCGGGAATAGCAACCACAGCATACTTCTGGCACTGAAACCGCTCTATGGCTCCCTTGGCCAAGAGAGCCAGAATTTCCTCATGGAGAAGGGACAAATGATCCTCTGTCATCTGATCGTAGGATGGTAGCAGGGATAGAAGGTTAGCCTCAAAGGAGAGGGAGTAGCCCCTTCGGACTATCCACAAAATCCACCTGTCTGAAATATTCGATTGCCAGTGGGGGAAGTGATGGCGAATCCTGCAGTCAACTGGTCCTTGGCAGGGGGTGTGGCTGACTAGGAGTTTTAGAGGCTGTTGTGTGGGGGAGGGAGGTGGTTGCTATGGTTGCAGACTCCTTCCGCAGACACAAAAGGCAGCACGGGAGGAGACATGCCGCTGTGAGGCTCAAGGACCTGGTTTAGGAAGCAGGGCCTTCATCTAGTATCTAAATGGGATATACTGTGCAAAGAGTCCAGGGGTTCCTTTACTAGTGGACAGGGGCCTGCTTTAGCAATCCCAAGGTGCTCTCTTCGGGGGTAGTGTGGTCAAGCAGCCTTATTCTTATCTAAGAGGAGTGTTAGACATTTACCATAGGCACACAGTTATTAAATGAGACACGACTCGAGAAGGAGATCCACACCAATTTACAAAAATAACAAGTATCTTTATATATGTTTAGGCACCAGAAGCAATACAATCAGGTAAATACGTTTTACAATAGCAATTATCACAAGTCTGAATATTGGACAAAGTGCAGTTTTAAGAAGCTGCAATGTTACCCTATGGGAGAGAAAACATATACAGCAAACAGGGACTCTACAGCAATTTAAAGGACCCATCTTCCGGGCTTAAGGTGTGTATGGGGCAGGGCCCTAGACCATACCAACAGGTCACTTCGGGCGGGATTGGGGCGATCAGGTGCAGTTCACTCAATGGGGATGCCCTGGTTAAGTCAATGGGGATCAGTCGAGGCAAAAAGATGCTGCAGGTGAGGACTGGGAAACCACCAAGTGGGCACAGTTCTTGCGTGGCTCAGGGACCTAAGGACTAGAGTGGTCCTCGTCTCTTTGGCCCGGGCGTCCGGGTGCATAGGGTGTTTGGATCACTGGGTTTTTGTCACCGGTGGTGGACGGGGGGAGGCCCACATAAACAGGCTGCAGGCATGCACTTAGGATCCAATCCACCTGACCAACAATTGGGCTCAGGTCTCACGAGCCTCAGGGACATAGGGAAACCAGTGGTCCTCTTCTCCTCTGCCTGGGGTGTCCAGGAGTAGAGGTGCAGTGGACCCTCAGGTTGCTGTCAGCGGAAGTGGTTACAGTTGAGAAGGGCCTGCACAAAGAGGCTGCAGGCATTGGTGTGAAGGTCGCAGTGGGGAAACCCATGATGGACTTTATCTCTAGGGAGGCTGGGGGCCACGCTGGGACCCACGCTGAAACCACTGACCTACTTAAACTCGGGCTAGGGGGCACAGGTGCATTGGTGCTGTCCGGTGTCGGGGTTTGGCAGCCCGAGTCCTCTTCAGAGTATATTGGGTGCCTGCAAAGATGCAGAGAAACAGCTCTGTTACTCCACAGGAGTTCCTTGTGCTGGGGTGAAGGCTGGCTATCTTACCGGGCTTTTGCAAGTTTCAGCAGCTGGAGGATGAGGAGTCTTTGCCACAATTGGCCAAATCAGCAGGCAGAGTTGGCGCTGAGTCAGTCACTGGTCTTCAGTTCTTGACTTTTGTGTCTCTGGAGTGTCCTCCTTCTCTACTTCAGGTCAGCAGGATCTGATTACCTGGTGCCAGGGGTTCCACTAAATGCAGAATTTAGGAGCTTCGGGGAGTGCAGGGTAGGAACCAATGGGATACATACCCCTAGACCCACTACGCTGTCTAAATGACCACTTCCTGTGGAAAGTAGGCAGTACCCTGTCCCAGAGTTCCTAGTTCTGCCATCACCAAGTCAGCAGACTTTCAAAACTTGTGTCCACATCAGGCAGCTCACCTTAGGGGCAAAACTGACCTGAGAGTTGGGCGTGCTTCTGACTAATTTTCCAACCTGTCCAGGTGCCAAATGGGCCCTGGGAATTAAGGGCAGTCGGCAATGTCTCCCTTGAGGGAAGCCAGATCTAAATAACAAGTGCAGTGGGCTTCTTTGAAGCTCCTTGTCTTGGAGTGCAGTTCCTTGGAGTGCAGATTTGCAGGTCATCCTGTTGGGAGGGGTGTGTCAGCACCCTGCTAGAGCAGGATTTGTTCCTGACAGCCCAAGAGCAGAGGCTCTCACCTCTGGAGGTCAGAAACCTGTCTGGTGGTGGCACGCTAGTTAAAGTTAGTCAGCCAGCACACGGGTAGAGGGTAGGTTTTCAGGGAGCACTTCTAAGGAGCCCTCTTGGTGCATGTATTAATAAATACAACACTGGCATCAGTGAGGGTTTCACAACACAAGATATTTAATACCAAACATCCCTATTTCCAGTAAAGCCATCATGTAGCTGGGGAAGAAGCCATCATGTAGCTGGGGAACTTGTACTGACCAGTGTTCGGCACATATAATTATAATGGCTTCCCTATTCACTCACTTTGCCTAAGAATCGACAAAGAAATAGCAAGGGCATTTCTGCTCGTGCAGATATGTCCTTACATGTAATATAATGTATCCTGCCTTAGGGCTGTAAGTCGTGCTGTAGTGGTGACTTGCATATATTGCACGCAGTGTTAGGGGATATGGCACACAGGCTGTATTGTCAGTCCCAGGTCAGCGTTCCACTGCAAGGTCTATTCCCTGTAGGGAGATGGACAACCTCAACAGTTTGGGATTTTCACCTTTCATTTGCATCAGCCATCTGAGGCCTATGGTCAGTTTGAACAAGGAAGTGAGAACCAAAAAGGTATAGTCTCAACATCTTCAGGGACCAGACCACAGTAAAGGCTGCCCTCTCAATGGCACTCCAACCCTAATCTCTGTGGAGTAATCTCCTGCTAATGAAAGCTACAGTTGGGCCATGGCCATCATCATTTGTTTGGGATAGGACCGCTTCCATCCAAAGTTAAGAGGTGTCTATCTGCCCTATGAATTGCTTTGAATAATCTAGAGCTTCCAGAATGGTTTCAGAGCACACTCCTTCCTTCAGAGTGTTAAAAAGCCTTTTGACAGCTCACTGTCCAGTTTACTTTCTTCAGCATTTTCTTGGAGGTCAGTTGAGGGGTGCCACAATGGTACTATACACCTTCACAAACCTCCTGTGGTACCCAGTCAAGCCAAGGAATGCCCTGGCTTGGGTCTGGGCGGTTGGAGTTACCAGGCCAGAATTGTCTGGATCTTGGACTGTAGGGGTTGAACTTGGCCTCCACCTTCCAGTGGGCCCAAGTGTACAACCCCGCTCTGCTCCTTCTGGCACTTGCTTGTCTCGAGAATGAGGCCTGCTCTTTGCAGAGCTTCAAGGACCTTGCCACGGTGGATCAGGCGATCTTGCCAGGTGGAGCTAAAGACAGCAATATCATCTGGATAAGTTGCACTAAAGGCTTCCATCCATGCAAGGCCTCTATTCACCAACCTTTGGAAGGTGGCAGGGGCATTCTTTAGACCAAATGGTATTAGTGTGAACTTTTAATGTCCATCTGGGGTCCAGAATGCTGATCTTTCTTTTGCACCAGGAGTCAGAACAATCTGCCAGTACCCTGATGTCAAATCAAAAGCACTGAAAAACTTGGTCACCCCTAACCTGTCAATACAATCATCTGCTCTTGGGATAGGATGCCCATTTGTCTTAACTACAGCATTTAGACCTCTGTAATCCACACAAAACCCCATCTCTGGTTTAGCTCCCTTGGAATGAGGTTTGGGGACTAAGACCACTGGGCTGGCTCAGAGACTGTCAGAGGGCTCAATTACCCCAAAATCCAGGATCTTGATTACTTCAGCTCTGATGCTATCCTTCACGTGGTGAGAATGTTTGTATATTTTGCTTTTGACAGGCTTATAGTCACTAGTGTCCACATCATGGACACACCAGTTAGTCTGAACAGGGGTGAGGGAAAAAACCTCAGCATACTGCTATAAGGACCTGCCTGCAGTCAGCTTGCTGCTGGGCAACGAGGGTGCCTGAAAAGGCTACTCATTAATTTACCCATCTTTGGGGCTGTGGGAGAGAAGGTCAGGGAGACGCTCACTCTCTTCTTCCGGATCTTCATCGGTGACCAGTAAAGCCACATCAACCCTGCCATGGAAGAGATTTAGACAGTTCACATGTGAGGGTTCCTGGGAGTGCTTGGTCAATCAGATAGGTGACCTCACTTCTTCTCAAGGTGAGGGACTTGTCCTGGAGTTCCCTGGGAGCCACAGACTCAAGTGCCCACACCTTCTACCTTGGTTGGTACTCCACCATGCCAGCCTTTTGGTCATACCAGAACTTCTGGAGCTCTTGGCTGGCCTGAAGGTGTTTGGATGTTTTCTCCATGTACTCAGTCATCCTTGAACGCAGGCATCGTACACAGTCCACAGGGTCTTTCATGGGCTCTTTGAGATGTCTTTCCCAGCCTTCCTTCCCCCTTGCAGGGTATCCAAACAGAAGTTCAAAATGGGAAAACCCTACTCCCATCTATGGCACTTCTGTTTAGGCGAAAAGCAGGCAAGATAACAGGATGTCCCAACCCTCATTCTGAGTTTAACAGGGAGCCTTGCAATCAGGCCCTTCATGGTTTTGTTGTGTCTCTCAACTAAACCATGTGCTTGTGGGTGATATGAGGTAATGAACTTATAAGTCACTCCACACTGATTCTACATTGCCTTGCGGTATGCAGACATAAAGATACTAACTCTGTCTGATACCACTTCCTTAGGTAAGCCTACTCTAGCAAAAACACTGATTTGGGCCCTAGCAACTACATCAGTAGTGGTAGTCCTAAGGGATATGGCTTCAGGGTACTTGGTTGCATGATCCACTACCACCATTATGAATCTGCTCCATGAGCCTCTTGGAGGGTCTAGAGGCCCCAACAACGTCAACCTCTACCCTTTCACAGGGAACTAAAACCACTTGGAGTGGAATTAAGGGGGCCTTTGGATGGCCACCTGTCTTACTTCTGGCTTGACAGGTCACACATGAGTTACAAAACGACTTCACCTTCTGGGATATGCATGGCCAGGAGAAGTGAGGGACTAACCTACTCCAAGTTTTGGTCTGGCCAAGATTCCCAGGTTGGGGATGTCATGTGCTAAGGTGAGGACAAGCGCTCTATATTTCTGGGACACTACCACACTCCTAGTGGCACCAGGTTTGGCGTCTCTGGCCTCAGTATACAGGAGTCCTTCCTCACAATGGGTTCGATGGGAGCCACTGGCATCCCCCTTTTCCTGGTCAGCAGCTTGCCGTCTCAGGATTTCCAGAGTGGGACAGGTCCTCTCTCTCTGGCAAACCTCTTCCCTAGAGGGCCCCCAAGCCCAGAAGCACTGTTGTTTAAGGCCCAAGTTCCTAGGGCTCAGTCCCTCAAGGGCTGATGGGCCTTCTCCCAGAGGAGAGGGAACCTGAGCTTATGACTCCTTAGAAGCTAGCTTACCAGACTTCCTGCCCTTTCTCTTGGAGGGCTGGGCCATTATTTCAGGCTCCAGCACCTCCTGTCCACCCTGGGTTTTGCATTGTGCTCTGGTTTCCTCCCCCTGTGCCACTCCCCCTCTACCCCCTCCCCTTTCAGGTATACCCAGAAAAGCTGCATCGGTCTTTCGGTAGACCTCAGCCCATGCTGAGGACTCCAGATAATTTCCTAGGAGATAGGCTACAGGAATTGCAGAGGATACCATCACCTTTGTTTGACCAATAACCTCTCCCCACTCTAAGGGCACCATTGCCATGAGATAGACCTTAGCTTGGATGGCAGCACTGATGACTGAATGTTTCACCAGTTCAGACACTGTTCTGGTGATGTCCGTTTTTCAGTCACCATAGTGACATAGGCACCTGTATCCCTCAGTGCTTCAACCCTAATCCCATTAATTTGAGGCTGTTGTCTGTACTTCTCCAGGTTACTGGGCCAGTCAGCCAGGGCAGCTACATCCATCCTACCCTCGGAGATTAAAGGCGCTTCTGTGAGCTCTCTGACATGGTCAGGGCCCCCCTGAAATCCCATCTGGAAACTTCGTAATGCAGCAGGACCTGCAGGTGCACTAGAGGGATTATTTTTGGGACAGCTAGGCTCTCTATTTCTGTGCCCACTGGCTTTGCAATTAAAGCACTGTGTAAGAAGCTGGCCTGGTGTGTGATGGGTACCTAAGGTATTTACACCTTATACCAGGTCCAGGTATCCCCTTTTAGTGAAGTGTAGGCAGTGTCTAGAAGCCAGGCTCTCTAGCGGTAGCTGTGAATGGGCAGCCAAGGTTTATCTAGGAGACATGCAAAGCGCATGCAAAACCACTGTAGTCACACAGCACTTACATAAATGAAAGAAAACACTCAGTTATACAAAAATAAAGGCCCTATATTTTTGGTCACACAATACCACAAAGTACTAGAAAGGCAACCCTCCAATAGGAGGTAAGTAATACACTAATTATATACACTAGTAAACAGTAATAGGCATAGAAAAGGTTAGAAAACAGTGCAAATGTAGTTAGACATTAGTAACCCTAGGGGGAGCCCAAACCATACACTACAAAAATAGATTGCGAACATAGGACCCCCACCAAGGCAAGTGTAATGTGTAGAGGGGAGCTGTGAGTACTAGAAAGCCACAGAGGTAAGTAACAGTACCCCCCCCCCCGCGACCAGGAAAGCACAAGTAAATCACTGGAATTTTCCAAAATCATCCAAAAGGAATAAAAGAAGAAAAGAAGACACCCAGACAAGACTGCAAGAAACCAGCGGAGGACTCTTGGGAGAGTAAGACCTGTGGAGAGAGGGGACCAAGTCCAAGAGTTACAGTGGAGTCCAGTAGGAGTAGGAGCTACTACCCACCCAGCTGCAGGAGTTGGTCTACGGTGAGGAGAAGAAGGTCAGTACTGCAGCCCTGGAGCCAGAGAACAGTTCCTGAGGGATGCAGACAACGTCCCATGCTGGAAGAAGAATTGCAGTCAGGTGCTGGTGCAGGAATTCCACCAACAGGCTGTGGCAAAGGCAAATGCCGGGGTTGGCAGAAAATGGAGCTGCCGAGGACCAGCAAGGCCCAGGAGGACTCAACCCAGGAGGGGGAGTCGGAGGGGACCCTCAGTGACACAGAGCCCACAGAAGCAGAGACAGCACCCACACGAGTCCCACAGGACAGGGACACACAAGTTGCAGAAAGAGCCCACGCAGCACACAGAAGAAAGGTCCCACGCCGCAGGAGGACCACACAGAGGGCTGTGCCTCGCAGAAAGAAGTGCTGAGGGCTGCAGCTGCACGTAGCCTGAAGTTCCCTTGCAGGAGATGCAAACAAGCTTTGGCAGTTGCAAGAGGCGCGGTGCACGGGGTAGTGTCCTGCATGGGAAAGCAAGGGCTTACCTCCACCAAAGTTGGACAGCTGGCAGAGAGGACCAAGAGGACTACTCCGGAACACCACCAGTGATGCAGGATCCACGCAGCTCAGGATGAGAGGAGATCCACGCGGCCAGTCGTCTTTGCAGTAGGTGCCTTCGGATGCAGTGGAATGACTCCTTAACTCCAAGGGAGATTCATTCTTCTTTCTTGTGCAGACTGAAGACTTGCCGCCCCCAGAGGATGCACAGCCATGGAAATGTTGCAGAAGCTGGAAGGAGCCGTGGAAACAATGTTGCAAGAAGAGTCTTCTTCGTGCATGCAGTTTGTCAGTTACTGCAGGGTCCAGTCGCGGTTCCAGTGGCTAGAAGTCGAAGTAAGGTTGTAGTGGAGTCCTGCCGGAATCTTTCAAACCAAGTCGGAGGACCCACCCCAGAGGAAGACCCTAAGCAGCCCTGAGAGGGGGCTTGGTCACCTAGCCAGGTGACAGCCTATCAGGAGGGTACTCTAAGATCACCTGCCTGACCTGGCCACTCAGATGCTCCCATAGTTCCCTGCCAACCTTGGATTCAAGATGACAGAACCCAGGGACCCTCTGGAGGAGCGCTGGGCACCACCCGGGGGGTGGTGATGGACAGGGGAGTGGTTACTCCCCTTTCTATTGTCCAGTTTCGTGCTAGAGCAGGGACTTGGGGTTCCTGAACTGGTGTGGACTGGTTTATGCACGGAGGGCACCAACTGTGCCCTTACAAACATACCAGTGGCTTGAGGAGGCTGCCACTCCCAAGCCAGTCACATCTACTTCTAAAGGGAGAGGGTGTTTGTAAGGAAATGCCTCCTTGGCATGGTTGCCCCCTGACTTTTTGCCTTTGCTGATGCTATGTTTACAATTGAAAGTGTGCTGAGGCCTGCTAACCAGGCCCCAGCACCAGTGTTCTTTCCCTAACCTGTACTTTTGTATCCACAATTGGCAGACCCTGGCATCCAGATAAGTCCCTTGTAACTGGTACTTCTAGTACCAAGGGCCCTGATGCCAAGGAAGGTCTCTAAGGGCTGCAGCATGTCTTATGCCACCCTGGAGACCTCTCACTCAGCACAGACACACTGCCTACCAGCTTGTGTGTGCTAGTGAGGACAAAACGAGTAAGTCGACATGGCACTCCCCTCAGGGTGCCATGCCAGCCTCTCACTGCCTATGCAGTATAGATAAGACACCCCTCTAGCAGGCCTTACAGCCCTAAGGCAGGGTGCACTATACCATAGGTGAGGGTACCAGTGCATGAGCATGGTACCCCTACAGTGTCTAAACAAAACCTTAGGCATTGTAAGTGCAGGGTAGCCATAAGAGTATATGGTCTGGGAGTCTGTCAAACACGAACTCCACAGCACCATAATGGCTACACTGAAAACTGGGAAGTTTGGTATCAAACTTCTCAGCACAATAAATGCACACTGATGCCAGTGTACATTTTATTGTAAAATACACCCCAGAGGGCACCTTAGAGGTGCCCCCTGAAACTTAACCGACTATCTGTGTAGGCTGACTAGTTTTAGCAGCCTGCCACAAACCGAGACATATTGCTGGCCCCATGGGGAGAGTGCCTTTGTCACTCTGAGGCCAGTAACAAAGCCTGCACTGGGTGGAGATGCTAACACCTCTCCCAGGCAGGAATTGTCACACCTGGCGGTGAGCCTCAAAGGCTCACCTCCTTTGTGCCAACCCAGCAGGACACTCCAGCTAGTGGAGTTGCCCGCCCCCTCCGGCCAGGCCCCACTTTTGGCGGCAAGGCCGGAGAAAATAATGAGAATAACAAGGAGGAGTCACTGGCCAGTCAGGACAGCCCCTAAGGTGTCCTGAGCTGAGGTGACTCTAACTTTTAGAAATCCTCCATCTTGCAGATGGAGGATTCCCCCAATAGGGTTAGGATTGTGACCCCCTCCCCTTGGGAGGAGGCACAAAGAGGGTGTACCCACCCTCAGGGCTAGTAGCCATTGGCTACTAACCCCCCAGACCTAAACACGCCCTTAAATTTAGTATTTAAGGGCTACCCTGAACCCTAGAAAATTAGATTCCTGCAACAAGAAGAAGGACTGCCCAGCTGAAAACCCCTGCAGCGGAAGACCAGAAGACGACAACTGCCTTGGCTCCAGAAACTCACCGGCCTGTCTCCTGCCTTCCAAAGATCCTGCTCCAGCGACGCCTTCCGAAGGGACCAGCGACCTCGACATCCTCTGAGGACTGCCCCTGCTTCGAAAAGACAAGAAACTCCCGAGGACAGCGGACCTGCTCCAAGAAAAGCTGCAACTTTGTTTCCAGCAGCTTTAAAGAACCCTGCAAGCTCCCCGCAAGAAGCGTGAGACTTGCAACACTGCACCCGGCGACCCCGACTCGGCTGGTGGCGATCCAACACCTCAGGAGGGACCCCAGGACTACTCTGATACTGTGAGTACCAAAACCTGTCCCCCCTGAGCCCCCACAGCGCCGCCTGCAGAGGGAATCCCGAGGCTTCCCCTGACCGCGACTCTTGGAATCCCAAGTCCCGACGCCTGGGAGAGACCCTGCACCCGCAGCCCCCAGGATCTGAAGGACCGGACTTTCACTGGAGAAGTGACCCCCAGGAGTCCCTCTCCCTTGCCCAAGTGGAGGTTTCCCCGAGGAATCCCCCCCTTGCCTGCCTGCAGCGCTGAAGAGATCCCGAGATCTCTCATAGACTAACATTGAAAACCCGACGCTTGTTTCTACACTGCACCCGGCCGCCCCCGCGCCGCTGAGGGTGAAATTTCTGTGTGGACTTGTGTCCCCCCCCGGTGCCCTACAAAACCCCCCTGGTCTGCCCTCCGAAGACGCGGGTACTTACCTGCAAGCAGACCGGAACCGGGGCACCCCCTTCTCTCCATTCTAGCCTATGTGTTTTGGGCACCACTTTGAACTCTGCACCTGACCGGCCCTGAGCTGCTGGTGTGGTGACTTTGGGGTTGCTCTGAACCCCCAACGGTGGGCTACCTTGGACCAAGAACTGAACCCTGTAAGTGTCTTACTTACCTGGTAAAACTAACAAATACTTACCTCCCCTAGGAACTGTGAAAATTGCACTAAGTGTCCACTTTTAAAACAGCTATTTGTGAATAACTTGAAAAGTATACATGCAATTTTGATGATTTGAAGTTCCTAAAGTACTTACCTGCAATACCTTTCGAATGAGATATTACATGTGGAATTTGAACCTGTGGTTCTTAAAATAAACTAAGAAAAGATATTTTTCTATACAAAAACCTATTGGCTGGATTTGTCTCTGAGTGTGTGTACCTCATTTATTGTCTATGTGTATGTACAACAAATGCTTAACACTACTCCTTGGATAAGCCTACTGCTCGACCACACTACCACAAAATAGAGCATTAGTATTATCTATTTTTACCACTATTTTACCTCTAAGGGGAACCCTTGGACTCTGTGCATGCTATTCCTTACTTTGAAATAGCACATACAGAGCCAACTTCCTACATTGGTGGATCAGCGGTGGGGTACAAGACTTTGCATTTGCTGGACTACT
Source organism: Pleurodeles waltl (assembly GCF_031143425.1). NCBI lineage: Eukaryota > Metazoa > Chordata > Amphibia > Caudata > Salamandridae > Pleurodeles > Pleurodeles waltl. The sequence goes on from NC_090448.1 coordinate 791,773,068, forward strand.
CAGCCAATACCTGATCACACGACAAATTCCAAAATTGTCATTAGAAATAGATTTTTGCAATTTGAAAAGTTTTCTAAATTCTTAAAAGACCTGCTAGGGCCTTGTGTTAGATCCTGTTTAGCATTTCTTGTAGAGTTTAAAAGTTTGTAAAAGTTTGAATTAGATTCTAGAACCAGTTGTAGATTCTTAAAAAGTATTCCAACTTTTAGAAGCAAAATGTCTAGCACAGATGTGACTGTGGTGGAACTCGACACCACACCTTACCTCCATCTTAAGATGAGGGAGCTAAGGTCACTCTGTAAAATAAAGAAAATAACAATGGGCCCCAAACCTACCAAAATACAGCTCCAGGAGCTTTTGGCAGAGTTTGAAAAGGCCAACCCCTCTGAGGGTGGCAACTCAGAGGAAGAGGATAGTGACTTGGAGGACAATTCCCCCCTACCAGTCCTATCTAGGGAGAACAGGGTCCCTCAAACCCTGACTCCAAAAATAATAGTCAGAGATGCTGGTTCCCTCACAGGAGAGACCAACACCTCTGAAATCACTGAGGATAGCCCCAGTGAAGAGGACATCCAGTTAGCCAGGATGGCCAAAAGATTGGCTTTGGAAAGACAGATCCTAGCCATAGAGAGGGAAAGACAAGAGATGGGCCTAGGACCCATCAATGGTGGCAGCAACATAAATAGGGTCAGAGATTCTCCTGACATGTTGAAAATCCCTAAAGGGATTGTAACTAAATATGAAGATGGTGATGACATCACCAAATGGTTCACAGCTTTTGAGAGGGCTTGTGTAACCAGAAAAGTGAACAGATCTCACTGGGGTGCTCTCCTTTGGGAAATGTTCACAGGAAAGTGTAGGGATAGACTCCTCACACTCTCTGGACAAGATGCAGAATCTTATGACCTCATGAAGGGTACCCTGATTGAGGGCTTTGGATTCTCCACTGAGGAGTACAGGATTAGGTTCAGGGGGGCTCAAAAATCCTCGAGCCAGACCTGGGTTGACTTTGTTGACTACTCAGTGAAAACACTAGATGGTTGGATTCAAGGCAGTGGTGTAAGTAATTATGATGGGCTGTACAATTTATTTGTGAAAGAACACCTGTTAAGTAATTGTTTCAATGATAAACTGCATCAGCATCTGGTAGACCTAGGACCAATTTCTCCCCAAGAATTGGGAAAGAAGGCGGACCATTGGGTCAAGACAAGGGTGTCCAAGACTTCAACAGGGGGTGACCAAAAGAAAGGGGTCACAAAGACTCCCCAGGGGAAGGGTGATGAGACAACCAAAACTAAAAATAGCAAAGAGTCTTCTACAGGCCCCCAAAAACCTGCACAGGAGGGTGGGCCCAGAGCCTCTTCACAAAACAATGGGTACAAGGGTAAAAACTTTGATCCCAAAAAGGCCTGGTGTCATAGCTGTAAACAGCATGGACACCAAACTGGAGACAAGGCCTGTCCCAAGAAAGGTTCCACTCCAAACTCCCATCCAGGTAACACTGGTATGGCTAGTCTCCAAGTGGGATCAACAGTGTGCCCAGAGCAAATCAGGGTCCACACTGAAGCTACTCTAGTTTCTGAGGGTGGGGTGGATTTAGCCACACTAGCTGTCTGGCCGCCTAACATGCAAAAATACAGACAGCAACTCTTAATTAATGGGACTAGAATAGAGGGCCTGAGGGATACAGGTGCCAGTGTCACCATGGTGACAGAGAAACTGGTTTCCCCTGGCCAATACCTGACTGGAAAAACTTACACAGTCACCAACGCTGACAATCAGAGAAAAGTACATCCCATGGCAATGGTTACTTTAGAATGGGGAGGGGTCAATGGCCTGAAACAGGTGGTGGTCTCCTCAAATATCCCAGTGGACTGTCTGCTTGGAAATGACCTGGAGTCCTCAGCATGGGCTGAGGTAGAGCTAAAAACCCATGCAGCAATGCTGGGTATCCCTGAACTGGTGTGTGTGAAAACAAGAGCACAATGCAAGGCACAGGGTGAAAAAGTAGAGCTGGAGTCTGGAAAAATGGCCCAGCCTACCAAGAGAACAGGAAAGTCAGTTGGGAAACCAACTGCAACACAGCAAAAGAAAGGGAACCTCTCTTCTCAGGAAGAAGTTCTGCCCTCTGAGGGAACTGAGCCTTTGGGGCTTGAACCTTATCAGGTTGAGCTCTTAGGCCCAGGGGGACCCTCAAGGGAGGAGCTGTGTAAGGGACAAGAAACCTGTCCCTCTCTTGAAGGCCTTAGGCAGCAAGCTGCTGAAGAGTCCAAGGGCAAGAAAAATGGAACACATAGGGTCTATTGGGAAGATGGACTCCTGTACACTGAGGCCAGAGACCCCAAACCTGGTGCCACTAGGAGAGTGGTAGTGCCTCAGCTGTTCAGAGAGTTCATCCTAACATTGGCCCATGACATTCCCCTTGCTGGACATTTGGGACAAACCAAGACGTGGGAGAGGTTAGTCAACCACTTCTACTGGCCCAATATGTCCAACATGGTTAAGGAGTTTTGCCTCTCCTGCCCCACCTGTCAAGCCAGTGGTAAGACAGGTGGGCATCCAAAGGCCCCCCTCATTCCACTTCCAGTGGTGGGGGTTCCCTTTGAAAGAGTGGGTGTGGACATAGTTGGTCCACTGGAACCTCCCACAGCCTCAGGAAATATGTATATCCTGGTAGTAGTGGATCATGCTACCAGGTATCCTGAAGCTATTCCCCTTAGGTCAACTACTGCCCCTGCAGTAGCCAAGGCCCTCATTGGTATCTTTACCAGAGTGGGTTTCCCTAAGGAGGTGGTGTCTGACAGAGGTACCAACTTCATGTCAGCATACCTAAAGCACATGTGGAATGAGTGTGGAGTGACTTATAAATTCACTACACCTTACCATCCACAAACTAATGGCTTAGTTGAGAGATTCAACAAGACATTAAAAGGCATGATCATGGGGCTCCCAGAAAAACTCAAAAGGAGATGGGATGTCCTCCTGCCATGTCTGCTTTTCGCTTACAGGGAGGTACCACAGAAGGGAGTAGGGTTCTCACCCTTTGAACTTCTGTTTGGTCATCCTGTAAGGGGACCACTTGCCCTTGTTAAAGAAGGCTGGGAGAGACCTCTCCATGAGCCTAAACAGGACATAGTGGACTATGTACTTGGCCTTCGCTCTAGAATGGCAGAGTACATGGAAAAGGCAACCAAAAACCTTGAGGCCAGCCAACAGCTCCAGAAGTTTTGGTATGACCAAAAGGCTGCACTGGTTGAGTTCCAACCAGGGCAGAAAGTCTGGGTTCTGGAGCCTGTGGCTCCCAGGGCACTCCAGGACAAATGGAGTGGCCCTTACCCAGTACTAGAGAGGAAGAGTCAGGTCACCTACTTGGTGGACCTGGGCACAAGCAGGAGCCCCAAAAGGGTGATCCATGTAAACCGCCTTAAGCTCTTCCACGACAGGGCTGATGTCAATCTGTTGATGGTAACAGATGAGGATCAGGAGGCAGAGAGTGAACCTCTCCCTGATCTTCTGTCATCAGACCCAAAAGATGGTACAGTAGATGGAGTGATCTACTCAGACACCCTCTCTGGCCAACAGCAAGCTGATTGTAGGAGAGTCCTACAACAGTTTCCTGAACTCTTCTCCTTAACCCCTGGTCAGACACACCTGTGTACCCATGATGTGGACACAGGAGACAGCATGCCTGTCAAGAACAAAATCTTTAGACAGTCTGACCATGTTAAGGAAAGCATCAAGGTGGAAGTCCACAAGATGCTGGAATTGGGAGTCATTGAGCGCTCTGACAGCCCCTGGGCTAGCCCAGTGGTCTTAGTCCCCAAACCTCACACCACAGGTGGAAAGAAAGAGATGAGGTTTTGTGTGGACTACAGAGGGCTCAATTCTGTCACCAAGACAGATGCTCATCCAATTCCAAGAGCTGATGAGCTCATTGATAAATTAGGTGCTGCCAAATTTCTAAGTACCTTTGACTTGACAGCAGGGTACTGGCAAATAAAAATGGCACCTGGAGCAAAAGAAAAGACAGCATTCTCCACACCTGATGGGCATTATCAGTTTACTGTTATGCCCTTTGGTTTAAAGAATGCCCCTGCCACCTTCCAAAGGTTGGTGAATCAAGTCCTTGCTGGCTTGGAGTCCTTTAGCACAGCTTATCTTGATGATATTGCTGTCTTTAGCTCCACCTGGCAGGATCACCTGGTCCACCTGAGGAAGGTTTTGAAGGCTCTGCAATCTGCAGGCCTCTCTATCAAGGCATCCAAATGCCAGATAGGGCAGGGAACTGTGGTTTACTTGGGACACCTTGTAGGTGGAGGCCAAGTTCAGCCACTCCAACCCAAGATCCAGACTATTCTGGACTGGGTAGCTCCAAAAACCCAGACTCAAGTCAGGGCATTCCTTGGCTTGACTGGGTACTACAGGAGGTTTGTGAAGGGATATGGATCCATTGTGACAGCCCTCACTGAGCTCACCTCCAAGAAAATGCCCAAGAAAGTGAACTGGACTGTGGACTGCCAACAGGCCTTTGACACCCTGAAACAGGCAATGTGCTCAGCACCAGTTCTCAAAGCTCCAGATTATTCTAAGCAGTTCATTGTGCAGACTGATGCCTCTGAACATGGGATAGGGGCAGTTTTGTCCCAAACAAATGATGATGGCCTTGACCAGCCTGTTGCTTTCATTAGCAGGAGGTTACTCCCCAGGGAGCAGCGTTGGAGTGCCATTGAGAGGGAGGCCTTTGCTGTGGTTTGGTCCCTGAAGAAGCTGAGACCATACCTCTTTGGGACTCACTTCCTAGTTCAAACTGACCACAGACCTCTCAAATGGCTGATGCAAATGAAAGGTGAAAATCCTAAACTGTTGAGGTGGTCCATCTCCCTACAGGGAATGGACTTTATAGTGGAACACAGACCTGGGACTGCCCATGCCAATGCAGATGGCCTTTCCAGGTTCTTCCACTTAGAAAATGAAGACTCTCTTGGGAAAGGTTAGTCTCATCCTCTTTCGTTTGGGGGGGGGGGTTGTGTAAGGAAATGCCTCCTTGGCATGGTTGCCCCCTGACTTTTTGCCTTTGCTGATGCTATGTTTACAATTGAAAGTGTGCTGAGGCCTGCTAACCAGGCCCCAGCACCAGTGTTCTTTCCCTAACCTGTACTTTTGTATCCACAATTGGCAGACCCTGGCATCCAGATAAGTCCCTTGTAACTGGTACTTCTAGTACCAAGGGCCCTGATGCCAAGGAAGGTCTCTAAGGGCTGCAGCATGTCTTATGCCACCCTGGAGACCTCTCACTCAGCACAGACACACTGCCTACCAGCTTGTGTGTGCTAGTGAGGACAAAACGAGTAAGTCGACATGGCACTCCCCTCAGGGTGCCATGCCAGCCTCTCACTGCCTATGCAGTATAGATAAGACACCCCTCTAGCAGGCCTTACAGCCCTAAGGCAGGGTGCACTATACCATAGGTGAGGGTACCAGTGCATGAGCATGGTACCCCTACAGTGTCTAAACAAAACCTTAGGCATTGTAAGTGCAGGGTAGCCATAAGAGTATATGGTCTGGGAGTCTGTCAAACACGAACTCCACAGCACCATAATGGCTACACTGAAAACTGGGAAGTTTGGTATCAAACTTCTCAGCACAATAAATGCACACTGATGCCAGTGTACATTTTATTGTAAAATACACCCCAGAGGGCACCTTAGAGGTGCCCCCTGAAACTTAACCGACTATCTGTGTAGGCTGACTAGTTTTAGCAGCCTGCCACAAACCGAGACATATTGCTGGCCCCATGGGGAGAGTGCCTTTGTCACTCTGAGGCCAGTAACAAAGCCTGCACTTGGTGGAGATGCTAACACCTCTCCCAGGCAGGAATTGTCACACCTGGCGGTGAGCCTCAAAGGCTCACCTCCTTTGTGCCAACCCAGCAGGACACTCCAGCTAGTGGAGTTGCCCGCCCCCTCCGGCCAGGCCCCACTTTTGGCGGCAAGGCCGGAGAAAATAATGAGAATAACAAGGAGGAGTCACTGGCCAGTCAGGACAGCCCCTAAGGTGTCCTGAGCTGAGGTGACTCTAACTTTTAGAAATCCTCCATCTTGCAGATGGAGGATTCCCCCAATAGGGTTAGGATTGTGACCCCCTCCCCTTGGGAGGAGGCACAAAGAGGGTGTACCCACCCTCAGGGCTAGTAGCCATTGGCTACTAACCCCCCAGACCTAAACACGCCCTTAAATTTAGTATTTAAGGGCTACCCTGAACCCTAGAAAATTAGATTCCTGCAACCAGAAGAAGGACTGCCCAGCTGAAAACCCCTGCAGCGGAAGACCAGAAGACGACAACTGCCTTGGCTCCAGAAACTCACCGGCCTGTCTCCTGCCTTCCAAAGATCCTGCTCCAGCGACGCCTTCCGAAGGGACCAGCGACCTCGACATCCTCTGAGGACTGCCCCTGCTTCGAAAAGACAAGAAACTCCCGAGGACAGCGGACCTGCTCCAAGAAAAGCTGCAACTTTGTTTCCAGCAGCTTTAAAGAACCCTGCAAGCTCCCCGCAAGAAGCGTGAGACTTGCAACACTGCACCCGGCGACCCCGACTCGGCTGGTGGCGATCCAACACCTCAGGAGGGACCCCAGGACTACTCTGATACTGTGAGTACCAAAACCTGTCCCCCCTGAGCCCCCACAGCGCCGCCTGCAGAGGGAATCCCGAGGCTTCCCCTGACCGCGACTCTTGGAATCCCAAGTCCCGACGCCTGGGAGAGACCCTGCACCCGCATCCCCCAGGATCTGAAGGACCGGACTTTCACTGGAGAAGTGACCCCCAGGAGTCCCTCTCCCTTGCCCAAGTGGAGGTTTCCCCGAGGAATCCCCCCCTTGCCTGCCTGCAGCGCTGAAGAGATCCCGAGATCTCTCATAGACTAACATTGAAAACCCGACGCTTGTTTCTACACTGCACCCGGCCGCCCCCGCGCCGCTGAGGGTGAAATTTCTGTGTGGACTTGTGTCCCCCCCCGGTGCCCTACAAAACCCCCCTGGTCTGCCCTCCGAAGACGCGGGTACTTACCTGCAAGCAGACCGGAACCGGGGCACCCCCTTCTCTCCATTCTAGCCTATGTGTTTTGGGCACCACTTTGAACTCTGCACCTGACCGGCCCTGAGCTGCTGGTGTGGTGACTTTGGGGTTGCTCTGAACCCCCAACGGTGGGCTACCTTGGACCAAGAACTGAACCCTGTAAGTGTCTTACTTACCTGGTAAAACTAACAAATACTTACCTCCCCTAGGAACTGTGAAAATTGCACTAAGTGTCCACTTTTAAAACAGCTATTTGTGAATAACTTGAAAAGTATACATGCAATTTTGATGATTTGAAGTTCCTAAAGTACTTACCTGCAATACCTTTCGAATGAGATATTACATGTGGAATTTGAACCTGTGGTTCTTAAAATAAACTAAGAAAAGATATTTTTCTATACAAAAACCTATTGGCTGGATTTGTCTCTGAGTGTGTGTACCTCATTTATTGTCTATGTGTATGTACAACAAATGCTTAACACTACTCCTTGGATAAGCCTACTGCTCGACCACACTACCACAAAATAGAGCATTAGTATTATCTATTTTTACCACTATTTTACCTCTAAGGGGAACCCTTGGACTCTGTGCATGCTATTCCTTACTTTGAAATAGCACATACAGAGCCAACTTCCTACAGTGTTACTTCCTTCTCCCAAAGGAAAGCCTTTGTTCTGCCTTCTTGAGCTTGATCAAGCAGCAGGAAGGCAGAAACCTGTCTGCGGGGTGGCAGCAGCTTGGGCTGCCCGGAAAACCCTAGATGATTGCTGGTAGCAATGCTGGGGGTCCTTTAAGGTGCCTCCCAGGGTGCATTGAATCATACTTCCAATACTTGCAATAGTATTGGGGTATGATTCCGACATGTTTGATACCAAACATGCCCAGGTTCAGAGTTACCATTATGTAGCTGGACATAGGTCGTGACCTATGTCCAGTACATGCATAAAAGTGCGTTCACGCACTCACGAAGTTCAGGAAAATGGAGTTGGAGTTCGAGGGAGCATCTCTGCTAGTACAGGGGTGCCCTCACACACAGGTACCTGCACCCTGCCCTCTGGGCTGAGAGGGCCTGTCATAGTGGTGACTTACAGTGACCTGGTGCAGTGAACTGTAGTGAAAAACAAGTGCATGCACCCTTTCACGCAGGATGCAATGGCAGGCCTGCTAAACACTTTGCATGGGCTCCCCATGGGTGGCATAATACATGCGGAAGCCCATGAGGATCCTCTGGTAACCCAATGCCCTGGGTACCATATACTAGGGATTTCATGGGGGTACCAGTATGCCAAATGTGGGGAGAAAAAGGTACAGTTACCAAGCTTTAAGAGAGCATAACCACTGGGGTCCTGGTCTGCAGGATCCCAGTGGACACAGTCAAACACATAGACTAACAGGCAGAAAATGGGGGTAACCATGCCAAGAAAGAGGGTACTTTCCTACAAGCACCAAGTCTTCTTGGGATCTCAGTTCAAACCCTAGTACCCAACCTTGGTCTGTATCTTGCCTCAAAGAGCACCCTGCAGAACAGGGACCTTTAGAAGACTCTCTGTTTTTATCTTTCGACAGGTCACCAGCTTCCCATATTGGGGGCGCGAGGATGTTAGCAACCCCTTTCTTTTCGTCACAGTCACCATGAGTTGTTTTGGATACCCTAGTCTTGACCCAGTGGTCTGTCTTCTTTCCAATTATTGGGCAGAAATTGGACCTAGGTCTACCAGGTATTGATGCAATTTTTCAGAAATACAGTTACTTAACAGGTGCTCTTTCATAATAAGACTATAAAGTCCATCATAGTCTTGCACCTGGTTCCCTTTTAACCAGCTTCCCAGTATTTAGACTGAGAACTCAACAAAATTTACCCAGGATTGACTAGAGGTTTTTCTGGTCTCCCTGAACCCGTATTCCTCAGCTGTGAGTCCAAATCTCTCAATCAGTGTAACCTTCACTCGGTCATAGAATTCAGCATCTGCCCCATTCAGTGTCAGGAGCCTATGCCACACCTTACTGAAAACAGCTCCCAGAGTAGAAAGCCTTTGGTTGAGTTTCCTCATTTTGCAGGCCCTCTCAAAGGCTGTAAACCACTTGGTGATATCACTTTCTGCATATTTGGGGACAATCCCTTTGGGGATGTTAGGGTCAAACGCTTATTCTTTCTTCCTCTTTAAAATTGCGCTGCCACCAGAGATGGGTCCTAGGCCCATCAAAGTTCTTTCTTACTCTATAGATAAGAGATTAGCCTCTAATTATATCCTTTTAGCTAGTTTCTGGAGATCATCATCTTCGCTGTCTCCCTCTCCTGGGGTACTATCAGAAGTGCTCCCAGGGGTGTTACTGTCAGTGGAGTTGGTGAGGAATTCATCATCCTCTTCTAAATCCTCCTGATCCTTATCCTCATGAGGGGCTTCTTTGCTTGCCATGGCTTTATCATTTTCTGCAAGCAGCTGCTGCAGATGACATTTTGTTGGTTGATACCCCATAACAAGTTTCCAGGCTTGGCAGAGGCCCTTAAGTTGGGCCAACTTAAGGTTTTGGTAGGGGCTTAGGTTGAGCTCCTGGGATGGACCTGCTGTCTCAGTCATGGTTTTTAAAGTAGTTGAAACCTTTTTAAAAACTTTTTAAAAATCTAATTATATTTCTAAAGGGCCTAACTAAAGTATTTTAAAATTCTAAACAGCTTGGACTTGGGGACTTAACACAAGGCCTTAACAGTACATTTTAAAAACATTTTAGAAAAATCCAAAATTGGAGGAAAAAAATCCTAACGAAAGACAATTTTGGATTCCTTAGTAAAATCACTTATTAACCGAGTAGTAGAGCAAACGTCATGTCTTGTGTCCCACTGCAGCACCACCACTGTAGGAATCTGGCTCTTTATATAGTATATCAAAATGAGATGTGCAGTGCAAAGAGTCCAGGGGATCCATTACTAGTGGACAGGGGCTTGCTCTAGCAATCTCAAGGTGCTCTATTAGGGGGTAATGTGGTTGAGCAGCCGTAGGCTTATCGGAGAGGAGTGTTAGACATTTACCATAGGCACATACTCAATAAAATGAGACACAACTCAAGAAGGAGATCTACACCAATTTCCAAAAATAACAATTATCTTTATGAATGTTTAGGCACCAGAATCAATATCATCAGGAAGGTACGTTTTGCAGTAGCAATTTTTACAGGTTTGAAAAGTGGACACACTTCAATTTTCTGACGCTGCAATGTTACCCTATAGGAGAGAAAACATATACCCCAAGCAGGTACTCTACAGCAACTTACAGGACTCATCTTTTGGCAGGGTCCTAGGTCACACCAAAAGGTCACCTCGGGCAGCATGTGGCAGTCGGGTGCAGTGGTCAGTTCAGTGTCGGGTGCCTTGGTTAAGCCAATGAGGATTGGTCCAGTCAAAAAGATGCTGCAGGTGAAGACTGGGGAACCAATCTGGGTGAACCACCAAATGAGCTCAGTTATTTCGAGGCTTGGGGACATAGGGACACCAGTGGTCCTCTTCTCCTCGGTACGGGGCGTTCGGTGCAGAGGATTCCTGGACCGTCCGCTTTCCATCACCAGTGGCAGTGGAGAGGTCCCGCACAAACAGACTACAGCATGGGGGTCTAATCCAGATAAACAAACAAGTGGGCTCAGGTCTCACGAGCCTCGGGGATGTAGGGACATCAGTGGTCGTCTTCTCCTCGGTCCGGGGCATCCAAGTGCAGAGGTACAGTGGACCGTCGCATTGCTATCAAAGGAGGTGGTTGCGGTTGAGGGGGACCTGCACAAAGAGGCTGCAAGGATTGGTGTGAAGGTCGTAGTCCGGAAACCCATGAAGGACTTGGTCTCTGAAGAGGCTGGGTGTTACACTGGCACCATTGGCCCACTTAAACTTGGGCTCGGGGACACGGGTGCTGTGGTGTTATCTGGCAGCAGGTTTTGGCAATCCAGAGTCCTCTTCAGTGTTTAGTGGGTACTTGTAGGGATGCAGGGAAGCAGCTCCGCTACTCCACAGGATTTCCTTGTGCTGGGGTGAAGGCTGGCAGTCTCTCCAGGCTTTTGGAAGTTTCAGCAGCTGGAGGACAAGGCGTCTTTTTCACAACTGTCAAAGTCAGCAGGCAGGCTAGCAGGGTTGGTGCCAAGTCAGTCACTGGTCTTCAGTTCTTGCCTTGTGAGTCTCTGGAGTGCCCTTCTTCAGGTCAGCAGAATCTGATTTCCTGGTGCCAGGGACTCCCCTACATACTGAATTTAGGGGGGATTAGGGGAGTGTAGGGTAGAAGCCAATGGTACCCCTGGGGTCACTACGCCCCCTATATGACCACTTCTTGAGGTTGGCGGGTATAACACTTTTCCAGAGCTCCTAGTTCTGCCAACACCTAATGGCAGACTTTCAAAAGTTGTCTCCACATCAGGCAGCTGGTTTTAGGGGTGGGACTGACCTGAAAGGTGGGCACACCTCTTGCTACAAATTTTCCTGCCTCTCCAGGTGCCAAATGGGCCCGGGGGGGGTCAGCATTCTCTCCTTTGAGGGAAGCCAGATCCACATACCAAGGGTAGGGGGCGTCTTTAAAGCTCCTGCCCTTGGAATGCAGATTTCCAGGTAATCCTGTTGGGGGGGGGGGGGGGGGGTCTGGTGGTAGCAGGCTAGTTAAACTAGTTAGCCAGAAAACAGGTGGACGGCAGGTTTTCAGGGGCACCTCTAAGGTGCCCTCTGTGTGCTTGTAATAATAAACTGATCACTGGCATCAGTGAGGGTTTATTAATGCGAGATGTTTGATACCAAACATCCCTATTTTCAGTGAAGCCATCATGTAGCTGGGAAACTGATATTGACCAGTGTCCAGCACTTGTGCTTCAAATGGCTTCTCTGTTCACTCACCATGCCTAAGAATCGACAGTCATAGCAGTGGTACATCTGTTCGTGCAGATATGTCCTCACATGTAATATAATGCACCCTGCCTTAGGGCTGTAAGGCTACTGTAGGGGTGACAAATATACTGCATGAAGCGTTAGTGGACATGGCACACACGCTGTGCTTCACGTCGTGTTTTCACTTTTAGCTACACCAAGTTACGCAACCTGAAATGGCAGTGTGCATGTGCTAAGTGAGTGGTCCTAGAGGGTGACCTCTTTGGTACCCATGCCCTAGGTACCTGAGGTACCATTTACTGGGGACTTACAAGGTTGCCTAAGATATTGCCAATTGGGGAACCATTGCACAGCTTTAGAGAAAGATCTGGACAGCGGGAACCAGTGCACTTTCAGTCCAAATCGCATTAATTGGAAGGCAAAAAGTGGGGGTGACCGTGTCAAAAAGGGGCACTTTCCTACAGCTGCCCGTGAATTCATATACATCGCTTGAACGCTGAGCCCGCATGGTCTCCAAAGAAATGAGTGACATGTAAGAGCATGTCCATCAACGAAGCCTGGATATACCCTGAAAGCCAAACATCCCCCGCCAGCCGTGGCGCCTCAGGGCCACTGTCGTAAAAACCATTCTACCTGGCAAGTCGGTCATGTCAAGTCCACAATGAAATGTGAACTTTGCTGCCTCTCTCCCATCGGCAACACTCTGAGAGAAGGCATCCTGGACCTCCACCGGGACCTGTGGCAACACTTGCACAATCGTATCCCACAGCATGAGGGAATAATGTCCCAAAAGGCATGCAGTGTTCACGGACCATGAAGCAAGGCTGGCGTAAGAAAACATCTTTCCAAATGAAGCCACCTTTTGGAATCCCTATCAGGGATGTGCCTTGGGAGGCAGAGGCTTGGACCAACAAGCTCTCAGGGGTGGGGTGTTGCGCCAAGAAACTTGGGTCCACAAGGGCAGGGCGATGGCAGAAGGTGCCCCTGTGCTAGGTTTCGACCAGGTACCCAGTAGGAAGTGAGTGAGGGCATCGGTGAATGGGAGCAGGGGTTCTGCAGGACCACAGTCAAGAGATTCGTTTTGATGGCCACTGAGAGCAGTTGAAGGTCCAAGAACTCAGCCGACCTCTTCACCACCACAGTGTAAGACGCTCCCCCTTCCACAGCCACGGTAGAGGGAGAAGTAATGCCTGTATCTGGAGAAGTGTCCAGTCCTCTGGCTCCACCCAAGTCTTCACGCCAGTCCATTTCAGATTCATAAGGCTGGTATTGTTAAAGGTCCAGCAACCCCTCCCATTCATCCTCGAGGCCTACCCCAGAGAAATTGAGCTCAGGATCTGACTGAAGAGGCAAGATACTGCCAGTGCCAGAGTGGTGTGATGCCCATCCGACTCTGCATCGGAGTCTGGAATTACAATGTGGTCAGTGCCCTCCCATGGGCATGTACAGCACTGGGAGTGTTGGGACCAGTGTCAGGGAAGGTCAAGGTGGTACGACCAGGGCAGATCCAGATCAGGATTGGATCCCTGGGAGCCCCTCGCCATTGTCCCGGAACCCGATGGGGCCCCCCTTTAGAACACCTGAGGCCCTAAGGCAATCCAGAAAGGTCGGGCTGCCCAAAAATGAGGAGCATGGCCTCATGTAAATCTCATAGTTCGTCAGGGGTTGCTCCGGCTCCCGGGAACTTAGGAAGGGGTGGAGTCGTCCCAGGCACAGATTCTTTAGAACGAGGCCTAGAGCGTTGATGCTCCCTCGTCTCGTTGGCCGCCAGCTATGGCGAAGAAGAGCGACTTCTTGGATTTTTTCTAGTCCTCAACTTACCAAACCATCCCCGAGGACTTGGAGAGGGAGGCCGACGACTTCTGACTCCAAAACCGGTCCCAGGCACTTCCTCACAGCCAAGACCTCGACTAGCACGAAGTTGCATGCCAGGCCTCCATCAAACCTTCGGATACATGGCCCAGTACTCTGAGCATGACTACAGGTCGTGTTCGTGCTCCAAAGACACATAAGGTGCAGATCAGTCATGGACATCGCGCAATGACAGGATCCGTAGGGCTTGAATCCAGTCTTCCTAGAAGACATCCTTGACCCACCAGGAGAAAACTCCTTGAAAAAAGCTTGACAAAAATTGACAGAGGTGCAGCGCTCTTCAGATCAGGGCTGACTGGTGCAGAAAGAAAAAAAAACTGATACTGGCGCACCTGGGTGGCACCTATATACACTGCCCAGCACGGAGCCGATCAACGCCACCTACCGGCGCGCAGGGGTACTGCTCAGGAAAAATCTTCTGGACGCCTGGGGAGAATTCACTACTAAGGAATCACAGGTAAGGTATCTGCAGCTAGAAGTCTTGATCAGATAGTATTTTTAAGTTGTAAGACATTCAAACTTAAGGACATCTGTCACTGCAGTACTTGCAAGGAATTTCACTACATTTTGTGAAACAACCATGGTACATGACCATATACATATTAAAAAATATATTTTAAAAATGCATTTCTCTTCCTAAAAGCACTTTCTAAAGTAGTAATAGGTAGAGACCTACTACTTACCTATAAGTAAGGCCCTAACACTGAACACAGTCAAAGTGTAGTAAAAACAATGAGGCTGCCTTTTTTTTCCTCAAAAAACAGCCACTGCCCAATTGTCATTGTCATGTACCAGAGTACACTGCAAAGTTATCATGGTATATCATGGACCAAAAGATAACTAATGCCTAGCTGGAATTCGGGATTGCAGTACCCTTATGTCACTCATGGCGTTGCATAAGCAATGCAATACTTAAGTCAGATTAACAAAAGAACGCAAGGCCACCATGTGTTGCCGTGAGATGATTGGTAAACCAGTGCAATTTGCTGTTTTGCATTACACTGCACACCACAATCTACATTCCTCCTAAATTCATACACACCTGTGTGCCACTGTAGCCACTCCACGCCTCCCCACCGTATGAGACTTTACTGTACGCCACTTCATTGTACACTATTACACTGTAAGCAATGCCACTCCATTGAAGTTACGCCACTGGACGCTACTCCACTTTATGCTATTCCATTCTACGCCACTCCACTCTACTCTACTCTACTCTACTGTTTGCCACTCACCTCTACGTCAATCCAGTGTATGGCACTCCACTTTAAACCACTTCATTCTACGCTATTCAACTGAACCCAACTCCAATGTACAGCACTCCACTGTATGCTATTATGCTCTACCCCATGCCACTGTACGCCACTCAGGTCTACACGACTCCATTATATGCCAATGCACTCCAGGCTACTCCACTATAAACTATGCCACTTCACTCTACGCCACTCCACTCTAAGCTAGTACACTGTACACATATTCACTTTATACTTCTTCAGTGTATGCCATTTCACTATATGCTACTCCACTGTATGCCACGCCACTCTACGCCATTTCACTGTATGCCACTTCTGTAAAGAAATGGCTCCCTGTTGCAGTTACCCCCCACTTTTTGCCTGATACTGATGCTGACTTGACTGAGAAGTGTGCTGGGACCCTGCTAACCAGGCCCCAGCACCAGTGTTCTTTCACCTAAAATGTACCATTGATTCCACAATTGGCACACCCTGGCATCCAGATAAGTCCCTTGTAACTGGTACCTCTGGAACCAAGGGCCCTGATGCCAGGGAAGGTCTCTAAGGGCTGCAGCATGTCTTATGCCACCCTAGAGACCCCTCACTCAGCACAGACCCACTGCTTGCCAGCTTGTGTGTGCTAGTGAAAACAAAATGAGTAAGTCGACATGGCACTCCCCTCAGGGTGCCATGCCAGCCTCTCACTGCCTATGCAGTATAGGTAAGACACCCCTCTAGCAGGCCTTACAGCCCTAAGGCAGGGTGCACTATACCATAGGTGAGGGTACCAGTGCATGAGCACTGTGCCCCTGCAGTGTCTAAGCAAAACCTTAGACATTGTAAGTGCAGGGTAGCCATAAGAGTATATGGTCTGGGAGTCTGTTTTACACGAACTCCACAGCACCATAATGGCTACACTGAAAACTGGGAAGTTTGGTATCAAACTTCTCAGCACAATAAATGCACACTGATGCCAGTGTACATTTTATTGTAAAATACACCACAGAGGGCACCTTAGAGGTGCCCCCTGAAACTTAACCAACTATCTGTGTAGGCTGACTGGTTCCAGCAGCCTGCCACACTAGAGACATGTTGCTGGCCCCATGGGGAGAGTGCCTTTGTCACTCTGAGGCCAGTAACAAAGCCTGCACTGGGTGGAGATGCTAACACCTCCCCCAGGCAGGAGCTGTAACACCTGGCGGTGAGCCTCAAAGGCTCACCCCTTTGTCACAGCCCAGCAGGGCACTCCAGCTTAGTGGAGTTGCCCGCCCCCTCCGGCCACGGCCCCCACTTTTGGCGGCAAGGCTGGAGGGAACAAAGAAAGCAACAAGGAGGAGTCACTGGCCAGTCAGGACAGCCCCTAAGGTGTCCTGAGCTGAGGTGACTAACTTTTAGAAATCCTCCATCTTGCAGATGGAGGATTCCCCCAATAGGGTTAGGATTGTGACCCCCTCCCCTTGGGAGGAGGCACAAAGAGGGTGTACCCACCCTCAGGGCTAGTAGCCATTGGCTACTAACCCCCCAGACCTAAACACGCCCTTAAATTTAGTATTTAAGGGCTACCCTGAACCCTAGAAAATCAGATTCCTGCAACAACAAGAAGAAGGACTGCCTAGCTGAAAACCCCTGCAGAGGAAGACCAGAAGACAACAACTGCCTTGGCTCCAGAAACTCACCGGCCTGTCTCCTGCCTTCCAAAGAACCCTGCTCCAGCAACGCCTTCCAAAGGGACCAGCGACCTCTGAATCCTCTGAGGACTGCCCTGCTTCGACGACGACAAGAAACTCCCGAGGACAGCGGACCTGCTCCAAAAAGACTGCAACTTTGTTTCAAGAAGCAGCTTTAAAGAACCCTGCAACTCCCCGCAAGAAGCGAGAGACTTGCAACACTGCACCCGGCGACCCCGACTCGGCTGGTGGAGAACCAACACCTCAGGGAGGACCCCCGGACTACTCTACGACTGAGTACCAAAACCTGTCCCCCCTGAGCCCCCACAGCGCCGCCTGCAGAGGGAATCCCGAGGCTTCCCCTGACCGCGACTCTCTGAAACCTAAGTCCCGACGCCTGGAAAAGACCCTGCACCCGCAGCCCCCAGGACCTGAAGGACCGGACTTTCACTGCAGAAGTGACCCCCAGGAGTCCCTCTCCCTTACCCAAGTGGAGGTTTCCCCGAGGAAGCCCCCCCTTGCCTGCCTGCAGCGCTGAAGAGATCCCTTGATCTCTCATTGACTTACATTGCGAACCCGACGCTTGTTCTAACACTGCACCCGGCCGCCCCCGCGCCGCTGAGGGTGAAATTTCTGTGTGGGCTTGTGTCCCCCCCGGTGCCCTACAAAACCCCCCTGGTCTGCCCTCCGAAGACGCGGGTACTTACCTGCAAGCAGACCGGAACCGGGGCACCCCCTTCTCTCCATTCTAGCCTATGCGTTTTGGGCACCACTTTGAACTCTGCACCTGACCGGCCCTGAGCTGCTGGTGTGGTAACTTTGGGGTTGCTCTGAACCCCCAACGGTGGGCTACCTTGGACCAAGAACTGAACCCTGTAAGTGTCTTACTTACCTGGTAAAACTAACAAAAACTTACCTCCCCCAGGAACTGTGAAAATTGCACTAAGTGTCCACTTTTGAAATAGCTATTTGTGAATAACTTGAAAAGTATACATGCAATTGAAATGATTCAAAGTTCCTAATGTACTTACCTGCAATACCTTTCAAACAAGATATTACATGTTAAATTTGAACCTGTGGTTCTTAAAATAAACTAAGAAAATATATTTTTCTATAACAAAACCTATTGGCTGGATTTGTCTCTGAGTGTGTGTACCTCATTTATTGTCTATGTGTATGTACAACAAATGCTTAACACTACTCCTTGGATAAGCCTACTGCTCGACCACACTACCACAAAATAGAGCATTAGTATTATCTATTTTTACCACTATTTTACCTCTAAGGGGAACCCTTGGACTCTGTGCATGCTATTCCTTACTTTGAAATAGCACATACAGAGCCAACTTCCTACAACTTCCCTCTATGCTATTCCTCTTCACTCTACGCCACTCCACTCCACTCCATGCCACTCCACTGTATGCCTTTATATTCTACCCCATTCCAATGTACGGCATTTCAGTCTTCTCTACTTCACTGGACACAACTGCACTGTACATTTATACGCTATTCCACTGTATGCCACTCCACTATATACCACCCCACTCTATGCCACTCCAGTGTACACCACTCTATTCTACGTCTGTCCACTGGACACCACTCCTCTCTACGTCACTCCACTATATCCTATTTCACTTTACCTGATTCCAGTCTACACCACTCCACTGTAGGCCACTCCACAATATTCTACTCTATTTTATTTCACTCTATGCCACTCCACTCTATGCTATTCCACTGTATCCACTCTATACTATTACATTGCACGCAATTTCAGTCTTTGCTCCTCTACCCTATGGTATTCCACTGTATGCTATTACAATCTACCACATCCCACAATACCCCAACTCGAGTCTAAACAACTTCACTATATGCCACTCCACTGTACACTACTACACAATATTTTATTCCACTCTATGTTGCTCCAGTCTAAGCTACTCCAAAGTAGGCTACTCCACTTAGGTGTACTCTCCGCCACTCTATGTAACTCCACTCTATAAAACTCTACGCCACTGTTCTCCACTCTATAACTGTACAATCCATTGTCCAAATTTGCACTCACCTCTATGCCCATAAACTCTATTGTATATCAGTCTACGACAGTTTCCAACACTGTGTGACAGCACTCCACTCTACTGTATGAGAAGCCACTCCAATATATATGTTTCCTGAACTCTATGCCACTTCAGTATAAGCTACTCCACTTTACGTTAATCCACTGTACCCTACTCCACTCTATGTCACTCCACTCTTCTACACTGCACAGTATAGTATTATACTGTATGGTACTCCACTTTACGGTAATCCACTCTACGCCACTCCCGTATACTCCACTCCACTCGATGCTGCCACATTGTATGAAACTGTCCTCCACTCTATATAACTCAACTCTATAAAAGTCTACCATACTTCATGACTCTACATTCTACTCCACTCAATCCCTGTACAATCCACTGTCTAAACCCAGTCCACTTTCCAAACCTATGCTGTACTCTTTGGCCGTACACTGCAATGTCCAAACACTCTATACAACACTTTTATATACAGCACCCCACTCCACAAGCACCCCACTCCACAAGCACCCCACTCCACAAGCACCCCACTCCAATTTACGACCTACGCTACGCCAGTATAACCCACGCCACTCTCCTCAACGACATACCAATACATTCTATTGTACTGTACTCCACACTACTTTACACCACTCTACTGTACAAAAATGTACCTCACTCCACGTTACAACAATCCACTCAACGCAGCTCCAATGTTTCACACACTACTGTTCTCTATGCAACTCCACAACACTCTTCTACACTGCATGCCACTCTGACACTTTACTCATGTCCATAACCCTTCACTACACTGTACAATACTGTACTATATTGTATCCCACTATTCAACACTCTACCATACTCTAGTCCACTATACAACAATGTCCGCAACTCTTTGTATTCCACTGCACCCTACCTTACTTCACTCTACTGACACAGTACTCTATTGAACTACTCCACTGTACGCCACTCAATGCCATTGTACTCTATAACACTGTATGCCAATCCACTGTACCACATTCCACAAAACTGTACTGCACACCATTCGACAAAAATCAACAAGATTGTATGCCACTCTAATGTAGTCTACATCACTTTTCAATACTGTAAGACACCACACTATACTCTAATGTACAACACAGCACTCCAATGACACTTTACTCAACTGTATGCTATGCCACTCCACTCTAGTGCACTCCCTTCTATGACACTTTACTCCACTCTACACTCCCCACTCCAGTGTACTACACTCCACTGTACTCATTCTACTCTACACCACTGTCCAACACTGTCCAACACTATGCCACTGTGTGCAACTCCACTCCATGCCACTGTACTACACTGTATGACAGTTGACAAGCCACTCAACTTCTTTCAAGGATACACCACTCCACTATATGACATGGTACTCCACTCTCCTCCCTCCACTGTACTCTACGGCACTCCATTTGATGATGCTCCACTCCATGACATTCTACTTCACCCTACTCCACTCAAATTCTCTAATCCACTCCACCTCTACTGTTCGACACACCATTCCACTGTACAACTTGCTTCTCCAGTCTACAATACTTGACTCCACTAAACGAGACACCAAGCCACTACACTTTATAACAATTTACTACACTGTACGATATGCAACAACACTTTACCCTATTCCTCTGTATTCCAATTCACAATACTCCAGTCTGTGCAACACTACTCCACTGTACGACACTCCATATAATTCTCCACTTGCAACACTTGGCTCTACACTTTGAAACACATTATTAATACAAATAAAAAAAAACATTTAAAAAAAATCAATTAAAAAAACAAAGGTCAAAGATTAGTTATAGTTAGGAAAACTTATCTTCACATATACACACCAAGTTTAAACTACAAAAACTTTAAAAAATTCTAAAGTCAGTCATAACTTTCATTTACAATTTATCCCCCACCTTCAAATTATTTTAAGTAACGGGCCTCGTTACAGACTTTTCAGCTCGCTAACCAGACAACACTAACTATAAGTCGGAGCGCAGGATTTCCTTGGGGATAGAGGGTGGTCCTGGAGCCCTGTTGGTCCCCCAATTGGACCCATCAGGGAAGATCATCGCTCAAGTTCAAATAGACTTGGATGGTAGATTTACACCCTCCAGTCCGATTCCCTTGGCCAAGAATCAGTTGTCATATTGCAATTTGCCTCATGTTCACAATAACAGTGTCTGCCTGTCCCACGCCAAGAAAAAGTGTCAACAAAATCGACCGGGGTGTACAAGTGCCAAACTCACCCTGCGAGTAATTTGGACTCTTCCATGGTCATACCGGTATATGGGACTTGTCTGCTTGGGATCGTGTTGCTGCCAAAACCAAAGACCTTATTGCACAAAGTTTGTTGCCACTGTTGGAGAGACTGTCCTTCCTGGATTGAAATCTATATCCTCAATCCACTCTGGTAATGCGAGAAGTGGTATTCCCTCCATCACCCCTGCAGTTAGTGCATCAAGTCTTGCTCCTATTGGGAGATGCTGCACTTCCTGCACTGAGCAACCCGATCATCAGGTTGTCGCTTCCCTTGCAGTCCGCCCCAGTTAACTACACTGTCAGTTATACAACCAATTGCGCCAGCCAAGGAGGCTCCTCAGTCAATCCGACAGTAAATTGCGAAGAACGAGGGCCGTCGGAGGGAGTGGGTGGGCCCTGCTGAGAAGACCATAAACTGGATTCCATAGTTATTAATTGTAAGACACGCTCTCTTTCCCGGTGTCTTGTTTGTTGTGCTAAAATGCCCCCGGCAGAGTGCCAGAATCCACCTGCTTGGCTACTTCTATAGTCACTTGTGTCCCAGGCCCCAAGTCTGTGATTCTGAGAGAGTGCAGCCCCTACAGTGCTCCCATGGGTCTCTATACAACAGATTCTTCCCTTTGTCAACATTAGATCTAAATGATTAACTACAGGTCCTAAATGCAGTGTCGTAAGAACCTTTAGTGAGTGAGCCCTTTTTACCTGTTCCCCCGCAGTTGACAGAGGAGGCTGGGCCAATATAATTTTTACATCTAACTCTGAAGATTCTTTGCTGGAACATAGCGGAGGGTAAGGACAGTGTCCGGATCCAGAATGGCTAAATATGATCACAAAATGTGATGTGGTGATGCTGCAGGAGACGTGGAGCCAAGAACAGATCACATGAGAGGGCTTCAAATGCTTCCATACCGTAGCAACGCCAATCATTGGTAGCAAAGCTTGAGGGGGCCTGGCTATAATGGTCCGCATCTCTTCAAATTATTCCTCTTTCTTATAATCACACTGGGATCCATATTCTCTGGCTTGGTAGCAACCAGTGAGTTTCCCTTTTTTCTAATAAATTTTTATAACTCAGTTAGGAATCCCGGGTGTCAGATGGATGTTCTTTTTCAAGATTTTATCAACCCTTGAGGTCAGATTTCTCAGCTTACTTAAGTATTTCAATTTATATATCACCAGCTGACTGTTAACGGCAAAACCTGCCTAAAGTAAGTCCGCCTTTGTCTCCTCTCTGTTGTATCCAAACAATGCAGTTCTGCTGTCTCACACAAATGGCATTAAAGTGCTCATCGATTCATTTGTTAATTTCATGGACGAGCTGAGGTTGGACACGAATATCTCAAAAACTCATTACATAGTGTGCGGGAAACAGACCCTTAAAACGAGACCCATAACCATTAAGGGTAAGGCCATTAGAAGGGTGGCATCTTTCTCCTATTTGGGAGTTACATTTGACCAATGTGGCAACTGGCGACCTTGTCTTTTGAAACCAATGTACCCGTTTTAGCCAGGAGTGTGGCACTTTGTTTAAATTTGCGCACACCATCAGAAGCAAATCAGTTCTTCCGCTATTGCAGATATATAAAATGGAGTGTCTTCCTGACTTACGGAGCTGCTGTTTGGGTGGGTGGGTGATTAGGGGGAAGGGTGGGTGGGGAGTTAGCAATAACAGAGCCCTACAAATTGAGGAGAACCGTTTTTGTAGAAGATTGCTGGGTATGGGGCTTTCCAGTTCGACGTTCTTTGCTTATGAAAAACTGGGCTTGGATTTTGTAGAGGACCATGTGAAACTAGCCCCACTGCTATTATGGATTTCAGTGTGGAGCGGGGACTCCACGGTCCTGAACAAGGACATTATAGAAGGCTGCCTTGGGTGTGTGTGTGTGTGTGTGTTTGTGTACGGGCTTTAGAGCCCATAGCTAAGGTATATTCATTCTGTCACCCATTCAGTTTGTTCTGAAATGTTTAACATGCCAAGGTGTATCAGCAAGAGAGACAGAAAGGTAATTAAGGAGTCTTTCTTGACCCATGCAAGGGAACCAGCTATCCGCCCTCACCTGCTTTTGAAAATGGTGGCTGGCCCTGAACCCTATCTTAGTTATGTTAGGCGCCCTTGGGACAGATCTCTTTTAACTATGTTTCGGTTGGGCTCAATTCAAGATTACATATGCTTTATACCCGGTCAGTATGACCCAAATATGATTTTGGGATGCCCCTGTGATGGTTGCTCCACGCAGACCTTGGAGCACTTTGTCCTCTTCTGTAGTAATTAAGGCCTTTTAGGATGTCGTTTTCTGGTGGCAATCCTGAAGGCCAGGGGCTTTCGACAGTTTATGCCAGCCTTCCTGTTCCTACAATTGTTAAATTCTGAGGCGGTGGCAATGGCAGCTCTCATTTTTAAAGGGTGTGTTGGCCTGGAACAAGGATATTAATTTTTAATATATAGAGCTATTTATATATTTCTTTTAACTTGTTGGGACTTTTTAAATGTGTTTTAATGTGTGCTTGGTTTTATTGTGTCTTATTCTCTTTTACGATTATTATTTTATAGATTTCAACCAACAACAATAAGCATCAAAATAAAAACAATTAACTACAAGCATTATTTGGGTGCGGCTGTCAGTGTTTGGTAATTTTATGTTTTTTTCAGTGCTTGAATATATACTTCAAATTCCTGAATAGAGACCACACAGAAGAGAGAAAGGAAGATGGAAATTAACAGAGTACTCACTCTCGAATCACCGCTGCAGTGCCAGCCCAGGCTTCCAGTGCCTCCTTCACATTCTTGTTGCGGCAGTGGTATCCTGCCAAGTAGATGTATGGATAGATGTGCTCGTTGTTGTAATATCTCTTTGCGGCGTCGACTGCCTGCAAGCAAGCGACAAGCCAATAGTACTGCTGAGTGAGAGGCAGGCGAGATCATGAATGGGTCAGAATACTAGGACGAGGCCCGTGGTGGGGTCCATGGTAAATGCAGTCAGGGGAGGGGGAGGGGGAGGGGGAGGGGGAGGGGGAGGGGGAGGGGGGGAGAGAGAGAGAGAGAGAGAGAGAGAGAGAGAGAGAGAGAGAGAGAGAGAGAGAGAGAGAGAGAGAGAGAGAGAGATGAACAAGCAAAAATGGAGAATGTGTGTGAGAAACAGTTGAGACTGGGGCAGGAAGCTGGCCGTAATGAGTAACAGGGACCTGAAGCACAAGGAGACCAGACTAAAGGAAGGCTTTAGAAGATAGGCCTGGTGAGGTGAAGCCAGAGATAGGGACTGCAAAGAAGACAAGCAGACAGAACTGATAGGTATGGAGAAGCCACGCTTGGGGCAATAGGGCAAAAAAGTTATTATTAGAGAAGAGAACAGAGTGACCATAAATAGGGATACATAAATACGAAGTGGTCAGGTGTGAAGGACAAATCTGTGCAAACATCAGCTGTATGGCACAGCTGGAGGCAAGTGAGATAGAATTCAGGAGCAGAGAAGTGCGAGGGGCAGATTAGGGGTAGAAATGAGTGTCTGTAGGGTACAATGAAACAGCAGAAAGAGCTGTGGGGAAACTGCAGGAAGCACCTTGAAGCAGATGCTCATAGTTAGGGCACATGTCCTACTTTAGACACTAAATCTGTCAGCCTCCCCCACCCCCCACAACCCGAACTTGCTTCACCCAGAAAAACATACTACTTTATAAAATTCTATACCTTGTGGTAAATTACAAGAGGCTCTGGTCGGCCTGGTGTAGGCTCCATCTCCTCCAAATCTGCCAGATTTCCAAGTGCCATCGGGTACCTATTAAACAAACTACCCATAAAACAGGGGAACACGGAAGGCAACTGTAGAAAACACAGTAGCATCAGTGATCAATTAATACAAAAAAAAATCGCCTGTAATAAAATTCTGATATTTACCTTTCCAAGTGATTCCGATCATACAGAACCCAGAGGAGTTTCTATAGGGAAGAAAAGAAGCAGCGTTAGGTCAGATAAAAAGTTTCTGGAACAACAGAAAAGAATGGTCTCCAGTCATGCGCGGAGAGTAGGCCTTGGAATGGGTGCAATACATGGCGCATCTCACCTGCTGAAGCTGCAGAAGTTCCAGGCTGTCCGTATGCACATCGATTGAAGGGTTAATGGCACAGACCATGAAGGCCATTTCCATCTTTCTATCACACCTCAGATAAGAACCCTTCAGATACAGCCAGCTCTGAGGAATAGATGGAAGAGTATTAGAGAAAGACTGCTCAACAACAAACCGCAAATCAGAGAGCAAAAAGAGGACAGAGACTTTGGCCATATGCACTGTTCAGCCAACTCTAAGTGTTACAGGTATCTGGGAAAGTGGGTCTGAAACACACAAAGTCTAGCCAGCTCTAATTAAAAGAAGAGTGAAAATATTTTTATGAAGGGGGCGCTATAACATTGCTGCAGTATTCAGCAAGCTCCTCATCGGCAAATAGGCACACACACATTCTCTGTGTACCTCCTGTACATCCACCTCTGAATCCGACACGAAATAAGCTCTACTGTACAGCACACATGCTTGAATTCGGACCTCATGAGAGCGGAACTGAGTGTCTGTTCACTAAAGTCAGCCCTAAAACGTAAACCAGTGTCTCAGAACAATCGATCAGCACTAAATAATACAGGAGAGCACTCATACAAGTTGTGTACTGTAGACAGACACTACTCTAGGACGAGTGGAGACAAATAGAATCTTAAAAACTTGTATTTACCAACAGTTCATTGGGCCAGAGTTTAACGGTCTATAACCTCAGGGCAAAGGTGTGTTTAGCCTCTACTACATCACAGAGAGTTAAGTCTGTGAGAAAAACCCACTTCCTTTTCTAACTACAGATCCTAATTAAAAAAAATCAATATAAAAAAAAGTAATGAAATTTTAGTTAAGACTGGCCGTCTCTCCATAGCCTGTATGAAAAGTCAGGATCATATCTGCAATCCACTTTTCCAATGTGCTGTTTATCATTCCTCCACATGTTCACAAGCATCAGGAGAGCTCTTCACAATTTCCCCCTCCCACATTGCAAGAGTCACTCAATCCCGTGACTCAGAAAAGACTTCTTCGAAGAAAAACAACTTGTAACACTCCGAGCCCAACACTAGATGTTGGAAAAGACATGCATAGCACGTGTATCTGCATCTACACATGCCACTCAATATATATATATATGTATGTGTATGTATGTATGTATGTATGTATGTATGTATGTATGTATATATATATATATATATATATATATATATATATATATATATATATATATATAAATAAATCTGTTCTGTCGTACGTGATATAGCAGATTAACTAAGTCTAGACCGAATATGCAGTTTGACAGTGTTCACTGTTTTGTAAACCCCGCCTCTTGTCCATCCGAGGTGTGTGTGTGTTAGTTGGGGGGAGCGGTGCGGAAGCCTTGCTGCCAGATGAGTCAACTCTCCCCCTCCACCAACCCCCTGGGAAAGTCCAAAATAAACCCTCCAGTTACCACCACACCTTCTCAGATTTCCATAGGCAGTCCCTCCTGTTGTGTACCACCCTTTCTGCCTCTATAGAATTGTTCATGACTATTTGCCACATTGATTTAGGTGAAACCTGCTGCTGCCCCCACAGTTGGCCTATATACTGCTTGGCTAAGATGAATATCAGCATGCAGAACCACAGCTAAGTGCTAGGGATATCCACGTAACAGGATCACCAGTATCACCAATCGGGGTCACGGGGTATCTCGGGCCCCACAACACACTCTAGCTTCCCTACCAGTTCCCCTAAGTATGCACTCATCTTGGGACATTCTCATATTTTATAGATCAATTTGTCCTCTGCTGTTTTGCATTTCATGCAAGTCATGGACACTTTTAGTCTGGTGTACAATATTTTTTAAGTTAGAACACCCCAATTACTGGTTTCAATCCTTTGCTCTAAAAACATCTTAGAGATGGCAAACTCATTCAAGCGATTCAGCAAAAACAGCTTATTCAGTGTTTTCTACAGATGACCAAAGCCCGTATAACCAATCCTATTGTTCCTGCTGATTTTCTCGTACTAAGACGTTTTCCCAGACTAGGTTTCGTTCTCTATCATAAAATGGCCTTGTATACAACCAAAATTGGTGAACGTTTTTAGCAATACACTATCTCCTATGAAGTTTGCTTTAACCTTAAGTACGTTCTTTTAGATGCCACGTTTGCAAGAGCATTGGCAAAGCCAAAAGGTTTCACTTTTGCACAGAAGATGCACAGAATTAAGGGCCAGATGTATCAAAGGGTTTTACCCATTCTGTGTCTATGGGAAAAAGCTTTAGTACATATGGCCCTAAATATCATCCATGTACGTGCACAGATACGAGCAATGAAGCACATAGATCTAACATGCACTTGTGGAATATGTATACGCACATACAGCGCCTCAAGACCCTCATGGGTGATTTGCCGCACTCTATAAATGTTTAACTGACTGATACACATACTCATCCAGTGCTATTATAGATGTCTGTATTTATGGAGGTGCACACAAACATGTACATGTTGGAATGGACAAGTGCAGACAAGACTTCGGGTGCCACACAGTCAAGTTTCAATGATGGATGGCTGCAGTGAAGGACCCGGTCTGGTTAATAGGAGGGCCATTTACCTAGCAGCCCTCAGCTAGGTTTCAGGGGTTGGAGGTTTCCGATACCACCATTAGCTGGGCCAGTTCGGAAAGATCAGAAAAATATTTTTTCTCTGCTGCTTCAGTATCAATTTGAGAATAAGTCAGATTTAAAAAGGAAACGATACTTCACTGACCAATTAATCAAGGGGTCACTGGCGTTGGAAGTAGGTTTTTTAAAAATATAGATAAATAGTCTAAGCATTTTTGCAACATGGAACATTACTGGTAAATGAAAGCATGCGCCTCCAAGTCAAAAATTCAATCCACCGTATGGAGCCCGGATTACATATGTAGAAGTATTAGCATCACGATTTTGTCCTCACGTTATCAATTTATTAAGTTATTTGGAGAGGCTAAGTTCATTCTTTGGACCCATTTCCGTGCACGAGGAAGCAGCGAAGTAAAATCTCTTTTTTCTGGCATGTTGGAATCTGTTTTCTGTTGCACTCTTTAGAGTCTCTAAATCCTTGCTGGAATATAAGGAGAACCAGAAAATATGAGCTTCCAGCCATTCTGTGCGATATCTAGCATGCATCTCGCTATCCTCTGCTCTACCATGCCAGAATCTACGAGGTCATGCTTCTGCCCATGGTGGGGCTCCGAGGTGAGGCAGTAGTAGTGGATGGCTAGAGGGTCAGTGATGGAACTTAGATAACAATACTGCTGTGGCTGCTTTTTAGGTTTCGCCTGCACAATGCTTGCCCTGTACATGCGGGGTCTTGTGTTACTAAAAATACAAAAATAAAATAGAAAATAAAAATCTTAAAGAGGACTAAGAACCCGCTCTTACTTCATCCCTTACTTACCTGAACTTCTTGTTTGTTAATTCAAACGGAGCTCTAACGTCGCTTGAATTTACTTGCTTTTTAGTGGCTAGCAGGTCACTTCCTGCTCTTCTGTCGCATGGAGTGTAGCCGAAATACACCTTCCAGTTTTTGGTGATTGGTTATTTGTTAGTGTTTATACATGAAAAGATGAACTGAACACATGTCAATTTGCGTTGAAATGTAAACATGTTGGCCATGTTAAAATGGCCTATCGAGTGCAGATGTAAAGCAAACAGCGAATGGGCTCATTATGTGGTGTTTTTCATTACATAATAATTACATTCCTGATGAGTAACAGCTGTACATATTAACACTGAGTGTTCATTTCATACATTACAACTCAGCCATTTTTAAAGAAAAGTAATTTGTATAATTGGGCAAAGTTTTATTTCGTATTTTAATTCTCAAGGTCACTTATTAACAGGCAGTCACAACTGCAGTTATATTGTAGGCACTAGTCATGATTTGAATGGTGCGGCAAGTGCAGTGGCACCAGGGCCAAAAGTTGTCAGAACTCCTAACACCAGATATTGTTATAATTTACTACTAAACAGGCAATCACAAGTGCAGTTACCTTGCAGGAATTAGAGTCATAATTTTAATGGTGCAAAAGGTGTAGTGGCATCAGGATGTGTCAGAACCCCTCAACACAGATTATTGCTAAATTTTACTACTAAACAGGGAGTCACAAGTGCAGTTATCTTTCAGGCACTAGGGTCATGATTTGAACGATGCAGCAGGTGCAGTGGTGCTGGGGCCAAAACCCCTAGGAACTCCTCTGAAGGTCAAATATTACTATTTTTTACTACTAAACGGGCAGTCACAAGAGCAGCAGCAGCGCCGGTACAACAAGGTGTCAGAACTCCTCTAAACACAGATCATTGCTACATTTTACTACTAAACATGCAGTCATCAGTGCAGTTACCTTTGCAGCAATAGGGTCATGATTTGAATAGTGCAGCAGCACCGGAGCCAAAAGTTGCCATAACTCCGCTAAGCACCAAATATTGCAATATTTTACTACTAAATAGGGAGTCACAAGTGCATTTATCTTGCAGGCACTAGGGTCATGATTTAAATGGTGCAGCAGGTGCCATGGCAACAGGCCCAAAAGTTGTCCTAACTCATCTAAACACCAAATATTGCAATAATTTACTACTAAACAGGGAGCCACAAGTGCATCTATCAGTCACTAGGGTCATGGTTTTAATGGTGCAGCAGGTGATGTGGCACCGGTGCAACAAGGTGTCAGAACCCCTATAAACAGATTATTGCTACATTTTACTACTAAACAGGCAGTCACAAGTGCAACTATCTTCCAGGCAATAGGGTCATGATTTGAACGGTGCAGCAGGTGCAGTGGCACCATGCCCAAAACCTCTATGAACCGTACTCAACACAAATTATTACTAAATGTTACTTCTAAACAGGAGTCACAAGTGCAGGTATCTTGCAGGCATTAAGGTCATGATTTGAATGGTGCAGCAGGTGTTGTGGCTCCGGGGCCAAAAGGTGTCATAGCTTCTATAAACACCAACTTTTGCTATTTTTTACTACTAAACAGGCAGTCACTATTGCGTTTACCTTGCAACTTAACGGG
The DNA here is from genome assembly GCF_031143425.1 of Pleurodeles waltl. Lineage (NCBI taxonomy): Eukaryota > Metazoa > Chordata > Amphibia > Caudata > Salamandridae > Pleurodeles > Pleurodeles waltl. The sequence goes on from NC_090448.1 coordinate 791,803,177, forward strand.
GCATGATTTGAATGGTGCAACAAGACAGGGGCATTTTACTAACTACAAATTACTATACTCCAATACAATGCCATATTAAATGAAGTACAAATTACAAGTTTGGAACCATGGGATATGATGTCAACATACATCACAACTATTAGCGGTTTATCTAATTTAAAACCAACTTTACAACCTTTTTCTAATATTTATAATCCAGTTAGTAAGAATGCACACAAAAGAACAAAGGAGAATATTAGTGGCTCTGCCAATGCTTGTTCAGTTAGAGGAAGTGCATATTTTACTGCCGGGTTTAATCGGCTGCGTATTTTTCCCGAAAACGTTATGAAACTAGCATTAGTCACAACCCCTAGGTCTTCAAATGCACTCTTGGGAATTCTCTTCTCTATTTTTCCTGTACCAGTCTTCTTTCCATGTAACGAGCAGAAAACAAAGACGATTTTAAAGAAGGGATCTATGATCTTTTGATCTGCGTTAGTGGTGAGGGAATTTAGATTGAGCCATGAAGCTCTTCTTTTTTGTATATCTTTTTATTGGCATATGACATAGCAGTACAGGTTACAATGTTCATTAACTTCTTCAAAACAGTAGTATCCACTTGGGGTAATAATGAATTAGACATGTCGTTTCTTTTTCTTTTTAAACTCTATTGCAAAAAGTGTCTGAAGTAAACCCCTCCCCCCACCCACCACAACTCAAACACACCCTCCCACCACCCTATCTTGTTCTTTCACAAACAGTATCCCTTAACAGACTACTACTGTACAAACTAATAAGCTGTTAACCCTTTCGACCGAATTAAAATTAAAGTGTGGGTTGAAATGTAATGCCATCGGACCAGATGTACTGCCTCCTAAGGTGTACAGAGCTAGTATGACTGCACTGGGGGCGGGGGCAGGGGCAGAGTCGTGGACCTGGTAGGTAATGGTCAAGAAATATTTAATCTGGGCATAAGTGAGGAAATGGCCAGGAGGAATCGAAACTTCAGTCCTGCGTCAAAAGACGATAATTCGCCAGCTGAAAATAAATAAACAATAAACATGCCTTGTTCAGTCCAAGCTTCAAAAATGGGGCAGAGGGATGTGTTTGTTGATGGCTACTAGTCTCACGAGGGGGACTGTAGCTGCATAGTGGAATCTCCGTTTGTTGAGCGATTATGAATGTCGCAGGAAAAGTGGAAAGTACTGGTGTGACCCTGAGAAGGGGAGCCATCAAAAGCTAACGTTACCGAGTGTAGCTGACCACAGGATCTCCCCCTGGGACGGAGGCCTATCTCGGAGAGGTAGTGACCTGCCAACCATCGAGCTGGCCCCTGATGTTGTGCTGCTAAATAATAATGTTCGAAAGCCGTAAGTCCCAAACCTCTCATCTCAGTGGAAGCTTAAGGGTTGATATACCCACCCGTTTATGGCTCTTATTTATGCCAGATGAACTCACTAAGCATTTTGCCCTGATCACAAAAAACTGAGCGCAGGAGTGATAACGGGAGGCTGAAAAAAAATACAATAGACATGGCAGCACTACCATTTTAATTAACGCTTTTCTTCCCATAACAGAGAAAGGCAGCGTCGCTCAAAAGGAGAATTGTGTTTTCAGTGAGCAGAATGCCCTGCCCAAGTTACCTTCCTGCAAGTCTTTCAGTGAATGATGTATTTTAATCCCAAAGTACTGGAATGTGATCAACTCTTGATGTAAGTAAGGGTCTACTTGGAGGGGAGTTGAAGGGTATAACCAGTGCGAAGAGGAAAGATGCAGGATTTGGACCAGTTAACATTAATACTGGAACTCTGCAAAAATCAGTCAAGCGGCGAGCAATCGGTGTATAGTCGAGCTGGGTATCCCCAATATATAGAAGGATGTCATCCCCGTAAAGAGATGCAGCGTAGGGGCAGTTCTGAGGGGATACCCCAGTGTATTCTCTGCTGGCTCACTGGTGGTTCCACCTCAATCCAAACGGCAAAGGGGGTGGGGGAGAGAGGGCATCTTTGACGGGAGACCTTGCCTATTGTGAAGGATCGTGAAATAGAATGCTCAGTCTTGACCAGTTGGGCTGTTCACAAAAAGCTAAATTTGCACCATTTCAGACAAACACCCATCTTGTTCAGGACCTCCAGCAGTTAGTCCCAGCGGACAGAGTCAAATGCATTCACCAGGAACTAAGGCAATGCAGGCAGCTCTTTGAAACTCGTCTGATACCCTAGCCATGACATTCCGAAAAAGTTGCAGATTACGGGCGGTGCTGCGACCCAGAATAGGGCGTGACTAGTCAGGGTGGTTCGGAAGTAATCGATTAGCTAGCAATTCAATTAAAATGTTAAAATCGACATTAATGATTGATTCTGGTAAGATGGAATGTCTGTTGATCCTTATGGGGTTTGAGCCCTGTGAACGAATAGCTTGATTTAAGGAGTTTGGAAGGTGGCCTCGCTCGAAGGAGGCATTAAAGAGATTAAGCAGATGGGGTGCCAGTTGGGGCAGCAGAGTGTATAGAATTCCACTGGAAATCCATCTGCTCCAGGGGCCCTTCCTCTGGGTACATCACGCAAAACCTCATTAGGCTCTTGCAGCATCAAGGGAAGATCAAGATCCTGTCTTGCTGTAGATGAGGAAATGGATCAATAAATAGAGCCAATGCCACTGTGGTGGAAGTTGTTGGCCATTTATAAAGGGTTTCATAGTAGCTAGAGAGAGCGTAATTGACTGCAGTCAGCACCTCATCAGAGGAGAGTGTCCATCTGAGCGGAATTGCAGTTGAAGCTCTTGGTATGGCTAGATGAGTAAACAGCCGACCCGCATAGTTGTCTTTGTTTTGAGTTTTGCTGCGATGTGTGGTGTAATCAGAGCCATGGAATTTTTGTTTAGTGTGTCAGAGCGACAGTATGGCCAAGGTCATCTCAGCAACTCTGTCTCAGTTGGTCGGTAGTAACTCAAGAGACTGTAAGGAGGCTTCCAATTGAGTAAGCTCCCCCCGCTATTAATAATTGAATCCCCACCACTGAGCTAATACAAAATCCCTGAGTGACAGCCACCTTCCGCCCTGTTAAGAAGGAGGAGGCAGAAGCCTTGTTATCTGCAAAATAAGAGTCAATACAGTCAAGAAAGGATTGGTGAAAAACTATGGTCCATTGCTGGTGTCTGTAAATGCCAGGTCGGAATCCGTGTCTGTTGCATTCCGCAAGCCAGTTCAACCTGCAGGGGGTTATGGTTAGTGACCAAATGCAGGAGTGTGGATTTTAATAAAATATCCACTTGTCCATAAGACATGTTCCATCATAAATCTAATTGTCCTGTAAAAAAAAAAAATATATATACTTGTCACTTTGGTGTGATGTGGAGCGGCTTAAAATTATGGCAACAGTCTCATATGTAAGAGTTCTGATAATAGTCTCTCTGATTATGATAGGGCTAACACAGTAGTAGGGCTTGAGCACTAGCAATTTCCTTATTTTACCACTTTTCTGCAGATCTACATCCAGGAGCTGGGAGTAGCATTACGCAAAAGTTTCTGGGTTGAAAAGCCCTTTTGAATCTGAGCAAACATACTAACTTACATTTTTATGGGTTTTCACCAGCTCTTCTCTATTTTTTTCCCCCCATACTAGGAAAGGTTGGATATTTACTCCTGACAAAAGCAGAAGTGAAATTTCTTCCAGGGTTGGGAAAAAAAGTGGTTGGAGGGAAAGTGAACTTGCAACACCCAACATATTTTTGTATGAGCAAATCTACACAAGCATATTTGCTTGTGCTAAAATACAGTAAATATTTCTAGGAGTACGGGTTTCAGCCAAATTTCTAAAAATTATTGTTAATTCATGAAATACGTAAATCTGCACTAATGCAAAATCATATACCATGGGTGCACGTTTTTGACTTTAACAATTGAGCCCCTAATTAAGTCTGGTGTTAATGAAGACCTTTCATTTTTATTCAAATTCTTTCTCTCTATCCATCTACTGGCTGGCTTCACTATAAGTGATAGCACTCTGCTCTTTCAAAAAGGGAGCATATTGGCACAAGTAGTTTTGTTGAAGGCGAAAACAAATATTTTTGCCTTTTGCCAATGTTTGTTGAGGGCCTGGCACCTCCCACAACAATAAAGTTCTACAAAAGCCATGTCCAAATAAGACCCACACTGACAAAACCAGAAGACTGACCACCAATTTCAGACCTGTTAACTTTGTTACTTGTTTATTTTCATGTTTGCCATAATCTTGTTGAAACTGGTTTTACTGATTTTCCATTAGGAATATATTTTATTTTAATATTAGCATGCATCAAAACATTTTACTGAATGACACTTCAAAGAAATGGTACCTGAAATTTCACAGTAATTTAAACATTTTTTTCCTAGTTGCAGTTATTTGTGAATATTTTATTTTGAAAGCAACAAATTATCACTCTTACTTTCAAGCTTCTGCAAATATTTGCATTTAAACAGATATCTGGGCGCATTTCATGCAGCCAAACTAGTGTATACATTGTTTTGCTGGAATCACTGTCAGAAGTGCAGTTCGAGCTTACAACATGTATTTAGACAGCACACCTTAATAATAAAGGCTTTGTATCAATGAACCATAAATATAAGCACGAACAGCATAAACATATGGACTCAAATATGACCTCAACTGCAGACAAGAGGGTTTGTGCTGCAAGGATTAGGGCCTACATGCCCATAGGACAAAATAAGCATGAAAACGTATTATCCTTCACACCAAACTATGTCCTGGGAATTGGCTATAGGAATTCCACACCCCTGCAAACGCAGTACAAAATAGCCACAACCTGCAAGTGAATGTCTGGGGTGTACACGAATATCTAGTCTAGAGTGGCTATGGTGTATTGAAGAATAAAAGAAGTAGTCCCCCCCAAAGAAGAATTTCAAGCACAAAAGATCTCCATGTTGTCATCACTCAAGCCAAGCCCAGCATGCTCTGCTGCTGGGATGGCCAAGGACTGTGGCAGTGGAGGCATAGAACAATTTAAATATGTATATATTACACAATTAAAATCTCATCTCGACACCCAAGGATTTTTGGTCCAATCAAACAAGCACTCAGACAGAAGGCCAAAAACTAGTTTGACCTACTTGGGGAATTGTATACCTTCCAGTAGGAAGGGTAAGCCACCCAGCCAGCCACGCAGCAGTACGTAACGGCTATCCACATCAATCTTAGTTTCCTAAGCCTCAAAACAGACTCCAGGCCTAATCCAGGACACAACACCCCCTTGCAGAGGCAGAGAAATTAGCCCTACCTTTTTGGCCTCACCATGTATTACAGAGTCTGAATACTAACCCCCTGACGTTCCAGGTCACTAGTTTACAAAGCCAAGTTTATACTGAGTTGAAAATGATGTAATAAGAGGGCCAAAGCATGGCAATACAATTAGTCGTCAAGCGGCGACAAAGCTGGACTGGGAGGCAAAGTCAACCAGGATATAATAATATAAATTGTCGGAAAGTGTATTAGATGTGTCAAAGGAACCCACAATAAAGCAATCCTATAAACTTAAACCGTGAGCCAAGGCCCAACAAAAATCCCCAATAACATTTGCTTCTCGGCCAGAACCAAGCAGAGCATAGATAACGAGGGTGAGATCTGTCAGTGGAGGAACCTTCTGGCCAGCACATTAGAGTAATGGGTGAAGAGATCATTTCATCACATCAGCAGCTGTGGAGAGGAGTTTAAACGCTGGTGCAGAAAGGTCCAAAACCAGTCTGCAAACATGGTTCCTGCAGCTCACCATGCCGAAGGTCAGACCCACATAGTTATGGCATCTTGTTATGAGTGAGGTGGTCTGCATGTTCCGAAGTTTGGGTGTAAACTTGAAAAGACAGATTGTAGGGCCTGTAGGGGAAGGGGCAAAAGCAGGTCGTCTGCTTTTTGTGGTGTGATGACTGGAGTGTCCATTGTGTCGAAATCGAACATGCATCATCACACAAGATGCTGGAGCCTGAAGTGGAGAGTCAAGGTGTGGTGGATAAGCTTGTCACTACTTCAGAGCTTCCACCTCGCGTTGTTGTTGTTTGTGCTGCACTTTGGTAGGGTGCGGACACTTGCTCCTCTGGCTCCGGAAGCATAGTTTACGAACTGTTGCTGACACCTTGTCCAGGTGACGATCCAAAGTGGACAGTACCGGGTAAGAATGGCGCTCCACGCCTTACCCAAGGCAATACAGCTTCGGTGAAAAAATATGACTGCTGTTTTGTCGTTATTTGCATTTAGCAGGAAAAAGTAGTGCATATTTTTATCCCAAGGAGTGTAGTGTTATTTTAACCTGCATGATAGAGAAACATTCACATTGACAGAAAGTGTATAGTCAGGGAATGTCATGACTTTTGCATTTTCTACACAAATCTCGTCTTTCTTGCAGGTTCAGATAAGATCAGGTCCCAGTCTTCAAAGTTAAGTAGCCGTGCTATCAGGGATAATGGAGGTGCCCCATGAGATATGCGCTGGGCTGTGACCGGGACACTGTGAGCCCTTTCCACAACAAAACAAGACCCGAAGTCAGTCCTCCATACATCGAAGGATGCGATTGCCCTCTGTCCCCACCACGAGGCCAGTAAGGTGAGTTTTGCTGCATAGAGACAGACGAGTTTCTGCATCAAGTCTATCCTTTAGGGTCTTCAGGTGGTCCATTGCGTTCTGGGTGTGTTGTTATAAGTAAGCAGTGTGCACAATGAGAGTGTCAATGGTTGCAGTGTTTCCGGCTACTTTTTAAGATATCTTCTTCTGGTTCTTGCAAAGCAATGTAAAGTCTATAGTCGAGGCATCGACTCTGGCTTCCAAACCGACCCTGGAGTCTGTGATCTCCTCCCACTGTGTGTACTGTGTAACTGACTGCAGTGAGAGGGAGATACCGGAGAGGGGATCTGCCAAGGACAGGGTCAACAGGTCTATGCCCATCTGTAAGCCAGAACAAGAATGCCAATTGCACCTTAGTTCTAACCACGTGAGGAAGAATTTAACCTGAAGAACCTGCTATGCTGACCCAATGCAAACTGTAGTCGGTGACGCTCGCTCTTACTTTTGTGAATCTGCTAACCAACCCCCAAAACAAGGTCTTTCTAATTAATTAGGATCACTTATAATGATCTGCTACCCAGTAGAGAACATTAACCAAGTGAACAGATGGTGATTAAGTGTAGTGATATTTCTGGGTTGACCACTGATGCCGTGTCGCACCAATTTGCATCTGGCTTAGCTGCCCACTGTCACTTTAGTGGTCACTAGTTATAGACACCATTTTGTGTTCAGCTTAGCTTCACTGACACGTTAAAGATACAAGTATTTTTCTGCACTAACATGTTATGCAACGTGTTCTTCATTTCTGCGTGTTTTCCTTCTCACTGAAGAGCTAGGACTGGCACATAATATGTAGGAGGTAAGCAGTCAGCATGATAAGAATGTACCAGGCTAATGTTTATAATACAAGCAGAGAACGGTTTGACTTTGGGAGAAATGCCTTGGTATGTTGGCTCTCAACACGTTCCTTTCAAAGCTTACCTAAACTAGCCAGCATTTTTTAATATTTCCTTCCGAGAGGAGTTTTTTTCTTCCAGAAAGCCCTTTCCACAGTTCCATACAATATAAAAAGATAGCCCTGCTCAGTAGCGGTGAATTCCGAGACCTCGGTCAGCATTTGACATCAAATGCCTGACATTTGTCCCGTGAGGGTGGAGAGCTCTTACTCGCAGTTGAACGGGGTCATCTTCTTGCTGGCATGATAAAGATGAGGCATCTGACAGGCCCTACGGTGATGAATTTTTATTATTTGCTTTGCGTTGTGTATGAATATATATATATATATATATATATTTATGGAAAATGTCACTTACCCGGTGTACAACTGTTTGTGGCATGTTCTGCTGCAGATTCACATGCTGTGCACTGTTCCTGCCATCTAGTGTTGGGCTCGGAGTGTTATAAGTTGTTTTTCTTCGAAGAAGTCTTTTCGAGTCATGGGACCGAGTGACTCCTCCCTTTCGGCTCCACTGCGCATGGGCATCAACTCCATCTTACATTGTTTTCCCACAGAGGGTGAGGTAGGAGTGGCAGAATGAGAATAGTGAAGATGTCCATGCAATGGAATAGATATGTATGTACATAGTTTGCGCTAAAGTAGTGTTTATTTACATATATACAATTTTTAATTGCAACTTAAACGGCTACAGGCTCCCGGGGAAGTGGGAGGGCGCACGCGAGTTTGCAGCAGAACATGCCACGAACAGATGTACACTGGGTAAGTGACATTATCGTTCGATGGCATGTGTAGCTGCAGATACACATGCTTTGCATAGACTACAAAGCAGTAATCCTCCCAAAAGCGGTGGTCAGCCTGTAGGAGTTGAAGTTGTTTGAAATAATGTTCTTAATACAGCCTGTCCTACTGTGGCTTGTTGTGTTGGTAACACATCTACACAGTAGTGTTTGGTAAAGTATGAGGTGTGGGACCAAGTGGCTGCCTTACAAATTTCTGTCATTGGTATGTTACCTAGAAATGCCATTGGTGCTCCTTTCTTTCTAGTGGAGTGTGCCTTTGGTGTAATGAGTAGCTCTCTTTTAGTTAACAAGTTTGTATGCATTTAACTATCCATCTGGCTATGCCCTGTTTGGATATAGGGTTACCAGCATGGGGTTTCTGGAATGCGACGAACAATTGTTTAGTTTTACGAAATGGTTTTGTTCTGTCTATATAATACATTAGAGCTCTTTTCATGTCTAATGTATGCAGCGCTCTTTCTGCTACTGAGTCTGGCTGTGGGAAGAAGACTGGGAGTTCCACCGTTTGGTTTAAATAAAACAGTGAAATGAGTTTTGGTAGAAATTTTGGATTTGTGCGGAGAACTATTTTATGTTTGTGAACTTGTATAAAGGGTTCCTCAATAGTGAAAGCTTGTATTTCACTAACTCTTCGTAGTGAAGTGATAGCTACTAGAAATGGCACTTTCCAAGTTAAGAATTGGATTTGACAAGAATGCATGGGTTCAAATGGAGGACCCATGAGTCGTGTAAGTACAATATTAAGATTCCACAAGGGTACTGGTGTAGTTCTTGGAGGTATGATCCTCTTTAGTCCTTCCATGAAGGCTTTAATGACTGGTATTCTAAATAGTGATTTTGTGTGTTTAATATACAAGTAAGCCGAGATTGCAGTGAGGTGTATTTTGATGGATGGAAAATCATGATTTGCTTTTTGTATGTGTAGTAGATAGCCTACGATGTCTTGTATGGACGCATCTAACGGTGTGATGTGTTTTGCTTGGCAGTAGAAAACAAATCTTTTCCATTTATTAGCATAGCAATGCCTGGTGGTAGGTTTTCTTGCCTGTTTAATGACCTCCATACACTCGTTTGGAAGGTTTAGATAGCCAAACTCTAAGACTTCAGGAGCCAGATTGCTAGATTTAGCATTACTGGATTGGGGTGCCTGATCTTTTGTTTGTGTTGCGTTAACAGGTCTGGTCCATTTGGAAGTTTGATGTGAGGTACTACTGAGAGGTCCAACAGTGTGGTGTACCACGGTTGGCGTGCCCACGTTGGTGCTATGAGTATTAGTTTGAGTTTGTTTTGACTCAGTTTGTTGACTAGAAAAGGAATGAGTGGGAGAGGGGGAAAAGCGTAAGCAAATATCCCTTGACCAATTGATCCATAGAGCATTGCCTTTGGACTGAGGGTGTGGGTACCTGGACGCGAAGTTTTGTCATTTTGCGTTTTGTGGCGAACAGGTCTATGTCTTTCCCACTTGTGAGTTTGCTGGTGATCTCGACTGAGATTGTCCGCTAATTGATTGTGAATGCCTAGGATGTATTGCGCTATTACGCGAATATTGTTGTGAATTGCCCAATGCCAATTTTTTTGCGTTAGGAGGCAGAATTGTGATGAGTGTGTTCCCCCCTGTTTGTTTGAGTAGTACATTGTTGTCATATTGTCTGTTTTGACAAGAATGTGTTTGTGAGCTAGAAGAGGTTGAAAAGCGTTTAGTGCTAGAAAGACTGCTAGCAGCTCTAAGTGATTTATGTGTAGTTGTTTCTGCTGGTTGTCCCACTGTCCTTGTGTATTGTGATTGTTGAGGTGTCCCCCCCCTACCCAATCACTGATGCATCTGTTGTGAGAATGGCGTGAGGCACAGGGTCTTGAAAAGGCCGCCCTTTGCTTAAATTTACAAGTTTCTGCCCTTTTTTTTTTTTTTTTTTTACACTTTAAATGTAAGGTACTTCACTTAGATACTTTAAGAACTTTGAATAATCACAATATCGTACAGTTTTGACAAAAATGGCAATAAGCTATTTTAAAAGTGGACACAGGGGGCGTGGCTTCGGGCGTCAAGATGGCGGTCGCACTTTGAGAGTGCTCTGGACCCCTCCGTCATCTGCACTTAATTACCGTGGTCCAAGGGAGCGGAAAGCGCTATACATGGCGCCCCGGTGTCCCGGGGACCTGTAGAGAAGTCTGGCGGGACGAATTGATGAAAAGCCGGCGGCTCACCCTCATACGATGACCCGGCTGCTCCCGTGAAGAGGAGCTCAAGATGGCGGCCGCTGCGAGCTGTGCCCGGCGGATCTGAGGTGGGCTTTGGGGCCCCGACGAAGTCGTCTGCCGCGGGTCGAGGGGCGGCGAGAGGCCTGGTGAGAGCTGGGGCGCGCCCCGCGGGTGGATCCCTGCCGCGGGGGCGCCGGCGGCCCCCCCCCCCTCCTGTCGTGGAGGAGGGCGCGGGGTGAGCGGCGCCGCACCGGCGCGCGAAGCGCGAGTGTGACCCGGAGGACCGGGAGCCCTCCCTGACCGCCTGGGCGGCTTGCGGTGCCGGGCTGGGGCCGTGGCGGAGGCCCTGACCCCCGAGATCCTCCTGCTGGGGGGAATTTAAATTTGGAGGCGAGAGGCCCGGTGAGGGCTGGGGCGCGCCCCGGGGATAGATCCCTGCCGCGGGGGCGCCGGCGGCCCCCCCCCCTCCTGTCGTAGAGGAGGACGCGTGGTGAGCGGCGCCGCGCCGGCGCGAGTGTGACCCGGAGGACCGGGAGCCCTCCCTGACCGCCTGGGCGGCTTGCGGTGCCGGGCTGGGGCCGTGGCGGAGGCCCTGGCCCCCGAGATCCCCCTGCTGGGGAGAATTTAAATTTGATGGCGTGCTGAGGACCAGGACCCGGCTGAAAAGCAGAGTGGTGCCCCGGGGGGGCAGGGAAGTGAATCGAGCGAGCTGGACTGCGAGTTGAGCGGTGGAAGGCAACACCTTGAGGCAAGTGGATATCCTGGGTTCCGGGTCGTGCTTGGTTGACTTTAGACCCTGGTCGGAACGACCCGAGAGCGCGATCGCGACGGCGCGAGGCCTACAATGGAGGCGCAGAGCCCTTAAGGTGGAGAGACCTGGGTCTGGGTCTCGGACGGGTCCCCCCCAACTGGTGGAGAGAGCGAGGAAGGGAGCTGAAAAGAAGGGGCCAACGGTGTCATCGCCGGCCGTCCTTACGTGATCAGACACAGCGAACCCCCCCACAGTCCATGGTACTTAACAACGCACTAAATTCTCAGGCTTGAAACCGCGTTAAGAAAGGGGTGGCCCACCTGACGCCCGCCTCAAGTGCCACGATGGGGAAGGATAAAACGAACAAACAACCTCCGCCCTCCCAACAAAAAATCGACCAGTTCACGACTGCGACGGGCCAACGAGGAGGGGGAGAAGTGGCTGGTGGGGGTTCAACCCCTGATGGGGTGAGTGCCATTCTCCAAGCTATTCAATCATCGCAGATAGCCGTGGAAACGAAAATCGGTGAGGTGCGAGTGGACGTGGGCCTCATCAGACAGGACCTTAGACAGGACCTTAGAAATGCTGTAACCCGAATTACGGAAGTGGAAACCCGAGTCTCCCAAACCGAAACCGATTTGTCCGACCTCAAAGCCAAAGTAGCCCAGCTGCAGTCCCGAACCGACGAGCTTCACCGTCGTGCAGAAGATGCGGAAAACCGGGCCAGGCGCAACAACCTACGCTTCATAGGTTTCCCGGAGGGCATAGAGGAGGATAAGGCCGCCGAATTCCTGGAGACGTGGATCAAATCTTGGATGCCTGACCAATCCCTCTCGCCCTTGTTTGCAATTGAAAGAGCCCACAGGGCGCTCGCGCCTCGCCCACCTCCGGGCGGTCCGAAGCGCCCGATGATCGCGCGATTCCTTAACTTTAAGGACAGAGACAATATCCTCAGGGAAGCGAGGCGGCAAGATGGTACACAGTGGGAAAACCACAAAATCCTAATTTTCCCTGATTACACCAGAGAAGTCCAGACCCGCCGTAGGTCGTACGAACAGGTTAAGCAAAAACTAAGGGCAATGCAGCTCTCGTACATGCTCCTTTTCCCCGCTCGCCTCAAAGTCCTCATGGCTGGGAAAGCTTACTTTTTTGATTCCCCGGAGGAAGCTTGGGACTGGCTGACGGAGGAGGGCATTGGAGCCCGAAAGGGTCCCCCCGGGACCACTGGAAGAACCCCATATGTCGGGCCCTCACCATCAGAGGGGCCCCGGAGGAGCAGGCGGCGCACCAGATCCCGGAGAGGCAGACAGAAAGACACGATCGCTCCTGCAGAGGACGAAGCAGCCCGGGACTCTGGTCCTCATACTAAATCTAACACTGAGACTCTTCCGGTGTCCCAAACACCGTCCCAACCCGCCGAGGATGGGCGATTGAGTCAGTCTCCAGTACTCGGCTGACAGGAGATGTGGGACCCCTGCGTGAGACGTAAGGGGATTCGGGCTTCGCCTGACCCTCTCAGGCGACCCCTAGCGAGATTAACATCGATGTCTCCGGGGGCTTCCTAGAGTATGGTGTGGAACGCTTGTTTTGTGACTACTAATTGCAACTGATCCGAAAGAAAGGAGGGGTCCGCCACTCCACCCCAATGACAGTTTTACTGGCTGTCTGGTTTTGGTTGGGTACATGGGCGACAGATGCTTCCGGGGGGGGGGGGGGGGGGGGGGTTTAAGTTAGGTTTAGGAGGCGACAAGTTGGTTAGCCTGGTTTGTAGATTTAAAATTTTACGGTCATGTCCGAAACGGTCATCCCTGGGCTTGCTCCCGCACATCCAAACATGCCCAACAGTGTCATACCTCACGCTTGGCCCTCAGTAACCCAGGTCCTCTCTTGGAATGTAAACGGCCTGTTAGACAAGATCAAAAGATCGGCAGTATTTAACACCCTCCGCAGGTATTCCCCCGCAGTAGTTTTACTACAAGAGACCCATCTTCTTGGGTCCAGATGCCCTATGCTTGCGAGAGGAGGATACGATAGGGTATATCACGCAGGGTTTTCCAGAGGCTCTAGAGGAGTGGCCATTCTGCTCCACCGATCTCTGCCCATGGTAATCTCTTCCACGCAATCTGACTCACAAGATTCATGGTGGTCACGGGGACTCTTCACGGACAACCGCTAAACTTGGTGTGCGCTTATGCGCCCCCAGCAAATCACGACTCCTTCTTACTTTCGCTCCACCGAGTAACCTCAGGATTACCCCAGGGAACTACCCTGCTGGGAGGTGACTTTAACGCGGTCCTTGACCCAAGGCTGGACATTTCTGGGGAAGCTACCATACATAGATCCAAGCGGGCCTCAGCCCTAAGTAGTTGGGCGGAAAGCCTGGGCTTGTGTGAGGTGTGGCGCACCTGGCATCCCAGGGAGCGCCAGTACACACATACCTCAGCAGCCCACCAGACGCAATCCAGAATAGACCTGGTGTTTATGCCCACCCTAGATTTCTTAAAAGTAGCAGGGGCTGAGATTCTTCCACGGGGGGTCTCCGATCATGCGCCAATACGGATCCGGCTGGGTAGAGCAGACCCTACCAGACGGCCTATGTGGCGCTTGAACGCGTGGCACTTACAAGATACAGAATACACCCAAGAGATCAGGTTGCACCTCGACCAATATTTCGAATTAAATGAAGGCTCGGTTTGATCCCCAGGAATGCTATGGGCTGCTTGCAAGGCCACTATTAGAGGACATGCCAGAAGCATTCTCCGGTCCCGTGAACGAGATCATAATTCCCAAATCACCGAGCTAGAGAACAAGGCCCGGAGACTCGAATGCCAACATATAAACTTTGCATCGGCCACGAACATGAGGAAACTGACCAGGGTAAGAGAAGATATTAAACATATAATGCTAGATTCGGCCAAGCACATGTGGAGAGCCTCAGCAAGCCGAATTTATGGATGGGGGGATAAAAACGGGAAACTACTGCATTGGCTGGCCACCCGCCCCATGGCTAACAGTATTATACCGGAGATCTTAGATGACTCAGGCACCCTTGTCAAAACAGCAGTGGAAATCGCACATAGCTTCGCCTCTTACTACACCCGTCTATACGCCAGGCATCCACGCCCTGCTGTTGAGAGAGAGTCCCCCCTACTAAATGAGATTACCCTTTCCGGGGTAACTCCAGAGGCGAGAGACAGACTGGACGAGGCCATCGGTCTTGAGGAAGTCTGCAGCGCAATATCGGGACTGGCATCAGGCAAAACACCAGGTCCCGACGGCTTTCCAGCGGAATTTTATAGTAAATGTTGCGATATTCTGGGTCCCCACCTGCTCAGCATGTACGAAGAAGCGGAAAATCAAGGCCGCTTCCCAACAGAGATTGATCAAGCCACTATTGTGGTGATCCCCAAAACTCAACCCCCATCGCGACAATGTTCAGCGTACCGGCCTATCTCGCTCCTAAATGTGGAAGTCAAGGTACTCTCTTCGATCCTTGCTTCCAGACTGAGGGAGGTAATGCCCACGCTGGTGCACCCTGACCAGTGTGGTTTTATGCCCACTCGTAGCACAAGGCACTGCATCAGACGATTACACCTTGCTTTGGCGCACCGCAAAGTGCTATCGCATAAGCAGTTGGCACTGCTTTTACTCGACTTCGAAAAAGCCTTTGATACGGTAGACTGGTCCTTCCTCAATCAAGTCTTATATAAAAACAGGCTCGGACCTAAATTCCGGGGACTTGTGAAACTCCTATACTCTAATCCGACGGCTCGAATCAGGGTGAACGGAGTAGTCTCCGACCCAATCCCCATTGGTCGTGGGACTCGACAGGGATGCCCGTTATCTCCCCTGCTCTTCCCACTAGTGATAGAGCCACTGGCGATACTAATGAGGTGACCCACTGATCGAGGGCTGGCACTGGCCCTCTGGCTCGGAAGACAGAGTAGCTTTGTACGCAGATGATGTGCTCCTGTATATCTCCAATCCATCCAAAAGCGGCCCACGCGTCCTAGAGATCCTTGGACTTTTCGCGGAAGCCTCAGGGCTGACCCTGAACCCTGCCAAATCTTTACTGATCCCCCTTCATCGCTCGCACGAATGTATAGATTGGCAACGGAATATCCCGATACGGAGAAACAGCTTTAAATATCTCGGGATACATATCTCACTTCTCCCCGAGCTAGCGTGGGAACTCAATGTCACGCCGCTTTCAAAGAAAATCAAAACTGACATTCTGCGCTGGAGGACCCTCCCCCTGAATCTACTTGGTAGAATAGCGCTGTACAAGATGATGATTCTCCCCAGGATCTTATACCTCCTGCAGAATTTTCCACATCCCTTCCCCGTGAGATGGTTCAGGGAGATGGACTCTTTAGCACGCCAATTCATATGGAGTGGCTCACGTACAAGACTGTCGCTAAAAACCTGTCAGAGGGATGTTTATGAGGGTGGACTGGGTATGTCGAATATTCAATACTATTATCTAGCGATGCACATACTTGTAATTAATGACTGGATGGGAGGTGGATGGACAGACCCCGCATATCAACTAGAATTGCAGACAATGGGCTACCCACAGATCCTTGACATGCTCTACGGGAGCCCGATACCCCGGGATACTCCAGATGTGACCAAAATGGTACTTCTGGGATGGCGTACAGCCCAGAAAGTGACGGGGTGGTGGGGACGCCTAACCCAACAAACCCCGCTATGGCAGGGGAAGCAGCTGATACATGTAGCAGGTCTGGAGGGCTTCCAGAAATGGGACACCATAGGGATCTCCACACTGGGAGATATTTGGAGAGGGACACATATACGATCTTTTCAAGACCTCCAGAAACAATATTCATTAAATAAAACACAATTCCACCGATATCTCCAACTACGTCATGCCCTACTAGTCCACCTACAGACAGGAGACAGCATACCCGAGCACAGCCCCATGGAAGCCAAGGCACTGATGGGAGTTCTGGGAAGGGGAGGGGTTTCTCAGATTTACCGCACCTTAATCACTGCCAATGGGGGACCCCTGAGAGAGCTTCGCCAAAGGTGGGAGAGCTGGGTGGGACCCATGGAGGAAGCGGACTGGACAGAAGCACTAATGGCCCCACGCTCCCTGACAATGGCCACACGCTTCCGTTTAATACAATCCTATTTCCTTCACGCCGCATACCTCACACCCGCTATGTTACATAAGGCTGGCCTCCGCCCCAGAGCGGAATGCCCCCGCTGCAGGTATCATACAGCGGATTTCTACCACATGGTATGGACATGCCCGATTATAGTGGCCTATTGGGAAAGGGTGGTGCAAGAGATATCTGAGGCCCTACAGAAGGAGGTAAAGAGGTCGCCATTGCCCCTACTTCTCGGGGTGATGGGTGATACAGAGCTACGAAGAGCAGATCGGTCCTTCTTAGGGGTGGCATGTCTGGTGGCCAAAAGGGACATAATGGCAGACTGGAAGGCCAGGGTGGCTCCGGCACTGGCTAAGTGGAGACGGGGAGTGGATTGGTGTGCGCAGCGAGAGAAACTTGTGTACGGGGTCAGAGGTTGCTTACACAAACACAAGAAGATATGGGGGAAATGGGAGGATGTAGCGGGCCTTTAAGAGGGGAGGGTGAGTAACATTAGTAATGAAAGCGGCAGGGACCGAGGACTGGACCATTATTGTTTTGAGGCCCGTTGGCTTCAGGTTGTACTGTATTTATATTTGTTCTATGCAAAATTTAATAAAATCTCTTTATCCAAAAAAAAAAGTCGACAGTGCAAAAATCAACAGTTCCTGGGGGAGGTAAGTAAATGTTAAGTTCACAGGTAAGTAAAACACTTACAGGGTTCAAAGGTAGGTCCAAGGTAGCCCACCGTTAGGGGTTCAAGGCAACCCCAGAGTTACCACACCAGCAGCTCAGGGCCGGTCAGGTGCAGAGGTCAATGAGGTGCCCAAAACACATAGGCTTCAATGGAGAACATGGGTGCCCCGGTTCCAGTCTGCCAGCAGGTAAGTACCCACGTCCTCGGGGGGCAGACCAGGAGGGTTTTGTAGGGCAACGGGGGGGCACACAAGCAGGCACAGAAAGTACACCCTCAGCGGCACAGGGGCGGCCGGGTGCAGAGTGCAAACAGGCGTCGGGTTTTGTATATAAAGCAATGGGGAGACCTGGGGGTCTCTTCAACGGTGCAGGCAGGCACGGGGGCTCCTCGGGGTAGCCACCACATGGGCTAGGCAGAGGGTCACCTGGGGGTCGCTCCTGCACTGGAGTTCAGTTCCTTCAGATCCTGGGGGCTGCGGGTGCAGTGTTGGTTCCAGTCGTCGGGTCCCTTGTTACAGGCAGTCGCGGTCAGGGGGAGCTTCTGGATTTCCTCTGCAGGCGTCGCTGTGGGGGCTCAGGATGGACGTCTCTGGCTACTCACGGGCTTGCAGTCGCCGGGAAGTCCTCCCTGTAGTGTTAGTTTTCCACAGGTCGAGCCGGGGGCGTCGGGTGCAGAGTGGAAAGTCTCACACTTCCGGCGGGAAACGTGAGGTCCTTAAAGTTGTTTCTTTGTTGCAAGAAAGTTGCAGATTGTTGAACAGGGCCGCTGTTCACGGGAGTTCCTTGGTTGCAGGGAAGTCCTCTGAGGCTTCAGAGGTCGCTGGTCCCTGTTGGATGCATCGCTGCTTCAGTTTTCTTCGAATTTGGGAGACAGGCCGGTAGGGCTGGGGCCAAAGCAGTTGTCGTCTCAGTCTTCATTGCAGGGCTTCAGGTCAGCAGTCTTTCTTGTTAAGGTTGCAGGAATCTAGTTTCCTAGGTTCTAGGGGCCCCTAAATACTGAACTTAGGGGTGTGTTTAGGTCTGGGAGGGCAGAAGCCAATGGCTACTGTCCTTGAGGGTGGCTACACCCTCTTTGTGCCTCCTCCCTGTGGGGAGGGGGGCACATCTCTAATCCTATTGGGGGAATCCTCCATCCACAAGATGGAGGATTTCTAAAAATAAGGGTCACCTCAGGACACCTTAGGGGCTGTCCTGACTGATGGGGGACGACTCCTTGTTTTCCTAATTATCTCCTCCAGCCTTGCCGCCAAAAGTGGAGGAAGTGGCGAGAGGGGCGGGCATCTCCACTAGCTGGGATGCCCTGTGACGCTGTAACAAAGGGGGTGAGCCTTTGAGGCTCACCGCCATGTATTACAGTTCCTGCAGGGGGAGGTGAGAAGCACCTCCACCCAGTACAGGCTTTGTTCCTGGCCACAGAGTGACAAAGGCACTCTCCCCATGTGGCCAGCAACATGTCTGGTGTGTGGCAGTCTGGCAAAAACTAGTCAGCCTACACTGGAAGTCGAGTATGTTTTCAGGTGGCATCAGTGTGCATTTATTGTGCTGAGAAGTTTCATACCAAACTTCCCAGTTTTCAGTGTAGCCATATAGTGCCGTGGAGTTCGTGTTTGACCGACTCCCAGGCCATATACTCTTATGGCCACCCTGCACTTACAATGTCTAAGATTTGGCTTAGACACTGTAGGGGCATAGTGCTCATGCACCTATGCCCTCACCTGTTGTATAGCGCACCCTGCCGTAGGGCTGTAAGACCTGCTAGAGGGGTGACTTACCTATGCCACAGGGAGTGTGAGGTTGGCATGGCACCCTGAGGGGTGTGCCATGTCGACTTAGTCATTTTCTCCCCACCAGCACACACAAGCTGTGAAACAGGGTGCATGTGCTGAGTGAGGGGTCCCTAGGGTGGCATAAGACATGCTGCAGCCCTTAGAGACCTTCCCTGGCATCCGGGCCCTTGGTACCAGGGGTACCAGTTACAAGGGACTTACCTGGGGGCCAGGGTTGTGCCAATTGTGGAGACAAAGGTACAGTTTAGGGAAAGAACACTGGTGCTGGGGCCTGGTTAGCAGGGTCCCAGCACACTTTCAAATCATAACTTAGCATCAGCAAAGGCAAAAAGTCAGGGGGTAACCATGCCAAGGAGGCATTTCCTTACAGTCACCGCTTGATTTCTTGTGGGTCGAGCCATGGCCTTCCGGCAGTGGCGTCCCCGAGGTCTTTAGTTTTGTTTTGGACTGACTCTGGACTTGGGTCGGAGCAGGCGTACTCACGTGCTGGCCTGCTGTGTGTGGTGGTTCTGCGTAGGAGTTGTCCGAATCTGAAACTTGGATGGAGATGGCCATCTCCTCTTCCTCGACGTCGAGGTGCTCGGAACTCTTCAACGCCATTTGCAGTCGCCTCGCCCTTCAATCCCTCAAGGTCTTATTCGATCGAAAGGACCTTCAGGCCTTGCAAGTATCCTCTCGGTGTTCCGGTGACAAACACAGATTACAGACCCGGTGTTGGTCTGTGTAGGGATACTTGGCGTGGCACTGTGGGCAGAATCGGAACGGGATCTGGTCCATTAGGCTTCAACGTTTTCTGCGGTCGGGCCGACCAGGCCCTGGCTGGGCGCGGGAGCACCGAAGGGCAACCGAAGGTGTGTTTTGCCGGTGTCGATGCAAGATGTTTCGCGATCGAAAACAATACCGATGATTTTTGGTGAATTTTGTCTTTTTCCGACTCGAATACCCGGAACGAAGAGGAACACGTCCGAACCCGATGGCGGAAAGAAAACAATCTAAGATGGAGTCGATGCCCAT
Organism: Pleurodeles waltl; assembly: GCF_031143425.1. Taxonomy (NCBI): domain Eukaryota; kingdom Metazoa; phylum Chordata; class Amphibia; order Caudata; family Salamandridae; genus Pleurodeles; species Pleurodeles waltl. Next base: position 791,823,023 of record NC_090448.1, read on the forward strand.
GCGCAATGGAGCCGAAAGGGAGGAGTCACTCGGTCCCATGACTCGAAAAGACTTCTTCGAAGAAAAACAACTTGTAACACTACGAGCACAACACTAGATGTCAGGAACAGTGCACAGCATGTGTATCTGCAGCTACACATGCCATCGAACACACACACATATATATATATATATACATACATATATATATATATATATATATCAATATAAGTGTTTGTATCCTTGCATGTATATATTTGCTTTATAGGAAGGATAAATCAGAAAAAGGTTCACTTAGTCATTGCTAATGCTGGTTTTGATTGGTGCTCAAATTCGTCTTGGACGGATAGTGTTTGGACAGGCAGTGAGCAGTCAAACTCTACTGAAGAGGAGAGTGAAAAAGGTGGGGAACAGGGGGACCTACATGTGTACAATGTGGTGAGTGCACAACTTATTTTTAGACGAAAACTGCAGCACTCACCACAAGATCCAGCAGGAGTTGCATTACATCCTTTAGAAGATTACACTCAGCAAGAAGTAAATGACTTTATGGATCGTTTTAAACAGAGAACAGGGGAGTCCTTACTTGCTTGGGTTAAGAGGTTGTTTGAAACTGGTGCTTCTGGTGTTATTTTAGATATTGGAGACTCTCACAACTTTTATACTCCAAGTTCTGATCCAGTAATACAGGAACAGTTTAGGGGTTTTCAAGGAAACCACCAGACTACTTTGTAACAACTAGTTGTTGAGGGATGTAATTTGAAGTACCCCACTGATGCAGAGTGGCCTCCCAATGAGAAACCCTGGTATACATTACATGAAGCAATGCAGAGAATTAAGGAAGAGGCAATGAAATCTGCTATTTTCTTGGGCACTGCACACCAATTGTTAGATGGACAGCTTACTGTGCCAATAAGAAACAAAATAATTAGCCGTGCCCCACCTGCCAATAAGCAAGTAATTATGACTTTATCAACCAACCAGACAGGGCAGGCTTTGAAAGATGTACTAGAAGCAGTCAGAGAGTTAGGAGAATTAGGAATTTGGGATAAACCTGAGAGATCTTAAAGGTCTGAGGGTCGCACAGATAACAACTGAGTGTCCAGAAAAGACATGTTTACGGCACTACTAAAAGACGGTGTCAAAAAAGAACAGATTGATGGGATGGATACAAAAGCTTGTGGGAAATGTACCGTAAAGGGATTTCGATCAAAAGGAAGGCAGCAAAAAGATAAGCAAGCAAGATAACACGCGTGAAATGCAGTCAGTCACAGATATCAAAGGAAGGAAAGGAAAAAGAGAAAAATATTTCCTCACAAGAGAGTGAGGAAAACCTGGACAGTGACTGGTTAACTTTTGAGAACAGAGACGGGGATGAGCCTGCTTGCAAATATGAAAGCATATATCCGGATCTCACTTGGGCAAAATTTGACAGGTTTAAATCAGACTAGGAAACTGGCCAAGCTCAGGTACAATGTTGGGCTCATCGAGATAACAGACCACATGTTGATTTAGAAATACATTGGAAAGACAAAAAAGTGCAAAACGTTCGAGCCTTAGTTGACACCGGAGCGGAGGCCTCTACTTTATGGGAACCCTAAGAAGTTTAACGGGCCGCATTACACCATCACAGGCCTGGGGGGAAGGCCGACCCCCGCTGTACAAACCACAGTACAAATGAAAATAGTGAGAACAGCAAAAAGAGAATATACTTTGCTGATTGTGCCTCTTTTAGAATACATACTTGGAATTGACATTTTGAAATGAATGACTTTGTATTTGGATGTGGTTTGCTACCAGTTTGGAATAAAAAGATACATTTCAGTGGCTGCCATGAAAGTGGGTTGTTTAAAGATTTCCCCGGTGAAGGTGCCCTTGGCAACTAAGGAAATTAATTTGAAACGGTACCGTATTCCTGGAGGGCATGATGAAATAAGTGAAACTATAAAAGACATGATCGAGGTTGGTGTAATAGCTCCAACTACTACTGAATGGAAAAATCCTCTATGGCCTGTGCGTAAACCTGACGGGCAGTACAGAATGACAATTGATTACCGCAAGCTGAATAAATATCGCCTCCTTGGACAGCCGCGGTCCCAGACACCATCACTTTGATTGAACGGATATAGAAACAAGCATGGACATGGTACGCCACTATCGATATTGCCAATGCGTTCTTCTCAATACCATTGGCGCCAGAATGCCAAGAGCAATTTTCGTTCTCCCATGGCGGCATACAATTTAAGATGTTATCTTTACTCATGCGGTACATACATAGTCGCACTATCTGTCACCAGCTGGTGGCAGAGCAACTGGCTGAAGTGTCTGTCATTCCGGGTGTGCAACTGACCAATTACATTGACGATGTGATGATTCAGGGGGAGACAGAAGAACAAGTGCAGATTCAGTTGGAGAGAGTAGTGACACTCTTGCAGAGTAAGGGGTGGATGATTAACACAGATAAGACACAAGGACCATCTGAAAATGTTAAGTTTCTAGGTATTCAGTGGAATCAGGGACTCAGAGAGGTGTTACCACAAGCAAAGCAAAAGATTATTGAGTTTGCCACACCCCGCACTAGGCAGGAAACACAGAAATTAATGTAAAAAGTGACAAGGAAGTAACATGAGTTTGAATGGGGTGAAGAGCAGCAGTGTGCCTTTGATTTGGCAAAGGAAGCAATTCAACAGGCCTTAGACTTGTGGCCAGTGCAGGATGGAGACATTGAGTCACATGTAACTGGTCAGGGACAATATGCAAATTGGAGTATGTGGCAAAAACAGGGAAGGACGAGGGTGCCCCTGGGGTTTTGGACCAGAAAACTACCCTACTCTGGGGAGCGCTGTACTCCTTTTGTAATACAGCTTTTGGCCTGATATTGGGCTCTCGTGGATACTGAGCACATAACACTAGGTCATAATGTAATTCTGGGACCTGAAATACCAATTATGCAGTGGGTGATGAGTTCACCTAAATTTCACCGTACAGGACATGCACAAGAGGCTAGCATCATACGCTGGAAATGGTACATACAAGACAGGGCTCGAGTAGGACCGACAGGTACTGCAGCCCTACATGAACAGGTGTCACAAGCCCCTATACAGGGTGAGGAAAGGGTGTAGGATGTACTACAGGTAAAAGAATCACCAGTAAGATGGGGTGCACCATTTGAATCCTTGTCCCCCGAGGATAAGAAACATGTATGGTTCGCGGATGGTTCATCCAAATATGTGGGTAGCAAAAGGCATTGGAAAGCAGTATCATACAATCCAGTTACCAAAAGGTTGCTGACCACCACAGAAGGAGAAAGTGGCCAATATGCAGAATCGTACGCTGTTTATCAGGCTCTCAAGCAAGAGCTGCCTGGGACTTGTCATATTTACACTGATTCTTGGTTCACTGCCAATGGGTTAGCCACCTGGCTTCCCAAGTGGCATGCACATAACTGGTTTATCCACTCAAAGGAGGTGTGAGGCAAAGAGTTGAGGCAGGAAATTTGGGAAATGTTAGAACAAAGTAAAGTCAGTTTATCATGTGAATGCTCACTGTCCCATTGACTCATTAGAACGATGGTTCAATTCCCTTGCAGACGATAAAGCCAAACTTTCAGAGACAGAAGGGGCAATACCAGATTCTGACTTGGTGGGGATGGCTAAATGGGCACACCAAAAATGTGGACACCAGGGAGAAAAAGCCACTTCCAGGTGGGCAGAGATTAGAGGGATGCACATCCCCCTAGACTTGATAAAAACTGTAATTTTGCAATTTCGGCACACACAACAGAGATCTGTCCGGCAAACAGTTAAAGGTCAGTTGGGGAGAGGAAAGTTACCAGGACAGATATAGCAAATTGATTACATTGGACCACTACCAATTAGTCGCAGGTGTCAATAAGCCTGCACCGTAGTGGACACTTATTCTGGATACCTGATTGCTGTCCTTTGTAAACATGCTACTCAGCACAATACTATCAGAACTTTGGACTTGTTAATGTTATACCATGGAGTACCACTCCAGGTCCAGAGTGACAATGGGTCACACTTCAAAGGCAAACTGGTACAGGACTACTGTTCTCAGCACAATATTGAGTGGATATATCATATTCCTTATCATCCACAGGCTTCTGGACTGATTGAGAGAATTAATGGTTTATTGAAAGCTCAATTGCTAAATTTATCTGATGGAACTTTGAAAAACTGGGGAGCATTTAAATGAAGCCCTCCAGACTCTGAACAATAGACCATTAACAAATGCTGAAACCCCTTTGATGCGAATGTTAACTCCAGCTTTGCAAATACAACCACATGTGGCCACCAATACCATCACATACTGGGAAATAAAACCTGGAGCCTTAGCTCCTCACAGAGCCACACCCGAATCTGCAGGTCTTGACTTACATGCTTTACAAGCTTACAAACTGAAACCCCGAGACATAGCGTTGTGTAAAACAGGTGTTAGAGTACAGATTCCCCCAGATCATTTTGGATTGATTGACCACCAGATTTGGGTTGGTCCTCAAAGGTATTCAGATTTTAGGGGGAGTGATTGATGCAGATTACCAAGGAGAAATCAAAGTTATTCTGTTAAATAGTGGAGAAGTTGACTTATTCATTCAAATTGGAGACAGAATTGCCCAACTTGTTATAATTCCAGTGTATGGAGGATTGGTAAGAAAGGGGACCCCCCAGCCCTTCTTACTGTACGTGGGAGGGAGGCTTTAGTTCCACTGAAAAAAAACCCTGGTACTAAAGTGTGGGTTGAATCCCCAAATGGCCCTCCAGAACTTGCAGAAATTATAGCAAAGGGCCCCAATAATGTTCTGTTGATCATGAAACCAGGAAAGGAAAAATGGGAACATATTCCAGCTGATAAATGTTATTTGCCAGGATGATCATACTTGTTTCTTTTATAGATCATACTGCGGCTTGTTTTTGCCGCAAGTGTTGTGTGGTATCCTTTTGGGCGTGTGCGTGTGGGGTCGGGAGAGACCTAACACCCCCAATCTCAACTTGATTGATCGACCACTTTGTGCAACACCTTTACTGCATCTGAATGACAACATTTGGCGCAAACCGTGCTCAACAGATCTGATTTCTGTATGGGCGTGAAGCGAAGCACTGTGGATGTTTTGTCAACATGTTTCATCGCCATACCAACGCCAACAAGCATCTTGTTAGAAATTTTCAATGCTACTAACTGTTATAAAGATGTGCAAGGACATGATGTTGAAACCCACTTCAGTCCCTATGAGTATTGCAGGGACTGTCAGCTACAACATTACTACCGGTGACGTGTGTTACTACATGTCCTGTAATGCTCGTGACATCGGAAAATGCATTCAATTGCGTTTAGAAAAGAAAACATCAACCTCTCAAAACTTACCGTGGGAACACAGTTTTGTGCGTTTACTGAACGGACAGACATGGCAATAATATGTCGAATCATATGGTTTGTCGTCATCTAGTGACTGCTGCCAGTCACATTAACAATGTCAAGTTGCCAGTTGGTTGGCTGTTTTCGGGTGGAAACCAGACTTTCACTTACATTCCAGCTAACATAATGGGCGGGCCATGTACTTTTACACGCCTGGGATGTTTTCATCTAATTTATACATACTCGCTATCCCAGAGATACTATGCAACTAGGTGAAAACTGTGATTCAGATTTTCAACTATTATCCCAATCAGAGTATCTAAGCTGAAGTCTTTCCATTGTAGGCGTGCCTGGTTTAACTGTATACAACATTAGGTTAATTAATAAGCTTGCTTGTCTAATAGTTAAAAATATTAACCATACTTCTATTGCTTTATCTGAATTTTTACTGGATGTGCGTGGTACCCGGAAAGCTGCATTACAAAACTGAGCTGCTATAGACTATCTTTTGCTAAAACATAACCTTGGTTGAAATGAATTTGAAGACGTGCTGTTTTAATCTTTCTGACCACTCTAAATCTATCCAGCCCCACATTGAAACCCTACATACATTAGTGAAAGGGGTAAAGCAGGATGTAGATCATGGATGGTGGGACTGGTTATTTTAATGGTTACCTGATTTCGGACAATTATGCAAAGTTTTTGGTGGAATTTGTGTAGCATTAGTTCTTATTATATCATTATGTTGCTGTGTACAATGTATTCCTAATTTGTTTGCAATGTTTAGACCGAAGAAAGATTTTAAACCTATAGGCTCCACAACTCACTGGTCAAAGTATGGAATGTAGTGATATTTGTGTGTTGACCACGGATGTCGTGTCGCACCACTTTGCATCTGGCTTAGCTACCCGCTGTCACTTTAGTGGTCACTGGTTATAGACTCCATTTTGTGTTCAGCTTAGCTTCACCGCCACGTTAAAGATAAGAGTATTTTCCCGCATAAACATGTTATGCAACGTGTTTTTCATTTCTGCATGTTTTCGTTCTCACCGAAGAGCTATGACATATTATCACCTAGGACTGGTATATAATATGTAGGAGGTAAGTGGTCAGCACAATAAGAATGTACCAGGCTAATGTTTATAATACAAGCAGAGAACGGTTTGACTTTGGGAGAAATGCCTTGGGATGTTGGCCAATTCTCAATGCGTTCCTTTCAAAGCTTACCTAAACTAGCCAGCATTTTTTAATATTTCCTTCTGAGAGGAGGTTCCGGAAAGCCCTTTCCATGGTTCTTTAAGATATAAAAAGATGCCCATGCTCAGTAGCGGTGAATTCCGAGACCTCGGTCAGGAATGGACGTCAAATGCCTGACATTTGTCCCCTGAGGGTGGAGATCTTTCTCGCAGTTGAACGGTGTCGTCATCTTGCTGGCATGAGAAAGATGAAGCATCTGACAGGCCCTACGGTGATGAATTTTTATTAATTATTTGCTTTGCATTGCGTATGAATATATATATATATATATATACATATATATATATATATATATATATATATATCTCAATATAAGTGTTTGTATCCTTGCATGTATATATTTGCTGTTCATGGACTGAAGATTCTTTATACATCTTACGTTGTTGTTGCACATTTTGAAAGTACACTTTTTACTATTCAAACCTTCCTTGACGAACCTTGCAAACAGCTATAAAAAATGTCTTCTTCAGATTAAGAAGTTACAGAGAATCTTTTAGACTCCTTTCAGTGTGTATATATTGGCTCAGTCAAAGGTAAAGCAAAACACTACGTTAGGCAGATCGCTTTTCCCTGTACAGTCTACAAATCAGCTCACTGGAGGTGTGAATGAAGACGACGAAGGTGTATTGAACTTCCTCTGTACTACTGGAACATTTTAATGTTTTGGAGGTGTATACCCCATACAAAGAAAGGGTCTTGAATCTGTTGTCCCCCTTTTCAATACATTAACCAAAGTGTGAAAGGTGCCTATGGCAGTCGGCACCAGAGAAATTAAAGACCTTGCTTCCACTCTGAACTGTATTATTGCAAAGATTATTACTGTTTCTTTCCAAGGACTGGCTGTGCAGATTTCTCACTGCTCTGTTAAAATCTTCATAAAAGACAATAATTTTCCCCCGCCATTGAAATCCTGGTGTGGCTAAAGTCTACGTTTCGGAGGAATGCTGTCAAGAGTCAATAACCAGACCTGGATTGCTGACAACTAGGAAAAATGTCCATGGACATTGGTGAGAAAGCTGAAATACCAAAACACCACTTGGCCATAAAATGGAAGAGAGGAATCATGGAGCCTACAGCATGCTTCTTTACTATTCACGGCTGCAGCAGAGACCAGCTAGCTCGATTCCTCGGGTCTGCTGTTGACAGTTGGGACTTTGTCTTTTATACATTTCAAAGATACATAATATCTTGTAATAATACATGTAAAACGCTGAATCACTGCTTAGGCAAGACCTTATACAAATCTAAGAATAACCAAACCAGGTGTGCTCAGTGAGTTTCAAACAGTCAAACAGAGCAATTCAATATTTGCTTTCTCACCCAAACTCTGCTACGTACTTTACTTTCAACTGAAACTTGTGAATAGAATGTTGGTCGGTGACACATTAGTCCCTACTTAGTGTAACAACATTTTGTGCAGACAACATTTGAAACCTAAAACTCACTCTCTCATTTGTGAGTTGAATATCCTATTCCACACATGAGAGAATTCTGGCAACATTGGTCTTGGAGTAGAGGTACCCAAATTACTGTAACTCAACAGAGGCAGGTGACAAGATGATAAACCCATGACTGATGGCAAGAAACGATGCAGAAGTGACCTCAACATTGTATGGGGTCTCATCATCAAGCAAGGCAATGCTAAAGTCCTTGATATCAAACACTTTGACATTAACATTTTCTCAACTCTGTGTCTTAAACGTACATGGGAATTATGGGAAAGGCACCAACTACTCCGATCTTTCCCAAATAAAGGGATCCCACATGTTCCACCATGTGGAGTCTCAACTCACCCTTTAGATGAGGAATCAGAACCTATGGTTCTGATTACTTCCCAAGAAGGCTGAGGTTAGTCCTCATTGGAGTTCCCAGTGCCTTTCAAAATCCCATCTGGCATTTCCTGACACACAGCAACCCTACCAATGAAAAAGGATCCCTAAAGACATAACACACATATTGTTTTTGTTTCTAAGCATATGCGTTTTTTAGACTAACACTTGATTAAAAGAACTGTGGCTGAGTGAGAGGACAAACAAACAGACATTCAGCCGGACAGTAAAAAATTGACCTCTTCAGCTTAAAAAAAAAAAAAAAAAGTGTGTGTTCAACCTTAAAAGACTGAGCGGCGCCAGAAAGGCAGCAGGCGATGGTGATCAGGGATCCTTGCTCCATTGAGTGGAAAAATGACCCTGGAAAGCATGGTGGGACAGTGATGCTCTGAATCTGTTAAAGCAGTAGGGGAAACTTTTTTCTCTTAAAAGCAGTGCCTATAGCACACATTTCCCCCTTGTTTCATTTGTAGGAGAGGTTGGAAAGTGTTTTTATCTAAGTCAAATCTAATTCATAGTAATTACTGGCATATTATAATTAGTTCAAAAGTAACTAAACGTTTTCTAAACTGTGTTTTATTCAAAAACAAATTAAATGTATTCCTGGATCTTGTTTACAGAGATATGCTTTCTACTGTTTAAGTAATTCAAACAAAATCAATGATGGAAAAGATTTGTACATCTGCAGCACTAGTTATAAAATTGGTGAACTTCAATACTTTACTGGCATGGTCCAACAGAGGCCATTAGTAGGAAACAAAACACTTTCTAAACTAAGTCCCAGAAGAGACAAGACGCGACAGATACAAGAGTGAAAGAAATATAAATTATCACAAAAATGCATTACGGCATTGCAAGGCATTGGTGGTTACTGCCAGTGAAAAGAAAGACACAGGAGAAGGTGCAAGAAGACTTCAGTTCAACCCTCTGAAGGAGTTCCATGTGAAACGTATGAGAACGTATTGTTTTCTCATAATTTCAGATACTTTATTTTACGAGAAATAGCTTTATGCTTCTGGTATTTTGGTTTGCATTTCCCTTTATCTTGTGTTTTTCTCACTGTATCTCTTCTCCATAAATGGAGGAGGAAGAAAACTGGTGAGAACCAAACATAACCCCATTGAACACCCACACCCGTTCTGCACTTGCACCTTGGTTAACTTATCTTCTTGTATGTTCACTATCCTCTATACAAAATACAGCAACAGCACTTCTACTACATTTTCCTCATATACTGATGACGGGGAAAACTTTTTACACATTGGTAAATCTATCTCTATTGATTGGTGTATATAGTCGAATACTCACCCCTGGGCTTTTGTTGTCTTCTCGTGAGTTTTGTGTTTCGATGTCTTACTCACGGTTTTCGGCGTTTCTTCGGGATCGAGCTCGTCCAAGTCCGATTCATGGATGGAGAAGCTTTCTTCTTCCTCCTCGAAACGCCCTTGTCCGGTCGGCGCCGACGCCATCTGCAGTCTTCTTGCTCTTCGGTCTCTTAATGTCTTCCTCGACCGAAACGCTAGACAGGCTTCACAGGTATCCTCCTTGTGCTCTGGAGACAGACACAAGTTACAGACCAGATGCTGATCTGTATATGGATACTTGTTATGGCATTTTGGGCAGAAGCGGAATGGGGTCCGTTCTATCAGCCTTGAAGAGACACGTGGCCGGGCCGACCAGGCCCCAACGGGGGATCGAAAAAACCCCAAAGGGCCACCGGAGCTCTTCTTAATTCGGTGTCGATCTGTTGTAACTAACCCGATACCGAACGCAAACAATACCGACAATTTTTCCGAGATTCTAACTAACTTTCCGACCCGAAACACGGAGCGAAAAGGAACACGTCCGAACCCGATGGCGGAAAAAAAACAATCTAAGATGGAGTCGACGCCCATGCGCAATGGAGTCGAAATGGGAGGAGTCCCTCGGTCTCGTGACTCGAAAAGACTTCTTCGAAGAAAAACAACTTGTAACACTCCGAGCCCAACACCAGATGGCGGGATGTGCACAGCATGTGTATCTGCAGCTACACATGCCACCGAACAGTCTAATACTCAGATTAATGTGATCATGTTGTTTTCTTATTTATTAACTGATGGAAACATGATGTGGTATCTGACATCGTACTAAGATGACATAAGTAGAATTTGTGAAATGGTCCTAGGGTTGGAATACTGAGAAGTCAGTTGGCTGGAGCCTCCGAGTGCATGAGACATTTCTGTACTGATGTTATCTTAATAAAAACCTTTCAAACAACAAACACCTGGAGAGACAGCTTTTTCACATTGATGACAAGCAGGGAGACCTAACAGCAATCAACTCTTAACATTAGTGAACCAGGAACCCATTTATTCGCAATACCGCTTCTTTGCTTGCCACGTTGAAGAAATGTCTCAACACTTCAAAAGAAGAATCTATCAAAGCTAAAAACCGGAGTTAAGCAACGTCTGGTACCTGCCGAACATGTTATTTCACAATTTCAGGTACAGTGAAAAACATTGCTTCTATTAATTTGGCTACCGTGACAAGGACATTATTTTATTTATGAGTTTCCGAGAGGCTAGTAAGTTAACTCTGTTTACAGTCGAAAGGCTCTGTCAAATTTAAATTGGACATACTGTCCTCCCCTTGAGAGTGACCAGTTAGATCTGTACGCCCTCGTGACTCACCTTGCAACCTCCAGCACACACCATATGCGCGCATGAGATCTCTTCTATGATGCTTGTCAGTGACAAGCACACCCTCTGCAAAGACCAGTGCGCACTCAACTACACTCCTCAAGATCTCTTCTGCGAAGTTTGTCAGTGACGTGCACACTCTGCAAAGACAGGCGCACACTAGGCTACATTCTTCCTGTGCATGCACGCACAAAATCTCTCCTGGAACTTTGTCAGCGACGCCCACACTTCAAGACAGGCGTGCACTCGACATCGTTGTTGCACGCACTATATTTACCTTTGGTCCACAATCAGTGACACTTTGTTGATTTTCATGACATATAAAGAGGCTTAAGACAACAGTTTGTCTTACATTTCTAATGACTGTGAATGTTAGGAAGTAACTTTTTCTTCTTTAGTTATAGAACATGTTATTTTAAGATATCTTACTTCGTTTGGTTAAAAAAATAAAAGCTATTTCATTTAGACGTTCAGTATTTAATAACTGCTAAGATACAAAGTATTACAGCGCCGCCTATCTTTTTGACTTCCCCGGGTGATCCACCTATAAAATGGTCTAAGTGGAAAAAAGTTTTTTTATTCGATGCACATGTATGTGGTTTATCCTTAATCGTAGAACGGAAAACTTCATTGCTAATACTTTGTTTATGATCTGAAGGTCAAGAAGTCTTCCAACATTTGCCCAAGTTAAGTCAAGATGAGAGTATCAATCTCAATGAATTTGAGATATGTATAACCAAACTTAATAAGCATTACCAACAGAAGGTAAGTACGATTTTAGAACGTTATCATTTTGATAGGCGTATGCAAAGGCCCCAATAATCAGTGGAAACATACGTAACAGATTTACGTAGATTAGCAGCTTTGTGTAAGTTTGATAATTCCATACAAGAGCGTATTCGCGATCAGTTTATGCTTTGCTGCAATGTTGAGAAGATAAAAGATGAACTGGGGCAGAAAGATAATCCTAACTTAAAACGAAGTATTGGTAGTTGCAAAAAGAATTGGACATTGTCTGGTGTGTGTTGACGTTCTTAAGAGAGAAGAGACATTTGTTAAGGTACAAAGTGTTACTAAAACGAATTTTAACAAAACTATCCATAAGAATATTAATGATAAAGAAACAGTTAATGATTGTAGGAGGCTGGCCTGGCTTGTAGTGGGTACCAGAGGTACTTACACCTTGTGCCAGGTCCAGTTATCCCTTATTAGTGTAGAAGAGGTGTTTCTAGCAGCTTAGGCTGATAGAAGGTAGCTATGGCAAAGCAGCTTAGGCTGAACTAGGAGACATGTAAAGCTCCTACTATACCACTGGTGTCATATGCACAATATCATAAGAAAACACAATACACAGATATACTAAAAATAAATGTACTTTATTTTTAATACAATATGCCAAAAGTATCTCAGTGAGTACCCTCATTAAGAGGATGAGAAATATACACAAGATATATGTACACAAACCAAGATTATGCAGATAATAGCAAAAGGAAGTAATGCAAGCAATGTAAAGTTACAGTAGATTGTAATAGGAGCCCATAGGTATAGGGGCAACACAAACCATATACTCCAAAAGTGGAATGCGAACCATGAATGGACCCCAAACCTATGTGAGCTTGTTGAGGGTCGCTGGGACTGTAAGAAAACAGTGAGGGTTAGAAAAATAGCCCACCCCAAGACCCTGAAAGGTAGGTGTAAAGTGCACCTACTACCCCCAGAGAGCACAGAAGTCGTGATAGGGGGATTCTGCAGGAAGAACAAACACCAGCAATGCAACAACAGTGGATTTCCGGACCTGAGTACCTCTAAGACAAGGGGGCCAAGTCCAAGAGTCACGACAGTGTCGAAAGTGGGCAGGAGCCCAAGAAATGCCAGCTGAGGGTGCAAGGAAGCTGCCACCTGTTGGAAGAAGCTTGGTGTTCTGCAAGAACGAAGAGGACTAGGAACTTCCCCTTTGGAGGATGGATGTCCCACATCGTGAAGAAGCTTGCAGAGGTGTTCCCACGCAGAAAGACCGCAAACAAGCCTTGCTAGCTGCAAGGGTCGCGGTTAGGGTTTTTGGATGCTGCTGTGGCCCTGGAAGGACCAGGATGTCGCCACTTGGATGTGGAGACAGAGGGGGCGCCCAGCAACGTAGGGAGCCCTCACAGAAGCAGGCAGCACCCGCAGAAGTACCTGAACAGGTACTTAGAAGAAAAGTGAACCGGAGTCCACCAGAAGTCACAAAAGGGAGTCCCACTACGCTGGAGGACAACTCAGAAGGTTGTGCAATGCAGGTTAGCGTGTCGGGGACCCAGGCTTGGCTGTGCACGAAGGAAATCCTGGAAGAGCGCACAGGAGCCGGAGCAGCTGCAAATCACGCGGTACCCAGCAATGCAGTCTAGCATGGGGAGGCAAGGACTTACCTCCACCAAACTTGGACTAAAGAGTCACTGGACTGTGGGAGTCACTTGGACAGAGTTGCTGAGTTCCAGGGACCACGCTCGTCGTGCTGAGAGGGGACCCAGAGGACTGGTGATGCAGTCTTTTGTTGCCTGCGGTTGCAGGGGGAAGATTCCGTCGACCCATGGGAGATTTCTTCAGAGCTCCTGGTGCTGAGAGGGGGCAGGCTACCCCTAGAGCATGCACCACCTGGAAACAGTCGAGAAAGCCGGCAGGATGAAGCGATACAAGGTTGCTAGTAGTCATCTTGCTACTTTGTTTTGCGGTTTTGCAGGCGTCCTGAGCAGTCAGCGGTCAATCCTTTGGCAGAAGGTGAAGAGGGAGATGCAGAGGAACTCTGGTGAGCTCTTGCATTCGTTATCTGAAGAATTCCCCAAAGCAGAGACCCTAAATAGCCAGAAAAGGAGGTTTGGCTACCTAGGAAGGAGGATTGGCTACCAAGAGAGGTAAGAGCCTATCAGAAGGAGCCTCTGACGTCACCTACTGGCACTGGCCACTCAGAGCAGTCCAGTGTGCCACAAACACCTCTGTTTCCAAGATGGCAGAGGTCTGGGACACACTGGAGGAGCTCTGGGCACCTCCCCTGGGAGGTGCATGTCAGGGGAGTGGTCACTCCCCTTTCCTTTGTCCAGTTTCGCGCCAGAGCAGGGCTGGGCGATCCCTGAACTGGTGTAGACTGGCTTATGCAGAGATGGGCACCATCTGTTCCCATCAAAGCATTTCCAGAGGCTGGGGGAGGCTACTCCTCCCCAACCTTCACACCTATTTCCAAAGGGAGAGGGTGTTACACCCTCTCTCAGAGGAAGTGCTTTGTTCTGCCTTCCTGGGCCAGGGCTGCGTGGACCCCAGGAGGGCAGAAACCGGTCTGAGGAGTTGGCAGCAGCTGCAGTGGAGACCCCGGAAAGGCAGTTTGGCAGTACCCGGGTTCTGTGCTAGAGACCCGGGGGATCATGGAATTGTCCCCCCAATGCCGGAATGGCATTGGGGTGACAATTCCATGATCTTAGACATGTTACATGGCCATGTTCGGAGTTACCATTGTGACGCTGTACATAGGTAGTGACCTATGTACAGTGCACGCCTGTAATGGTGTCCCCGCACTCACAAAGTCCGGGGAATTTGCCCTGAACGATGTGGGGGCACTTTGGCTAGTTCCAGGGTGCCCTCACACTAAGTAACTTTGCACCCAACCTTCACCAGGTGAAGGTTAAACATATAGGTGACTTATAAGTTACTTAAGTGCAGTGGTAAATGGCTGTGAAATAACGTGGATGTTATTTCACTCAGGCTGCACTGGCAGGCCTGTGTAAGAATTGTCAGAGCTCCCTATGGGTGGAAAAAGAAATGCTGCAGCCCATAGGGATCTCCTGGAACCCCAATACCCTGGGTATCTCAGTACCATATACTAGGGAATTATATGGGTGTACCAGTATGCCAATGCGAATTGGTAAAATTAGTCACTAGCCTGTGAAATTTGGAAAGCAGAGAGAGCATAACCACTGAGGTTCTGGTTAGCAGAGCCTTAGTGAGACAGTTAGGCATCATACAGGGCACATACTTATGAGCACTGGGGCCCTGCCTGGCAGGGTCCCAGTGACACAGACTAAAACAACATATATACAGTGAAATATGGGGGTAACATGCCAGGCAAGATGGTACTTTCCTACAATGATAAGAGAACAGTAAGCAAAGTCAGATGTTTTTGTTGTGCACTTCTGGGACATCTAGCTAATAGTAAGATGTGTCCTGCTTGGTCAGCCAAATGTCGCAGGGGTGGTAAAGTGGAACAGTTTGGGGAAATTGCAGGCCTACTTATGGGAAATCACGTGTGAAAGAAGTTAAAACATACAATGGGGATGAATGTGACTATGATGATGTACACTGTGTGGAAGTAGTGCTTCAAGATGATTCATGTTATTAAAAAAAAGGGTCCTATAGATACAGTAATTGTAAATGGTTGATCTGTTCGGATGCTGTTTGATTCAGGAGCAAACATTACACTGGTTTCAAAGAATTTCTATATGGATAACTTATTTGGAGAAGTTAAATTGTTCAAACCTGATATCAAACCTTTAGCTTATGGTGGTAAGCCCATAAAATTGCTAGCATATTTTTGGGGATAATTGAAGTACAAAGGTCACATCTACAGCAGGCTAAGTTTATGTCTCATGCAAGGGCAATAGCATATTAAGTTGGATACATCAAGGAGATATGGGCATTATGTTAGATCCAAGTGGCAGAACCAGTATTATCCTGAAAGGTGAAAAAGTTAAGATGATGTAGCACCTCAACCAGAGATCGAGTTGATAAAAGGAGGTGTTGACACGGGGACTACTTGTTTGCAGGAAGAATTTAAGGAAGTATTCACTAATAAGTTAGGGTGCCTAACAAACTATGTCCACAAAATCGTACTCAAAGAAGGAGCTAAGCCTGTAATGTGCAAAGTCTGTGGTGTACCAACAGCGTTACGAAGCTCCATGCACACTGAACTTAACAACTTAAAGGATGATGGCATTATTGTTGAGACAGAAGCCACTGAGTGGTTATCGTCTGTAGTTCTAGTACGCAAAGCCACAGGAGAAATTAGGCTTTATGACGACCTGAGGGGTGTTAAGAGGTACTTAGCAGCAGACAAATACCCACTTCCAAATACAATCGAAATGCTAGCTTTGCTGGAGGGGGCAAATATGGATCTTAGAGCGGTATATCATCTGATAAAGTTGGAAGATACATCCATGAATCTAATTTCCTTCATTCCGCCGTTTGGTACTTTCAAGTTTATAAGGTTACTGTTCGGTTTAAATTCGGCAGCTACAGTTTTCCAAAGGGTTATGGAGGATGTTTTAAATGGTGTGGGTGGAATCTAAATATATCAAGATGACTTATAAGTGCTTGGGTCATCTCAGGAAGAGCATGATGATAGAGTAAGGCAAGTACTTACCAGATTTTGAGACAGAGGTTTAACATTGAGAGAGAATAAATGCCAGTTCAACCTCACAAAGACTGATTATCTAGTACACAAACTTACTGGTGAGGGAGTCCAACCTAAGGATCAGTTAGTAAGGAATATAGTAAACCTCGCTTCACCAAAATGCAGAGAGGATCTTGTTACTTTCTTTGGAATGGCAGAATATTATAAGTTCGTGGCCAGGCTGGCCATTCGCATTCACACCATGAGAGAACTATTAAAAAAGGGAACCAAATGTAGATGGTGTGATAATTGTGAAAAGGAATTTTGGAATAATAAAAATGCATTGTGTGATGCCCCTTCGTTAGAAAGTTTTGATAGCAAGAGGTTATCTATCTTGGTCACCGATGAAAGCAGTATAGGTCTGGGGGCAGTTTTGAAACAAGTGAAAGATGGACGGGGGGGAAACCATCATGTTTTTGTCCAGAGCTCTTGTAGGATCCGAGAATCATTACTAGGTTATTGAAAAGAAGGCTCTATGTATCTACTGGGCTATAAAAATAAAAAAAAACTCGAACTTTCTGTGGGGTGATTTGTTTCTTATCAGGTCTGATCACAAACCACTGAAAGATGTCTCTATTAAAAAAAAAGTCTGGATGCCATTTCTTCGCAAGAGTATGACTTTATAGTGGAATATATTCCTGGGACTGAGAATAAAGTTGCAGATTGCTTGTCGTGACTTGCCCCTGATCAGCCAGGTCAGACAAGTATAGAAAACAATGTGATGGAAGATGCTGATGACAGAGGACTTTAGGGTGGTTACAGAAGGTGTGATCAGACAAGACAACTGGAAGATGTCATTGTCAAATGATGTGGTTTTACAAGAGGTTATTAAAAGACTCTTGGGAGGCTTATCTAAAAAAAAAAAAAAAAAAAGGCTGAAGAAATCAAAACTTTTTGGACTGTACAAGATAAATTGTCTTTAAGGAATGGTTTAACTCTGGAGGGACACTAAGCTTGTACCCCCGAAAAACTTAAAGGAAAAAACTAATCATAAATCTCAGTCACCAAAGCCACCAAGGGACATCCAAAACCAAGGAACACATTAGGTTACATTTTTGGGTGCCTGGCATGGATGTCCAAGTAGAGAGGGCAGTCAGGGACTGTCTGGTGTGTATGTCAAGTGATACAATTTGTAAGACAAGAGTCCAGCCTATGGTGTTGAGAGATTTGTCCATAAGGGCATGGAAAGAAGAAGCATTAGATATTTTGGGCCCTGTCACCTGCAGGACTGGTCAGTTTTATGCGCTGTTCTTAGTTGACCTCTTCACCAGGTGGCCAAAGATTCACATAATGCAGTACATTGAGACAAAAAAGTGATTGAGTTTCTTGATGATGTATTTTGTAGGGAAGGCTAACCTGAATGCTTGTTGACTGACAGTGGAGTTCAGTTAGTCTCTAAAGAAATTGAGGTATTTTTAGATAAAAAAGGTATCAAACACAAAAGGTGTTCTCTCTACCATCCAGAAACAAATGGAATAGTAGAGAGATGCATCAGAGTATTGAAAGAAACTATTTAAATAGCGAAGGCACAAAATAGAGACTGGAAGTTCGAAACTTTGGAAAGACTGAAATTATATAGATTGACTCCTCATCCCATCCCAGGAAAAACACCTATTGATTTATTTAGGGGATGTAAACCTGTAACTCCGCTATGTCCAGGGTGGATACAAAACAAAAATGTAGGGGATGCTCCAGAGTTAGACAGTTGGTGGCTTTCACAAGTTAGAAAAAAGGAAACTCAACTATGATTTGAGACATGCAACATCTTCAATCAAAGTTAACATTGGTGATATGGTGAGAGTAAAACATCATCACAAAATAGGTTCTTGTAAATTCTCTGGACCGCTTAAGGTAAGTAAATTGTTTCAAAAGGCTGTCAAACTGAGTGAAAATGTTATTTGGAACATGAGCAGGGTGCCGATTGTGCCGTCAAACAAAGACATTCAAAGTTTAGAGGACTCTAGGCTCAGTGTTTCACAACCAAGGAGAAGAGGTCGGCTGACATCTAGACCAAAATATCTGAGTGAGTTTGTTTGAACCTAAGGAAAACCACCTCTTTGTTGCTCTCAGGTGTAAGCTCAAAATGTATATCTATTATTCTATTCTATGTAATTATACATTTATTAGAATCATTCTAGAACGTTATGTTTATTTTAGTTATACTAGGTTTTAAATATTGGAGGGAAGGTGTGCGGTATCCGACATCTTACTAAGATGACATGATAAGTACAATGTTGTGAAATGGTTCTAGAGTTGGAATACAGAAAGCGCGTGAAGGTTAACAAGTCAGTTGCCTGGAGCCTCACGTGGATGAGACGTTTCTGTACTGATGTTATCTTAATAAAAGCCTTTCAAGCAAACAACGGCTGGAGAGACTTCTTTTTTTCCAAACGATTTGAAAATTTTTGAGGAGGTTCAGGAGTTTTCGTTTTGACTTGGCAAATTTATTGAAGTGCGCATAAGTCCAAATGAGGTTTACAGGGTGAGTAATTATTTTATTTTCCTATTCTAATTTTAGGTGATTTACTTATATTTGAAAACTGATTGTTTTGTTTCAGATAGATGCATATGTGTCCATTTGAAGTTCTTGTCTGCTTTGCTACCTATTATTAAGCGATCTATTGATTAGAATGAGTTTTTTGTTTATAGGAAAATTTGACAAAGTGTAATGAAATTGAGTATGTAAATTGGCAATTTATTTGTTATATATGTACTTTTTTTTCATTGATAATGAAAAGTATGACTGATTGTAATGAAATGTCTGAGAATATATATATATATATTATATATATATATATATATATATATATATATATATATATATATATATCAGGGGTGTGGAATTTATTAAAATATCTACTTGTCCAGGGGACAGGTTGCTTCTCAAATCTACTTGTCCTGTAAAAAGATCTACTTGTCCCTTTGGTGCCATGTAGTGTGGCGACAAATTATGGCAGCAATTAATAGCCTCTCTGATTATGCCAGGGCTACTACCATAGTAGGGCTTGAATACTTGGAGTTTCAATCCCTACTGTAGAAATTTCCTTATTTTGCCACCTTTCTGCAGATCTGCATACTGGGGCTGGAGGAAGCAGTAAGCAATAGTTCCAGGGCTGGAATGCCTTTGAGTCTGCAAACCTACTAACCTGCATGTTTTAAAGATTTTTACCAGCTTCTCTCTAATATTTTCCCATAATAAGAAAGGTTGGACATTTACTCCTGACAATGGCAGAATTAGAACTTCTTCCAGGGTTGGGAAGAAAGTGGCTGGAGGGACAATGAACTTGCAAATGCTCAATAGATTTTCACATGAGCAAATCTACACATCGTATTTACCCACGCTAAAATACAGTTCACAAATATTTTATAGGGGTACGACATATACCATGGGTGCACTTTTGTGACTTTCTTTAAGAATTTGGGGCCACAAGTAGGTAGGTTCAGATTTGTGACCTGCAAATTGTGAGTCGCAAATCCGAATGTAGGATGGTGTCCTTGACACCATCTGTGATTCGCAAGGGCTTCGCAAATGCCCACATCATGAATAATCATGAGGTGGGTCGCAATTTGCGACCCCCTCACGAATGGTGGCCTGCTGGAGACAGCAGACCACCATGTCTGTGACTGCTTTTCAATAAAGCAGTTTTTTTTGTAATGCAGCCCGTTTTCCTTAAAGGAAAACGAGATGCATAACAAAAACGAAAAATGAAACGTTTTCGTTTCATTTTTTCAGAGCAGGCAGTGGTCCACAGGACACTGCTTGCTCTGAATTTTTTTTTACAGTGACATTCACAATGGGAAAGGGGTCCCATGGGGATCCCTTCCCTTTTGCGAAAGTGTTAGCACCCATTTGAAATGGGTGCAAACTGCGATTGGTTTGCGCCCGCGGTCACAAAACAATCCTACATTGCACTGCGAGTTGCAATTAGGAAGGGAACACCTCTTACTAATTGCGAGTCGCAAACCCGTTTTGTGATTCGGTAACCAGGTTACTGAATCGCAAAACTGGGTTTGTGCATCACAATGTGCTTTTTGCACGTCGCAAACAGCGAAAGTCGCTGTTTGCGACATGCAAAAAGCTACCTACATGTGGGTCTTGGTCCCTAATTAGGTCTGGTGTTAACAAAGACATTTAGTTTTTATTAAACTTCTATTTCTCTCTCTTTTGGCTGGCTTTACTGTGAGTGATCGCATTCTGCTCTTCCACAAGGAGCATATTGCCACACAAAGTAGTTTTGTTCAGTGTCAGGAACTACAGTGGAAATCAGTGACGTAACAAAACTGGAGGGTGCCCCTTTGCAAAGAACATGGAGGAGCCCCCTCTCCAGACTCACTCAGGGCAGGTGCTGTGCTGACGGGGCCCCCTGGAGGGCGGCTGCGGGGCCTTTGTTATGCCGCTGGTGGCAACGTGTGCTTTAAGAGTTCAAAAACGTTTTGGGGGGGTTTTGCCAATGTTTGTTACAATGTTGAGGGCCTGGTAGCTGCCACAACAATAAAGTGTTACAAAAGCCATGTCAAAACAAGACACGCATTGATAAAACTAAAAGACTTATAAAAATATGTCAGATCAGTTGGCTTTGTCAGTGTTTGTTTATTTTCATGCTTCCCATAATAGTGTTGAAAATGGTTACACTGATTTTCCATTAGAAATATTTTTGGGAAATACTAGCATGCATCAACACATTTTACTAAATGACACTTCATTTGCATATAATCAGAGAGCATTCTGGGAGCATTATACTTAGCCTCTTAGCCTAAACTTTTCAAACATGTGTGTACACGTTTTATTTTTTTGTACTGGAACCAACGTCAGTAGTGAAGTGTGACCTTAAAACATTTATTTACAGCACGCACCCTAATAATGAAGGCTTTCAAATAATGAACCATAAATACAAGTTCGAACAGCATTAAAGGGTTTGTGCTGCAGGGGGTTGGGCCTACTTGTCCCAAGGACAAAGTAAACATAAAAACTTGTTGCCCTTGACCCCAAACAAGATGTCCCGGGCGATAGGAATTCCACATCCCTGATATATATATATATACATACATATGGAAAATGTCACTTACCCAGTGTACATCTGTTCGTGGCATGAGTCGCTGCAGATTCACATGCTTTGCACATCCCGCCATCTAGTGTTGGGCTCGGAGTGTTACAAGTTGTTTTTCTTCGAAGAAGTCTTTTCGAGTCACGAGATCGAGGGACTCCTCCCATTTCGGCTCCATTCCGCATGGGCGTCGACTCATAGCTGCAGATACACATGCTTTGCATAGACTAGTAAGCAGTTATCTCCCCAAAAGCGGTGGTTCAGCCTGTAGGAGTTGAAGTTGTTTGAAACAATGTCCGTAGTACTGCTTGGCCTACTGTGGCTTGTTGTGCCTTTAACACATCCACGCAGTAGTGTTCGGTAAACGTATGAGGCGTAGACCATGTGGCTGCCTTGCATATTTCAGTCATTGGAATATTTCCTAGAAAGGCCATGGTAGCACCTTTCTTTCTAGTAGAGTGTGCCTTTGGTGTAATAGGCAGTTCTCTTTTTGCTTTGAGATAACAAGTTTGAATGCATTTAACTATCCATCTAGCAATGCCTTGTTTTGAAATTGGATTTCCTGTATGAGATTTTTGGAAAGCAATAAATAATTGTTTTGTTTTCCGAATTTGTTTTGTTCTGTCAATGTAGTACATTAACGCTCTTTTGATGTCTAATGTATGTAGTGTTCTTTGAGCTACAGAATCTGGTTCTGGGAAGAACACTGGTAGTTCTACTGTTTGATTCAAGTGGAACGGTGATATGACTTTTGGTAAGAATTTAGGATTTGTTCGTAAAACTACTTTATGCTTGTGTATCTGAATAAATGGTTCTTGTATGGTAAATGCCTGTATCTCACTTACTCTTCTTAGAGATGTGATAGCAATTAGAAATGCAACTTTCCATGTTAAGTATTGCATTTCACATGAGTGCATAGGTTCGAAAGGTAGACCCATGAGTCGGGTTAAGACAATGTTGAGGTTCCACGAAGGAACTGGTGGTGTTCTTGGTGGTATAATTCTCTTTAGGCCTTCCATAAACGCTTTTATGACTGGTATCCTAAATAATGAAGTTGAGTGCGTATTTTGCAGATAAGCTGAAATTGCGGTAAGATGTATTTTAATGGATGAAAAAGCTAGCTTTGACTTTTGCAAATGTACTAAGTAGCTAACAATGTCTTTAGCAGATGCGTGCAATGGCTGGATTTGATTATTATGGCAATAATAAACAAATCTTTTCCACTTATTTGCATAGCAATGTCTAGTGGTTGGTTTCCTAGCTTGTTTTATGACCTCCATACATTCCTGTGTAAGGTCTAAGGATCCGAATTCTAAGACTTCAGGAGCCAAATTGCTAGATTCAGCGATGCTGGATTTGGGTGTCTGATCTGTTGTTTGTGTTGAGTTAACAGATCTGGTCTGTTTGGTAGTTTGACATGAGGCACTTCTGAGAGGTCTAGTAGTGTTGTGTACCAAGGTTGTCTTGCCCAAGTTGGTGCTATTAGTATGAGTTTGAGTTTGTTTTGACTTAATTTGTTTACCAGATATGGAAGGAGTGGGAGAGGGGGAAAAGCGTATGTAAATATCCCTGACCAACTCATCCATAACGCATTGCCCTGAGATTGATCTTGTGGGTATCTGGATGCAAAATTTTGGCATTTTGCGTTTTCTTTTGTTGAAAATAGGTCTATTTGTGGTGTTCCCCATCTTTGGAAGTAAGTGTTTAGTATTTGGGGGTGAATCTCCCATTCGTGGATCTGTTGGTGATCCCGAGAGAGATTGTCTGCAAACGAATTCTGAATCCTAGGAATAAACTGCGCTATTAGGCAAATGTGGTTGTGAATCGCCCAATGCCATATTCTCTGTGCCAGGAGACACAACTGTGTCGAGTGTGTTCCTCCTTGTTTGTTCAGATAATACATCGTTGTCATGTTGTCTGTTTTGACAAGAATGTGCTTGTGGCTTATTATGGGTTGAAATGCTTTCAACGCTAGAAATACTGCCAGTAGTTCTAAGTGATTTATGTGAAACTGTCTTTGGTGAGTGTCCCATTGTCCTTGGATGCTGTGTTGATTGAGGTGTGCTCCCCACCCTATCATGGAGGCATCTGTAGTTATTACGTATTGAAGCACTGGGTCTTGGAAAGGCCGCCCTTGGTTTAAATTTATATTGTTCTACCATAGAAGCGAGGTGTACGTTTGGCGGTCTATCAACACTAGATCTAGAAGTTGACCCTGTGCCTGTGACCATTGTGATGCTAGGCACTTTTGTAAGGGCCGCATTTGTAATCTGGCGTTTGGGACAATGGCTATGCATGAGGACATCATGCCTAGTAGTTTCATCACCATCTTGACCTGTATCTTTTGTTTTGGATACATGGCCTGTATTACATTGTGAAATGCTTGTACCCTTTGTGGACTTGGAGTGACAATCCCTTTTGTTGTGTTGATTGTCGCCCCTAAGTATTGCTGTGTCTGACACGGCTGAAGGTGTGACTTTGTGTAGTTGATTGAGAAACCTAGTTTGTGGAGGGTTTCTATGACGTACCTTGTGTGTTATGAACACCGTTCTAGCGTGTTGGTTTTAATTAACCAATCGTCTAGGTACGGGAACACATGTATTTGCTGCCTTCTGATATGTGCAGCTACCACTGCCAGGCATTTTGTGAAAACTCTTGGCGTAGTTGTTATTCCGAATGGCAACACCTTGAATTGGTAATGTACCCCTTGGAATACAAACCTTAAGTACTTTCTGTGTGAAGGATGTATCGGTATATGGAAATATGCATCCTTTAGGTCTAGTGTTGCCATGTAGTCTTGTTGTTTGAGCAGTGGGATTACGTCCTGTAATGTCACCATGTGAAAGTGATCTGATTTGATGTAGGTATTTAATGTTCTGAGATCTAATATAGGTCTTAGAGCCTTGTCTTTTTTGGGTATGAAAAAGTACAGAGAGTAAACCCCTGTTCCTTTCTGTTGAATTGGTACTAATTCTATTGCTCCTTTTTGTAGCAGCGCTTGGACCTCTAGTCCTAGAAGGTCCATGTGTTGTTGACATATTGTGTGTTTTCGGTGGGACGTTTGGAGGGAATTTGAGAAATTCTATGCAATAACCATGCTGGATAATTGCTAGGACCCAAGTGTCTGTTGTTATTTCCTCCCAATGTTTGTAAAATTTGGTTAGTCTCCCCCCCACAGGTGTTATGTGTTGGGGATTTGTGACGTGGAAGTCACTGCTTGTTTTGAGGAGTTTTGGGACTTTGGTACTTCCCTCTACTCTTTTGGAATTGTCCCCCTCTATATTGTCCCCGAAAGCTTCCCAGCTGATACTGGCTCTGATAAGTGGGCCTTGTTTGTGAAGTTGTGGGTTCTGTAGTTTGTCCCCGAAACCCCCCTCTAAACTGTGTTTTGCGAAATGTGCCTCTGCTCTGTGGGGAGTAGAGTGCGCCCATGGCTTTGGCTGTATCAGTGTATTTTTTAAGTTTTTCGATAGCAGTGTCCACCTCCGGACAAAACAACTGCTGTCCGTTAAAAGGCATATTCAGCACAGCTTGTTGTATTCCCAGCTTGAATCCTGACGTACCCAACCATGCGTGTCTCCTTATGTTTACTGCTGTATTTACTGTCCTAGCAGCTGTATCTGCTGCATCCATTGCTGACCGGATCTGATTATTTGAGATACTTTGTCCTTCCTCCACCACTTGTTGTGCCCTTTTTTTGAAACTCTTTGGGTAAGTGTTCAATGAAATGCTGCATTTCGTCCCAATGAGCCCTGTCATATCTTGCCAGCAGTGCTTGTGAATTGGCAATGTGCCATTGATTGGCCGCTTGTGCTGCAACCCTTTAACCTGCAGCAAACTTGCGACTCTCCTTGTCTGGAGGTGGTGCGTCTCCAGAGGTGTGAGAGTTTGCTCTCTTGCGAGCTGCCCCTACTACCACAGAGTCTGGTGTTAATTGCTGCGTAATATATACAGGGTCTGTTGGCGGTGGCTTGTACTTTTTCACCACCCTTGGAGTAATGGCCCTGCCCTTTACGGGCTCCTGAAACACCTGTTTTGAGTGTCTTAGTATTCCAGGTAGCATAGGTAAGCTTTGGTATTGGCTATGAGTGGAGGACAGTGTGTTAAACAAAAAGTCACCCTCAATAGGTTCTGCGTGCAAGGTGACATTATGAAATGCTGCTGCTCTTGACACCACCTGTGTGTAGGCTGTACTGTCCTCAGGTGGCGCGGCCTCGCTCGGTAACAGTCTGGGCTGTTATCTGACACCGGCGCATCATAAAGATCCCATGCGTCAGGATCATCCTGACTCATTCCAGTATGAGTTGGGGATTGCATCAGTAGTGGAGTGGCTACCGGTGATGTGTGGGTTGATGGTGGTGGAGACGGTGGCGGAGTTGTTTGTCTTGCCACCTTTGCCTGTGGCTGCTTGTCCTTTTCCTGAAAGGCAAGTCTTCTTTTCATCCTAATTGGTGGAAGAGTACTTATCTTCCCTGTGTCCTTTTGGATGTGGAGCCTTCTCTGAGTGTAGTCTGGCTCCATTGACTCTAGTTCTTGTCCGAACTTATGTCCTTGCATTTGGGAGGACAGTCCCTGTTCCTCTGTGTAGGAACCTGATTTCGGTTCCGAGGCTGGATGTTTCGGAATGGAAACCTTTTCGGTAGCCTTTTTCGGCCCCGACGACACTTTCTTTACTTTCGACGTCCCGGTCTCTCGGTGCCGACTTGATTCGGTGCCGCCCTCTCGGTGCCGAACTTGCTGTGTGCCGGTATCTCGACCGGAGTTGGATGACTTCGACACATGCGTGCCCTTTTTTGGTGCCGATGATCGGTCACCTATTTTTCGGGTTAAGCCATGGCCTGTTGGCGGTGGCGTCCCCTGGGCTTTTGTGGTCTTCTTGTGAGTTTTGTGTGTCGACGTCTTACTCACGGTTTTAGGCGTCTATTCGAGATCGAGCTCGTCCGAGTCAGACTCCTGGATGGAGAAGGTTTCTTCTTCCTCCTCGAAGTGTCTTTGTCCTGTCGGAGCCGACGCCATTTGCAGTCTTCTTGCTCTTCGGTCTCTTAATGTCTTCCTCGACCGAAACGCTCGACAGGCTTCACAAGTATCTTCTCTGTGTTCTGGAGACAAACACAAATTACAGACCAGATGCTGATCTGTATAAGGATACTTGTTGTGACATTTGGGGCAGAAGCGGAATGGGGTCCGTTCCATCAGCCTTGAAGAGACACGTGGTCGGGCCGACCAGGCCCCGACGGGGATCGAAAAAACCCCGAAGGGCCACCGGAGCTCTTCCAAATATGGGTGTCGATCTGTTGTAACTAACCCGATACCGAACGCAAACAATACAGTCGAATTTTCCGAGATTCTATCTTTCCGAACCGAAACGTGGAGCGAAAAGGAACACGTCCAAACCCGATGGCGGAAAGAAAACAATCTAAGATGGAGTCGACGCCCATGCGCAATGGAGCCGAAATGGGAGGAGTCCCTCAATCTCGTGACTCGAAAAGACTTCTTCGCAGAAAAACAACCTGTAACACTCCGAGCCCAACACTAGATGGCGGGATGTGCAAAGCATGTGTATCTGCAGCTACACATGCCATCGAACATATATACATATATATATATATATATATATATATATATATATATATATATATACATACACATACATACACACACACACACACACATATATATTTTTTTTGTTTCTGTTTAAAGTGTCATTCTGGAACTGTACTTTAGGCCCTGATGAAGCAATTGATACAGTAAAAGTCATGTTGGCTATTCAGTATTTGTTCAATAAACCAGATGATTACATTACACAATTCGCTTGCCACTCCCTTTTAAGGTCGAGCCTGGACATTGCTTGTGCTGTCGCTCAGCGACCTGCTGTATATGCTTTGTGGGGTTCAACTCTGGCCAGTGATTATCATTTGTCTATGACAGTGTACTTTAAAAATCCTTGCTTGCTAATGGGCAAGCTTCCACTTAGTCCCTCCTTTTTTTAGGTCGAGCCTAGACAGCGCACATGCACTGTCTGTAAGACCTGTTGGAGGGAGTATAGGACTTTGCTCCCGCTTGCTGCTTACCCTAGGTTGAAGGCAGTGTCGCTCTTGCTTTGCTGCCTCCAAACTGCTTTGGCAGTCGATACGTCACTTCCTGTACTTGGCTCAGGAGCACCGGCCAAGTACAGTTTAATTATACCTGAAATGTTTTTCTGTTGCTTGGACAGACTATTTTTCTTTGTTTCCTGCCTCTAGTGTTTGTCAGTAAGCACTCATGTTTGTTTTCCACGTTTGCCATTCACTTGATCCTTACTTTACATAATCAGTAATTACAAGTAGTTGTATCGTGCGTGTGCTTTGTACATTTTATTTGTGGCTTTACATAGCATGAAATCGACCCAGGAATTAACCCTCAACAGCGGCTCTCCCTGCACAGCGGGAGAGCAGATACTACAATATTCATCACACTTGGGGAAACTCACCCCATAATGATGTGTAGGCATTCCTTTTTCAACACATCTTTGCCCATAAAGCAGGCTGTGGTAGTCCCAGGGCAATGAGATCACCACCAAAACATTCAGAACAATATTGTCTTTCTGTCCAGGCCATCTTGTGGGTCACACTAGGTTAGAGGGGGGCCAAAAATCATAATTTCTACCATTCAATGCATATTCAAACTCTCTTATAGATGAACCTTTTGTTTCACAACTGAGAGGAGTTTGTGTTATAAGGGCCTCGTTTGTAATAATGTTCTGACAGCCTTGCTTGGCCTGCAAATGTGTAATCCACTATGTTCTCGAAGGGCTGAGGGATGATAATTTCCCCACGGCACTACTCACTCAGTAGGCTCCACAGCGGCATCTAGCCACGACCAGTGGTATTGCATCTTCTGCCAATGCGCGCGCACAGTTTATTTCTGCTAAAGGTTTAATGCATGGACAGACCCAACCCCATAATGCTTTGGAGGCATTCCTTTTATAACACATTTTTGCCCATAACTCAGCCTGTGGAGACCCTAGGGCAAGGGGACCACCATCAAAACATTCAGAACAATGTGTTCTTTCTGTTCAAGACACCATGTGGGTCAGAGTAGGCTAGGGGGGGTGCAAAAATCATAATCTCTTCCACCATTCAATGCATATTTAAGCTCTACTATAGCCAGATATTATGTTTTTAGAGCGGAGAGGAGTTTGTGTTCTAAGGGCCTTGTTTGCAATAATATTCGGACAGCCTTGCTCAGCCTGCAAGTGTGTAATGCACTATGCTCTTCAAGAGCTGAAGGATGATCATTTCCCCAAGGCACTACTAACTCAGCTGGTTCCAAAGCGACATCTAGCCACGGCCAGTGGTATTGCACCTTCTGCTAACGCACAAACAGCTTATTGCTGATGAAGGTTTAATGTATGCACAAACACACTTTATTTCTGATAAAGGTTTAATGTACAGCATGGCTAAATATTTCAGCCATTTGGCAGAGGATCTAGTACTTCTCCAGCTGTTTCTAGGTCCGGAGACACTGCGACACTGTACTCCGAGTGCTTTGGAGTCCAGAGGGACATCTAGCCACAACCAGTGGTACTGCACCTTCTGCTATTGACTCTACAGGGACATCTAGTAACAACCTGAAGCACTGCACCCTTGTGACGCTGACTCAGCAGTTACATATTTAACAAGGCCTGCTATGCCTGAAAATGTGCAAAACACTATGCCCTCAAAGGGGCTGATTAAATGCTTACACTGCAATGTTCTTTGTCATTCTTTTTTCGTGTGATTATGCCTTCTAGGAGCTGACTATATGGTTACATGAACATATTTCCTCAGAATGTTATTTTTAATTTGGTGCACTGTAGGCGCTGTTCGGACCATTACAGTCTAAGGTCAAGTGTATGAAAGAATGCACAAACAGTTTATTTCTGATAAAGGCTTAATGTGCGGCATGGCTAAATATTTCAGCCATTTCACAGTGGACCTAGTACTTCTCCAGCCACTTCTGGGTTTGGGGGACATTCTGAGATTCTAATGTCAGAGGAAGTTCTGGCAGCATTCTGTGACACTGTACTCTGAGTGCTTTTGTCTCCACAGGGACTTCTAGCCACGGCCAGTGGTACCGCCACTTCTGCTGTTGACTCTACAGAGACATCTAGTCATAACCTGTGGTACTGCACCTTCTGCTGTTGAATCTACAGGGACATCTAGCCACAACCAGTGGTACTGCACCCTTGTGCCAATGACTCCACAGTTAAGTGATATTTAAAAGGCCTGTTAGGCCTGAAAATGTGTAATACACTATACCTTCAAGAAGGCAGATTTTATGGTTACACTGCAATTTTCTTTATCACTCTTTTTTTATGTGATTATGCCCTCTAGGGGCTGAATATATCGTTACTTGACCATGTTTCTTCCAAGTTACATTTTTACTGTGGTGCTCTGTAGGGGCTGTTCAGACCATTACAGTCTAGTGCCAAGTGTATGTAGGAATGCACAAACATAGTTTATTTATGCTAGAGGTTTAATGTGCTGCGTGGTAAATATTTATAAGGTCCCCAGTGCAAGGTTGTCATTATCATTTACAAAGCCAACAGCTCTAACTCTTGCTAATGCAAGACATTTTGCATTGCAAATGCTTTATTTTTGTGTGTCCTGCCATGGAGATCCAACCAAGTACTATATAAATACAATGCTCACTGTTTTCAGATGTGTTCAAATATTACTTTTTTCTTTCATTTGAAGCACTGAGAGAAGTGCTAGTCTTTTTCAAGCTCTGCTGTAAACAGGGCTCTAAATCTTGTTACCTTGTCACATTTGCTGTGCATTCAAAGACCGAGATCGTGTTGCTTGTAATTCCCTCCCTCCTCCATGCCTCCTCTCTTGCTCCTCAGCTATTTCAATCTCATCCTTCTGATTTTTTAGCGGTTTTACATATCGCAAACTCGACCTGAAGGTATTGGATCACTTTACATGAGCACCAGTTACATTACACAAGGACACATTCATTTTTGGTAGGCAAGCAGAGGTTAAGTGATTTGACTATGATCACAGTATGTTGACCTGAGACTCAAACCTGGTTCCGCAGTTCCAAAGTCAGGAGCTCTGACCATTACACCACATCTTCTCCCCTTAAAGCATTTAAAGCCAAGCTGTCCTGACATGGAGCTTGCAACCCTCCTCTCTCTGGACCACTTTTTAATCTAGATGCCCAGGCCTATTTTCTTTCCCAGTCTGTCCCTGGTGATGACAGTACTGTACTTCTATCAATAGACCTGAACATGATCTGCATGTGTTTCACTTCACAAAAATCATAAAACAAGCAAAATAAATATCATTTGGAGCCTTATGAATTACTACATCCAATAAGTACTCCAAGATGGTTTCCTTTGAACAAAACCTAATACCTTTGTTCACATCAGTATTTTTAGTAACTGAAACTTCGATTGAGCGCATTAACCCACATTTTCGAGTCCCCAAACTTACCTGTGCCAAGATACATTTTAAAAAAAAAATCTTTATCTTTAATTAGCCAATCGCTATCAGCTCCCGGCGCCAGTCATGAGAGATGGGAAGATGATGTTGTAGGAGGTTGTATACAAATGAATACAAGGACACCCAGTTGTGGCCTTTGAAATGTGGTATGAAGTGAGGTGCCTGTCATGCAAGCAAGGGACTTTTGGCAATGCCAGAATTAGCTAATTTTGGGAAGATTTACATCTGGGACGCCACAGACTCCAAATATTTAGATACACTTGTACTAAGAAAGGAACCTACAGCAATTGAGAGTAACATCCTGAGGAATAAAGAGTTCAGCTGAAGAGACTGCCCTGTAAGCTACTTTTTAGAAAAATATAATTGCAATAATGGTAAAGGGACCTGTGTGACAAACAGAGCTTTTGATTATGTATAAAACCGCTGTGCCTGCTAGTAATTATGGATGGTGCTGCAAAGCCTGCCCTAAAGTGCTAAACTGCCACATCAGTGTTCAGACAGCAGAGATTTAGGAGATGAAATGGTGCAATTTTCATATTGTTGGGGACCCAAGAAGCAAGGGCTGGTCTTCCATGGCCACGTGGGATGCATGCATGGCCATTCTTTGAGTCTGTGGATCATCTGCATCCTGATGTCAGTGCTGCTGCAGTCTTGATATGCAGAAAAGGCTTCGGACTCCTGTGAATGTGGTTTCATGCAGGACGTACTAAAATGAATCTTAGGTGTGCGACTGTCCTACTTGTGAACGGGTGTCATCAGGAGCTGCATAGAGACGTAACAGACTGTATAAGATACCCCAGATGGCTGCTGATAACAGATGTTTTCCGGGAGAAGTTGGCATACTAGTAGCAAGCACAAGGCAAAAAAGCTGGAAGCACAGACGTTCAGAGGAGTATGAAAGGCGGGACCAGGAGGAGCCAGGCGCAAACCAGGGGACGCCAAGCAAGGAGCTGATAGGCAATGTGCAGGCAAGGAGAGCACTAGAATCAGAGAGCAGAGTTTGGGAAAGTCACTGTTTTTGCCAAGTTTACCCCCACTTTTTCCCTGTTATAAGTGTGCTTAGACTGTTTTCACTGGGATCCTGCTAATCAGGAACCCAGTGATTGTGCTCTCTTCTCCAAATTTGGTCGCTTTTGTACCCTTTACACCCTGCAATTGGCATACTAGTATACCCATGTAAGTCCCTAGTATATTGTACTTGGGTACTGATGAAGCAGAAAAAGAAAGGCTAACAAACATCTATATATCATGCAACAAAATCGTATAAGACAATGTGATTTTAGCAAAGAAAAATAATGTATGTAGAAAAATGTGCCCACAAAGTAGGTCGCCATTAATATAAACAAGCTTAATTAATCATGAAAACCGACAAAATGTACTAACATGTCATAATTGCAGCTATATTCTATGATTTTCTCGTTAAAACTGTTATATGCTTAGCTTAAATTTAGCAAAGGCTTTGGCCTAGTTGCCTGGTCTCAATTTTAACTGTGTAGTTTTCACTTGTATTAACAAAGACGTGTTTTGAATCTTTAAAAGCTGTATTTTTCCAGTAGAATGACTAATACACTTATCTCAAAGTTGCGTGCTAGGCAACTTTCCTCCCTTTTGAAGCTCAAGGTCAGTTTCTGCAGGTGCAGACAATGAAGACACTGATGCAGAATTAATTGGCAACTTTGTTGCTACTTATGTTCCAAAACTCCAAGGACACCTTACGCTTAGATGAGTACTAAGAGAAAAGACACTATTCATTGGTCAAAGAGAAATCACCCCATGGACCCTCCAATGGAAGAACCTGAAGAATTTGGAACTTTTCTTACTTAATCCCATCGGACGAAGAGAAGACAGCCATTTTCTTTGATGCCATTTTGA
Source organism: Pleurodeles waltl (assembly GCF_031143425.1). Classification (NCBI taxonomy): domain Eukaryota; kingdom Metazoa; phylum Chordata; class Amphibia; order Caudata; family Salamandridae; genus Pleurodeles; species Pleurodeles waltl. The sequence continues at coordinate 791,855,936 of NC_090448.1, forward strand.
AGCCAGATTTGAGAAGCCATTTTTATGACACTCTGATGCTTTTTCTCTATCCCAGAGAGAGACTTTAAAGAATTCTCACCCTAGAGACTTTAACTTTACTTTGCCTTGCCCATACAATAACTTTTGCCCCCCCATTTTCCTTGCTGCTGCAAGGGAAAACTTGACTTAAACTTTGCCCCTCTGAAGTCTGCCCCATGCTGATCGAACCGGTACATGAAGGACGAAGACTTACCTTGAATGCTGATTGTATTTGGTAATTATGAAAGGATAAATGTACTATTCATTGTGTTTTCCTTCGTAGATACCAACTGATTATTTTGATAGAGCCTAAGCTAGAAGTTTTCTAATTTTAGGTTGATTCAATTAATTTTGCATGAAGCCCCACATGCCAATGATAATTAGAAGTTAGTTGAGGTATTCATTTGATGCACCGTGCTGAATTGAAATCTTGTTATGCTGACCGATGTATGCAGTTAGTAAATTTCAGTTACTTTTATTAGTGATTTGCACAGTTATTTCAGAGTGTATAATTAATCTAGTTTTACGTAGGTTGCGTTTCTTTCGTCGCTATGGACAGCCAGTAATGTTCGTATATGTGTATCATTTGATTTTGAGACTTACTTACATTGTGCTAGCTTTGTTCATATAGGGAACTCATTAACTTTTAATAAACAGGTGTGGTTATTCATGTCTGAAAGGTCATGGTGTGTCTAATTACTGATTTCTGTTTAAATAATTTGTTGATCGATTACTAATTGAGTATTGGTTGTTGATTATAAATGAATATTGATCACTGATTTGAGGGATCCGACGATTTCTTTGGATGAGAACTCAACCCGGTCAAAAAGGTTCACCGACCTCCGGCGTGTCCAAGTATAAGTAATTTACAAGGACTGGACATGCTATCAGTACTCAGAGCACTGGTACACCCATGCGCTGCAGCATGTATTATGCCACCCATGAGAGCCCATGCAAACTGTATGTGCAGGCCTGCCATTTGCAGCCTGAGTGAAAAGGTGCATGCACCCTTTCACTGGTGGTCACTGCACCAGGTCACTGTAAGTCACCCCTATGGTAGATACTTTCAGCCCAAAGGGCAGGGTGCATGTTCCTGTGTGTGAAGTCACCCCTGCATGAGCAGAGGTGCCCCTACCACCTCCAGTTCCAACGCACTGCACTTTGTGAGTGCGGGGAAGCCATTTAGCCAGTTTACAGCTACATAATGGTAACTCCGAACCTAGGCATGCTTGGTCAAAATTATCGCCAATCGTCTCATCACCATATATGTCAGGGTGGGTTTTTCATGACCAAATGGGATGCATGTCTGGCCATTTTCCTACATACAACTTATACCTGTTCTTTGCATCTGTGGAATCATGTCAGAATCATACCCCAATACCAATGCCAGTATTGGTTGCATGTTTCCATGCACTCTGGGGGCTCCTGAGAGGACCCCACATATTTCTCCTACCAGTCTTCCAGGGTTTGTGGACAGCCTACGCTCCTGCAGCACCTCAGACAAGTTTCTACCCTCCTGCTGCTTGACCAGCTCAATGAGGGAAAGGCAGAACAAAGAGTATCCTGTGGGAGAGGGGATGCAACACTCCCTCCCTGGGAAATAGGTGTTACAAGGCTGGGGAGGGTTAGCCTCACCCACACCACCCTCTTGCTTTGAAGGGCACATTTGGTTACCACCTCACATAATCCGGTTTGCACCAGTCCAGGGACCCCCCCAGCCCTTGCTCTGAAGTGATACTACACAAAGGAAAGAGGAGTGAACACTCATTGGTCCTTCACCACCTTGGGATGGTCCCCAGAGATCCTCCAGGTGGCCACTTGATTCTGCCATCTTGGAAACAAGATGTGAAGAGGCCCCTGGAAGCATCTGGTTGGTCAGGACAGGTAACTCACATCAGTGACCCCCATCTGATAGGTGGCCACCATGCAGAATGACCAAGCCCCCTCTTAGCGCTATTTAGGGACTCCCCTGCGGGTGGGTCCTCCGATTAGGTGTGCAAGACTCCACCAGGTCTCCTCTGCACCCACCTCTTCTGCTCCTGGCCACCGGAACAGCAGCTGGATTTTACTGGAACCAAACAAGCCTCCAATTCCCAAGTCAACCTCGCCTTGCAACATTGTTTCTCCAGCTCCTTCCAACAACTGAAACATTTCCACGGTTGTGCAAACTCTGGGGTCGGTAAGACTTCAGCTGCACCAAAGAAGCAAGAAGGAATCTCCCTTGGAGAGAAGGAGTCACTCCCCTGCACCTGCAGTCACCTAAGGCAATGACGTTCAGTTGCTGGGATCTGCTTTCCACTGGAACTGCATAGATCCTCCAACACAGGCGGTGGTTCTGAGGGGTCCTCTCTGCCTTCTGTCCAACTTGGGAGGTGGTGAGCCCTTGCCTCTCCTTGCTGACAGAATCCCTGTGCACTGCAACTCTTGCAGCAGCCAAGGCTTGTTGATTCCTGCTCCGAGGGATCTTCAGGCCCCCAGCACTTCATCCTTGCAAGGAAAGTCTCCTCTTTGCTGCTCCAGCGAGGTGGGTCTCCTCGCCAGGTGTGCCGACTTGGGCTCACTACAACTTACTGTGCCTGCTGCCAGTGGGGTGCCTGTGGAGGTTACAACTGCTTCTGCTGGCTCTTCTGAATGGTGAGGGTCAGCCCAGATTCCCCTCCAAGGGTCGAGTCCCCTGGACCTTGCTGGCCCCCTTCAGTCCTGCAAATCCTCTTCTGTCCAGATTTGCACTTGCCAAGGCTTGTTGGTGGTCCTCCTGACCACTTACCCGCCTGCGACGCAGGGACCAGCACGGGACAGCTTCTGCCCGACTTCAGCGTCTACTCTGCAGCTCCTGGGCTCTACAACTGACCTTTATCTTCCCCTGTCGACCTGGATCTTCACCCACAGAAGGGGGGGCAGTGGCTCCTGCCCCACCTGGACACTTACATGGACTCGACTCCATCCCCTTCTTTTGCAGGTCCTCTTCCTCCAGAATCCACCGCTGGGTCCACTGGGCTGGTCCTTGTCTTGCAAACTTCCTTTTCAAAGTCCCCTTGTTAGTCTATAGGAAGACCAGATAATTTACTTCTGCTCTCCTGGTCACAGGGGGGGGTCATCCAGGTACTCATCTTCAGGGGTATCAAGCTCTCCCCCTCCCTACTAACTACTCCACATCCTTGGGTGATGGACCTAACTTCACATTCCACTATTTTAGTGTATGGTTTGCACCCCCCCTCCCAATAAGGGCCTAGATATTTTCTGCTATTTCTTACCAATGCTTGTTGTTTTTCCTATGCTAATTCCTACTACCTACCGTGTATATATAGTGTATATTTACCTCCAGTTGGGGGGATGCCTATATGAAATCTAGATCAGTGTAACTGTAATAAAGTACTCCATTTCACTCATGGCTACCTGGCTGCCCATGCCAATGGAGTATCCCCCTACCCCACCTCCACTCCCCAGTACCTTAAGGGGCTGATTTTTTTTCAGCCCCCAACTTCAAATTATGTGTATACCGCCTAGACAAGGTTTACTCAATTCTGATTCTACGGCCTGCAAAAACTGTCTCATCGGGCATCAGAGGTAGAGGCTACAACACCTCGTCCCTTGAGGACTGCATAGTTATACTGGGTCCGAAGACTTGGAGTGGTAATTTACCCATTGAAAAGTTTCACCAACATTTGCAAATGGATCGCATGAAGGCCAGATCTACTGATGCTCTATTCTCTCTCCCAGATCGCTACACATACCACTAGGAGGACAATACTTGGATCCCCCTATCTTCAAAACCAATGGCTAAGCATTAGCTAATCATACTGGAGTGACCTCCCTACGGAAGAGACTCTTTAAGAGCCTGAGTACCATCTTGTGTTACAGAATGAGCAGCGTGCTTGAATCATGCACTCACTCTAGTGATAGACAGCACACCAGAGACCTACTATATTGTTATCTATGATCTAACTGATTTTTTATCGGAAGAGAAGTGAAAATGTTGTTTTGGGCAAATGGGGAGTGTTTCACTAAACAGTAGATATAAGCACCTTCTATTCAAATTTCTTCACTGTTTCTATTACACACCTGCAAGGCTACAGGCTATCTGCTTGACAGTCATTTGATAGAGCAGATTTTATACACCTGGCCTTGATGTGCCAGAGTGGGTGCCTTTGGGGCGGAAATATTGGCTGAAAAAGGAAGATAACATTAAGACAACATATGCAATCCTAAACACTCAGCCCCATACATTCACATGACCACTGCTCTTGATAAGGGTGACTTGACATGGAAGATTATGTGCTACAAGCTTGCTGGTGTACTGCCCTCTTATATTCATGTGCTATCTTCCTTATAAAGGATTGCTTTTTTACTGCTATAGAATGCAGTTGTTTTATATACCTTGAGACTACCTCAAACAGCTTCTTCTAAAGACCACTTCATTTTGTGTAACTGGGTTAATTAAATAAGTGAATTTTAATATTAATCGTTTCATCAAGCATGTTCTCATGAGGTATTGCATCTCGACTCTTCCGATCTAATGTGCCTTCGGCTCAAATTCCCTACTGTTCTGAATTTTGTTAGAATTAATGTCTATGCTAGGTCTGTGACTGCTGGTAGTGCCTCATCAGTTTTATCAAAACTGGATGATACAATTTATATGTTTTAACACAATGCCAAAATAATTGTGGCAGGAGATTTTAACGTCTTCTTTGAGCCTTCCCTGAACATTCCCTTAGTAACAGAGCAGGACGCCGAGCAGTGGTGTATTCCCACTCTGCTCACCGCAAAATCACTTCTTGAATGCCGCCCTACAGGTCACTTCTATAGCAGTTGGCCGGAGCCTGAAAAGCATGCAATGGTCAAACTTATTCTGATCCAGCTAGAGCAGCAACATTCAATAGAGGTTGTCAATCTAGTGTAATTGATTATGTTCTTCTTGATGTTTCTCTCTGGCCCCAACTTCATGATATGAAGGTTGCACAGGAAACCGAAAACAATCATAGCCCTTTGGCTACCATTTTAATTGGGAATGACTTTAAGAGATCATTAACTACACGACTTAGAGTTTCTTAAACCCATAGCAGCAAACAGAGTCTTATGGCTTGGTGTATTAGCAAATCAGAAATTACATTCTGAGATTTACAAATGGCTTGTCTATTGCCTTTCCCATTATGAGAATATTTCTCAAGTTGACATTCCAATGTTCGAGATATGAGCCGTTTTAGTTTGTTGCAGGTTGTTATTTTTTATAGAGTGCACCATTATAAGCATAGAACACCCCCAAAGGGCCACAAATGGTTCATGCCAGAATTCGAAGTAGCGAAACAAGCATTACAAATGTACAGTAAAACAGTTGACATAAGAAAGTCAACTGAAAGTGCCACAGCCGCCATGAGCGTGAACGCAAAGGAGAGACACAAGGAAAAAGAAGTTCACTCAAAGTCAGAACGTATCGCTAACGTGCAATTATCCATGTAACAGGGTCAATGGCCAAGGCGGTAACAAAACGGCCCCAAGAAGGGACAAACGTAAAGCATTTACCAATGTCAAAGGATTTCTGAAAGGCAAGCCCACGAATGAGTGAAAGCGATGGGCGTGAGGTGGCCGTGATTAAAAGCCCACATAAATACCAACACGTAGGAAAAGCAGTGCTTGCGCGCTGCTAGGCTCAACCTAAAAAAGGCTGTCAGAGGCAAGATCTAGATATAAGTCGGTGCTAAACGATGCCAAGTGCAATTGAAAGGATAGCAATTGTCAAAGCATGCTGCAGGCTCTCATAACAAAGGATCATTGTTTCTTCTGGCACATAGCTACTAACGGGAATTTGGAGAGTGCATATCCAAGACGTCATCACATTAAGCCAGAAAAATGGGAAGTACATTTCCTTCAATTGTATGCACAAGATTGCTGTTATACACCCGTGTGGGTAGTGAGAGTTCTGGAGAGGGTGCATCGAATACGGATAATGGCCCGAGCTTAAATGATACTCTTTCAGCCATTGATAGATTAAAATCATCGTAGGCTCCTGGACCCGATCGTACCCCAGGAGATTTATGCAAGTCCGAACCACAACTTTTGGCTACATATACAAACTTGTGATTGGAGCTGGGGTGGTTTGAGATTCCGGACACCTGGTGGGAGGGTAAAAATAGTCCTGGTCTACAAGAAGGGTGATGCTAGTTATCCTGCTAATTAGGTCTATCAGCTTAATAGATAATTTACAAACAAATTTTGCTAGGAAAGTACTTGATAAACTGCAATCTTGGATTGACAGCAAGCCGATCCGGTCTCCCCGCCAGGCAAGATTTTTCACCAAAACTAGTAGTACTGATCAAGTTCTTAAATTCTCTATTCTATACTGGAAATTAGTTTTGCTAAAGAGTTAAAATTATATGTGGAGTTTTTAGATCTTCGCGCTGCATTCAATCTTGTACCCCAGGATAAACTTTGGGGAGTCTTAGCAAATATGGGCATCCCTAGGGGTTTAATTGATCTTCTTAGAAGACTTCACGAAAGGAATTACCAGCAGGTTAGGTGGGAGGACAATGGTTAATCAACTAAACATCCTAATTTTATGTAGGGTTCGCCAGGGTTGCGTAATCGTACCCCCCCAGTTCAAAGTGCATGTCAATGATGTAGTAGAGGAATTGTTGAAGTGCGCAAGTGACTCTCCAACTTTAGGTGTCATGCAAATCTCCATACTATTATTTGCAGATGATTTGCAGTTAATTTCAAAAACTCCCATGGACTTCAAAACTTGATTAATAGATTTTTGGTGTTTTGTCAGGAGAGGGGCCTGGAGATAAATGTGACTAAAACAAAGTTCATGGTTGTTAGAAATGGGGTCTGCAGTTGGCAGTGATTTGTAACCGGTCATTGGTAGGACCCTTACTCTAGTCAGGGTAAGGGAGTCACACAGCTAAGTTAACTCCTGCTTACCCCCTCGACAGCTTGGCACAAGCAGTAAGGCTTATCTCAGAGGCAATGTGTAATGTAATTGTGTGTGTGTATGTATGTACACATACACGTTTAGAACAATAGCCAATATTTTTCTGAGTGAAACAAGACCAAAAAGACAAACATCCAACATACACAAGTAAAGAAATCACTTTTTAAAAGTGGAAAGGAGTCTTAGTTCATAGGAATCAATGATTGCATCTTTTTAGCACAGAGTACCAGGGATGCACCCAAAAAAAAGACGAGATGGGCCGCAGGGGAGGTGAGGCGTAGCAAAGCAATGCGTCAGTTCCTTACTGAGCAGGGGATGTGATGTGCTTATTCTTTCCTCACAGGTGAGGAAATGCGTAGATTCTTTACTGGCAGAGGCGATGATGCATTGATTCTTTCCTCGCAGTAAAGGTCATGCGCAGATTTCTGTACTCGCAGCCTTGGTTCCTTAATGGGGTGCTGAGGTCGATGAAAAATTGACACCCCAGAGATGATGCATGGAAAATCCAGATGTACTGTGTTGATGGAGCCGTGGTCAAACAGCTACTGCGTCGATTCCTCAGCCGCAGGACAGGTGACCCAAGGACTGGAGTTGGCACTGCTTCGCAAGTCAGGACTCTCATCGCAAAGAGCCTAGGCACTGGCAAATGAAGCCTTTGATGTCCCTGAGGCTTTTATCAGGAGGCAATCTCAGTTAAACCCTTGGAGAACCTTGGGAAGCAGGATGTAGAAAACAATGCCCAGTCCTTTCACTCCCAGGACAGAAGCAGCTGGCCAGCACAACAAAGCAACAGGCAAAGTGTCAGTCCTTCCTACAGTATCCAGCTCTTCTTCCTGGCAGAATGTCCTCAGTCCACAAGTGGTCTACCTTTGTGGGGTCAGAGGTCCAGGACTTACACCCATTTCTGCCTCTGAGGTAGGCAAACTTCAAAGGAAAGTCCTTGTAGTGCACAAGACCCTGCCTTTCCTGCCCCAGGCACACACAGGAGGTTGGAGACTGCTTTGTACGAGGATAGGCACATCCTTATTCAAGTCTAAGTGCCTGCTCCTCCCACCACTCTAGCCCAGGAAGACCAATGAGGATTTATAGGGCACATCTTTAGCTACCTTTGTGTGACTGTCTAGAGTGTGGGTACTCACAAACATTTTCCCCCAGGCTGCACTTTGTGGTCCATGATATGACCAAGGGCCGCATTGATGCCAGCAGGGGGGCGGGGGGAGGGTTGGGGGTGCGGAGGGGTAGTGGGAAAGTGGTTGTAGGGGAAGTGAAGCGTATACATCTAGTGTCTGAATTGCACAATGTGAAACCAGAAACTTGGGTATAAATCCTGGCTTCTCCACTTAAAACATTAGGGTAGGATCACACAATTTAGGTTATTTCACTTTACCTCCTTTTTTCCTTTTTCTTCATCATCACATTTAAGAACCTTTTAATACTTCTTCAGGATGTATGCTGTATAAAACCCTGTGTGTCTGATTTGAGAAACTATAATGTTGTTTATGTATAACAAAGAGTTCACATAAATGACTTGCCCCTTATTTCACAGTTCACATTGTTGTCACGATGTGGGGGGTGGAGAAGGATGAACGTTTCTAAATTTATGTTTGAAAACTATTGCTCTAAAAATCACTTTTCAAAGAAGTGATATAATCGTGTGTACTAAGGGGAAACAGTTCTGCATGTTAATGAAATGTTCTTTTAGAATTTCAAACAGATCATATTTTTATACTTTTGCTGCAAGATGTATTTTCTTTAATAATGAAGTTGTTTCTAAAGTTAAGAGTTCCAGGAAACCCTAGTTACTCCCTTTCTTTAACTTAATTTAGCCTGTAAATGAATACTTGCACGTTTACTTAACAATTTTTAGTGCTAGTGCAGAGTCGAACAGCTGTTGACCTGGGGCCACATGTAAATGTTAGGAGGGCCGCATACGGCCCCCAGGCCGTACTTTGAGTATCCCTGATCTAGAGTGAATTCACAAACAGCTCAACTGTTATTCTGACCCAGGCGTGTATGCCACAGACATGTATAAGCACAGAATGGTTAAGCACAAAAAGGACCACTTTCTAAAAGTGGCATTTTCAAACTCAAAGTTCAGAAACCAACTTCACCAAAAGATGTACTTTTAAACTGTGAGTTCAGAGGCCACAAACTCCATACCTCTATCTGCTCCCAATAGGAAATTAAACTTAAAAGATATTTCAATGCAATCCCGTTACTCTATGGGAGAGGTAGGCCTCGCAACAGTGAAACCCAAATTTAGCAGTATTTCACTATCGCGACATGTAAAATAAACCAGTATATGTCCTACCTTTTAAATACACTGCACCCTGCCCACAGGCTGCCTTGGGCTTACCTTAGGGATGACTTACATGAAGTAAAAGAGAAGATTTGGGGATGGTAAGTGGGTGCACTGCCAGGTTGAACTGGCAGTTTAATACTGCATACACAGAAACTGCAGTGGCAGGTCTGAAACTTGCTTACAAGGCTACTCTTGTTGGTGGCACAATCAGTGCTGCAGGCCCACTAGTATCATTTGATTTACGGCCCTTGGCACACATGGTGCACTACACTAGGGACTTAGTTGTAAATCCAAATATGCCAATCATGGTTAAACCAATCACAAATACAGTTTAGACAGAGAGCACTTGTACTTTAGCACTGGTCAACAGTGTTAAAGTGCCCAGAGTCCTAAAGACAGCAAATACAAAATTCAGCACAGGATCAAAAACAAGAGGTCAGAAAAAAAAAAAAAAAAACAGGGTAACCCCTGCAGGAAGCCATTTCCAACAATGTTCTTCAGCAAGAATGCCAAGAAAAGTAGGTCTATCAGGGCTGGAATAGACATGCTTGACAAGCTGTATAGCTTTGAATATTTTGGCGTGACCTTGTCACATAAGTTCTGATGGGAGCCCCAAATGACCAAAGACTCCCTATTAACCCCCATAGATTCAAACCTATCTTACGTTTTCACATTAGAACTTATTTCACTTGCCCAAGAAGCTTATCGCACCAAGGCTCAGAGTACTGCCCTCTATTGAGCAGAAATATGGGGATATGCCAATACCAACAAGCTGACCATAGTTGAGAATAATTTCATAAATACTCCTCTTATCCCACTATACTATGACCTGGGTATTAAACGTGTATCTGAATTGGCTAAATTGAAGCCTTACTTTTTTTGGATACCTATTCGGACGTGTCCTGAACTCTCTGAATACACAGACTCTCTAAGAGTTCTTTTGAAATTGGGCTCAGCCCTAAAAGTACCCTGAACAAGATTTATTTTTAGTCTGTATGAAAAACCTGGCCTGATTAAGTTATGGATAGCAGCTGAACAAATCTGCAGCGCAGACAGGAAGATTTTATGTACACATGTGTATGAACAACAAGTTAGAGGAGGCAACCTGGGCCATCTGACTTTGATTTTGGATTTCAAGCCAATACCGGTGTTCAAACCTTTCTTAGATACTATTACTAAACCTTGGGCAAAAAGTTTCTATTTGAGATTTAGATTAGGGAGCCTCCCGCTTACAACATTTAGCAGAAACTGGAGAAAAGACCAGCCTACGGATTGTTGCCCGTTTGTGGTATGTTCCCAGAGACAGTGGAGCATATTTTGTTTGTTTGTGTGGGGTACCATGGCACGCGCCATAAATGGTTGCGTCCAGTCTGCCTAACACTAGGGGATACTCATTATCTAGAGGTCCAATGAATTTTGAGGACAGGCACTTCGGGCCCAATTGTATTTTCAGTGTCCTGCTATCTGCTGAATGTTTGGTGCAAGCGTGAGAAGTTTTTGAAATTGACCGCATTCCCACTGTAGTGTTATAGCACTGGTTGGTTTGTCAGCTGCTTTCTATACACATTTGTTTCATGATTTTGGTTCTCCAATGAAAAGCACTTATATTATAGAAAAAATCCAAATTAAATTCCTTCGGGCTGGGGTTTCGATTTATAATGATTATCTTTCCAGGTTGAGTACCTGCAAGACTGCACTTTGCACAAAGTCCTGCTTATGATAAAATAAGCTATACATTAGAATCAAGCCATGAATGTAATAAATATATTGTGAGAATTGATTTTGTATTTAGTAGGGTATTTAACTGGGGGAACTTCCTGCCAGCAGGGAAACATACTTCTATTATTGGCATATGCTCTTAGAGCTATATATTTGTACTTTTCTCCTTTTAACCAGACACTATATTGTGCTTTTAACTATTGCTAATTTTAGGGGGATAATATATCAATAGAGTTTTTAACAAATTAAGTGACATGTTTTTACTTACTGCGCATTCCAGGAGAACCACATTAATTCTATTTTTTAATGATTCAAGTGCCTTTCTTTTTGTATTGTATTATGGAAATTTGGATGTTTGATGGTTTTTACGTTGTATCATATACAGCTTTATGGCGGTTTTCTTTGTTGACTTTGATGGTTAAGAACCGAATAAAGTATTGTAACGTAACATAATAATCGTCTCCATCCAGCTGTAGTTATCATAGGATGCATTCTTTAAAAAAAAAAAAAAAAAAAAAAAAAAGCTTAAATGTGTGCTCAGTAAGGCCAGCACAAAATCCAAAAGGGAAGAGGAGTGGGGGAAATGTGCCACACAGGGGCACAGGTGTGTAGAACAGTCAAAGAGGAAAAAGAGAAGAATGGGAGCTTGATAAAAATAGAAAAACAATCCCAGACAGTTAACATTCTATTAAACAGAAATAAAGAGCATTTGCCATAATCTACTACATTGTGTAGACACAGGACTCTTCAGTTACCCGTTCAGCTATGCCAGAATTCACAGTTTGCCCACGGCGGTCCTCATTGCCTTTGCCATGCCACGTCACCTCAGCAGTCTCTTGCCCATCTTTACCAAAGACCACCCAGGCATGATCCTCCGACAATGCCAAGTGAACATCTGGGAGCCCCAGGGCTTGGCAGGCCCCCACAACTGCAAAGGCCACTCCAGAACTGTCCAGTTTGGTGCCTAAATGGAAAGAAAACAACATGAAAAACACAAACCAACAGTATAAATATTGAAAGTTTTAATTTTTGACAATGAAAACTTATTTTTAGTACTGAGCTTAATGTACAGGACTGGCTAGTGAAGAGCTGAAGCCTATATGTCTAAGTTCTAATGCTCTTACCAACAATTTAAGTTCAAGCCCCGATTCCTATTCTGAAGTACCTCATGATTTGTTTACAATCTTTTCTCTCCTGGAGTAGGACTGCCACCACATTATCAGCATTTAAAATTTACCTCATGACGACAGCTGGTACTCACTGTGCCAAACTGCAAGAATTTTCCATTTGAAGATAGAAAGTAGGAAAAGCAGAGGGATGGGAAGTGAGATCGAAGGCAGATTCTGGGCTTTTCAAAACCAAGAACCTCCGACAAGGCATATCCCGAAAGAAAGGATGGGAACTGAAGTACCCGCAGAAGGATGGATGGAAAGAAAAGGGAAACCCAGCAGAACAATAATTCTGTGCTAATAATGGACCAATCCAATGTTAGAAGATATGGACACTGCATGTCCTGTTAAACATGCCAGGTCTTGCGGAAACACCAATGCAACCAGAAATGAACAGTAAGGCTTGCAAGATGTTGCAGTATTGACAGTGATTGATACTGGATAGCTCATATCTAGTTTCATACTAAGGGGAGTCATTTACAAATACAGAGGAGTTTATTGAGGACCACAGAAGCATTCAAATAAGCATTTGTCTTTGGCATATTCTGCTGTTCAAGTGCATTATTAAATTCTTTATTGATCTCTTTCTCAAAATAAATCCATAAACAATGACGTGCACAATTCCGAAAATAGCCCATATGTTTTTCTTCTGGGCGACTGTGGCCATTGTAACCAAGCCTGTACATTCCCAATGATCAATGCAGAGTACAGCCACAAACAGTATACGTATACGTCCATTTTTAAATTAAAGACACTTTCTCTGTAAATGCAGCTGGTGTGACATGGCTCTCTCAGACCTTTATCTACTATGGTTCAACAGGTGAAGAAATATAACATTACCTACACTGCTCAATGGCTAATCCCTTCTAAAGCACACTTGCAAAAACTCAAGACCTTCTTTTAGCAGTTTGAACACATCTTCATGTAGGTATATGGGTCACTGCAATGGATTTCAAAATAATTCCTAAATAAATGCACACACGTTTTAAACAGTTGGAAAAACAAAGTCACATAACCCATATCAAATCAGATCAAAATCATACTTTATTTCGACCATAGGTCATAACAGTTACACATAAAATAGTTTTTAAAAAAGTGCATTTGTAATCATCATTGTGCTTTCACGCGGACCTAAAATAAAGTTTAGAATAAAAATAGCTTCTCTAAAACCTTCAAATACTAGCAATAAAAAGTCAATCATAGGCAATAGCCTACAATAATCCACCATTGTTCCTGGTACAAAACTTAACATTTAGATGCCAAAGTTTCTAAAACGCCTGCATCACAATGGAAAAGTAGTGTAAATATTTAAAAGCTAGCAAAACAGTGAAAGGTGGTTACAGATTCCAATTTCCCAGATAATAACATCATCAAGATAAAAACAAGCAGCCCGACCCAAGATTTAAAGTGCTAAATTGATGTTCTAAATTATTACACACTGTATCACTTTATATGACATACTTTGACAAAGAGAGCCTACTACCTGCACAGTCATATAAGCAAATTTAAGCACAGTCAAATCATTAAAGACACATGCACAGTGTGATAAAAAGCTTATATCGTAACTTAAAACAGATATCAGATTCATGTTAATATGGCACGAAAACCAAACAAATGCATAAAAAAATAACTCTTTGCAGCTAACACTGGTGATAAGATAGCAGAAACACAGGATGATTAACCACATGTCTGAAGAAAATCTATTCCAAAGCCCTGTCCAAACCGCATGGTCAAATGGATCTTTGCCTATAATGCGGGCTAAACACTGATACCTGGTACTATAATAGTCCTATGTCGAATGGCAGGGATGTGGAATTCCTATAGCCCGACGCCCGGGACATCTTGTTTGGGGTCAAGGGCAACAAGTTTTTATGTTTACTTTGTCCTTGGGACAAGTAGGCCCAACCCTCTGCAGCACAAACCCTTTGGCTGCCTGTTTACAGAGAGTGGAACTCTCTGCAGTTGAGGTAATGTGTTTCCAAAAGATAATGCTGTTCGAACTTGTATTTATGGTTCATTATTTGAAAGCCTTCATTATTAGGGTGAGTGCTGTAAATAAATGTTTTAAGGTCACACTTCACTACTGACGTTGGTTCCAGTACAAAACAAAAAAACGTGTATACACATGTTTGAAAAGTTTAGGCTATGAGGCTAAGTATAATGCTCCCAGAATGCTCTCTGATTAGATGCAAATGAAGTGTCATTTAGTAAAATGTTTTGATGCATGCTAGTATTTCCCAAAAATATTTCTAATGGAAAATCAGTGTAACCATTTTCAACACGATTATGGGAAGCATGAAAATAAACAAACACTGACAAAGCCAACTGATCTGACATATTTTTATAAGTCTTTTAGTTTCATCAATGCGTGTCTTGTTTTGACATGGCTTTTGTAACACTTTATTGTTGTCGGAGCTACCAGGCCCTCAACATTGTAACAAACACTGGCAAAAAAAAAAAAAAAACGTTTTTGAACTCTAAAAGCACACGTTGCCACCAGTGGCATAACAAAGGCCCCGCAGCCGCCCTCCAGGGGGCCCCTTCAGCACATCACCTGCCCTGAGTGAGTCTGGAGAGGGGGCTCCTCCATGTTAATTGCAAATGGGCACCCTCCAGTTTCGTTACGTCACTGATTGCCACTGTAGTTCCTGACACTGAACAAAACTACTTTGTGTGCCAATATGCTCCTTGTGGAAGAGCAGAATGCGATCACTCACAGTAAAGCCAGCCGAAAGGGAGAGAAATAGAAGTTTAATAAAAACAAAATGTCTTTGTTAACACCAGACCTAATTAGGGACCAAGACCCACATGTATGTAGCTTTTTGCATGTCGCAAACAGTGACTTTCGATGTTTGCGACGTGCAAAAAGCACATTGCGATGCACAAACCCAGTTTTGCGATTCGGTAACCTGGCAAACCTCGCAATTAGGAAGGGGTGTTCCCTTCCTGTTTGCGACTCGCAGTGCAATGTAGGAATGTTTTGCGAACGCAGGCGCAAACCAATCGCAGTTTGCACCCATTTCAAATGGGTGCTAACACTTTCGCAAAAGGGAAGGGGTCCCCATGGGACCCCTTCCCCATTGTGAATGTCACTGTAAAAAAAAATTCAGAGCAGGCAATGTTTCATTTTTCGTTTTTGGAATGCATCTCGTTTTCCTTTAAGGAAAACGGGCTGCATTACAAAAAAAAAAAAACTGCTTTATTGAAAAGCAGTCACAGACATGGTGGTCTGCTGTCTCCAGCAGGCCACCATCCCAGTGAGGACCGCCATTCGCAAGGGGGTTGCAAATTGCGACCCACCTCATGATTATTCACGAGGTGGGCATTTGCGAAGCCCTTGCAAATCACAGATGGTGTCAGGGACACATTCCTACATTCGGATTTGCGACTCGCAAATTGCGAGTCGCTCTGACTCGCAATTTGCGGGTCGCAAATCTGAACCTACCTACATGTGGCCCCAAATTCTTAAAGAAAGTCACAAAAGTGCACCCATGGTATATGTCGTACCACTATAAAATATTTGTGAACTGTATTTTAGCATGGTTAAATATGCATGTGTAGATTTGCTCATGTGAAAATCTATTGAGCATTTGCAAGTTCATTTTCCCTCCAGCCACTTTCTTCCCAACCCTGGAAGAAGTTCTAATTCTGCCATTGTCAGGAGTAAATGTCCAACCTTTCTTATTATGGGAAAATATTAGAGAGAAGCTGGTGAAAATCTTTAAAACATGCAGGTTAGTAGGTTTGCAGACTCAAAGGCATTCCAGCCCTGGGACTATTGCTTACTGCTTCCTCCAGCCCCAGTATGCAGATCTGCAGAAAGGTGGCAAAATAAGGAAATTGCTACAGTAGGGATTGAAACTGCAAGTATTCAAGCCATACTGTGGTAGTAGCCCTGGCATAATCAGAGAGGCTATTATCAGAGCTCTTACATAATGAGATTGCTGCCATAATTTGGCGCCACACTACATGGCACCAAAGGGACAAGTAGATCTTTTTACAGGACAAGTAGATTTGAGAAGCTGCCTGTCCCCTGGACAAGTAGATATTTTAATAAATTCCACACCCCTGCGAATGGTCCAAGCTGCTGACAAATATTTAGTAACCACACTTACTACCAGTGCGTATGGGGCATATTTGCAAATTCTAGGAGCACTGGCACGATCGTATAAAAACAGAGCCGCACACAATGGGATAATCCATTTTTCCCTTGGACTCTTATATAAGGGAAAGAAGAAAAGCACATGTTAGGTTGACTCCACGCATGAATTTCAAATTATACATTTATTGGCCTTAGAACTATTCTGCGACCATCGAGCAGTAAAACTGTTAACTGGTAAAGTACCATATCTGAACTGAACAAATAGAGCACGGGCACGTACAGGTATTGGGAGATCTAGGAATTGCTCAGGCCATGGCTCCTGTTTGACAAGCAAAAATTCTGATGTTAAACGGCCCACCCCGTTACCATGAAGAATCTGCTTGTTGGCCTTATCCCAATATCTCAGTTTGACCAGTGACATAGCATTAGCTGGGATTGACTCGGGCCTCTCCCAAGATTGGGGGGGGGAACCCAAATCATCCCAGTTTGATTTCATCTCCATCAGCCAACTGTCCTTTTTCCAGCTACATTGATTACTTATAAGGTCTTTGATTGCCTCGCAAAAAGGTTCCAGTTCCTCTGTTCTCCAAAGGCAGATCCAATGTAAGAGAGGTTTCAAACCCGCTACATCTTTGATGCTATTCATCACGAGATCAAGCCTGAGGGGGGATCATCGGGGTAGCCTTCCTCGTCCTGACTATATATCTAATAAAATCGTTTTCTTTAAATTGTAGGACATCCAGCTGTCTTTGAAAGCCCCATAGCTCTGCACCATACAGTGCTGCGCCCCGGATCTGAGCTTTGTAGATTTCTACAATGGGGTTTAATGGGGGGGGGGGCTAACTACAGCTCTGGCTTTACGTCCCAAAGCCCTCCTCTTCGGCATATAATATGTGCATCCCATCTAATTGAGTCCATCAGCCTAATCCCCAAATAATCAAAGTCATTGACCCTTTTCAATGAATAGAATTCATTAATATGCTAGCTTTCACTTTCTTCTTTTGCGAGCTGAAGACCAAAAACTTAGTTTTCCCGACATTGACTTCCAGGCCAAAGTCTCTACAGAATAAACAAAAGTGGTCAACCAGATTTTGAAATCCTAGGGGTGATTTTGCCAAGATGATGGTATCATCCGCATAAAGCAGTCCTGGGATTTTCTAATATGCCAACCTAGGTGAATCGTATTTACAATTAGTTAAATACTTAATACAGTAGTCTATATATAAAAGAAAGAAGGTAGGGGAAAGGACACAGCCTTGCCTTACTCCTCTCTCAATAATAACTGGATCTGTTAATTCACCATCATTGCCACTCCTGATCCGGGCAAAAGTGCCTTCATGAAGTTAGACAATAAGGTTCAAAAGACCTTTAAGAACTCCCATGTTGAGCCATAATTTATTCCTGGGTACCAGGTCAAAGGCCGCTTGAAGGTCAATGAAGGCCACATATAGGTTTTCACCTCCGATTTCCACAACCCTCCATTTAGTTGCCAAAAACCTCAGGACTTGATTTATTGTGCTAACCGCAGGTCTAAAACCTGTCTGTAAATCAGAAATAGCCCCACTCTCTGTAATCCACTCTTCTAAATGGAACAAAATCTGCTTCACAAAAAAATTCTGAAAGTTGTCGAGTAGGCTTATTGGACGGTAATTAAAAGGTTCGTAAGGACTGTCTTTCTTAGAAATGGGAACTATCTCATATACCCTCCATGTGCGAGGAATAGGTGACCCTGCGGCAACTGCATTGCAAACCTTGTTCAAGTAGGGGGCCCACATATCGGGGTTTGATTTATAAAGATCTCCAAGTATTTTATTGAGACCCGGGGCCATTCCCCACTTGAGGGAAGCTATTGCTGCCTTAGTTTCGGCTAGGGAAAACATGATTGGAGGAACACCAATTTCCCTAATGCTGATCAGCTCCCTAAAATTATGTTAATTTACCCCTGAGTAAAGAGACCCAAAATTATTTACCCATACTGCCGGGAGAATGGAAGTACCAGGCAAGGGGCGGGAATCACCACTATCATCAAAACTTGGAGGGATCATTAGCTCTTGCGGCCTCCAGGAGAGCAGTCCATCGTTTCTCCTACCAACTTCTTCGTGCCTTGGAAAGTTCCCTCCTATAGCTCTCTCAACTGTCTTATTGGCTCTCTGATCCCCCTTTACAGGTCCCTCAATTTGTGCATGGCTTTCCTGCATGAATAATTGAACCACCTCTTGCTACACCTGTTTCTTGTTTTAGCAACAGCTTCTTTAGTAAAAGGTTTTTTCAAAGAGTTGAATAGTTCCATTTGAGCAACCAGGAGCCTATTATCATCCTCCGGTAAATGGAGCATATGCTCCATTTGGTCTGCCAGATGGCTATTGATAAAAGGGAGCCTGGAGAGGAATTAACAACATCCCACCTGACATTCCATTTGTTATTTGACATGGTAAGCTGCTGCGCATAGTCCCTAGAATCAGGGGCCTCTATTGTGGACAGCAGACCCCTGATAGATAGAATCAACGGTTCGTGGTTGCTTTCTTAATGTTCTTTTACCACTATATCGACCATATGCCCCCACAAACAAATGTCTAATATAAGGTAATCAATATAGCTCCTATAGGCTCCACGTCTAAAAAGTGGGAAAAGGTATAGCATCTGAGCAGGAGCGACCGTTACAAGCGCGGAGACCATATGCAAGTGTGATATCAATAATTTGGTAAACCGTTCTGCTCATTCTGTGACTTTTACTCATTGCTAATTGCAGGATACCCCAAAGATTGTCCTCTTCTTGAGAATGTCCTCTTCTTGGTAAAGCTTTTGGGCCGGAGAATAAGGCTCAAAAGTAGCACTGAAATCACCTGCGATTAAGATGTAATGGGTAGTGGACCGATTGGATAAAATATTATCAAGAACAGTTAAAGCATCAGACATGCAGTTACTGCCCACACTCCTGATTTTATATATTCACCAATAGTAGGGGTTTTTCTCTTTGGGTGGATAATATTAAACCATGCAAATCGGCACAGCCCATGTCCACTTTCTCAACTTGACACTTGAGGGAACTACTAACCCATATAAGTAATCCACCCAAGGATCTTCCAGAAGTCACCTTATGCGCTGGGAGCCAAAAACTCTTAAAACCCAATCTGTGCTTGGGCTCCAGGGCCCATGTCTTTTGGCACAGGCATATCTTGTGCTCATCTATAAAGGAGCCCCAGTCTGAAATTGGCATTTTGTACTCGAGCCCAGCCATATTCCAACTAAGGACTATAACCGGCGTATCATCCTGGGCTTGTGGTGCATCATCCTGGAATTGTAATGAAATCTGTGTGGAGCACATAGGAGTTCAGATTGCCCATTAAGTCTACTGCAAAATTACCCACTCTAGGTCCCCCAACGTCTTCGTCTCCGATGGTATTGCACATCCCAGTGAATTCTGAACCGGTCACGTTCCAACCAAACACTATGGCCGGTGTATCATTCTGGGCTAGCAGTACAATTTGTGACGGGCCCGTGGAGTCCGTGTTTGCAATCCACTCATCTCCTAGGCTGCTTATTCTAGCACCCATATTTCTATAACCCATATAGCCTATGCAACCTCCTTTCGAACAGTAGCCATGAGGTCTCCCCAAAAAACAAAAAAACTACGCTGTTTCCCACGTTGCCATTCACAGTACTCAGAGGACGGAAGGCAGCACTGCAGCGGACTACCCTAGGAAGAGATTGCTCTTTTCAGGGATTATGCCTCCTCCCAAAGCACGTTTAATGATGACTAAGCAGAATCACTTAAGATGGCATTAGTATGGGTGCACTCTACAACACCTCCCTGAACCCGAGTAATGGAGATTGAACCTGCTTGCACAATGATGGATTGGTGTCCAGCTTGATTACCTTTCAGCTCAACCCCTTAAATAGCAAAAAGCATCTGAAATGGTACTGATCATGGTATCCGTGGGCATAATTAGCAAGATATTTTTAGGACCTAGATTTATTGATTATGTATGCTGTGTGCCTCAGAATCCAATGTCCTGCTTAAGTCGCAACTATGCCTTCACTGAAGCAAACAAGACACAAACTGGATTTCTCTCTACTATTGTTCTTTTGATGCATGTCAATATTCCAGATCCAGTCTTATCCTTATGCTTGATCATGGCTCCAATCACTCAAATGACCATGCAAGTACCACCCACCCTTTCACACTACCACCCTCCTCCTCCTTCTGATATTTTCATACTGCAAACTAACCCACTATGTATTATCCACCATGAGAATGGAGTGCCCTTGACTTTGGCCCTGTACCCTTAGAGCAGGTAAGAACATTAGTGGTTTATTATTTCACTAACTCTCCCCCTCCCTCCCACAACAATCATCCAACTCTCTTTGCTCCAACAGAACTTCATACGGTCTAAAATCCTACTAATCACTTAAACTCCATTGTCACTAACATGCTCTCCAAACTAGAAATGTTGTACCCTCTCCCAACTCATAAACCCCCATCTAGCCACTTCTAATTTCACTCTGCTTCGATTTCCACTTTTTAACATGCACTCTGTGGTCAAACATTGTACTGAAATTCATGATCACCTCTCTGACTAAATCAACACCCTTTTTTAACAGACATGTTTTTTTTAGGGCAGCAGCCCGAGGGCAGAGCCACTACTCTAGTCTACTAGTTCTCCCTCCCATTTCCCGAAGATGACCCTGTAATGTTCACACTCTCCGAACATCTACTACTCTGAGCAGCCTTACCACAGGATGGAGGTTTTACATAATCTAGGTGTAATCTCCTGCACAAGGGAATAATATTACGCCTCCTTAACATCTATTGAGTGCTGGGTCACCAATCACATCTTTGCTAACCGCTTGCCTCGAATTGTGGCCTCTGAAACCAACCTCATCTTGCTTGGAGATTTTAATATCTGGGTTTATACAACCTAACCAGTGAAGCACCAGATCAGAAATGTGAAGTGCTGGACCTGAATGAGCTTGCCAGTGGCCCAAAAAGTAGGCAGAGCCACATCATAGGCATCTTATTCTGGTGCCAACACTGCCCACCGCCTTCAGCATATATCATTCCCCAAGTCAGATCAACTGAGCATTCCCTTTAAAATATGCCCAACCTACACAGGTCTCGAAAAATCATAAAAATGTTACTAGACCGGCAGGTTGAGTACCTTGAATAATCTACTTGGCCATAACTGTAATGTACTTGACCTGTAAATGGGTCTCATCTGTGTTACCCTAGGCAAATATTTTACTTCACAGATTTGCTTTTTTCTTCATTCTCACTTAGGAGTGTACCCTCAAATATGTGAGCTCAGCATTTCTACTGTACAAAAAAAAAAAAAAAATTGATTAAATGGACTAAACATTTGCTCCATGAATAAAAAGAATCTAGACCACATATACGGAACATATGATCCATTACGTGCCTCTTAGTTTATTAATTGCATTCCTACCAGGACAGCAGTGTTTCTAGGTTTATGTTTAAACACTTAATAAATATATTACTAAAGCCTGATGTGGTCGCACGCTGTCATTTACAGAGAGATAATTTCCATGAAATGTAAAAAACCTTCCCACTAACTTGCAGCTTTATTGATAAAACTATCTAATGTATTACCAAATCTGTGAAAAATCAGGATTCAGAAAACTTTTATTCTTTGCACATCACCAAGTAAGGTGTTCTGATTTGTTTTCATCCTATTAAAATATTTGTTATAGCACACAGAAGTACAAACAATGGGCTTTCACAACAACTGAGTATATTTTGAAATGTTTGTACATTTGACTTAGCTATTTAAATGTTGTATTAGGAAACAAAAATGACAAAACCCTGGAACTCTGCAGTTAGAAGGAAAATTAATTGGAAGACAAACTGAGGTTTGACCTCTTTCTCAGAACGTAGAGCAAATGTGACAAGAAAAAGATTTAAAGGTCTCCTTCACTTTCTGACAGAACAGAACACCTGTTCTTTGTCAACTTGCCAGAAGAGTCAAGTAGGTCCTAAAAATAGCTCAACCTGATAAAATGACTCGCCATAGCGAGTGGGCGATTAACATTTTCTAGGCCTGCAACACCCCCTGCCATGTTCATCTCAAAGAGAGTTTGGAGATGAACTATCTGCTCTTTCCATGGCCTCCTTCATCTCAGACGTAGGGTTCTACCACTGCTGCTGTCCCTCACTGTGCCTTCATACACTCAAAGCTGAGCAACCTAATCAATCTGTGTTAATGTTGCACCAACAAATCAGATCAAGAAACTCACCAAATTAACCTCTTACAATATCCTCTAACAGAAGCACCCTATCTTCTCTCAAACAGGAATGACGAACAAGTTACTTACCTTTGGTAACACCTTAGAGACACAGACTAGCTGCAGATTCCTTGTCCTAGAATTCTCCCCAGGCCTCAGACTGAATCCGGAAAACTTTTCTTCAGCAGTACCTCTGTTTGTCAGTAGAGGGCGTTATCCGACTCTGTAGCAATGTCGTCCCCAGATATGGCATTGACGGAGTCCATATAGCCCTTCGCCCGAAGTGCTAATGTCAGTTTCTTCTGTGACTAGAACCCGCACAACAACGCGGAGCCACATAGAAGGTGGCAATGGAACAGTGAATGCACCAAAGAGGTGGATAGAATTATGATGTTACAACCACTAAAATGAAGAGAAAAAAAAACTAACAAAAGAATGCTCCAAAGCCAGACTGAAGCCAGATAACACAGTTCGCAAATCAGGGAGGATCGATAAGGAATCTGCAGCTCGTCTGTGTCTCTACCAAATAAGGAGTTACCGAAGGTCAGTAACATGTCCATCTGATCGAGACAACTAGCCGCAGACTCCTTATCTTAGAATTAGATACCAAAGCAATATCAACCCAGGAGGGAGGGTGCAAACACATCCCACCCAAGTCTTGCAATAAACAACCGGTCAACTAAGATGTAGTAGACCAGCTATGAGATAGACAAGGGTGAGAAAAAGCGTGTAGTTCACTCAAAGAGAGTGGATGACCCACATATCAGAAGAAGATATGAGAAGCCATGGGTGTCCAAAGAGATGGCCATGCACATGAATCTGGTGGCAGAGAACCACAACAGATAAGAACTTGAAGTGTTCCCAAGAAACAGCCAAATGAATGAGGCACAAAAGCGTCCAAATAGGGACTGCAAGAGATAAGAATGTAACACCTAGCAAGGAAAAAAAAACAAAGGGTAATAAAGAAGGGGACACTACACATAATGCTGTTTGTACCAAAAGTCCTATTGAAAACTTGCAAGGAGGAGGAAGCGGCCCGCTGCAAGGGAGATAGACTGTATAGAAGATTGCACGTGTCCAGGAACACCAAGGGGAAATATGCGTAGACAGAAAACAGAACTGTGGGGCACATAGTACCAGCCGACAGAAGACCCAAAAGGTTTACCCAATGGTATGTTACCAATTGGTAAAGTTGGAGGACTAGAAAAACCAGTTGGGGAACCCATACAGAGGGATACACATGTAAGAACATGGATGTGTTCCAAACAGAAATTGTCCAGAGACCTGCATAGGACCAGGACAACACAGATGTCATAACCTAAGCAACAGGACACCATTGGAGGGATGTGATCAGAGCCCTTGATTCGCAGGTGGCATAACATCAAAAGCTCAAGACCTGAAGGTTGAGCTGTGCTTATGGTCTAAAAGAAGAAAGAACAAGTGTTTCACAAGAGCGACAAAACAGGAGGAAAACAAAGAGGGGAAAGATAGAACACCCCTCAAGAAAGAAAAATTCAACCAAAGATGACAAGTAAGGCTAATGTACCAAAGGAAGTAGAAGGTGGTAGAAACACCTGCTCAGAGGAACTGAAACTGCGCAGTACAGGAAAACAGAAGCAGAAGGTAGAGAGACACCTTTTGAAGTGATTCCACCAGACTTTCAAAACCTTCAAGGTCAAAGGGAAATACCAGATCCTTTGAAAGAGACCGAACACAAAAGTAACTAGTGAGGAAGAAGAGGAAAACCCTTGCACCTCTGCACCAGCAATGAAGAAACAACGTTAGGGTTAAAAGCCTACAAAGAAAGTGACGGCATTAGGGGACAAAAGATGACCAAGAAGATACACACAGTGGGGGAAATAAACCCCCCAATGAGACAGGAACCGGAAGACAAGAACCTGTACACAAGTGGATAAAGCCCAACTTACCATAGTAGGGTGGTGGAGACAAGATCAGGCACAAAAGTTATGAAAGAATAGGTTTCAACAACATTCTATAGGTGTGCTTTACACATCCCTCATGCAAGGAATGGACCTAACGGGCAAGAGCCACTGCATGAACCAATGAAGGGATACAATTTTAGCCTTGCGCACAGTGGACTGATGATCACTAAACATGTCCTCCAAATAGATGGTCTATACCTGAAAGGAAAAAGGGGCAAACTCCAAAGGAAAATATGAGAATTATAAAAGATATCTACATGCAGAAAAATACAACAAGAAAGTAGGGGCCTCAAGGGGCAACAGATGGTGCCCCTGACATGTAGGAAAGACCACCAGAGAAGAAGATCTGGAGTATAAGTAGTACCCAAATGTCCAATTGAAGCACCATGGAAAATAGGCAGAAAAAAACCTTTCCCATAATACCAAGGGAAAAGGGTACATGCAAAATCAACAGTAGACATCCTTGTGACATTAGTAACCGAACTGCTCCTATAGGAGCATCGAAGAAGTTCCCAATAGGGAAAAATAAGCAGGATAGAGTAGCTCAAAGGTTACACCAATTGCTCCGAAAAGCTGGGGCTGAACACAAATCTCCATAGAAAGATTGGAGGAGACTTGCCTGTAAACAGAACACAACAGAAAACACACCATGGAGAGGAATGAGACTCAGACCTGGTCCGAAATAACAAAACACTACCACCATAGGTGGAATAACAGCGAATAATGAACATAAAGGGCAATGGCAGTATTAAATTAGCTGAATAGGAGTGGCCTGCGTCACCAGAGGCACGTAAGTGTGCCACCAACAACAGCTCCATGATGAATTAGAACATGGCAATAGCAAATGAACCTGCAAGGAGCAGGAATTTCACACTGGTTGTCAACTGACAACATGAACAAGTTCAATAAAATGTAATTGTGGAAATAAATACAGCTGCAAAAGGTGGTGCACGTTTACCGACACACCTGGAAGAGGATCCTCGCATCCCAATGTGAGGGTGGGAGATCATGACCAGTATGCCACAGTAAATTCTCCTTGAACAAGAAAAGAAGTCTAGGGTAGGACGAGGACTTGACTCTAAGTCCCACCATGAGCATCTCTGAAGCGACGTAAAGCCGAATCGGCATGCGCGCTAAAAAGGGACTTGCCATCAAAAGGCATATCAAGCAAGGAATCTCGTACAGCATCAGAGAAATTAGAAGAACGTAGCAAAGTCCTTTGCCGTAGCACTACCGTGGAAGACATAATCCACCCAACAGAATTAGTGGTATCTATACCACATCCAACACTAATCTTGGTAGCCTGCTGACCATCCCCTGCAAAGGGTGTGAGAGAAGTTCTTTCCTCGTCAGGCAGGGACGGTAAAATACGCTCCACTGAGTCCAACAGATTGTGCGAGAAGCAAGCAAGGATAGGAGGCATATTTGTGGAACTCAAGGCTGAACTAGATGAGGTGAGAATCTGCCTACAAGAAGCATCCCGCTGCCTGGCTTCTCGCTCTGGTGGAACAGGAGGAATCTGCTTAAGACTGTGTGCAGTCAAAGCGGTTTGCACTACAAAACTTTGAGTAGTTGGGTGCCGGCGAAGGCATGATGGATCCTCTGAAGTTGGCCTGTGTCTGTGAGAGATACAACGCTCCACTGGGAGACCAGAAACTGGCTGGGTCTAAACTCCCAAGAGGATATCATAAAGAGCCTCACAATAAAGAAGGACAGACTCCACAGAAGACTAGTCAAGATGAAATACATCAAGCAACAGTTCCACGGATAGTTGCAAGGTGGGAAGCTGTAAATGCAACACCTCCGAAACCTGTTTTAACATATATGCAAGAGCAGATCTAGCCTCAGTTGCCCAACCAGGGGATGATAGGAGGCTGGATGCCGGCGAGGAATCAAGACCGCTCGTATTGGCTAATTCAAGCAATCATTCCGAGTGGGAAAGCGGAATGGTGCCGAGCTGAGAATGTCCAGGCCCTTTTGATGGAAGAACAATATGATGAGGCTCAGCTAACGCCAATGAAGGGACATCCGACTCCAAGACGCGGCTCTGGATGTCAATCGACTCCATGAGGGAGAGACCTCGACCTCATTGGGGGCATCGTCTAACTCCAGAGAGACAACAATAGGGGCGTGGAGCGAAGTCGCATGCGCCACCACTGCCAAAGACGGCTTCGGAAGTGAGGAACCAAGCACAGTCGATGGAAGCCGTGGGAGGTGGGGCATCGTCGCCGAACCGACGCTGGAATTGAAGTCGGGGGGGCCAATGGGCACGAGGACAAAGCTGTCAGTGAGGACCTTGTTGGGGGCACCCTCCACCTGCTTAGGGCTCAAAGGCGCTCCAGAGGGAGGAGGAGACCCAAAAACAGCATGCAAGGATGCATAGTAGTCTCGCATCTGGGCCAGAGTTGCCCCGGCGCCAGGATAAGGCAGAAGGGACACGGATGACACCTGCGCAGACTCGTCCTAGATCTGGGGAAGTCACACAGTGAATCCAGAAAAGGATGGGACATCGACCGTGGACAATGCTTACCTTGAAATACTGCTGAAACCGGAAACACCAGTCGATTCCTTGAACGGTCTCTAGGAAGAGAAGTGGAAGAAAATGGACAGCGACGCCTCAAAGAGCCCTGCGAAGACTGCAACACCAGCGCAGCCAGGAGCTTCATCCACTGCTTACATCTTAGGCCTCAGCTGTTGACAGGCGTCACAGTTGTCGGTGTCGTGGTGGATGCCTAGGCACCATATACAGACAGGAAGGGGGTCCATGACCAACATCTGTCAAGCACAGGACCCACAAGGCTTAAAGCCAGTAAGCATATACACTGTTCCAAGACAAAACAAATGCCGAAAGGGAAGGCCAAAATTTGCCAGAGGAAACTGCTTCTCCGGATCCGCGTTGCTGCACAGAAAAGAAGAAACTGACATCAGCGTGTCGGCGAAGGGACTATATGGACTCTGTCGACATCAGATCCGGGGACGACGTCACTACGGAGTCGCACAATGCTCTCTACCGAAGCGCAGAGGCACTGCTGAAGAAACGTTTTCCCGGACCCAGTCTGATGCCTGGGGAGAATTCTAAAATAAGGACTCTGTGGGCTAGTTGTTTCTATCAGATATTAGGACTACTGCTTCTCCGACCTCCAGAAAAACCCACACAAACAAAAGCTATTTTAATCTCTCGATCTCAACTGGTATCAAATCAGCAAAATACTTTTTCAGGATTCTCAAACTGTCTACCTTGCCAGATTAGCATCCATGACTCCTCTCTTCAATGATCCCTGTGAAGAACTTTACAAGTATTCCATTAAACAAACTGCAACAATCCAGAATGACATCGCCAGTCGAGGCCACACAAGATACATTCCACCAACACTCCTACTCTACAAGCCACAGCAAAAAGACTGGACCTGGATTCTAGCTCTACTTCTGACTTCACAAATGTTGTGACCACAACCAACACTTCCGTGTATCCACTGCATCCCATCCTACACACTTTAAGGCTCTGGCAAGCTGTTTACGTAAGAATTGAAATTGCTTCCCTATGCCTCCTGTACATTCTGAGCCGTGTAAGCACATTTAAAACTTGTGGTACCTAAACTACAAAGACAAAACCCACAATTAACTCTAAAGTCCAATAAAAACAACCCTACTGCCCAAACAATGCTTAGCATTTCTCAAGTAAAAATATTGGGTTATATTATATTGCAACAATTCTAATCCTAACTCAACAACCCAATATTCTCTTACGAGCTACAGATACTAGCTGAGGATGGCAGAGTTGAGAGGATTAGCCTCTTGACTAGTCATTCTCCTCAGCCCTTTTAAGTCAACAGCACTGTAGACCAAGTCCATTGCCTGGACTTTCAAGTTTGTACCCAGTTAAAGAACAAAAGCTCTTGTTGAATTTCTAAGTGGTCTTTACTCTCCTCTATTCTTCAAAATCCACCCAAGCCACACAAATTGTTCAGAACATTTGGTCTTATTAATGCCTCTGACGCAAACGATTTTCAGATTCTTTACCAGTGACACCATCTACTCAAACATGCACATTTGCTTTTAGCAAGACCATCAATGAAAAGAAATACATAGAACTGCAAAGCTGATTAAAAAAAAGGTGTTTTCCTCACATACAAAAGCCTACATCACTCACTTACTCAAAACAACATTCAACCTTGGGCAATTAACCCTTCACCATACACCATATTAAAGTGTTTACCTGGCCTTTTCAAGCTTCTTCAAAGGACAACTTGAAGAACAATATCAATAGACAAACTCCTGTTCAATCTACAAAGACGTGATCACATCTCACTGAAATACTGTCTTTGCACTGGATACAGTGCACCAAAGTGATCCACTTCAAATTCTTCTTGGTCACTTATCAAAGTTACAACAACAAAGGCCCGCAGAAAGTTACACCATTGTAACGGGAACCTCGCTCCCCACATATTAAGGGCAAGCAGCAAGGAATTTAATGTCTGAGGTGCTCAACTTTACAACCTCATCTTGCCTTCGAACCAGAGCAATACTGATCACATGCCTTTATGCTAAGCCCAAACAATAAGGCTATTTCAAGAGTGCTTTGATGCTGCTGTTCTCTCTCCTCTCCGGGTACATCACCAAGACACTCTCCCCGCCATCCCAAGCCCCCCCATGGCACGGCTACATCCAATGTCCATCATTAAAGAATTAGGGAATCAACACTTTGTCACCCATCACTGTGAGGATATGCACATATACATAGCAAGACAACCATTTCCTCAACACTGCAGATCATTCTCACTGTGGCCCTTTCGTGCAGAACTGGAAAGGTCAACAGAGAATTGCGTCTTTTGGTTGACGGAGAAAGGAGTAGAGAGGATGTTCAATGTTTAGGTTATAAGTGGTGAGAGTTAGTTTGAAGGTTAATTATATTCACTCTTGGGAGATCTTACTCACTTCTTCATTTCCTGTCCTCAGCTTTTTACAACCAACTTCTTATACTCTTACACAAAAGTTTACTTTTTGGATAGATTTGTTGTTTTATATAGATACTGGTGCTTACTTTGAACAATAACAGTTGCTACCAATAGTTGTAGCAAGATCTTGGCTGGATACACAACCTACAAATCATAAAAGCTAGTATTCAAAATTCTGATTACCTATCTTCCCTAAGTAGTTTTAATGTGCATGAACTTGGTGATAGTTTCAGAGCATTTGAAGTTATGGTTGCTGCATTTGTGCATACCTTTTATAATTAGCTAACTGGTTTTGGGTGCTTTTAAACCAATTATGACTTTTAAATTTGTTTTTATTTATTTTTCTGTACACACTACCACATTTATAGATTTTGTACTCTATATAGTTTACTTTTCTTTTTTGTACCACTCAGTTCTATAAATACAATAAATATTTTTTTAAGATTGGTCAGCAAAACACACTATAACAGGAGATCTCATGAAATGATCCCACTCTTATGCAAACTAGAAGTAATTCTGCAAATGCAAAATCTTAAAGAAAGGCATACAAGAGAATTCCACCCTGGATAATCCCATTCTCTTTAGAAAGAGTTGAAACCCACCAACGTGTGTAGTAAAATATGTGGACACTCTGTACAAAACAACCAGTTCATTATGGTGATCTATATTTAGTTTTATGTAAAGCCCCCTTTTGGCGCACACTCATCCAAAGGTTTGGTTAACGGACAATCACAGCAAGACACAAAATGTACGTGGTATTCTCCTGCCTATTCATCACCCACACAGACTGGCCACATTAATCAGAGGAATACAGCAGGCAGTAAATCGACATTCACAATAGCATTATATCTAGTTCACTGAATTCCTTAAGTGGGGGAACCATTCTGAAGTGATACAAAGGCCAAACCATCTAAGTACAGCTGCATGAAGGCACTGACTACTACATACAATAAATTCCAGTATTGTTCCGGTACCACTGTAGACAGACACAAGCTCTTCATTTTAATTATTGTATGGTTTCTAGAACGGGCCTCACCAGTGATGAAGCTGAAGAGGGACTGAATGTGTGCCCGGTCTTTGAAGTATGAGCGGCTCAGACTGTTCCAGATGACGTCAGAAACCTTCTTCACTAGCTCACGACTGGAAAACCCATTTGGCCGGGGGTAAAGTGACAAGTCCACTGCTCCACGGATTTGTGCTGTAAAGCGGGCGTATAATGCAGTGGCGATCGTCAGGTCCACTACTGGGAAATAGACAGGGTGCTCTGGGTCTGAGCCAGGCACTGGCTGAAAGGTTATCTCAGGCACATTGGTCGGCAGGACACGGTTGACAGCCAAAAAGTGTTCCACAAAGCCCAGCACCAGTGACAAGAGGATCAAGTCAGGCTCGTCCCGCTGCACCTCCCATTCGAAGAGACTCACCACGCCGTCAATGGAGCGGATAGGGAAGAACGCCTTCTGCGCCTCCTTAAGACCCATGGTGTAAAATCTGGGGCAGGGAAGAATAAAAAAGGTAAATGACAAAAAAAATGCAAGAGAAAGTCATTACATATGAAGGATTGTAGAAAAAACTAAAAGAGGAAAGGCAAGGAGTAGAGGTAGCAATTGTATCAGAAAGGGGCTTAAGGTTATAGAGGTAAATAAAAAGTGATGAAAATTGTGTAAAGAAGGAACCAGAGGAAAACCCAAGGCTATGGCTGTCACGGATGGGTGTATATATGGGTAACATTAAGAAAAAAAATTCAAGTTTAAAGGATAGTCTGCTTGTACAGAAGTAGTCCTCCAACAACTAAAGAGGACAGCCATGGTATCCCATTTCCAGCTGGGACAAAGGAAATGTCAATTCAGAATATTTGACAACAGAATGCATGTGAAAAACATTTCCTGTTTTCCTCAACATTTCCCTTGATCCCCAGCTTACTGCATTAGCCCCAACTCCAAATCTAGCTAGCAGCAGTTTAGCACCTTCAGCATTAAATTAGTTATTCAACGTTGGGCTGTGAAGGTAACCACAATCTTGCACTTTACGTACTTTTTGTCTATGCCATTGAGCTAAATAGCAGTAATGTACATTCTTACTGGTTATCCCAAAAATATGACATGCATACAAGCTTCACGGACCAACAGTGGATAATCCAACATTTTATGTTCTTGTAACTCAGTACCTCAAGCAGCATAAATGCAGGTGACTGCTCAACACTACTGCTCCAATAGAACAAACCACGTCTTGCCTACTCCAACCAAAACAAAATAACTCGAGCTTTACAAATGTGCTTGTTTTTATTAGTTATGATGTAGGGTATTTTCAACTGAGAACATGGGTCTAAGAACTGCTTTAGAACCAGAAAAACTATTGTTATTTTCTATATATATTAGGTATATAGTCTCCTCTAAATAACTCATTATCAGAGTGGAATTATTCTTGATTTGAAGAATTAGCCTTTCTTAAACTCTATTTGTCTGGCCAGTAAGGAAGTGGTTTAAACTCAGCCAGACGTAAGGTTGTGCAGTCTACTTACAATGAAAAGTGCAGGTCACCAAATAGGTACTTGGGAACAACAGCTGCAATAGCAAATTCAAAAGGAAATACATTTAACAAGAATTATACTAAACAGTTGTAGCTGGAGTCCAAGTATTTGTAACCTGGAATGCTAAACTTGAAGAAAATCGGCAAGAGTCCACTCCGGGAAATACTTGTCTGGGATTAGTCAATGAAGTATAAAGTGTAACCAGAAAATAGCAAACAGCAATGTACTTACGGTTGCATGGGATGGGCAAAACTGCAGTCCACTCAAAACACAAGAAAGGCAATTAAGCCAAACTCTTGAACGATAAACACTGTAACAGATAATGAAACCTGAATGAATACAAGGCGCATTTGCTTAAGAAACTAACTCTGGGACGGAAGAACTAATCAGACCATAAGTAGAAGTCAGTTGTAAACAAACACACAACACCAGGAAACAATTCACGTTTAGGTCTACTACCATAATCACTTGTAAACCACTAAAACTCAAAGGTATCCAAGTGAGTGCATCACATCAATTTCAAACTACCCATAGGGAAAATATGCATCTTTAAGCATGGTGATAAAGTGCTTTAGGTTCGGAATCAAAGCATATTCAATAGGTTCGGCCCCACGAATAGCAGCACCTTTTCTCCCAGAAGCTGACCATGGAACAGTATGCATTTTGGTTATTAAATTTGATATTGTGCAACAATGCCAGACACAATCAAGGAGACATCATAGCAAACAAAAAAAATACAAACCAATCCAAATAGATGTGCTATAATATCTATAAATACTTTACAGCACTGGGAAATCAAAGGCCTCAAAAGAGACACTACTTTGATAACATTGCTAACCAGTTCAGCATATTAAGCTTTACAGACGTTTTTTAAATGTAATATTTTGAAGCCCAGTTAGGTTTGCAGATGTATCTATTGTTTCACTTTATGTACAGCCAGAAGTCAACTTCTAGGTTTCTGATGCAGTCATTTGACAGCACTAGCTAGGGTCATGTGAGGAATTTAGGATGGTGTAGTAGGTTGAACATATAACTATTTAGCCAGTAAGGAGGCGCTTCAAAAGGGCAGTCAAGACTCTCAGGTCCATACTTTACTTCAGCATTTTGGTGGAGGCGGGGACCACTCATTTGTGCTTGAAAAGTGAGCTTTGTTCCCTGCAGCATAGTACGTGTGGCTAGATGACGACAGGGACAAGAACAAGTCCACAGTGGGACACCCCTCTTTCCTGTAGCTCCTCACAGTATCTTACTCATGAGCATGCAGAAGATAACAGCCCTGAGTACAACCACTGCCCGGAAGGGAACTTGCTGCAAGTCCTCTATCATGTTTTTTTAGCGCTGCAGTGAGGGCTAATAGTGAAAAGATAATCACTATGGAGGAGGAACTGGGACGCTCCTCTGCATGGTGGCATGGGTGAACAAATTACCTCTCAAAGCTTCCTGCCTAAGAGACTGGTATGCCTTTAAGGGGACTAAAATTAATGATTGTTGCAGCTGATCTTAATTTTTTTTTTTTTTTTATGTAGCTTTCCTTGATTTTGGGCCCCTGACCTGGTTGACTAGGGTGGGGGGAGAACCCTGCATACAATAAAGCTTACTTTTGGGGAAACCGGCACAAGCTACCTGTAGGGGCCCTAAAAGGGGCTCAATAAAGACACCTAACCCAAAAGGAGCAGAATTAGCTACTGAACTAATTTCATAATAAAAGTAAGTTATAGTTTAAGCCTACTTTGATGCTTAAAATAAGAGATTATGCACAACAGAATCCACAATTTCAGGTTCGACTAATCGCCCCAATTTTAATTCAATGGGGAGAAAAGGTTGTGAATTAATTCTCTCTTTCTCATGACTCGATCCCTGTACTAAGAGAGGCCTGGACGATCTGAGGCTCTGCCACAACCTCTTTGAGAAATTAGATTAGCAGGGGGATGGGGGCGGACACCGAAATCTAGTCTTGTTTAAAGTACTGAAATAAGAGTAGTCTTGGAGTCTGACTCTTCTACTCACCTCGATAGTCTGTCCCCTCAGATAATTTAATTAGCAGGGGCAATGATGAAGAAAGGGTTTGTGTAGCAGGTGGTCTCTAGGTATTCTGTGTGCTTGTGGTCTTTCCCTTCAATCCCAAGAAACAAAGATTAAGAGCCAGATGTAGCAAAGGGTTTTACCCATTCTGTGTCTATGGGAAAATGTGTTTGTACATATGGCCCTAAGAGAGAGAGAGAGAAGGCTTGATTGGTTCTGGTCATTTTTTCTTTGCCTCAATCATCCTGTTTTTCTCACCTTTTTTGACGGCAAAAGGTATAGATTAGATTTTACTAAATCTCTCATCTCTCTGTGGTTCTCAGTCTTTTAATATCTTCGCTTGTCAGATTGGAGGAAGAGAGGGCAGGGCTTTAGAATAGGTTCTCAATTGGGAATCTAGCTATCAATGCAGCTTTCTGGGGTCTTTCTATTCTTTGTGTGTATTTTCAAAGATGGTTCAAGAATAGGGGAGCTGATCCAATTTCAGATGAAGAAGTCTTGTTTTTAAAGAATGGTTTTGGCCTTGGTCTAGCAGTTTCAACCATTAGACTACAATGGTTTGCTGGCAAGGCTAGTAGAGTAACACGGGGAAGAACAGATACCTTTGAACCTTATGCCTTGTGTTTACTGAAGTGTAGGTCCCGTATTCTTTATTGGACTTGAGTTCCTTGTTGGGATTTAACGTTGTACTAAAAGCACTGCAGCTCTGCCTTACATTTTACTCAAAAGCAAGACGAATCCTTCTCCTCAGATGCAAGCTCAGTTACTTTACTTGATGTACGAAAGGCTGTTTTAATTTATTTTGAAGAGTTGTCTTCTTTCCTTTAAGCTGTTTTTGTGTGTGTGAATCTTGGGCGCACCAGAAAAGGACTCAAACCGTCTATACTTACTCTAGCTAGGTGGGTCCTTCTACTGTTTCAGAGGCATTCAGCGAAGAACATTTGTCGTGTTCCACGGGTGATTAGGTCCCTCAACCAGGGGTAAGAAAGCATCTTGAGAGGATTGTGACAGAGCCTCTTTATTCGAGATTTGCAGTGTGACTGCTTAGATAGTTTCCTTCACTTTTGTAAATCATTTTCATATTTTGAGTGAGGATAAAGGCTGTGGTGATTTTGGTACCAGAGTTCTTTCTACCATGTTGTACCGGAGAGTCACCGTTTTAAATTTTGGTGTACTGATTAAAGTTTCATTGGTGGTGCATCTATACTGGGTCTTTGTATATTTTCCTGCACAACTGTTTGATGTGTTTCGCGCATGCTCTCGGCCTCACTTGGATAATTCTCATAAGTTAAAAGCTGGAATGAAAAAGTAAAATAAGATAGGTCGTGTTTAAGTTACTTACCAGTAATTCCTTTATTCCGAGTCCATTATTCCTTATTTCAATCATTAACTTCCATACTCCCTCAGGTTGGATTGCAGAGTAGCGCTATTTTAAATCTTGGTGTCAAGACATGATGTATTATGAGTATGTTGCCCTTCCCTCACCTGCGACAGGGTGGGTTGAGTTTTTTTTTTTTTTTTTAGATTAAGTGAGAAGTGCAACGGACTGCATAGGTAGTTAGGAGGACTCACCTCAAAGTGATAAGTGAAATGATTAAGAGTGGTGTAATTTATGACAAGTAGTTTAGACATTAAACATAACAAATATGTGACTGATGTCATTTCTTGCACATCAAAAACATAGCTCTAGATATTGGAAACAGACAGGTGCCTTTAAACCCATACATGGGGCATTTTCGTTGAGCAAACACTGTGCTACATTTACAAGTGTTAGGAAAGGTTGCAAGACTACCACACCCATATGGAACGCCTCGAATAACCATCGATCAACACAAATGCTACCATGGAGACCGACTCTCTTGATAAATCGTAACCACAGACCAAGTCTAAACAAAGCATCATAAAGCCAAGTAAGTAGAAAAAATTATACTACCTAAACACCTAGTATAAATACTACCAATTACCAGAGATGCTCTCTGGCCGTCTAGGGACGGACTCAGTCACTGACTTTCTTGTTTGCGAGTATAGATTAAGATCTTACATTTTTGTTTATTTTTTATATTACCTAAATCACGAGCCATTAAAGAGCACACCCCAGCAGTGTTCAAAAACAATATAAAAATAAGAATTTTAGAGAACTATTACAAAAGTATCTCCTTAAAACAACTTTAAATCATAGTCCAACAAATTAAGAAAATAGCCCTACGGGTTTAGGCGGAAATCAAATTGGGCAAAACTCAGGAACTGGAAAAACAATAGATTGTACTGTGTGAATAAATTCGACGTGCGCTGTTGGCATAAAATGGCATTTAGTTCACATTTCTTTGAATGGGAAAAAACTAAATTTGCAACATTTGACCGTGTGTATGTCACACAGTAAACAAAGCCAGTTGCTTTCAATGCTCAATATAGTAAAGTGGCCCGGGCATGCATGTTCATACCACCCATCCTCTACAGGAGTTTGGAGCATCTTTCTCATACTTCTCTTGCTTTTTATCTTTCTCATTTCACTTTCTCTTATTCCCTTTCATCTCCCCCAGCGCGTCTCTCTCCACCCATGTGTAACTTCTCATCTCTTATTTCCCAACGTCTCCACTTCTTCCTACATCTGATTCAAAGCTCACTTCTGTGCCTCTACCTTGCCTCCCTCCTCCATTATCTCCCTACCGCTCACTCACCCGCCCTACGGTCCCTTCCTGTCTCCCGCCTTCACGTTACTCTTCAGTCGTTCTGGGGCGCCGCCATGTCCAGTGCGCAGAGATCTGAAATTCAAAACAAGCACAACCCTCCTGCGAGAGAATCCCAAAGCAAGCGCGTGCTCTAATGAAAGACGCCCAAAACAAGCCAATCCCCGAAAGATGGTGAAAGGCCAGCTCGCTCAAGTCATCTGTCCACGGAGCCTTGGTCAGGCATGGTAAGGAAAGCGCTTCTCCTGCCATCCCGATCCCCCCCGTGACGTCACAGCGATAGGAAGAGAAACGTTTTCGAAAGAGTTTCTCTTTTGAACGGGGAAGGGGCAGGTCGGAGAGGCATCGAGTAAAGAAAAGTCCTCCAATGTCTCTGTGAGCATTTCCTAAGAGTTTTTATTTTTTTTAAAGTGACAAGAAGAGAACGGCCCCATAGGCAAGGGCTGCTCCCTTGGAGGGGGTATTTTTTAATAAGGCCATTTCTGCTCCCTTTGTGGGCAGATAGGCCTATTTTAATTAGGCCATATGACCCCAAGGGGGGCACAAGGCACCAGGGATAATGTTTTTTAAATTATTTACAGTTGGGGAGCGACCCCTTTGGCAAGGGTCACCCCCCCAGTGGCAAATTTATTTTAGGCCATTTCTGCCTCCCTTGGGGGCAGATCGGCCTATTTTTATTAGGCCAATCTGCCAGACAACAGGGATTTTTTAGGTCAATTTCACGCAAGGGGAGCTACCCCTTAGCAAGGGTCATTCCCCTGTGTGTGTGTGTGTGTTGGGGGGGGGGTCATTTTTTAAAGGCTTTTTTTGCCTCGGTTGCAAAGCGGCCTATTTTATTTAGGCTGATCTGCCCCCAAGGGGGCTAGAAACCACTAGACACCAGGGTTTTTTGTTTTATTTTTTAACCCCTTCGCTGCCAGGCCTTTTGCCCCTCCTGTGCCAGGCCTTTTTTTGGCTATTTGGGGCAGTTCGCGCTTAGGCCCTCATAACTTTCTGTCCACATAAGCTAGCCAAGCCAAATTTGTGTCCTTTTTTTCCAACATCCTAGGGATTCTAGCGGTACCCAGACTTTGTGGGTTCCCCTGAAGGAGGCCAAGAAATTAGCCAAAATACAGTGACAATTTTCGTTTTTTTCAAACAAATGGGAAAAAGGGGCTGCAGAAGAAGGCTTGTGGTTTTTTTCCCTGAAAATGGCATCAACAAAGGGTTTGCAGTGCTAAAATCACCAGCTTTCAGGAACAGGCAGACTTGAATCAGAAAACCCAATTTTTCAACACAATTGTGGCATTTTACTGGAACACACCCCATTTTTACGATTTTTTTGTGCTTTCAGCCTCCGTCCAGTCAGTGACAGGAATGGATGTGAAACCAATGCTGGATCCCAGAAACCTAAACATTTCTAATAAAGTAGACACAATTCTGAATTCAGCAAGGGGTAATTTGTGTAGATTCTACAAGGGTTTCCTACAGAAAATAACAACTGAAAAAAAACATACTGAAATTGAGGTGAAAAAACAGCAATTTTTCTCAACGTTTTACTCTGTAACTTTTTCCTGCAATGTCAGATTTTTGAAAGCGATATACTGTTATGTCTGCTGGACTCTTCTGGTTGCGGGGATATATAGGGCTTGTAGGTTCATCAAGAACCCTAGTTACCCAGAGCCAATAAATGAGCTGCACCCCTGCAGTGGGTTTTCATTCTATACCGGGTATACAGCAATTCATTTGCTGAAATATAAAGAGTGAAAAATAGCTATCAAGAAAACCTTTGTATTTCCAAAATGGGCACAAGATAAGGTGTTGAGGAGCAGTGGTTATTTGCACATCTCTGAATTCCGGGGTGCCAATACTAGCATGTGAATTACAGGGCATTTCTCAAATAGACGTCTTTTTTACACACTCTCTTATATTTAGAAGGAAAAAATGTAGAGAAAGGTAAGGGGCAATAACACTTGTTTTGCTAATCTATGTTCCCCCAAGACTCCTGATAAAAATGATACCTCACTTGTGTGGATAGGCCTAGCGCCCACGAAAGGAAATGTCCCAAAACACAACGTGGATACATCAAATTTTTTCACAGAAAACAGAGGTGTTTTTTACAAAGTGCCTACCTGTGGATTTTGGCCTCTAGCTCA
The DNA here is from genome assembly GCF_031143425.1 of Pleurodeles waltl. Lineage (NCBI taxonomy): Eukaryota > Metazoa > Chordata > Amphibia > Caudata > Salamandridae > Pleurodeles > Pleurodeles waltl. Next base: position 791,894,683 of record NC_090448.1, read on the forward strand.
GCCGGTCCCGGGGGGGGGCAGAAATGTTCTAAAATAAATATGCCCCCCCAATGCCCCTGGGGAGCGACCCTTGCCTACGGGGTAGCTCCCCCTGCGTGACATTGGCGCAAAAAAAAAGATCCCCGGTGCCTAGTTGTTTCTGCAGACTGACTTAAAATCGTCCGATTTGCCCCCAAGGGGGGCAGAATTGTTCTAAATACAATTTGCCCCCCAGGGGAGTGACCCTTGCCTAATGGGTCGCTCCCCATCTCTAAAAAAAACAAAACAAAAAAAATTAGCCCTGGCGCCTAGAGGTTTATGCCCCCCTGGGGCAGATCGGCCTTGCCTAAGGGGTCGCTCACCATCTGTAAAACAACAACAACAAAAACATCCCCGGTGCCTAGTGGTTTCTGCCCCACTTGAGGGCAGATCGGCCTAATTAAAATAGGCTGATCTGCCCCCAAGGGGGGCAGAAATGGCCTAAATTTAATTTGCCCCCCAGGGGAATGACCCTTGCCTAAGGGGTCGCTCCCCACCTCTAAAAAACAAAAAAAAAACAACAAAAAAATGATCCCTGGTGCCTAGAGGTTTCTGCCCCCGGGGGGGCAGAAAAGGCCTTAAAAAAAATGCCCCCCCTGGGAGCGACCCTTGCCCAAGGGGTCGCTCCCTTATGCCAGTTTCATAAATATAATAGAATTCCCTGGTGTCTAGTGGGCGTTTCAAAAGCCGGATTGATTTACAATGCGGCTTTTGAAACGCTGAGAGAGACTTCAAAGGGAAGGAAATACATTTCCTTCCCTTTGAAGCCTCTCCGGGCCTCCTCCACGTGATCGGAAGAGAAATGCTTTGCATTTCTCTTCGGAGATCGCTGGAAGCTGAGCTTCCAGCGCAAAGGAGGTGGCCTCTGTGACAATCAGAGCGCGATGCGCGCTGACGTCACGGGTGGGTCGGGGTGGAAGGGGAAGGGATTCCCCTTCCATCCACGACCGGGGGTGTGGGTTGGGGACCCATGGGGGGAGCGCTACCGCTCCCCACGGTTCCCGGGTGCAGGACGAGGTGATCTCGTCCAAGGCAACCGGGAACCGGTGCCTTGGACGAGATCACCTCGTCCAAGGCACAGAATAGGTTAAACAGATGTGGAGTGCCCCCTTAGGCAAGGGTCGCTCCCCTGGGGGGACAATTTTATTTTAGGCCAATTCTGTCCACCTTGTGGGTAGATCAGCTTACTTTTGTTAGGTCAACCTGCACCCAAGGAAGGCAGAAACCACTAGACACCAAGGATTTTTTTTGCGTCAGTTTCATGCAAGGGGAGCGTCCCCTTAGGCAAAGGTCGCTCCCATGGGAGACTATTTTATTTTCTGTCATTTCTGCCTCCCTTTGGGGCAGATCGGCCTATTTTTATTAGACCACTGTGCCCCCAAGGGAGGCAGAAACCACTAGACACCAGGGATTTTGTTTTCTTTACTATTTTACGTAAGGGGAGAGGCCCCTTGGGGCAAATTATTTTAGGCCATTTCTGTCCCCATGGGGGAAGATCGTCCCACTTGGAATGGTGAGGGCTGCACTTTTTGGACTTAGGGATGCTGCCATCTAGAAAAATCTACGAGACCTAGACACATCTGAAAACTAAACATCTGGGTGAGTCCAAGGTGGTGTGCTTCACATGCATCCCGCACCATATTCTTACCCACAATGCCCTGGAAACCTCAAACTTTGCTTGAAATCACACATTTTCCCATCATTTTTGTAATGGGACCTTCCAGAATCTGCAGAAATCCACAACATTTCTACCACCTAACATTGTCGCATCTATTCCGATAAAAATTCTGTCCCACTGGTCAGCCTAAAAACGTTTTTTTTTTTCCAAACTGCCCTTTTGGACCCGCTTTGGTACCCCCTCAATTTCAAAATATTTTTGGCTCTTCCCTGTCACAGGCACTTGGCCCACCTACACAAGTTTTTATTTTTATCAGGAGGCTGAGGGGAACGTTGGTTGGTAGGAAATTTGTGCCGGTGATCCCATACAGAAATGTAGGGAAAATGTGATTTTTTAAAAACTAATTCTGGGTAAGAAAACACTAAAACACTGGGGGATCCATGCAAGTCACATCTCCCTGGACTCCCTCCGGTTTCTAGTTTTCAGAAATGTCTGGTAGGTTTCCCTAGATGGCTGCTGAGCCCAGGACCAAAAACACAGGCCCCTCTCCCTGCAAAAACAGACAGTTTTGTAATTGATAATTTTGATGTGTCCATGTAGTGTTTTGGGGCATTTGCTGCCGCGGGCATTATGCCTACCTACACAAGTAAGGTACCATTTTTATCAGGAGATGTGGGGGAGTGCTGGGTAGAAGGAAATTTGTGTCCCCCCTCAAATTCAAGAATTATGCAGCACCGAAATGTGAGCAAATGTGTTTTGTTGCCAAATTCTGAGGTTTGCAAAAGATTCTGGGTAACAGATTCTGGTGAAATAGCCACAAGTTACCCATCCTTGGTTCCCCTAGGTGTCTAGTTTTCAGAAATGCCCAGGTTTGCTAGGTTTCCCCTGGTGCCGGAAGAGCTAGAGGCCAAAATCCACAGCTAAGCACTTTCGAAAAAGCACGTCAGACTTCAATGTAAAAATGTGATGTGTCCATGTTTGTTTGGGGGCATTTCCTGCCGCGGACACTAGGCTCAACCACATAAGTGAGGTGCCATTTTTATCTGGAGACTTGGCGAAACACAGATTAGAGAAACACGAGTTATTGCCCCTTGTCTTTCTCTACATTTTTTTCTTCCAAATGTAAGGCAGTGTGTAAGAAAGAAGTGTATTTGAGAAATGCCCTGTAATTCACATGCTATTATGGGGACCCCCAAATGCAGAGATGCGCAAATAACCACTGGTTCTCAACACCTTGTCTTGTGCCCATTTTGGAAATACAAAGGTTTCCTTGATACCTATTTTTCACTCTTTATATTTTACCAAATGAATTGCTGCATACTCGTTATACAATGAAGACACATTGCAAGATGCAGCTCATTTATTGACTCTGGGTACCTAGGGTTCTTGATGAACCTACAAGCCCTATATAGCCCCGCATCCAGCAGACATAATGGTATATTGCTTTCAAAAATATGCCATAGCAGGAAAAAGTTACAGAAGAAAACGTGGACAGGAATGGCTCTTTTTTTCAGTTCAATTTCAATATTTATTTATTTCTGCTGTTATTTTCTGTAGGAAAACCTTGCAGGATCTACCCAAATGACACCTTGCTGAATTCAGAATTTTCTCTACTTTTCAGAAATATTTGGTCCGGGATCCACCATTGGTTTCACACTCATTTCTATCACTAACTGAAAGGAGGCTGAAAGCACAACAAATAGTAAAAATGGGGTATGTCGCAGTAAAATGCCAAAATTGTGTTGAAAAATGTGTTTTTCTGATTCAAGTCTGTCTGTTCCTGAAAGCTGGGAAGATGGTGATTTTAACACCGCAAACCCTTTGTTGATGCCATTTACAGGGAAAAAATATACAGTTTCTTCTGCAGCCCTTTTTTCAAATTTTTATGGAAAAAAATACACATTTTAGCTGTATTTTGGCTAATTTCCTGGTCTCCTCTAGGGGAACCCACAAACTCTGGGTACCTTTAGAATCCCTAGATGTTGGGAAAAAAAAGGACACAAATTTGGCATGGGTAGCTTGTGTGAACAAAACGTTATGAGGGCCTAAGTGCGAATTACCCCAAATAGCCAAATAAAAAGGCTCAGCACAGGAGGTGGAAAAGGCCTGGCAGCGAAGGAGTTAAAAGCAAATGTTCTCTCAGCAAAAACGAAAGAATTTATTTTTCATTCATTATAAAAAACATAAACACAAATTAATCGATGCAGATTTACCCATAATCAGTCTATAGCCACCCAAAAACCATCCATACTGTAACGAAAATGTGTGTATGCTGGAGTTGATTTTACGTGCTTTTATTCCTGAATCTCTCAAGGCTATGCACTTACCACTGTTTTGGCGACTTTCGTCATGCAAATTCAGGGCCAATAAAACAGTTATCGGTAGAACTGAAATCCACAACAGAGGGTAGTTATCAAATCAATACATTTAACATGAAGCACGTTAGTCTCCACAGTAGACAGGGATTATATTTTCAAACCTTCGAGGTCTATTGAAGATTAAAACTGATTGCAAAATCAAAATTACCAAATTAGTATCAACTAGCAAATATACATGAATGGATTTGTAATTATGAGTTTCAAATCAATCAAAGGCATACTTAAAAAACAAATAAATATAAAGTTCTGTCAAGGGGTAAAATGAAGTAAAATCAGTTGTCTCTCCTAAAGAGAGCTTTCTACTCTGCTCTAAGTTGTTTCAAAGTGGACAAAACATGTCTAGGAGTTCTGGAAAAATGTTGCTCTCCACTAACACTAACTTAAATAAATCAATTCTAACATTTGCTACACCTATACATGGTTCACAGTGAGGTTTTGCTAAATGTCCTTCAAGTTTACAGTTATCAGCAACATAACAAAATACATTAGACGAGTCTGAGGTCTGCAAGTGCACTGTACCATGTTTAAAATTCTAAAATTATCGTGTATAGGAGAATATATCGCATGAGACTGAAAACAAGGACACATTGCATTTGCTAATAAAGAGTTCAACTTTTCCTAGAAATAAGGAAATACACGGCCCAGACAGTATCGTGCTTTGCAGGTTAAAGTAACGCATTTTAGTGGTGGTGTCCACATCACCATGCTAAAATGCGATGTCACGCATAATTCAGCACAGCCAACACAAATTTGCAGTGGTACCCCAGGCAGAAGTAATGCACCACACCCAAGTCTGTTTACTATGGAAACGTCAGCCTGGGCCTTACTTAGATGTTTAGCAGGGAGCAGCATCCAGGCCCAGCCCTCAGATGTCACCTCACATTTCTTGATAGCTTGTCCTGTCCGATCCCTGTGTGTGGTTATTGTGCCCTGAAGTGAAGACTTGTCTTTCCTACCTGTCGATTATACAATGTGGCGGCCTGCAACACTCTCTCGGGGTGTAACTTCAGAGTGCAGCAGGATATGTTATTTCTAAAGGTCCTTCATTCCTGGTGGCCTGTTGTGTCCGGTCATGTGTCTGTGCACTAGAGACCGCAAAGTTCAAAGTGTGCAATGTGCAACCAGCAGCAGCCGACTCTGTAAGTTCTGCTTTGCAAGCTGTAGCACTTTTAAAAAGGCTTTTCACAACACGCCCTGAAGGCTGAGACTCCATGAGGGAGTCTGCTAATCCTCAGCAGTGAGAGTGGGGAGTCAGCACCAGACCCCTTCTGACACATCATGAAGTCTCCTGAACTGCCTGTTCCACTGAGCCTCAGTGAAGATGGACTGGGGTGATGTGTTGAGAACAGGGAGCCTGACTACTTTTCAACAAACAGCTTTTCAAAGATTCAGTTTTCCTCGGAGTGTCTTTCTTTGCTTATACAACAGTTGTGTGTCCCTGACTGCTTGCTCACTTCAGTACCTGTTAAACCAATTAGCAGAGCCATTCTAACAAGTAGTACCTTATCAGCTCATCAGTGATCCAGCCAGGTTTGGAGATGAGAACTTTTCTGGGCCGGTAACTATGTGTTAAACTGCTTCATCAGCATGTTTGCAGTGATAGAGCATGAGGATGAGAGTGGCAAAGACGTTCTTAAAACGGATTAAATAAGTCTGTATTTTTCAGTCAAAGTTCTAAGCACAAATTTACAGAAAATACTGAACACAAGAGACTTCAAAGACAAAACTGACAGTGCATTGCATCATAAGAATGAGGAAAGGACTCCTTCTTTACAGCACAAAATTGCACTTTTATAGGATTTCAGTCAAAAGGTTCACACATTCACTACATTAGTGCATGGTTTTCATGCTCCTAACCAATAGAAATCAAGCAAAGAGAAACATTTGCAAAAGAATACATGCAAGGATTTTCTCACTATTACTCTATATGGGATTGTGTGTTTACGGCGTGTTGTATTCTTATATGTCGGTCTCTTTAAAGAATGTAGAATTAGAATGTGAATAGGTGGGGTAGGGAGGAAAAGAATGTAGGAAAAACGGAGAGACAGTTTAGCTTGGAAACGGTTTACGTACTTCTTTTTACTCTGAATAAAATACTTAAAATCTACCTGTTCCTGCATCGTTGATATGACAGAAATTGGTGACGAGGTGAAGAACCTGTTCCTGTGATTTCCTGTGCCACCATTGCTGAGGGAATTTTAATTTCATTTGTGCAATACAGCGTGTTGCTGACCTTTTGAAGAAGGACGTCTGAAGAGGAAAACATTTAACTAGCAAACAACGCTAGTTTGCGAAACACACCTTCTTCTCTCTAAGAGCAAGTATTCTTTGCCCTTGGGTTATTTTTTTTCTTATCGGCAACATAACGGGAACTGTAATTGGAGGGGTTGCCTAGCAACCGAAGACGCTCCTTTGCACGAGCACGCTTCAAAAGACGCTCGCTATGTTCATTTAGTGTTATTCTCAACCATTGACATTTCGAAAGACGCACGCTGTGTCAGAAACGCTCGCGCGTAAAAAATTGGGGAAACGCTCATTGAGTTATCGAGTATTGTTTAGCAACTAAAAACATACCTTTACAAACAGTTGGGGGGCTGTTTTAATGAACTATTTCTATTAACTCAAGGAGTGTTAAGTATATAAAAAAAAAGAAAGAAAGAAAAACTACTATTTATTCATAGACTGTTTGCAAGGGCTAATACCTTCAAATTGCTGTTAATTATTTATTTTGTTGCTATAATAAGACAAATAGATAATTTTAAATCAACATGCAATTTGAGCCCCCTACAAAGTTTTTGCAATTAAAAGGAGACCCTTCCATTCCTTGGTCTAGGTGGAAGGAAGAATTTTTAACTTATCTCACAGCAATTGATGTGGATGGAATGTCTCAAGAGAGAAAGAAGAACATTCTATTACATTGTTTAGGATCAGAAGGGCAGCTTATTTTTAGGACACTTCCACAAGTAGTGCTTCAGGATGAAGAAATTGACGTATTCAATGAGGCCTTGTGCAAACTTGAGAAAAGATTTAAACCAACCACAAGCATTGCATTGAACAGATTTAAATTTTATACTAGAACTCAACAGGAAGGCGAAGCATTTGATGAATTTTTGACCAGTTTACGCAGTCTGTCTATGCACTGTAATTTTGGACCCATCACAGATGAGATGATCAGGGATCAGATCATTGTTCATGTAAAGAGCAAAAGGATTCAAGAACAATTATGGATGATGGGGGATCCAAAGTTACAGGAAGTTATAAACACAGCCAAAGCACTGTAGCAATCGGAAAAATGGATGAGGACTGTGCAAGACGCTGAAAAAAACAACTCTCCTAATTGGGATACCGTTGCAGCTGTTGGGAATAGTAGTAACTATAGTAGATCCACGTTGAAATATAATACAGGAAACAAAAGAGAAGATAGAAGTAAAAGAACGGATAGAATGTCATGCTATAGGTGTGGGAGTCTGAGTCATATTGCAAATTCTACACATTGCCCTGCGATTGGTAAAGAGTGCAACAAATGTGTAAGGTCTGGACACTTTGCCAGATTGTGTAAGGACATTAAAAGTGCTGATAATAATGATAGGAAGAAAATCACGTATGTACAGGGTGAGAAGGAAAAGGGAGTAGTTCTTTCTGTCAAAGATGATGTCCTTGATAATACAATTTTTTTTGTGAAACAACCTAAATGTACTATAGTGGTTGAAGGTCGAGAACTAGAACTCATGGCGGATTCTGGTTCTCCTTGGACAATTATTACATATGATTATTTTCTGGAAAAATTTAAGTCACTGTGGGATATATCTAGTTTAAACTCTTCAGACATAGTGGCTGAAGGGTTTGACGGTACAGCAATCAATATTCTTGGTTATGGAGAGACTTCTGTGTGGTTTAAGGAACGTACTGCTGTGACCAAGGTATATATTGCAGAAAAAGGGGTCAATGTCCTGGGATGGAGGGATCAAGCAGAGTTGGGCATAGTTCTGAACCCCAGGGCGATTGAACCAGTTATGCTGGCGAGTGTTGGGGAAAAGTCCAGTTGGATTACATCAAAAGTTCCAAAAGTATTTTCTGAAAAATTGGGGAAATTAAAAAACTACAGCCATAGGATTAAGCTTAAACAGAATGCTAAACCTGTTGCGCAGAAATTGGGAAACGTTCCTATTAGTATACGTGAGGAGTTGAGAAATAGTTTGGATGAATTGGTGTAAGATGGTGTTATTGAGGCGGTGGAGTCATCCGAATGGGTTTCCCCCATTGTGTTGGCTCATAAACCAGACAAATCGTTGAGATTGTGTGTTGACTTGAGAGCCCTGAATGCTAATTTTATAGTTAATTGCCACCCCTTACCAAATATTAATGAAGTAGTTAGCATGATGGAAGGAGCGAAAATATTCTCTACGTTGGACCTGAGGTCAGCTTACCACCAGATTGAACTCACAGAAGACTCTCGACATCTCACGGCGTTCATCACACCACAAGGACTGTACCAATTTAAACGTATGCCATTTGGATTAGCGTCAGCAGCATCCGTGTTTCAGAGGCCAATGTTTATGATGTTCAAAGATATGGACAAATTTGTTAAGTGTTTCCAAGATGATGTTTTAATATATTCAAAAAATGAACGAGAACACAGAGACCATCTGGAAAGGGTGTGCTAGGTATTCAATAAGAATGGACTAACTCTGAAGTTCAAGAAATGTCGTTTTTTTGCAGAATCTGTCGAGTATTTAGGGCACACCATCTCAGGCAACGGGGTTGTACCCAAAAGTTCTCTGGTTAAAGCAATACTGGATGCACCTAAACCTGACAATCGTGAGAAACTTTTGTCCTTTGCTGGGTTATGTGAATACTACAGCAATTTATTGAGAATTTTGCTACTAAAATGGAACCTTTAAGGGAGATAACCCGTAAAAATGTAGAGTTTGTGTGGTTGGATAAACAGGAACGTGCATTTGAGTCTATAAAAAAAGAGATTGCGTGTGCACCTACCCTCAGACCTTTCAATATCAGAGCTCGTTGTATGGTGACAGTAGATGCCAGTATGTATGGTATTGGGGGTGTGTTGTCACAGAGAATTGGTAAGGACGAATGGAATGTTAATTTTGCTTCTCACACTTTGAATGATGCAGAGAGGAAATATGCAGTTATTGAGAAGGAGTTGCTTGCATGTGTTTGGGCTATTGAGCACTTTCGCAATTACTTATGGGGTTCACGGTTTGTGCTTCGCACTGATCACAAGCCGTTGGTGGGCATATTATCCCCAGGTGGTGGTTGGAATGCAACTGCTCGAATTGCAAGGTTAGTATCGAGATTGCAAGAGTATTCCTTTGAAGTTGAGTATGTGCCTGGTAAAAGCAATTCAGTAGCAGATTGTTTGTCACGCTTAGCTCAGGAAACGCCAGATAGGCCTGATAGAGGTGAATACAGGGATTTGGATATTGTGTCTGTGGTGTCTGAATTTGTAGCTGATGAGTTTAGATCTCTTGAGGAGAAAGAATGGTTTGAGAAAGATCAAGAAGACTCTGTGTTACAACAAGTAAAATCTTTTGTGAAATTGGGTTGGCCAAGGAAGGAAAGAATATTAGTAGAAGTTTCTCCCTTCTTTAAGATAAGAGAAGAATTGGAAATTGAGAATGAACTCCTGTTTAAGAAGGTAAAATGCATTCCACCTATGGGCATGCAATCGACTATTCTAAGTTTGTCCCATCTTGGTCACCCAGGAATGTCCTCCATGAAAAAATTAATAGGTACCTCTTTTTGGTGGCCTGGCATGGACAAGATGGCGGAGAGGACGGTTAGGGAGTGTAACGTATGTATTAATGCTGAAAAGATGCTGAAGACAGTGCCTGCTCCTTTGCGTCCTGTACCATGGCCAGATTCCCCATGGCAAAAGCTAGGGTTGGACATTTCTGGTCCATTCTCTTTTCTACCTCATGAGGCAAAGTTTGCTTTGGTACTTGTTGATTACCATTCCAAGTGGCCTGAAGTAAAGTTAGTACCTCACGTGACCTCGGGTGTGGTTGTTGAATTTCTTAAGGAGATTTTCACAAAGGAAGACTATCCTGAGACTCTAGTAACTGATAATGGTACTCAATTGATTTAGAAAGAAATGCAAGGGTTCCTTAAGTACTGCAACATCAAACATGTGACCACCTCTTTATATGAACCGCAAGAGAATGGTCAAGTAGAAAGGTTTAATCGCGTACTTAAGGATTGCATAGGTTGGGCGCGAAGTTTTGGTGGAGTTTGGAAGGAAAAGGTAAGAGAAAAATTGTGGTATTACCGCATTACTCCGCATAGTACCACAGGTGTTAGCCCATTTAGATTATTAACGGGTAGAGATCCTGTGTCTAAGCTTTGTCCTTGGTGGTTCTAAAAAATAAGTAGCAATAGTGATGGTGGGTTTGATATTGAGAAAGTTAAAAATTATGTGGTGAATAAGCAGGAAAAGAGCAATGAATCATATGATAGGAGGTGGAAGGTGAGAGAACCTACTTTTCTGGTGGGTGATTGGGTCAGGGTAAGGAGGCCAGGAATTATAAGAAAAGACATGCCTAAGTTTAGTATAGCCATGAAGATTGTTAAGGTCTTCAATAAGAGGGTGGTTACACAGGATGGCAAAGTTTGGAATGTTAACAAACTGGCAAAGTGTCCCCCTGAACATGATGGTGAGCTAGATTCAACGGGGTCGTGGTCCATTGGTAGTGAGAAGTTTTTTGAGCCCATTTGTGCGGATGTGTTTGGGGACGGTGACAGCGATGCGGTTGATGAAGAAGGAAGTATTGTTGTAACTGATGGTGTTGTATGTAATAGAGATTGGGAGAACAGTGAAAGCAATGGAAGGAGTTGTATGAATGATGAGATAGAAGATGATTCTATTGCATCAAGAGTGAAGTCTGATGGGCGCAACCTACAGAGATCTTCGCGGTTAGTTGATTATGCATAAGTGTCTATGTTAATTTCTCTTTGTTCTTAGTACGTATCTTTATAGTTATTGATTTCACTTTAGACTTTTATTATACTTCTTTATTTTGTTTAGGAGGAAAATGTGTTGTATTCTTATATGTCGGTCTCTTTAAAGAATGTAGAATTAGAATGTGAATACGTGGGGTAGGGAGGAAAAGAATGTAGGAAAAACTGAGAGACAGCTTAGCTTGGGAACGGTTTACGCTTGACGTACTTCTTTTTACTCTGAATAAAATACTTAAAATCTACCTGTTCCTGCATCGTTGATATGACACGGCGTCAAGATCATGGAGTCACAATGGTTACACAGTATGTTATTTAGTTTGAGACAGCTAAATTCAGCCTTGAGAAGATTACATTTTCTTCAGAACATTAAACAACGATTTTCACTTGCTCCGTGGAGGCTAGTAATTTTTGGTATAGCAGAAATGAAACACAAAGTTAATCACGTAGTGCAGCACAACGCCACGTTAAAGATGAACGACAGATGCTGACTTAACTTGATTCACTTAAAGCACGATTTCTGCAGTTTTTTACATTCATTTTTACAAATTAGCACGCTCACCTACATTAGCTATAGTCAATCTAAACAGGAATACCTCATAGTTATAATGCATTTGCGTTCTTGGAACGTAAACAGTTTAACAAATGTACCACAACATGTGGGGGGCTGTAAAATTTTGGCACTCGCTTGATGTCCTTGCATTCCAAGACAAATCGTATGAAGAAGCATTTCCAGTTATTGGCTTCACTGTCACTAGTTGGCCACAAGATTATTTGTAAAAAGACGGGCCTACGGGTGGTTTGGCTATTTATGTTGCAATAACCATCAACCTTAATATTGCATGGCTGAATCTAAAACAAACCCCGCTAGATGGAATAATTATCCATAACTGGAAAAAAAAATAGGCACACTCATTGTTCTTACCTTCTATAGAAATCTATTTAGAGTACAAAAAATGTTCATCATAAAACAATTGAAATAGACTGGGAGTTAAAAGCTACCCATCCAAACGCTAGTTGGCTGCTTACTGGTGATTTCAATTCCAATCTAGTCTTTCCTTGCTCAGACTTTGAACAATTGAATATTTTAAATGATAATTATGGAAAGGCCCGTTACAACGTGGTCCCAATATAAAAAGATAAGTTAGAAGGGGCCATATTAGACATTCTGCATCAGATCAGGCCTACGCACATTAAATAGCTGACATAAAAATGACCACCCAGCAGCTCCTACCTGAATCACGTTAAAATCCCACTCACTATTAGATTACACTCTTGTGAGCCTGAATATTTTTCATAGGGTCATCAGTTTTCAAATAGATCCAAGACCAGAGATTGATCACTCCCCACAAAAAATACAGCTGGTCATACACAATTCCTCCAAGATTCAGGAGAAGACTCTACAACCCTATGTTTATTTTTTAAGAGACTTAAGTGCAAAGAATCAGATATGGTCCCCATCACTCAATATTCGCAGCAGTCCTTTCAAACATGGCCAACAAGGGATTTAAAATGGTAAATGCTTGGTCTAGCTTTATTGTAAAGTTGCTGGAAAAATGTATAGTTCTGATACAGCTAAAGGCGAGAAGCTTGCACCCTAAACATAAAATGAATGGCTTTCCAAAGCATTAAGGGGCCGAAAAGCGTAAATTAAAAAAGGAAATATGAGCCTTTAGGAAACTCCCAATTGCCATAAGACAATCACAGCTTCAGTAATAAGAATAATCAGGTCAACTTACAAGAAAGCTACTACAAAAGCCAATTCAACACATACGTAGGAAGGGAGGAGCAAAAGCTTTTTGGAAGTTAATTAATTGGCTGACCTATGGTGATCATAGAGAGTGCACTGCAAATATCTCAGTATCGTTATGGACAAAATATGTTGAAAAATTATATGGTACAATAATTCTGGGGATTTTATGTCATACAAATAAAACAAATGCTCAGTCTACTTCAAAACAACTTCAGCAATGCATTAAAGAGGCAAAGACAGATGGGGCACCTGACCCCAATGGCCTCCAAACAGCATTATACAAAGCTGAGTCTGAGTTTTGGTCAAGCAACTTGTGTATTTTATTCAATAATTTTCTAGCTGACAATATAGTTCCCTACTTTTGGAGCGCTACCATACTCCACCCCAATAATAAAAGTGGTAAAAGAGACAATCCAACTAATTGCAGGTTAATAACTGATGTTGAGGCTACATTATTTTCTAGCCTCCTAACAAAGGATCGGAGGACAGTGCTTCAGTAAAGTCCACAATACCAATAAATCAAACTGGCTTTCATAAAGATAGCTGTGTCACAAAAGGCCTTATAGCCCTCGTAGTGGTTATCGAAGCCTCTCTCTGAAGGAAATCTTCACTTTATACCCGTTTTGTGGACTTAAAGTCGTATGTTCAACAAGGTTTCACAGCAGGCTCTGTGGTCCACACTAAGCCAATGGGGAGTACCCCTAGCACTACTTTGTGTCACCCAGCTTCTTTACCATGATACCTGGGTGGGAGATGGCTCAACAACCACAAAAAAGTTCTACACAAGTGATGGTCTAAAACAGAGCTGCGTTCTTGAGACACTTTTATTCAGTCTATTTATCTCAGAACTCAACTGCAGCTTGAATGTGGTAAACTGGGATGCACTGTGGTTAACCCGGTCTCGAATGACTAGTTTACAAAAAGGTGATAACATAGTCCTACTTAGTAAGACCCCTATAGTCCTCCAATGTTTGATAACCACAATTGCTGAGTACACCAGAAGGAATGGGATGGAAATAAACTTCAGGAAAACAAAAGTTGGGTTTTTTTGGTAACCAGCAGAGGAAAAAGACCTTCACTTGGCACCTAGACGAAAAATTTAAGTTAACCAAAACATAAACAAATCTACAAGTCATTTTTGATTGACGACTTCAGTTTACCCCACATTTTTAAGTACTGAAACAAAAAGCAAGTTCACTTCTAGCATTTAAAATACTGCAGTCTAACTAGTGAGGTCCAACATTGCTTCCCATTCTCAAGACAATTCAGGCTAAATTCATACCATCTGTTAGTTATGGATCAGAAATAATGCATGAGTGCGACTCAATGCTTATAGAGACACTTCAAACAGATATCTATGGACGTCTTTTTAGGTTGCAACCCAATACTTCTCAGTCACAGATTCGCTTGGAATTTGGTTTAGTAAGCTCAGCTCTGTCACACGAGGGCGCATTTATCAAATTTTGAAAAAACAAAATTGGACAAGCTCCTGAACCTTCCTTGGCGTCTCTTATCTGGGCAGAAGTTGGAAGTGGTAAAAAAATACATCGTGGGGAGAGTATGTATCCTCCGCATTGCACATTTTATGGCTTACCTCACTATGGTATTATGCTGCCTTAGGTCTATATTTAAAGCAAGTGGTGAACATATCATTCAGACTCGTCTCTCCCTTGCAGGACAAAAACAAACTCACATAGAAAGCTCACACATGGATGCTTATAAATTCTTATGACTGCTCTCACCCACAGCCTTATTTGAACACCTTGTATTGTGAGTCCATTAAGTTAAAGTTGATAAAACGGGGGCGTGGCCGAACAAGATGGCCGAACCGACGCTGTAGGTGCTTGCTCTGAAGCCCGCCCTGCTTAAACCATCAAAATCTTGTGCCCAAATCAGCGAAATCGGGCCGAAATGATACCCCATGGATATGGGCTTGCTGCTTGACCCCTGACCTGCTGTGGATCTCCTGGTGTCGCACTGGAGCCTGTAGCAGCTTCTGGGCCATGTGCGGTGCAGAGGGTCCTGCCCTAAAAAACCTGGGTTAGGGCCGAGTCTGGCCTTATAGCAGCCAGCAGCATTTTGGCCAGACCTTCGGAAACGAATACAGGGAGAGCGGCGATCTTCCGCCTCTGTGCCTAATCACCAGCGGTGGATCCTCCGCTACGGCGCAAAAGGGTAACCCCGTCAGTGACAGCAGCTGCAAACCTTTTACAATAAAACAACAATTAACTATGTCTATTATTGTTTTATTGTAAAAGGGGCGGGCCTTGGGGCATGACAGGGATGGAGGGAGAATGCACAGCACTCCCCTCAGTGTGCATGTATGTTTGGCCGGCCGTCTCGGGCTGGCCAAACATACATGCACACTGGGCTCTCTCCAACCCAGTACTGTGTTGCCAGGTTGGAGAAAGCAGTCAGAGGCTTCCACTCTGCCTCAGAGCACCAAGCCAGCAGCGTTAGGATTGGCCACAGGGCAGGCTGGGCCTGTGCTTGCTGTGAGGATGAGGAGTGGGGCTGCAGAGAGGCAGGTAAGGTTTTTTGGTTTGTTTTTGTTTTATGTCCTTCACCTCCCCGTCATGCGCCACCCTGCCACTCCTTACCCTGAGCCACGACTGCTAATCACCTGATTGCAGCCACGCTAGGATCAGTTGTGGGGCATGGAAACTCATACATCTCCCCCCTCCGACTGTACACTAATTGCGTGGGCCCCCTACTGTTGCAGAGTGGCCCGGACTTTCCCCCACATGTCCGCTACACAGACAGGGCTCTAATTTGAGGATCGAACAAGGCCCGGAAGAGACAGGGAGGGATGGAAAAACGGAGGATAGCCAATGGCATGCCAGATCCTGGGCATGCCTGCTGCAATCTGGTGAAGCATACTGCTGTAGGCCCCGTGCTGTAATCTGGTGTACCGGTGTCCCCCCAAGAGTCCATGCAGTGGATGAGGAATTAACACACAAGGTGAAGAACTGACACACGGTCACAAGACTTGCACAAACATGGGAGTGGCCACCGCACATGTGCATACAACTGCAGCAGTCGGGCTGAGCCTCTGGCCATGGTTGTCACCGCTGCTGGGAACTAGAAAATAAGCCTGTCCATGGAGGTGATGAGGACTGGCTGAGAACTGAGCCTGGCCCCTGTGGAGAAGGATGCAGTGTTGGGTGGGAGCAGAGACAGGAGCAGGGTGAACTTGGAGCTGGGCTGGGCAGGCAGACCTAGAGGAGGAATTGCATCCTGGGCCTCACATTGTAGAGACTCTATCCAGTGCATAGAAACCTCCCCTCCAGTCTTCTATCACAGAGCAGAAAACCGGGTTCCCGTAAGACTGTTTTGCCACACATAATTTTAGTCTATGGGAGGAGGGGAGTGACTGCTGTGTGATCTTTGAGGTGCAGGGGGCGGATCTGCCAGCCCCCTTATCCACTTGGCCGATGCTGGGACACAGGTTCCACTGGGTGATACCCCTTCGCAAAAACTGCTGGAGGTCCTGGAGCGACTGTATTAGCATCACAATGGGTCATGACAGAGCCTTGCACACAGGACAACAGGACAAAATGGACAGGTACACGGAGCACAAAGGGGTTCTGACGGAAGCCCCACATGTGCGATGAGTTGAAAGATGTGCCGCAATCCCAGACGCAAAACAATACCTCTAATGCTCATATATTGACAGTCAATGTGCAGCTCCAACACAACTTGGAGCAGAAAATTGATGCCATATCCCTGAACGTGAATCTCCTGAGGGCGGACCTGCGCAAGGTCAACCAGCCTCACTAGAGACTGAGGGCCTGATTCTAACTTTGGAGGACGGTGTTAAACCGTCCCAAAAGTGGCGGATATACCACCTACCGTATTACGAGTTCCATAGGATATAATGGACTCGTAATACGGTAGGTGGTATATCCGCCACTTTTGGGACGGTTTAACACCGTCCTCCAAAGTTAGAATCAGGCCCTGAGTGTACTGTTGCCGGGATCACTACAGAGCTGGAGGAGTTAAAAATGACAGAGAAAGCAGCATGCCTAGGTGCGCGGGATGAGGATGCAGAGGGAAGAGCTCAGAGATGCAATTGCGGATTAGTAGGTTTCCTGGAGAGGGCAGAAGGGACTGCACTGGAGCATTTGAAGGTTGGCTCAAGACCATGATTAGCCCAGGGGCTCTCTCCACGCTGTTCATTATAGAGAGCACATCAAGCCCTGGCCCCCAGCCTCACCCTTGGGCGGACAACGGAGGGCGATGATCGCAGGGATGCTAAATTATCGCAAAAGAGACGCCGGCCTGAAATAGACTCAGATACAGGGCAGCATCTGGTTTGAAGATTGGATAATTCATATTTTCCCTCACTACACCAGGAGGGCGCAAATGGAATGAAAATCCTTCCTGGCAGTAAAACGGACACTGAGGCAACTGAATATCTGCTTTATGTTACTCTTTTCAACAAAACTGCGAGTGGCACATGAAGGTCGCACACACTTCTTTGAGGGACCGGAGGTGGTGTGGGTCAGGCTTGATGTTGCAGGACTGGAAGAAGGTGGTGTCCCAGGATGTTGCTGGGAGCAGAACTCCGTAAGCAGACCCAAACCAACAGGACTGGAAGAGATGTGCCAGTGGTGCATGCCGACGGAGTAATCGGCTCCCAGTGTGGAAGTGCAATCTGATGCACACTGGCACTCCCCACCACATTTGCTCATGGGCTAGGCATAAAGACTGAGGGAGAAGATTCAGCTGCCCTGTGACACTCACCTGCATGAACGGAGGAAAGTCAACGCCTCATCCATACTACAACATACGCAGTGAAGGACTTGAATTGAAACACTTGAACGCATCCTATTGTTGATTGTATTGGAGGGGGGGAGTGGAGCGATCAACTTCTCCTTGGGTTGCCTATGCACACGAGGGACTTGGGAGAGAGCTAAAGCAAGGCCTGGACTCCTGTGGATGAGCACAAATACGGGAGGCTGATAAGCGGGCATGTGCATGTGGTGGTCTGAGTTGTGAGGGGTCTTACTAGTCTTGGGCATTGTAGATAGGGATGTGGGTGGAACCAGGCCTCTGCGATTAGTGGGTTCTCGCTGGTTGGACGCAGGGGTCTGGTGCCTACCCACACATTGAGTGTTTGATAGGTAGGCCTGCGGTCACTGTAGGACTGCTCTGCTGTTATTATTCTATTTTTGTAATATCCATGAGGGGTAACATGGGAAAGCACTGATTCATGAGTTTGAGGGGTGTTTATCTGGGGAGAGAGTTAGAATGGGCTCTGGAGACATGCACACTTGGGGAGACACACTTTACACAGCGAAGGTGGGACTTAGTATCAGGTCCTGGCCGTCGGGACCCCCTATCGACTACTTTGGGTGACCGCAGGGGACAGGGAACAACCATGCCATATCAGGACAATGGCTAATAGCAGTGCAGATGCGCTTTGTATAGCGACCTGGAATGTCAGAGGCCTTAAGGACTTCACAAAGCAATAAAGGGTACAGTCATATCTTCGTTGACATTGTATTTGATTTGCCATGTTGCAAGAGACACTCTTGATTGACGAAGAAGCGCACACATTGAAAAAGAAATTGAGAGGTCAGATGTACTCCTCGATGTGTTCCTCATACGAAAGAGGGGCATTGATTCGGTTGGCCCTGGCTGTGTCTTCCCAACAATGATTTGTCAGGCAGGTGTGGAGGGATGTTTTGTGTTCTTGTATGGGCTTCAGGATGGTAGGGAGGTATGTATTTTTAACTTCTGTGCACCCAACACAGAGGACAAAACATTCTACTGGACCTTACTGGTGCTCTTGCTCCTGCAGAGAGACATTCCACTCATTTGATTGGGGGGGGGACTTCATCTGCATAATAGACAGGAATTTGGATAGGTACCCTCCCAGACAAAACACAAAGCATAGAATGACAGCTGCGATAGCTGAGGTGATGACCTGGTTTGGATGTATAGACATATGGTGCACGTTGCACCCCACACATTCACAATACACCTGCTACTCTGTGACACACCACACACATAGCAGACTGAATACTGATGGCTTGAGAACTCAATCCAAACATACACAGTGCCCAATACTTAAACAGATTCCTTTCGGATCGAGCGCCGATGCTGGTGACATACGTGGGCAGAGACGGGAATGCTCGGACTCCCTTGTGGCGATTACCACCGGAGACTCTTTCAAGCGGCTGTTAAAACCACACTAAAGGATTATTTATAGCAGTGGTTCCCAACCTGTGGTTCAGGTAGGCCTGGTGGTCCTTGACTGCTTAGAAAATTAAATCATATTAACAGATTAATAAAGTGTATATAAATAAAGTGGCTAAATGTAAAATTTTAAAATGTACTGTAAATGTCAAAGAATTTGAAATTGGAGGCTAGAAATTAAATTAGTATCCTCAGATTCACTTGCTAGAGATGTCAGGTGCATCATAGAGAATATAGTATGGACGATGAGTGACTTCAATTGAATTTAGAAAAGTTCCAACCTTCCTATTAAATTTTAAATTGTTTATTTTTTATTTATATTTGTTCGCAAATTAAATTAAATATGTTATCATTTGTTTATGTGTTTGATTAATGTTTGTTTCTGTATTTTTGTGTATTGTTTTGCGCTATATCCCTGCGCGGCCCAGGGAGATACTCCTGCTGCTGTCATGCCTGAAGTGGGGATCCCCTCGGAATGTGGTGCATTCCGACACCTGGTAGTCTGGGTGACGGACACAATGCCAGACATCACTAGTTGAACATAGAAAGAATAGTGCAGGGACTCCACTCTTTTATTTTTTGCGAAATACACTCCCCCCCTCTCGATAATGGTAAGAGTGGGGCTGGCCAAAATGGCCTTGCTACCCAGATGTCTCTACGTGCTCCAGAACACACAGCACCTGATATCACAAACAATCGTTTGAGATATAGGCAGCTTTTTAGAACTACGCAGAAAGGAAGGTGGACTGGGGCTCCTGGACCTCGAGCTGTATTACATGACATCACAGCTCCAACACGGGGTTAAATGTATGACTCTGCACTCAACTGGGACACCCATCTCCTGGGTGATACGATGCGGATGGACACGGTGCCCTTATGCCCTTATGCCTGATGCAGAGATGGCAACAGACCGCGGGGTGCCAACGTGGTATCACAGGTTACTACGATCTGGGACAGAGCGGTATGACGGTGCTAACGTCCAGCATTCAGTAAATTACTACACCTGGATTGGCCGAATAACCACAACTCAGTATATGTTTTAGTAATTTTAGTTCCCTATTAGTTACAATACTAAGGCCCTCATTACAACCCTGGCGGTCGGTGTTAAAGCGGCGGTAAGACCGCCAACAGGCCGGCGGTAAAAAAAATGGAATCACAACCATGGCGGAAACCGCCAACATAGACAGCCACTTTAACACTCCGACCGCCACAGCGGTACAAACAAACAGCATGGCGGTCACCGCCAACAGACAGGCGGAAGACAATGTACTGCCCACACTATTATGAGAGGCCAATCCCCCACCTTTTCCGGGGCGGATTCAACACGAACAAAAACACGGCGGAAACAGTACTTAGAAGGGGAAACACTCACCTCTACCCAACCCACGAGGAACCAGGACGCCATGGAGCCAGAACTCCAAATCCTCCCTGCGATAGTATTCCTGCTCCTCTACCAGGAGCACGAAAGACGGCGGTGAAGACGACCACGGTGAGTACTGCACCTACAACACAGGGGAGAGGGGAGGGAAAAGATAGTGACACACACACGCAACATGCAACACCCCCACCCTCACCCACAACAACACACACCAATACATGCTGCAACAATAGATTTACACCCCGACCCCCCCTGGAAGAACGCAATGACAAAAGGAAATGATTGTAACAATTGTAATCAATAAAAATCCATTAGTCAAAACTTTAAATACAGTACAAACAATTATGTACACCAACTATACAAGTCCGGATAGTGCACCATTCAAAGTCCGTGGACCACTGGGCACAAAATGCATGGAGGAGGCCCACACTCGATACCAGACTGCAAACGGAGAGAACACTGCTGGGGAATCAGATTGAAATGAAACAGGCACTTCAGGGAGAAGAGAAGGGGGGGCACCTCAGCCGGATGAGTGCACGACGCCAGCTCCACAAAGGGGCTCCATGCCCATTGATGTATCCTGGGGAGTGCAAAGCCACAGTCTCTCAAGTCTCTCCAGTGGGTGGGTTTCCCACTGCTTTATCCTGGGGAGTGCAAAGCCACAGTCTCACAAGTCTCTCCAGTAGGTGGTTTGCCCACTGCTTTGTCCTGGGGAGTGCAAAGCCACAGTCTCTCAAGTCTCTCCAGTGGGTGGTTTGCCCACTGCTTTATCCTGGGGAGTGCAAAGCCACAGTCTCTCAAGTCTTTTCAGTGGGTGGGTTGCCCACTGCTTTATCCTGGGGAGTGCAAAGCCGCAGTCTCTCAAGTCTCTCCAGTGGGTGGTTTGCCCATTGCTTAATCCTGGGGAGTGCAAAGCCGCAGTCTCTCAAGTCTTTCCAGTGGGTGGGTTGGCCACTGCTTTATCCTGGGGAGTGCAAAGCCACAGTCTCCCAAGTAGATGCCTTTCTCCACTGGGTCTGGAGGGGGGTTGGTGCCCAGAGTGCTTCATCCTGCCAAGGTCTGAGGTAGTGGATGCCTTTCTCCACTGGTTCTGGAGGGGGCTTTGTGCCAAGAGTGCTTCATTCTGCCAAGGACTGAGGTAGTGGATGTGATACTCCAATGGTTCTGGAGGGGGCTTGGTGCCCAGATTGCTTCATCCTGCCAAGGACTGAGGTAGTGGATGTGACACTCCACTGACGGTGGTGCAACATGCTGTCACGATTCACCCTGGGCTTACCGTCGATACTG
Organism: Pleurodeles waltl; assembly: GCF_031143425.1. Taxonomy (NCBI): domain Eukaryota; kingdom Metazoa; phylum Chordata; class Amphibia; order Caudata; family Salamandridae; genus Pleurodeles; species Pleurodeles waltl. The sequence continues at coordinate 791,916,294 of NC_090448.1, forward strand.
GAGAGGGATGGTGAGCGGCCCCAGTTCCTGCAAGTCCTGCTCTGGCCGAGGTAGGGGCGACCCCTTCCGGTAGCCACGGTGCTGTTGACAATAATAAGCCACTACAGTCCGTGCCCTCCAGAAGGAGTCCCAGAGGAAAAACCCCAAGGGGGGAAAAACCTCCAACAGGAACTCCCTGAAACAGATGGAGGACACAATGATTAGAACTCAGGATCCTGGAAATCTGGGAGACTAAAGACAGAACAAAAACGACTGTCCAGCCGGAGCGTGACCACCACCGCTGAAGTGTTGTAACGCAATGAGCAGAAGAAAAGGTTCCCCTTATATACCCCTAGACAGGAAGTGATAAACAGGAAGAAGTAACACCACCATCTTGGCTTGGGAAGAAGTCATAACTAAAGATAGAAAATATACCCCTGTGTAAGAGGAACAAATGCATGCAGGGAAGAAGGGACGTGCAGAGCATGCTGGGAAGGAGAAAGCATGCTTTAAAACTAAGCATGTAGACTGAGGAAAGTCCCAAGGCGTGTGGCAGGTGAGTGGTGCTAGGGAGGGGGGCCCAAGCACCCTTAAGCAAGGTTAACCTCGCGCGCCGAGCGCAGCGAGGACCGCGACCCAATTCTGGGTCTCCAGCCCTGCCGCGCTCGAATTACAGCGCGAGGCTGGAGAAAAGGGTCGCCGCGGGTGCCGCGACCCTTGACCCGGACAGCGGCTTTCCTCGCGGCCCGCTTGCGGGCCGCCGTGGCTTCCCATGCGGGTCGGCTGGGATGCGCCGCAGCGGCTCGCGACGCAACAGTAGGTCTTCCCCGAGGCCCCAGGTTTTGGAGGAAAAAGACGAAAAAAAACAACGGATCAAAAGAGGTGCATGAACCGAAGGTGCATCTTCCCAGGAGCATTCACTCATAGGGTAGCCCTTCCAATGAATGAGGTATTGGAGATGCCCACGGAAGACCCGACAGTCACAGATTTCCTGGACCTCGTATTCAGGCACATTATCAATAAACTGAGGAGGAGGACAGGTGAATTGTCTGCAAAAAGAATCAGGGATGTAAGGTTTGAGTTGTGAGACATGGAATACAGGATGTATTTTCCAAGTCAGAAGCAGGCGAAGCCGAACAGACACAGGGTTGATTTTGTGAAGAATCAGGAATGGACCATAATATCGAGGTTTAAATTTATCCAAAACCGGGAGATGTATTGAGGACCCCGAGCTGAGATAATGACTTGTGGTAGGCCATGAAGCCGAAAGATCCCCTGGATAAAGATTTGGCTCAGTTCCTTAGCCGTAGGTAGTTTTCTTAATGCCGTGAAATGTGCCATCTTTGTGAAGGAATCAATTACTCGATATCCAACAGAAGAAGGCAAAGAGCACATAAAATCAGTGGATATAGTGTGCCATGGACCTGGTGGAGCAGATAACGGACGGAGTAATCCTACTGGTTTATTACGAGGTGTCTTGGCTTGTGCACATATGGGACAGGAAGAAACATAGGGGGTCATTCCGACCCCGGCGGGCGGCGGGTGCCGCCCGGCGGGCGGAGACCGCCAAAAGACCGCACCGCGGTCAAATGACCACGGCGGTCATTCTGACTTTCCCGCTGGCCGGGCGGGCGACCGCCAAAAGGCCGCCCGCCCGCCCAGCGGGAAAGACCCAGCAACGATGAAGCCGTCGCGATTTTCAGCGTCTGCGACACCCGTTCCCCGCCATCCTGTTCCTGGCGGTAAAAACCACCAGGAACGGGATGGCGGGAAGGGGGTCGGAATCCCCATGGCGGCGCTGCAAGCAGCGCCGCCATGGAGGATTCCCTGGGCCAGGGGAAAACCGGCGGGAAACCGCCGGTTCCCCTTTTCTGACCGCGGCTTTACCGCCGCGGTCAGAATGGCCCAGGAAGCACCGCTAGTCTGTTGGCGGTGCTTCCGCGGTCGTTGGCCCTGGCGGTCACCAGAATGACCCCCATAGTCCTCAGTATCTGCTTTGATTGTGGGCCACCAGAAAGAGCGAAGCAGGAGCTCTTGGATAGCCTTCATTCCGCAATGACATGCGATGGGGGAGTCGTGGTACATACGTAGGGCTTCTGTCTGGACTATCTTGGTAGATAGAAACAGGGCTATGTTGTAATAATAGTATTCTTGGTCTTTATAAAGCTGCGGTCGTAAATTGTTCATTTCAGTTGTTTCAAGGTTGGAATATTCAGTCTTAACTTTGTCTAGGAATGTCTGTACTAGGCCAATGATCTTATTATTTTCAAATAGGTTTTGTACAGGAGAATCGCTACACTCAGGGTAACGACAGGACAGGGCATCTGCCAAGATATTCTGAGAACCAGGGATATATGTGATGTAAAAATCATATTGACTAAAAAAGAAAGCCCATCGAGCCTGCCGGCTATTTTGGCACTGAAAGTTTCTCAAACATTGTAAATTCCGGTGATCTGTCCGTGCCTCAAAAGGTTCTTTCGAGCCCATAAGAAAGTGCCTCCATTCCGTGCAAGCTGTCTTCAAGGTGAGTAGTTCTCGTTCTAACACCGAATAGTTCCGTTCGGAGCCGGATAGTATGTGTGAGAGATAGAATACAGGATGCTCTAACCCATCATCATCTTGTTTCTGTAGCAAGGCAGCCCCGATTGCTCTTTCTGAGGCGTCCGTGACAACGATGAACTGTTTGGTGGTGTCTGGATGCCGTAGAATGGGGGCTTGAATGAAGGCCTTCTTTTGTTCTTGAAAGGCAAACTCGGCGTCTTGGGTCCAACAAAAACCCTTTCTTAGATTGTCCTTCTTAAGGGTTTGTGTAATATAACTGGTTCTCTGGGCAAAGTCAGCTATAAACTGTCGATAGAAATTGGCCAATCCCAAAAAACACTGAGTTTCTTTGATGGAAGAGGGGGATGGCCAATCCAGAATGGCTTGAATCTTATCTGAATCCGAGGCAACACCTACTTGGTTAATGCAATATCACAAGTATTTTACCTCAGTTTGGTCAAATTTGCATTTTTCTGGCTTGCAGAATAGATGATGTTGTCTAAGTCTTTCTAATACTTGGAGTACATGTTTAGTGTGTTGTTCTGGGTGGACAGAGAATATTAGAATGTCGTCCAGATAGACGACCACAGTTTGGTGTAGAAGATCAGAAAAAATAGCGTCCATGAATCTTTGAAAGATGGAGGGAGCATTGGTTAGTCCAAAAGGCATCACCCGATATTCATAATGGCCGAAAGGTGTTCTGAAGGTGGTCTTCCATTCAGCACCTTCCTTTATCCTTAAAAGATGGTATGCTCCTCTAAGATCTAACTTGGTGAATCTCTTTGCCCCTCTGACGGCTTCTAACATGTCCTTAATATGAGGCAGAGGGTATCGATCCTTAGTAGTAATCTTATTTAATCCTCTAAAGTCTATGCAAGGACGCAAGTCTTTCGTCTTTTTTGGTACGAAAAAGAGAGGAGCCCCTGCAGGTGAAGAGGAAGGGGCAATCAAACCACTTTGTACATTTTCCTCTAGATATTCCTTGAGGATCTTTTTCTCAGGCTCTGTTAGAGAGTACATTCGCCCAAAAGGAACCACAGCGTCTGGTTCCAAAGGAATGGCGCAATCATATTCTCTATGGGGTGGCAGTTCTGGTCTTTCTGGTTTCTGGAATACATCGGCACATTCTAGATAATGTCTGGGTACTCCTTGTAGAACGTTAATGGAACATCCCACCTTAGGTGGTGCAAGTAAGAGACTCTTCGGGGACCAATAGTTTCCTGCTAAATAGCAATGGTGTTGGCAAAAGTGAGAGGAAAGAGAAATGGTTCTAGTTTCCCAATTAATGTAGGGATTATGCCGAGTTAGCCATGGAATCCCCAGGATCATTACGTGATGCGGTGAGGATATTAAGTCGAAGGAAATGTTTTCTTGATGTTTCCCGAACTGTAGACATAAGGTAGGAGTGGTATGCTGGACAGGTCCTGAGGCCAAGAGTGAACCATCCACCGTGTGGACTTGTTCTGGTACTTCCTTAGGTATTTGCAGAATCTGTCTTTCCCTGGCCCAGGTCTCGTCTAGGTAGATACCACTGGCTCCACAATCCAGCAAGGCCACTACTCTTTCTTCACGGCCGTCTGTTAAGTGTAACGTAACAGGTAAAAGGAAAAGAGCAGTTCCTTCTTCCCTTGAGGAACAGATGGAAGGTATCTCAAAATATGCCGTCCTCACCCTTCTCACAGAGGACGGGAGTTGGCGTTTCCCTAGGGCTTGGCTGGACGGACGGGACAGGTACGAAGTAGATGACAAGCAGCACCACAATAAAGGCAAAGTCCCTTTCTTCGCCTGTTTTCCCGCTCACTAGATGATAATGGTCCTCGTGCCATGTCAATTTGCATAGGCTCTTCATCAGTAGTACCTTTAGGTTCAGAACGAGTCTCCTCGGAGCGATGAGGAAGGGTGCGGGACGTCATCGAGTGTGATGGTATACGACTCTTTTTCTTCTCCACCCTTCGCTCATTTAAACGATATTCTATTGCTAGGGTCTGATCCATTAAACCCTTGAGATTCTCCACTCTGGCAGAGTGCACTAGTTTGTCTTTAATGTCATCTTTGAGACCCCTGCGAAACAGGGTCACCAAAGTACGCTCCACCCAGGAAGTTTCAGCTGCCAACTGTCTGAATCGTGTGATGTATTGTAAGACGTCCTGACTTCCTTGTTGAATATCGCATAGAGCGTCTTCTGCTGAAGACTCCAGTCCAGGACGCTCAAACATTTGTTTAAAGGCAGCGACAAAGCTTGAATAATTAGACAGGCTAGGGTCGTTGCCTGTCACCAAAGGGGTTGCCCATGCCAAGGCTGGCCCAGATAGAGCGCTGATCAAATATCCAACCTTGGTCTTGTCTTGCATGAACTGTGAAGGACGGAATGCGAAGTAGACTGTCAAGGCATCCAGGAACGCTTCCCCCGCAAGTCGGCTGGTATGCGCCGCAGCGGCGTGTTGCCACTGGCTCGGGATGTCGCGGGGCCGCTGGCGGTGCTAGCGTTGGTGTCAGTAACGGCGGTGTCAGTAGCATCGGTGCTTGTGGCGGACTCTGTGGCATCGGTGCTGGCGGCGGGCTCTGTGGCATCGGTGCAGGCGGCGGGCTCTGTGGCATCGATGCTGGCGGCGGGCTCTGTGGAAACGGAGCTGGCGGCGGTGCTGGTGGCGGCCTCACTGACTGCGGTGCTGGTGGCGGGCTCACTGACTGCGGTGTTGGTGAAGGGCTCAGTGTCTGCGCTCAGTGTCTGCGGTGCTGGTGAAGGGCTCAGTGTCTGCAGTGCTGGAGGCGGTGTCTGTGACGGCGGTGCCGGTGGCGGTCTTGTCTGCCGTGCAGGTTGGCGTAGACGTGGACCTGCCTTTGATTTTTTTGCCCTTCCCCACCTTGGATGGTGGCGCAGCTGTCTTCCCACTTTCCACTTTTGTTTTGCCTGAGCCCTTGGTGGCAGGTGTTTTCGCCTTCTCCCTCAGGGATGTGGGCAACTTTTTCTGTTTTGGAGGTGGGGGAATGTCCTTTCCCTTGCTCCTTGGGACACTGGCAGCCCTGTTGCTTGGCGCACTCCAAAATCCCGCTATTGCTGGCACCACTGTGCCCGGTGATGTGGTGGCTGAGGTGCTGGGTTGAGATCTGGAAAGGCGGGCCCTAGGGCACGGACGGAGGGGGAGGTGTAGGGAAGAGGTCAACATTTGATAGGAAAAGCTTTTTAGACACACTGGTACAGGTAGATGGAGGGGGTTTGGGAGTGGAGGAAGAGGTAGTGGATGTAGGAGGTGTATGTTTGCTGACTTTGGGTGAAGGTGCATGGGCTGGAGGCTGTTGTGAGGTGGTTCGCTGTTGGGTGGGTGTGTGACTGCGTTTGTTTACTTTGGGAGGAGGGCTCACAGACACACTGGGAGAGAACACGGGATGTGTGAATGGTAGTGGGGGTGGTAAGTGCACGTGAGCGGTGTGTGGTGATGGGCATGCTGGTGATAGAGGTAGTGGCTGAAGATGTAATGCATGCAAGTGTGAGTGGAGACGAGACAGGGAGGGAGGAGGGAGACGTGGAGGAGGGGGACACAGTGGAGGCAATGGATGTTGGTATGTCTGCATGGGTATGGTGCTTGTGTGAGTGCCTGTGGGATGTGTGGTGCTTATGTTTGCCTAAGCCACCCTTGTGTGTTGAGGTGTGTGCATGCTGACTGATGGTGTGCTTGGGATAGGCTGAGGTACAGGGGATTGGGTCTGGGTGGAGGAGGTTGGAGGGGGGAGGCTGGACACAGGGACAATGGCTGCCATCAGTGCAGAGGCCTGAGCCTAAAATGCTCGCTGGTGGGCTGCCTGGCCAGAATGAATGCCCACCAGGTATGCATTTGTTTGTTGCAAATGCCTCTCTACACCCTGGGTAGCATTCAGAATGGTAAACTGCCCAACAGTGAGAGGTCTCAGAAGGTTAATAGCCTCCTCACCGAGGGCAACAGGGCTGACTGGGGCAGGGCCTGAGGTGCCTGGGGCAAAGGAGATGCCCACCCTCCTGGGTGAGCGGCCACGGGACACACACTGAGGGCTGCTGGGAGGGCAGTGCTGGTAGTGGGAGATGGTGGCTGTACCTGTAGAGGCACAGGGGGGCCCGCCACCGCAAGGGAGCTCCCATCAGAGGAGGAGTCGGTGTCTCTGATCTCTGCTCCTGTCCCCGCCGTGGAGCTCCCCTCACCCTTCGTCCCACTGGTGACTTCAGACTCCGTTGTCTCGCCCTCCAGGGCCATGTGGGATGCAGCTCCCTCCTGCTCCGGTGGCACTGCTCCTCCGCCTGATGATGCTAATGCACACAAGAACAGGAGACCACAAAAGGGGGGGGGAAGAAGAAAGACATGTTCAGTGCATGCAATACCGCTACCGTTGGTGGACACTACAGACACAGAAGCCCTCTGCACTACGCCATGCACTTAGAGTTCCCTAATTAATCACAGGGACATGGGGTACAAGGCCTATGCCCGATTGCTGCACACATGGAAGTCACAGGAGCCTGACTAGGTGTAGATGGCTCTTACCACTGGTGGGGTTGGGGTGCCACATAGCCTGTCTCACAAAGGGTTCTTGCCTACAAAGCTCGCCCTGGCCTAGGGTAACCCACTGCCCACCTCCCCCACCCAGACACCTCCTAAAGCACGCAGAGTCAGATGGATGTCACTGTACTCACCCCCTTGTGGCTGCTGTGATGCCCTCAAGCGCCCATTCAACTCCGGATACGCCACTGCCAGGATCTGGAACATCAGGGGGGTCATGGTGCGTCTTCTTGCTCCAGCGGCGAATATCCTCCCATCTTTTCCGGCAGTGGGTGCTCCGTCTGTGGTGGACCCCCAGGGTCCAGAGGTCCTTGGCGATGGCACGCCAAAAATCCTTCTTCTGGTGGCGCTGACCTAGAGGAATAGTACAGGGGAAAAGGATGATCTTTAACCGTCCGGACCGTCACAGTCATTGGCCCACATTCCCAACCTTGCTCTGACGCACATACACTCACCGTCCGCTCATGCAGGCCTCAGTCCCCCCGTATCTCCACCCACACCACTCCAAACAGGCATTCCCCATACAGCATGCTCACAGTGTACTCACCTGTTTGTCTGGAGGACCGTAGAGTAGGGTGTACTGGGGGGAGGACTCCATCCACTAGTTTCTCCAGCTCCTCCGAAGTGAAGGCAGGGGCCCTTTCCCCAGACACGTGAGCCAATGTCGCTTCCAGACACAGGTCACAGCAGCACTTGCAGTGTATGTCCTCTCCTGTCGAAGGTCAGGTATCAAGTGAGTGAACAGAGAGAAAATGGCGGTCACGTGTGCGTCACTGCCGGCGTACATCGTCATTGGCTCCTGGGACCCATAGGGCCCAATGTTAACCAATGCAGGATTACGCCGCAGTCTTCTACCGCCTACCGCGACGGTGTACAACGCCAGCGCAGTTACCTCATATCCCCTTGTCCCACATTACAGGTCAGGCAGCCGCCATTTCAGGTGGCCACATGGCATTCGTTTTAAATGCGTCACACATATCTAGGCCTTGCATACACACAGTGACAGGCACATAGCGGATTGACAAATGTGCGCAATAAATTATTTTTTTACTACCTCAGTGTTGGCTGACTCTGTGCTCGCTGTTCTCGTCCATAGGGCACGTCCGCTAGGGCAGGTGAGGAGATGGCGGCATCCTCCGGTGTACAGACTGCTGGTGGACCTGTCGACAATGGAAGACAGACACATCATTATCACTTACAGACTTGATCGTGCCACAATCCAGGAACTGTGTGCCCATTTGGAGCCAGACCTGATGTCAGCTATCTGCCATTCCACAGGAATCCCCCCTCTAGTGCAGGTCCTGTCAGTACTCCATTTCCTGGCAAGTGGGTCTTTTTAAACAACAGTGGCCAATGCATCAGGGATGTCCCAGCCTATGTTCTCAAACGTGTTGTCCAGAGTGTTGTCTTCCCTGCTGAAACACATGCGCAGCTACATCGTTTTCCCTCAGGTGGAGGATTTGCCCACAGTGAAAGGTGACTTCTATGCCCTGGGACATATCCCCAACATCATAGGTGCCATTGATGGGACACATGTGGCCTTGGGACCCCCCGCAGGAGTGAACAGGTGTACAGAAACAATGAATGTGCAGATGGTGTGTTTGGCCGACCAGTACATCTCCCATGTGAACGCCAAGTTTCCAGGCTCAGTGCATGACGCTTACATTTTGAGGAATAGCAGCATCCCTTATGTGATGGGGCAACTCCAGAGGCACCGTGTGTGGCTAATAGGTGAGGACAAGGACCCTATACCCTGTGAATAGTTGTCTGGGGTTGTCCCTAAGGGTTAGTGTATGTCTAACAGTTGTCCCTCGACATTTGCAGGTGACTCTGGGTACCCCAACCTGTCATGGCTACTGACCCCAGTGAGAAATCCCAGGAAAAGGGCAGAAGAACGCTACAATGAAGCACATGGGTGAACTAGGAGAGTGATCGAACGGACCTTCGGCCTCCTGAAGGCCAGGTTCCGGTGCCTCCATATGACAGGTGGTTCCCTCTACTACTCACCAAAGAAGGTGTGCCAGATCATTGTGGCCTGCTGTATGCTGCACAACTTGTCTTTGCGACAACTGGTGCTTTTTCTGCAGGAGGATTGTCCAGAATGAGGTCTTGTGGCAGCTGTGGAGACTGTGGACAGTGAAGAAGAGGAGGCAGAAGAAGAGGATATCGACAACAGAAACGTGATCCAGCAATACTTCCAGTGAGACACAGGTAAGAAGACATCACTTCCTCCTACATCTCATACAATTGTTAGACCTATCATATGTCTGTCACTTTCACCCAGTGTATGGACCCTGACCTGTCACTTTGCCTTCCATTTCACAGATGTGGGTCCCACTGTGTGACCTCTGCTATGTTACCTCATGGACTAGAGCTGTGTGACATAGGTATGTTGACAATACAATGGACATTGCTATTTTCGTTAGTTATAGCAAATACACATTTGTGAAAGCACAGACTGACTCCAGATTGTTTTGTGATTCAAGGGTGTTTATTTAAGTGCAAATTAGTGGAGGGGGTTGGGAAATGGTCAGGGTTGATGGTGGAGGAATATCCATGGGAGAGTCCAGTTATTAGTCTCACAGGTGCATTGTCCAAAGGGGCATAGGAAGTGGAGCTAAGGCAGTTTAAGGATGGACAGGGTGACGAAGTGGAACAGAAGGATGACATTCAGGGTGGTCTCATTTCTTGGCGGAGGTCTTGGCATTGTTCTATGTCTTGTTCCTGGATCTCAGGCACCGTTTGCGGGGTGGTCCTCCATCTGCAGGGGGTGGGGTGCTGGTGTTGTGGTCCTGTGGCAGTGCCTCCTGTCCACTAGCGCCGGCGGAGGTGGTGGGCAGTTCATCATCGAGAGTAGTGTCAGGGGCCCCTTGCTGTGCCACAGTGTCCCTCCTGGTGTTCACAATGTCCTTCAGCACCCCTACAATGGTGACCAGGGTGGTGTTGATTGACTTCAAGTCCTCCCTGATCCCCAACTACTGTTCCTCCTACAGCCGCTGGGTCTCCTGAAACTTGGCCAGTACCGTTGCCATCGTCTCCTGAGAATGATGGTATGCTCCCATGATGTTGGAGAGGGCCTCGTGGAGAGTGGGTTCCCTGGGCCTGTCCTCCCCCTGTCGCACAGCAATCCTCCCAGTTCCCCTGTTTTCCTGTTACTCTGTCCCCTGAATCGTGTGCCCACTGCCACTGCCCCTAGGTCCCTGATGTTCTTGGGTTTGTGGGTTTGCCTGGGTTCCCTGTAGTGGTGGACACACTGCTGCTTGACGTGTCCTGGGGACAGAGGTATGGGCCCTCTGGGTGGGTGCTGTGCTGGTGTTTCTTGAGGGGGAGGCTGTGTAGTGGCATATTCCAGTGTGTGGGGAACCGACTGTCCCGAGGTCCCGGCTGGGCTGGTCATCTAGATCCAGTTGGACAGAGCTGCTGTCATCATTGTGGGCCTCTTCTGTGGGGGGTGAGGACATGTCTGGAACCTCCTGTCCGGTAACGTTGGGTAGGGGTCCTGCAGGGGTGTAAAGGCATGATTATTGCATCTGTGTGTGCCATAGTGTGCAATGGGTGGGTGACCCTGTACCCCAGTGCCTACATTCTTGTCTAGGACCTTGTGTGATATTTGGTTTGGGGACCTGTGTGGGTATCTGTAGTGGACATGCTTTGGTGATGGGTGTCCATGCTTTGGTGTTGCATGCAGGGCTTGGTGTTGGGATGGGTGGTTTGTGATAGTGGGACATATGTGAGGTGTTGGAGTGATGGGTGAGGTGAGGGTGGGGGTATGTGATAGCATGCAGGTAAGGTGGGGGATGTAATAGTTAAGATTTGACTTACCAGAGTCCATTCCTTCTGCTACTCCTGCTAGGGCCTCAGGATGCAGTATAGCCAAGACCTGCTCCTCCCATGTTGTTAGTTGTGGGGGAGGAGGTGGGTGTCCGCCGCCAGTCCTCTGAACTGCATTCTGGTGTCTTGAGACCACGGAACGCACCTTCCCCCGTAGGTCGTTTCACCTCTTCCTGATGTCATTCCGTGTTCTTGGGTGCTGTCCCACTGCGTTTGTCCTGTCTACGGTTCTGCGCCATAGCTCCATCTTCCTAGCAATGGAGGTGTGCTGCACCTGTGATCCAAATAGCTGTGCCTCTACCCAGGCGATTTCCTCCACCATGACCCTGAGCTCCTCCCCAGAGAACCTGGGGGGTCTTTGCGGTGCCATGGTGTGGTGTGGGTGATGTGTGAGGTGGTGTGTGTTGTGATGTGTGAGGGGATGTGTTTGTGTGTGTTGTGTGAGGTGCGTGGATGTTGTGTGAGTGATGGTGTTGTGTGCCTGTGGATGCTAGTTTGTCGATGGTGGTGTCTCTCTCTGTGCTTCGTTCTCAATTTTTGTCGTAGGGGTTTGTGGGTGATGTGGGTGTGTGTTTTATATTGTATTTAGTGTGTGGGTGTGGTGTGTGTATGTGTATCAGGTGTGTGCATTTCGATTTGTCCAATGTGGTTGTGTTTTGTAAATGTGTGTGTATTTTGAGCGCGTGGATTTGTGGGTTGTGATAGTGTGGGCGTATTCCTGTTGGCGTGACAGTGGAGGTTTTGTTATCGCCAGTTTATCACTGACCTTTGGTGTGGTGGACTTGTGTGGGTGTCTAGATTTTGGCAGATTCTGGCCTGTGGGGTCGTAATAGCTGTAGCGGATTTCCGCGGCCGCAGCGATGTGTTGGCGGTCTTCTGCACGGCGGGAAGCGACATTTACCGCCAATGTTGTAATGAGGGCCTAAGTCATGACATTAGTTCAACTCAATTCAATCAAAATCTGCATTAATTCAGTGGAATGCACCAAAAATATAACCTAATCAATTACTTGCATCAGAGTACATTCTAAAGCATTAGCATAAGTCAACAAATGAATCAAAGGCAATAAGTCAAATTGTGTCATGGATTTCAGCAAATTAGTCCGTCAACCATTTGTCTCTGTAATCTGTCAACCGTCATGGAAGGAAAACCCTCACCCAACCCAGATTAGCATCAGCATGTGGGACTTCATGCAAAACAATTTACGAACAAGAATTTAGAAAAACATCTAGCTAAAAACTATTTAGACAGCGCAGTTGATACATAGAAAGAAAAGGCACAAGAATATAATTTAGTCCTCGTCTTCAGGTTATCAGTCGATCAGCATCACATCAGGTTCTCAGAGAGTATGAGACCAATGACCGAACCTCTTGGGTCTTGCAGTTTCGCTCACCTAACACCAGCATCACCTGAATCTCCTTCCTTCTGTCACGTTGTTATATCAATGTCACCCAGACTATCCCCCAATTTCTAATTGGTCAATTAATCATACGTTTTTCCCCTAAGCAATAAAGTCTGTAAATCAAATCTATGAATTCTAATATTTTACGGTTCACATCTCATTGATTGGTCCACTTTACGATGTCCTCATCATCCGGCTCGTCATGTATCGAAAATGTTGCATCTTCTTCTCCAGTCAGTGTCTACATTGTTCAAGTCCTGGGAAAGTACACCCATGGCACCAGTCATCACAATTCTAGTTCCATCATCTCCTGTCCGTCGGTTCACATGGAAGTTTCAGCTAAGCAAATTTTATTAAACAATGAGCAGTTCACGGTTAGTTAATCTTATCAGCACTTTTCATTGAATGCTAAGAAATACAGCTTCCGCATGAGGCCTGGCAAGACTAGACCAAGACACTCGCTAAATTAAGGCCTATAATTATAGCAAAGCATCGGTTATATCTCTCAATATGATACATTCCTACATTAATCTATTACATTTTCAATATTTCAGAAATGTTAATCACTCATTTAATACAATTTGTGAATTCTGGTGGCCATTCTCCGATGTCACAATTTCAAACATGCACATTATTTTTCTATGTTAATCATTTTCCACCAATTTCTTTACTCAAAATACATAATCATTCATTAATATTTTCTAATTAAATCAGTTGTGTTAACAATCCCTCCTCTGATGTCTAAATATGTCATCACACTACTTTTCCCCTGTACAATTTTATAATTCGATTTCATAGGCATTTTGTCTTCTTCTCAAATCTTCCCTATAGATTCTTTCCCTGTTTTGTTCTTCCTTCCTCTGATTATTTTTAGAGCCTTTCAATTCAATCTTTTGACACAATTTACATAATCCATATTCCTAATATGCAAGAAATTAAAATCAATATTCCCTGTATAATTTTTAGTAGTACACCATTCCAAATATTACTAAGTCAATTCCCCACTGAAGCAAATCCCTTTCCTACCTTTTCCCAAACACCTGGTTCTTTCAGTTCCTTCAAATCACTCCTTGAGTTAGTCAGGTTAGTAAGTAAGTCTCTTATTTCCTTACTATTGTTAGCAATATACGAACAACAATGTCTAGAGTTAATCATTTTACAGACTCTGCCGTCCTTCGCTAGAAAGATGTCTAAAGCAAGACGATTTTGAAGAGTCATAGCTCTATCCGCAGGCTATTCAGTAACTATCAGGAGTATTGCCCCTGTAAAATTTGTCAACATGTTATCCACAATAGTAGACAACTTTCGTATCGTGTTTGAGTTCAGGATGACTCCCAGTGAAGGAATCACCGCGCCAAATATATCTCCTACTACCGCAGAAGAGGATTCCCTCCTCTGTCATTTATGATGTAATTCAGTCAATTTCGGAAACTTTTTCAAGTCCTGTATCTGGTAAATCTTTGGGAACACTATCCCCCAAAAACATGTTCCATACCATCCTCTTAGAAGACAGTAATAAGCATTAAGTCCACAAATATAGTAGATACCCAGAATCGCAGGGTCCTGACCATTCAACATAAAAGTCCATTTACTCTGAAACAAAAACACATGCCTACATTCACTCATACCCACAAATAAAGCGTCAATGCATGATTTTGGCCTATATATACAAAGCTTCCATGTGTGTAATGCATCTAAAGCTAATTTCCCTTGTGTCTTAATTGCAGTGTAAGCATAATCATTCTTGTAAGTCCTTTTCTCTAAGCCTTTTTCAAATTTCTTTTTTAATGCTTTTCTCCTATCATCAGTTTACCTAAGAAGCTCTTCTCTAAAGGTGTAAGCAAGCATATTAGATTGTTTTTATGAGCGTAAGCCATCCCAACCGTTAGTGTAGGTTCAAAGTATCCTCTAACTAATACTATGTCATGATTCTTAGCTGCTCTACTCAAATACCTAATAATAGGAACAAACAAAAACACTACATCATGATTTGAATAAAAATATTGAATATATTCCTGGTCATAAAACCTTGTTAGTAGCAGACTACAACTTATCCCGTAAGTTAATGGAAGACTATGGTACGTAACTCCTTCCTCGACTGACGAAGGAATTTGCGTACACACAAGACAATCCTTTGCATACATCGTCTCAACATACTCACTCAGCAAGCGATAGAAGACATTAGAAGAAAGTTCTGATTGAGCATTAGTGTAATCATGCAAGTATTTCTCATCTACCTTAAACTTCACCAAAGCCGTTAGTGTAGTAGTCTCAGAAGCAGAAGTATGGTTGGCTCCTTTTACATCAAGAACAGACATTCCCACAAGCACCACTATAAAAAAATCCCACACATAATTGCCAACCCAATGCTGATATCCCTAAGGTGATGATAGAGTCGGATGCCAGTCGCTGGGGCTGGGGAGCGAGATGTGGTCCTTTTTTAACAGGAGGGAGGTGGTCATCAGAGGAATTGCATCTCCACATCAATTGTCTGGAACTCTTATTGGGTTCTTTTGCCATCAGATCTCTGTCTCTGCTCAGGAGCAATTGTTGTATTCTTCTGAAATTGGACAATGTGTCCGCAGTCTGGAATATCAACCGTCTGGGGGGAACGAGGTCTCATCTACTGGCGAATATTGCCAGGGAGTTTTGGCATCTTTGTCTGGATCGGAAGATCATGGTGATAGCGGAATTCCTTCCAGGCAAAAACAACCTAGTAGCAGATTGGAAATCTCGATTCCTGAGGGATTCCAGTGATTGGAAACTGCTACCCTCTGTTTTTCAGAAGGTCATGGGGTTGTTGGGACCGTGTCAGGTGGATCTGTATGCGTCTTGCCTCAATTTCCAGATCCCCAAATTTTTCAGTTGGAGGCCGGATCCTCTGGCCCTGGCGATGGATGTGTTTCTACAGAATTGGCCATCTCAGATGAATTATGCATTTCCTCCGTTTGCCATGATTCCTCGAGTCGCGATGGGCAGCGTCTGAAGTTCTCATAACCCCCTTTTGGAGAGTCAACACTGGTTTTCATCCCTTCTGGAACTCTCGATTGCTCTTCCTCTTCAGCTCCCGTTTTTTCCACAACTCCATCTGGATCCGCTGGGTTCCCTGTATTCCCTTCTTCTATCAGGTCAGCTGTGTCTCATGGCCTGGAAGATATCGGGGGAAATTTGCAAGTGCAGGGCCTTTCGGCTTCAGCTTCCTCGTTTATATGACAAGCTTGGGCTCCTTCCACCCGCAAACAGTACTCTCTGGCATGGAAGAAGTGGGTGGGTTGGTGCATTGGAGGAGATGTGGATCCTGTGGGATCCGAAGTCAAGGACATTATACATTTCTTGTCGGAATGCGCAGACTCTGGTCTATGTTACAGGTCAGTAAATAATTTTAGATCGCCTATTTCAGATGGACATTCATGGATTAATAATAAACCGGCTGGGCAACATCCATTGGTATGTAAATTGCTGAAAGGTATCAGAGGGGCCAATCTGCCTAGACCTCGCTATTCACAGCTTTGGGATGTGAATGTTGTTTTATCCTTTTTGTCTAATTGGCCGGATAATCATTTGTTGTCAATGAAACAATTGTCCGCAAAGTTAACCATGTTTAATTTTTGTCGCAGGGTGTCAGAAGTGAAAGCGTTAGATTTAGGACGGAGGTTATTCTCTCCTTCTGGGGTTTCCTTTATCATTTCTAGGCATACTAAATGCATGTCTTCTTCTGTGGACTACCCATGATTTCCACATAATGAAAATCTGTGTGTAGTCAAATGTTTAAAGGTATATGAAGAACGCCCTGCCAGTTACAGGGTGGATCCAGTGGGTCCTCTTCTTATTTCCATCCAGAAACCCCTCAAACCGGTTTCAGCGGCTACTTTAGCACACTGCGTTAGTTGGGTGATGTCAGAGGCAGGTATTGATATGTCTCTTTATGGGGCCCATTCTACCAGGGGGGCCGTGGCATCCAAAGATTTTCTTTTGGGTTCAAGATTGGAGGATGTTCTTAGAGCGGCCGATTGGACTAGTGATTCTATGTTTAAAATATTTTAATATAAACCAATAGTACATGTGTCTATTTCGGTGGTGGATCAGCTTGAACCAGCCTAATCGAAGCCTCCGGTTCTGACATAGAATACAACATTTTCTAGTGTAGCGTTAAGAATTTTAGATTCTATTAAGGACAAGGAGGCGAGGATTATCCCACCCATTATATGAGTTGAAATGAATGTTATTATTCAATGATTTGTATTATAATTTTTTCCCACCCTGGATTTTTTGGGTCGTATTATTCTTGAGTCTTAATGGATTTTTTCCTTTCAGACACGGATTCCAAACAAGGATGAAGTTTTGACAAACAGTTGTTTTTAGCAAGCTTGAATTCTGGTGGATTGTTCTTCATCCCAGAGACTTTTGACAGACTTGGCCACTGTATGGTTTTCTGATTATTCAAAGAAAGAGGACGTCATTTGGTGCCTCCCTTGTTTATAGACTATGTTGGTCTGCTATTGGTGGTTATGGTAGGCGGGGTTCAAAGCCTCATTAATGTTTATTGTTTTTTCATTGGCTGCCGTTTTTTGAGTAGTAAAGAATTGAGAAGCATAATCCTCGTCTCCGTGTCCTTAATAGAATCTAAAATTCTTAACGCTACACTAGAACATTTTGTATTCTCCAGCACCCTCCTGTAATTCTTCACCTTCGCATCTTACAGGGGTGATAGAACCATCTTCCACAAGCTCCTGTCCGATTTCAGCCCTTCCTTGTTCCTTTTCTGGTTCAGGTGCTGCAACTTACTTAGCAGTTTTTGGTGCTCTCAACAACGCTTCCTCATGATCCAGTGGACACGCCACTTTCTTCCTATGACTCGCGTTAATCCAGTTTGGGATCCCTGCACACAGCTGTCGTAGTTGTCAAAATCACGTGATACAGGCCTCTCCAACGTGGCTCCAAACACATCTTGCGAACATGTTTTCGAACAACGACCCAGTCTCTGGCTCTCAGGTTGTTCCCTGGGTGGCAGTGTGGTGGCCTCCACCTGCTGAGAGAAAGAGCAAACCACATCAGTGAGACCCTTGCAGTAGTCCAACACCTGTAATATTGACAAGTGCATTGCCTGGAAATGCTGGCAACCTCATTGCTCTGCCCATAAGAATCTCGTAGGGCGACAGTCCTGTTTTCCTGTCAGGTGTATTTCTCATTGACATCAACACCAAAGGCAATGCATCTGGCCATTTCAGATTCGTAGCTGCACACATCTTGTCAATTCTCGATTTCAAAGTACCATTCATCTGTTACACTAGTCCTGATGCTTCAGGGCGGTAACTACAATGTAACTTCTGCTCAATGTTTAGTGCTGCACACAAAAGTTTAATCACCTCATTATTGAAATGCGTTCCCCTATCTGATTCTAAAGAGATCAGAAATCTGAAACGTGATATCAGCTCCTCAAGCAACAGCTTCACTACTGTGAGGCTATCATTTCTTCTTGTGGGGTACGCTTCAATCCAGTGACTAAAAATGCACACAATCACCAACACGTATTTCAAACCTCCACACGCAGGCATTTCAATGAAATCCAATTGCATTCTGCTGAATGGACCTCCTGCTCTTCCAATGTGGCTCAAGTTCCCCACGGTCCCTTTCCCCACATTTCTTTTTTTTTCACACACACTGCTTCTGCTGCTTGTCTAAACTTAGGGTTAAACCAATCAGTTTTGAACAAACGAATCATTGCATCTCTCCCAATGTGTGCCTGACCATCGCCATTTGTGACTGCAAACTATTTGGCAAAACCATTTGACCCTCTTCTGATACCCATAGCTCATCCTGTCTCTGGATACGCTTCATCTTAAGCCATGACCTTTTTTCCTCCTTGTCAACATTGCTTTGCAAAGTTTTCAATTCTTCCATTGTGCCAATCACTTTTAATGCAAAACTTGTACATATAGGGGGTGATTCTCACCCTGGCGGGCGGCTGAGGCCGCCCGCCAGAGTTCCCCCCTCCAGAATACCGCACCGCGGTCATTAGACCGCTGCGGGTATTCTGGGTTTTACACTGGGCTGGCGGGCGACCACCAAAAGGCCGCCCGCCAGCCCAGTGTAAGACAACCTTCCCACGAGGACGCCGGCTCCGAATGGAGCCGGCGGAGTGGGAAGGTGCGACGGGTGCAGTGGCACCCGTCGCGAATTTCACTGTCTGCAATGCAGACAGTGAAATTCTTTGTGGGGCCCTCTTACGGGGGCCCCTGCAGTGCCCATGCCATTGGCATGGGCACTGCAGGGGCCCCCAGGGGCCCCACGACAACCCATACCGCCATCCTGTTCCTGGCGGGCGAACCGCCAGGAACAGGATGGCGGTATGGGCTGTCAGAATCCCCCATGGCGGCGCAGCTCGGGGATTCAAATGGGCAGCGGAAAACCGGCGGGAGACCGCCGGTTTTCCACTTCTGACCGCGGTCAAACCGCCGCGGTCAGAATGCCCAGCGGGGCACCGCCAGCCTGTTGGCGGTGCCCCCGTCATTTTAGCCCTGGCGGTCTTGGACCGCCAGGGTTAGAATGACCCCCATAGTGTCTTCTTCAGACATCAATTCCCACTTGTCCTTGAACGATATACAGTTCAAAGCGCAAAACCTTGCAACTTGATCAGATCCCACACGTTTTCCTGTACTGTTCCCTGCAAATCTGAATGAAGCTCTTTTACTGTAAACACCGGGAAAAACTCAGTCAATAGGTGCTCTTCATTGGTAGTTTTACTCAGTTTCTGGAGTTAGTTCTTCTTCATCATCACTATTTGTCTGAATCTCTATTCCAGCAGTTGAACAAGTAATTGAACATTTGGGACCAGATATATGAAGAAACCACTTTGCGATTCTCTAATAGCAATGTTTAAGAAATCGCTATTTCTGATTCGCAAAATGATATGTATCATATTTGCGATTCGGTAATAGTGATTTCTTAAAAATCACAAATGCTATTACCGAATCGCAAATAGTGATTCTGAGCCCATTCGCACCTATGGGCATGTAGGCCCATATTTGCAAATTTTTTCATTTCCCAAATTACGAATTCCTAACTGGAATTTGCAATTTAGGAAATGCAAAACCCCAGGGTGCTAGGGGCCTAAGGCCCCCTCTGCTGGACTCCAAAAAATATTTCAGGACATGTAAGGCGCACACATGCCAAGGGGGCATGTGTGCGTTACATGCCAATTTTAAAAATGCATTATTTGTAATGCATTTTTAAAATTTGCACATGGTTACCACCAAGCATTACTTGGTGGTAATTGCGATTCCATAATGCCCAATTCGCATTAAGGAAAAGCTTGATACATGTGCTTAAGAAATCGCAAATGAGGATTCCTTATTAGCGATTTCTTATATAGAGAATCGCAATTTGCGATTCTCTAAACGGGCTTGCTATTTTAAGGAATCGATAATTTAGGATTCCTTAAAATTGCATAGCGAATGCCTTTCATACATAATGAAAGGCATTTTTGCATTTGCAAACGGCCATTCACACCGTTTGCGAATGCAAAAACGCTTGATACATGTGACCCTTGGTCTTGCACAATAAGTCCCTTCCCAATAGGGATACTGGACTTGAATCACAGATTACAAATTTATGCAGTCACTGGAAGTTGCCAATCTCGATTTGCACTGGATCTGTGATTGGATTTGTCAAATGCTTATTCGCTACCCCCACAACCTGAACTGTTCTTCCTGAAAGAGGTAAATTCTGGACTTCTGCACTCCTCACTGTAGAGCGCGTAGCTCCTGTGTTCACCAAAAATTAGACCTTATGACCCATCACCTTCCCTCTCACAAAGGGTCCTCTCTGATCTACCTCTAAGGAGGCTACAGGCATACATGGCTCCTCATGCGAGCTATCACTCATTCATTTATTTCATTCTCACTGTGTAACGGGAATTGGTGCACTGTGTCACTACTTCTGTCTTGTCTCTCACCCGTGACCTGTTGAGTAAGCATCATCTGTTGCTGCTCCATCAGGGCTTCAGGTATCTGCATTTGCTGTCTAGGTACCGTAGGAACCTGCTGCTGCACTGGTTGTAACTGTGTCATTTGTGCACGAGGCATTTGCACTTGCTGCATGGGTTGAAAATTCTGCATTTGATTCATGTTATTCTTAAAATTAGGATTAGGACCTCTCATATTTGGTACTCTTACATTTTGAAATGGATTGACATCACCATTTTGCTGAACGACACTGTCAGGAATAAGACCATGCGCGGTCCAGGTCCCACCCGAAACTCCGCTGCGCAGCTCTGCAATGCTTTCTGCGCACCACTTGTCATCACCTCTTGCTCCAAAGGTTGCCATCAGCATTGTCTGCCCTGTCGCAGAGCTCATAGAGCTGCAGGTTCAGGACATTGGTGGACAAGATGCACTTATCAGTGCTATTCCATGAAGGGACTACAATTCCAATGTTTTTAGAGGCAGCGGCCATCTTGGGGTGTGGCAGGCCTATAAAGCCCAGCCACACCCAAGCACGTTCCTCACTATTTTGAAGACTTTGATGCAGTCAGACCTCGTGGGGGATTCTCTGAAGAAGAGCAGAGTTCCTGCATGGCTCGTAGCGGTAAGGCCTTGATGACTTCAATTTTGGATGAAGTCATTACTTCCAGAAGAAAAGCGCCCCTTAGCAAAACAAGCAAAACATTTTCAGTTTCCAGGAAACAGCGGCCTATGCACGATGATCAAAGGCATTTCAGTCCACAGATGTAAAGCGCTCTAGGCACGGCAGTTCAGGCGCTTCAGTCCACAGGTGTAAAGTGCTCTTTGAATGACAATTCAAGCGCTTCAGTCCACAGGTGTAAAGAGCTCTTGGCATGACAATTCAAGCGCTTCAGTCCATAGGTGTAAAGCGCTCCTGGCACAGAAATTCAAGCGCTTCAGTTCACAGATGAATAGCGATCTTGGCATGGCAATCAAAGTGCTCCAATCCACAGGAGTAAAAAGCTTATGGTACAACAATCAAAGTGATTCAGGCCACATGAGTAAAGCGCCCACTTAGCATAATGAGTGCAGAGTTTTGGGCAAGACAAGTAAAAGCGCTTTCTGGTGTTATAAGTAAAGCACTTCAAGTTCAATGAGTAAATACTTTTCGGCCTTTATAGTTGTGAGTGTGAAAGTATTTCTGGAGATAAGCAAATCATAGTTTTCATTGGGTTTGTTTGGAAAGCATAATATGTGAAAAGCATATTTAATTCTTTGAGATTTTCTAGGTCATGATCAAAGGTTTATGTTATGAATGCATAGATGTTACAGGATTGATATTCTGAGTATAATCATAGTCCAAAGCTCTTGCCATCTCTTGGTTCTGAGGTCGTAGTTAATTCTTGTTCCATTATGATCATAGTCTAAAGCCCTTGCTATCTCTTTGTTCTGAGGTCGTAGTTTATTCTTGTTCCATGATTCAAAGAAGCGGCTTTGCCCTCATTTCAAAAGGGGTCTCCTTCAGATATCGGAGACGCATTTGAGTCAAGAGTCTATTGATGAGTTATATATCTATGAATGAGTAAATGCATATTTGTTCTAATCTTTTTCTTTTCAGATCACTCTCCCTGCTGTTCCCTACCCTAGTTCCCTTCCCCCTGACTGGCTTCATCATAACTGTGCTATAATAGCTTTCTGAGTTGGTGACGCCGTAAGGTGGGCCTTTTGTTCAGCAACGTGCAGATCCAGAGGAAAGGACACTGTGACAGAATGGTGAGCCCACAAGTTTTATACTTTCCTCTTGGTCTGTATGTGAGCTGCGCAAGATGGCCACCCTAGATACCCTTATGCAAGTAGTCACTCAGATATAAAGGGATTTGACAGATTCAAAAAATGTTGCAGCTGATTTATTTAATAAAGTAACTCAGTTACAGAGTAAGGTGGATGGTTCTGAATCTGAGTCTTGTCCTACGCCTTCAGCACCTACTAACATAGCTGTGAATGTACCAGTACAGATTCCTTTAGCTGCACTAGAGAGATTTTTTGGGGTCTCCAATAAGGTTCAAATTTTTCTCACACAGGTGGAACTACATTTTACGTGTCGGCCTAGTGCCTTTCCGGACGCACAATCTAGAATTGCATTCCTTATAACATATCTGAATGGTGATGCAGCTACTTGGGCAGTGCCATTAGTCCGTTTAGACAGTCCTCTTTTACATAACTGGCGTCGTTTTGTAGAGGAATTTGTAAAGGTTTTTGACAGACGCGCAATAACTATGTCTGCAGACAAAGAGCTACTAGAACTACGTCAAGGAAACAAAGCCCTAATAATTTGTCACACTTCAACCGGTTAGTAGTGGAAACCGCTTGGCCTGAGGAAAAAAGGTCAGCAGTATTTTATCAAGGGCTAAAAGACGAACTAAAAGATGTCTTGGCCCAAGTTGAACCACAACCAGAAACATGCACTGATTTAATTAATCTAGCCCTACGGATAGATCACAGACTTTCTGAAAGAAAAGGAGTAAGGAAAAAATGGGAACAACCCAATTGGCGAATGGAAAGATCCAGACACCTTCAATTGTCTTCAGATCCTATGATAGAACCAATAGATATCGGAACTGTCCGCCCACCACTGACCAAAGAGGAGAAAGACATGCAACGAAAAAATGGTCAGTGTCTGAATTGTGGAAAAAAGGGTCATTTCGTAAAAGAATGTCAAAAGAAACCCAAAGGTAAAATTGATCCAACATTTGTGACAAAGAAAATGATAGCGGTTGCTTTGGAAAATGTACAGAAAAACTAAAGTGCCTAAGAAAAAACAAAGGTGAACTCTTGGTCAAATTGACAATTCCTTCAGTGTGCTCTTGCACAAATAGTTATGTCAAACATTTTTGAATTTTAGTACAAATGACTGTGCGGGGAAAAATACATAGGTGGTCATTCTGACCTCGGCGGTAAAAGGCGCCTACCGCCGGTCAGAAATCCTCCATAATCCCGCCGCGGTCGCGGAAACCCGCCACGGTCATTCTGACCCGCAGAAGGCAAACCTCCGAAAATCCGACCGCCACAACAGACCGCCAGACCAGCGGTCGGCGGAAAGGTGGAGGTGACCAAACCTCCACCGTCACGCCAACAGAAATACGCCCATGCCATTACGACCCACGAATCCACGCGGCGGTCATTCAAACGCGGTATTCCATTGGCGGGACACACCGGCGCGGTCAGAATACACACAAACGAACAAAACTCAGCCACATTGGACGATGTGAATCCCACACACCTGATACACATACACACACCACTCCCACACACACAATACAATATAAAAAACACACCCACATCACCCACAAACCCCTACGCTTAAAAATTCGTAAAGAAGACAAGAGCGAGACACCAGCATCCAAAACATACCAGCCACAGCCACTCAACACCATCACCCACACACTATCCACACACAAAACAACACACACCACCACACTCAACTCACTTAAATACACATACTCCACCCCACACATCATACACACCACCCCATGGCACCCCAAAGACAACCCCGCTTCACAGACGAAGAACTCAGGGTCATGGTGGAGGAAATCATTCGGGTAGAGCCCCAGCTGTTCGGCACACAGATACAATACACCAGCATTGCCCGGAGGACGGAGCTATGGCAGAGGATTGTCGACAGGGTGAACGCAGTGGGACAGCACCCCAGAAATCGGGAAGACATCAGGAAGCGATGGAACGACCTACGGGGGAAGGTGCGTTCCATGGTATCCAGGCACAACATCGCCGTGCAGAAGACTGGCGGAGGACCCCCACCTCAACCCCCACAATTCACATCATGGGAGGAGGAAGTCTTGAACATCCTGCATCCTGACGGCCTCGCAGGAGTCGGCGGAGGAATGGATACTGGTAAGTTGAAGCTTCAATACTGCTTCCCCCCCACCTGCATGCCAAATCAGACCCCAACCCTCACCCCCATCCTCGAACCCCACCCTCACCCCCACCCCCATCCTCACCCCCAGCCTCACCCCCACCACCATCCTCACCCCCACCACCATCCTCACCCCCACCCCCAGCACACCTATTCCCCGCCAATGTCTCACCATCACAACCCACACATCCCAAAACATAGGCCTGCATGCGTCCACTAAGCATGGACACCCATCACCAAAGCATGCCCAATGCACATACACATCCCCCCCACAAGCCACCCTCACCAAAGCCCCCACACACGAATGCCAGCACTTGGGGACACGAGAACCCACAGATACACCCATATGCCACACATTGAAACTATAACCATACCTCTATACCCCTGCAGGACCCGACCGTCAACACACCGCGGCGGAGGGGCCAGAATTATCCACACCCCCCACCCAAGAGGCCGTCAGCGATGACAGCAGCTCTGTCGATCTGGACACCGATGACCAGCCCGGACCATCGGGGACCTCTGGACAGTCGGTTCCCCTCACACAGGCACAGGCCACTACAGACCCTAACCCTTCTGGGAACACCAGCACAGCTCCCACCCAGCGGGCCCATGCCTCTGTCTCCAGGGCGCGTCAATCTGCGGTGTGTCTACCACTACAGGGCACCCAGGATAACCCACCACCCCAACAACAACAGGGACCTGGGGGCACTGGTAGTGGGCACACCGGCCAGGGGGCAGAGGCCCAGGGAAACAGGGCAACTCGGCGGGCAGCTGTGCGACAGGGGGGGGAGGAGAGGCCCAGGGAACCCACTCTCCACGAGGTCCTCACCACCATCATGGGAGCATACAACCGCTCCCAGGAGACGATGGCGACGGTACTGGCCCGGTTCCAGGAGATCCAGGTGCTGCAGGAGGAACACTATCGGGGGTACAGGGAGGACATCAGAGCCATCAACACCACCCTGGTTACCATGGTAGGGCTGCTGCAGGACCTCGTAAACAGCAGGGCGGACACTGAACAACACCCAAGGGCCCCTGCCACTAGCCTGGACCAAGAACAGCCATCCACCTCCGCCGGCGCTAGTGGACAGGAGGCCCCCGCACAGCAGCAGCCCACCAGACCCCCACCTCCTGCAGGAGAAGAACCACCCCGCAAGAGGGCCCTGAGATCTCGCAAGAAGACAGAGTAGGATGTCAAGACCCCCGCCAGCAAAGGATACCACCTGATGTCATCCCACTGTCCCACATTGTCACCCTGTCCATCCTTGAACTGCCCATGCTCCATCTCTCCACAGGCCTCTGGACAATGCACCTGTGTGACTGTTACTCTGGACTCTGCCATGGACATTCCTTCACCATAGCCCCCACCCACTTGAAACCACCCATCCCATTTTGAGCACTTCAATAAACACCTATTTTGCACCAAAATATCAGGAGTCTGGCTGTGATTTCAATAGATTGTAATTGACATGACAGTGCAAATATGTCCTTGTACATGGTGAAGTCAACAAACAGCTGCCACAAAGCTGTAGTCCATGGGGAAACGAAGCACAGGACTCGTAGTGGGGACCCCAGATCTGAAATCGGGAGGGAAAAGCCAAAACTCAGTCATCATACACTGGGGCAAATAGACAGGCAGCAGAGATGCTGCAGAGTAGTTAACATTTACTAAATTATCTTTGAAATGTTACCTGTGTCCTATTGGAAGTACTGTTCAATGATTCTGTCCCTGTTGTCTGTTTCAGCCCCGTCGTCTTCCTCCTCGTCACTCTCCTCAGGTTCCACCGCTGCCACAACACCACCGTCTCGACCATCCTCCTGCAGGAAAGGCACCTGGCGGCGCAAAGCCAGGTTGTGAAGCATGCAGCAGGCCACGATGATGTGACACACCTTCTTAGGTGAGTACATTAGGGATCCACCGGTCATATGCAGGCACCTAAACCTGGCCTTTAGGAGGCCAAAGGTGTGTTCGATCACCCTCCTAGTACGCCCATGGGCCTCATTGTACCGTTCCTCTGCCCTGGTCCGGGGATTCCTTACTGGGGTCAGTAGCCACGACAGGTTGGGGTACCCAGAGTCCCCCAATAGCCATACACGGTGTCTCTGTAGCTGTTCCATCACGTAAGGGATGCTGCTATTCCTGAGGATGTAGGCGTCATGCACTGACCCTGGGAATTTGGCATTTACATGCGAGATGTACTGGTCAGCCAAACACACCACCTGGATGTTCATTGAATGGTAATTTTTTCTGTTCCTGTACACCTGCTCCCTGTCTCTTGGGGGAACCAAAGCCACATGGGTCCCATCAATGGCACCAATTACGTTGGGAATATGTCCAAGGGCGTAGAAATCACCCTTCACTGTAGCCAATTTGCCCACCTCAGGGAAAATGATGTAGTTCCTCACGGATTTCATCAGGGCAGACAACACTCTGGATAACACCTTCGAAAACATGGGCTGAGACATCCCGGAAGCAATTCCCACGGTTGTCTGAAATGACCCACTTGCCAAGAAATGTAGTACTGACATGACCTGCACCAGAGGGGGAATCCCTGTGGGTTGGCGGATGGGGGACATCAGGTCGGGCTCCAGCTGGGCACACAGTTCATGGATAGTGGCACGGTTAAGACGGTAGGTCAGGATAATGTGGCGTTCTTCCATTGTCGACAGGTCCACCAGCGGTCGGTACACGGGAGGATTCATCCGTCTCCTCGCCCAACCCAGCGGACGGTGCCTAGGAAGGACAACATGGAGCACACAGTCAGGCAACCCACAGGTACGTACTCACAGCTAGCACAGTATACGATTCTCTATGCAGTGAATGGCGTGTCTGAGTGGCTATGCAAGGCCTAGGCCTGTGTGACGCAGTTGAAATTGAGCCATGTGGGCCCTGGAAATGGCGGCTGCCTGACCTGTGAAGTGTGACAATGGGATGTGAGGTCAATGCGCTGGCGTGGCACACCGCGGCGGGCGGCGGGCGAAGACCGCGGCGCGAAGCCGCATTGGTTAACATTGAAGCCTATGGGTTTCAGGAGCCAATGGCGAAGGGCGCCGGCGGTGGCGGGACGCACCGCCGCGGTACGCACCGCCGCGGACGTGACCGCCATTTTCTATCTACTTATCCACTTGCGACTTGAACTTTCACAGGAGAGGACCTATACTGCAAGTGTTGCTGTGACCTCGGTCTGGAAGGGACAATGGCTGCTGCGACTGGGGAAAGGGCCCCTGCCTTCACTGGAGAGGAGTTGGAGAAACTTGTGGATGGGGTCCTCCCCCAGTATGCGCTACTCTACGGTCCTCCAGACCAACAAGTGAGTTTAATTCAATATGGATTTGGGGCCACTGGCTGGCTTGGGGGCCTGGCGGGGATGGGGGGCATGTTGGGCATGGCGGGGGGCATGGCGGGGGGCCTGGCGGGGACGGGGGGCATGTTGTGCATGGCGGGGGGCCTGGCGGGGATGGGGGGCATGTTGGGCATGGCGGGGGGCCTGGCGGGGATGGGGGGCATGTTGGGCATGGCGGGGGGCATGGCGGGGGGCCTGGCGGGGATGGGGGGCATGTTGGGCATGGCGGGGGGCCTGGCGGGGGGCCTGGCGGGGATGGGGGGCATGTTGGGCATGGCGGGGGGCCTGGCGGGGATGGGGGGCATGTTGGGCATGGCGGGGGGCATGGCGGGGGGCATGGTGGGGATGGGGGGCATGTTGGGCATGGCGGGGGGCCTGGCGGGGATGGGGGGCGTTGGGCCACTGGAAAGGAAAATGCTGAGAAACTTGAACGTGGTATTTCTCCCTCCCTGTACGTGTCACATAGGTCCGCGCCCATGAGAAGATCGGGATTTGGCGTGCCATCGCCAAGGAAGTCCGGGCCCTGGGGGTCCACCATCGACGGGGCACCCACTGCCGCAAGAGGTGGGAGGACATCCGCCGCGGGACCAAGAAGACCGCCGAGTCTCTGCTGGGGATGGCCTCCCAACGTAGGCGGGGTGCCTGCCGTCAACTGAGCCCCCTGATGTTCCGGATCCTGGCGGTGGCCTACCCTGAATTGGATGGGCGCGTGAGGGCAGCACAGCAGACACAAGGGGGTGAGTACAAGCATTATCTACTCTGTTGTCGCGCAGTGGAGGTGTCTGGGTGGGGGAGGAGGGCTGGGGGTCCCCCTAGGCCAGGGCGATATCTGTAGGCTGGGCACCCCCGTAAGCCCCTGTGTCCCCAGCCACCACCCTCAGTAGTTTGTCAGTACAGCCATCCCTGGGCCGTGTCATCCATGGGTGCAGTTGTCAACTCTAGGCGTGTAGGCCATGTTCCACGGAATGCGTAGCGTACCCCAAGTGCGCAACTTAGTGCAGGGGGCATCTGTGTCTGTCATGTCCGCTAACTGTACCGGAGATCCATGTACTCAATATGCCTTTATTTCTCTCTCCCCCCCCCTTTTTGTTTGTCTTTCTGTGCTTGTGTGCATCAGCATCATCAGGCGGAGGAGAAGTGGCATCGGGGCAGGAGGGAGCTGCATCTCACATGGCCCAGGAGGGCCATGCCACAGAGTCAGACTGGACCAGTGAGACGGAGGGCGAGGGGAGCTCCACGACGGGGACGACTGGACCCTGCAGCGACACGGACACGTCCTCGGAAGGGGGCTCCCTTGCGGGGGTGGCACCATCCGTGCCCCCCGCCATTACAGGTACAGCCGCCACCCAGCGCACCATCTCCGCCCTCCCAGCAGCCCCTCCGCGTTCGCCCCGTGCCCGCTCTGCCAGGAAGCCGGGCATCTCCTTCGCCCCAGGCACCTCAGGCCCTGCCCCTGTTACCCCCGCTGCCCTCAGTGAGGAGGTCATTGACCTCCTCCGAACGCTCATTGTTGGGCAGACTACCCTTTTGAATGCCATCCAGGGGGTGGAGAGGGAGGTTCATCGCAGCAATGCGTACCTGGAGGGCATTCATTCGGGTCAGGCTGCCCATCAGCGATCGTTCCAGGCTCTGGCCTCAGCACTGACGGCAGCCATTGTCCCTGTCTCCTGCCTGCCTCTACTAACTCCCTCCTCCCAGTCTCCTGTTCCTCTGCCTGTCCCACCCACACCATCAGACCAGCCTGCACACACCTCAACACCCAAGAGAAGCTCATCCAAACATAAGCACCACAGATCACGCAGACATTCACACACGCAACATTCCGATGCAGACATGCCAACAGTCACTACCACCTCTGTGACCCCCACCTCCTCGTCTCCCTCCTCCCTCCCTGTGACGTCTACACTCACACCTCCATTCACCTCACCATCAGCCAGTGTTTCCATCACCAGCACACCCTCCACTCCAGTCCGCACACGTGCAGTCACCACCCCCACTGCCATTTACACGTCCCCTGTGTCCTCTCCCACTGTGTCTGTCACCCCCTCTTCCACACCACACAAACGCAGCCACCCACCCACCCAACAGCCATCCACCTCACGACAGCCTATCCCTCCTGCACCTGCACCCAAAGACAGCAAACGTGACTCACCTACAACCACATCCTCTCCCTCCACTCCCATTCCCACTGTACCTACCACTCTCCATTGTCCCAAGAAGCTCTTCCTCGCCACTACTAACTTCTTTCCTGACCCTGAGCCCCCCCCTCCTTCTCGTCGGGGTAAGAAGAGCACCTCAGCCACCACCAGCCCTGCAGCCCCCTTGACAAGGGTGCAGGGGTATTGGAGCCCGCCAGCCCGCATGTCTGGATCTTCGCCCAGCAGCAAGGGGACAGCCAGCCCACCCCCTGGGAAGAGGAGCAGAAGGCGGAAGGGGCGCCGCAGGAGCCCGCCTTCTACATCCCCCCCGGACACCACCCAGAGACAGTCACCAGCCACAGCTCCAAAGGGAGGAAAGGGCCACAGGCCGACGACTAAGGAGGGCAAGGGCAGCAAGTTGGAGAGGTCAGGCAGCAGGCCTGCTGCCCAGGAGGAGCCCACAACCCCCATAGCCGCTGCCCCGGGAGGAACCGGCACAGCTGCCCCGGGAGAGCCCACCACCCCCATAGCCGCTGCCCAGGGAGGACCCAGCCCAGCTGGCCAGGAGGGCCCCACCACCCACAGCCCAGGTGGGCAGTGAAGGAGCACCATCCCCGCTGCCCAGGAGGGCACCACCAGGCAATTAGCAGTTGGCCATAGACCGTCCGCCGTCTCAAGAACCGCTGAACTGGGCCCCGCCGTCTCAAGAACCGCTGAACTGGGCCCCGCCGTCTCAAGAACCGCTGAACTGGGCCCTTCAAGGCAAGAACCGCTGAACTGGGCCCCGCCGTCTCAAGAAGCGCTGAACTGGGCCCGCCGTCTCAAGAACCGCTGAACTGGGCCCCGCCGTCTCAAGAACCGCTGAACTGGGCCCTTCAGGGCAAGAACCGCTGGCCCTTTGGCAGACGTGGCAGGGCAGGATCTATCTCGGGCAGGGCTGCAGGATGTCCTCTGGCCAACTTGCCTCCTCCAGTGGCAGTGGGGTCTGTTATGGACTGTATGGACTGTGGCTTTGCTCTCCCCAGGATGGCCCAGTGGGCAGGCCACCCACTGTATGGACTGTATGGACTGTGGCTTTGCTCTCCCCAGGATGGCCCAGTGGGCAGGCCACCCACTGTATGGACTGTATGGACTGTGGCTTTGCTCTCCCCAGGATGGCCCAGTGGGCAGGCCACCCACTGTATGGACTGTATGGACTGTGGCTTTGCTCTCCCCAGGATGGCCCAGTGGGCAGGCCACCCACTGTATGGACTGTTTGGACTGTGGCTTTGCTCTCCCCAGGATGGCCCAGTGGGCAGGCCACCCACTGTATGGACTGTTTGGACTGTGGCTTTGCTCTCCCCAGGATGGCCCAGTGGGCAGGCCACCCACTGTATGGACTGTATGGACTGTGGCTTTGCTCTCCCCAGGATGGCCCAGTGGGCAGGCCACCCACTGTATGGACTGTTTGGACTGTGGCTTTGCTCTCCCCAGGATGGGCCAGTGGTCATGGAGTCCCCTCGTGGATCTGGCGTCGTGTACTCAAGTGGCTGAGGTGCCCCCCCTTCCCTTCCCCCTGAGGTGCCTGTCCTATTTTCTTTCTGATGCCCCTGCAGTGTTCTCTCCGTGGAGTTCTTGTCGTGGGACTGGGCCTTGCCCCTTTGCACAGGACCCCTGTGATCCACGGACAGTGGTTGGACTACATTTAGTAGCTGTATATATTTTGTACATAGTTTATTTATTTATTGGGATTAATGGTGTACATATTTCAATATATCTGCCCGTTTATGATCTCTTCTTTTGGTCTTTGCATTATTTCGGAGGGGGGTGGTTTGTGGGTTGTGACAGTGATCTGTGGGAATGCATTGATGTGTGTGTTGTAGTGGGTGTGGGTGGGTGGGTGTGTGCCGGTAATCTTTTCCCTCCCCTGTGTCGTAGGTGCCGTACTCACCGATGTCTTCCGCGCCGCCGGGCGTGCTCCTGGTATATGAGGAGGAATAGGAGTGCGGGGATGACCTGCAACTCTGGCTCCATACTGCCGGAATCTCGCGTGGAGTGCGTAGAGGTGAGCGTTTTCCCGTTCGTAGTCTGTTTCCGCCGTGTTCTTATCGGCGGTGCTCCCGCCCCGGAAAAGGTGGCAGATTGGTGGGTCGTAATAGGGTGGGCGGTACTTTGTCTGCCGCCGGGCTGTTTGCGGGAACCGCCGCGCTGTTTGTTTGTACCGCTGTGGCGGTCGGAGTGTTAAGTTGGCGGGCTGTGTTGGCGGTTCCCGCCAGGGTCAGAATTGCATATTTTAGACCGCCGGCCTGTTGGCGGCTTGGCCGCCGCTTTATCACCGACCGCCAGGGTCAGAATGAGGGCCATAATGTACAAGTTCTAATTGATTCAGGGGCAACAGGAAATTTTGTGGACCAACAAACTGCGCTAGACTTGCATATACCCAATGTCAAGAAAAAAGGTCTCAGAAGTTGTGTATGCAGTTGATGGTAGTGAGTTGGCAGGAGGTCCCGTTACTAAACAAACCTCACGAATAGAAATGATTTGCAAAGATGATGAGAATCAGAACCACTATAAGATAATTCGCTTTGATATATCCAAGTACCTCAATATGGTTTTATTTTAGGAATGCCATGGATAATATTACATAATCCATTCATAGACTGCCGCAACCAGGTTTAGCATTTTCTTCTTGTGCAAAGAAATGTTTTCAATCAAGACGAAACAAAGAAGGAAATCTTCAACACTCTATTGCTACTGTAGTTGAGAAGGAAATTGATCTGCCATCACAGTATTCAGAACATACTGATGTTTTCAGTGAAAAGAAAACAAACTCATTACCACCTCACAGTCCGTATGATTGTTAGATCGACCTTGTACCTGGTGCCAATATACCAAACTGTAGAATCTATGCACTATCAGAGAAAGAAAATCAAGTCCTACGAGAATACCTTGATCAATGTTTAGCGAACAAGCTTATTCGGCCATCACGATCTCCAGCGGCTTCTCCACTGTTTTTCGTACCTAAAGCTAATGGCGATTTGAGGCCTTGTATTGACTTTAGAGTGATAAATAAGATCACCGTTGAAAATAAATATCCACTACCTCTCATACCAGTCTTGTTAGACCAGGTAAAATCTGCCGTTATCTATACCAAACTTGACGTACAAGGTGCTTATCACCGAGTTCGAATTCGAGAGGGAGATGAGTGGAAAACGGCTTTTAAGACTCGTTATGGCCTCTTTGAGTATCTAGTGATGCCATTCGGTCTATGTAAAGCCCCAACAGCCTTTCAATATTTCCTAAACGATGTTCTGAGAGACTATCTAGACATCTTTGTCATCGTTTATATTGATGATATATAAATTTATTCAAATTCTGAAGATATACATGAAGAACATGTTAAAAAGGTATTAAAAACTCTACAAAAACATAATTTGTTTTGTAAGCTAAGTAAATGCAAATTCCATACCAAAGAAGTTGAATTTCTAGGAGTCATTTTAACACCTGACGGCATGCAAATGACTGAAAGAAAAATTCAAGCTGTATCCGAATGGCCCACTCCAAAATCATTACATGATATTCAATGTTTTTTGGGTTTTGCAAATTTTTATCGACGCTTCATCCATCATTTCTCCCAAAAGGTGGCACCAATCACCAAATTGCTAAGGAAAAAGGCCGCATTCAACTGGTCCCAAGAGACAGAAGAAGCATTTCAGGATTTAAAAAAGGACTTTACTACCGCTCCCATTCTAGCTCACCCTAATGTGGAGGAACCATTCATCATGGAAGCCAATGCATCCGATGTTGCTGTTGGGACCATCCTGTCTCAACGTCATCAAGAAACTGGACAATTACACCCAATAGCATGTGCATCAATAAAATTGAACGAAGCAGAACAGAATTACACCATAGCAGAAAAATAATTACTAGCAATTTGTAATGCTTTTAAAGAATGGAGACATTATCTATTGGGAGCAAAACATATGACAACTGTATATTCTGATCATAGAAATTTACAATTTATGAGTTCTGCCAGATTACTAACTCCTAGACAACTAAGATGGATGCTATTCTTTGCAGAATTTAATTTCATAGTGACTTTTAGGCCAGGATTAGATAATCATAAGGCCCATGCATTATCTAGACAATATTCTTCAATCACACCTACTGAACAAAAACCCATGCCTATTATAACGCCTTCAAAAGTGTTGTTTCTGATGGATACAACTACCTGTGGATTCCTCACCTAATGAATACTCCCATGGCGCCAGCCTTCGACGGAAATCTTCTTCCTAGCTTCTGCACGTCGACGAGGACGTCACTCTAGCCCGCGCGACGCCGTCTGACGTCATACAGGCAATAAGAGGTCCTCGCCGACGTGCCGACGTCAGTTCCCTTTTTTCCGTGCATTCGAAACGGTTATCTTCGAGGGAGCTACTGTTACTTTCGTAGCTACAGTGTATTTTCTGCTGCGAAGTTCTTCTCAGTGGTAATAATGTCTCAGAGGAAGTCGGGTTTCAAGCCCTGTCGAGAGTGTGGGGGCAAGATGTCCGTTACAGATCCTCACTCCGACTGTCTATGGTGTTTGAGCTCCGACCACGACGCCGTGACTTGCGATTCATGTCAGCACATGAACCCGAAGGCCCTCAAAGAACGTGAGGCTAAACTATTCATGGCGAAGTCGAAGAAAAAGGAAAAACATCATAAAAAGTCTTCTTCGCCAAGGTCTCATCGGCGTCATCGAGACTCCCGGCGCCGTGGAGATTCACGGCGTCATTCCAGCAAGGAGACTCGTTCGAGGTCACCTTCGGCTCGGCGTCGGAGAACTTGGGAGGTCAGTCCCACGGTCACGCCGCATCCATCGACGCCGTTGCCCTCTCCGGCGTCACCGACTTCACTTGGACAGGCATCTGTGATTGAGGTGATGCAGCCTCTGGTGTTGTCTCCGGCGTCGCAGACGTCGAGGCCGGCGTCGGGGTCGCCTTCGATCCAGGCACCCCAGTATCCGGCTTTTCCCACCCCTGGAGCCGATAGTACCGCATTCCTGAATGCGATGTATACCATCTTTCAACAGATGGCTCCAGGGGGTGCTCCAGCTGGTCCTTCGGGGCCTTTGGCCTTTTCATTGGGTGATCCTGCGCCTCTACGGCCGGCACCCTTTATGCCCTTTCTCCCTTTTGGGAATGTGGGCTCGGTGCCGGTGTCAGCGCCGGTGGCCGCTCTGGTGGCTTCAGAGGGATTGGCCCCGGAGGTTTCCATCCCGTCTACGTCAGGATTTCGTCCTGTGACTCCGGTGGGTCCATCGGCTCCAAGATCTCTTCGTCCTGCTCCTTCAACGGTGCCGAAGCTGTCAGTGGCACCGGACGCGGCGTCGGGTACTGCTGGAGATCGGCGCCGATCTTCGACTTCGGCGGAGGCCATGTCGACTCCGCGTATCGAGCAGAGACTACATTCGAGGAGGCGTGCTCTCCGTCTTTTGGAAGAGCAGGAGTACCAACGAGTCCTGGAGGAAGGAGAGGTTGAGGACTCTGGAGATGAATTGCATGGTCTGGATACGGCCAGTGAGCTGGATACTTCCCCTGAGTGGGACCTTTCATCTCCAGAGGAGTATACGGAGGAGGCTGCTACCTTTCACGCTGTGGTAAGGAAGGCAGCTAACTTTCTGGACCTGCCTTTGCCGGTGGCAGAGGCGAAGCAGAATTTATTGACGGAGGTATTGCATCTTGCCGTTTAATGAGGCTTTGCTTGATCCGGTGTTAGAGGTGTGGAAGAAGCCAGTATCTTCCTCTGCGGTTCATAGGGCTGTGGCCAGGAGATATCGAGCTGCACCATCTGACCCTGGCTTTCTTTCTAGACACCCTACGCCGGAGAGCTTGGTGGTGCAAGCCTCCTGTTCAACAAGTCAGTGCCTGGATCTTTCCCGACGGTACCTGGAGACAGGGACTCCAAGAAGCTGGATGCACAATCCAAGAAAATATTTTCATCTTGCAGTTTGGCGTTGAAGGCCACCAACGCAACTTGCATTCTGGGGAGATACATCCATGCTCTTATGGACAATATTTCATCTTCATTTACGGAGCTTCCCCAGGTACTCTTGGATGTTGTCTCGGATGCCCAGGCTGCCGCAGCCCAGATTATCCAGTCTGGGCTGGACACGACTGACTCGGTGGCTAGGGCGATGGACACGGCTGTGGTGGCAAGGAGACAGGCCTGGCTCCGTAATTCAGGGTTTTCTGCGGACGTGCAGTCGACCCTATTGGATCTCCCGTTTGATGGGGACAAACTGTTTGGAGCCAAGGCAGATTCGGCCTTGGAGCGATTTAAAGAGAGCAGGGCCACAGCCAAATCGTTAGGGTTGCAAGCTCCTTCTTCCTCTGCCTCTTCCAGGTTTTTCAGGAGGTTTCGTGGATTTGGGCGTGGCTCTTCCTCCTCTTCCTTTCGGGGGAGATTTCAGCAACCCGCCTCTTCCCACCCTTATAGATCATTTAGAGGGAGAGGTAGGGCCCGCACCAGAGGAGCCTCTCAACATCACTCTGCCTCTTCCTCGTCCTCTGGAGGGGTGCAGCAGGGAAAGCAGCCTTAGGCTTCCACCATTTCCCACTCACTCCTCTCCTGTAGGGGGAAGGTTACGGCATTTTCTCCACAAGTGGGAGACTATTACAATGGACACTTGGGTTATCAGTGTTGTGGGAAAAGGCTACACCCTTCCCTTTCAGGAGTTTCCGCCCCCCATCCCGCCCGCCCATCTTATTGTTCAGAAGAACACCTCCTGTTGCTAGAACAGGAGGTTCAAGTCCTCCTTTCAAAGGGCGCGGTGGAGTTGGTCCCAGAGCAGGAAAGGGGTCGAGGTTGTTACTCAAGGTACTTCCTGATTCCCAAGAAGGATGGTCGGTTGAGACCGATCCTGGATCTGAGGATCTTGAATTGGTTCCTCAAACAGGAAAAGTTCCAGATGCTGACCCTAGCACAGGTGCTTTTGGCGTTGATCAAAGAAGATTGGATGGTGTCTGTCGACTTGCAGGACGCTTATTTTCATATCCCGATACTCAAGTCGCACAGGAACTATCTCCGGTTTGTGGTAGGGTCGCAGCACTATCAGTTTGCGGTCCTCCCTTTTGGTCTTACTTCAGCACCTCGAGTTTTCACGAAGGTGATGTCGGTGGTTGCGGCAGAGCTCAGAAGGAAGGGGATAGCAGTATTCCCTTACTTGGACCACTGGTTGATCAAAGCCAAGTCTCCGGAGCTTGTGTTGCATCATCTGCAGTCAACAACCCAGTTGTTGTTCGACCTGGGCTTTTCTGTGAACGTGCCCAAATCTCACCTGGAGCCCTCTCAGCGCCTCCTGTTCATAGGGGCAGTACTGGATACAACATTGAATCGAGCCTTTCCACCGCCTCAGCGGATTCAAGACATTCAGGCGTTGGTTCCAATGTTTCAAGGTGGAGCGGTCGTTCCAGTCCTCAAGGTCCTTCGTCTGCTCGGTCTGTTTGCCTCCTGCATACTGTTGGTCACGCATGCTCGCTGGCACATGAGGGCTCTTCAGTGGTGCCTCCGAAGGCAGTGCTCTCAACACAAAGGAGATCTAGAAGGTGCGGTCAAGATCTCCAGAGATGCTGCTGTGGACTTGAAGTGGTGGATTGCGAGCAACAATCTTTCACAAGGAAAGCCGTTCGCGCAGTCGCCACCAGTGGCCACGGTCATAACGGATGCTTCCACTCTAGGGTGGGGAGCTCATCTGGGGGATCTGGAGATCAAAGGACTTTGGTCTCCAGAGGAACAGATGTTTCATATCAATCTGTTAGAGTTACGGGCTGTACGTCTGGCTCTCAAGGCCTTCCTCCCTTCCCTTCATGGTCAGTCGGTACAGGTCCTGACGGACAAGACTACCACGATGTGGTACATAAACAAACAGGGAGGAGTAGGGTCGTACCTTCTCTGCAGAGAAGCTCTTCGACTATGGTCCTGGGCAAAGGACCATCAGATTTGCTTGGTAGCAAATCATCTGGCCGGGGTCTTGAATGTACGTGCGGACAGTCTCAGTCGCCAATTCTCGGCTGACCACAAGTGGCGTCTCCATCCAGATCAAGTCCGTTTAATCTTCCAGATGTGGGGGTTTCCTCGGATAGATCTGTTTGCCACTCTGGAGAACGCGCATTGTCCGTTATTCTGCAGCCTCCAGTAGCCGGTGCAGGGAGCATTGGGGGACGCGTTTCTGATAACCTGGTGCGACCAGTTGCTTTACGCGTTTCCCCCCATACCCTTGATTCCTCGAGTGTTGAGGAAGATTCGCCAAGACCGGGCCCAAGTCATCTTAATAGCTCCGGATTGGCCAAGGAGGGTGTGGTACTCCGACCTTCTCCAACTCTCGCTGTGCCCTCCGCTCCGTCTCCCTCTCAGGGCAGACCTCCTCTCGCAGTCGCAGGGGCAGGGGCAGGTTTTACACCCCAACCTCCAGAGTCTACACCTACATGCCTGGAGATTGAACGGGACAACCTGAGTTCCTTCTCTCTCCCGCCTGATGTAGTGGATGTTATATTAGCGGCCAGGCGACACTCCACTAAATCTATCTACGCTAATAGGTGGTCTAAATTTGTTATGTGGTGTGGAGAGAGACAGATTGATCCCTTACATGCTCATCTGTCGGACGGTTTGTCTTTTGCTCTGTCTCTAGGGCAGAAAGGTTGTGTTGTGGCTACCATTAAGGGTTATTTGTCGGCTTTGTCAGCCTTCATTTGTCTTCCTGACCAACCATCGTTATTTAAATCCCCTATGGTTCTCAGATTCTTGAAAGGTCTTCTAAATAAATATCCTCCAAAACCATTCGTTATGCCTCAATGGGATTTGTCCTTGGTCCTTACTTTCCTTATGGGGTCCCCTTTTGAGCCTATGCATTCTTGCCCCTTAAGGTATTTAGGGCCAGATGTAGCAAACGTTTGCGACTCGCAAACGGGCAGAATCGCAATTTGCGACAGTGCAAAATCGGAAATGGGATGCAAAAAGCCCATTTCCGACTCGCAAAAAGCGATGGGACCCGTTTGCGAGTCGCATCCGGTGCGACCCCATTTTGCGACCCGCAAATAGCAAGTCGCAATTTGCGAGTCGCAAACCTTATGCAATTGCAACTCGCAAATTGCGACTAGTCGCAAAAAGCCCAGTTTGCATGTCCCATTTACCACTAACTCAGAGCAGGTGGTAACCATTACCAAAGTATAAAAGGGGACCCAGAAGCCATCTGGGTTACTCAAGATGGCGGAGATATACCTGATAGCAGTGAGGAGGAGAGTCTACGCAGCCCAGCAGAGGAGGAGGAGGGGCCACAAACAGGAGAAGATATATAGAACCAGGCAGACTCTTTTTCAGCAAACTGAAGAGGAGATCTATGACAAATACCGCCTTAGCAGCGCAGCCATCCTAGAATTAATTGATTTACTGAAACCACAGCTAGAACACCAGACTCTGCGTGGCTGCGCCATTCCTACGCATGTGCAAGTACTATGCTCACTGCACCTCTTGGCCTCAGGGAGCTATCAGGGGGTCATTGCTGTGGCAGGTGGGGTATCCCAAAGTGCAGTGTCAAGGTTCCTCAGGGCCTTCCTAGATGCCTTAGTCACGCACATGTCTCACTTCATATACTTACCAAGGATTGAGGCAGAAATCAACAGCACCAAGCTGGACTTTTACCGCATTGCCCACTTTCCCCATGTCATAGGGTGTGTAGATGGGACACACATTCAAATATGCCCCCCTGCTAATCTGGAACACATTTTCCGCAACAGAAAGTGTACCCACTCACTCAACATACAGGTCGTTTGTGATGCTCATTATGTCATCACGGACATCGTAGCTAAGTTTCCAGGCAGTACCCATGACTCATACATTTTTAGGCATAGTGGGATACATCAACGCCTGGAACGTGGGGAATTCGGAGACGGTTACCTCCTAGGTAGAGCCACAGACACTTGCAGACATACACACAGGTCACTGTGCACGACAATCTAGACTTCCTAACAGTGTACTTTTTGTGCCCAACAGGTGACAGTGCATATGCTCTTAGGCCTTGGATCATGACTCCGTTTTTGACACCCAGAACTGAATCTGAGAGGCAAAACAACAGTGCGCATAAGAGGACCAGGAACCTGATAGAGCGCACCTTCGGACTCCTGAAGGCAAGATTCAGATGCCTCCACCGCAGTGGAGGTGCACTCCAATACACCCCCATTACCGCATTCAAAATTGTGGTCGCATGCGCCATCCTCCACAACATAGCCACCCGACGTGGGCTACCTCTCACCCCTGCAGACCCAGATCCTGATGATGAAGAGCAAGAACAACCACATCGCCATCATGGGGATAGGAGTCTAGCTAATCAAGGCAGACTGAGACGGGAACACATTGCAACACAATATTTTGGACGGTACGTGTCAACTCCCACCATACTCACCTATTAACCAAAAACTCCATTTGTTAAGTGGAACAAAAATAACTGTTTTATTACTGTAATTGAGAAACTATATACAAGTTGAAATTGTCCATGGGCAGGGAAATGCCAACCAGTCATGTGGCACATTAACACCATGTGCCACATTTATTGGTCCTGGGTGTCATCTATGTTCTCCTGCCCCTCCTGCCAGCCTGGCTGGTCCCTGCTGCGTCCGTGGTGCTGTGCCTACCACTCCTCAGAACCCTGCTGTTAGTGGCAGATACACTGCTCACTGTTGAGCCCTCCTCACTGTCTTGGGGTGTTTCCCCGGTGGCCCTTGACATTTCCCGTGTCTCCATAAGTTCAATTATGTGGGTGAGACGTCCCAGGCCCCTGGCAACCTCCCCAGCAAAATGGCCCATCTCTATTTGCAGGCCAACTGTCCTCCTCGACAGGCCTGTTGTATTAATGGCTAGCCTGCCGATCGATGTGGCCATCCTGTCCAGTCGTTGCATTGTCTGGCGATCTCTGCGCCGCCCAGCCTCTGCCTGGCCCAGCAGTCCGCCCGCCAGTTCCCTAATGGCAAGGGCAATGTCCCCAGTGTTCTGGCACATCATGTCCATGCGTCTGTTGAGGTGCTGCATGCTTGCATGGTTGTGTCTAACAAAGCGGTGCAGCACACCACTAATCCTGCCCAATATTCTGTTCTGCAGGCGCTGACCCCGCAGCAGATGATGCCTCACTGCTGGTTGGAGGAAGTATCCCGGATCCAGATGGTCTTGCCCTGCGACGCCTGCGCAGCGGTGGCTGCCCTGTGCTCCCACCTGTATCCTCCCTGCCTGTTGCTGGGGCAGCTTCTGGCGTGATTGTTGCAGCAGATGTTACTAATGCAGGAATGCTGCTGACTGTGCAGGTGGGGGTGCTGGCGGGTCCTGGGGTGTCCTCCTGGGCCTGGGTGGTTGGGGTGTTGGGGGTGTCTTGCTGGAGACCTGTGGGACATGGGGAACACACTGTCAGTGTCTAGTATCTATTGCACAATTCCTAATAAACATTTGGCTATGGACTGCCTATTTGACTACATGTCCCATAATGCATCATTCTGGCTTTTTCTACCCTGTAATGGAGCTATCTTGGTTGTGCATGCACCTGTGTACATGGTGGTTGGGGTATGACATTGATAGGGGTACAGGCTTATCACATGGTACTCACCGGTTGATGTACTGGGCTCTGAGGTGTCCAGGTCCCCAAATCCACACACTGCCTCCTGCTCCAATGTTTCCTCCACCCTTTCTTCCAGGGGTGTGGGTGGTGGCACAGATGATGGTCCCCCTCCAGTGCCTCTCATCTCCCGGAGCCTTTCTGCCACCCTCTCCTTGGTCCGGGAGCGGAGGTCATACCACCTCTTCTTTATGTCCTCAATTGTCCTGTAGCTCACACCCAGGGAATTAATTTTTTCTTGAATGTCCTGCCAGAGTTTCTTTTTGGTGGCCTCAGGAACAGTGAGGGCTGCTCTCCGAAAAAGCTCATCATGGTGCTGACAGCATTCCTCTGTCAGCACCTCCAGCTCCCTCTCAGAAAATTTTAGTTTTCTTCTTCGTGGGGTTCCCTCCATGGCTGCTGCTGCTTGTTCAGTGTGAAGACTGGCAGTTATAAAAGGGTGCGGTCCAGCCTCCTCCCAGGTGTATTTGTTAACTTCCTGGCTGTGATGTCATCATCATGTGCCAGGAAGTGTTTACAGAGTGTTCTGGTGTGCTTTCTGGAGTGTTCTGCTGCACCTGTAAGCAATTTTGAAGGTAGTCGCAATTTGCGACACCTACTCGCTACTTGCGAGTTAGTTTTTTGCACACTCGCAAACAGCGACCTCGCAATCTGCGGACTCGCACACAGCGTTGCGAGTCTGGCTGCGAGTCGCAAAATCGGATCGTTTTTTTTTCTGGCATTCCAAATTGCGAGTCGCATCAACTCGCAAAATGCGAGTCGCAATTTTTATTTTTGCTACATCTGGCCCTTAGTTATTAAAACAGTCTTCCTGGTGGCTATAACAGCTGCAAGGAGAGTGAGTGAGTTGCAAGCCTTATCGGTAAAACCCCCTTATACAACTTTTTATGGGGATAAGGTGGTGTTGAGGACCAAGGCTGCTTTCCTCCCGAAGGTTGTTTCACCTTTCCATTTGGCCCAGACAATTACTTTGTCCACGTTCTATCCTCCGCCTCATCCTTCTAAGGAGGAAGAGAGACTTCATCGCTTGGACCCAAAGAGGGCGTTAAGCTTCTTCATTGATAGAACGAAGGATTTCAGGCTGGAGGATCAGCTGTTCATCGGATACGTGGGCAAGAGGAGAGGAAAGGCAGTCCACAAGAGAACACTCTCCAGGTGGGTTGTTCTTTGCATTAAAATCTGTTACTCTTTAGCAAAGAAGGATCCTCCTGATGGCATTAGAGCTCATTCCACTAGAGCTAAGTCGGCCACTTCGGCCTTGGCCAGGGGTGTTCCTGTGGTCGACATCTGCAAGGCCGCAACTTGGTCGTCCCTTCACACTTTTGCAAAACATTACTGTCTGGACTCTGAGGTCAGAAGGGACGCCCATTTTGCACGGTCAGTGCTGCAGGATTTCTTGGTTTGACCATTTCGGCACCCACCACTGGGCGTGGTACTGCTTTGGGACTCTATTCATTAGGTGAGGAATCCACAGGTAGTTGTATCCATCAGAAGAACGAGTTACTTACCTTCGGTAACGACTTTTCTGGTGGATACATTAGCTACCTGTGGATTCCTCACGGTCCCACCCGCCTCCCCGTTGCCTTTCTGGTCTTACCAAGTAATCCTTGAGTGCGCTCATCTTGGTCTTCAAGGCTGCAATAGATTTTGTATATATGGATACTTGTATATATATATATATATATATATATATATATATATATATATATATATATATATATATATATATATATATCTTTTTGTGTATACATGATTTGCATATATTTGTTTGTTTGATTTTTAAAAAAAAGAGAAAAAAAAAGTCGAGTTATATTAAATCTACAGCCATTTTATTGCAATGTTGTGTGATTTACAATGTTATGGGATGTTGCCTTGCTATTTCATTGCATTGGGTTATTATTCTCATGCACGTAAAAAAATGTTGGTACTGACGTCGGCACGTCGGCGAGGACCTCTTATTGCCTGTATGACGTCAGACGGCGTCACGCGGGCTAGAGTGACGTCCTCGTCGACGTGCAGAAGCTAGGAAGAAGATTTCCGTCGAAGGCTGGCGCCATGGGAGTATTCATTAGGTGAGGAATCCACAGGTAGCTAATGTATCCACCAGAAAAGTCGTTACCGAAGGTAAGTAACTCGTTCGTTTAGTAGCTGCCAAGAAATTCTTTGATCTCATTCGTAATAATTTTCACATTACTAAGTGACAAGAGTGGCTACAACAAGACACCAAGAGGTCTATTCAACAAGGCTTACCTCTACATGAATCTCAAGTATTCCTGCTTACTGAGGAGTTAAGAGAGACAGCTTTTCATTGGTTACACCGTCATCCTCTGGCAGGTCACCCAGGTCCTGAAAAACAATAGAACTCATGAAAAGGTATTTTCGGTGGCCTATGTTCGTTCATGACCTTAAGCAAATGCTACAATCATGTGAAGTATTTGCAAGATGCAAAAGCGAACATAGCAAGCCCAAAGGCCTCCTGATACCTCTACCCGTTCCCAATCATCCATGGGAACATATCTCTATGGATTTTATTACTGGTCTTCCTCAAATAAACAATTTACAACCATTCTAGTGGTAGTAGGTAGCCTTACCAAGTATGCTCACTTCGTTGCCTGTAAAGGACTCCCAACGTCCGACACCTCAGCGACTATCATCTTAGAAAATATAGTTTGTCTTCACAGACTCCCAAGAGTTATCCTCTCTGATAGAGGAACACAATTTTCTGCATGTTTTTGGCAACAATGGTGCAAAGCTTTACAAATTGATTCAACTTTGTCTACTAGTTATCATCCACAAACGAATGGTCAAACAGAGAGACTAAACCAAACTCTGAAACAATAATTACGATGTTACGCAACAAACTCTCCTAAAACCTGGCTGGATCATTTGTGGCTTGCAGAATTGGCTTATATTAACTCTCACTACTCTTCAATAAACTCAACTCCTTTCTATGGTTTATATGGGTGTTATCCGCACATTTTGCCAGTTACGTTACCTGCCTCTACTCAAACCACTCCAGCAGTCATGGACATGCTAACACACATGAAAAAGGTACATTCCCAATTGCAAACAAATCTTCATCAAGCAAAGAAAAAATATAAGATGCAATATGACAAAAAACACCAGCCTGGTCCTCACTATACAAACAAAGATAGAGTTTGGTTATCCACAAAAAACTTTGTATTAAAAAATAAAAATATGTTTCATCCAAAGTTCATAGGGCCCTATGAAGTACTACGACAAGTAAACCCAGTAACATATAAGCTAAAATTACCATTGTCTTTGAAAATTCATCCAGTGTTTCACACTTCGCTTCTTAAACCTGCTTTGCCCTCAAGCGTCACACAACCTGCTCCTCTATTGGTCCAAGGTCATTGGGAGTATGAGGTGCAATCTATTTTAGACTCTAAATATAGGGGGTCTTTCCTTGGGTACTTGGTGTCCTGGAAAGGATACGGACCGGAAAATGACTCTTGGGAACCTGCAAG
The DNA here is from genome assembly GCF_031143425.1 of Pleurodeles waltl. Classification (NCBI taxonomy): domain Eukaryota; kingdom Metazoa; phylum Chordata; class Amphibia; order Caudata; family Salamandridae; genus Pleurodeles; species Pleurodeles waltl. The sequence goes on from NC_090448.1 coordinate 791,961,034, forward strand.
ACATGTTCATGCACCACGTTTGGTGCGACAATTTCACCTCCTCCATCCTGGTAAACCGGGCCCTGGACCGCGCTTGGGAGAGGGGTGTAAAGTCAGGAATAAGACCATGCGCTGTCCGGGTCCCGGCCGACACTCCGCTGCGCGGCTCTGCGCTGCTTTCTGGCACCACTTGTCATCCCCTCTTGCTCCAAAGGTGGCCATCAGCGTCGTCTGCCCTGTTGCAAAGCTCATAGAGCTGCAGGTTCAGGACATTGGTGGACAAGATGCACTTATCAGTGCTATTCCATGAAAGGACTACAATTCCCATGGCCGCACCATCTTGGGGTGTGGCAGGCCTATAAAGCCCAGCCACACCCAATCACATTGCTCACTATTTTGAGGACTTCGATGTAGTCAGACCTCATGGGGGATTATCTGAAGAAGAGCAGAGTTCCTGCATGGCAGAGAGGCATCCGATTGAAGTATCCTTGTTTCCATGGTGAATTAAAAAACGAGTAGGTCATACTCATAGCTGTAAGGCCTTGATTACTTCAATTTTGGAGGAAGTCATTACTTCCAGAAGTAAAGCGCCCCTTAGCACAACGAGCAAAGCGTTTTCAGTTTCCAGGTTACAGCGGCCTAGACGCGATGATCAAAGGCGTTTCAGTCCACAGATGTAAAGCGCTCTTGGCACAGCAGTTCAGGCGCTTCAGTCCACAGGTGTAAAGCGCTCTTGGCACGGCAATTCAAGCGCTTCAGTCCACAGATGTAAAGCGCTCTTGGCACGACAATTCAGGCGCTTCAGTCCACAGATGTAAAGTGCTCTTGGGACGGCAGTTCAGGCGCTTCAGTCCACAGGTGTAAAGCGCTCTTGGCACGACAATTCAAGCGCTTCAGTCCACAGATGTAAAGCGCTCTTGGCATGGCAATTCAAGAGCTTCAGTTCACAGATGAAAAGCGCTCTTGGCACAGCAATCAAAGCGCTTCAATCCACAGGAGTAAAAAGCTTTTGGTACAACAATCAAAGTGATTCAGGCCACATGATTAAAGCGCCCCCTTAGCATAATGAGTGTAGCGCTTTGGGCAAGACAAGTAAAAGCGCTTTCTGGTGTTATAAGTAAAGAGCTTCAAGTTCAATGAATAAAAACATTTCGGCCTTTATAGTTGTGAATATAAAATTATTTCTGGAGATAAGCAAATCATAGTTTTCTTTTTTTTTTTTTTTTATTGGAAGGAAACACATAACACATATATTCTTATGTCATTATACACTGAAGGCTTAAAAAAAAAAAAAAGGAGAAAAAAAAAAATATTACCAAGTTATATCATACATACTACAAAACACAAAACCTAGCCACCCCTCAAGCTCTATCTAGAAGTGGTACCCATTGATTTATTCAAAAGGGAGTGGCCCGATCATTGTGGGCCTGTATCCAAGCCTGAAACAGACCCCATATTATCTTCCCTTTCCTCCTGGCTTGTCTCCCCTTCCGTTCATACAGTGACATCTCCAAGTGATATACAGACAGCAGCCTAGCCAGCCATTGTTGCCAGGACGGGGGTCGTAGATTCAGCCATGCTGTTGATAAACAGATTCGAAACACCGCCATAGCTACAAAGATAAACGCTCTGTGAGGTCCAGCGATTTCGCCATCAGTCCCAAAGATCATTATCTCAGGCGTGAGGACAAGATCATAGCCCACTACCTCCTTCAACACAGATTGAATACCTTCCCTTGAGGCTTTTAACTCCCCACATGTAGCCATCATATGTATAATATCTGCACCATGCATCCCACATCTTGGACAGTTTAACGTGCAAATCATAGTTTTCATAGTTTTTTTTTTTTGGAAAGCATAATATGTGAAAAGCATATTTAATTCTTTGAGATTTTCTAGGTCATGATCAAAGGTTTATGGTATAAATGCATAGATGTTACAGGATTGATATTCTGAGTATAATCATAGTCCAAAACTCTTGCCATCTCTTGGTTCTGAGGTCATAGTTTATTCTTGTTCCATGATGATCATAGTCTAAAGCTCTTGCTATCTCTTTGTTCTGAGGTCGTAGATTATTCTTGTTCCATGATTCAAAGAAGGGGCTTTGCCCTCATTTCAAAAGGGGTCTCCATCAGATATCGGAGACGCATTTGAGTCAAGAGTCTATTGATGAGTTATATATCTATGAATGAGTAAATGCATATTTGTTCTAACCTTTTTCTTTTCAGATCTCTCTCCCTGCTGTTCCCTACCCTAGTTCCCTTCTCCTGACTGGCTTCATCATAACTCTGTGCTATAATAGCTTTCTGAGTTGGTGACACTGGAAGGTGGGCCTTTTGTTCAGCAACGTGCAGATCCAGAGGAAAGGACACTGTGACAGACACCTTCCTGTACCATCGTCGGACACTCCTGCTTCCAATGTCCCATGGCTCCGCAAATGTGACACGGTAACATCTTCTTCATCCCTTGCACATCATTCGGAACCACTACAGTACCCAAATCTGGTCCATGATTCATATTAACTCGATGACCCCTACCTCTCATCTGAGGCTGGAACATGACAGTTCCCTGCTGCTGCAGTGTCTGCTGCACAAAAGTTCCCTGCACTCCTGGTAGCTATGACAATGTGACTGATTAACTTTTGTGCCTTTTCTTCTAGGTACCAACTGCGATGTTTTTATAGTTTTTCTCTTAGCTAGATGTTTTCCAAATTCACGTTCCTACATTGTTTTCGCATGAAGTCCCACATGCTGATGCTAATCTGGGTTAGGTAGGATTCTTTGGGGTGACGTTTGACAGTGACAAATCATTGACAAACTGATTGCTGAACTTTGCTATTGATGTTGTCATATTCATCTTTGTTAGTTTATGCTGAAGCATTAGAGCATATATTTTCTCAAGTTCTGATTAGATTATGTTATTGGTGGTCGCTAATGAACTAATTCTGAGCTGATTGAATAAAGTTTGAGTTAACCTTATGCGTTAGAATTGTAACTAATAGGGAAATAAAACTTGTTAAAACGTTTATTAAGTTGTGGTTATTCATGAAATGTTGATATATTGCCTAAGGTTTAATGATTCTCTTAGTGGTTATTGATTGATTACATTGATTATTGATGACATTGATTACCATATGGCTAGGATACTCCATGCGATCCAAAAGGTTCATCTGCCTTTACGTGTCCACTTGTAAGTTTACTTACTAAGGACCAGGCGCGCTAGCAGGAGCAAATTGGGGACTGTAGCTATACCGATGTATGGTAGAGTAAAATCTTAAGGGGCACTTTCTGTAGTTGAAGGAATTAACTTGGCCATTTGCTCATTTTTGTTATTGGCTCCACTAGATAAAATGGATGAGGATTCAGTCCCAATATCAAACAGAGGTTTTGGTAATAATTCCTAACAACTCTCCCTCAAGACCCCGTTATTTGCTCCTACTTCTTTTTTCGCGAAAAAAATAAAAGATTGCATTAAAGCCTTTCACCGCATTCAGGTGCACACACCTGTTTCTTAGGGGATTAGCTCTGGTCTTTGTACAAGCTCTTGTAAAAAACAGCTTTCCCGAGCAAAGCTGCTTAGCTGTCATAACTTATACTCTCATCAAATGTCCCTCTTTTAATATGACTCACTAATGAGGACCTTTTCTTTGAAAAATACCAACTTCCAAAAGGAGCACAATTGTTCACAAAAGTGTAATACGCTCACAGCACTGAGAGGGGACCTTGCAACATGAGAGGCTTAAACAAATTAAATGTTCTTGTTAAGACCATCAGCAAGGGGAAAAGTTGGATGAGGGCTAAGTATTATAACCACAAGAAGCTATAATTCAGCCACTAGAGAAGGAAAATGGCAAATAGGGCCCACAGTGGGAGCAAGCTGCACCAGCTTATTGCCGGCCACTCCTGCTCAACACGGCTAAACCCACTGCTCTGAGCCTTGCCACTCGCTCATGTCACTCGCTCTCACCGTAGCACATTTCCAAAATGTCTCCAAGTATCTCCAAATGCTCCTGGCGCTAACTACTGACTGCCGTTGACAGCCCAGTCCTGTGGGTTCAGACAGCTCAAGCGTCCTGCATCCACTTCTTCGTCAAGGGGGGCTACTCTCCAATAGTTAGTTCCGGAAGTCTGGGAAAGAACTTCCACTGATTACCAGGATTCCAGCAGTTGTCAGCTGCTGGAGATCAAGTCCTTCAGGCTCCTTACAGTGCCTTCCGATGCCTTTTCAGCCCCCTCACACCTGCGCCCTTTCACCCCGTCGCTGAGAAGGACTCCGTCGCAACTCTAGGCTGGAAGCTTGGTGTGCATAGTTGGCTAGGGCCTTTCAAACCAGCCCACACTTGAGTTTGATAGGCCCAAAAGCCTGCATCCACAGCCCATGCTCCCAGGGCAAAGCAAGGCGGGGAGGCGGGGGCAAGAGACAACGAGAAACTGCCTCCCTCCGGCTCTGATTCAGGCTCTCAAGCTCCAGCTCCGATCCCAGCTCCGGTGTCAACAGTGCACGGAGTGCAATATGTGACTTGCAGCGACTTCTGGCACCTCCCCATTCAGCAGAATGGCATTCCAGTACAAAAAAAAGCAAGCAATGAAGCCTCACTAAATGTGCCTCATTTGTTATACACGCTGGAAATCTGTCTCTTTCGGAAACACATTTTGCTTTTTGCTGTTTTTACTATTACTGCTCAATAAACGACCTTCCCTTTAGATAGTGCCCTTCGCCTGTGTTTTGGATAGCACAATACATGCAACATACTCTGTCCTCATTCATGAATAAAATATTAAAAGCAAGCCTGTTCTGCAAAACCATTGTTCTTATAGCTACAAGCTCAACATTAATAGCAGGAAAAGTTCCAGCACTATTGTAGGAAGACAATGTACCAAAGTAAATAGATTTCCGATCACCAAATAATTTTGAAATATACCTACAGAAGGAATCATAGTGCAAAATATGTAATCTACTACTGGTGAAGCACTATGTATAGTGTCCCATGAGTCACTACCCTCCTGTCATTTAGGTCATCTACACAATATACTTTTGGAAGCATTGAAGCTAAGTAACAGCTGCCAGTCCAGTTCTCTGAAAGTTGAAAGTAAGCAATGTTCCCATATACATAATAAACACCCCTAATAATGGGTTCCTTTCCTATCAAATACGCATCTCCTATACATTTTTACACTGAGTCACTATAACCCTATCGCACCAGCTCTGGATTTTTAACCTGTTCTTTCTCTCTCACAATACAAAAATATATTTTCTTTTTCAAATCCAAACTGAGTTTTGAATGTACTCCTAAATCTTTTACTGCATTATCTTCTTTATCCCAACCACTCCTTTCTCCTTTCTTTAAATCTTTCGCAACTTTTAATCTCATTCAATTTTTCAATAAAATCCTTTTCAGCTCTGCTTGATTTACATGAAGTCTTACAGTTAGTCGAATTAATAAATTTAGTTTGTGTGATAGGTTTTATATAATGACACATTCAAATACCAGGCTTTGCTCCTGCTCGTGGATTTAAAATCTTGATCATAGTTTATCACATATAGATAGATCATAGTTTGAAAAATAATACTCCATATGATCCTATAACTAGAACATGGTCATGAATATGTTACAACTCAATGATGCATAGGCAAATGGCAAGTGATGGTACCTCACAGCAGCTGTAGTGGAAGCAGGTAAATATGTACATATGTAGCAATCTCTAGCTCTAGCTCCCATAACATTGGAATATTCATGTAGCAACCTGAAAAACACACTCCCCAAGCAACTTACCTCTGAACCATCTTTATGTAATTTCTCAATGTTAAATTTATGTTACTTCTTTAAATAGGACAAATCTGGCTACTGAGTCTTACCTCTTCAATAGAAGAACCTTAAGACCATCAGCAAGAGAATAATTTAAACTCAGTAGTAAACCAATCATTAGTATGAATATTGCAAATAGAAATACTATCATTAGAATTCTACAAGTTTTTGGTGTACTTCACACCTTGGTTTCTCTCAGGTCATATAGAAAAGAAAAAAGAGAAATTGAAATTCTACTTGTTGCCTCTGCTGTACAATCAGCAACATTTTCAGTTCATTTTCAATGTAAGTCTGTTAGTTCAGTTTGCTGCAGGACTAGAACCCTCTAATCTACAGCTGGATACTCCAAAGAGAAAAATCATACTCTTCTACTGGAACCTATGTACCTAATATCTTCAGGGAATACTCAGGCTACAACCATAACTTAATTCTTGAAACGACTGCTACAATCTGACTCCAGAGAAACCAGTAGGCCGAACCTGGGAATCTATTCTCTCAACAATAATTTTGCCAACATGAGATTGTCATGCCACTTTGTTGGGTATGCCCCAATCCAACGGGAGAAAAGACAGAATGCCAGACAATATGAGACAACAATTTGATTCACCTTTCTCAGGTCCTGAACTATCCTCCATTTTTTATTTTGTTTCTGCAAACCCATCACAGGTGAGGTACAGGGATTCTTCTGTTCTAGCATGGATTCAATGACAGGCGTAATTCCAGCCACCGCCCCAGGCATGAGGTTGTGTTGGGATATTTGAGGATACTCTGAATTAAGCTTTATTGTGATTCTCACTGGTTCGACATTCTTAATCAGACCAATGTACTTGCCTGTAAAATCCCCAAATGCCTCTTTCACTGAGTCTCTTAAACTAGGAGATATGTCTTCTTGTGCTAGCACTGGTAACAACCCAGCACCTGCTTCTTTTGATTTTGATTTGAAGTCTACATCCTCATTGTGTGCAGAACAACAAAACCTACAAAGACCGAAACAAACCACCTCCACTGCCTACTCCTCAACACCCGCTCCGCATGCAAGCACGCCATCGAGCTCTGGGACCTGCTCGAGTCCACCGCCCCAGACGTAGCCTTCCTGACCGAAACCTGGTGGAACGACTCCTCGGCGCCCGACATCGCAATAGCCATCCCGAACGGCTACAAGATCATCCGAAGGGACCGCACGAAGGGAATCGGAGGAGGAATAGCCATCGCCAACAAATCCACCCTCAAGGTCTACACCCACACTGACGACACCCTCAAGACCGCCGAACACCTACACTTTCGCATCCACACCGACCCCAACACCACTCTCAGAGGAACGCTCATCTACAGACCTCCCGGACCACGAGCACCTTTCAGCGAATCCATCGCCGACCTCACCAGCACCCACGCACTCACCTCAACTGATTACATCCTCCTCGGGGACCTAAATTTCCACCTGGAGAACAACACCAACTCCACTACTCTGATCGACAACCTCACAAACCATGGCCTCAGACAACTCGTAAACACACCAACCCACATCTCCGGCCACACGCTTGATCCCATCTTCTCCTCAAGTGCCCACGTCACCTTCAACCACACCACCGTACTCCACTGGTCCGACCACCAGTGCATCCACTTCACCTACAAGAAACATACCGAGCACCATCGCACCCAACACCCACCCCGCCGACGCTGGAGCAAACCAGCTTACCAACACCCTCGCCCAGAACCCACCCTCAGACCCCACCGACCCAGACACCGCCGCCCACAACCTCACTCTGTGGATCAACAATTGCGCCAACATCCTCGCGCCACTCAAGAAACCCACCAACAACCAAGCCAGAAGAAACGCCGCCTGGTTCACCGACGAGCTCCTAAACTCCAAGCGCGACTGTCGAAAACTAAAAAAGGAATGGCTCCTCAAACGCACACCGGACAGCCTCACAGCCCACAAGTTCACCACCCGCAGACACCACCAACTCATCAGACAAGCCAAACGATCCCACTTCAAAGACCGCCTGGACAACAACGCACATGACAGCAAAGAGCTCTTCAGCATCGTAAATGAACTCTCCAACCCCAGTGCCAACGCCAACGACATCCCTCCATCCCAAGAACTCTGCAACGCACTGTCCACCTTTTTCCACCGAAAGATCACCGACATCCACAATAGCTTCAACGCCACTCCCACGCCAGACCCCACCCCCGAAAGCTCCACCTGGGCAAACCGCCTGACCTCCTGGACCAACATCAATGACACAGAGACACGCAAGATCATGAACTCCATCCACTCAGGCTCTCCATCAGACCCCTGCCCCCACCACGTATACAACAAGGCCAACTCCACCATCGTCCCCCAACTACGGAAGGTCATCAACATCTTCTTGGAAACAGCGACCTTTCCAGAAAGTTGGAAGCACACTGAAATCCGCGCCCTCCTCAAGAAGCCCAAAGCAGACCCCAACGACCTCAAGAACTTCCGACCGATCTCCCTACTCCCCTTCCCAGCAAAGGTGATTGAAAAAAGTCAACACACAACTAACCAGCCACCTCGAAGACAACAACATCCTGGCTCCCTCCCACTCCGGCTTCAGACGAAACCACAGCACTGAGACCGCCCTGCTCGCCGCCACAGACGACATCAGACGTCAAATGGACAACGGCAAAACATCAGCCCTCATCCTCCTGGACCTATCTGCCGCCTTCGACACAGTCTGCCACCGCACCCTGAAAACACACCTCCACGAAATCGGAATCCAAGGAAAAGCCCTTGACTGGATCATCTCATTCCTCTCCGGCAGAACCCAGAGAGTCCGCCTCCCCCACTTCCGCTCCGAAGCCACCGACATCATCTGCGGCGTTCCCCAAGGCTCATCCCTCAGACCGACGCTGTTCAACATCTACATGTCCCCCCCTTGCACAAGTAGCCCAACAACACAACCTCAACATTCTCACCTATGCCGACGACACCCAGCTCATCCTCTCGCACACCAAAGACCCGAGCACAGCCAAAACCAACCTTCACGAGGGAATGGAATCCATCGCCAAATGGATGAAAAGTAACCATCTGAAACTCAATTCGGACAAGACAGAGGTCCTCATCCTAGGACCCACCCCCTCCGCCTGGGACGACACCTGGTGGCCTACCGCACTAGGAACCCCACCAACACCAACCAACCACGCACGCAACCTGGGCTTCGTCCTCGACTCCTCCCTCACCATGTCTAAACAGGTCAACGCAGTCTCCTCCTCCTGCTACAACACACTCCGCATGCTCCGTAGGATCTTCAAGTGGATCCCGACAGAAACAAGAAGAACGGTGACACAGGCCCTCGTCAGCAGCAGGCTAGAGTACGGGAACGCACTCTACACAGGCATCCCAGTAAAAGACCTACTACGCCTCCAACGCATCCAAAACGCCTCCGCCCGGCTGATCCTCGACGTACCCCGCCACAGCCACATCCCCCACCACCTGAGAAACCTTCACTGGCTCCCCGTGGACACGAGGATCACTTTCAAGCTTCATACCCATGTTCACAAAGCACTCCATGACACCGGACCAACCTACCTGAACAACAGACTCAGCTTCTACACCCCCACCCGTCAGCTGCGCTCCGCAAACCTCGCCCTCGCCGTCGTCCCCCGCATCCAAAGAAAAACCTCAGGTGGCAGATCCTTCTCATACCTCGCCGCCAAAACCTGGAACACGCTCCCTACCAACCTGCGACAGACCCAAGACCTACTCACCTTCAGAAGACTCCTCAAGACCTGGCTCTTCAATCAGTAACAACAGCACCCCCCGAAGCGCCTTGAAACCCTAAACAGGTACGTAGAGCGCTCTACAAATTCAATGCTTGATTGATTGAGTAGGTACCTGGACCATTTGTGTATAAGGTGCGGCTGGCATGGCTAATTGTGGGGGGTGACCATAGTATGATGGCTCCCGGTAGCCATACAGTTCTTCATCATTTGAATTGTCTAGAGGGATCCCAGTTCACAGACTCATGGGATAGATCAGGGCCGGTGCAAATTACATCTAAGAAAGAAGGAGGAGCCTTAGACCTACTGGAAGACCTAATAAAAATAAAGGGATTAAGAATAGTAAATGGGAATACCAGATCAGACAATCCGGCGTCACCTACATATAGGAGAGGTGTATATACTAGCCACCTGGACTATGTCTTAGTAAATGACGCCCTCTGGAAATCCCTAACTGACATGATAGTTCTCCCGCGCATTGATAGTGACCATCTAGCCTTAAGTACCTCCTTTTCCACTATCTTATTTAGTTCCAAGACACTATCACTATCAACGTGGACTTCAAATAGTGCCCTCATTAGGACCAATGACCGTAAAAATGTGAAATGGGATCGGGTTGAAAGTGATGTAAATTCCCAGCTAGCGATCTATAGAACAGTTGCAACAACACTTTCCCCCCTGAAACATTCAAATATCAAATTGGTTGATTTGGTCTATCTTCATAATATCTTGGCCATCCGACTAAAACCACACTTTCAGACGGTAAGGAGGCGGACAGAGACTGTGATTAAAACCTCTAGGTGGTTCTCCAACTCCTGCCGTCAAGCTAAGATACACTTACTGGGAGCACTTAAGGAAGGGAATTTAAGAGAGATAAGGAAGAGCAGGACTGTATACAAAGATGTACTTAAAAATGCAAAAAAAGAATGGGCGAATAGGAATTGGAACAAGATGGTTGTGGCGCTCCAGGAGAAAGATCTTAACCTATTCTGGAAATTAGTGTCAGATAAGAGTAGCCCTCAAGAAATGGAAAGTTACCCTGTCATCCAGCCAGAAATTTGGATGACGCACTTTTCAAATATATACAGAAAACCACATACCAATAGCACTATTACACCCCTACTAAAACCTAATGATCCTGTTGGCAATACCCTAACGTGGGGGAGTACAACACCACCCAAATTTGACCTGGACTTATTCTCCATAAAAGAAACAACAGAGGCTCTCCAATCCACACGCAAGGGAAAGGCCCCTGGTCTTGATGGTATCCCAGGAGATTTATATCTTTCTCGTCTGACAACGTGGTCATTGTATCTAAACGCACTTAGTAATGAAATACTGAGGGGGGGAGGACTCCCTACTACATGGCAAGGAGCAGTTATAGTCCCTATTTATAAGAAAGGGCCAAGGGAACAACCTAACAACTATAGACCTATCAGTCTTATTGATGTTAGCCAAAAAATCTTCGCTAAGCAAGTGCTGAACAGATTACAGACATGGATAGATGATGCCCAAATTCTCTCAGAATCCCAGGGAGGCTTCAGAAGAGGAGTGAGTACAATAGACCAGGTATTTAGGTTTAACCTCCTCTGCTGGAAATACCTGTCATTCAACAAAAGTCAACTGTATGTAGCTTTTATCGACTTAAAAGCTGCTTTTGACATGGTACCTCGGGATACATTATGGGAAGTTATGGAGAGTTATCAACCCAATAGCGAACTACTAAGACTGATTAGATATCTCCATGAAGGGACTTACGCTCATGTACGTTGGTCAGATAGTGGCGACCTAACGGAAGCCATACCCGTCAATAGAGGGGTTAGGCAGGGCTGCATCTTGGCACCAACACTATTTAACCTCTACATAAACGGTGCTGTGGACCAATTGCTACACTGTAATCATGATGCCCCTAGATTAGCTGGAACCCAAGTCCCTATTTTAATGTTCGCCGATGACACCTTACTAATTTCAAGAACACCTATGGGCTTGCAAAATGAATTGGACACTTTTTATAATTTTTGCTCTAACAGAGGACTTGAAATTAATTCAACAAAATCTAAGTTTATGGCCTATAACCCACACAAACTATTTAGGGGGGAAATGATGATAGCAGGCCAACCAGTGGAGAGAGTCAGACAATTTGATTATTTGGGGATTAGGTTAAGTGACGACCAACGTTGGTCGGCACAGATTAAGAAGAGTCTGACAACACTTAGGCAAAGGTCTATAGTGATAGCTAAGAAAATAGCTAATACTTGTGAAGGGGAGATAACACCTGCCATCACCGTTTACAAATCAGTGGCAGTAGCGGCCTCAATTTATGGTGCCGAGCTTTGGGGTCATACCAACTCTAGGTGTCTGACCACTGTAGAAAACCGGTTTATTCGAAATTTCCTAAAGTTGCCGATGAGCACCCCTCTCACTCCACTAAGATTTGATTTAGCCCTAAATGAAATACACAATGAAATTGCATTAAGACCCCTAATGTATTGGACTAATCTTTGGTCCTCAGAGGACCGGTCCATTCTCCATAAAGCACTAGATGAATTTCTTGCAAATGACAGCGTATTAAAGATCCCTTGGTTCAGATACATCAGAGATATGTGTAAATTCCTTAAAATGGAGGAGGTGTGGAGTGCTCCCCACAATTTGGCAAAGGGAACAAAGGAACGTGTAAAAAGGTGTTACTGGGAGAGCATTCTGACCCAAATTTGGTTAAAAAATCATGGTAGTCTGACTTTGCAGTTCTTAGACCATAAATGTAGTCCCAAGTTCGAGGCCTATATGGATAATGTAAATCCTCCATATACCAAAACACTATTTATTAAATTTAGACTAGGGACTCTTCCGCTTAAGTCATTTACAGCGCAATGGAGACCGGAGGACTGCAATTCAATATACTGCCATCATTGTCAAAAGACAAAAGAGTCACTCGCGCACTTTATGTTTTTCTGCCCTAGATATTTGGTACCTAGGAAAAAGTGGATTGCTCCACTATGTAGGGCTATTGGGATAAGGGAATGGAATACGGCATTACGACTCCTAACAACTGATACAAATGATAAAATAGTTTTTTCTGTGGTGGGATATCTGCGAAGTGCATGGTTACTAAGAACAAAAGAACTATTATAAATGTGTAATTTTAATACATTGGTTCTAGACCATATTCACTTAATACATTAGTTTTTAACCGGATGAACCTAAAACCTAAACGGTCTGGATTTTAGTTTAAAGAATAATGACGATTTGTATGTTTTATAAATATATGACCTCACTATTTATTTAGGGTTCTTAAAAAAAAAAAAAAAAAAATTCTTCTTTTATCTCGGATAACAGAGACAAATGTTAAAATTAGTCACTCAGCGGCAAGGTTCTTGTAAAATACACAGGTGACACGAACTAGAATTCTGATAATCATGTGCTTCTAATGTCCTGATTTTAGATTATATTTAATTAGTTTGATAAAATTTTAATTAATTGAAGTTAAATTTTAACAACCTAATACTTTTATATGTCTTTGAGATTTCGTAAAAACAGAAAATGTTTAAAAATAACGTTGTCTATACATTCTTAATATTTTTAAAGTGCTATGCTTCTTAATCATGTTATGTCTTGTATTGTTTACTTTTATGGCTTATAGCCGAAATAAAGTTATATATGATGATGATGATGAATTGTCTAGTATATAGTGAATGACAGGGTAATGAGGCCGCCCAGCTTGTGAGGCAGTCTCCACAAGCATGTCAGCATCCAAAAATGCCTATTCTGCATCTCATTCCGGGTCACTGAAGCCCTTGCTCCTTGTAGAGGCTGAAGAAGAGGCGTCTGGAAGTGCAGGTAGAGCTGGTGTTATCCTTATTGAGGACACCAGTTGTAAGAGTGGTAACATAGAGGCAATAGTTGTTTGAGGCCATGCATATTTTATTGTTGTGATGAACATTGTTGTGGTGTAAGCGGCAGAAGATGCTTTCGCTGGGCCATACGTTGTATTAGCCATTTCAGATGTCACACATGTTAAAACAGATGTCTATGCTGTGTTCATTGATGGTAGTTTCGTTGATGACAGTGCTTTTGGTGTATCAACGTTTACTTTGATGATGGTTTAGTCTTTGAAACTGATATTGTCGGTAAGGGATGTTTGCTCTTCGACTGTGGTATTTTGCTGGACAACTTAATAATTGAAGAAGCCTTCATCAATGGTGAGACCTTTGACGATGATTAAGGCCTTCATTATGACACTGGCGGTAAATCCCGCTTACCGCCACGCTGATGGCTGCCAACATACTGCTGTGGTGGCAGATATCCGTTAGCCATATTATGACTCACACACACCAATCCGACAGAATACTGCCACACACACAAATCCGCCAGCCCAAAGGTCAGTGCTGATGTAGCGGTACCAACACCCATACCGTTACACCAACAAAACAAGATCCACCACATTTTGACCCACGAATCACCACGGCAGTCATTCAATGGAGGTAAACCATTGGCGGTACATACCGCCGCACTCAGAATAGACACCCACATACAAAACAACACCACATTGGCCAATACGAAAAACTCACACCCGACATCCATACACACATCACACCCACACCACTATAAAACACCCACCCACAGTACTCACAACCCTTTGCCAACACCAAAAGACTGCAAGAGTTAGCCACCGACATCACAGAGAAAACTACAAACACATCACTGACACCCATACATCCCTCACGCCCCCCACATCACACACCCCAACACATCACCCAACACACTCTCACCAACATACAACACCCATTGGACCACAAAGGCAACCCCGTTTCACTGAGGAGTTAAGAGTTATGGTGGGGGAAATTGTCAGGGTAGAGCCACAGCTGTTTGGAGCACAGGTACAGCAGATTTCCATTGACCGGAAGATGAAGCTATGGCGGAGAGTTGTGGGCAGGTTGAACACCGTGGTACAACACCCAAGAACAAGGGACGACATCAGGAAGAGGTGGAACGACCTACCGGGGAAGGTACGTTCCATAGCAGGAAGGCACCAGCTCGTCATACAGAGGACGGTGGTGGCCCCCCACCTCCTCCCCCACAGCTCACAACATGGGAGGAGCAAGTACTGGCAATACTGCATCCTGAAGGACTCGCTGGAGTAGCCGGAGGACTGGACACTGGTAAGTCAACATTTAACACTTGTAGGAAGTTGGCTCTGCATGTACTATTTCAAAGTAAGAAATAGCATGCACAGAATCCGGTGGGAAACGTGGAGTCCTTTTAAAGTTGTTTCTTTGTTGCAGGTTTTGGTTTCTTTGCAACAGGGCTGCTGTCCTCAGGAGTTCTTGGTCCGTTTAGATGCAGGGTAGTCCTCTGAGGCTTCAGAGGTCGCTGGACCCTGGGGAGCACGTCGCTGTTGCAGTTTCTTTCGAAGTGGGGAGACAGGCCGGTAGGGCTGGGGCCAAAGCAGTTGGTGTTTCCGTCTTCTCTACAGGGCTTCAGGTACGCAGTCCTTCTTCGTCTTAGGTTGCAGGAATCTAGTTTCCTAGGTTCTGGGGAGCCGCTAAATACTGAATTTAGGGGTGTGGTAAGGTCTGGAAGGGTAGTAGCCAATGGCTACTGTCCTTGAGGGTGGCTACACCCTCTTTGTGACTCCTCCCTGAGGGGAAGGGGGCACATCCCTATTCCTATTGGGGGAATCCTCCAAAACCAAGATGGAGGATTTCTAAAGGCAGGGGTCACCTCAGCTCAGGACATCTTAGGGGCTGTCCTGACTGGTGGGTGACTCCTCCTTGTTTTTCACATTATCTCCCCTGGACTTGTCACCAAAAGTGGGGGCTGTGTCCAGGGGGCGGGCATCTCCACTAGCTGGAGTGCCCTGGTGCATTGTAACACGAAGCCTGAGCCTTTGAGGCTCACTGTTAGGTGTTACAGTTCCTACAGGGGGGAGGTGTGAAGCACCTCCACCCAGAGCAGGCTTTTGTTTCTGTCCTCAGAGAGCCCAAAGGCCCTCACCACATGGGATCAGAAACTCGTCTCTCAGCAGCAGGCTGGCACAGACCAGTCAGTCCTGCACTGAACAATTGGGTAAAATACAGGGGGCATCTCTAAGATGCCCTCTGTGTGCATTTTTTAATAAATCCAACACTGGCATCAGTGTGGGTTTATTATTCTGAGAAGTTTGATACCAAACTTCCCAGTATTCAGTGTTGCCATTATGGAGCTGTGGAGTTCGTTTTTGACAAACTCCCAGACCATATACTTAATATGGCCACACTGTACTTACAATGTCTAGGAATAGACTTAGACACTGTCGGGGCATATTGCTCATGAAGCTATGCCCTCACCTGTGGTATAGTGCACCCTGCCTTAGGGCTGTAAGGCCTGCTAGAGGGGTGACTTACCTATGCCACAGGCAGCATTTTGTGTGCATGGCATCCATGTCGACTTTGCCTTTTTCTTCCCACCAACACCCACAATCTGCAATGGCAGGGTGCATGTGTTAGGTGAGGGGTCCCTTAGGGTGGCACAACAAATGCTGCAGCCCTTAGGGACCTTCCCTGGTCACAGGGCCCTTGGTACCACTGGTACCTTTTACAAGGGACTTATCTGTGTGCCAGGGGTGTGCCAATTGTGGAAACTATGGTACATTTTAGGTGAAAGAACACTGGTGCTGGGGCCCGGTTAGCAGGGTCCCAGCACACTTCTCAGTCAAGTCAGCATCAGTATCAGGCAAAAAGTGGGGGGTAACTGCAACAGGGAGCCATTTCCTTACAACACTTATCACCCCCATACCTGCACGCCATCTCACACCCTCACTCACATCACTCCACTACAACCCATGCACCGCACCTACACATATGTCTAACCCCAATGCCAAATCCTGCATGCTATACCAATGCACGGACACCCCTCCCAGCCCTGCATGGACAACCATCATCAAAGCATGCACAGCATAGGGAAACTAACAATCCCACAATACATTACCATACACAAACAAAAGGTGGCAGGGCAACAGCAACCATAGAGGGGAGGATGGGGTGTACAATATGTCATACACATGAAGCATAATACATCACTTACATCCCCACAGGTACCCCAGCCAATATCAGCAGAGAGGAGGTGCTATGACTATTCAGTCCCCCAATAGAAGATGCCTCCAGTGATGACAGTAACTTTGGACTTCTGGATCTGGATGACCTACCTGTCCCATCAGGGACCACTGGACAGCCGTTCACCCAAGCCCACTCACAGACCACCACAGAGGCTCCCCCATCAGGATCCAACACCACATCACCCACCCAGCGTACCCACACTTCTGTCCCCAGGACACATCAATTAGCAGCGTGCACACCTGTACAGGGATCCCAGGCCACACCTCACTCCCCCAAGACAATCGGGGACCTGGGGTCAGTGGCAGTGGGCACATTATTCAGGGGACAGAGGCACAGGCCAACAGGGACACCGGGGGGACTGCTGTGCGCCAGGGGGAGGACAGGAGAGAGGAACTGACTCTCCAGGAGGCACTCTCCAAGATCCTGGGAGCCTACCAACACTCCCAGGACACGATGGGCCAGATCCTAGACAATGTGCAGGAGAACAGGCGGCTGCAGGAGGGACAGTATCAGGGGATCAGGGAGGACTTGCAGGCCATCAACACCACCCTGATCTCCATAGCAGGGGTGCTGGCAGACATGGCCAACATCATGAGGGAGGCAACAGCACACCAGCGGGCCCCTACCACTAGCCAGTCCATTGACTAGCCCTCCACTTCCACTGCCGCTAGTGGGCAGGAGGCCCCGCCACAGGACCCACAGTCCACCAGCATCCCTCCCCCTGCAGAAGGTGAACCACCCCGCAAACATTCCCTGTGACCCAGACAGAAGCCAGAGACACATGCCAAGACCACCGCCAGGAAATGAGACTCTCCTGATTGTCCCCCTTGTGTCCCACACTGTCATCTTGTCCACTTTGAACTGCCTTTGTTCCCCTTCCTATGGCCACTTGGACTCTGCACCAGTGCTACAAACAGACTGGAACAATACCCAGGAATTTCCTTCATCATCACCCCATCCCATTGCACTTTCCCCTCAATTTGTAGCACTACAATAAACACCCTTGGACACAACTCGACTACTTGTATGTCATGTGTTGAAAATGTGTATTCATGGAAACAGTTACATCCATTGAAAATGTACTGTATATTGTGAGAGCATGGAAATAATGACCTGCAGTTCGGTGTAGTCAGAACACCAGTACACCCTTGTTATATCACCAACATCTGCAATATGACAAACCATAGGTGAGAGTAAGTAGAGGTAAAAGCAAGTGAATGCCATCTTGCCACACAGAATATACCAATATTCATAGAAATGTTAATCTACACTGACTCACCTGTGTGTCACTGGAAGTACTGACAGATTACTGATGTTCTGTTGTCCTCATCCTCATCCTCAGCATCTTCATCCTAACTGTCCTCAGGGTCCACTGCTGCCACAAGGGCATCTCCAGTTTCCTCTTCCTGCAGAAAAGGTACATGGCGTCCAGGTTGTGCAACATGCAGCATGCCACTACTGTTTGGCAGACCTTCTCAGGTGAGTAGCACAGGAATTCACCTGTGAGATGGAGGCACCTGAACCTGGCCTTCAGGAGGCCGAAGGTTCTCTCCATGATCCATCTGATTCGCTCATGTGCCTCATTATAACGTTCTTCAGCCCTTATCCTGGCATTCCTCACAGGGGTCAGCAGCCATAATAGGTTTGGGTAGCCAGAGTCACCTGCAAGTATTGAGGGACAACATTTAGCCACACAAAATCCTATGGGGTCGACACCAGAGGCATACACTAACATACAGTGGGTGGGGACCAAGGCTCACTTATTATCCACACCCTGTGCCTCTGTAGTTAGACCATCTCATTTGGGATTCTGCTATTCATCAGAACAAAAGCATCATGTACCGACCCAGGATACTTAGCATTGACGTGGGAGATGTATTGGTCCACTAGGTACACCATTTGCACATTCATTGAGTGGAAACTCTTATGATTCCTGAACACCTGTTCCTTCTGCCGGGAGGGGTGGGGGACAAACGCTATACGTGTCTCGTCAAACGCACCAAAAATATTGGGGATATGTCCCATTGCATAGAATACGGCCTTCCCTGTGGCCAAATCTTCCACCTGGGGTAAAGAAAAGTAGCTGCACATGTGTTTCACCAGGGCAGACAAAACTGTTGCCAGCACGATTGAAAACATTGGCTGTGTCATGCTTGCTGCCAAGCCCACTGTCACTTGGAAAGACCCAGTTGCCAGGAAACGGAGCACTGATAGCACTTGCACAAGAGGGGGGATCCCAGTGGGATGACGGATAGCTGATATCAGATCAGGTTCCAACTGGGCACCCAGTTCTGTGATTGTGGACCTGTCCAGTCTATAGGTCAGTATTATGTGCCTGTCCTCCAGTGTAGCCAAGTCCACCAGAGGTCTGTACACGGGGTTATGTCTCCACCTCCTATTCATCCACAGCGGTAGGTATCTAAGGGACACAAGAGTGAGTAGGCTGTCACAATTGGAACAACAAAACCACAACTGCAGTCCACATGGTGCACTTATGTATTGGGACAGTGTAAATGGCAAAGTATGTGGTAATCTATTATGTGACGCAGTAATTGTTGATATGCCTGTTCCCCCCACCCCCTGAAATGGCGACCACCTGTCCTGGATGGAGGGACAGGTGGAAGTGAGGTAATTCTGCCGATGTTGGGGGTCGTGGCGGAAGGCGGTCTTGCACCGCCATGCAATTCCTCATTGGATAATATGGGGCTCTATGGAGTACAGTGGCCAATGGGGATCTACGCCAGCAGTGAAGGTGTACACTGCCGTGGACGTGACCTCCATTTTATGATTCCTCACTTGTTTCCTGACCTTCAACAGGTGAACACCTACACTGCATGTGCTGCTGTGACCTGTGTCTGGAACCTACCATGGCCTGTGTGACCAGGGAAAGGGCCCCAGCCTTCACTTCGGAGGAGTTTGAGCGACTGATGGATGGGGTCCTGCCCCAGTACGGACAGCTGTATGGGTCTCCAGATCAACAGGTGAGTACACTTTGGCCATGATGCATGTGGCAAGGATGCATGGAGATGTGTGTGAAAGCATCATGTAAGGGTTGGTGGTGGGATTGTCTGTTGGCGGTGTACATGTTGTGCGCTGGCCTATGTGTGTGCCAATGGTGATGGAATCGGGTATGGTGGGACATTTGTGTGACAGGCTGCACTGTTTGTTTAATGGTATTGTCCTGTCTGTATGGCCCCTGCTGGTCAGTGCCCATCAAAAAAAAGGGTTATGGCGTGCCATCGCCAAGGACGTGCGGACCCTGGGGTTCTATGGCAGGCGGAGCACTCACTGTCGGAAACGGTGGGAGGACCTGAGACGCTGGGCACAGAAGACCGCAGAGGCCCAGCTGGGGATGGCCTCCCAATGAGGTAGGGGTGCCCATCGGACCCTGATCCCCCCTGATGGCCCGCATACTGGTGGTGGCATACCCTGATCTTGATGGGCGCCTGAGGGAATCACAGCAGCCACAAGGGGGTGAGTACGGGTGGTGGTTATGTGTTAGTGGGTGCCCTTGAGGCCGGGGCAGACATTGCAGCATGGGTTAACTGATGAGTAATGGTTGCATGGCAAATACAGGTAACCTAGCTTGTTAGCAGTCCATTTCCGGCAGGGCATCGTGGGTCCTAGGTGTGCTGCAGTTGGCGGTGTGTGGTCCTCATCTTGCCTTAGTGACTAGCCATATCACTGGTAGTGCAATGCATAGAGCTTAAGCCTGTTCCCTGTGTGTGACGGCGATGTGCATGTCAATAGTGGTGTTGGTGCAGTCACTGACCAAGTGTATCCTTTGTCTTCCCTCCTTCTTGTTTTATCATCCTGTCCTTGTCTGCATAAGCATCATCCGGCGGAGGAGCAGGGGCACCGTCGACAGAGGGAGCTGCATCCCACAGGACCCAGGATGTGAGCCCACCGACGCCAAGGGAGCTAGTGGGTCGGAGAGCTAGGGGAGCACCACGGTAGGGACTGGCGGAGACAAAACAGACTCAGATACCTCCTCCGATGGAAGTTCCCTGGTGGTGGTGGACACCTCTGTGACCACTCCAGCTGCAGGTGCACCCCCCATACCACCACCGCCCTCCCTGTGGCCCCTCAGCAAGTTTGCCTGTGCCTGCTCACCCAGGAGGGTGGGCATCTCCTTCGCCCCAGGCACCTCAGGCCCTGCCCCAGTCAGCCCTGAGTGAGGAGGCTTTTGACCTCCTAAGATCCATCTCTGTAGGGCAATCATCCATTGTGAATGCCATCCAGGGGCTGGCATCCCAGATGCAGCAATGCAATACATTCCTGGAGGGCATTCACAAGGATTGACGGCCCAACAGAGATCGATTAAGGCTCTGGCATCCTCTCTGATGGCAGCCATTGTCCTTGTTTCTACCGTCCCCCCTCCAACTATCATTTCCCAGTCCCATTCTCCTCAACCCCAACCCATCCTAGGCACATATACAGACGAGCATGCACACAAGACAACACCCAAGAGTGACACAGGCAGACACAAGCACCACACTTCATCCCACAAGCACTCACGCAAACAACATACAGTTACAGAAACAACCACATCCACTAACTCCACTGTCTCCCCCCCCCTCCTCCTCCACCTCCCTCCCGGCCACGACCACACTCACACCTGCATGCACTGCCTCAACATCCACCACCAGCATCACCACACCAAGTAGCACACACACCTCGCTAACAGACACCTCCACAACATCCATCCACTTGTCCCCTGTGTCCTCTCCCACCGTGTCTGTCCACCCCCCTAAAGGACACAAACGCAAGCACTCAGATACCCAACAGCCATCCACCTCACACACGCACACTGCCCATGCCCATGCACCTGCAACCAAGTCCAGCAGACGTACACTTCTAACAACCACTCCCTTGACCTACACTCCCATTCCTCCTGCCCTACCGACCCTAAGAAGCTTTTCCTTGCCCAACTTGACCTCTTCCCTTCCCTCTCCTTCCCCCGCCTTGCCCATATAAGCAGGGTGCCAACCAACCAGCCCAGCACCTCAGCCAAACAGTCCACAGGGACAGTGGAGGCACCTCCTAGTCGTGGAGGCAGGAGTGTGAGTGATTCCACTCCAACAGCCAGAAAGGGGAAGAAGCCCACAACACCTACAGCTAGGAACAGAAAGGAGCCCACAATGCCTACAGCCAGGAAGGGAAAGGAGCAAACAACACCCACAGCCAGGAATGGAAAAGAGCCCACAACACCCACAGCCAGGAAGGAGAAGGAGCCCACAACACCCACAGCCAGGAAGGGGAAGGAGCCCACAACAACTACAGCCAGGAAGAGGAAGGAGTCCACAACAACTACAGCCAGGAAGGGGAAGGAGTCCACAACAACTACAGCCAGGAAGAGGAATGAATCCGCACCTCCTGCCATGGAGGGAATGAAGCCCTTAACTCCATCAGAGTCTGGGAGGGTGAAACCACCAACACCACCGGCACCACCTGTGGTCACGAAGCCCTCACCACCAGTAGAGGCAGCCCAGAAGGCACCATCAACTGTTGCTACAGAGAAGCACTCCGCACCAGCTGAGGCAGTGTAGCTATCACCGCCAGCAGAGGCAGCCCAGGAGGCACCATCACCTGTTGCCACAGAGCAGCACTCCACACCAGCTGAGGCAGTGCAGCTATCACCACCAGCAGAGGCAGGCCAGGAGGCACCATCACCTGTTGCCACAGAGCAGCACTCCACACCAGCTGAGGCAGTGAAGCTATCTCTGCCAGCAGAGGACATGTAGGCCACCCACCAGGGACTGCTGCACAAGGGGCCCCCTCCAGAAGCAGTGAGCATGTTCCCCAACTGAGAGACTGTAACCTTGCACTCCCCAGCAAAGAGAAATGGGCATGGAACCCCCTCCAGAACCAGTGGGCATGTTCCCCAGCTCAGAGACTGTAACATTGCACTCTCCAGCAAAGCGAAATGGGCATGGAGCCCCCTCCAGAACCAGTGGGCATGTTCCCCAGCTCAGAGACTGTAACATTGCACTCCCCAGCAAAGAGACATGGGCATGGAGCCCCCTCCAGAGCCAGTGGGAAAGTCACCCACTCCAGAGACTGTGGTCTTACACTCCTCAGAAAAGAGGAATGGGCATGGATCTCCCTCCAGAACCAGTGGAAAAGTCACCCACTCCAGAGACTGTGGCCTTGCACTCCCCAGCAAAGAGGAATGGCCATGGAGCCACCTCCAGAACCAGTGGGGAAGTTCCCGTATTCTGCTGAGGTGCCCCCCTCATCCCCCTGAGGTGCCTGCCCACTTGCAAAATTATGCTCCTGCAGTGTTCTCTCCGTATGTGCCAGGATACAAGTTGGGCCTTGGACTGTGCCCTGTGGCCTTGTGGCCTTTGTACTATGGACTGGGCATTAGCCCTTTGTGAACATTTGTATATATTTGGTTCATGTGGTGGGTTTTGCTATGCTATTACACTGTCAGTACTTCCGAAATCTGGTCCTTGTTTTATTAAGCCGTGTGTCTTGTGCCATTGGTTTACGTGTGCAGCTGGTTGTGTGTATAGTGTGTGTGTGTCGGGTGTGTGTCGTGCATGTGTCACTGTCGTTTTCCTCCCTCCCTCCCTTGTGTGCTAGGGGTCTGTACCACCGTCGTCGTCTTCATTGGCGTTGGTGTTCCGGGTATAGCATAACGTAGAAAATCATCCGGAACACTTGCAGTTCGGTATCCAGGGCGGTGTAGTTCTTCCTTGTGTCTCCTGTGGTGGAGTCCTTTTACTTCTGAGCTCTGTTTCTGTGGTGGCGGTTTGCAGTGTCTTAATATGGTGGGCGGTACTTTGTCTTCCGCCTGGCTGTTGGGGGCTACCGCCGTGGTGAATGTTGTTTCTGCCCTGGCGGTTGGTGTGGTACATTGGCTGTCTATGGGAGTTATCACCGCCATGATCATAATTTGGCGGAACTTACCACCAGCCTGTTGGCGGTATTACCGCCACTTTATCACTCAGCGCCAGGGTCGTAATGAAGGCCTAAGTCTTCAGTGTGGACAATAGATCTGATTTCAATAGCGATACTCTTGTCGAGAATGTCTTTGTCGATGGCTTTACAATTGACAATGTAGCGGCAACACTCGTCACAGAAATTGTCAATGACACCAGCTTAGTGACAGATTATTTCTTCTTCCAAGCGAGCTGGACCCATACAACGTTGGTGTGACCACACCCTGACTAAAAGTCTGCCCCTTCAAGGTAGGCCCAAAGGATCTCTTTGTAGGAAGTGTACCGGGGTACAGACATAGGAGCAGTCGCTGGATCTTTCTCTGTACAGGGAGTGCAGAATTATTAGGCAAATGAGTATTTTGACCACATCATCCTCTTTATGCATGTTGTCTTACTCCAAGCTGTATAGGCTCGAAAGCCTACTACCAATTAAGCATATTAGGTGATGTGCATCTCTGTAATGAGAAGGGGTGTGGTCTAATGACATCAACACCCTATATCAGGTGTGCATAATTATTAGGCAACTTCCTTTCCTTTGGCAAAATGGGTCAAAAGAAGGACTTGACAGGCTCAGAAAAGTCCAAAATAGTGAGATATCTTGCAGAGGGATGCAGCACTCTTAAAATTGCAAAGCTTCTGAAGCGTGATCATCGAACAATCAAGCGTTTCATTCAAAATAGTCAACAGGGTCACAAGAAGCGTGTGGAAAAACCAAGGCGCAAAATAACTGCCCATGAACTGAGAAAAGTCAAGCGTGCAGCTGCCACGATGCCACTTGCCACCAGTTTGGCCATATTTCAGAGCTGCAACATCACTGGAGTGCCCAAAAGCACAAGGTGTGCAATACTCAGAGACATGGCCAAGGTAAGAAAGGCTGAAAGACGACCACCACTGAACAAGACACACAAGCTGAAACGTCAAGACTGGGCCAAGAAATATCTCAAGACTGATTTTTCTAAGGTTTTATGGACTGATGAAATGAGAGTGAGTCTTGATGGGCCAGATGGATGGGCCCGTGGCTGGATTGGTAAAGGGCAGAGAGCTCCAGTCCGACTCAGACGCCAGCAAGGTGGAGGTGGAGTACTGGTTTGGGCTGGTATCATCAAAGATGAGCTTGTGGGGCCTTTTCGGGTTGAGGATGGAGTCAAGCTCAACTCCCAGTCCTACTGCCAGTTCCTGGAAGACACCTTCTTCAAGCAGTGGTACAGGAAGAAGTCTGCATCCTTCAAGAAAAACATGGTTTTCATGCAGGACAATGCTCCATCACACGCGTCCAAGTACTCCACAGCGTGGCTGGCAAGAAAGGGTATAAAAGAAGGAAATCTAATGACATGGCCTCCTTGTTCACCTGATCTGAACCCCATTGAGAACCTGTGGTCCATCATCAAATGTGAGATTTACAAGGAGGGAAAACAGTACACCTCTCTGAACAGTGTCTGGGAGGCTGTGGTTGCTGCTGCACGCAATGTTGATGGTGAACAGATCAAAACACTGACAGAATCCATGGATGGCAGGCTTTTGAGTGTCCTTGCAAAGAAAGGTGGCTATATTGGTCACTGATTTGTTTTTGTGTTGTTTTTGAATGTCAGAAATGTATATTTGTGAATGTTGAGATGTTATATTGGTTTCACTGGTAATAATAAATAATTGAAATGGGTATATATTTTTTTTTGTTAAGTTGCCTAATAATTATGCACAGTAATAGTCACCTGCACACACAGATATCCCCCTAACATAGCTAAAACTAAAAACAAACTAAAAACTACTTCCAAAAATATTCAGCTTTGATATTAATGAGTTTTTTGGGTTCATTGAGAACATGGTTGTTGTTCAATAAGAAAATTAATCCTCAAAAATACAACTTGCCTAATAATTCTGCACTCCCTGTAGTCATCACCAGCTTGCATTTTTTGGTATCAAAGTGCTCTTTTCAGATGATATTCCAGGTGATTCCACATCCAAGAATCTCAGCAGTCAACCTTCTCTGTCCTTTAGGGTTTTCCTACTGAAAGTCGCACAGATGTCACAACTACTGGATCTGTGGGCTCATTTAAGAAGACAAAATATTAATTTTGTGTGGGTGCATCAGTATAAATCGATCTTTCTACACACATTTAACATGGCTTAAAGAGAGCTCTACAGTGGGAAGCTTCAGCCATGTTGGCCAGCAAGTAATGAGAAGTTTAAGTCAGATGCTTAGTACATGTAGAAACAGAGCCTTCCTACTTTCTGCAGCTGAAGAGAGATAGGTTTCCTACGTAAAGTGGGCGCTAAACAATAATATTTGGAAAGACGAGAAAAGCTCAGAAGATTCCTTGCTGTCTAATACAATGCAGTAGAAAAGCTGATGGTTGGAGTCTCAGATGAGGGTTCATAGTCTAGGTCGCTCCACTTTATTGGCAAAACATGAGGTCATAAAATGATGTAGATGGCCTATCAGCAGGAATATAAACATTTTCAATTTCTTTTCAATGGCAAATGCTGTATTGAAATACTGCTGTGTTAACATTGACTACCAAGGATTCCGAACCTGATGCCGGGGAATAATTTAAGCATATGAATCTATGAAACAGACAATGCCGGAGAAATTCAAATCAACAGAAATAGGGAATTGGTGGGCAGTAATCATCACACAAAAAAGATTTGGCTAAAGTTCAATGCTGTCAAGGAAATCTGTTTTCTTGGCTAAATGCATAGAACACGTTTCGCTCCCTGACAGGATTCCATGAGTTGGCTTCTTGCAATTACTCCCCAGAACCACCAGACGAAACCCTCTAATATATCTTGGCAGACTTCTGCTGGCATAATGGATACTAGTGGGATGATTGCTGTTACACACACCAGAGGATCAGGTCGTAAATTAAAGAGTTGTTCCTTTTCATATATCGGTACATGATGCAATGTAGTTACTGCATCCTGTACTGCTTTTATATTGTGGTCTTATCTACATTGATAAAGTGTTTTTTTACTGTGATTTCTGATAGATTTTAAAACTGGACAGGATCCTTAACATCACATAATGAGTGCAGAACATTAGTTTCAGCATTGAGACTCCAGGCCAAGTAGAAAATCTTCATAATTCTCTCATTAGAACTCATTGTAGTATAGTTGGCGTTGCTAAAATGTCAGCATAGCTACAGAGAGATAAAGATGTAAAACCAAACTATACAGTAAGTGCATGTGGCTCACTCTGGCTGCTGTCTGTCACATGGCTAGTAAATCCCGGGCCTGGTTCTATCAAGCTTCAGAGATAGTGTGGTACTTTTGAGCCTGCCTGCTTTGTCAGACTCTTCAGCTGAACAGATCCAGTTCCTTGCAGGGTCCGAATGATGTATACTCCTGATCTTCCCTTACAGGAGGTGCCTTCTTGGTTTTAACTCCTATTTACCTGGACTCTCACACTTTCTTCCACTTCCTTTCAGAATCCCTCATTTCCTTTTTGGAGTTTTTTCACCCAAAGGTAAGTATCAATTATGCATATCACTGGCTGTGCTACCAAGATATTGACAGTTATCAGGTGCATCACCCTGAACTGTGCAGCGTGTCAAAGGTTCAAGGAATTACCATTACTCTTAAGACATGAAGCACAGATTATACATTATCAAAACGTTTATTTGAAAAAAATACCCTGTACATGACGTTTTGACAGCCTGGAAGTCTGCTGGCAACTGACTCACCTAATGGCAAGAGACAATATAAATCACTTTCCATTTTAGATCCCATCACAAACATTCAATCACAGACACACAGCTCCAACTCAAGTTACACTCACACATAAACTACACAGTTACAAAAGAGGGGGTGCCAGCAGTAGGCAGTGTTTGGTATCCAACCCTAGGTCTGGAAGTAGCTGTAATTAGACGAGGTGCTGCACCTGGCTCTAGGTTCTTGAATGTGGATTTATTGGAGGTGTGTCATAGAAGGCAGTCATTGCCTAGGGGTCTGCAGCAGGCGCTTTATCTCCTAATAGAAACCACAGTTCACAGATGTAATCCTGATTGAGGCAGGTTGTTATCTAAAGCTCCTCAATAGTACATCATCAAAATATAAAGGTAGATACTAGTAAGCAATAGATGTTTTAAAATGTCTTATCACAGTCACATTAGGGTCACCATAGGTACCAAAAAGCCAGTCTGAAGAAAGAAGACCTCATCCAAATAGTGAAACATCTGTCCGGCCTCTGAGGGAGGATTGCAAAGAAAGTAGGACAAAAGTTTTCCTGGTTAATATAATAGTCGGATAACACCTAGAGTAAACAAATAAGGAACATACCCTCTATTTCTCAGGGAAAGACTGTCAAAAGCTGAAGTAGAACATTTAATGAAAGCTATGCTGAAGGGTGTATAAGACTTTGTATGTGTTCTTCATCCACTTTGTAATGATAGTGTTTGACATAATCAGCCATTGTTTCCTCCTTTCCTCTTTGCCGAATGTCTTGGAGAAAAACAATTTAATTGGCCTACTAACACACCTGTTTTACAGAAAGAAAAATCAAACTGGTCTTATAAAAAACGTAACTCAATTTTCAGGTTTCAGTAAAATTAAATACATTTTGAACTTTTGTAATGCCTCTATTTGAGCCCCATGGAGATGAAGTGCAATCTTCTTCCATAGGAAAATAAAATAAAGGTACATTTTAAAAACAGACTTTAACAACAAAATGCCCCTAATAGTTCAGAAGAAGAGGCGCAGCAGGTTCTGAAGATAGTCCGTTGGAGCAGTCATCAGAGGGGTGATCCTCGACTGTTAAACTGAGATCAGCGTTACCGGACCCTAGGAGCAACACAAATGTTTGGGTGGCGGGACCGCACAAAGCCTTGCTTGCAGATGCAGCGGAAAGAACCGCTGGTATTGAGGCACCGGCCATTCTTGCAGAGCAGACCCCGCTGGTTTAACTCACGGCACTCATCGATATCTGAGAGTAGGAATAAAAGGACATACATATTGCTGAATTCAGTTGGCTCGTACAGGCTGGTGTATCCCAACTTAGAGCAGACATTAACTAATACCACATGAATTTGCTAGTTTTGGGAAATATGTCTGGCTACTTGACCTAAAGGTATATCATGCAGACAAGATGAAACACATCCAGAAGAAAGAAAATTCCTATGTATTAAATTATGGGACAGCAAGAAGTGATTTACAACAGAAGGAATTAAACTTATGGAGGAAGAGAGATACAATTTTGGTGGAGTAATTAATAGGGAGAAAACATAATTCCTGGAGAACAATGAAGTAGATTATATAGGTGGATGGACTAAGTCTGAGGAGGAAGTAATCTATGGAGGATGATGAATTAAGTATCTAAATCAGGAACAAACATAAAGGAAGGTTTTGTAAAATGGGCTACCGACTGGAAAGGCCAAAATATGCTTTTGTCTCTTACGTACCTATGCAGCGTGCTCTGGTGTTATCCAGTTGAAAGCCTGCAGCACATTCGCAGATGAATCCATGATAGGTCCTGACGCAGCGCCCATTCAAGCAGCGGCACTCATCTGAATCCTCCTCTGAGCTCTCTTCTCCT
Organism: Pleurodeles waltl; assembly: GCF_031143425.1. Classification (NCBI taxonomy): domain Eukaryota; kingdom Metazoa; phylum Chordata; class Amphibia; order Caudata; family Salamandridae; genus Pleurodeles; species Pleurodeles waltl. Next base: position 791,990,127 of record NC_090448.1, read on the forward strand.
GGGGACCATGAGAATAGATATGATGCCAGAAACAGAAGCCCCATGAAAGCAGAACTCATAAACACATAGGAAGACATTTCAACCTCCTTCTGCCAACAAGTGAAGCCTCTACAGAAAGACCTGAGAAAATTAGGACATCTGCACTGGAGCGTATAATTCTTTATCTTTTCTGTTCAGGAGAGATGCTTGCACTGCTGCCGCCAAGGGGCACCTCCTGTTTGCATCATGTGTGGGAAGCTGGTATTCTTGCTATCAAAGGTATGTCTCAATTGTTTATATGTGCAAGAAGCTTGCAGTGGTTTAAGTTGGCATGAACTACTGCTACTTGTTCTGAACCTGCTTGGCTTAAAACACTTCTTTTTGTGATTATCCTTTCTTCGTGTGGAAGTGAGCTTAGATCGATTGCTTCAGCTTGGATTGGTCTAGCCGTGTCTTAATACAAGCTCAAACTGGTGGTAATGAGGGAAATGTGTGTGAAGCTTATACTGCAGCTTCCCATACTGTATGTGTTGTCTGCATGCGAGAAACCTACTCATGCTGGCTTAACTGAAGTCCATACTACTTCTGTCTTTGCACTAGCTAGTCTGTGTGTTCTGGATGGGTGACTCACCTTTCCGTGGTTTCCCAAGGAACAGTGGGCTGGTCTCCCAGAAGGAGTTGCCTTCGCTCTGAGACTGTTGGCAGGATTGTCCTGAAAGATTAAAGGAAAACATCTTAAAGACTCTGTGAAATGGACTCTCAACACTCCTATTGAGTTACATGGGCAAAGCTCTTTCTGGAACCATTACAATTAGGCAGGAAAGCCAACCAGTAATTTTACGGGAACTACCAATATGGCAGGCATCAGTAGGTGGGTGATGGATCAAAGTTAATCATTAACTGACGCCTCTGGATTACCACAGCATTCAAAATAGGTCCAATAAGTAGGCTTGTTTAGGAGCTAAGTAACCCATGTAATCATCCTAAAATTGTTTTGAATGACATGTTTGCAAATCCTCTGATTTTGTCTGTCCTGTTCCAATACCTCTCAAAGTCTAATGGGGTATGATGAAAGATTTAAATTCTATTAAGGACACAGAGGTGCATATTATGCTTTTACTTCCTTTACTTCAAAACTCACAGCAGCAAACAGTTCAAACTACAGCTCCCATGAAAAAACCCTATTATGTCATTAGCACCACATGACAAAATAGCCAATCATAATGCCTTTCTGGGCTGTAACAGTCCAAGTCATTCTCCTCTCGTCCCCTTTCTCTGTGTGAACGATGATCTGATGTGATGGTCATCATGTTTAGCATTTGTAACTAAAAATAAACAACATCCGTTAATGCTCTGCTTGAACGAGGTCCTTGACAAAAACGAGAAATCTACTTGGCAAGATAAAATGGTTCAGTCAACAATTCAAATACAAATGAGAGACAATATAATGTGAAGTAAGATACTTATGCTCAGCGTGGTTTATTCAGCCTGTTCGGAAATTGGCATGGGCACTGATTAAAATGTGGAGTGGGGGACCAGTAAGCGGGGTGATAATCTCTGCATTTGTGTACCTAATAACTACGTCCTGTCTATGGGAATGAGATCTGACTTATCCATATTTTTTATGAATCCTAGATCTTCCAAAAGAGATATCATTTTCTGTGCTTGGCTCACCAGCGTGGTCCTGTCCTGAGACATGATAATCATGAAGTTGAAATAGATGATCATGCATTGTCCCTGCAATTGCAACCACAACACTACTGGTTTCAGTAGGTTTTTGAAGCTCTACGGTCTAGATGACAGGCCAAAGGAAAAGCACCTGTGTGGTGGAAAGATAGGAAACAAAAGTTAGGCATTCTTCAAATTCAGTCTGATCACCCAGTCACTGTCATAGGAGATCTCTCAGAAGATGGACTCTCTCCATCTTGAAATGTCTGTATCCCAGCCATCCATTGAATCGTCATTAAATTTATGACTGCAAAAACCCTATTCCTTCTTTTTTACTATGAAAATATTGCTCAAGAATCCGTTTGAGTGTAAAAAGAATTTGACTATGGTGCTGTTGTTCTCCAGCTCTCGGAACTCCTAATCTATCTTCCCACTGATCCATTCAGAAAAAATAAGAGGATTCAGTATTACCTGTTGTACTGCGGTACCCCAGAACTATATTTGGAATGCTCGTATGGTTTGGAATATTTGTGAGTCCTTATTATTTGTCCTTATTATTTGTCTATTACTATGTGCAACCTATTTCCTCAAACATTCCAGTGTTCTGAACACCCAGTCTTTGGAGGGAAGAAAACAAACTCTCACCTGTGGAGCTGTTGGTTCCTCTGCTAGCTCGCCCTCTTTGGATCTTATTACTGGATGTGAAGAAGGGAGAGGGTCCCTTCTGACCTTCCAACTATGCGTTTATGGCCTCGATACCTCAACTCTGATGAGCGACCCCTAACACATCTAGTCCAGCCAAAAACATGAGACTGAACATCTTCTGTAAGGATATTTCAGCCTTGTCAAAAGGCGTAAAGGCCTAAACAAACCTTACCAGATCCATCGTAAAGGCCTCCTTGAAAAAGTTACTCTTTGCACCCGGGCCCACCTCAGTAGTGGCTAATTCCCCCAAATTAAGGTCCAATTGAACCAGCAGGGAATGCCTGTGTTCTGCTGACAGGGTGGAGCTGCAATTGCCCAAAAGACGTATAGCCCCCTGAGCCCATCCAGAAAGGACAAAAGGATCAATGAGTGTGCCTGTGTGCTAGGCGTCCTCTGCTGACTCTATGATCTTTGTAATGAGACCAGTAACATCCCATAACTTTTACTGGCATGAGCTCCAAGATCTGTCAATACCACTCTTGGGGTCCTTAATTAGTCTGCCCATAAAGGTCACCATTGTGGTGTCTAGCTCGGGCATGGCTGCAATCTTATGCACAATGGAGGGTCTTGGGCATTCGGCCCAGAGTTTGATATAGACTTCCTAGTCCAACAGCTGTTGTAGCCGTTGCTTCAAATAATATGCCACCCTCTCAAAGTGTTCCCTCTCCAAGGAGTGCGGCTGCCGAATATCCTTAGCTTTGAAAAGGGGAGAGGCCCTGATCTCAGTCTTCCTGGCCTGGAGGCATCTAGGTCTTTAGTTTCTTCTCCGATCCCCCAGAGGAGTGCCATTCTCGAGATCTTTTAGATCCCCTGTCTGAGTCACATTCACAAGAGAGAGAGTCCGTGGTCCCGTAACAAGTATCCTGTGTCGGACTCATACCTGTTTGAAAAAGACACTAAGGCCTGCTTCCTCTTGCATGAGGTCTACCCTGGAATTCTGTATGAGTTGTGCTGCACTGTTTACCAAAGGATGATGCCAAATCTTTGGACTGTGAAAAGCCCTACACCCCAATGGGGGCACACCTGCACTCACATGGTCTGTCTGTGGCAAACTTCCAGAAGAACCCTTGTAGGTCTTGGTGGCGGAGTTCTGCTACTTTTGCAGTGTCATTAACATTGCTGTCTCCACAGACTTGAATACTCCTAAATTAATGATGGAAGCCAATTCTGGCTTGTGAACATTGTTTCACCTTTTATAACCTTCCAATGTATTTGAAATTGAGCTTAACTGAAGTGTACAATCTTCCACTGTGAAATGACGCAACACTACACCACATGATCGTTTTGGTGTTTTTGTCCTTGCTCTGAGAATTGAGAGATTTCCTGGTCTTTGGGACTACGATATCTCTAACAAAGGATAACCAAGCCGTCCCAGACCGCTCTGTATATAATGTAACAAGTCACGCCACCTGAACTGATTCTGGGAACCTCTGAGTCCGATCTAATAGTAATAACAGAGAATCTTCAAATATATTCTGTAGTAAAATGTTTCTTGTTGCTTGTGATCCATTTGTACATATCCTGAGAACAGTGTTCTTGTGTAGTAATATGTGAAATCCTTTGTCCTATAAAAGGACCTGCATTTTCCATATCGAAGGAATCCACATTTTCCCACTCCTACAGGGCGAATCTATGCTGTGTTTACTAGTAAGCCTTACTGAGTTCTTTGGCTTTATGATCTGTATTCTTGCTGCTAACCTGATTGATGATATTTCATGTAATTTGCCAAATAATATTCTGCATAAAGCCTTAAAACTTTGACTCATGTCTGTCATTCTTATTGAGAATGACACAGTCCTAGTTAGCTATTGAGTCTTACGAGAAGTAGAGACGGATCCAATCAGTGAGCACCAAAGTCTATATAGGGAATACACTGTTGCCAGTCTGAGCCATTGGCACGCATGGGGTAAGTCAAGGTGACACAGAGCTGCATGCTGACAGATCCTCAGTCAGTCACTGAAGGAGATTTATAAATGAAATAATAGCCTACACAAAAGGTCCTAACTGCTACCAACACCCCAATTAATATAAAGGAGAGAATCCCTAAAGTAGGAAGCTGGTCTTGTGTGTGGTGGGGACCTATGGTATTATCACCTTATACCAGGTCCAGGTATCCCCTATTAGTAAAGTGTAGTCACTGTCAAGGAGGCCAGGCTCTCTAGAGGTAGCTGTGGATGAGCAGCCAAGACTTATTCAGGAGACATGCAAAGCTTAGTCAATACCACTGTAGTCATACAGCACTTACACACATGAAAAAAACACACAGTGTTACGAAAATAAAAGTACTTTATTAGGTAAACACAAATATTAAAATACTGTATAGGCAATACTTTACTAGCAGGTGAGTAAACACACTATTATATACACCTTAGTAATCAGGAATGGGTATAGAACACAATAGAAAACAGTGAAATAACAGTAAATAATAAAGACCCTAGGGGGGTGCCAGTCTATGTACTAGAAAAATGGAATGCAAAAGGCAGACCCCCACTCAGGTAAGTGGAATCTGTAGAGGGGTGCTGGAGGAACTAGGAGCCCCAAAAGGTAAGTACCAGAGTGCCCCCAGTGACCAAGAGAGAAGAGGTAGGTACCTGCTTTTTCCCAAACCCACTGGTAAACTTTGTAAAAGACTGTGCAAGACCCAAGCAAGACTAGAAAAAAACAGAAGATGGATCCTAACAGAAGAGGACCTGCAAATGCAGGTGACAATGTCCAGTTCCAGTTGGAGTGACCGGTTAGGGCAGGAGCCACTACCCACCCTTCAGGAGATGCAGGACCAGGTCAACCGTGAAGACCAGGAGTCGGCTATGCAGCACAGGAGCAGAGGAAGAGTCCCAGGAGTGATGCAGTCGATGTCCCATGTCAGAAGTAGAGTTGAAGTCCATCAGTGGTGTGGAAAAACCACCAAAAAGCCTTGTCAAAGCCAAGAGTCGCAGATGAAGAGATGCAGAGCTGCTGGGAACCAGGAAGGTCCCAGGGGACACAACCCAAGGAGGGGATTCCCAGGTGACTTTCAGCAGTGAAAAGAACCAGAAGTCGAAGATGCAGCCCCTCACAGGCAACTCACAGGCAGCAGGCACAGGAGTCGCAGTGAGTCCCACTCAGCACACCCGGAGAGGAGGCAGCAAGCAGAAGACTGTGCTTTGCAGAGATGAGTGCTGGAGCTACACAGAGCCTGAAGATCCCTTGGAAAAAGAGCCAACAAGCCTTGGTAGCTGCAAGAGTCACGGTGCACAGGGGCACCGTCCTGCAAGGAGAGGCAAAGACTCACCACCTCCCAAGTTGGACAGCTGGTAGAGAGGACAAAAGGGACCACTCCAGACCTCCATTTTTGTGGCATGATCCACGCTGATTTGCAGGAGAGAGGATAAACGCCGTCGGTCATTGTTGCAGTTGGTCCCTGCGGATGCAGGGGAATGACTCCTTCACTTCAAGGTAGATTCCTTTTGCTTCTTGGTGCAGACTGAAGACTTGCCACCCTCAAAGGATGCACAGCCGGGGAAATGTTGCAGTTGCTGGAATGAGCCATAGAAACAATTTTGCAGGGTGAAGTCATCACTGGAGCTGCAGATTGTCGGTTCCTGTGAAGTCCAGTTGCAGTTACAGTGGCCAGAAGTCGAAGTAAACATTGCAGAGGAGTCCTGCTGGAATCTTGCACGTCGAATCTGAGGACCCACCTGAAAGGGAGTCCCTAAATAGCCCTAAAAGAGGGACTGGTCACTTAGAAGGGTGAACACCTAGCAGGAGAGCGCTGTGACCACACCTGCCTGACCTAGCCACTCAGACGCTCCCAGAGGCCTCTGCCTACCTTGGATAGCAGAATCAAGTGGCTGCCTGGAGGAGCTCTGGGCACCACCCCTGGGGTGGTGATGGACAGGGGAGTGTTAACTCCCCTTTCCATTGACAAGTTTTGTGCCAGAGCAGGGACCAGGGGTCCCTGGACTGGGGCAAACCGGTTTATGCAAGAAGGCCACCAAATGTGTCCTTCAAAGCAAATCAGTGGCTTGGGGAGGCTACAGCTCCCAAGCCATGTAACACCCTTTTCCAAAGGGAGAGGGTGTTGCCTCTCTCTCCCAAAAGAAATCCTTTGTTCTGCCTTCCTGGGATTGAGCTGTTCAAGCAGCAGGAGGGCAGAAACCTGTCTCTAGTTTCTGCAAACTGGTAGGAGCAAAGCTGAGGGTTCCGCTGAGGAGCCCCCAGAGTGCACGGAATCATACAACCAATACTGGCAACAGTGTTGGGGTACCATTCCGACATGTTTGATACCAAACATGCCCGGGTTCGGAGTTACCATTGTGTAGGTGGATATAGGTAGTGACCTATGTCCAGTTTACAGGTAAAATGGATTCCCCGCACTCACGAAGTCCAGGAAAATGGAGCTGGAGTTCTTGGGGGCACCTCTGCTCAGGCAGGGATGCCCTCACACACAGGTACTTGCACCCTGCTCTCTGGGCTAGGAGGGCCTGACATAGGGGTCACAGAGTGACCTGGTGCAGTGACTTGCAATTAAAGGGTGCATGCACCTTTTCACACAGGCTGCAATGGCAGGGACTCCCATGGGTGGCAAAATACATGCTGCATGCCCTGGGCCCCCAGGTACCATATACTAGGGACTTACATGGGGGCAACAGTATAATAATTGTGGGGTGTACACAGTCAGCAACCACCAAATTTAGAGGGAGAGGGCACAGTCACTAGGGTCCTGGTTAGCAGGATCCCAGTGAACACAGTTAAAACACACTGACAGCAGGCAAAAAGAGGGTACTTTCCTACACCTCACAACTAAACAACTGTGGGAAGAAAAGACTTCAGCAGCACAATGAAATCGCAGCAGCCACCTATAAGCAAAGTATTTGTCGAAGCGGTTCCAACCTGCAATATTGGTTGATAAGGAAATGCCTAAACTTACAAAAAAAAAAATATTATTGTGAATCAAAGAAGCAGCACTTATCCAAGGCTGCTGTGAGCAGCAAAGAAAGAGAAGGGGAGAATGACATGGACTTTTGTATCTCTGAGAGGCCTTATGATTGGCAGCTATGTCATGTTGTGTTGATGACTTTATGGGGTTTGTTCATGGGAGTTATAGTTGAATTTGTTTGTTGGTTTGAGTTTTGAAGTAAAAGGATTAAAAGCATAACCAAGCCTCTGGGCCTGCCATTCAACTGAATAATAAATCTCCTGGTCACAAAATAAGCATGGGCCTGGAAACAAGCACAACTGCCTGCAGGGAAAAAAGCCTAAAACAGGCTTAACCCATCCAATACTAATGATGAATGTGTCAGTGTCATAGTGTGGGTTAGTGTTGGTTTGGGCTTCTTTTGGCAAGTATTTGTCGTTGTAGTTGGGAAAACATTCAAGGCAAGAGCAGAGCAGTGTTCTAGAACAAATTAGCATTGTGAGGTTTTGGTTGCAGCGGGGAAAGAGAGGAACTGGTCTTTGAGGGAACAGACAGAGCAGGACAGGAGAGCTGCAGGAGCCTCAAGGGATGGTGCACTGATGGAGACTTAAGGAAGGGGGCCCTCCAGGACCAGTGCAGATGGGGTGGTAATAAATTGCAAAGGGGCTGAGAAGAGCATCAGTCAGGAGCCAGGGACAGCTCCTAAATTGTTGGTGGAAGGGTGCTCTGCAGGATCATGGGCAGAGAAGGCACTGGGGAAGTGTGGTGTAAACAGAGTTGCAGGAGAGCAGGTGGAGAAAATGCTGCAGGATCCTCACTCAATCAGGTGCCTCCAAGCCTGGCAAGATGGAGAGGTTTTGAAGGAAAAGCCCATGTAAATTAATTACAAGGAAACATTTTTTTTCAGTCAAGTAAGGGTTTCAGGGTGAATGTTCCCATTCAGGTTAATTGGAGATTTTACTTGAAGAGTGAAAATAAGTCCTTGCAAAGTGACACTCTCTGGATGAAGGTGAGTTGAGTTGTAGTCCGAAGGGTTAGCATGGTTGCAAGTAGGAGGGAGAGGAAGCTGCATTAGTTAGTGGGGAGGGAGTAGGCAGGAGACTGTGAGGGCCTGGCAGAAACAATGCAGGAGTCAGCAGGAACGTGGAGTGAGGTGGAAAGAGGAAAGGCCCACTCCTTTACCCCTAAGCCCCAGTACAATCCACACTATGCAGTGCAGTAGAAAAAGTCAGTAGCCCCTTCCCCAACCCCCACCCTGCTCGCTACACCTTTTGTGCTCACTAAAATGTATCGCCCCATGCATGTCAGCTTAAGGAGGGCTTGATGTGGAAAGAATTTGCTCAAGGGGCTTGGTATTATAAAGTTTGAAGACCACTAATCTAAAGGGTTTGGCCTTTTAAGGAGCATAGATTCTCACAGTGCCACCTTATCATGCTTGCTAGTGCATAAAGTGTGTCAGTGGATAGCCTTGGGTTTAAGAGATAAAGATCTATGCTTCCTACTGGAAAGGGGGCTACTAAACTAGCATGTATGATGGTGGTTGTTCTTCAAGCTAGGGTGAGAGGAGCAACAGAATTCCTGAATCATCACTGACTTTTTGTAGAGTCCACTTAAACTCCTGGTGGGCTTGGGATGGTGACAATAGAGAGTTGATCTGGTGCTCATTTGGGCTAAATTCCTCATACTTCGGGTTGGGAGGCAGAGGATACTCTAAAAGCTTTGTGCCTCTTGTCTTTGGGCAGCATGTCTCAATCGGGTTGGTTGGGGGAACCAGTAAGGTAGGCAGAAGTCAGTGCTGACATTACTTTAAAGCTTCCAATGAAACAACTATAAGTCATAATTGATTTAATGATAGTATAAATAGAGGATGAGAGGTCACAACACTGTCCATCATTGTGTACTAGAAGAAGATGGGCTCACATCTATGAATATTTCAAGAAATCCTGAACTACGGATGTAGCACTGTAACCTGCTATGATTATCTTGGTGTGCAGCTGTACCTGCTCCTCGTGGGGGGCACGGCCTGCATTGGTAGCCCCAACCCTTGCCACTATGACAGCAGCATTCCTCAAAGGATAGGTGGTAGCCGTTCAATGGTTCACTGCACATCTTATCCTCCCCTAAGTGCTTCCAGCAAATATCCCGTTGGTCAGTGGCACGGTCTGCAGAAGAGAGAAGGAAAGATACAAATGATCAGGGTAGAAGATTCACAATTTGGCCTCCGACAACTGCTATCCAAAAGACAGAAAGAGGGACCCAATTGAAATTGAAAATACACTGTAAAATGAAATTGCTTGCATTTAAGGAACATAAGGCTGTTTCAGAGTGTCCATTTTCTTCTGCACACTCTTTACACTCTTCGGATTTTCTCTCATCTCCTTATTCCTAACAATCCTCCTTTTCCACTCAAGATTACCCACAGTCTATGACTGATCTCACTATCTCACCTGTTAAGAGGTATTGCCATGCGCTCAGCGCTTCACGCATGTGTTCTATTACTGAACCATCTGACCACATGAATTGCTGACACTTTCTGAAGATAACAGCATTTAAACAACGAATGTTACACAGTAAGTGTATATGATGGCAAGAGTCAATCGGGACGCTGGCCGAATGTTCGGGTCAATAAGGCTGTACAGTTTTTTTTAGGAGTTCAGGTGGCTACATACGAGCATACATATGTACATGACAAAAGTATGAGGGGCTAAGAGGCAAAGATTGGGGGTGGAAGTATGGGGATCATCTATGTAAGAGCAATGAGAATGAGTGAAGGGGTGGAATTAGGTGTGTCTTCAGTAAGAGTGTAGTGGAAACGTACCAGAGTCAACTTGCATAGGTCAATCCTGGTCAGATTTAATTTACCAATAGAAGGGTGTGGCAGTGACTTGGAGCAAGCTTGAAATCCTACCTTTAATTATCAGCAGTTACACATTTTGTATACTGTACACACATGTAAGCTGGCCCCTCCTTTTGTGCCTGGCAACTTGTCAACTAAGGAAAAAGTTACTTACCTGTAAGAATCAGTTTGGAGACTGTAGTTCTGTAGATCCACATGCTATGCACACTCCTGCCATCTACTGTTGGGCGTGGAGTGTTACAACTTGTTTTTTTTTTAAAAGCCTTTTTATTTTTGTGGTGACTTGTCATACCTCCTCTGAAAACGAACAATGCATCAGGACACAGGTTCTGTCATAGCTTGCTACGTCGAGCTTGCGTGCTTCTGACCTGTTGTTAGTATTGTGAACTTTTAACCACGCCCATCTCAAGCTCATCACTTTCACTTGTTCGTGGGTTTAACTTTCAAAATACCTTGATGTCATTTGTAAATGATTTACGTTTGTCCTGCCTTGAGGCTGCTTTGTTACCGCTTTGGGTACTGACCCTGTTACATGGATAAATACACGATTGCCGATATGCTTTATTGCGAGCGAACACCTTTTTTCTTTTGTCTCTGTCCTTAGCTCTCATGGCGGATGATTAGTGGATGATTTTATACAGTCCACGAATGCTTCAGAATGAAACTAAAATGTAATAAAATGTACACTTACTGCAGTGAAGAACATCGAAGTATAGATTCAGATAAATACTTCCACGTTGTGAAGTGATTTCTCTGCTCTTGTTTTATTAGGTCCCTGGGGTCAGAAGCCCAGCAGGAGTATTGACATTCTGCTTTATCAGGGAGATATAGAGCAGCAGTATCAGGTTTCCTACATCTTTTGCTACATATTTTTTTTTCCATTTAAATCAGCTTTTTAGCCACAAGACGTTGCCGTGCACAGGGCACATCCTCATCCTGAAATGGCAAAAGAGGCCGCAGGGTTGTATGAAAAACTTATCTCTCAAAGACGCTGCGGCGATTGCCAGCAACATTAATTTCTAAAATTGATTAACACAGCATTGAGAGATATAGCCAAGAATGCATGAATGGGCTATTTTCCCTTTTAAATAAATTTCCATTGCATTTTTTTCTTTGCATTGAGACTTTTAATATTTCGCCAGTTCACAATCCGCTTCTACCTTTTTTTTAAGAGTAGCCAGGCATCAGATATTCTATCATTTTTAGTAGTCCTGGAACTGTTTTCAATCTGTGGTGCTGATGTGAAAGGTGAAATTGTAAAAAATCTTTAAAATTCTTCAAGATCTGCGTGTTGGTAGTTCCACCTCTAGTGGTCAGTATAACATAGTAGTTCTACTGTTTTGCACTTCCCATCACTGAATAATCATATCATGTATATAAAATATATTTCTGGGTAAGAAGATACTCAAAGGTTCAGAAGCCATTGTATTTTGGTTATGCAGTTGTTGTGTTCGGAGTTTAAAACGTGTTTCTCCCCTGACTGGAGTAAATACTTAGGCATAAAAGATTACCTATGCCGTGGGTGGCATTCCTTCCTTTAGCTTCTGCGGCAATGACTCTTTCACTGCACCCCCTCCCACCTTTCACAGAGCCTCACAGGTTCCTAGATCTTCATGTACTGTAGCAGATGCGAGCAGCACAGTGCGCCCTATCCTGGCTTTGAGTGTTATTCACAGGTGGCAACTCCTGTGCCACCCTGGCAGACACGGAGCATGAGGCAGCCTGTCTGTAAAAATATGTCTTGTACTCAAGGTCGCAAGTAGAAGTGTGCATCTCTGTGTTTGTTGCCTTCCCCACAGGCTGCCTGGATTTAGTTCACAGACAGCTTGAATAAAGATTACAAACACAAAGTAAACAATCTTTACAATGCTCAGATATCGGTTATCATCGCAGCCTTCATTCGTTCCAGGCACCGCCACTGGAATTATGTAGCAAGAAAAGACAAACATATGTGTCAGGAGTGACCAATTTATGTGGCAAGAAAAGTCCAGTTATGAATTTACAATGCCAATACCTCTAACTCGAGCAAATGCGAGACCTATTGCATTGCATGGTTGCTTTTTCAATCTCTTGTGGTGTAAGAATGAAGATGCAAAGCAGAATAATTTCTGTGAACTGAAGTAAGTAGCAGCTTACAGTAATGTTAAAGTGTCAGACGTGATGCATGAGCTCACATCCCTGCAAACGAGTAGGACGCATGTGAATCTAAGGTATAACAGACTGCAAATTGAAAGTTTCAGGTTAGTAACCTTTTCCTTCGCAGCATGTGTCACACCGTGGATCACATGCTTTGCCTAGATGTAAAAACTACCGCTCCCTTTATGCAGTGATTTACTAACAGTAATGCAAGACAGGTAAAACAATGTTTTAATGGTGGTTTGTTCCACTTGTGCTTCTTGGTGTGCCTGAATGCTCACTTGACACGTGGATAGATGGCCAAGGGGCAGTCTTAAAGATGTCAGCCAAGGGAATATTACCCTGCAATCCCATGGTGGCTTCCTTTTATTGGTAGAGTGCACCCTTGGCAAAGAGGGCAGGTGTAATATAGCAAATATGAATGCATTTGACAATTAAACTGGCTTTACCAGACTCTGAGCTGAGAAAGAGGGAAAATACATCTGACTGGCTAAAATGAAAAGGAGAGACAATGCTTCGCAGAAAACGAGGATTTGCTCTAATGACTAAACGATCCCTGTGCACCAGTGTCAAAGGTTCTTCTGCTGACAATGCCTGCAATGCACTGATCCTTCGAAGGCAACTGAAAGCTATTTTCCGTGATAAAAATTGCAGTGAGCATGAATGCAGTGGATCAAAAGGAGGACTCACTAGTCTTGTGATGAAAATGTTAAGGTTCAATGAAAGAATAGATGATAAACTAGAGGGAATGACCATTTGTAGCTCCTTCATAAAATCTTTAACGACTGGCATTTAAAAATTAGACAAGCGTGTTTAAGCTAGTGTTGCAAAGATGGGACTTTGCAAAAGCAACAAATAGCTGTTTTGTTTTCCTAATGTTTTTTCGTTTGACAAAGCATGAAAGAATGCTTATCAGCTAATGTGTGTAAGACCCTGTCTGCAACTGAGCTGGGCGTGGAAAGAGAGAAGGAAACCCAGCTGACCAAAATGAAAAGAAGAGACAACTTTTTGCAGAAAACTAGGATGGGTTGTAACAACCAACCGGTCCATGTGCACCTGCATCAAAGTTTCTGCAATGGGGATGAATGGAGTGGCTCAAATGGAGGTCTTGTGAGTCTTGTGGGTAAAATGTTGAGGGCCCATGAAGGAATGGAGAGAATGACCACTTGTTAGTCCCTTCATAAAAGCTTTAATGACCAGTAATTAAAAAATGGACTGGCATTGACTGTTTTATAGGCAAGCAGTGACTGCTGCGAGATGCATTGTTATTGCACAGTAGGCTAATTATGTCTTCTATAGTTTTGTACTGAAGCAATGAAGCACTGAGGGGTTTTACTGGAATACTATTAAAGAAATATTAAAAGATTCCATTCAGCAGCATAACAAGGTTGCTTAACAGTTTTTTGTGATTCCTTTAAGATTTGTACACACTTGTTTAGAAGCTGCAAATAACAAAGGGCCATATGTACTAAGTTAATTGGTGGTTGTGAATCCTGTGATTCTGTCAATTACAGGGCTTGGGGCCTCTAAATCACGTATTCACATCTACACAGACCATTTTGAGTGCCAGAAAACCTTTGCAAACTCACAAAACGGATCCTGCGACTCATACAGAATCACAATTAAAAAGTGATATGTAAAGGACATTCCTTTCAATTTACGAGTGGGTATGGTATTTATCAATGGTTTGCAAGCATAATTCCAGTTGTACACCAGTGATCTGTTATAGACTCATAGATTGGGATGAAAACTGAGTTACAAAGTGGAAAGGGTGCCTGTTGGATCCCGTACCAACTGGTATTCAAGGTGGCAACTTTGGGGGTAGTAGACAGTGGCCCATGAGACGACTGCCTGCACTCACTGACATTTCTCAAAACTGATTACCATTTAAAAAAAGGATCAATTCCTAGAAGAAGCTAAATAACCTTTCCATTTGATAATGCCGTCACAGGGATGATGGTCTGCTATACCTTGCAGGTCAACATCCCTGTATTAGTAGCCAATCAGTGGGGAGGCGGTGATTGCAACTAGCCTAATGAATATTAATTAGGCAGGTCGTTCTCGACTCCTGAGATTCTTTATTTTGTGTATTAACCTATCAGCACATAGGTCAGTTTGCAAAAATACTAGTTGCATTTTGAGATCTGTCTGTATGTACACCTGGCCCAAAATTCCATGACTTCTATTAACCAAATTTCAAGATTGAGTAACTTGGGATCCAGGTGCAGCGACCAGAATACTGAATGTAAAGTTTTAGCATTTTGCGTTTCCATGATGGGCAAACATGTCGATAGTTTGCATGCCCCAACACTGAAAATATTTGTTGAGCACTAGTGGGTTTATTTCCCACTCGTGCGTGCGCTGAGTACTCCTGGTGAGGAGATTCATAAAGTTGTTGTCCACTCCTGGCAGATGCTCCCCAATGGCATTGAATCGCAATGCCATCTGTTCCACAAGCTATGACAGTTGTGGTGAGTGTGTTTCCCCTTGTTTTTGTACCGTATTCAGTATACCACAGTCATGTCGTCTGTCAGAACGAGAGCTACTTAGTGTTGAATGTGTGGTAGAAAAGCCCAAAGGGGCAAACTAGATGCTTATGAGCTTTAAAACTCTGATATGAAGAAGACACTGTTGTGGGCACTGCTATCCCTGAACTGTAAGGTGGAACATATGTGCATTCCAAACCACAAGTGAGTGGTCTGTATTGATGGTTACTTGCAGCTGTGAGTCCAGAAACAAGCTGTCCAAAACTAAGTTTGGGTTCCACCATTGCAGTTTGTGCTGAATGCTGGGCTCTAACAACACCAGATTCTCCTAAGCCCTGTCGCCTTTGACTACTGATGGGACTGACACCTGAAGCAGATGAATCTGTGTCCTTGCATTTGGTTCCAAAGCAATATAAGAGGCAGTCATTCCTAACAACTTTATGCTCATTCTCACTGTTGGAGGATGCAACGTCTGGTGAAGGAAAAGCAGTCTTTAATATGCCAACACTCTCCCTGGGCTGGGGTAGGCATTGCCTGTAGCTCTGATAAACCCTTTTGTCGGCTGGGAAGAGGAGTGCAACATTTTTGTACTCACAGAGAAATTTGACTGATTAGTAGGGAAATAGTTTGCTGAGTGTGATCAAGTCACTGTCCCTGACTCTTTCCGTTTAACAGTCTGTTCAACTATGGGAAGACACGAATGGACTGAGATGTGCTGCTGCAGTCACCAGACATTTGATAAATGCGTAGTATGCCAAACACATGCAGCACTAAGGAACGGGGATACACGACTGACTACTCTATTAGTGAGTTATTACACATTGAAGCTGTGTGCAGATTTTCTTCATGATGATCTGATGATTAATGACTGATGCCATGCGACTGGCTAGAATGCTTGTGTGGATATTGCAGACTAAGTTTGAAGTGATTTTAAAGACTTCATCAACTAGCCCTGATGAAGTCAGTGAACAACGAAATATGTTGGGTGGATTGGAGTACAATGTCAACAGAATGAAAGAAGACTTCGACTATGTAATTAGACTGGAAACTACATTGCTTGAATATTCTGTAAAGTAGCGCCCGAGGGTGCAATTGTAAAATTTAGGACTTCATACATTTTGATGAGTATCTTGGTGGCACTCCTTCCCTCTAGAGCACAGGTCCATCAAGAGCAAAGACACTGGGTACTTTATTAATAGCAAAGAGGGAACCCACTTACAGCTGGCCATCATTTCATGATCAGCATTTATAAATGCCCTCTGAGCTACTGTGACTGTGGGGAAGAACTTTGAACTGGTAATGAACTCCACTTATCACAAACTAGAGATACAGCAGGTGAGCTGTAGTAATGGTGATGCGAAAGTAGGCATCCTCAAGATTGAGGATTGTCATGTAATCCCCATGTTCGAGGAGAGGAATGACGTTTTAGAAGATAGTCATTTTTAAATGATGTGATGTTCTCTAATGGTTGAGGTCAGGAATGGGCAGCAGTCTTGTTTTTCTTTGGGTTAGGAAAGCACAGTAAGTAAACTCCTGTCCCTTTGTATTGTACTTGGACCATCTTGATGGCACCTTTTGTGGAATACCTGAACCTCATTTAGCAAAATCATGTGGTGTTCTGGAGTCATTCTGTGTGTTAGTATGTGGGGTGTGGTGGTTTGGAACTCAATCCTACAGATGTGGGTGATTAAATAATACTCACACGGATCAGAGGTTATTCTCATCCACTGCAAAGCGAGGCTCGTCATCAAACGGCAGGCCACTAAGATGCTGCTGCACTTCAGGTCTAAAGCCATAGATCCTAAGCCAGGCATGGCGGCAAGGCAGGACGCTGGTGTTAACCTGCCTTGAGCTGCGTTAGGTTCAGGGCACAAAAAATGTTGGTACGGGTGATGACATTCCCCTCCTGGACTATTGGAAAACATAACATGTGCATTTGTAAAGTACATGTTTACCCAGAAGGGTATCTTGGCACTGAATAACAGATGTTTATTGTTACCCAACTCAATGGTACCCAGAAGGATGAACGGCTGAGTGGACCCACCGGGATTTGAAACTGTGACCCTGAAGTCGAAAAAAGGCCCATACAGTGGATGCAATAGTCCACAACAGTGGACGCATTAGTCCATTAAACCACCAGACCCATTTCAGATGTTCTTTTATGATACATATCAGGGAAGTGCCTAAAAAACAAAAAAGGTACTTACCTTTACCAGTAGTTCTCCAGTATTGGCAGTTTTCATATATTCACATGCTTGAATAATCCCCATTCTAGAGCTGGGAAACCTATGGCAACATTACAATACCAATCTAACGTTAAACATAGCCCTGTAGGCTATAAACAATGTCACTTGAGTAAGCTACTCCCCTAATTAAAACAAAACCAAACTTCAATCAATCAGGTGAGACAAGACTAAAGACCACATCCTCCAGAGGAGGCTATCCTCCAGGCTTCACAGCGCTAATGTGAAGCACTACAAACTTAGATAAGGCTCTTACATGAAAGATGACAATATTTGAGAATGAAAATGTCACTTACCCAGTGTACATCTGTTCGTGGCATCAGTCGCAGTAGATTCGCATGTTTTGCAATAGCTCGCCATCTGGTGTTGGGCCGGAGTGTTACAAGTTGTTTTTCTTCGAAGAAGTCTTTCGAGTCACGGGACCGAGTGACTCCTCCTTTTGTCTCCATTGCGCATGGGCGTCGACTCCATCTTCGATTGTTTTTCCCCGCAGAGGGTGAGGTAGGAGTTGAATTGTAGTAATAGTGCCCATGCAATGGAGTGACTAAGTATGCACATATTTAAGGTTGAGATGATACATATATAAATAGTTGAAGGTAACTTCCAAACTGCTACAGGCTCCCGGGGAGGCGGGTGGGCACATGCGAATCTACTGCGACTGATGCCACGAACAGATGTACACTGGGTAAGTGACATTTTCAGTTCGATGGCATCTGTCGCTGTAGATACGCATGTTTTGCATAGACTAGTAAGCAGTTATCTCCCCAAAAGCGGTGGATCAGCCTGTAGGAGTGGAAGTAGTCTGAAATAATGTTCTTAGTACGGCTTGACCTACTGTGGCTTGTTGTGCGGATAACACGTCTACACAGTAGTGCTTGGTGAATGTGTGAGGCGTAGACCATGTGGCTGCCTTACATATTTCTTGCATTGGGATGTTTCCTAGAAAGGCCATGGTAGCACCTTTCTTTCTGGTTGAGTGTGCCCTTGGTGTAATGGGCAGCTGTCGTTTAGCTTTAAGGTAGCAGATTTGGATGCATTTAACTATCCATCTGGCTATACCTTGTTTTGATATTGGGTTTCCTGCATGAGGTTTTTGAAATGCAATAAATAGTTGTTTAGTCTTTCTGATGTTTTTTGTTCTGTCAATGTAATACATCAATGCTCTTTTGACATCTAATGTATGTAGTGCCCTTTCAGCTACGGTATCTGGCTGTGGAAAGAACACTGGAAGTTCCACTGTTTGATTTAGATGGAACGGTGAAATAACCTTTGGCAAAAATTTAGGATTGGTCCTTAGGAAGACCTTATTCTTGTGTAGTTGTATAAAAGGTTCCTGTATTGTAAACGCCTGAATCTCGCTTACTCTTCTTAGGGAAGTAATGGCGATGAGAAATGCCACCTTCCAGGTTAGGAACTGTATTTCGCAGGAGTGCATGGGCTCAAAAGGTGGACCCATAAGTCTAGTTAGGACAACATTTAGGTTCCATGAAGGAACAGGTGGTGTTCTTGGTGGTATAATTCTCCTAAGGCCCTCCATGAATGCTTTAATGACTGGTATCTTATATAGGGAAGTTGAATAGGTAGTCTGCAGGTATGCAGATATTGCTGCAAGGTGTATTTTAATGGAAGAGAAAGCCAGGTTAGATTTTTGTAAGTGAAGCAAGTAACCCACTACATGTTCTGGAGTTGTGTGTAATGGTTGTATTTGATTAATATGGCAGTAGCAAACAAACCTCTTCCATTTACTTGCATAGCAGTGCCTGGTGGATGGCCTTCTGGCTTGTTTTATGACTTCCATACATTCTTGGGTAAGTTGTAAGTGCCCGAATTCTAGGATTTCAGGAGCCAGATTGCTAGATTCAGCGATGCTGGATCTGGGTGTCTGATCTTTTGGTTGTGTTGTGTCAACAGATCTGGCCTGTTGGGCAATTTGATGCATGGTACTACTGATAGGTCTAGCAGCGTTGTGTACCAGGGTTGCCTTGCCCAAGTTGGTGCTATTAATATGAGTTTGAGTTTGTTTTGACTGAGTTTGTTTACCAGGTAAGGAAGGAGAGGGAGAGGAGGAAAAGCGTAAGCAAATATCCCTGACCAGTTCATCCATAGGGCATTGCCTTGGGACTGTTTGTGTGGGTATCTGGATGCGAAGTTTTGGCATTTTGCGTTCTCCTTTGTCGCAAACAAGTCTATCTGAGGTGTTCCCCAGAGTTTGAAATAAGTGTTCAGAATTTAGGGGTGAATTTCCCATTCGTGGACCTGTTGGTGATCTCGAGAGAGATTGTCTGCGAGTTGATTTTGGATCCCTGGTATAAATTGTGCTATTAGGCGAATTTGGTTGTGAATTGCCCAACGCTAAATCTTTTGTGCTAGCAGGCTTAACTGCGTGGAGTGCGTCCCCCCTTGCTTGTTTAGATAATACATTGTTGTCATGTTGTCTGTTTTGACGAGAATGTATTTGTGAACTATTATTGGTTGGAAAGCTTTTAGTGCTTGAAAAACTGCTAGAAGTTCTAGGTGATTTATATGCAGTTTTGTTTGATGTACGTTCCATTGTCCTTGTATGCTGTGTTGATCGAGGTGTGCTCCCCACCCTGTCATGGAAGCATCTGTTGTTATTACGTATTGTGGCACTGGGTCTTGGAAAGGCCGCCCTTTGTTTAAATTTATGTTGTTCCACCACAGAAGCGAGAGGTAAGTTTGGCGGTCTATTAACACCAGATCTAGAAGGTGACCCTGTGCTTGTGACCATTGTGATGCTAGGCACTGTTGTAAGGGCCTCATGTGCAGTCTTGCATTTGGGACAATGGCTATGCATGAAGACATCATGCCTAGGAGTTGTAGTACCATCTTTGCTTGTATCCTTTGTGTTGGATACGTGCGTTGTATGATGGTGTTGAAATTTTGAATTCTTTGTGGACTTGGAGTGGCTACTCCTTTTGATGTGTCTATTATGGCTCCCAGGTATTGTTGTACCTTGCGCGGCAGAATTTTGGATTTTGTGAAATTGACGGTGAACCCTAGTTTGAAGAGGGTTTGTATGATATGATTTGTGTGATTTGAGCACTCTATTAACGAATGGGCCTTGATTAGCCAGTCGTCTAGATATGGGAACACGTGTATTTGCTGCCTTCTTATGTGTGCAGCGACTACCGCTAGACATTTGGTAAAGACTCTTGGTGCGGTTGTTAATCCGAAAGGCAGTACCTTGAATTGGTAATGTATTCCCTTGAATACAAACCTTAGGTATTTCCTGTGCGATGGGTGTATTGGTATATGGAAATAAGCATCCTTGAGGTCTAAAGTTGCCATGTAGTCGTGTAGTTTTAACAATGGCAATACTTCTTGTAGTGTGACCATGTGAAAGTGGTCTGATTTGATGAAAGTGTTCACTACTCTGAGGTCTAGGATTGGTCTCAGCGTTTTGTCCTTCTTTGGTATCAGAAAGTACAGTGAGTAAACTCCTGTGTTTATTTGTGTGTTTGGCACTAATTCGATTGCATTCTTTTGCAATAGTGCCTGCACTTCTATCTCCAGGAGATTGGAATGGTGTGTTGTCAAATTTTGTGCTTTTGGTGGTATGTTTGGAGGGAATTGTAGAAATTCTATGCAATAACCATGTTGGATAATTGCTAGAACCCAAGTGTCTGTAGTGATTTCCTCCCATGCTTTGTAATAATGACTTATTCTTCCCCCCACTGGTGTTGTGTGGAGGGGGTGAGTGACATGTGAGTCACTGTTTAGTAGTAGGGGTTTTGGGGCTCTGAAATCTTCCTCTATTCCTAGGGAATTGCCCTCCTCTATATTGTCCCCGAAAACCTCCTCTATACTGTCCCTGGTAACTGGACGGTGTTGCTTGTGAGGTGTTGGCTTGTGTGCTCTGACCCCGAAACCCCCCTCGAAAGGGTGTTTTACGGAATGTGCTGTAATTCCCTCTGCTCTGCGGGGAGTAGATAGCGCCCATGGCTTTGGCAGTGTCCGTATCTTTTTTGAGTTTCTCAATCGCTGTGTCCACTTCTGGACCGAACAGTTCTTTTTCGTTAAAAGGCATATTGAGAACTGCTTGTTGAATCTCTGGTTTAAATCCAGACGTTCGGAGCCATGCATGCCTTCTGATAGTTACAGATGTATTAATTGTCCGTGCAGCTGTATCTGCAGCGTCCATGGAGGAGCGGATCTGGTTGTTGGAAATGGTCTGTCCCTCCTCAACCACTTGTTTTGCCCTATTTTGTAAGTCCTTGGGCAGATGTTCAATGAGATGTTGCATCTCGTCCCAGTGGGCTCTGTCATAGCGCGCAAGTAGTGCCTGGGAGTTTGCGATGCGCCACTGGTTTGCAGCTTGTGCTGCGACTCTCTTACCAGCTGCATCGAACTTGCGGCTTTCTTTATCTGGGGGTGGTGCATCTCCAGATGTGTGGGAGTTGGCCCTTTTCCTAGCTGCTCCTACAACGACAGAGTCTGGTGGCAGCTGTGTAGTGATGAAAACCGGGTCTGTAGGAGGCGCCTTATACTTTTTTTCCACCCTTGGTGTGATTGCCCTACTTTTGACCGGCTCCGTAAAGATTTCTTTTGCGTGCCGGAGCATACCAGGGAGCATAGGCAGGCTTTGGTATGAGCTGTGGGTGGAGGAGAGTGTGTTGAATAAAAAATCATCCTCGACCTGTTCTGAGTGGAGGCTTACGTTGTGAAATTGTGCTGCTCTAGCCACCACTTGAGAATACGCGGTGCTGTCCTCTGGTGGAGATGGCTTCGTAGGGTATGCCTCCGGACTGTTATCTGACACTGGGGCGTCGTATAGGTCCCATGCGTCTTGATCTTGGTCACCCTGACTTATGGTGGTGTGAGCTGGGGAGTGTGATGGAGTTTGTGCTGGTGAGACGTTAATCACGGGCGGAGGAGAGGGTGGTGGGGTAACTCTTTTCACCACTTTTGGTTGTGGTGTCTGTTCAGTTTGGAACTCCAACCTTCTCTTTCTTCTAATGGGGGGAAGGGTGCTTATTTTTCCTGTCCCCTGCTGTATGAAAATACGCTTTTGCGTATGGTCCACATCAGTTGATTGTAGCTCTTCCTCAAACCTATGCTTTTGCATTTGGGAGGTTAGCGAGTGCTCTTCTGTATAAGAGCCTGAAGCTGGGTCGCTTGCAGTTTGTTTCGGGACCGAAACCCTGTCTGCGTGTTTTTTCGGCTCCGAGGTGACTTTTTTCTTTTTCGGGGCCGAAACCTCTCGGCGTCGATCTTCTTCGGTGCCGCTGTCTCGGCGTCGAGCCGTGTCCACACCGGCATCTCGGTGTCGAGGCTTGTCTCCAGCACTTTCTCGGTCCCGAGAAGGCTGCGTGCCGGTGTCTCGACCGGAGTCGGACGATCTCGGCACTGTTTGGGCCTTTTTCGGTGCCGACGGTCGGTCACCGAATTAATGGGTGGAGCCATGGCCTGATGGCAGTGGCGTCCCCTGGGCCTTGTAAATCTTCCTCTGTGTGGTTTTCGACGTCTTGCTCACGGTTTGTGTATCGCCGAATCCTTCGGAGTCCGATTCTTGGATCGAAAAGGATCCCTCCTCTTCTTGTTCCTCGAACTCCCGGTGGGCTGTCGGCGCGGACGCCATCTGAAGTCTTCTGGCTCGACGGTCTCGGAGAGTTTTTTGGGACCGGAACGCACGACAGGCCTCGCAGGTGTCTTCGCTGTGCTCAGGTGACAGGCACAGGTTACAGACCAAGTGTTGGTCTGTATAGGGGTATTTATTGTGGCATTTGGGGCAGAAACGGAACGGGGTCCGTTCCATCGGCGTTCTTCAGCACGCGGTCGGGCCGACCAGGCCCCGACGGGGGATCGAAAAACTACCCCGAAGGGCACCGGAGCTCTTCGATCTTCGATGCGGTGTTGAATCTAACTACGCCGATCCCGAACGCAACAATACCGACGAAAATCTTCCGAAATTAGCTATCTTTCCGTTCCGAAACTCGGAGCGACAGGAACACGTCCGAACCCGATGGCGGAAAAAAAACAATCGAAGATGGAGTCGACGCCCATGCGCAATGGAGACAAAAGGAGGAGTCACTCGGTCCCGTGACTCGAAAGACTTCTTCGAAGAAAAACAACTTGTAACACTCCGGCCCAACACCAAATGGCGAGCTATTGCAAAACATGCGTATCTACAGCGACAGATGCCATCGAACCTACTGTTACAGGAAAAAATACTTTCCTTTGTCTCCAGTATTAGATGTTTCGTAGATTTACAATCTTGAAACTGAAAAACAAGTATAACCATCAGTATGCCACTATAATAGGGGAGCACGTGTAATTAAAATAAGGCTCACATAACAGAAATAAATGTCGATTTACCGTCTTTCCTGCTGCTGCATTGTTCAGTACTGTCACTTCTCAATGGACAAGTTACTTGTCTTTGATAATGCTCTTTCTGAAACCTGAAGGGCCACATATTCCTCACCTTATAATATCCGCAGGTGTCAGACCTTTCTGTTTTCCCTGTAGTTTGTATGTCTATTCTGAGTGTCAACAGCAGTAACAGCAAATTCACATGATGCATCCCTTCCTAGTGCTAGCCCTGAAGATTATGAAGATTTCATGTTCCTGAACACCCCGAAGGGAGGGTCAGTACTAGGAGACTGAGACAGAGACAAGTCACCCTTGCCCGACGTGTTAATCAAAATAGCTCCTTCACAAGCAGATCAGTGGGGTTGAGCACAAATAAAGGCTACCATACCAGGGGATGGAGTCACATTGTTACTAGATACAGGTGCAGCAAAGATAATGGTAACACTTGATCATACACAACAAACAATAATGTACACCATGATGTTGCAAGGCATGTATTGTCTACCACATGAATCACCCATCAAAACACTGACAGTTGTCCTAGGAACCAAATTACAAATTTGTACGAAGTGATAGCTGTGCAAACACAAAAAGTGCTGGTTGCAAAAGATATGAGGTATCATAACCTTACTGTGAATATGTCTGTCATGATTCTCTGACAGTAGCTACAGGGTACACTGCCAGACCAACTCACATTGCCATTACAAATTCAGATACAAATTTTTCAATCCACCTAACCCACTACAACTACTAGAGACCTGTGAGTCCTAAACACCCTTACGATATACAACCACATTATGAGTACAAACAAAATGTATGTAGGCAGGATCAAATTATAGACAGACATTGAGGTAAAGAGCGACCTAGTGCAAATAAAATGTACCCCCATTCCTAGAGATAGCAAACCCAGCATTAGAGAAGTAATTACAGAGCTACTGCAGCACAATGTGACTGCACCCATACGTGCACAGTTAAGGTTCAATGCCAACTGCAAAAAAAAGACAAACACTAAATAAAGTTCCAGCCGCGATGGCACAGACAGTGGCTGCTTTACACAGATCATTGCAACGATCAGCCCCAAGACCACAATACACTCCTCACTGTATCTGAGATATTGGGATTGTCCCTACAGGGAAAGTAGCAGAGAATATACTGTCTTCCACTTCTGAAGTAATCTGTATGTTTGTATGTATGAATCTGAGAATGTAACCAACCGATTATCACAGGATAGTGGTAGAAAAAGTTGCAAAGATCACCTGTCATGTAAGAGTCATATGATGATGAAATCCTGATCACCAGTGAAAATGAAGCATAACACCTGGCTGGTTTTGCTGAGGTGTGCCAGGCATTACAGCAGGGTGGGCTAGTGATAAGTAAAGACAAACTGACACAAGCAAGCCCCTCAGTAAAGGTTTTGAGCCTCACAATACACCAGAAATGGAGATTCATTGCACAAGAAAGGTTGCAGCTATAACAATCCCTATCCACATGTGTTAGTGACCTTCAGTCCCTGTTAGGAATATTCAGTTTTTCAAGAACATTCACATTGTTGTTTCCTCACTATGCTGAACCCCTGCATGACCAATTATTTGCCAAGACAGGGGTGCACACAGAAGAACATACTGACACAGTTGCTAGCTTAAAACACTGTTTACAAGATGCACCAGCATTAGTCAGCACCAACCTTGAACTCTCATATTATTTATGGCCCATTTCAACCAACGACGCTACGGCAGTGACATCACAGTTGATGGGAGACAAACATGTTACCGTTGGATTAGATTCTCGAATGCTATCCACAGTAGAATAGTACTACACCAGCTGTGCTTGGAGTGTTTCAACTGTATAGTGAGTACTGGGCAAGTTCCACTACATTATTGAGAGCCCAAACAAATGATTAAGACCCATCACACCCCACTGAAAGGTGTAATATTGGGGAATTATGGAATGCCAGCAGCGTTGGAAGAGGCAGCTTCTCTGCAGAGCAAAGACAATACATGTCTTCCAGTCACCCCTTCTGATCCCAAGGCTGTACCTACAAAAGGTGGAAGGTCTGTGACGTAGACACAAAGCTAAGTGTCTTGCTGAAGTCAGTGGGTGAATTATCCTTCCTGCTGGACCTGGATGTCAAGGCAGTGGTGCTTATTGAAAATATGCACCAACATCCACGCCATAGACTGGCACATATAAAGGAAAGGCAGCTTTCTTGCCATTGCAGTGGTAGTGGCCTTGACCCTTGTGGAATGGGGTCTCAGACTTTCCATAGGCTGCTTCTTGGCCAGTGTGTAGCACATCTTGCTGCAGATGACTATCTACCTCAAGAGGGTTCTCCTCTACAAAGCCATCCCACTCTTTGCTCAAGAAAACCTAAAGCCTTAAAAACTTAAAACTTAAAGCCCAATTGGGGTCTAACCAATGTCATCCATCTTCCTGTTTTGAGAAGGGTTGCAAAGAATGCTGGTAGAGTTATCGGCTGCCTGATGTGAAAAAGAGTCATAACCTTAAGCAAAAAGGATGGCAGTCCCCAACACCAATTTTTGGGAAAAAAAAGTTAGAGTAGGCAGGTTGCACTGAACAGGATGGAACAATGTGCCAACTCTTTAATAAATGTCATTACAACTAGAAGTGTCAACAAGGAACATTGGTCTGAAAAACAAAGAGAGGCCGAAAGCGTGACAAATAACCTTTTACAGTGCTCACTGCAAAGCCTACCTGAGCAAAAGACAAAAGGAACAAAATGTCTTACAGCTGCACTTGTCCCAGGAAGCACACCATGTTAGGAATGTTTGCAGCGCCCAGCATAGATGGATTTTGTCGAAGAGCATCTTGTGTCAAGGAGACATCCACCACTTTAGATGGCAGATCAAATGCCTTCTGAAGGGGCAGCCTAACCGAAGGACAGATGCTCCTGCTCAGGAATTGCGAGTACCGCACTCTCCAGGCCCGAATGGGGGCAATTAGGATGACCTAGATTTTATCATTCTTGATCTTCTTCAGAACTCAGGACAGGACAGATAGTGGAGGGAAGGCATACTGGAGACCCCTGACCCATTCCATCTAGAACTAACCCTCTAACAAGTGTTCTTGCAGAAATGCCAAAGCGCAAAACTGTTGACACTCTGCATTCTCGACAGTGGTGGAAAGATCTATCTAGGGCCTTTCCCATTGGTCAAATACACCCTGTGCAATGTTGAGATGCAGACACCATTCGCGATCTGCCAGATGAAGTCTGCTCAGTTCACCAGCTGTGGCATTCAGGGACCCTGCCAAGTGGTTGACGACTAGGAAAATGTTCTGTTGTTTCAGCCACCTCCAGAGGCTTAGTGCTTCCTGTCCCAGGGCACAGGATTCCACTCTGCCCAACTTGTTTCAGGGCCACATGGTAGTAGTGTTGTCTGTGAAAACCAGAGGCACCCTCCCCTTGTCTGACAGCATGAAAGCCTTCAAAGCCAAATGGATGCCTGATGGGGGGTGATGTGGAAGTGGCCCTCCACGGGAAACCAGAGGCTTCTGATCTCCATATCACCCACATGACACCCCAACCAAAGAACAATGTGTCCTTCATAATTGTCAGCTCAGAGTGGGGAAGGGAGAGTGGGCTGCCACAAGACAGATTGTGACTGGTAGCCCCCACTGCAGATATTGGACCATCTCCTTTAAGACCTAGATTGTGTCAGAAAAGTGGCCTTGATGAAGGGCCCAGTGTGATTTCAGGTTCCCAAATCTGACACCTGGCGTAGTTGAAAAGGAGGATGTATGAGGCCAAGAAACATCTGAGCCACCCTCACTGGGATCCACGGTGGAGCCTGAAATATTGGGATTATAGCCCAAATGTCCTAGACTTGCTGCAGTAAAAGCCTTGACTCTCACATTATCCAGGACAGTTCTAATGAATCAAAGTCTCTGTTATGGAATCAGGTGGAAATTCAGATCCTTTATGATGAACCCCAACAATGTTAGGAGCACCAGCACAACAGTGAGGTGTTCATAACTGACTGCAATGGGCCTGCATTTAGCAGCCAGTCAGTAAGGTATGGGAATACAATAACTCCTGACTTCCAAAGATGGTCAGCAACCACTGCCATCACTTTTGTGAACATCAGAGAGCCAGAGGTCAGACCAAAGGGAGCACCTCAAATGTAAAGTGTTCCTAGCCTAACTTAAGTCAGAGCTAATGCCTTTCCGACTGCAGGATGCGTAAAAGAAAATACCCACCTGCAAGTCTAGAACACTATCCATTCTCCTGGGTTCATAGCAGCTAGAATCTGAACCAATGTGAGCATCTTGAATTTGTCCATCCACAGGAAGGCGTTTAAGGGTTGAAGATCCAGGATAGGCCTGAAGAGGCTGTCCTTTTATCAGAAGTAGGAAATAGCAGGAATAATGACCTCTCTCTTTCGCTGATTCCAGCACCCATTTTTGGCATCCCTGGAGTGTAACAGGTATACCTCCTGCTATAAGATGGACAAATGCTCTTCTGAAATATGTTCTGGTGCAGGAGGAATGTTATAGGAAGAGAAGAGGGAAGATAGTCTGTATCTCTTTTGAGCAATCTGCAAGCTCCATCTGCTGGACATGATGGACGCCAAGCTGGGATGAAGTGCTGAACCCTGTGCCTCACTAGTTGGGTGTGAGTTACTGAGGGCAAACTAAATCATTTTGTTGGACGTTGTAGCAATGCAAGAGGATTGGTGCCCCTGCAGGCCTGTGAGATGTCAGCTGGTGCTCCACCCTGGCCCCAAAATGATTGAGGGCCCAATTTAGAGTTTTGCGACCGGGCACTCGGTCGCAAATGAGACAGAGTATCCTGCCTGCCAAAACCTTGATCTGCCATCCTCATTTAGAGATAGGCATACCTTTAAGTTTTCTGTAAACTGAGCTCCATCTGCGGTAATGTCTTCCGTTACCCTAATGGCTGGAGAACCATCCATCAAATCCTAAATTAGGCCTTGATTTATCTACTGCATCACTGGCTAGAAAGCTGTCACAGCTGCTAGGCTAACCCCATGGAATAGCCCCTAAATTTGCAGACCTGATGCAGTAATTGCTGTGCAGAGGGTAACAGTCCTTTTGAATGTGCTGTGGCCCTACTGTCCTTAAAGCGTGCCAGAGGAGAATCCATCTCATCTCCCCTCAAAGCGCATGTCCATCAGTGATGTCTGCACATTTGATTGAAAATCCGGTTGACCTCAACCAGGCGTGTCTGTGGTGCACAACACTGATATTGACTGCCTACCCAAGGCAATTAGAGATATCTAAGTCTATGCGGAAGACACACCTCACTGCCTGCCCTTCAGGGATTATCTGAGCCAAGAAGGCCCTGAGATCCTCCAGGACAGATGCCAAGATTTTGCTGATTATGTCCCATAAGGCATATCTATAGTGGCCCAATAGACAGATTTGGTTCATAAACCTCAGTTCCAGTCTGGCAAAAGAAAACATTGGCTTGCATAAAGCATCAGTCCTTTTAGATTCTCTGTTAGGGAGACTGATCTAAAATGAATCAGGATTCCCCTTACTCGTTAAAGCCTTTAGAATGAAACTTTTCGTAGTAGGGTGCATGGTGAGAAAATCTTGATTACGTGGTGTAGGCCTGTGTTGCCTGGCCACCTGCTGGCTAACCGGCAAACAGGAGCATGGTTTTGACCAGGTAGCCATCAAGGTATCCATGAGGGAGTCATTGAATGGAAGCAAGGACTTTGATGCTCCTGGCCTAGGCTGTAAAGTTTCTGTCATAATATTGTGCATTTGTAATTCTAATACCTCAGCTGCCCTCTGAGCCACCACTGTAAATCAGGCCCTTTCTTCCATATGTGACCTATCTGGCAAGTCATGCTTTATCAGGAGAGGTGCCAAGCCCACTGGTGTTTTGTAAGTGAAGGTATAAGGCATAATCAATATAATCAGGGGCGAGCAAGCCACCCACCTCAACACCATCATAGTTATCCTGTAGGGCACACTATTCTGGCACAGGTTCTGAGTAGGAACAAAAAAAATGTGAACCTATGTTGATAGTAGCATCGCAGTGGAGACACCGGATTAGAGTCAGAGTGCATAATGACTGGCTGCGCCTCTGATTTCGTAGTATTCCATCATTCAAACTTAGGCTGGAGTTGGCTCGTGGTCAGACATTGTTGCCTGCACCAGGTCTGCAATGAAATTAGCACTGGCCCAGTAAAGTGTCACAAGGTGGCAGGCGCATCGAAGGAGGGCTGGTGATCACTGCAGTTCCATGGGGGGGAGGGGCAAACATGCTCCAAAGGGAGCCAGAAGCATTTACAGCATGGCCGTTTTGAAGGCTTTGCTTTGTTGCTGGGTCAACAAAGGGCTGAGAACTCAGGGTGTGTCAGGATAAACTGAGGTATCAGTACTATGACCAGTGGCCTCCATGGAGTGTAAATCAAATCTTGACATCCTTGCGCCTTCTCTTCGGCATTAGAGTGGCCCAATGGAGTGATTCCCACTTAACTTTCTTATGTTTGTGCTTGGACTTTGAATTAACTGAATATTTCAAAATGTAAGTGGAGCAGTAGGAGGAGTGGCCCTGTGACTGGGACCTGCCCACCATACAGTGCAGGAGCTTAAGTTTGGCAATGTACAACTTTGCCAGCCAGTCTCAAATCGCCTTTGGGTGAATTTGTCACATAAATTATATTGTGGCTGGAGACCAGACACCAGAGGCACACCTCATATGGGTCTGTGAACAATATCTGTTTCCTGCAGTCGTTTTTGGTGGGGATATCATCACACTGTTGAACAGCTGTTCGGAGTTCTTGGAAGACCGACAAATTTAGCAGTGGATCCATATTAGAAGGCGTGGAAATAAAGGAACTAACACCAGCACAAAGGGGTGGCGCTTACATATGACTCTGCTTCGTCACTTCTGGGGCGGTATTCAGTCAGCGTGGAGGTGTACAATGCCATCTATCAGCACTTGGGACCATTGCTGGGAAAAATATTCCCTGTATCCCATTTGGGGCCTTGGGTTTGTTCTAGTATGAGGCATTTGTGGTTAGAAGTATCCATCAGAAAGCAGCGATGTGTTAAGGTATGTTGGTTCTTCAGTGTTGTTGCCCTGCATTTGTCCACCAATGGTGTTCCAGCAAAGAGGGCTATTGATGCTGAGACATTTCTTGTGGCATGGGCTGTTACAGGACCTTGCAGCGATCTTCCACTTTTTGCATGACAGAAAGTTATTGTTGCTGCAATCCAGCATGCTATCCTGTTTAGAATGGCATATCCTTTTGTAGGCCTTTTCGAATGTCCCTAGTATGTGATCAGGTTTACAAGTCTTTAGTCCGTCATTGCAGAACTTAAGGTACCTTTTAACATCCAGTGACTGCAGTGCTTTATCCACTGAATTGGAGGGATTTTGGAAGAATGTTTCAAGAATCGCTGGTTGGTTAAGATGAAACCTTGCTGGGGCTTTGGGGCTAAAATGAGGGTATTTCTTGAAGTAACTCAAAGCATGGACTTCCCTGAACCTTCTTGCAGATGTCAAAAATAAGAGAAGCGCCACTTTCCAGGATGCATACTTAATTCTTACCCTATTAATTGGTCCAAATGGGCTTCTGATCAATTGAGAGACAACTGGGTTTATTTGCAACAAAAAAAGGTGGACATCTAACTCACAGAAAGTCTCATGTGGCAACACAAACTTTGATTAACATGTGGCCTCCATGTATCTGCTAAATCCAACAGGTACGAAAGAATCTGGGGCCAGATGTATGACCATTTTTAACAGTTGCAAATGGAGATTTGGCCTGTTTGCGACCTCTAAATCAGCCTCTGGCATGTACAGACCCTATTTTGTGAGTCAGCTACCTGTTACCATCTCACAAAATAGGGTTTGTGAGTCGCTATTGGGAAGGGATATGCTATTAGAAAGGGACGTGCCAAGGGCAGCCCTTCTTAATAGCGAGTCGCAGGGGGATGTACGATTGTTTTGCGACCGGAATGTGGTTGCAAAACAATCGCAGTTTATCTCCTTCTTCAAGTAGGGAGAATGCCAGTTGCAAACACAAAGGGGTCTCCAGGAGACCTATTTCCCTTTGTGAATGGTAGCGAAAATATTTTTCATGAGCAGGCAGTGGTCCCACAGACCAATAACTACCTTTAAAAAAATGTAACTGAAACTTTTAAATTTTTATTTCTGAAATGCAGCCCATTTATCTTTAGGGAAAATGGGCTGCATTTAAAAAAAAGAACACTGCTTTATTTAAAAAGCAGTCACAGACATGGTGGTCTGCTGTCCACAGTAGGCCACCATCCCAGTGAGTACCGGCCATTCCCAGTGGGTCCCAAATTGCGACATGCCTCTTGACTATTAATAAGGCAGGTCCCTTGCGATACATTTAGGAATCACAAACAGTGTCTGAAACACTGTTGTACATTAGCTTTTGGGACTTGCAAATTGCGAGCCTCGAAAAATCACAATTTGAGAGTTGCAATGGCTGACTGTTGAACATCTGGCCCCTGGTGTGTCATTGCTAACTAAGACTAAAGGTCATGATCCTTACACTTTAGACAAACTCTCCTCTTTTTTACTGTATGCTTTATTTCGCTGACAAAGCTCTAGTCTGTGCAAGTATTGTTCTGCACTCATCTGCTGTTTCTAGGTGGTAAAAAGCCATGAGTGAAGTTCATCAATGCGGAATTTGGATCAAGGATTGTTACACCAGATGCATTGATGGTGTTAGTCGTTTTTGTGGGATGCCTGGCAGAAGTAGGAGCTCCAAGTGCCAGAGCTGTCTCAGCAACACAGAGGTGATTAAGATTAGATGTCATGGTGCTCTTCTCATCTTGCTAAGTACTCTACGAGGGGAAGAGAAGGAAATATGTTATCAAAGGATTCTGACCCTGCTCTTGAAAATGCATTTCCCCACGTTCCTGGTCGTGCCTTCCTGCTGGCATCGTACTGGCAATGAGTTTCATGTTGGGGGCAAAGAAGTCGAGCTTTGGCATGCTCCTTCTTCAAAAGGTCTTGTTGAGCTGGTCGAAGTGCAACTCTCATTCGTGACCGTCTTGCCCACACTGGCAGAGTGCATCTGTCCAGTCACTGTGTTCTCCAACCAAGAGTTCCACCATTATTGAGACGTGGTGTTGTATGTGGTGTTCCCCAGTTTTTGTGCCTCTCTTGATAGAATCCTCCATGCACCGACTAGAACAGACAATGCCTTTATTTTTCGTAGACATGCCTGCAAACTCATTCTTACCACTTGAAGTTCTCATACATTTATAAAAAGGCTTTGTTTGTGTTGGGACTACTTGCAACTGGTTACCAGTTCTTGGAGATGTATTTGACAACCCTCCATCAACGCTTCAGTGGTCATTATGAAATTTGCAGAATCCAGGTGAAAGCGGAGTTCTATGTTAGTGTTTCAGCTTTGAAGCCACCAAGCAATGCATCCTTCATTACTGATGTTACGTCAGTCCTGTCCATTGATTGTCTAATTTTTATTACATTTGTCTCATGTTCAAATGACAAAATAGTACCAATGGCAAGCATGAGGATAGTATCCCTTGACAATATTTGAACTCATGAACTGTCGCTATCTGTTTTGTATGCGATTGATTCGATAATGTAAGCTTTGCACCTCTCTCTTGAAGGAAACACTTTTTCTACTGCTGTTATAGAATTTCTTTCAAAAACTGTATTCAATTCCATGGAATCAATAACGACTTTTCTTTGTTGATGTTGAGACCTAACTTCTTGAGGAGCTTCAGACTGACAAGCGCAGATGTTGTAGCCTTAGAATAGAAAGCTTTGTTTGTCAGCTAGCAGTCCAACTATAAAAATATTTGGTGAGCTTGTTTCCTTAGGTAGGCTGATACTGGTGCCAGGCAAGTTGGGAAGATTCTGGGGTATGAGGGTATGATTTCAGTCCAAATGGCAACATTTTTTTATTAGAAGTGGCACCCTGCTGGTCACTTTAACACATAGATATTTCTGAAGTTTGGGATGCAAAGGGGCATAGAAATATGTGTCTTATAGGTCTAATGTTTCAATAAATTTGTATTCTCTTAGAAACTGAAGGGTATCCAGCTATGACACTATTCAAGATTTAGCTGGTGCAGATGCAAAATCGGTCTCTATTCACCTGACTTCTTTTTTTTATAAGAAATAAATAAAAACAAATTCCTGACAATTATTGAGATTTGGCAACCGGATGTTTCTCCCTTTTGCAGCATGATTCGAATTTTATATTGCAGCAGATCTAAATGCTGGTGTTGCATCTTGTAAGGAGTTGGTTTTGGAACAAATTCCCACATATGGCATTTGTTATTAGATGAAGGACACAACAGTGTAATGTAATGGAAGCCAAGATTAAATTCACCCCTTTATATGCTCTCGGGAATTATGAGTGGAAGCTACCTGGTAGTGCATGCGTGATGTCAACATTTCCTGTTTGTATCGTCTATTCCAGTCTGGTTGCCACTTCTTTGCCTAAATGGTGTCCTTGTATAAGTTGCTAGTGGTGCTCTGTACTGCGTCTGATAAGACTGACTGCATGATTTATGGTGTGTCTAATATACTTGGTCACAATGTTGTTGTTAGCCTTATCCTTATGCTGGTTGCCTCGGTATGGACTACTCCATTTATGTTTTAATAGTCTTGGTGATCCAGCCATCTTGGTGTCTGATTTTATATGCCTGAGTGCATCATCAGCATGTTTACCAAACAGCAACTCTCCATCGAAGGGAATGTAGAGTATTCTGCTATGTACTTCACTTGTGAAGGATGTGCAATGGAGGTAGCCATAACTCCACAATACTGGTGCCCTGGCTAAGTCCCTGAATCCTGTCGGTGCCACATCCACTGCGGAACCAGTTATGGCTGTCAATGTCTTTTCCCTTTCTCGGAATATGGCTTTCTCTCACTTTTCCTCAGGTAGGAAGTCAAGTTGGAAGCAATATCTGACCACATTTGATGGTCATAAGATCTTAATATCGCCAGAGAATTGCTTCTCTAACGGACGGTGCAGCCAACGCTGATTCCTATTTTTTATACTCTGTGCCTGCCTTTTGATATCTCTTTCCCATACTGAGCACCTGCCTTCTCTGTAAGGTGGTGCTGAGCAAGGTACTGTAGGATTACTGTACCTTCTTTGTGAAGCCTGTATTACAACTGAGTCGAATGTTGGATGTCGTTCTAAACATGCAGGTGAGTTTTCTGACACCTAATGTTTTTTCTTCACCATGCTACTGTTGCTGGTGTCTGCATTATATTACAGCTTTCCTTCCAAATGTGGTCAATGGTAGGATTAGCCTTAAGTGATTTTAATATAAGCCATTGCCTTTACTGGAACAGAGAGTTGAAAGCACCTGGATGCTTTTTCAAGCGAGAATTGAAATCCTGCTATATTATACGGTGGGGAGTCAGCAGGATGCTAAATAGGAGAACCAGCTTAAGGAGCTATATAACCGTCCCATTCAGGACTTTTTAGATGGTGTGAACCTTCTGGAATTTCTATCCTGGTAGTCATCATCAATAGTGTATCCAGCTTGACCAAGTGACAAGAGTACTGGGTGTCGAATGGTTGATCATTGTAGACAATGGAGTACTGAAGCTGTGATAGGAGCACCACTGGTGATGCACCTGGTGGGAAGTGCTGTTGTGTCTCTGGTCTTGGCATGGTGACTTCTTGAATCCTGGGAATCCTTTGTAATAGTCAGACATCATCAGCCTCAAATCTCTAATGAGATAGACAGGTCGTGACACTACTCCTCTTCATAAAATGTCTCAAAAGCTGTTTATCTTTGCAACAATTCGGGTTCTGTGTTTTTGTAAAATGGCTTTTATAAGCTTGCCTTTTTTCACCTTCTTCATGGGAGATATTTGTGGGTGCTGTAATAGGAAATTCTTACTTTTTGTCATAATCTTAGCACTGTAAATTAAGCTTCGTGAGCCTATATGTTGAACAAAATGGTCCCTCAGTATCTAGCAGTATTGTCATGGCTGCCATGGTATCTTGTTGGTTGACCTACATTGTGGGAGAAGATGGGATTCTAGTCTCCTATAGTTATTGGAGTCACTGACGTATTTTTAACTATACTTTGTTGACACTGTCATCAATGGTGATCTTGTTGTTGACAGTGATTTCATTGTTGCTACTGTTGCTGGTGTCTTTGTTGTCAACAATGATTTTGTCGACTTGCAGATTGAGGATTTTGTATTTGATGCCATCGATAGTGTCATCATCAATGAAGATATAGTAGTGTAATCTATCAATGAAACTATCTTGAGGTGTTGTCTTTGGCATCACTGGCTTTGCTCATGATGATGATGTTGTTGATGTGGCTTTCGTCGACCATGTTAACTTCACTGTTGGTGGCAGAGAGACTGCAGAAGAGGATGGCAGATTCTGTCTCTGCAAATGTGTATAATAGGTCATAGACAGTGATGCTGACTTTCTCGGAGATGCTGGTGTCTTCGTGTCTAATGATTCCACTCAGGAGATGGGCTGTGCTGCCCGACTGGCCTCTTTTCCATTTTCTTTAAATGCTCTTTAAGATATTTCTTTGAGGTTGTTGGTTCCTCCTCATAAGCATGTGAGTCTATGAAAGATCCAATACTGGAGCAATCCTCCAACTCAGATGTGTGATCTCTGTTGTATCTTGAATTCAACCCTATATAGTTATCAATGAGCAAATGAGTGGCACCTTCTAAGATGACTCTTACTGGCTGCAACTTGTAGACTGACTACAGTTCCAGATAATTCCTATTGTTTAGTGTAGAATAGAGTTCAGAGGTAGACCTAGAGAAGGATAAGAAACCATACTCCTCCCTCCGACACACATCCAAAACAGACCGAGAATCACTCACAAACATTATACACAGAACAAGAGAAAAAGAAGTACAAGGCAGGTAAACATAGGAAGGCACGGTGGCATACACATGACATCTGACACCAAAATAAAGTACCTTTAAATCAACCCTTAAAATAGACAATGTGAACATTTAAACAAAGTGAAATACCAAGGTAAAATGCATTTCACAACGGTGTAATGACACTCATAAACCAACACTGGTTCACCAACTCTACAACACAAAAGAAAATGCTACAGCCTATTAAAAAAACACCATAAGTGCTTAGGAACAATCTGCTAGTTCGAACCAGAATTGCCTGTACTCATGTTCTTTCTTGGCACACTGTGTGCCTGGGCTGAGGCAGTAATATTTAGTGAGCATATTCAGTGGATACCACATGTCCGCTCAAAAGATGTCAGTCACTACGTCAGTCAATACGTATAGTGAGATGAAAGGAAACAACCATTGTCTGTGGAGTAGTGGCATGCAAGCTCTTCTGTGTGGGGGGTGGGGGCGATGTAGGGCATGGGGGATCTTTCTTGACCAAGGTGTAACGGGACGAGTCAGTGCAAAATGGTGCTTCTTGTCACTGCTTTGCCTTTCTTGGTCCCAGCATATCGCACAAAGAGTTGATCACACTGTTGAGTATAGTCAATGTAGTACAAAATCACACGTCTGTGATCTAGTCTATGCAGTGTGCCCTCCTAATACTGAAGTGAAAAATGCCTTCTGGGCAAGGCAACATGCTTGCAGCTCTTTCACAAGAGGTCACCCAACAAGATACCATGTGCAGGCCCCGCTACAATGTAATTCAAAGGCCCTGTGCATCATGTCGCCAAGAAGGGCTCCCCAGCCCAATGGGGTGGCATCTGTGACTACAGTAGCCTTTGCTTTCAGAAGGCTAAAATACATGACCCACTGTGGAGAAGTTCTGTCTAATTGTGCAGGTGAACTGACTGGTAGCTCTGAAAGGGACAAGCATGGGGAGTACCTTTGTGCGGGCCTTTACATACACCATCTAGAAACCCATAAAATTCTACGTCCCAATAACCCTTTCCTGAAAAACATCAAACCCTGAAAGAGGTACATAGATGACGTGCTGGTCATATGGGATGTCAACGAGAGAAAAGCTAATAGCTGTGAGGACTAGTTAAACACACAAAATGAATTCCTCAAGTTCACCCATACTATAAGTAACACAGAACTAGTGTGTTCCTTGACCTTAACATCATTGAGGACCAAGACAAATTGAAAACAACCACACACAAAAAATCTACAGCCTGAAACTGCCTGTTGCTACATTACAGTTTCCTTCTAGGGCACCCGAAGGAGAATATCCCCTTTGGCCAATTTCTGAGGTTAAGAAGCAACCGCTCAGACAGACGAGACTACACAGCACAAGTGGCAGGATTGGCCACAGAAAGTACCCAGCAAGGGTAGTGGATAAAGCAATGAAATGGGCCTGCAACAATAACAGGGATGCTCGTTTGGACCATGTCCCATAGAACAACAAGAATGACAACTTGATCTACATTACTACATTTAACGTAGCATCCGACAAAGTTAGCAAGATCATTAACAATCACTGGTGGATCCTAAACAGTGGCCCCCTTAATCTATCCAAACCTATATTCTCACATAGGCGAGGCAAATGCCCCCAGAAACAGGAAACAGACACTAGACAACCCCTTGCAATGCTCCCACAAGTGGTAGGTGTCTATCCGTGTGTTGGGTATACTGTGTACCACCTAACCAAGATCACAAAATCCTTCAATTTCAGCAAAATCACCAGATAGGGAATTGAGAAACTTCACAAACTGCAACACACACAGTAATGTATATGATCACCTGCCCATGAAAGTTACACTACATTGGGATGACCACTAGCAAGATGAATCCCAGAATAGGGGGAACACTGCAGTAACCTTAGGTGTGGTCGAGCGACAATAAAGATGTCCACCCACTACGTGGAAAAGAAACACACTGTACCAGATTACCACTGGATGGTCCTCAAGCATATATGAGACAGCCAATTGTGAACTAAGAATTTTTGATAAGGAACAACGATGGGTTTTTAAACTTAATATACATAATGTGGGCTTTAATATAATATCCCATGATGGGACCAGTTCACGGTATAAATACCCGAGCACATCTACAAGTGCTCTGCTGAATGAAATGATCGAGGAATGGCTCTTCTTCCCTTTCAGCTAGGATTTACACATCCTCACAGTAGTTATTCTGCCATTTACTCACCAACTTTGCTTTTAATCACTATACCAGATGAATGCTAACACCAAATCTACCTTATGTTCTTTAATGCAGTCTAAATAAAGGAATTACAAAGAGCCAGATGTTTTTACTCAAGTTTCCTTTTATTTTTTTCTCCTCAATTCTCGCCGTTGAAAAGTCACATCTTCCTACTCATTGTAAGTGGCAATCACTTTAGTAGAGAGGACCCAAGTCAAAGGTTCCATGCACTACTGATTACATTATTTATATCAGGCACGTGTTCAGAACAGACCGGC
The DNA here is from genome assembly GCF_031143425.1 of Pleurodeles waltl. Classification (NCBI taxonomy): domain Eukaryota; kingdom Metazoa; phylum Chordata; class Amphibia; order Caudata; family Salamandridae; genus Pleurodeles; species Pleurodeles waltl. Next base: position 792,028,767 of record NC_090448.1, read on the forward strand.
ACTTTGTAATCATGCAGCGCGTTGGACTTGCTGCTTTCAGAGCTACCTAGCGGCCCAAGAAGAACCTGAAATGGTTCGATTAGGCGCCGCCATTTTGTCTGGGTGCGAGGACTAGTTCTCCGACACACAGCGTTCATAGTGAGTCACATTTAGGGTGCCAGCCAGGTTACTGGACATCAACCTGACCATGTGAGTCTGGCCCATCCCCAAGCCCACTGCTTCAAAGCTTCTTAACTGAGAGGATGCAAGTCCACGCTGCCTAATTTGTTGACGGACCACAGCCATGAGGAACTGAAATGACCGACCACAAAGGGATAGCATAAACGCCTTTAGTTGGAGACAGTTCACCCAAAGTTTGAGCAGGGTGATGACACCTTTTCTTGCTATACATCAGAGTTCTCTGATTTCAAAATCCTCCGGATGTGCACTGCATCTTAGAGTGAAGGCATGTGTCCCCACAGTGGACATGGCTGTTGGAGGACAAAAGGTTTCTCACCAATGAAATTCCCTGTCAATCTCCAACACTCAAGATCTTTCGCAGCTTCCACATAAATCTGAAAGACATACTCTAGCATGTCCCAATGCTGAATCCACTTGGAAGTGAAACGCCACTTGAGGGTATGCATGTGCTTTCCAGCATAGATGACCAACAAGATGCAAGAAGCTAGAAGCCCAATAGGTGAAAAATTGCCAGGATAGCAAGAGGAAGAAGAGGCGTTGTACTTGTACCAGGTGCAAATTGGACTAACCCAAAGTAGAACAAAAGGGAAAATTGTGGCCCTCAGGTGGTTTGACTGCAGCTGTTGCCACTCTGCTTGCAGCTGCCAATCACTGGGGTACAGCAATAAGTTTATCCCTGTCCTGCGAAGATATGCCACAACACTGCTACTAACTTCATTAAGACTTGAGAAGCTGAAGTTGGTCCGAAAAGGAGAACCGCAAACTGGTAGTGCATGGAGACCACCACAAACGCAGGTAAGATTGACGATCAGCATGTGGTCAGTATGTGAAACTATGCATCCAGTCAATGGACACCATCCAGTCTCTCAGTTCCATAGATAACAGAAACTGGTAAACAACAGCAACTTGAATATGTCCTTGTGGAGAAACGCATTCAGGACTGAAAATCGGGACTGGGGCAAAGCCTGTCATCTTTCTTGAGCACACTGCAAGAGTAGCATTCCTGCCCTAACTCCTGATCCTGAACTAGCTCCACTGCCCCTTTGCTCAGAAGGTCCCTGATGTTAGAGGATAAGAGTGTGCATGTCTGAAGGATCAGAGAGGACCAGAGGCAAGAAAAGTAGGCACATATCCTGGAAAGGGAAGCCATTCCTTTCTCACTGGCCTGTTATAACCACTGGTCAGTTGCAATAGATTGCCATACCCTTCTTGGTTCGATACCCTCTCAATCACATCCTGGATGTGTTCCTCCAAGGATGAGCTAAAGCCATTTTGTAAGTGGTACCAGAAAAGAGGAAGAGGAAGAAAAGAGAAGGTACTGAATCTATCTACTATGCCCTCCCTATTGCTGGAGACATTTTTCAGATGCTGTTGGACTGGCTGAAAGAGTTGATGTTGGAGAAGTGTCATGCCACAGGAGTAGCCACTAGGTTTACAGTATTGTCAGTCAAAACTAGAGGCGGGAGTGGGCAGTCCCACAGAACTAGCTTTAGTTCGCCCCAATAAAAATTGCTTTGGGACTGAAGGCTTGATTTATATTTAGGTGGGCTGCACATTCCTCCATCAGGGCGACCAAGTAATTTACTCCTTTGGCCTGATGGAAACGCCACTGGCCCGGCCACCTAATTTAGAAAAATGTGTTAATTTGGCAGTACTTTCTAAAGCGTTGGCATTGCTTTTATCAATATGGTGCATGTTTTTCATGGGAGTCTTCTCGTGTGACAAGGGGAGCATTCAGCATTTTTCACTGCCAGCATTTTTCTGGAGGTGACGAGCAGTGAAAACTGACCTGTGTGTCCTGCTTCCATCTTGATTTTCACCACTGCAGAAAGAGTGCCCTGGCTTGCCCATTTTCTCATTTGTTGCTATGGCTGGGTGTCTTATCTAGTCCCCTCTTGCCTTCACTCTTAAGTTTTTGTTGGCTTTAGGACTCTGTGCACTTTACCACTGCTAACTACTGCTAAAGTGCTTGTGCTCTACCATAAAACCTGGTACATTTGGTCTACACCCTATTGGGACATTTAATTTACTTGCAAGTCCCTAGTAAATGATACTCCATCTACCCAGCACCTGTAAATTAAAGACTACTGATGGGTGGGCCTGCAGCCCTCACTGCGCCACCATCAAAGTGGCCTTTTGAGAGGCATAAACCATCCTTTTTAACAAATATAAGTCACACCTAAGATGGGTCCTAAAGGCTCATAGGGCAGGGTGCACTGAATTTAAAAAGCAGGACATGTGGGTTTAAGTTTCACATGTCCTTGTAATGGAAAGCTCCCACATTTGTTTTTCACTATTGGAAGTCCTAGCTCTTCCGGAGGTTAACACTGGTTTACATAATTACACTTATTAAGTGATAACACGTTTGGGAGCAGATAGGAAAACGATGTTTACACTCAAATGAATCGTAATTTAAAACAATGTTTCAATGGTAAACTTGGATTTTAAGTCACACTGAAAATGTCACTTTTAGAAAGTTGACCTTTGTTTGCCCTGACCATCTGCTAGCTGCTGCGTGTGTCCATGGTCACCTGACTGTGAATAGCTTGGCAGGTGGCCTGTGTGTATTCCTCTCAGACAGTGAGACAACGGGGGACTGGTGGTTGGCAGGATGCACCATTTTGCCAAGATGGGCGGAATGGAGTTGTTCCCTACTCCACTTACATTTCAAATGGGTGCCTCCGGCACACACATGAGGTAACATGACAACAGCCTTTTGTCAGCACAGACTACTTGTAGCTCAGACATGGGGTAATGTAGGGAGTCCCTTCACTTCAAAGGCTGGCACCAGGTATAAATACTGGACCTCTTGAACCACTGATCGAATCACTTCTGGGCCTGTGGAAGAGCAAGAACAAGGACCACCCTGCTGCTGGAAAGACTACCCTGCTGCCTGAGGAAGGAACCCAGGACCACCAGAGTGACTCCAAGGGCTAGCTGTCTGGCTCCTGTTTTGATCTACAGGAACACAACAAGCTCCAGAGGCCTCCCTACAAGTGCCCGGCTGACCTGCTGCAACTGGACCTACCTAGACCTGCAACTGGATCTGCCAGAGTCTTTCCAGACTCTGCTAGAGTGAGATCCTGATCCCTAAAGGTGCCTGCCAAGTTGTGGATCCTTGCCTGGCATCAGAGAGCACTCATCTGCCAAGCAAGGTGAAATCCTAAAGTTTTTTGTCTCTCTGCAAAAGGGCCCATTCGGGCAAAGATTCTGCTCCCTACGCAACCGCAAAGACAAAGCTCTGGTGAATCTCACTCTTTAGCGACTGCCAGTGACGACTGGCAACACAAGATCTTCATTTAGCAATACAGCAACAACAGCACGTGGTTCCGCCAACCCAACTCGAAGTTCCAGCAACAACAATTTGCGCTGCTCAACCAGATCTTATATAAATATATTTGTGGGGAACCCTGCAACCCCACCTATTTTTCTAATTTTATATATATATGTATATATATATATATATGGAAAATGTCACTTACCCAGTGTACATCTGTTCGTGGCATTAGTCGCTGCAGATTCACATGCTGTGCACATCCCGCCATCTGGTGTTGGGCTCGGAGTGTTACAAGTTGTTTTTCTTCGAAGAAGTCTTTTTTTCGAGTCACGAGACCGAGGGACTCCTCCCATTTCGACTCCATTGCGCATGGGCGTCGACTCCATCTTAGATTGTTTTCCCCGCAGAGGGTGAGGTAGGAGTTGTGTATGCTAGTAATAGTGCCCATGCAATGGAGTGAATACGTATGTACATAATGAAGTTTAAAGTAATATATTTACAAATTTACAAATGTTCAAGATCAACTTCTAAACGGCTACAGGCTCCCGGGGAGGCGGGTGGGCGCATGTGAATCTGTTCGATGGCATGTGTAGCTGCAGATACACATGCTGTGCATAGACTAGTAAGCAGTTATCTCCCCAAAAGCGGTGGTTCAGCCTGTAGGAGTTGAAGTTGTTTGAAATAATGTTCGTAGTACAGCTTGACCTACTGTGGCTTGTTGTGCCGTTAACACATCTACACAGTAGTGTTTGGTAAATGTATGAGGCGTAGACCATGTTGCTGCCCTACATATTTCGTTCATTGGAATATTTCCTAGAAAGGCCATGGTAGCACCTTTGTTTCTGGTTGAGTGTGTCTTTGGTGTAATAGGCAGCTCTCTCTTTGCTTTAAGATAGCAGGTTTGAATACACTTAACTATCCATTTAGCAATGCCTTGTTTAGAAATTGGATTCCCTGTATGAGGTTTTTGGAAAGCAATAAATAGTTGTTTTGTTTTTCGAATTAGTTTTGTTCTGTCAATGTAGTACATTAGTGCTCTTTCGATGTCTAATGTATGCAGTGCTCTTTCAGCTACAGAATCTGGCTGTGGGAAGAACACTGGTAATTCTACCGTTTGATTCAAGTGGAACGGTGAGATCACTTTTGGTAAACATTTTGGATTTGTCCGTAGAACTACTTTATGCTTGTGTATTTGAATAAATGGTTCTTGTATGGTAAATGCTTGAATTTCACTCACTCTTCTTAGAGATGTGATGGCAATCAAAAATGCAACTTTCCATGTTAAATATTGCATTTCACAAGAGTGCATGGGCTCAAAAGGTGGACCCATGAGTCGTGTTAAGACAATGTTGAGGTTCCATGAAGGAACTGGTGGTGTTCGTGGTGGTATAATTCTCTTTAGGCCTTCCATAAATGCTTTTATGAGTGGTATCCTAAATAATGAAGTTGAGTGCGTAATTTGTAGGTAAGCAGAAATTACCGTAAGATGTATTTTAATGGAAGAGAAAGCTAGGTTAGATTTTTGCAAATGTAGTAAGTATCCTACTATTTCTTTTGCAGATGCGTGTAAAGGTTGAATTTGATTATTATGGCAGTAATAAACAAATCTTTTCCAATTGTTTTATGACCTCCATGCATTCCTGTGTGAGGTCAAAGTGCCCGAATTCTAGGATTTCAGGAGCCAAATTGCTAGATTCAACGATGCTGGATTTGGATGTCTGATCTGTTGTTTGTGTTGTGTTAACAGATCTGGTCTGTTGGGTAGTTTGACATGAGGTACTACTGAAAGGTCTAGTAGTGTTGTGTACCAAGGTTGCCTTGCCCATGTTGGTGCTATTAGTATGAGTTTGAGTTTGTTTTGACTCAACCTGTTTACTAGATATGGAAGGAGAGGGAGAGGGGGAAAAGCGTACGCAAATATCCCTGACCAGTTCATCCATAGAGCATTGCCTTGGGATTGATCTTGTGGGTACCTGGATGCGAAGTTTTGGCATTTTGAGTTTTCCTTTGTTGCAAATAGATCTATTTGAGGTGTTCCCCAAATTTGAAAGTAATTGTTTAGTATTTGGGGGTGAATTTCCCATTCGTGGGTTTGTTGGTGATCTCGAGAGAGATTGTCTGCCAACTGGTTCTGAATTCCTGGAATAAATTGTGCTATTAGGCGAATGTGGTTGTGAATCGCCCAATGCCATATTTTTTGTGTTAGGAGGCACAACTGTGTTGAGTGTGTCCCTCCTTGTTTGTTTAGATAATACATTGTTGTCATGTTGTCTGTTTTGACAAGAATGTATTTGTGGGTTATTATGGGTTAAAATGCTTTCAGCGCTAGAAATACTGCTAACAGTTCTAAGTGATTTATGTGAAACTGCCTCTGATGTATGTCCCATTGTCCTTGGATGCTGTGTTGATTGAGGTGTGCTCCCCACCCTGTCATGGAAGCATCCGTCGTTATGACGTATTGTGGCACTGGGTCTTGGAAAGGCCGCCCTCGGTTTAAATTTGTACTGTTCCACCACAGAAGCGAGATGTATGTTTGGCGGTCTATCAACACCAGATCTAGAAGTTGACCCTGTGCTTGTGACCATTGTGATGCTAGGCACTGTTGTAAGGGCCGCATGTGCAACCTTGCGTTTGGGACAATGGCTATGCATGAAGACATCATGCCTAGGAGTTTCATTACCATTTTGACTTGTATCTTTTGTGTTGGATACATGGCCTGTATTACCTTGTGAAATGTTTGAACTCTTTGTGGACTTGGAGTGGCAATCCCTTTTGCTGTGTTGATTGTCGCTCCTAAGTATTGCTGTGTTTGACACGGCAAAAGGTGTGACTTCGCGTAGTTGATGGAGAAACCTAGCCTGTGAAGGGTCTGTATGACATAGTTTGTGTGCTGTGAACACTGTCTTAGCGTGTTGGTTTTGATTAACCAGTCGTCTAAGTACGGGAACACATGTATTTGCTGCCTTCTGATATGTGCAGCTACTACTGCCAGGCATTTTGTAAAAACTCTTGGCGCAGTTGTTATTCCGAATGGCAACACTTTGAATTGGTAATGTATTCCTTGGAATACGAACCTTAGGTATTTCCTGTGTAAAGGATGTATTGGTATATGGAAATACGCATCTTTTAGGTCTAATGTTGTCATGTAATCTTGCTGTTTGAGCAGTGGGATTACGTCTTGTAACGTGACCATGTGAAAGTGGTCTGATTTGATGTAGGTATTTAGTGTTCTGAGATCTAGTATTGGTCTCAGAGTTTTGTCCTTTTTGGGTATTAGAAAGTACAGTGAGTAAACTCCTGTGTTTTTTTGTAGATTTGGTACTAATTCTATTGCGTCCTTTTGTAGCAATGCTTGAACTTCTAGTCCTAGAAGATCTATATGTTGTTTTGACATATTGTGTGTTTTCGGTGGGACGTTTGGAGGGAATTGGAGAAATTCTATGCAATAACCATGCTGGATAATTGCTAAGACCCAAGTGTCTGTTGTTATTTCCTCCCAAAGTTTGTAAAATTGGCTTAGTCTTCCCCCCACAGGTGTTATGTGATGGGGTTGTGTGACTTGTGAGTCACTGTTTATTTTGAGGAGTTTTGGGGCCTTGGACTTTTCCTCGATTTCTTGGGAATTGGCCCCCTCTATATTGCCCCCGAAAACCTCCCCTCTGATATTGACCCTGGTAAGTAGGCCTTGTTTGTGAGGTTGTGGTTTCTGTGGGTTGACCTCGAAACCCTCCCCTAAAAGGTGTTTTTCGAAATGTGCCTCTGCTCTGCGGGGAGTAGAGTGCGCCCATGGCTTTGGCTGTATCGGTGTCTTTTTTGAGTTTCTCAATGGCAGTGTCAACCTCCGGCCCAAACAATTGCTGTTCATTAAATGGCATATTGAGCACAGCTTGTTGGATTTCCGGCTTGAACCCTGAAGTGCGCAGCCATGCGTGCCTTCGTATCGTGATTGCAGTGTTTATTGGCCTTGCAGCTGTATCTGCTGCATCCATGGAAGACCGTATCTGATTATTTGAGATACTTTGTCCCTCTTCTACCACCTGTTGCGCCCTTTTTTGGAACTCCTTGGGTAAGTGTTCGATGAAATGTTGCATTTCATCCCAATGAGCTCTGTCGTATCTTGCCAAAAGTGCTTGTGAATTGGCAATACGCCATTGATTTGCTGCTTGTGCTGCAACCCTTTTTCCTGCAGCATCAAATTTGCGGCTCTCTTTGTCTGGAGGTGGTGCGTCTCCTGAGGTATGAGAGTTGGCTCTCTTACGAGCTGCCCCGACAACTACTGAGTCTGGTGTTAGTTGTGTTGTAATATAGATTGGATCTGTTGGCGGTGGCTTGTACTTTTTCTCCACCCTTGGAGTTATGGCTCTGCCTTTAACTGTATCCTGAAATATTTGCTTTGAATGTTTTAGCATTCCTGGGAGCATGGGAAGGCTTTGGTACTGGCTATGGGTGGAGGATAGGGTGTTAAACAGAAAGTCATCCTCAATTGGTTCAGAATGTAAGGTGACGTTGTGAAATTCGGCTGCCCTTGCGACCACCTGTGTGTAGGATGTACTGTCCTCAGGTGGTGACGGTTTTGTGGGATAGGAGTCTGGGCTGTTGTCAGACACTGGAGCATCATAAAGGTCCCATGCATCGGGATCATCCTGACTCATTGTAGTATCAGCTGGTGAGTGCATCAGTGGTGGAGTTGTTGCTGGTGATGCATGTGTTGATGGTGGTGGAGACGGTAGCAGGGTTGTTTTTCTTGCCACTTTTGCCTGTGGTTGCTTGTCCTTTTGTTGAAAGGCAAGTTTCCTTTTTATTTTGATTGGGGGAAGAGTGCTTATCTTCCCTGTGTCCTCATGAATATGAAGCCTTCTTTGCGTGTAGTCAGGCTCTACCGCTTGAAGCTCCTCTCCAAATCTATGTAATTGGGAGGTTAATCCTTGTTCCTCTGTATAGGAACTCGTTTTCGGCTCCGAGGCTGGATGTTTCGGAACCGAAATCTTTTCGGAAGTCTTTTTAGGCTCTGAAGAAACCTTCTTTGTTTTCGGCGTGGTGTCTCGGTGCCGAAATTCTTCGGTGCCGCTGTCTCTGTGCCGAAGTTTCTCGGAGCCGCTGTCTCGGCTCCGAGGATGCTGTGTGGCGGTATCTCGACCGGAGTCGGATGACTTTGACACCAGCATGCCCTTTTTCGGTGCCTTGGATCGGTCACCTAGTTTTCGGGTTAAGCCATGGCCTCTTGGCGGTGGCGTCCCCTGGGCTTTTGTGGACTTCTCGTGAGTCTTGATTTTCGATGTCTTACTCACGGTTTGGTGTGTTTCTTCGGCGTCGAGTTCTTCAGAATCCGACTCGCGGATGGAGAAAGCTTCTTCTTCCTCCTCGAAACGTTCTTGACCTGTCGGCGTGGACGCCATTTGTAGTCTCCTGGCTCTTCGGTCTCTCAGCGTCTTCCTCGACCGAAACGCTCGACAGGCTTCACAAGTATCCTCCTTGTGCTCGGGGGACAAGCATAAGTTACAGACCAGATGCTGATCCGTATACGGATACTTGTTATGGCATTTTGGGCAGAAGCGGAATGGGGTCCGTTCCATCAGCCTTGAAGTCGCACGTGGCCGGGCCGACCAGGCCCCGACGGGGGATCGAAAAAACCCCGAAGGGCCACCGGAGCTCTTCAAAATTCGGTGTCGATTTGTTCTAACTAACCCGATACCGAACGCAAACAATACAGACGATTTTTTCCGAGATTCTAACTAACTTTACGACCCGAAACACGGAGCGAAAAGGAACACGTCCGAACCCGATGGCGGAAAAAAAACAATCTAAGATGGAGTCGACGCCCATGCGCAATGGAGTCGAAATGGGAGGAGTCCCTCGGTCTCGTGACTCGAAAAGACTTCTTCGCAGAAAAACAACTTGTAACACTCCGAGCCCAACACCAGATGGCGGACTGTGCACAGCATGTGTATCTGCAGCTACACATGCCATCGAACATATATATATAGCGGTTGCCAGAGTAGTTATAGTTAGAATGTAGTTCGCATAGGAAAAGTATTTATAGTATTATAGTATAGTATTATAGCTTTGCCAATAATTTTGGTGCAGTTTGACGAATCTTCACGAAATTTCCAAAACTAATACAACAGTCGGGTAAGCTGCTGTCTTTATTGTTTTGGGGTGATCCGTCAAGCGAGGGCTGGGAAAAAGTTGGGGGTGGCGGAGGTCAAAATTAGTTTTCCCCATGCATTTTCCAATACGGTCTTTAAATATGCCTACAGTCCGAACTGCTGAACCGAAATACACCAAATTTGACAGGAAGCTAGATCTTGGTGCACACCATGTGCTTTTTGTGATTTGGTGTAAAACCGTTCAGTAGTTTCAGAGATATTAAAGGGCAAACAAATACAGATATCCAGGGACGCGGATCTTCAACGGATCCAACAATCCTTGTGGTGATATCTGTTTGCTGCCAACACTTCAACCAGGAAGTGTGTGCAGCCATTTTGGGACCCAGCTGAAGCTGAGTCCAAAAAATAAAGAAAATGGGGAAGGGTAGCAATACCCTGAGCCTAGAGCACTGGTGCTGAGGTCCCTGTGGAACCCCGCTTTGTTTTTTTTAAATTTCTGCAAAATCGGCAAATCTGTTGCAAATTTGAAAGAAAGAAAACCAAGTACGGTCTCCTGTGCTTGTTTACTGTTTAGCCTCCCGCTTAGCCAGGATCCAGGGGAACCCAAATTAAATCAGAGCCGTTTAACCAGGCTTCTACTCCCATAAAAACTTGCCACTATCCTAAAATCTCATTTTTATGTTACCCTCATAGTAACCAACATTAAAAGTGCAGTGACACCACTGGTGCGATATGCAGCGTTACACAAATCAAAATAATGCGGGTCATTTTGCTGTAAGCAAGCAAAAAGCCAAGGTTGTGAGGCTGGTGAATGACTCAATAATGGGCCTGCAGTGAATTCCGACGGAATCCTCCAAGCCACCCCTTGTTCCTTTGGTACATTCACAAGCGTTCGACAATTGTATGCAGGTGGATATTTTCGTGCTAATAATGTAGACTGCTGCAGTGTGGGCTTACAGACATCAGCAGTGAAGCACAAGCTAATTTTATCATTTGAAAAACAGTGTCAACGCCACACAACATCAGATGACACAGGAAGCTGCCATCACTACATTTTCCAACTGTGTGCAACAGAGATTCAGTAAACAGTACATGGAGGACTTGGGTATAGGCTTGCTAATTGCTGCTCAGTATGCTTTCAGGTTCCATTCACAGTGAATCGCATTTTATGTGCTTAAGTTGCATGGTATTCTTTTTAGTGAGAAGAGCTATGATAGATATCACAAGATTGTTTCTGCGAAACACAGGTATAAACTAGGAGAACTGCACATCACATTTCTACAGGACACATTCGGCTGGTTGTACAAATCATATGAATTCTTTTCATTTATATAATTTGCAAAAATAAGCATGCCTGGTGCATGCATGATGACCAGTACTGAATTGTGATGCACAAGCACTTAAGGGGAGGTGGACAGGTGAGTCACCTTGAAGCACCTTCCCTCAACCCCCAGGGGCAATGCCCGTTCCGAAAAGAGGTGTGAACTGCGCAGGTGACAGCCCAGCCCTTGGGGACCAGTGCACAGATTGGCACAAACAACGACCAGAAAAGTGGCCAATTATTAGCCCGAGCAGGGGTCCCTCTGTGGCTGTAGCACAAGACTAAAGGTCAACAGAGAAGATTGCAGCAGGGGTTAGAAACAAGCCCCTGTCACCGTGAACAATTCACTGACCTACCACCTTGCACTTTCAAGGGCTGAAGGCCTGTGAATGGAGACCATTTGACTCCTGTCCATGAAAGTGCAGTTCTACTGCACTTCTGAGATTATGTAATTGTGACTGGTGGAACTATTGCATTTAACATGTAAAGAGCATTTTTTTTTTGATTACGGAAACTTGTGAAAGGCAGCCCAAAAGTTTTTAAAATGAGCGCAACAAGCCTGAAACGTCTGCGAATGGGACGCCTTAAAAGTGGTAGAGTGGGGTCATTGCCTTTGACAGACTGTGGGTATCAGACGGGACCTTGAGCGGGACATTTCGCGCTTAGAGGATGAATTACACAGACATGACAATGACCTTGATGGCACCCCCAGAAACACAGGCGACACTATTGGGGCTCAGGGAGAAATATCAGACATTGTTAGAGTGTCTTAGGTGTCACGACTACAAGACTTATACGGCCAAAGTGAATGAGGAAGAAGGAAAGGCGGGGAGACTACTGGCATGGTTGGTCCGCCCGGAGGCTGAAGGGACACCGATTACTCACCTGATGACCAGGGAGGGTGACACTATATCCGCACCTACCCAGATCAGTGCTGAGTTCACAGCTTATTATAAATCCTTGTACGGTCCCTTAAGAGTGGACTCATCCGACAAGAGGGAAAAGCTTCTTGTCTGCACTGCCTCAGAATGTCCTTGTTGATGTGGATAGAGAGGCGTTGGGCACGTGAAATACTGGGGAAAGATCAAGGCAGCCATTAAAACTCTGGCAACGGGTAAGACCCCGGGTGTTGATGGCTTGCCCTCAGAGTTCTATAAATTGGGCTGTGATGTCCTGGCTCCAAGGCTGATGGAAATGTATACCGAAGCCTATGGGATCATGTTGTTGCGGCCACTACCAGGGAGGCCATAGTGATCCCCTTGCCCAAATCTAAGCATGCTGATCGGAGGTTTACCGATTTCTTGAGGCTACTATGTCAAGGATGGGTTTGGGCGATGTCTGGGGTGATTGGGCTAGGTTGCTTTACACAAATCTAACTGCGTGTGTCAAGACAGGACGGATGATTTCCTGTAGCTATGACATACACAGAGGAACCTGACATGGGTGTCCTTTATCCCCATTACTGTTCGCCATCGACGTAGAACCACTGGCGGCGAGCCTCCGGGATAAGGCCCGAGAATGGGGAATATGTTAACGTGGACAGTTTCACATTATCTCCCTATACGCAGATGACCTCCTTGTCTATCTTAAAAATGGTCCAGCAACACTGCCTCAAATGCTCCAACTGCTGGACGAGTTCGGTGCCTGTTCTGACCTTCGATTAAATAAAAGAAAGACTTGTGTCTTCCCGGTGATTCGTGGAACGGGTCGTCCGTCTTTGTGCCCTGAGGAAGTGACTTGGGCTCCACATACCTTCCGCTATCTGGGAATCCAGATTTATCATGAGCAGCGGGATCTTAGGGAGGGCAACTTGGGAAAAGCAATTCGGGCATTGCGGTCCCATGTCGACTTCTGGCGCTCCCTTTGCTTGCCTATTATGGCGTGCGTATCCCTCATTAAAATGGTAATGCTTACCAGGCTGCTGTATTACTTTACTAACCTGCCCATTACCCTGCTGGCCTTTTGGTTTCGTCCACTAGACATGCTACTCAGGGAATTGCTTTGGGATGGCGGGCGGCAGCAAGTGGCCTTGGCCACTCTACGCTTACCTCCGGACGCTGGAGTGCTTGGAGCCCCCGACTATGAGTTTTATTTTCTAGTGGCCCAGCTACAATGGCGCATGTGGTGGCTCAGTGGGGTGGGGCTTATCGAACTGACAGTAGATGGAGGGGAACACAGTGGTAGCGGACTGGTGGCTGGGCTGCTTCTGCTTAAAACATGAGGCACTAGGTGGGGAATATTACTGGCAACAGCCCTGGCCAACTGGCGGAGAGTTCTCAGAAGAACAAACACAAAAGTACTCTATGCACCAGATATACCATTAGTAGGGATGCCCCATGGAGACCCACTCTCTTGCTTCACAAAAAGACAACTCGACTGTTGGACGGCTACAGACTTACATACACTAGGTGCGCTGTATAGCCAGGGAATGCTGATCCCGTTTGAGGATCTTGTGGACTGGATTGCCTCGCGGGCAGTTTCTGACATATAAGGCGATGGTGGGGGCTATTCGGGACGTCTGGAGAGAGGTAGAGGCTGAACCACCCATACACCAGGTCTTACAAACTATGCTGTCTATTGGTGAGGTTTCACACTTGGTCTCCTAGCTTTATAAGGTGCTATTGGCAATGGTGCATAACCCGCTAGATGCTCTTCGGGCTAAGTGGGAGGTGGACTTGGATAGGCCTCTCACCGACGCAGATTAGAGCAGAGTTCTGGCATATGTACCCTCGGTCTCCCGAAACACCCGACTAAAATATATACCATATAACTACACTCATAGGACTTACCTTACCCCACATCAGCTGAAGCTCATATTTAGGGGAAGTGAGATAGGTTGTCCACGGTGCCATTTACCAGTGCGGGATTCGGTCGTATGACATGGGGATGCCCACAGCTGCAAGAACTGTGGGAAGGGGTCATACAAAAAATAAACCATGTACTACATAGACGACTAGAGACCACGATAGAGACGTGTCTCCTGGGGTTATTTGCCAAGCCACGCCCCAAAAAATAGGCAACAGGTTTGCTGACCTGGTCCTGGTGCTGGCTAAATGAAGAGTGTCGATGGCATGGAAACATGATAAGGACCTAGCCTACAGGCCTGGACACTCGATGTAACGAGGTGGGGTAGGGCAGAGGCGAGAGCTCTGAGAAGGGAGGAAAGCAAGGGGATTAGGCGCAGGCCGCTAGCCCCGCTGTGGATGGAGGTCATTGATAGCTGGGAAAACACTGCTGCGGGAGCAGAATCAGACTCAGGAAGTGATGAACGGAGCACTACAACAAGTTAATAGGAGTGGCGTATGGGATTGGTGCCCCTGGGACAACTTAAGGGCCTCAAAAAGATTGACGCATGAACTAACTGCTGCCTACCCTACACACCCACTCACTCAAGGAACTGTCCTCACGGACCGACTCAAAGATACTGTATAAAAGGTGTTACACATCGTTGATGTCGTTAAACAGCTTGTTTGCACATATACATGGACCACATGCAAATTTCCAGTTTCCTATATCGTTGGTTTGGTCTTTCGTTTAAAAATAAAAATAAAATTATATCTCAACTAGTGAAATTGATTGGTAATCTTAAAATGGCATGTATATTTACCTACTGGAAAACTGTACACTGGCCATACAAGACATGCTTACTTACATCTTCGCTCCCCAAGACCATGGTCACTAATAAGTGTTACTGAACAATTGACTATTACTTATATCCTAACAGAGGAGTGATAACCTTTAATGACAATGCAAAAGTACCAAGTAATGCATAAGGTTCAACAAAACTGTAAGCTTAAACTTTGTTTCTTGTACAAATGCTAAGATTTGTGTTATGTAAAGAACAATGTATTGTGTTATGCCTGTTTAAGTTTAAGCTGGAATGCCAATAAAATAAAAGTGTAAAAAAAAAAAAAGCCTGAAACGACTGCAACTTAAAGGGCTTTCAGACCACAAAACTGTGGCAAGAGGTTTTACATAAATAACTATTAATTTGATTTCTGTTCATAATTCTATTAATGTTGTTATCAGTACTACTAACATTAAATCACGTATTTAAGAAGGATACGCAAGCCTTTTTTATGGGCCACTAAATTCCAATATTACCTAAAAGAAGCCAGTCTGACAATTTTAAAGGTATTTGGATATATAAAGCCTAAACTACTGGGGTAACATGTTTAAATAAAAGACTCTATTGAAAGTCCAGCCTGTGGGTTAAAAGAACGGGAACCAGATAAAGACGTTCCATATATTGTGTGCACCCGATGTGCCGTGGCAGCTTTTGGTCTGCGGGAGGTCATCATGAACCCCTTCCCTGTGAGATTCTCTATGCGCAGGGAAGTGCAGCGGCAGCTGTGTGAGTACCATGAGTCACTACAGCACAGCAAATACCTAATATTACATCATTAAAAAACTCCATGGAACAACTATGATTCAGTGCCTAATTCCTGCCGGTGGTGGACACCGGCATTCATTTTGGGGATTAGAGTTTATTTTTCAAAAGCAGACTTTCACTCCAACCAGGTGGGAATAAAAACGTTTAAGGGAAAAAGAAAAATGAAGAAAAGCATTAGGGGAATAGCTTCAAAGAGGGGAAGTTGTGATAAAAAAGAATCTGCAAGAATTAGATTAAGAGACAGAAAGTGCAGGACAGTGACAGAAAGTGCAGGATAGTGATAGAAAGGGGCATGAGAGGGAATCACTTCATCAACATCCAGCATCAAGCAGCACCAATGGCAGGCTCCTAAAAAAAGTATTGACCCTTTTAGAGACAGACAGACACATATATTTTTATATTTATTTATATATAAAAATATTCACACAAAAATACACAGATTACAGGGAGGTTATAGCTAGGGAACAGGATTAAAAGATTGTACAAATTCAATGCAAAAAACAAAAGGGGCGTTATACTTAGGAAATAGCATTACAAAAACCCTTAGAATTTCACTGAAAAAAACAATTGGACGTTTAGTTAGGAACCAGAAATAAAAAAAAAAACTTAGAAATTAATTGAAAAAACAAACCTTACAGGGACGTGATAGTTAGGTTCAGATTTTGCAAGAACAAAACCATGAAAATTCACCAGTTATACTTATCTCAAGAAACAATAACTTGTGACCTACGGTAACTATAACTTGCGCCCTCGTCATTCACTGCTAATTACCCCACATATTACATCAGCCATGACATCTTTTATCACATCATTGATAATATCACTGCAACATTTGCAATATAATTATTGATGAGAAAATGGCAGAGGCACGAGTTATGGTTACCTTAGGGCATGAGTAATAGTTTTGTGAGATAAAACATTTGTCACTTACCCGTAACTCCCATTCTCCAGTACTGGTATCTTTCATGGATTTAAATGCTTGAATCATTCCTCGTCATCGAAGTGGGAGTCCCACTGTATCATAATAAGCAGCATATATCAGTATAATAGGCTGTAAAGGGAATGTAAGGTTCAGATTATTAGCTTATCAAAGTCCTTTTTAAAAAAGGACCAAAGTTGAACAATGACCAATCATGTGTCAGTCCGCTTAGAATAATCCCAACCGAGTTATCTTCCCTCAGATTTCCCATGCACTAGTGGGATAGACCTCACTGGCCAAGAAGGAGAGCCTCTAAGGGGAGAAGGGTGGGTTGCATGTAAACCTATGAAAGATACCAATACCAGAGAACGGGAGTTACAGATAAGTAACACGGTTTTTGTCCAGTACTGGGGTATCTTTCATAGATTCACATGCTTGAATAAGAATAGTTAGCAGTGCACTACGTTAGCAACAAAATACATATGATTATAAGAGCGGATGGTGGTACAACATTATATTTTACATGGTAACAGGCTCATCTTACTGGAAAAGATGCTTGACTCACAGCTGTATCAGTAGTCTGTGCTGCATCCAGACAGCAGTGCTGGGTAAAAGTGTGCCTGCTCTTCCAGGTTGTAGCACGTCATATATTTTCAATGGACCCCTCGGCAAATAAAGCCGATTTTGTGGAAACTGCTCTTGTAGAATGTGCTTTAGTCTTTTGTCTTAAAGGCCTGCCTGCCTTGGAATGAAAGAAGTGAATGGCTGATGAAATCCATATTGCTATGGTAGACATGGAGACTGGTCCAACTTTGTTATGGTTGCCATAGGCCACAAATAATTGATCAGTAGTACAAATATGCTTTGTGCAATGTAAGTAACACTTTAAACATCTCTTGACATCAAGAGTATGAAGTCTTTTTTCTGCTTGTGTTTGAGGTTTGGGAAAGAAAGGCTTAAGCATATTCGGTTGATTTAGATGAAAATCAGGGGGAACCTTTGATATGAATTTGGGATTAGTTCGCAGGATTGCCATGGTAACTTTAAATTGCAAGACATGTTCCTTAATAGTGCAAGCATGAAGTTTACTTACTCTTCTAGCAAACGTAGGGGCTAGTAACAATGCCCCCTTCCAAGTAAGTAACTTCAGTTCAGCCCTGTGAATTGGTTCAAATGGACTTTTAATCAGTTGGGATTACACGGTGTTAAGCGGCCATGCAGGTGGTGGTGACGTTTTTTAAAGGATATGCTCTGAAGAGTCTAAAGTTCCCCTATACCGGGAAATAGAAGCCAGATGCACTTTGACAGAGGAGTGTGTTAGACTGCATTTGGCTAGTGATAGTAAATACGGTGATCCAGAAAAGTTTCCATTTGAAACAATATGTTTGTTGGTAGAATCAGCTCTGGCCTTTGCAAGAATATTCTGACAATCCTCTGGAATATCTAGGTGCTCTAGATCATGTTGCACAGGAGCCAAGCAGACAGATTCAGAGAAATTGGGTCTGGATGTAGGACCTGGGGCCAGATGTAGCAAAGTGTTTGCACCTCGCAAACGGCGAAAATCGCCGTTTGCGAGGCGCAAAAGCCACTTTGCCATTCAGAAATGCATTTTGCGAGTTGGCTCCGACTCGCAAAATGCATTTCCGACTCGCAAATAGGAAGGGGTGTTCCCTTCCTATTTGCGACTCGCAGTGGGATGCAATTCCATTTGCGACCGCGTACGCGGTCGCAAATGGAGTCGCAGTTACCATCCACTTCAAGTGGATGGTAACCCACTCGCAAATTGGAAGGGGTCCCCATGGGACCCCTTCCTCTTTGTGAATGGACCCCAAATTATTTTTTCAGGGCAGGTAGTGGTCCAAGGGACCACTACCTACCCTGAAAAAATACCAAAACTAAAGGTTTCGGATTTTTTTTTAAGTGCAGCTCGTTTTCCTATAAGGAAAACGGGCTACACTTAAAAGAAAAAAAAATTGCTTTATTTAAAAGCAGTCACGAAAATGGAGGTCTGCTGACTACAGCAGGCCTCCATGTCAGTGAGTGCCCATAGTCGGTATGGGGCCACAATTTGCGACCCACCTCATTAATATTAATGAGGTGGGTCATTGCGACCCCATATACCGACTCGCAGACGGTGTCTGAGACACCTTTCTGCATAACATTTTGCGAGTTGCAAATAGCGAGTCGCTATGACTCGCTATTTGCAACTCGCAAAATGTTTCTTTGCTACATCTGGCCCCTAGTGATTGTTCATCAATAACAAGTCTACTTGGGTCTTGAGTTGAATGTGTTTGACCATTGATAACATGAGAAGCTCAGTAAACCAGTGTTGTCTGGGACTTTGTGGAGCTATGAGTATTAACCGTTATGGTTCTCATTTGATTTTCTTGAGAATCCTGGGAATAAGTGGGATCGGGGGAAAAGCTTAGGCACAATTGCAGACCTTTGCATCGAAAGGGCATTCCCTCAGTTTTCCTTTTGAGGGTACCAGCTGGCATAAAACCGGCATTTATTTTTCTCCTGTGATGCAAAAAACTCCAGATT
The DNA here is from genome assembly GCF_031143425.1 of Pleurodeles waltl. NCBI lineage: Eukaryota > Metazoa > Chordata > Amphibia > Caudata > Salamandridae > Pleurodeles > Pleurodeles waltl. The sequence continues at coordinate 792,047,508 of NC_090448.1, forward strand.
GGGTTTGCTCCATTGTTGAAATGTGGCATCCAGGACCAGTTGGTTCAATTCCCATTCATGATAACTTTGGGACATTGTGCTAAAGATGTCTGCTAGAGAGTTGTGTACTCTTAGGAGATGTTCTACCCTTAAGGTCACTTGATGCCTTAGTGCCCACCGCCAGATAGTTTAAGCGTCTTGGGACAGAATCCTGTATTTTGTACCTCTCTGTCTGTTGTAATGCATACTCTTTGTGTTGTCTGTCAATATCAACATGGAGGAACCTTCAGCTCTCTGCAAGAAAGCTTGAAGAGCCAGTGGGATTACTCTGAGCTCAAGGAAGTTGATATGCATTTTCGACTGTTCTGAAGTCCACTTGCCCTGAATCTGCAGATCTTGCAATTGAGCTCCCGTTACTTCTAGAGAAGCGTTTGTCGTAATGACATATTCACAAATGGGAGGAAGGAATGTCAGTCCTGCAAAGATAATGTTGGGAGCTTGTCAACCATGACAGGTGTGATCTGTATGAGCTCATTGAATTGTCCTTCAGACTAGAGCCACTGTGCGTCCAATTGCTCCTGGAACTGTCGCATTTTGTGACGAGCATGAGGTATTGAGAGAATGGCTGAAGACATCATGCCTATTAGAGATTCGTTCAGACGAACTAAAGCACACTTTCTTCTTGAAATGGAGTGGGCCAGAATGGAGAGTTTCTGCTGTTTGTCTACAGACAAGAATGCTTTGTTGAGTAATGTGTATAGGATTGCTCCCAGAAAGGCTATCCTTGTCGAAGGCGAAAGGAGGGACATCTGGAAATTGACTGTGAGCCCCAGGGCAAAAGAGGTGAAGACACTTGGCAGTATTCCTCGACACTGTTGGAAAGATGGAGCCCTTATAAACCAGTCATCGAGGTAAGGAAACACTTGAATGCCTTGTTGTAGCAGGTGGGCTTCCACTGGGGAAGACATTTCGTAAATATCCGGGGAGCAGACTAGAGACCAAATGGAAGGACTTTGAACTGGTGATGAGTACAGGCTACTGTAAATCTGAGGAATTTGCAATGGCTGGAATGGATGGGAACATGAAAATAGGCCTTCTGGAGATCGAAGCTGGCAAGAATATTTCTGTGGTTGAGAAGCTGAAGAATTTCCTGGAGGGAAACCATACAGAAGGAAAATGTTTCTTAGCCAGTAGACATTTGTTCCTGGCATGTAGTGCTGTAAATTCACATGCTCGTCAAACTCCTGCCATCTAGTGTTGGGTTCGGAGTGCTACAAGTTATTTTTCTTCGACAAGCATTTTCGAGTCATGTGATCGAGTGGCTCAGTCTTCTCTCTGATATGGCGCATTGAGTCCTTTGTTAGGTGGTTTTCCTGCAGGCGAGTGAGAGAGCGTATAGGAGAAGTATTTAGAAAGAGATGTCCATGCAAGCGTATATACATATGTAAAAATATATACAATTATAAGGTAACTGAAATGGCCACTGGTGTCCAGGGAGGAGAGAGGGTGCATGGGAATCTACAGCACTACATGCCACAAACAGATGTCTACTGGGTAAGTTATATTTTGCGTTCGATGGCATGTGCGGATGTAGATACACATGCTCTGCATAGACTGTAAAGCGGTCCCTCCATAAAAGTGGTGGCTAGGCTTTAGGGGTTTCAGTTGTCTGGAAAAGTGTTCTTAGGACAGCCTGTCCTACACTGGCTTGCTGATGTATGAGTACATCTACACAGTAATGCTTTGTGAAAGTATGCGGTGTAGACCAAGTAGCTTGTTTTCAAATGTCAGCTAAAGGAATGTTTTCCAAGAACGCCATAGTGGCACCTTTCTTCCTAGTGGAATGTTTTCTAGGAGTTAGTAGCAACTGTCCTTTTGCTTTAGCATAACAAGTTTGTATGCACTTAACGATCCACCTAACTATGCTGTTTTCTGAGATTGCATTACCCCTAGGCAGTCCTGAAAAAGCTAGAAAAAGCTGTTTAGTTTTCCTAAGTTCTTTAGTCCTTTCAGTGTAAGTGCCCTTTTAACATCAAAAGTGTAGAGCGCCCTTTCAGCCACTGAGTCAGGCTGCAGAAAGAAAACCAGCAACTCAATTGGTTTGATTAATGTGGAATTGAGAAACTACTTTTGGTAGGAACCTTGGGTTTGTACGGAGGACCACCTTGTCTTTGTGTATTTGAAAAGAAGGTTCTTCTATTCTAAAGTTAAAGCCTGGAGCTCACCTACATGCCTGTGTGATGTAATGGTGACTAAAAAAGCCACTTTCAAAGAAAGAAACTGAATAGGACATGAATGAAGTGGCTCAAAAGGAGGGCCCAGGAGCCTAGTGAGTAATATATTAAGATCCAGGACGGGACTGGGGGTAGTCTAGGTGGGATTACTTTTTTAAGTCCTTCCATGAAGGCTTTAATAACTGGGATTTTGAACAGAGACGTGTGTTGTCTGTTTTGTAGATATGCAGCTATGGCTGCAAGAGGTAATCAGATTGAAGTGAATGCCAAGTTTGCTTTTTGCAAGTGAAGCAAATAGCAAACAATATCTTGGACAGATGCTCCACTGGGGGCAATATGTTTGGACTGGCAGTAGCAAACAAAATGTTTCTATTTTGCTTCGTAAAATGCTATAGTTGTCGGCCTGCAAGCTTCCTTAAGCATCTCCATACACTCAGGAGGTAACTGGAGGTAACCAAACTCTATACCTTCAGGAACCATTTTGCAAGGTTGAGTGACTTGGGGTCTGGATGTCTGATTTGCCCTTGGTCGTGTCTGAGAAGGTCTGGCCCATTGGGGAGCTTTCGTGGAGAATCTATGAGAGGTCCAGAAGTGTTTTGAATCACGGCTGACGTGCCTAAGTGGGAGCTACCAGGATCATGGTGAGATGTCTGTCTGAGTTTCCGAACCAGAAATGGAATGAGAAGGAGAGATGGAAACGTGTAGGAAAATGTTTCTGACCAGTTCATTTATAGAGCATTGCCCTTGGACAGAGGGCACCTAGATGCAAAGCTTGGGAATTTTGCATTTTGTACTGTGGTGAAAAGGTCTATTTGAGGAGTTCCCCACTTTCGGAAGTATTTTAGAAATACCTGTGGGTGGACTTGTTGATGCATCCTGCTGCCAGTAGTTGAATGTGGTGGTGATGAGCCTACTTCCATACTGTTTGTGCAAATTGTGATAACTGGAATGACAAGCTCCCCACCTGTTTTTGTAGACAATACATTGCTGTCATGTTGTCTGTCCGGATTAAGACAACCTCGTGTGACAGGTGAGGAAGGAAAGCCCTCAGGGCTACAAATACCGCTTGAAGCTCCAGATAATTGATGTGCATGGATTGGTGACTGAGATCCCAGAGGCCCTAGACTGTAAAGTCCTGACGATGTGTGCCCCAACCCATCAGGGATGCATCCATGGTCAGAATGAGCTGAGGCACAGGATCTCGAAAAGGCCACCCTTTTAATAGGTTGGTGGAGTTCTACCATTGCAGAGAGTGGTAAGTTTGGAGCTCTAACAACACTAGGGCCCATATTTATACTTTTTTAGCACCGCATTTGCGTCAATTTGTGATGCAAAAGCGCCGCAAACTTACAAAATACGATAGTATTTTGGTAAGTTTGCCCTGCTTTTGCGTTAAAAGGCGCCGCAAATGCAGCGCTAAAAAAGTATAAATATGGGGCTAGATCTTTAAGGTGACCCTGTGACTGTGACTGACACCACTGACGTGACAGTCATTGCTGTAGAATCTGGCATGAGGGGCGATGCAATACAGAATGCCATTATCCCTAAGAGATGAATGACAGTCCTGACTGTGTAAGTATGATTCTCCTGAAATTGAAGAAGAAAATGCTGGAAACTGAATGCAGGCTGTATCGGGGTATGCTAAACCCAGCTCCGCATTAAGAATGGCTCCTAGATATGGTTGAATTTGAAAAGGTTGAAAAAGTTGATTGTGAACCCTAATTTGTGAAGAAGGTTTACTATGGTTAGTGTGTGGGATTGACACTACAGTAGTGTGCTGGCTTTGATGTGGCAGTTGTCTAGGTAAGGGAACACATGTATTTTCTGTCTTCTGAGATGTGCTGCAAAAACGGCTAAGCACTTGGTAAATACCCTGGTAGCGGTTGTGACTCCAAAAGGGAAAACTTTGAATTGATAATGTTTTCCTTCTACCACAAACCTTAGGTATTTGTGGTGTGCAGGGTAGATGGGGATGTGAAAGTAGGCGAGCTTCAAATCTAGAGCCGTCATGGAGTCGCCTTGTTGAAGGAGTGGAATAACATCCTGAAGAGTAACCATGTGAAAGTGTTCTGAGAGAATGTAGTAGTTTAGGGGCCTGAGATCCAGTATAGGTCAGAGTGACCCGTCCTTTTTTGGGGATGAGGATGTATGGGGAGTAAACTCGTTCTCTGATACTGTAATGGGACAGGCTCTATGGCCCGTTTGAGGAGTAGAGACTAACCTTCTTTTGGAAGGGCAAAATATTTGTGAGATAATTTGTGTGTGCGAGGGGCAATGCTTGGAAGTGTGTAAGTAAGCTCCAGACAATAACCATGTTGGATAATAGAGAGGACCCGCAGGTCCGACGTTATGCCTGGCCATTGTGTGTGATAATACTGAAAGCGGACCCCTACAGATGTGGTGTGGGGTTTGAGGAGATATGTGTAGTCAATGTTTTCCTGACAAAGGTGAGCCATGGTTGGTAGTGCTCTTTCCCCTTCCTCTGAAATTGTTGCCTCTATATGTCCCTCCAAAAGAACCTTGAGAGTAAGCGGTTGAGGCTTGTTTAGTGTGGGAGATGGATTGGTCAGCGGTTATTGATGTTCTATAACCTCCTCTGTATGTTGGGCAACAAAAAAAAAACCTGTGTGTTTAGGACTGAAGAGCCACTATAGCCTTTGTCGTGTCCATATCCTTGTTTAATTTCTCAAGTGTGGAGTCAACTTGAAGGCCAAGAGATGCTCCTTGTCCAAAGGCAAAGCACTGCTTGTTGAACTTCTGGCCTGAGGCTGAAGCATCTAAGCCATGCATGCCTCCTCAATAAGACGCTGGTGTTTATGTCACATGCAGCTGTATTGGGGCATCTAATGCAGACCAGATTGTACTGTTCACGACTGCTTGCCCTTCTGAAACAATATGCTGGCCATGTTTTTGGTGCTCATCTGGAAGATACTGGAGGAGCTCCTCCATCTCATCCCAGTGAGCCCGGTCATACCTAGAGAGCAAGGTCTGTGAATTGGCAATCCGCCAATAGTTTGCCGCTTATGCAGCCACTCTCTTGTCTGACGCATTGAGCCTCTTGCACCCCTTTTCTGCTGGAGGAGATCCCCAGTTGCCAGGCTGTGAGCCCTCTTACTGAGGGTGGTAGCCATTACCAAACCTGGTGGGACCTGAGACCTGATGAATAGTGGGTCAGGGTGCAGGCTTGTATTTCTTGTCCACCCTGGGTGTTATAATTCTAGAATGGACAGGCTCTTTAAAAATATTGTGTGCGTGACAAAGCATCCCTGGGAGCATAGGGAGGAACTGAACGTCTCTGTGGGTGGTGGTGAATGTATCAAACAAAAACCCTGCTCTTTTGGGTCTTTATGGAGCTGCACATTGTAATAAGTGGCTGCCCTAGCAATTACCTGTTGGTAGCCAGTAGTATCCTCTGGAAGCACTGCAGGATATAAGTCTGGATCCGTGCTGACAATAGGATCTGGATCATAAGTGTCCCAAGGGTCTGGGTATTTCCCCTAAGTATTCCCTGCAAACAAAGGTGAACCTGAGGAATGAGGTCTCCTGCAGTAGGCGAGGCAGGAGAATGAGAAGAAGGAGGAGGAGATAAAGGCCTAGCTGAAGAAGCGGTGGCGTTGTCCTTTAAGGTCTTTTTCGGAGGCAGTGAGGTGTTCAAGGCCTCCTGAAAAGTTAGCTTCCTCTTAAAAGTAACAGAGGGGGAAGCCACACTACGTCCTGTCCCTTCTTGAATATACAACCAACGTTGTTTAGCGTTCATGGTTTCTAGAAGACGTGTAGTGGACGACTGACTAGAATCCAATTGCTCTGAAGGAACAGTGTCTTGAGTTTTTGGTACCAAAGGACCTTTTTCAATGCCAAAATTGATTCCAAGCTGCTTTGGCTCGGAGCCGATATGGTTGCTGCTGAGTGTTTGACGCCCTGACTGAAATTGAGAAGGTCGATACCGAATACGCTATTTTGTTATTTTCGGTACCAAGCCGATGGGCGGGGCAGTCGAAAATGTATTTCCAAAACTGACCATGATCTGGTGACAGTGGTGGTCCGGTGACCACAGTAAGGGCTTTTTCATGAGTCTTAGTGGAGGCAGGAGGTTCATAGTGCCGATGTCACCTACTGGCTCTCCATACTAGACTGAACTTCGGAGTCCGAATCTTGAATGAAGACAGCCTTCTCCTGTTAGGGCTCCTCCTGCACGTGTTCTTCCATAAAGATGTCCGGGGTGTCTTCTGCGGATTTATGCGCTATTTCCAACCTGCATGCTCTTTGTTTCAAAGGACCTTCTTCGATCTGAATGATCAGTACATGTCACAGTTAGCCTCCTGGTGATCTGAAGAGAGGCACAAGTTACACACCTGGTGATGGTCAGTGTGGGGGAACTTGGAGTGGCAACGAAGGCAGAAACCAAACAGTGTTCATTCCATCAGTTCATCATTTTGTTCAGTGCAACGTGGAGGTAGGTCTGAGGCCAGGCAAGGCCCGCTCTGAAGGGTGCTCGGTCGGCACAGGACCCGACAAGCTGGAAAGTACGAACCAGGATGGAAAACACAATCAAAATAACAACACCATCAAATAAAGAATAGAAGGAAAGAAAGTCTTGGACCAAAGCAAGCAAAAGACGGACCGAAGAAATACACGTCTGAACCCCATGGAGGAGAGAAAACAGTCTAACGGAAGGACTTGAAGCCCATGCTCAGTATCACAGAAGAGAAGCTACTCGATCCTGTGACTCGAAATGCTTCTCAAAGAAAAACAAATTGTAGTGCTCCGAATCCAACACTAGTTGACAGGAGTATGCAGAGCATGTGTATTTGCAACCACACTTGCCATTGAACAGATTGTTTCTTCAGGAACTTGTTGAGTTTCCTGAGGTCGAGAATGGGATGCCACTCTCCTGATTTCTTCCTCAAGAAGAAAAAACAGGAGTAAAATCCCTATCCTTTTTTGAGACCGCAGGACCTGTTCTATGGCCCCTTTTGACAACATGGCCAAAACCTCCTTGTGAAGAAGATGAAGGTGAGAAGGGAGGAATTTTATTGGTGAAGTCTGAGGTGGAATTTGAGTGAACCCTAGAGTATGGCCATGTTCAACGAGTTCTAGGACCCATTTGTCCATAGTTATTTTTCTCCATTGATTTCAGTAGTGGGAAATTCTGGAACTCCCCGAAATATGGGTGGGGGTTTAGCTGGTACATGAGGTTGTCACTGCTTCCTAGTGGTATCTCTGGCGGAAGCAGCCTGTCTCCTTCTTGGTTGTTGTTTAGAATAGGCTTCTGATGGTGGTGCTGGATAGGGTTGATGCTGTTGATAAGCGGCCGTAAGGACTCCCAGTACGATTGTGGTAGGTATCTCTGGTATCCTCCATGATAAGAGTAAGATCCATGGCCACGCATGCCACAAAAAATGGGTCTTACGGAACTGGAGAGCTCAGAGGGATCGAGCTGTTCCTGTAAACGCTTTTATGGCCTCTAGGGAGTCATCAACATACTTCCCAAATAAAGAATCGCTGTGGAAGGGCATATAAAGGATTTTGGTTTGCACTTCTGGGCAGAATGACGTGGCCTTAACCCAACCCTGGCATCGAAGTACAGCAGATCCCGCCAACTGCCGGTAGCCTATGGATGCAATTCCCATTGCACAGTCAATAATTTCAGATGCCTTTTTGTAAAATGTAAATAGCTTTGGTTTTCTTGTCATCTTGCAGGAAATCCAGGTATGTGGCAATGTCTGACCACATTTGGCGATCATATCACCCCTGAATGGCCAGAGAGTTTGTGGCCCGGACAGTTTTACCTGACATGATTGTGAATCTTTTGCCGATACTGTCTAGCCGACTGCCCTTCTGGTCAGGCAGACCAATGATTGGGGTGGAAGGATTTTTAGGCCTGCATTGTGCGTCTTGAGAAATAATCGAATCAGGTCTCGGATGTCAGATCAAACAAGCAGGTCAGTCCTCTGGCACTTTGTAGTTTTATCTATTCTAGGAAGAATGGCAGTGACGGTCTCAGGTGCTTTCATGATTTTTACTCCTTCCTCCCATGTATAGTCTACAATCGGTATTGCTCTGACTGTCTTTCTGGATAGATCCTTGAAATCGTATAGAAAACAGTCTGTTTAATGGTGATGGGGAGTTGGAGAGGCTTGGCTGCTCTCTCCATTTGCATGTGAAAACCACCAATTTCTCCCAGTGGGGAATCCACTGGTTGTGGTGCTGGAGGAGAAGGTGGAGGAATGATGTAATCATCCCATTAATTGGTGGTGGTCATTTGACTGTTATTTCATCTTCTTCTCTAGCTCCATCATCATCAGCATTATCATTATCTGTGGAGGACTGATCTTCTCTTGGAGGCATAGCAATGTAGGATTGAAGAGTCATTCTTGAAGTAGGTGGTGGAGGGAGATGTTATGGCAATTTAGGTGCAGGCGTAGTTACTACTGCAGGTGACTGTTGCGCTTCAGCTGGTGTTGGGAAACGCTTGTAACAGCCTGTAAGCATGCTTTGCAGGTCTTGCATCAGGTGGAATCTGGACTATGCCTGTTGGTGGTGGAGGAGGATCATAAGGATGATATTGCTTTCCATAGTGATGACTTTGATAAACAGGCTCATAATAACCATGTTCTTCTTTTTCATCCTGATACTTAATGCACAATTCAGAGGGGCAGTGAGCTGCACCAAACATCCCTTGATCATCGTTCAAGTCCCGAATATCCAATAAGTGGCTGGGTAGAATTGGTGACATGTCAGCAGGCAATGTGAATTCAGGACGAACGCTTTGAGGAGATGGTAAAACTGTTGTCGACGAGGTCGTCAATGATAGCATCGATGGTGTGGGCAACAGTAATGTTGATGGTCTCTTGTGGTTGGACTTCGCCGATGAGGAGGAGGATTTTTCCGACTGCTGCATCATCGACGGTGTCGTTGAGGATCTCACAGACATCAGTGGCACTGATGCCAATGTGGTAGTCGACAGTGTTGGCACAGTCTACGTCGACGTCACTGTCAACGCGATGGATCTTGTCAACAGTGTGGTGGTGGTCGGCGATGTAGATGACAGGGTGGATGATGACAGTGAAAGCGTGTTGGGGGCTTCTGGTGATGGTAATGTCACTTTTTGCTGCAGTCCACAATGATTTTGATGTTTTTGGTGCCATTGACAATATTTTAACAGTGATTTTTTACTTTTATGAGACAGGTTCAGATAAAGGTATAGCTTTTAGAAGAAGAGCTGGAGATGGAGTTGAGGGCTCAGATTTAGAGTCTGAGGAAGCCCTTTTTGTTTATATGTAATGGGAGGAGCCTTCCATAGATCCTTGGCCGGTCTTTTTTAAAGCTTTTCTGCTTTGTTGAGGGGGAGTCATGGTGAGACCTTTCACTCTTTCGGGACATCTGTGAGGAGATGAAACACTCACTATCTTCCTGCTCAGAGACTACAAAAGCCTTGGTCTGAAGTTTATGTAACCATAATAAAAGTCTTCCCTCACGATCTGTGAGGGTTTTTGTAGAAAACCTTCTGCATATCTTGCAGTCTCTCACCTTGTGGGATGGACAAAGGCAATATATACATTTTTTGTGAGGATCTTCCGAATGGAGCCTTTTCTTTCCACAGGTGGCACAAAGTCTGAAGAGTCCTTTCTTTACCAATAATTTGGAAATCCCCAAATCAGTAAAAACTGAACAGAGCTCAGGGAGGTTTCTTCACACACAACATGCAGTGAAAATCTGAGCGAATGTGCCTCTGTTGAGAATGTTCTGTTGCCTGATTAGTCATTGTTCAACTTTGGTCCTTTTTTAAAAAGTACTTAGATGGGCTATTAAGTTGAACCTTGCATTTCCTTTACAGCCGATTATACTGATATATATTGTTTACAATGATACCCTGGGACTCCCACTTTGACCACAGGGAATGATTCAAGCATGTGAGTCTACGAAAGATACCGCAATACTGGAGAAGTATAATTATAACTGATGAACTTGTATGGTTTTGTGTGTGTAAAAACTAAACCTAGCTATAACGACCCTGTAACTTTTGGGGTTTTTCAGTTGATATACATATTTTAATTTTGTTTATACTCCCTTCCAATCCCACTACCCTTAAAAATTCCCTTAATTCCACATATTCTTATCTTTCCCATAACCCTAAAGCACCTACTACCTTTACCCTTACCCATCTCTCAACCCTAAGAGCCCCTTAATATTCCCTACTTACACATGCTCTGACTCAACCTTTACCCCTAAAAACCCTTACATCCATGCACCCTTACCCTTCTGAACCCTAAAATCCCTGTACTACCCCTTACAAGTCCCTAACCGTTACCCATCCCTGAGCCCTAAAAAACCCTTACTACCCTTTTCTACCCCCATACCTACCCATCCTTGAACCCTAAAAACCCTTTATAATTCCTAACTCACCCCTACCCTTACCCAACCCTGAACCACAAAAAAACCCTTCAACACCTTAATTTCCTTTAATAAAATATATTTTAAAACACTTACCTGCATGGTAAAGTCCTAGAAAATGGCAGGCGTGATACTTACCTGCATAGTAACTGTTGCGTGGTAAGTGTAACACATTGTAAAGCCAACATTCTAATGACTTCATACTGTTCTGACTCATCAACATCTGCATAGCTATACACAGAAATGTGTGCACACTACTGATCTCGTCTGTGTCCCTCCTTACCTCCCTGTGTCGCTGGAAGGACACATTCTCTGCCACTAGCATCCAGGCTCCAAGGTGCACTGCACTCGCAGAAGAAGGAGCCTACTGTGTTCATGCAGCGTCCGTTTTTACAGCTGGATGGGTCCTGACACTCATCAACATCTGCACATAAAGTCAATAAACAAATCACATGATCAGGGGCTGGACCAAACAGAATACACAATCCAGAGGTCTTTTTTTGTCTATTGACAGAAGCAAACCCATTGTGTTTAATACCATTATGCAGTCAAATTATAGTGTGTTTGCAAAGTGATTATTTAGGGAAGACAAAAGCCTGTGTTTATGTTTTGGACTCACTTTTTGCACGAAAGCTTATATCTAGTTTAGTGTTGCAGATCAGAAATGTTGTTCATTAACTATACAGAAGGACACAGCATATTGTGAATGGTCACAAATATACATATCGTGCCATTAACTGTACATTATCGCTCTCTCACGACAAGGGATGTTCTACAATTTTACATGCCTTATGTACCAGTACCACCATGTGCTTGACAAATGAGTTACGTACTTTCCGGGTGGATATGCTATCTAATTGAAAATTCCTCCCCTTGTGAAAATAACACAGGCGTCAGACTGAATCAGGAAATTCAAAGCAGAACTCCTGCGCGCCGACAGGTGGCATTGTGCACATCAGTACCAATGTCAATCCGCTCCAGAGGTGACAGATGGATCCACGTATTAGAGTCACCCTCACACGCTGACATATATTGCTTTGTTAGGCTGTCTGCATCCTCAGACACAGGACCTATCAGCATTCTGGTACGACTAGTGTGCAGAATTCTAAACTGGGACCTTTTTATATGGAAAAGAGTCAAGGTCTCAGAATGGGGAGTGGAAGTCTTGGTGAGGAATCTGTGGTTAGCCAGAGAATCCACCTGAAACATTATTACCCAAGGTAAGTTATCTTTTCTTCTGACAGAAACGTCTTATTGCGGTTCCTCACCTTGTGAATAGATACCATAGCTGTCTGTCCCCAGGTAGTGGGTCTGTGAACTACCTCAGACAAGAAAGTCCTGTAGGCCCGAGCATGCAAAATGCTGCATTAGATGGACTTACAGTTGAGGCAGAATTGCTTTGTGAACGTATGAGCCGACGACCATGTAGCCACTTGGCAAATACCTAGTATGGGTACTCCAGTGCAGTGGCAGCAACTTTGGCTTTATGAAATGAACCGGTAAGCCATCTGGGGGCTGCTTCATGTCCAGTGTGAGCGATTCTTTATGCAGTGAACAATCCATTAGGAGATGGTCTGTTTTTGCACTCCATTGCCCTTCTTTACTCTAAAGAACCCCACAAAGAGCTGATCGTACAACCCAGTGTTCTTTGGTGTGATCTATATAAAACCTTAGAGCCAGAATGAATGGCGTGACTCTTCTGCAGTAGTTGTTATGTTATATGGCTTTGTGTAAAGTGACTAATCATCCATGAGAAGGTATCCAGACCCTTGAGCAGGCGTGTAGGTGTAAGAATGAAGGTGTCTGCCCCAACGAGTTAGTCAGAGAGCCTTGTTCTTGCGGAGTTCCAAAAGTGAGGAGGATGCCCTGATGTATTGAGGGAGGTTGTTCCAGGTCTTAGGTGCATTGCAGGAGAATGCTAGACCTTCCAATCTGCTGTTGGCATGTGGGGGGTGAATGTGAGTGAGAGAGGCGAGTTTAGGTGTCTGGTGAATGGATGGAATTGAAACCAGCTGTTTAGCTATGTTAGACTGATGTTGTTAAATGCCCTTGTGCGCACGTGTGAGGACTCTAAATTGGCAGCGTTTGTGTATGGGGAGCGAGTGGAGCTCTCTGAGGTGAGGTGCGATGTGGGTATGTTGTGGGAAGTCTAAGATGAATCTCACTCATGACATAAAATGGAGAGACCACTTTCAGAAAGGAAGAAATGAAGTTCAGGTCCTCAGTATCAGTATATCTGAGAAGTATCTTGTTTAAGGTGGGTTGACAGCAGCATTTGATATGCTTGACTGGGATTACATGTTTTTAGTGCTCTGTCAATTTGGACTTAGAAGCAACTAATTACATTACTCTACTCATACCCATTTGTGAGGGTCAAGACTGGCTATCTCAAACACAGACCCTCTTGCCATTAAAAGGGAAAGAAAACAGAGGCACAGCCTTTCATCCTTTTTTTGTTGCTCCCCTCAGAATACCTTGCCGTGCCCCTGTGCTGCTGGGTTGCAATCTGGGCATCCCACTAACTAATGAGACTAATACAGCGTCGTTATACGCTGATGATGTGCTGGTATATATATAAGGGGCATCCATAGAGGGATCTCGCTATTGGATGGATCTTGATTACATTTAAAATAATTTCTGGCCTTGGGGTTAACTAGTCAAAAACCTACCTGTTCCCATTCAGTATGGAGTGTCTCTGCAAACTGCAGAGGTGGATGAGCATTCAATATTATCAGAAAGCTCCACTTTTAATTACCTTGGCATCAACATCCTCTATTTTAAAAACATACTTAATGGGAATTTACGCTGAGCAGTATCCTCACTCGGGGTCCAGATTGGTTTTTGAAAGTCCCTGCCTCTGACAGTCCCCAGACATGTTACCCTCACTAAAATGGGTATTCTGCCAAGATTATTATATTATTTTCCCAATCTTCCCATTCAGAGACCCAAAAATATATTTTGTATATTAGCCGATGTGATGAGGGACTTAACTCGGAGCTCCGGATAACACAGTGATGTATTATCCACATTGAAACCCCTAACTGATTGCGGAGGCTTTGCTTCCCTGGGCTTTGAACATTACTATTTAATGGTGCAAATGCAATGGCCCTCATACTGGTTAGCCCGTAACTTCCTACATGAGGTCGGTCTTTCATCGCAACATAGTGACAGACTTGATTTGTGAACTATTCCTCCCAAACGCTGCTACCTCAAACATCTAATAAAGTACTATAGCTAGCCCAAGGTAGCAACCACAGGGCTCAGTCTTTCCAGGTCACAGCTGCACACTGTGCTCCTGGTATCCACTTTGTAGCTTCTGTTGTTTTCGAGCCAGTATTACACCCAGCTCATTGGAAACCTGGGAGAATTCTGGGATACATAAGCAGCCCTAAAAAAATAGCTGGGACATTACCCACATGGAACCATCCACTTACTCTTTATTGCAAACCCTTTACTCAGTAGGTGCTGGGAGAAGACTGATCTCTTGGCTTGTTCTGTCTACCCTTGATCACACTTCCCTTCCAATATTAAAACTATGTGGGAAACAGAAAACAGACAGGTCGCATATTTACACAAAAGAATGGGAAAACCTGCTCTCTTATCCTCACAAGATCTCAAGTAGTGCCAGATTCCAATATATTCAGTTTAATATCTTACACTGCACTTATTCAATGTATGCACTTATCCAACACCAGCGCTCTTGAGTAAAATACACACTACTATAAGTTCTATCTGTCCTTACAGTCATGTTCCTGGTGCAAATATCAAGCACAGGTTTTGATACTGCCATGAAGCTGCTTCGTTTTGGAGTGAGATCACAGCAGTTCTTACAATTGACAAAGGCAGACAAGGGCTTTACAATCCCGAATGTTACATTTTAGGCCTTTACGCCAGTCCAAAAACTGTCAAAGTTGGTAACAGATTTCTAGACCTTGCCTTTCTCCTGGCACAGATTTACAAACCATGCACTCCAAAGCTTTCTCTCTGCCCAGGAAGCTCCACTGGCATGCCAGGGTGCTCTGATGTGCAGAAATGGAATATATTTCTCTGTGGAGGGAAGCTGCAAGAGAATAACACCAACACAGAATTGCCCCTGGCTCGGGTGATATGATGCATACCTTCATGGAGCGCATCACAGACGATAACAGACCTCCGCAGAAGGTCACCCATGTGTCCTACTATGAGTTACCTCTCTCCCTATTGCAGTTGCCCTTGAGTGGACCCTATAGAAAAGTACCATCTTTCTAGCATAGTTATCCCCCAATTTTAGCCTGATGTCAGTCTGTTTAGACTGTAGTTCTCTGGGATCTTGCTAACCAGGACCCCAGTGTCTGTGCTTTCTACTTTACATGTGGCTGCTGTGAAACTTTTAACACCCTCAATTGACATACTGGTGCACCTATACAAGTCCCTAGTGTATGGTACTTGGGTTCCCAGGGCTTTGGTACGCCAGGGGTCCCCCATGGGTCTCCCATGTGCGGAAGCATGTATTGTGCCACCCATTGGAGCCATTGCACACTGTGGCCCTCATTCTGACCCTGGCGGTCTTTGACCGCCAGGGCGGAGGACCGCGGGAGCACCGCCGACAGGCCGGCGGTGCTCCAATGGGGATTCCGACCGCGGCGGTAAAGCCGCGGTCGGACCGGCACCACTGGCGGGGTCTCGCCAGTGTACCGCGGCCCCATTGAATCCTCCGCGGCGGCGCAGCTTGCTGCACCGCCGCGGGGATTCCGACCCCCACTACCGCCATCCAGATCCCGGCGGTCGGACCGCCGAGATCCGGATGGCGGTAGGGGGGGTCGCGGGGCCCCTGGGGGCCCCTGCAGTGCCCATGCCACTGGCATGGGCATTGCAGGGGCCCCCGTAAGAGGGCCCCTACATGTATTTCACTGTCTGCTGCGCAGACAGTGAAATACGCGACGGGTGCAACTGCACCCGTCGCACAGCTTCCACTCCGCCGGCTCGATTCCGAGCCGGCTTCATCGTGGAAGCCTCTTTCCCGCTGGGCTGGCTGGCGGTCTGAAGGCGACCGCCCGCCAGCCCAGCGGGAAAGTCAGAATTACCGCCGCGGTCTTTCGACCGCGGAACGGTAACCTGACGGCGGGACTTTGGCGGGCGGCCTCCGCCGCCCGCCAAGGTCAGAATGAGGGCCTGTGTCTGCAGGCCTGACATTGCAACCTGCAAGAAATGGTGCATGCACCCTTTCACAACCGATACAAGGCTTGCCCTATATTCTGGTCACTGCACTTAGACACTGTAAGTCACCCCGCTGGTAGGCCCTCACATGTCACTCTGTACCTCTGGTCTGAATTAGTTCATCACACCAACCTCACCAGAGTATGACAACTGCTGCCACAAGCTGCCTAAATCCATTCAATACGCTGTTCACTGTTGTATCAATAATTGCAAAAAACCTTTTTGAAGCCTTTATTAAGATGCGTCTTTGTCTCAGCCTTTTAAGCATCTGACAGATGGTGTTGAGTATGATCACTATCCAACCACATCTGATGGTCATATCAGGGAAGAATTGCCAGTGCAGTGATGAACAAGTTACTTACCTTCGGTAACAAATTATGTGGTAGGGACATATTCTAGTTACAGATTCCTTACCTTAGAATTTCTCCCAGGTGTCAGATTGGATCCGGAGATTTTTCTAGAGCAGTACCCCTGCACACAGTTTGGTGACGTTGGTTGACTCCGCATCCGTCGTTGGTGGCATGTTCACTGGATATGACATTGAAGGTGGTATATAGGCACCCCCCGGCACGCTGACATCAGTTTCTTTTCATGACCTTCCATGCCAGAAGCGCAGAGCCAAGAGAAAACTGACCCTGGTGCATCAGAACTAGGGCCCCGAAAGGGAAGTCCCTGTCCCTAGAAATCAGTTTGCAGAATGGGTAGGTAGGTAAGGAATCTACCAGATAATTCATTACCAAAGGTAAGTAACTTGTTCATCTGATCGAGACTTCTAGTTGCAGATTTCTTACCTTAGAATAACTAGGAGGTGGGTCTGTGGACCAAAAGCATACTAGGAGAAGTGTGGCTCAATGGTTAGAGCGGCAGACCCTGAAGCAGAGATCTGGTTCAAGTCCCGCTTCGGCAGGTCTTGGGCTCAATTCCCCTTGACCAGATAATTCTCGCCTCTGTGCCTAATCTAATTCATGGGTCCCACTCTGCAACTCTGGGCAATAGCTTGCTTAATCTCCACAACGGCCCCAACAGTGCTTGGATGCCTGGCTTCACCCTGGGGGTGCTCAGGAGTGGGTGCCTCACAGGGAAAAGCCAGGAGGGGTTCCATAGCGGTATGAGTACAGCGCCTTGAGACCCTAACGGGTGAGTAGTGCGCTATACAAGTGCTAATTTACTTACTAGGAAGTCCTGCAGGACCAGTTGGGCAAAGTACCTGTCCCTCTGGACCTGACTGTCCAGGCAGTAGTGTTTGGTGAGCGTGTGCAAAAACATCCATGTTGCTGCCTGGAAGATGTCCAGGACTGGAACTCCATGTGCTAACGCAGTGGTTGCATGAGTTTCCCCGGTAGAGTCAGTTCGCAAACCCTCTGTGATTTGCTTCTTAGCCAATGCATAGCACATTTTAATGCAGAAAACAACTCGTCTGGAGATAGTTCTCTTCTGCACTGCCCGACCTTTCTTCGCACCCACAGAACCCACAAAGAGTTGATCATCCACCCAAAACTCTTTGGTACAATTAAGATAGAACGCCAACACTCTTTTTGGGTCCAGGTGGTGGAGTCTCTCCTCTTCCTGAGAAAGATGTGGGGGTGTGTAAAAAGTAGACAAGGTGATGGATTGGCTTACTTGACCACTTTAGGTAAAAAGGAAGCCCTGGTACGAAGCACCACCTTGTCAGGATGGATGAAAATGAAAGGTGGGTTTGATGAAAGGGCCGGCAGCTCACTCACTCTGCGGGCAGAAGTAATGGCTATAAGGAAGGTTGTCTTTAGAGTAAGAAGCTGAAGTGGACAGTTGTAAAGTGGCTCAAAAGGAGCACACATCAGGAAAGTAAGAACTAAGTTCAAATCGCATTGGGGCATTATGAACAGAGAGGGTGGAAACTTATGGGTAAGACCCATCAGGAATTCACCAACAATAGGAAATTTAAACAAAGCAAGAACAAACTAAAGGACCTCTGATAGAGGGGCAGAGAGAAGGTTAACAGACTGTACACCATGCCACAAATTGTTCTAATGGCAGGTGTATACCATTTTGGTGGAGGGGTGCCTGGCTGCCAAGATAATGTTACAAACTTCAGGTGGAATGTCAAAAGCTGTCACTGAACAGGTTTGGGTGGCGAACCGTCCCCTGCTGCTGCGACAGAAGATCCTCCCAAAGGGGCGGTCTGATTGGAGGATCAATGGCCATGCTCAAGATACCAGACTCTTCATGCCCAGTCCAGAGCCACAAGAATTACTTGGGTCCGGTTGTTCTTGATCTTCTTGAGAACTCTGGGCAGAAGTGGTATTGGCGGAAAGGAGGCCTGAGTTGCACTCAATATGAATAGTATCGCAGAGCGGGTGCCGCCTTGGAAACTCCAACGTGCAAGACAGCTAACATAGCGAGTTCTCTGCGGAGGCGAACAGACCTAACCAAGGATCTCCCCACTGCTGAAAGAGATCTTGTGCCACCTCTGGATGGAGACGACATACGTGATCGACCAGGCACTGACGGCTGAGTTCGTCCGCTCCGCCCTGATGTTCCAGCCATGCCCAGAGGTGCAGAGCCTCCTGACAACGGGTCCACGACCCCACCCTCTCCTGCTTGTTGCAGTATCACATGGTGGTGGTTTTGTCCATGATCACCTGCACCACTCTCTCTTTGAGAGCGGTAAGGGATGCTTTCAAAGCTAGCCTGATCGCCCTGAGCTCCAAATGATTGATATATAGCCTAGACTCCGTCCGACACCAGGAACCTCTGATATCTGCCTCTCCCATGTGGCCGCCCCATCCCAGGAGTGACGCATCAATCACTACTGTCAGATCTGGTTGGGGGAGGAAGAGGGATCTGCCTCTAACCCAATCGTGGTTTAAAACCCACCAGTGCAGATCTTGTGCAGTTCCCTCCAAGATCTGGACCATGTCAGAGAGATTCCTCTGATGCTGCGCCCACTGGCACTTCTGGTCCCACTACAGAGCCTGCATATGCCATCTGGCATGTGTCACCAGCATGATGCAGGTGGTAGAGCAGCTTCAGAGTCAGTCTCACCAAAATCCAGGATAGAGGCTGAAACATCGATATCATAGCCTGAATATCCTGAACTCGCCGCTCGAAAGGCTAGGCCCGAAACTGCACTGTGTCCAGAACAGATCAGCTGAAAGGGAGCATCTCAGAGGGAGCCAGGTGTGAATTTGCATGTTTATAGTGAACCCAATAGAATGCAGGAGGTCCGCCACAGTTTTGAGGTGAAAGAAAACAGCCTGGGTGAGCTCGCCTTCAACAGCCAGTTGTTGAGGTAGAGGAAGACTGAAACCCCTTACCTACGTAGATAGCAGTGACCACCATCATCCCTTTGGTGAACACTCAAGGGGTGGGGTAAGGCCAAAGGGGAGCAGGGTAAAGTGAAAATGCTTGTGGCCTACCGTGAACCGCAAGTAACGTCTGTGGGTGGGCAGGACGGGAGTATGGAACTATACGTCCTGCAAGTCCAATGCTATCATCCAGCGCCTGGGTCCAGGGCAGATAGGACCGGAGCCAGAGTGAGCTTTTTGAACTTCTCTTTTTTGAGGAAGAGATTGAAAGACCGAAGGTCTAGGATAGGCCACCTTTTTGGAGACCAGAAAGTACCTGGGAAAACTACCATGACCTATTTCTGGCACAGGGACCCTCTCTATGGCACCCTTGGCCAAGAGAGGTGTAACCTCCTCACGGAGAAGTGCCACGTGATCCTCCGTATCCAATCGTAGGATGATGGCATGGATGGAGGGGCAGTCTCAAAGGTGAGGGAACAGCCCCCTCCGACAATTTGCAAAACCCACCTGTCTGAGATGATGGATTCCCAGAGGGGCAGGTGATGGCGAAGCCTGCCTCTGACTGGTCCCTGATGGGGAAACGTCAGACTACGAAGGATTGTAGGCTGCAGCAGTAGGGTGGTAGGCTGGGCTGACCGCTGCCCCCTGATCCTTAAGGACGTTGGATCCCATGTCCCCGACCAGGCAGAGGCAGGGCAGCATGTGCGGCACAGTGGCTGGAGGGAAAGGGATGTGGTTGGCTGCTTTCGGGTTTGTGGATCGCTGCTGGGCCACTTGCATAACCACTGAATCTGCATGGGGTGACCAAGCAGGCAAGCTGTAAAATTTACAGGCACCTTATAATTTTTGCCAAGTCTGGGGATCACTGCCACTATGGGGACTGGGTTTTTCATCAAATTGAGGCGTTCTGACCAAATATGGCCAATTATTGGTTCAAACCTTAACAGACTTCTTTGTTGCTTCCTTAAAGTCATAAAGGAAAAGTTAGTTTCCTTTGTTGGCACTAGTAAATCAATTGTTTTAGGTGTTCTGAAAATGAAATGAAATTGCAACAACCTTCAATGTTATCTGGTGCAGAATCTGTCATGGGAGTAGTTACATCTACTGAAATGGGTGCAACAAAATCTTCTCATTCTGGGCCGTATATTGAGGAGCGTCCGGAAGCAGTGGCCCTTCTTCCAGATCGTCATCAGAATATGGGTCATCCCCAGTTGGTGGTACACACTGAGTTGTCAAATTTGATGTTTGTCGCAAAAGATTTGATGGAACTTGTACAGAAGACACATGCAGTGGAGTACATGGAGTCGTCAGTGTTGTCTGAGGACTTGAGTGAGATGGAGATCTTGATGGCTGTCTTCTAGTCTCAGATTAACTATTTCAGAGAAATGCTTGTATTAGTGTGCAAGCATAAGCCAATGACCTTTTACTAAATTTATATGGACCTGGATCATAGACCCATGTGAAGCTTGTGTAATCTGCTCATAGGGGTGATATTTGTATTGACAAGCATCATCAGCACAATCTTCTTCAAAGGGCTGATTGCAACCCCAGGTCTTAGTATTCTCAGTGTAGCCAGGATCACTTGAAAATATATCCTCCATTTCTCTATACTCCTCTACATCTGGTTCTTGTTATGTACCTTCAACAGTGTTGGACTGTAGATGGATCCAAAAGGACCATCATCATCAACATCATTGTAGGAAGCTGGCTCGCTATATAGTGCACTAAAATGAAGTACACTGTGCAGAGAGTCCAGTGGATCCACAGTTTGTATTGAAGAGGAAAAAGTAGATAGGACTAGTGCTCTATTTGTGGTAGTGTGGGAGAGCAGTTAGGCTTATCAGAAGGTAGCGCTAAGCACTTGTACTCACAGAGGCAATAAATCAGACACACTCAAAGAATAAATCCAAGACCAAATTAGAAATAAAGCATTTCTTTTTACATATGTTTCAAACTCAAGAACTTCCTAATCAGGTAAGTAGACTGTAAATTAACTGCTACTAGTGGGCCTGCAGCGCTGCTTGCGCCACCCACTGAAGTAGACTTTCAAACCTGTCTCAGGCCTGCTAGCGCAGGGCCTGAGTACGCAGTTTTCTGCCACAGGGACCTCGCATCTAAATTTACTTGCCAGGCCCAAAACTCCCCTTTTACTACATTTAAGTCACCCCTAAGGTACGCCTTAGCTAGCCCTATGGGCAGGGTGCTATGTATGTAGAAGGCATGACATGTGCCAGGTTGCGGGGCCTGTCCTGGTAGTGACAAACAGCCTAACTTGGTGTCTCACTGCTGTGAGTGCTGCCTTGTCATAGGATTGCATTAGAAAAGCCCTGCCTTATGTGTAAGGGGTATTGTCTGATTTATGAGGGGTAGCGTAGGCATGTTTGGCATGGTTGTAATGGTGATAATAAATGCTGCTTACTGGTGTAGGTGTATTTTTTATTACTATTACAGAAATGCTACTTCTAGAAAGTGCGCATTTCTCTGTGCTTATGACTCTGGTGTTTTGCAGCTTGACTCCAATCCACGTCTGGGCAGAGTGACAGTTGGGGCTTTGTGCATACTTTTCAGACAGCCTGTACACAGGGAGGGTGGAGGTGTCACAGAGGTGCATCTGCATACTGAATAGTCTTCCTGGGCTGAGAGAAGGGAGAGGCGGGGCACCCCTACATTTGTAAAGGCTGTGCCCTGGCCTCACACAATAGTGTTGTTTACCCCTAACTGATGTTTGGAACCTGTGCTGGAGGAGAGAGGGGGCACTCCCAGAACCAATTGTAACTGGCTGGAACCTCCTCTCCCCCACCATTGTAAAACACTGTAAGGACTGAGTATTAGTACAGGGGAGTTTTCCCCACAATTTGGAGACTCCTTGAAACATCTTGGAACTGGACACAGAAATGCTGGAAGGACTCACCAGGGACCGCCATGGATTGCTGCTGCTGTGCTGACCTGTGACCTGCTTGGTCACTTTAAAGGACTTGCCACTTGCTGCATCCTCGTTGTGCTGGCGTGTTGCTGGGCCACTCCATCTGTGGGCCTTTTCCCCTGAACTCTGCTCCCCAGGGCAGGGTGCCGTGGCCCCTGACCCCTGTAACCTTGTGAAGCACGAGGAGTGCTTCATCCCGTGACAAAAACGAGTGCTTTTTAAAGCGCGTCACCCTTCATTCCTCAAAGCGCTTTGGGGGCGCTCCTTCATGCCCAAAGACACCGCCGCGACCCAGGCTTCTCCAAAAGAATAAAGCGCTTTTGGGAAGGGCTTTGGTGATAGTGAGGAAACATCCACCACAGCCTGGACGGGCTGTTTGTTGTGAGCACGAGGACGCACTGCTCTTTGTGCCCCCGGGGAACTAAAAAGCCGAAGATCGAAGACTTTTCGAGTAAATGTGCTCCTAGCAGTGCCCCCGGGGCAAAGATCGCTCCGAGGAGTGCACCCGGGGCACCAGAAGGCCCTTACCGGGCCTGGACGAGATGGGCAGGAGAGAAGGAAGCCTCTCCTGTCCCCACCGAGCCCAGGACAACTCTCGGCTCCACAACAATTGCTGGCCCCAGGTGGGGCCCGCCCTTTAAACGGAGAAGGTGCGTCGCACCCCCACTCCTCCAGCCACTCTTCCCTGACCGTGGCCCCCCTCATGAGGGCTGGTGGAGGCCCGGGGGGCCCCAGTGATCGCAGGCCCTAGGTTGGGCCCGCCCTAAAACTGGAGGGGGTGCATAGCGCCCCCCTCCTTTTATCAAAAGTATTCGCCGACTTTGGCCCCCCTGAGTGAGGGCTGGTGGAGGCCCAGGGGGCCCCCAGCAATCGCGGGCCCAAGGAACGGCCCATCGGGAGTGTAGCGGGCCACCCCCTCTACCCCAGAGTTCTAAGGAGGCCCCTGCGTTGCACAGAGGAGCACTGGGGGGCCCTTCTTCATTCCTTGGCACTGGAGGTGGCTCATCAGAAAAGCAGGTACCACTACAAGACAATATATATGGCCTAAGTTCTTTTTAGAGACTTCAGTAGTTTATATGTTGCCTACCTGTTCTATGATCTTTCATAGAACAGGTAGGCAACATATAAACCACTGCATGTTATGCCCATAAAATGTTCCTTTTATGGGCATAACATGCTAATATGTTTTTTATGACTTGCTATACATTTTATAATGTTCCTAATATGGGCAATTATGATATTCTTATGACAAGTGATTTGGTGTAATAACATGTTTCCTGACTACTGGTTATGTTGCAGAATACTGAGTAACCTGTGCGTTATATGTGAGTACTGCTAGTTTGCAGAGTAACTAATGTGTAACGTTCTGACAACTGCTAAGGTAGCAGGATACTACTGATGTGTGATGTTTGGTCTAATAATTGTGTTGTGTACAATACAGTATATTTTTAAATAACTTGGTGTTGTGTTTCCTTTGTGGTGGGGACAGTGCGTCACGTGTGTTGTGTGTGTTGTGCAAACGCTTTATACATTGCCTCTGGGATAGGCCTGACTGCTCGTGCCAAGCTACCAAGGGGGTGAGCAGGGGTTATCTTGGACGTGTAACTCCAAGTGGGTGGGTTGCATACCCTAGCCAACCAGAAACCCCATTTCTAACAAGCTCTTTCTGCAGCTGAACCAGGCTGATGAAAGAAAACTGATAATTCAACCGATTGCTTCAGATAAAAAGTGGAAAGCACTTTTGGAAGAAATTTTGGGTTGGTACGAAGGACAACCCTATCCTTGTATTTGGAAAAAAGTTTCCTCTAAGGTTAACGCCTGAAGCTCCCTCACAGGTCTTAGTGAAATGATTGCTATCAAAGAAGCTATCTTCCAAGAAAGAAACAACAGTGGACAATTATGTAAAGGTTCATATAGGGGGCCTATAAGTCTGGTGAGTACAATATTAAGATTCCACATTGGTGATGGAGGCACCCTATGTGGGATTACTCTCTTAAGACCTTCCATAAATGCTTTAATAACTGGAATTTTTAATAATGATAAATTTCTGTTTTGTAGATACGCTGCTACTGTTGCAAGGTGTGATTGTATTGAAGTATATGGTAGCCCACAAGTTTGTAAATAGAGCAAATAATGGTTTGAATAGTTACATTAAACTAATCAATTTGTTTGTTTTGACAATACATAACAAAACTTTTCCATTTAGTGGCGTAGCATGCTGTGGATTTGGGTTTGTGTGCTTCCTTAAGAATGGTCATGCTTTCTGGAGGTAATTGTTTAAGTATCCAAACTCTATGACCTCAGGAGCCAAACTGCAAGGTTGAGTTCTTTGGGATTTGGGTGCCTGATTTCTCCATGGTTCTGAGTGAGAGGTTCTAGGCATGGGGGAAGCTTCTCTTGTGGAACTACTGAAAGTTCGAGTAGTGTTCTGTACCATGGCTGGCGAGCTGTATTGCTACATGCACTACGTGCAAGTGCACTACGTGCAAGGAGAAAAGTGGTGCAGGGTAAGAACAATGAAATATACTATGGACCATTGGCCTCTGCTTCCATTTTACATTGGTTCACGACTCCATTTTGTCGAGTCTGGTTCTGTACTTAAAGCACTGTTCTGTGTTTTTCCACAAGCTTCTGCAAGCTGCACGGTGGGGTGTTTTTCTGCTCAACTTCGCTCCATCTGCCTGATACGAAGGGCGCTATTTACATTCCACGAGCTATCAGTTAGGACAACAGGGGGATGCGCCTGTACTCAAGGAGGAATACAAGCTTCACCTTGGAGCCCTCTTCTGGGAACCTGGCCCGTTCCGAGGAGACGTCTCGAAGGGTGAACAAGGTACGGCCGATTGCACAATTTGTAAAGGAGGGGGTCTTTTTCTAGAAAAGACTCCTGGGCGTTAGTAAATACTATAAAGGTCAGGAGCCTTGATGGACTGGTTTAGGAACTCTCTTCTGGGTTGGACGCAACGCCAGGAGGACTGATTGTCCCAAAGGAGACTCCCTGTGCCAGTCGATTTGGGTTCCCCGGCTTTGTGTGCGGCGGAGGGATGCAGAATCTCTTTTCGGTGAAGCCTTTCAATTTATAAGCATTGAAGCATACTGTGTGTGCGTGTGTTATATGCACTTATTCTTGCAGTTATTTTTGTGTTATTTTTCATGATATCACAGAGTGTTTATATTCTCACAGTTATTCTCATGTTATTTTTCATAATATGTTAGTGTGGTCAGTTTTGCTATATGAGAACTTACCCCTTAAATAAACTTGATTATTCTACTTACTAAGGTGTTTGAGAGTGATTGTTTCAAATTGTGCCCTAAACTATCCTGAAGTGCATGGTTCTGTTATTCTGAGGAGTGAAGCAACACACGAGCCCAAGTAGGAGCCAATTGAATGAGGTTGAGAGAGGACTGTCTGAGTTTCCTCACCACAAAGGGAAGGCGAGGGAGAGGTGGAAAAGCGTATGCAAATATCCCTGACCAAATCATTCATAGAGCATTGCCCTTGGAGAGAGGGTGTGGGAGCCTAGTGGCGAAGTTTGGGCATTTTGAGTTGTTTGCTGTTGCGGACAGATCTATCTGTGGAAACCCCCGCCGATGGAAGTATTTTTGTAGAACTTGAGGGTGGTGCTCCCATTTGTGGACTTGTTGCCACATCATGCAAAGAGATCTGCAAGATCATTGCCTGTCCCTAAGATCTGTTCTGTTAACAATTGAATGCAAAGGCGAATCAACCAATGCCAGATTGTCTGAGCTCGCCAACAACAACTGTAGACAGTGCTCCCCTGCCCCCCCATCCCCCGTTTCGGCAAATAAAACATGGCTGTTGTATTGTCTGTCCGGACTAGAACAGTCTTACCTTGCAGATGAATCAGAAATGCTTTGAGTGCTAGATGAATGGCTTGAAGCTCCAATTAATTTATGTATAAAGCTTGATGTTTGATGTCCCACAATCTCTATATTGAGAGATTTTGTAGATGAGCACCTCAACCTGTCAGTGATGCGTTGGCTGTGAGTGTGATCTGGGGAACAGGGTCTAGAAACGGCCGCCCTTTTGTCAGATTTGGTGTGTTCCACCATTGCAGACAAGTGCATGCAGCTGTCTACCAACACTAGATAGTGTAAATGACCCTAAGCTTGAGACTATTGAGTCGCCAGAGACTATTGAGTTGCCAGACAGTCCTGCAGCGGACACATGTGTAGGAGTGCATATGGCACTATTGCAGTATACAATGCCATCGTTCCTAGAATTCTCTGAACTGTTCGTACTGCAATGTGCTGATTGCGAGGGTACTTGACTCAACAGAGTTGTTATTTTCTGAATCCTGCTTGGGTTGGGGTAGGCAAACCTAAGTAAGTGTTTAGAACACCCCCTAGATAGGGCTGTATCTGAGATGGTTGGAGGTGGGATTTTTGTATGTTGATGATAAATCCTAACTGGTGAAAGAGATGAATGGTTGTCTGTTTTTCTTTAGAAGACACTGGTGAAGTGAACTGTATTTGTTAAGCCAATCGTCCAGATATGGTAAGACATGAATGCTTTGTCTGCGTAGATGCTCTGCGACTACTGCGAGGCATTTTGTGAAGACATGAATTGCAGTTGCACTCCAAATGGGAGTACTTTGAACTGGTATGACAAATCTGAGATTTGATCTGTGTTCTGGATGTATTGACATGTGGAAATAAGAATCCTTTAGATCTAGAGCATACATGAAGTCTCCTTGTTGTAACAGAGGTATTACATCTTGTAGAGTGACCATATGAAAGCGTTCTGACGGGATGTAATGATTTAGTGGCCTGAGATCTAGAATTGGGTGAAGTGAGACATCTTTTTTGGGAATGCGAAAATACAGAGAATATACTCCCATTCCTTGTTGATGATTGGGAACTAACTCTTTTGTATCTTTTTGAAGGAAAGCCTGTACTTCTTGATTTAACAGTTGTAAATGTTCCAGAGAGAGTTTGTGCTTTCTGGGTGGTATGTTTGGGAGTGTGGTAATGAGCTCCGGACAATAACCATGTTGGATAATATCTAACACCCACTGGTCTGTTATGCTTTGCGAATTGGGAAAAAATTGTTGGTGACGTCCTCCAACAGGTGTTGTGTGATCGAGAGGAATGAGAAGAGAGTCAGTGCTTAAAAGTGGAAGGGGT
Source organism: Pleurodeles waltl (assembly GCF_031143425.1). Taxonomy (NCBI): domain Eukaryota; kingdom Metazoa; phylum Chordata; class Amphibia; order Caudata; family Salamandridae; genus Pleurodeles; species Pleurodeles waltl. The sequence continues at coordinate 792,074,669 of NC_090448.1, forward strand.
GGCACCTGTAGAGGCATCTCTTCCACGACCATTGGAATTGTTTCCCCAATATGATCCTCTGTAAAACCCTTTAGAAGGGGATGGTGAGTGTTAGTGCCTGAAAAAGGTAGAGGATTCTGATGTTGTTTGCCTATTGCCTTGTTTGAAGGCAGGTTTGCTGAAGGAGCTTCGGTTACCAGGAGTTTGACGGGCCCCCACAGACTTTGCAACATCAGCGTCTTTTTTCATTTTTTCTAGTGCTTGTTCTACCTCTGGACCAAAAATGTGTCCCTGATCAAAAGGGGAGTTGAGAAGTGATTGTTGCACCTCAGGTTTAAACCCTGATATACTCAACCATGCATGACGTCGGAACAAAACACTGGTGTCTATCCCACTGGCAGCTGTATCTGCCACATCTAATAGAGTTATTAGATATTAACTTGTCCTCCTGTACAAGTTGTTGTGCTTTCTTTTTAAACTCTTCTGGGAGATGTTGAATAATATCTTCCATCTCGTCCCAGTGGGCTCTATCATATCTTGCCAACAGTCCTTGTGTATAGTCAATTCTCTAGTGGTTGGCTGCTTGAACCCCCACCCTTTTGCCTGATGCATTGATAAGCTTAGACTTCTTGTCTGGAGGAGGTGCATCCCCAGAAGTCTGAGACTTAGCTTGTTTACGAGCATTGGAAACTACCAGAGAATCTGGAAAAAATTGTTCTCTAATGTAAACAGGATCTGAAGGGGTTAGTTTATATTTTTTATTAACCCTATGTGTAATTATTCGACTGTGGACAGAGTCATTAAAAGTTTTGCCTGCATGCAGTGTCATACCCTTTATCATGGGCAGGAATTGCAATGCCCTATTGGTGGGAGAAATGGTTTAAAAAAGGAAGTCATCTTCTATAGGGTCCATATGTACTGGGACCTGGTGATATGCAGCGGCCCTAGCTACCAACTTCTTTGAAGGATGAGGTGTCATCTAGTGGAGATGGTTTCGCTGGGTATAAATTGGAATCTGTATCCCCTGGTGGGCCAATGTCATACATGTCCCAAAGGTCTAATGGTGGCTTTTGTGTCATCCTCCCTCCCCTGATCTTCTATATAAGATTGTGAAGATTCTAATGAAGTTCCCTCTACTAAATTTCTGCTTCTGAGTGTGATTGGTGTGCTGAAGGGGGTGGAGGGGAGGGTGGTAAAGGTAGAGGTATTGGACTTATGACTTAAGTCCTTTTTCTTTTTCTTCTGAGGAGGTGGATGTATGTCAATAGCTTCCTCAAATGAAGTCTGGTGTTTAGAGTGAGATGGTTTTTGCAACAATCGGGCCACTATTTGGTTGAATAAGGAAAGTATTTTCTTTTGGATCGAGCCAGTTTATGGCCGGAGTCTTTAGGCTTAGCCTTTGGTGCCGAGCCAGACGGTGGGGCATCCTTGGAAACTGTTTGGTGCAGACCATGGCCTGTTGGCAGTAGTGGTCCGGTAGCCTTATTTTCAGTCAAAGCTGAATGTTTCTTTGTGGGTGTGATATGGGCATTTGAACTCACTGCGTGCTGTGCCAATGGTACCTCTTGTGTCTGCACAGTGGTTTCAGTTTCAGACTCGGATCCCGAATATGAAATGGATAAGGCCTCCTCTTCCAACACAGAAGCCTCATGAAACTCTTCCTGAGGCTCGATGTCCTGGAGAACGAAGATATCTGGTGTCTCCTCGAGTTCTTTTCACTGCAATTCTTTTCGATGTATCTGACGATCCCGCAGTGTTTTCTTTGATCGCAACGATCAACAGGCCTCACAGTTCTACTTGTTGTGATTGGGTGATAAACAAAGGTTACACACCAAGTGCAAGTCTGATAGGGGATATTAGGTGTGACACCTGGGACAAAAAGTAAAAGGTGTCTGTTCCAACAGCAGAAAATGTATTTTTGGTACCGTAAGTAGGAAGAAAAAAAAGAGGCACGACCAGGCAAGGTGTGGTTTGCATCCCAAGTTTGCAGTATATGAACTAAACATGAGCGTAAACTATACAGACGAGTGTGGGATTCTAGGTTAATGCAAAGGGAGCCCAAAACAGTCTCAAACTGAAGCACCGAGGAACATGTCCGATCCTGATGGCGGAAAGAACACAATCTAACAATGGAGATGATGCCCATGTGCTGTATCACCAAGAGCAGGGGTCACTTTACCTTGTGACTTTGACATCGTCTTCAAAGAAAAACAACTTGTACACATCCGGACCCAACACTAGATGGCAGAAGTATGCAGAGCATGTGTATCTACAGCCACAAGAGCTATTGAACATAATGTTCATTAAACAAAGGTTAACAACGACTTACGCAGCCAATCTTAGGGAGTTAAGGAAAGTACTGTGCACTGATCAGAACCGCGCCAGCAGGTCATTCCAGGCAGCGCTGGGGAGGCCGGGTGCATGGGTGCAGTGAGGTGTTGGGTGCCCAATGGCTTCCTATGGGAGTTTGGTCCTAGTGAAGACACGCTGCAGGTTCTGGCTAGGAAGCCAGTCAGGGACAACAGGCAGGTAGGTAGTATGTTTGGGGTGCTCCGGGACATAGGTGCATCTTTGATCCGCTTCTCCTGTGCCCAGGGGCGACGGATGCAGGGGTGTCCTTATGCATTGGATTTTCACGTCCACGAGCACTCACAGTCAGGAAGTCCTGTATACTGAGGCTGCAGGCATTGTGGGGGAGTTCGGCAGGGGTGGACCCAGGGTGGACTCGAGCTCCTCGGAGCCAGGGGATGTCGTTGGCACCAATGACCCACCTCGGCTGGGGTCAGGGGTCACGAGTGCAGTGGATGCTGGAGCTGTTGGATTTTCGCTCTCCCACAAGCCTGAGGGAGAGGCGCCTGAATCCAGAGGCTGCAAGTGTCTCTGGAGAGTCCAAGATGGGTGACACCACTCTGGACTCAGTCTCTGAGCGGCTGGGACCCCGCGTTGGCACCGTCGGTTGCATTCACCTCGGGTCGTGGACGTCGGGTGCAGTGGTCACTTTTGATGTCGGGTTTCTGGGGTTCAGCAGCTGCAGAGTCTTTTGTTTGGAGTTTCTTCTTGTAAGACAAGTCCGCTGCCCACAGGAACTCAAGTCTTTATTGAAGGATTTTTGAAAGTCATTAGGCAGGCTGGACGGGCTGGGTCCAGGTCAGCTGCTTCTTCTTTTGCTCTTCTCTGGGTGCAAATCGTCTTTGTCTGGGTCTTCTTAGGTTGTCGAAATCTGAGTTCTGGGGTTCAGGGGTAACACCTAAATATTCAATTTAGGGGTGTTACAGGAAGTGGCAGGCAGTAGCCAATGGGCTGACCACCTTTAGGGTGACTACACCCTTCTTATGACCACTTCCGCTGGGAAGTGGGCATAATCCTAACCCTAGTGGCCTAATTCCTTCCTAGCAAGATGGAGGAATTTTAAACGTAGTATCCACTTCAGCTGATCCACCTTAGGAGTGGGATTGGCATGGAGTGGGCACTCCTCTTAATTTAACTATTTTTCCTGCCTGTGCTACTGCCAAAAGTGGGGTCAGGACAGGGGTGTTGGTCATCTCTGTCATCTGGAGAGACCTGGGTCGCATTACAAAGGTGTCAAGACCTTTGAAGCTCCCTGCCCTGGAATGTCCATCCTGCCTGGGAGACGAGGTCACATCTCTGCCAAGTGCAGGCTTTTGTCTCAGGCCCACAAGAGCGCTAGGTCTCACCACTGGGGGCCAGGAATACGTCTGTGGTGGCTGAACTGGTCAGGATGAGCAAGTCAACACACTAATAGTTGGTAGGTTATCAGAGGGCACCTCTAAGGTGCCCTCTGTGTGCATTTTTTAATAAATCCATCACCCGGGTCGGTGAGGGTTCATTATTCTGAGATGTTTTATACCAAACATCCCAGATTTCAGGGAAGCCATAATGTAGCTGGGGAACTCGTAATGACAAGTGCGCAGCACACGCATTTAAAATGGCTTCCCTGTACACTTACTATGTCTGAGAATCAACAAATACAATGCAGGGGCATATCCGCTCAGGCAGATATCCCCTCAAATGTAATAAAATGCATCCTACCGTAGGGCTGTAAGGCCTGCTAGAGGGGTGACTTACATTTATTACATGCATTGTTTAGGGAACATGGTACACAGGCTTTGTAACATGTTGTGTTTTCAATTTTTGGAGCACATTGTCACACAGTCTGCATAAGGTTGGTGCTGAGTCCCTCAGAGTGGCACATGTTGTCCTGCAGCTCTGAGGGTCCCTCTGCAGTATCCATGCCCTAGGTACCAGGGGTACCATTTACTCTGGACTTATAGGTAGCTGAAGGGCCTGGTCACCTGGCGACCAAGTGACAAGTTGTCTTGTTTTGGGAAGGAACACTGGCACCGGGGATCTAGTTAGCGGGAACCCAATGCACTTCAGTTGAAGTTGTATCTAAAAACCAGGCACAAAGTGTGGGGGGGTTCTGCAACCAGAACCCAGCTCCCTACAATCATACATTCCTTCTGTATCAATAAGACTTTGGGGTGGACATTTAGATGCCTTTCTGGGAGACACATGATCACACAGTATTGGCAATGGAATTCTATATACCAATATTAAAGTGATTATGGAGGACTTTGGTGTTTGTCTCTGTAAAGTTGGTTTCATCAAAAGAGCCATTATCAACAGTGTTATTGGCGTTGTTGAACTGCCTTATAGATTGTTCTAGGTGGAGTTTGGAGATTGTGCGAGGTGAAGTTGTTGCTGAACCAGTCATTGATGGTGTTGTTGACAAAGCTTCAATGCATAGTGCCCCAGAAGTCGTCAACAACGATGAACGGATTTTGTCGATGGCAAAGTTTTTAACACTTTTTGTTTTAGAAAAGGCTTCTCACAAATCATTTTTTGTAGGTGTGCATGGCTCAGAGGATGCCTTTTGAGTGACATTGATGTTTGTTTTTCAATCAGCATGACTACCTCAGAAGTCAGATCAACATCTCTGGTGGATATCATATGAACTGTTCTTGACAGGTCACCAGAAGTTGGGCATTTTACTTCTGATGTTGACTTTGTAGAGTGCTCATAGTGTCATTACCTCCTTTTTTTATTTTCTTGAGGTCTATGAGGTACCTTTCTATGCCTATTCAGATGTATTATAAGTATTTCCTGATTTAGACTTTTGGAGCCATAATAAAACATACCCTCTCTAACCTTGCTGTTTTTTTTTTTGAAAATGTTCAACAGGTTTTGTAATCCTTTCCCTTGCGGTAAGGATATAAATAATATATGCAGTCTTTGTGAGGATCCTTATAATGAAGCCTCTTCCTGCCACAGGCTCCAGATGGTCTGAAGAGACGTCTTTGGGAGGATTCAGACATATTCAGGTCAAGAAAATTCTAGAGATGATGGATATTCTGTCAGAAGTGAAGAAATATTCAGAAATAGCCAGTCTGTGATTGACTGAACAGAGCTTAGGCAACACCCTTAACATATGATGTAAGGATGACATCTGAGCTATGGTGGCATGCGTGGGGAAGTGTGAATGCTGTGCTGTATTCCGACTGGTTGAAGGTTTGAATTTTTGAAATTATGTGGATAGGCTAAGTTTGTGACCATGTTGAAGTTTAACACTGCACTGTTCTCTGTGATTACCATGGGTCTTCCAGTCCAACAATGGGAACGATTCAAGCATGTGAAACCATTAAGGATCAAATACTGGATAACATGATTTTTCACCATTCTTTCCACAGACTTTTAATTTTTTTTTCTCCCAGAAACTGTAAAATATTTCTACAGATTTTCAAGTCTATTCCAACACATATCTACTTCCTCTAATCAGAAATGTATGCTTTTTGACAGCAGTCTAGACTAACAATGGGCCCATCTTAACAGCTTAAAGGGGTAGATCCACTGTTTAATAAAATAGATTTAAGTTGTCTATCACCTTTTAATGGATTTCAGAAGCCCACTTTCCAGTTACCCGTGCACTAAATTTAAAGATTCCAGGGGCACTGGGAAACATATGCAAACCATTTTTTATATATTTCAGCACATGGCACCTCTTCTTGACTGCGCATGCTTATTGGCACTCAGATCTCTCTTGACTTTCTCTTAGTCACTGCTACCTATCTTGGGCTGAGCAAGCTCCATAGCTAATGATGTAGGCTAATCCTTAACATTTTTTCAGACTGCATTTGCTAATAGCTCAAAACGTTCATTTATTTGCCACTTCATCTGCACTGCAACTTCATGACAACCCATCAACCTCACTATCCATGTCTTCTGAGATGCATCTGTGTGGTAACTCACCAATTTCACTCAAGGCTTGACATTTCTTCAGGGCAGGGGTATAAACAGTGGATGGGGGACAGCTGCATTGGTAGGATCCCTGTGTGTTGGTACACAGTCCACTGACGCAATTTGACTTATCCAGACATTCATCTACATCTGCAGCAAGGGAAAAAACAAGAGGTGAACAAAACAATTAAAATGACAAGGAATTGCACCATCAGTGAGGGCTCCTCACTTGCCCAAAACATGAGCCCATGGGCAACAGTGTCTCCCTGACTCTGTACCCCCTTATTAGACTGCATCTTTGATTTAACACTTGAAGTGTACATTGTTTGTAAGACTATATATCACCATCCAACTACCATGCAAAGGTGCCTACCATTTTATGCAGGACACTCAATTTCTTTTCAGAGTTTACATAGTCTCAGTAAGTATCTCCAGACTTCATTGAGAACACCTCACACTCTCTGGGAATACTGACAACTTGAACCTCATAGTAAGAGCACCCCCTGGCCCAGGCCCCTTATAAAAACACCTTCAATTCTTGCACCTCAGTTAGAGTATGCCCATTTATTTTCTGGACATCTGTAAGAGTGTTGTGCCCAGTCTGTCACCAATACTGACAGCATCTTGCGATATCCCACCTTCAATGAGAACATGTTAGTCATGGGAGAGAACATCTAGAACATCTTACTCTCAGTGACAGCTTCTCCTGGCCTCTTACCATCATCCACTTTGGATCCTACGTTGACAAATCAATTTTTCAAGTCATTGCACCTTGATCCAAGCACTATTATTTCTATTCTGCCAGGTACTTTGTTCTTTTACTCACGCACTTGACCATTGACCAGAATAACGTGGCATGATATAAGAAAATACAGAAGATATTTTGCATGACCACAGTGGAAAGTAGGGGGTTAAGGAAACCTATTTCTGAGTTTATTTTAGTGCAACTTCACAGGAAACTCAGAACTGCTGGATTAAGGGAATGTCTGCTCTACTTGTTCTTGACAAAGGGCCTTGGTCAAATGACTCCTTTGAGAGAGCTATGCCCAATCAAAGTCAATGTGTAAACTGGCCAAAGCTCAGTTGTACAGTTGTCTAACAAAAAATCACCAACACAAATATTGGCGACGAAAACATTGCTAAAAAAATATTGATAACACACCTATCAATTTTATATACTTTGTATGTAATGGAAAACAATAAACTGCAATACTGTTAAATAATGGTACATGTATCAAATTTTAACTATTATACACCAAACATCTTATAATGGTGACATCGCTTTTTTTTTTTAATTTAAAAAAAAAAAAAAAAAAAAAATGATAACATACAGACATAAAATAAAAATAAATATTTTAAAATATTTGCAAGAAATAAACATATTTTTAAAAATATATTATTTAAACATAAAAACTAAAAACATTTATTGCAGCACCAAACATTAGATATTAAATATTTTAAAATTGTAAGTAAAAAACAAAAATATAATAAAACAATTGTAAAAAAATGAAATAAAATATGAAATACATTAAACTAACTCTTACAATTAAAACAAAAAAATCACTCCAATACAACTTAAAAAATGTAACTAAATACATTTGGAAGGGTAAAATTCACTACTTTCACTCTAACCTGACCAATGATAGGGAATGTGTTGGTCTTTGAAGGGGTTAGATTTACTATTCCCAAGCCACCGTAAGGAAGAGTAGGCAAAGTTTTGGACTTAGATTTACTATTTCCATTCCACCACAGGCAAAAGTAGGGAAAGTGGTGGAGCTTGGAAGGGTTAGATTTATTATTACCACTCCAGCGCAAGCAAAGGTAGAGAAAGTGATGGACTTTGGAGGTGTTACATTTACTCTTCTCACTCAAATGTAAGTAACAGTAGGACTTTGGTGGGGTCAGATTAACTATTCCTTTACCACTGCAGTAGTCAAAGTGTTGAGCTCTGTAGGGGTCCAACTTACTATTCCTACTCTAACTTGAGACACAGTAGGGAATGCGTTGGACTGTGGGGGGGTTATTTACTATCCCCATTCCACCCTGAGCAACAGTAGGGAAGGTGTTGGAATTTGGGGGGTCAGGGGTCCGACTTACTTTTCCAAATGCAACCAGATCAATAGTAAAGAAAGTGTTGGTCCCTTGAAAGGATTAGATTTATTATTTCCACTCTGACGTAATCAACAGAAGGGAAAGTGTAGGATTTTATTTGAAAATATTTTTAAATTATTTTTAAGCAAATATTATTCAAATTATTAAAAACATTTAAGTAAATAACACAATTATTCAACCAATACAAGGATTACCATACTTTTAAAATAATCCATAAAATACTACAGAAAAGATTTACATAATTAATTAACTAAATAACAAATTGAAATGTATATTAAATGATAACAAATAATAAAATAAATATTTAAAATACTTCCCACCTTTTCCACTAGAAACCCTACAACCTGCCAAAAAATGGCATACAATTAAAAAAACTTAACATGTATTACCAAATAAAAAAAATAAGAAAAACACAAAACAATTGATAAACATAATTAACACAAAAATATTAATAGCTTATAAACACTAAAACTAATAAACAGCATTATGTACAACTACATTTAAAAAAACAATAAGAAAACCTAAAAAAATAACATTCTTACCTTGCATATCCTGTCCCACTATATTCTTGACTTCACAATATTTTTGACACTGTATTTGTGTCTGAATACCCCATTGTGCATGTATTCCATGGGACTATAATATTAAATCAAAGGTAGGTAACAGCACCATGGAGCCCACATCTCACTTAGAAGGGCTATGTCTAATCAAAAGTGGGCACTAGTGCCACTGCATAAGTCTACCAGAGGACGAGTATGTCTGAGCAAAAGTGGGAAATGGCATAATTGTGCAGATGTCTCTTGGGAAGGTTATGTCTAATTGAGTATGGGCAACAGTACCAGATTTTATGCCTCACCATGGAGCGCTGCATCTAATAAAAAATGGACAATTGTCCAATTGTGCACATCTCCCCTGGGAGGACTATGTCAAAATAAAAGTGAACAGTAGCACCGTTCATGCATCTGCTAGGAAAGGATCAAGATGATTCCACGCACATGATATTCAGATACGAGGCCCTAAAAGTCTGCAGGCCATCCATACAAGAAGAGTGGGGATATTTCAACAAAAAAATTTCTATGAAGTTAACTGCACCACATCAGGTGACAATTTTTGTTTTGGAAATATAAAAAGTGATAAGTGGAATATTTGAATTAATCTCAGCCACTGGCTATTACTATGTGCTGCTTGCTATTCCATTGGTGCCTTTGCTCACTGCTTTTTCTTTTAGTGGATTTGACACACTAATAACAGGTCTCCTGCTGTAATCCAGCTTCACGCACCCCTGACTTACCTACACATTCCAGCAGATTGCCGTCATAGTAAAAACCCTGCTTGCAGTAACACTCATAACCGGGCTGAGTGTTAACACATTTTCCTTCCTTGCAGATCTCTTCTCCAAAAAGGATGCATTCATCAATGTCTGCAAGATAATAAGTAATCCATGAGTAACCACGAGCAGAGGACTGGGCGGCTAAGTAGAGGTCCAAACAAAAAAAAAGCCAAAGAAAAAGGGTCAGTAAGGGTGAGTTTGGAGACGAAGTAATGTAGACGAGTGGTTGAAAGGGAAGACCATAAATGAGACTAGATCAAGATGAGGGAGAAACACCAGAGTATTGGAGAAACACCAATTAACAAGCGTTTGCAAAACCGATAATTTTGGCTTTAAAACAATGTTGTATGGTAAAATGAAGCATTACAAGTAAAAAGCACGGGAATTAATATATGTTTGTGTAAAAGCAAAGAATTGTAAAATGATATTAGTGTAGATAAAAGGTCATTTGAAATTCACACTATCAAGCCAGGCCTAAAAATCCATGCAGGTTAATGACTGCCCTCCTCCCATATGTGCTGCTGCCAGAAAAAACACATAAATTATCTTGTAATCTAAGACACTTTAATTGCATTACAATGTCATGTATGTGCCCATTAAACTTCAAATGAGGGAGCTGGATAAATACATGAACGTCAACTGACAAAAATGCCAGGGGCAGCAGAAGAGACATCACACGCCATGCATTCACGTACACATGCTTACACATATACACACACATTCACACATACACACACTCGTTCTCACATAAAGACTCTCTCACGTAAGCATGCATACAACATATGTTTAAAAGCATTTTTTACTTACCTTAGCTGCCAGGAAGGGTCGTATTCCAGCTAACCGTACTCCATTCTCTATTACACTAATAGTGAACTGTATATTATTCACTATTAGTTTAATAAAACACTGACAATAGACATGGAAAGTAGAGCCGTTGCCCATAAGGACGTTCTTACCATATGTTCCTGGAACTGATTTTGCCACCTTTGAGGCCAAGGGTCGCAAAAATAATGCCAGGGGTCACAAGGGGCAAACCAGGGGTCGCAGCTGCGACCCCCTACATGATGTCCATGGATAAATAAACAAAATGATCAAATCTATGTGGAGGGTAAACACTTTTTAGTGGAAGCACACACCTGCCAAACCAAAACATGAACTCCTGGCTCCCAACATGTGGGCGGTGCCAAAACCCCGCTGTACTAATGATCACATAATTGTCTAGCAACAGTTGAGTTGTCAAACCAAACTATAAACAGCAGAGAAAAGTTTGCACATCTCTGTAAAATGGACAGGGTGACACACAAAAGGGATTTTGGTGTCTCTCTAGCATCAAGCTTCACCGAAGTTCCCAGCATTAGGTATCACTTCCATGCTCTTTCCTATAGCTCTTTCTTGTAATCACCCTTATCATTCTCCATACACCAGTCATTGACACACTTGCCCAAAACAATGTACATCATCTCTTTCGATTAGAGCCTCAACACACCCCGCCCCTAAACCTATCCTGCGTGTCACCATTATATCTGTTGTTCTTATTCCTAAATGTGGTGTTCAACACTGGGTCCTGCCCCATACTACTGCAGTGTGCTGCCTTTTCCTCTTAAGTGATTCTACTATCTTTTGTGTATTTCTACATCGACATACTGCACTTATTTATTTAAGGGCAACTATCACACTTACATGGCTTCTATCCTCATATTTTGTATTTATTTTGTCTTAATACTACCATTATCTCTGTGACCTATGTATACTGGGTTCAGGAGCAGTGAATATCGGAGCCTAATTTCTATTTTGCAGAAAATGCTTCATAAAATCAAATGGTGAAGAAAATACTGAGGTGAACAAAGAGCCTTGCTTTTATTCAGAGAGGATGGATATTTTAGGAATCTTACCATCTAATGAAACCCTTATCCTTTATAGCTGCTCTTACCCCTGTGTGCAGGCATCCCATAGTTTATTATATTGTCTTCAAGGATGAAGCCTTTTCCGTCCGGACACAAGGAGACAAACTCGGCTGAAAGAGTAAAACCACGATGTTAGTCATACAAGACATAGAGGGTGAGGGAAAAAACTTCTGTGTGAGCATGTGTAGGCTCATACTGGATCCAAGATGCTAATTTTTCTCACTAACAAAAACAATTTAAAAAGCATAAAACATCCTCAGTGACTGAAATATGGATAAAAAAGCAATAATAAATCAGGACTATTTGGTGTTTACTTATTGAACAGGGCATGTGGAGTCCATTCCATGGCCAGGTAGTTTTGAGTGCACACAAAGTTAGAGCAACAAAACTGGAACATTTACTGTACTGATTATGGGGGTCATTCTGACCTCGGCGGTAAAATGCGCTTACCGCCGGTCAGAAGACCGCCATAACACCGCCGCGGTCGCAGTAAACCGCCACGGTCATTCTGACCCGCAACTGGCAAACCGCCAAAAACCCGACAAACAACAAAAGTCAGCCACACCAACGGCCAGCGAAAAACTGGCGATGACCAAACCTCCACCGTCACGCCAACAGAAATACGCCCATGCTATTCCGACCCACAAATCCCCGCAGCGGTCTTTCAACCGCGGTATTCCATTGGCAGTACACACCGCCGCGCTCAAAATAAACACACCTTTACAAAACACAGCCACATTGGACAATTCAAAATACACACACCTGAGACACATACACACACACCACTCCCACACACCCATTACAATATAAAACACACACCCACATCACCCACAAACCCTTACGACCACAATTGCGACTGAAGGCCAGAGAGAGACAGCACAGAATAGAGTACACCATCACACAGAGGCAAATCACAACATCACCCACACAATATCCACGCACAAAACACCATACACCACCACACTCACCACACTCTACAACACATACACCACCCCTCACCTCATCCACAACACCCCATGGCACCCCAAAGACACCCCAGGTTTTGTGACGCAGAAATCAGGGTCATGGTGGAGGAAATATTTCGGGAAGAGCCCCAGCTCTTCAGGACACAGGTGCAGCACACCACCATTGCCAGGAAGATGGAGCTATGGCAAAGAATAGTGGACAGGGTCAACGCTGTTGGACAGCATCCACGAAATCGGGACGACATCAGGAAGCGGTGGAACGACCTACGGGGGAAGGTGCGTTCCATGGTATCAAGGCACAACATCGCGGTGCAGAAGACTGGCGGCGGACCCCCACCTACTCCCCCAGAATTTACAGCATGGGAGGAGCAAGTCTTGCACATCCTGCATCCTGAGGGCCTCGCAGGAGTAGCTGGAGGAATGGACTCTGGTAAGTCAAATCTTCACTACTTCATTCCCCCCACCACACCTGCATGCCAAATCATACCCCCCCCACCCCCATCACACATCCTCCTTGCTAATGTCTCACCATCACAACCCACCCATCCCAACACCAAGCCCTGCATACGACCACAAACCATGGACACCCATCACCTAAGCATGCCCACTGCACATACCCATCTCCCCCACAAGCCACCATCACAACAGCCCCCACAAGGGAATGCCAGCACTGGGGTCCACGGCCACCCACCCATTGCACACTATGGCACACACAGAAGCAATAACCATACTCTTATACCCCTGCAGGACCCGAACGCCACCACACCGCCCAGGAGGGTCCAGAAATGTCCATCCCACCCCCAGAAGAGGCCCCCAGTGATGACAGCAGCTCTGTCTCCCTGGACCCAGATGACCAGCCCGGCCCATCGGGGACCTCGGGACAGTCGGTTCCCCTCACACAGCCACAGGCCACAGCAGACCTAGCCCCCTCTGGGTACACCAGCACAGCTCCCACCCAGCGGGCCCATGCCTCTGTCTCCAGGACACGTCAATCAGCGGTGTGTCCACCACTACAGGGCACCCAGGTTGACCCACCACCCCAACAACAGCAGGGACCTGGGGGCAGTGGTAGTGGGCACACGGTCCAGGGGACAGAGGCCCAGGGAAACTGGGGAACTGGGAGGGCTGCTGTGCAACAGGGGGGGGACAGGCCCAGGGAACCCACTCTCCACGAGGCCCTCTCCTCCATCATGGGAGCATACCACCGCTCCCAGGAGACGATGGCTACGGTACTGGCCAGGTTCCAGGAGATCCAGGTACTGCAGGAGGAACAGTACATGGGGTTCAGGGAAGAACTCCGAGCCATTAGTTCCGCAATGGGGACCATCGTCGTGGCTCTTAACCAGATTGTCACCACATTGCAGGACCATGTGGCACCAAAAAGGGCCCCTGTCACTAGCATGGACCAGGAATAGCCTACCACCTCCGCCGGCGCTAGTGGACAGGAGGCCCCCACACAACAACAGGCCACCAGAACCCCACCTCCTGCAGAAGAAGAACCACCCCGCAAGCGGTACCTGAGATCTAGGAAGAAGACAGAGTAGGATGCCAAGATTCCCGCCAGCAAAGGATACCCCCTGATGTCATCCCACTGTCCCACATTGTCACCCTGTCCAACCTCGAACTGCCCCTGCTCCATCCTTCCACAGGCATATGGACAATTCACCTGTGAGACTGAAAAGCTGGACTCTGCCATGGACATTACTCCACCATCACCCATCACCGATTTTCAAGCATGTCCCTAAATTTAGCACTTAAATAAAATCACTTATTGCACTAAAATTATCTTGAGTCTGCTTGTATTTTGAACAAATGTATTAGACATAACGGTGCCAAAATGTTCAGTTACATTGTGATGACAACATACCACTGTCACACAGCTGTAGTCCATGGGCAAACAAAGCAGAGGTCACGCAGTGGGGCCCACATCTCTGAAAACGGAAGGGAAAGTCACAACTCAGTTAACATAAACTGGGGGGAAACTAAGACAGTAGAGAGGCAGGAGACTGTAAATACATGTAAAATGGCGGTGTTGATTCGTACCTGTGTGTTATTGAAAATACTGTTGTATCACTGTGTCCCTGTTGTCTGTGTCGTCCCCGTCGTCTTCCTCCTCTTCACTCTCCACAGGCTCCACAGCTGCCACAACACCACCCTCTGGACCATCCTCCTGCAGGAAAGGCACCTGGCGTCGCAAAGCCAGGTTGTGAAGCATACAGCAGGCCACGATGATCTGGCACACCTTCTTCGGTGAGTACATTAGGGATCCACCTGTCATATGCATGCACCTAAACCTGGCTTTCAGGAGGCCGACGGTCCGCTCGATCACCCTCCTAGTCCGCCCATGGGCCTCATTGTACCGTTCCTCTGCCCTGGTCCGGGGATTCCTCACTGGGGTCAGTAGCCACGACAGGTTGTGGTAACCAGCGTCACCAATTAGCCACACACGGTGTCTCTGTAGCTGTTCCATCACATAAGGGATGCTGCTATTTCGCATGATGTACGCGTCATGCACTGACCCAGGGAACTTGGCATTTACATGGGAGATGTACTGGTCAGCCAATCAGACCACCTGGACATTCATAGAATGATAACTTTTTCTGTTCCTGTACACCTGTTCACTTTCACTGGGGGGAACCAAAGCCACATGGGTCCCATCAATGGCACCAATGATGTTGGGAATATGTCCAAGGGCATAGAAATCACCCTTCACTGTAGCCAAATCGCCCACCTCAGGGAAAATGATGTAGCTCCGCATGTATTTCATCAGGGCAGACAACACTCTGGACAAAACCTTAGAAAACATAGGCTGAGACATCCCTGATGAAATGGCCACTGTTGTTTGGAATGATCCACTTGCCAAAAAATGGAGTACTGACAGAACCTGCAGCAGAGTGGGAATCCCTGTGGGTTGGCGAATGGGTGACATCAGGTCTGGCTCCAGCTGGGCACACAGTTCCTGTATAGTGGCTCGGTCAAGTCTGTATGTCAGTATGACATGTCTTTCTTCCATTGTCGACAGGTCCACCAGCGGTCTGTACACAGGAACATTCCTCCATCTCCTCGCAAGTCCCAGCAGACGGTGCCTAGGAAGGACAACATGGAGCACAGAGTCAAGCAAACCACAGGTACGTTCCCACAGCTTGCACAGTACACGATTCGCTATGCATTGAATGGCTTGTATGAGTGGCAATGCAAGGCCTAGGCCTGTGTGACACAGTAGAAATTAAGCTATGTGGGCCCTTGAAATGGCGGCTGCCTGACCTGTGAAGTGTGACAATGGGATGTGAGGTCAATGCGCTGGCGTGGCACACCGTGGCAGTAGGCGGTCGAAGACCGCGGTGCAAAGCTGCATTGGTTAACATAGAACTCTATGGGTTTCAGGAGCCAATGACGAAGTGCGCCGGCGGTCGCGGTACGCACGCCGCGGGCGTGACCGCCATTTTCTCTCAGCTTAATCACTCGAGACCTGATCATCCACAGGAGAGGACCTATACTGCAAGTGCTGCTGTGACCTCGGTCTGGAAGAGGCAATGGCTGCTGTGACTGGGGAAAGGGCCCCTGCCTTCACTTCTGAAGAATTGGAGAAACTCGTGGATGGGGTCCTCCCCCAGTATGCGCTACTCTACGGTCCTCCAGACCAACATGTTAGTACACTGGGACCATGCTTTGTGGGCAATGCCTGGGTTGAGTGGGGTGAATGAACGAAGGTGCGGAGGGGAGCGTATGAGGCATGCATCAAACGACAGATGAGAGCATGTGCCACATGGCAAGGGTGGGGATGGGGGGACACTCACATCGAGCATGCAGAAAATGTTGATATTTTGTTTTCTCTCCCTGTACGTGTCACATAGGTCAGCGCCCATCAGAAAGTCGACATTTGGCGTGCCATCGCCAAGGACGTCCGGACCCTGGGGGTCCACAACAGACGGGGCACCCACTGCCGCAAGAGGTGGGAGGACATCCGCTGCGGGAGCAGAAAGACCGCGGAGGCTCTGCTGGGGATGGCCTCCCAACGTAGGAGGGGTGCCACTCGTCTATTGACCCCCCTGATGTCTCGGATCCTGGCGGTGGCCTACCCAGATTTGGATGGGCGCGTGAGGACATCACAGCAGACACAAGGGGGTGAGTACAAGCACATTCTGCTATCTTAGCGCGCAGTGGCGGTGTCTGGGTGGGGGAGGAGGGATGTGGGTATCCCTAGGCCAGGGCGATTTCTGTAGGTTAGTCCCCTCCGTAAGGCATGGCCCTGTGCCCCCGCCCTCCACCTCTGTAGGGTGCCAAGTACAGCTATCCATGGCCTTGTGTCACCTATGTGTGCAGATGTCGTCCATTGGCTTGTAGGCCAAGTCTCACTGATTGAGTAGTGTACCCCAAGTGCGCGACGTAGTGCAGGGGGCTTCTGTGTCTGTCCTCTCCGCCAACTGTGTTGCCAATGCATGCACTCAACATGTCTTTATTTCTCCCCCCCCCTTTTTTTGTCTGCTCTTCCTGTTCATGTGTGCATTAACATCATCTGGCAGAGGAGAAGTGGCATTGGAGCACGAGGGAGCTGCATCTCACATGGCCCCGGAGGGCCATGCAACGGACTCTGATTTCACCAGTGAGACGGAGGGCGAGGGGGGCTCCATAACGGGGACACGTGGAGACATCAGCGACACCGACACATCCTCGGAAGGGAGCTCCCTTGTGGTGGCGGCAACATCCGTGCCCACCGCAACAACAGGTACAGCCGCCACCCAGCGCACCAGCTCCGCCCTCCAAGCAGCCCCTCAGCGTTCGCCCCGTGCCCGCTCGCATACCAAGGGGGGCATCTCCTTCGCCCCAGGCACCTCAGGCCCTGCCCCAGTTACCCCTGCTGCCCTCAGTGAGGAGGTCATTGACCTCCTCCGGACTCTCATTGTTGGGCAGTCTACCCTTTTGAATGCCATCCAGGGGGTGGAATGGGAGGTGCATCGGAGCAATGCATACCTGGAGGGCATTCATTCGGGTCAGGCTGCCCATCAGCGATCGTTCAACGCTCTGGCCTCAGCACTGACGGCAGCCATTGTCCCTGTCTCCTGCCTCCCTCCTCCAACTCCCTCCACCCAGTCCCACTCCCCTGTTCCTCTGCCTAACCAGACACACCTACAGACCAGCCTGCACACACCTCAACACCCAAGGTCACCTCATCCAAACATAAGCACCACACATCCCACAAGCATTCACACAAGCAACATCCACATGCAGACATACCAACAGCCACTGCCTCCTCTGTGTCCCCCTCCTCCTCGTCTCCCTCCTCCCTCCCTGTGACGTCTCCACTCACTCTTGCATGCACCACTTCATCAGCCACTACGTCCATCACCAGCACACCCACCAGAACACTCCGCACACGTGCAGTCACCACCCCCACTGCCATTTACACGTCCCGTGTCCTCTCCCAGTGTGTCTGTCACCCCCTCTTCCAAACCACACAAACGCAGGCAGCCACCCACCCAACAGCCATCCACCTCACGACAGCCTCCGTTACAAGCACCTGCACCCAACGACAGCACACTTGACTCTCCTACAACCACATCCTCTTCCTCCACTCCCATACCCACTGCACCTACCCTTCCCATTGCTCCTAAAAAGTCCGGCAGCAGGCGAGCTGCCCAGGAGGGCCCCACCAGACCCATTCCGGGGGTGAAGGAGGACACCCACGGGCACGGGACACCAGCACAGGAGGGCCCCGCAAGCGAGAAGTCGGATGGCGAGTGAACACCATATATTGGCCAGATCTGGTGCCCTGGAGACACATGTGAAGAACCGCTGAACAGGGTCCTTCAAGACAAGCACCGCTGAACAGGGCCCTTCAAGACAAGCACCGCTGAACAGGGCACTGGCGTCTCAAGAACCGCTGAACGGGGCCCTTCAAGACAAGCACCGCTGAACAGGGCACCGCCGTCTCAAGAACCGCTGAACAGGGCCCTTCAAGACAAGCACCGCTGAACAGGGCCCTTCAAGACAAGCACCGCTGAACAGGGCACCGCCGTCTCAAGAACCGCGGAACAGGGCCCTTCAAGACAAGCACCGCTGAACAGGGCCCTTCAAGACAAGCACCGCTGAACAGGGCACCGCCGTCTCAAGAACCGCTGAACAGGGCCCTTCAAGACAAGCACCGCTGAACAGGGCACCGCCGTCTCAAGAACCGCTGAACAGGGCCCTTCAAGACAAGCACCGCTGAACAGGGCACCGCCGTCTCAAGAACCGCTGAACAGGGCCCTTCAAGACAAGCACCGCTGAACAGGGCACCGCCGTCTCAAGAACCGCTGAACAGGGCCCTTCCTCTCAAGCACCGCTCCGCTGGGCACTTCCTCTCAAGCACCGCTCCGCTGGGCCCTTCAACTCAAGCACCGCTCCGCTCAGCCCTTCCTCTCAAGCACCGCTCCGCTGGGCACCGCCGTCTCTGCACTGCTCCGCTGGGCCCTTCCTCTCAAGCACCGCTCCGCTGGGCCCTTCAACTCAAGCACCGCTCCGCTGGGCACTTCCTCTCAAGCACCGCTCCGCTGGGCACTGCCGTCTCTGCACCGCTCCGCTGGGCCCTTCAACTCAAGCACCGCTCTGCTGGGCACCGCCGTCTCTGCACCGCTCCGCTGGGCCCTTCCTCTCAAGCACCGCTCCACTGGGCACCGCCGTCTCTGCACCGCTCCGCTGGGCCCTTCCTCTCAAGCACCGCTCCGCTGGGCCCTTCAACTCAAGTACCGCTCCGCTGGGCACTTCAACTCAAGCACCGCTCCGCTGGGCACTTCCTCTCAAGCACCGCTCCGCTGGGCAACGCCGTCTCTGCACCGCTCCGCTGGGCCCTTCCTCTCAAGCACCGCTCCGCTGGGCCCTTCAACTCAAGCACCGCTCCGCTGGGCACTTCAACTCAAGCACCGCTCAGCTGGGCACTTCCTCTCAAGCACCGCTCCGCTGGGCACCTCCGTCTCTGCACCGCTCCGCTGGGCCCTTCCTCTCAAGCACCGCTCCGCTGGGCACTTCCTCTCAAGCACCGCTCCGCTGGGCACCGCCGTCTCTGCACCGCTCCGCTGGGCCCTTCAACTCAAGCACCGCTGACACATTGGCAGAAGGGGCAGGCCCGGATCCGTGGCACCAAGACTCCTCCAGTACCGCTGGAGTCTGTCATCCACTTGTGAGACTGTGGCTTTGCACTCCCCAGGATGGCACAGTGGGCAAACCACCCACTGAAAAGACTTGTGAGACTGTGGCTTTGCACTCCCCAGGATTGAATAGTGGGCAAGCGACCCACTGTAGGGACTTGTGAGACTGTGGCTTTGCACTCCCCAGGATGGCACAGTGGGCAAGCCACCCACTGTAGGGACTTGAGAGACTGTGGCTTTGCACTCCCCAGGATGGCACAGTGGGCAAGCCACCCACTGTAGGGACTTGTGAGACTGTGGCTTTGCACTCCCCAGGATGGCACAGTGGGCAAGCCACCCACTGTAGGAACTTGTGAGACTGTGGCTTTGCACTCCCCAGGATTGAACAGTGGGCAAGCCACCCACTGTAGGGACTTGAGAGACTGTGACTTTGCACTCCCCAGGATTGAACAGTGGCCATGGAGGCCCCTCGTGGATCTGGCGTCGTGGACTCATGTGGCTGAGGTGCCCCCCCTTCCCTTCCCCCTGAGGTGCCTGTAGTTTTCCTATCTGATGCCCCTGCAGTGTTCTCTCCAATGGATTCGGGTCTCATGGGTGGGCATTGCCCATGTGTTGAGGACCATTGGCCCACGTACAATGACAGAAAGCCAATTTTGACGGGACAATTTACATATGTGTATATAGTTATGGGATGTTCGACTTACTTATTTACTTAGCCTTACAATATATTTGAATTCCAATAACATATTATTTTGTCTTTGCATTCTTCCGGGGGGTTTGGGGGGTGTCACTCTGAGTTGTTGCTCTGCATTGGTGTGTAGGTAGTTGGGTGGGGGGGGGGGTGTCGTGTATGTGTGTGCCCGTATTCTTTTCTCCTCCCCCCTCCCCTGTGTCGTAGGTGCAGTACTCACCGTTGTCTTCTGCTCCGGCGTTCGTGCTCCTGGTAGAGGAGCAGGTAGACAATTGCTGGTAGGATGTGTAGTTCTGGTTCCATGCTGTCCAGATTCCACGTGGAGGTTGTAGGGTGAGCGTTTTCCCGTTCGTAGTCTGTTTCTGCCGTGTTTTTATCGACGGGGCTCCCGCCCCAGAAAAGGTGGCGGATTGGTGAGTTGTAATAGGGTGGGCGGTACATTGTCTGCCGCCTGTCTGTTGGCGGTGACCGCCGCGCTGTTTGTTTGTCCCGCCGTGGCGGTCGGAGTGTTAAAGTGGCGGTCTGTGTTGGCGGTTCCCGCCAGGGTCAGAATTCCATTTTTTGCACCGCCTGCCTGTTGGCGGGTTGGCCGCCGCTTTAACAGCGACCGCCAGGGTTGGAATGACCCCCTATATGTCTAGTGGAGTGTAGTTACTAGCATAAAAACATTGAAACGCAGGTGTGAAAGGAGGAACCATAATATCTGTAGGACAGTCATTGTGTTGCAAGTTATTTAATCGCTGGGATCGTGAAGAATGCTGCACAGATATTGTTAGCGCAGTGTTACATAACTTTGCCCGATTTGTCTTTACTGGCTGGTGACCATGTTCCTGTGATGACTTTTTGACATTTTAAAAGTGGAAGTTATGTTTACTTTGCACACTTTGACACCAGTTCGAGTTGTGGAAATTTTAATCATGAATGCATGTGGATGTAACAAAACTATTTCATGCATGATTGTGGTGCTCATGTTTCGGTGTTTGGCAGATCGTTGTGTAGTAAGGTTTGCTTTTATTTGCACAGCAATCAAATGTTCTTGACGTTAATATAGGGTGCAGATTGGTTTGCATTATTTACAAGTATTTATTAGGCAGTATAAAGAAACAGTATATTAGTATGGTTTTTGAAAAGTAAAATACTATATTTTAAGACTACTTTTTCACTTTCACTTTTTATAAATTAATTGTATTGCATTTTTGGACAAAATAATTAATTCAGGTGATACTTACGAAATGTCTTAATTTAGCAACCAATAACCAACATTTCACATGTGTAGTTACAAACTGTCTACATTGTTAGTTGTTACTATAACACTCTACATAGAGACAACTGGGTTATGTTGTATCTATCTAGAAATGATTTCACCAGCGTTCTCAGATTTTGTGGTACTTGTGCGGGCTATCCACCTGTTTTGTAAATTGTTTTTTTTTATATGCGAACATCTGTCCATCCCCTTAAACCAGTCATGTTTTGGGCCCTTCCTCTGAACTGCAGTATTTAGCTGTCTCTTAGAGGGCACCCTCTCCTCATGTTTCCCCCGTTTAAACCATAACCTTTAGTAACATCATTTTGGGTAACGTCTACCCAGCATTTGCGTGCATGAATTATGTGGACATCTCAGGGGCTTTGAATGAGAATCTAGACCCTATCTCTCTCTGGGACCCATTAGCAAGGGTTGATGGCCCGCAAGACCTGAACCCAGTTCCGATGAAACTCTGCAGCTCAAATATGTTTGAACAGGAAGACCTATACCACCCAAATTCATCAAAGAGGTGCCCTTCTGTAAAAATGGCCAAGTATGTGATGTATAGAATTCTAAAACAAAACCCGTGGACAATGAGTTTGGAGCAGTTGAGGGTTGAATGTTCTCACTCCTGCCTGAAAAGGAAGTTCACCTGGCGCCCAAGATTTATGCGAAAAATTGTCACATTTCTGGGTAAGTATGTTAAAGGCTCATGGAGGGTCTGTCAAAATAAACTACTGGATATCACTGGCTCCCTCACTAAGGTCCACCATATGGTTGAGGAAGCATAGGTCTCATTGAGCCTGAGTTCTCCAGAGATCATGTCAGGCTGGGCCCAACTGGCTATCTGTTGTTTTGACAATGTCAACTGTACCTTGCCCACTAAGCAACAAATGCTCCTAGCTTACTCTAAGATTGGTGAGCTGGGAAGGCCTTATTGCAGATGGGGACTATTCAGAGGTCCCTTCCTGAAGAACCTAAGTACATTTACTTTGGCTTTCACAACTTTGGACTTGACCCAAGCCTCCGTTAAGAGAGTCTTCAGCCCTAGGGTTTTGCTGGGTCCGGTCATGGCAGAGGCAGCTCAGCCACCCACTTCACCCTTCAAGGCTCTCTCAGACTGGCTGCAGCCCTTCAAAAGAACCCTTCAATTCCAAGAATCTTCAAAATTCTGATGGTTCTTTACCACCAGAGGAGGCCACAGTTGAGGCCTCTGTTGCAGTTCCATAGGAGCTGCCAATACAATAGGTGGACCCTCAGGTGAGTCTTAACCCTTATTCCCTTCTAATATTGGTGGGAAGATTAGCAAGGTTTCTGGCAGCCTGGAAGGGTAATAAATCAGACACACGGGTATTACAAACCAATCTGGGTTTCACATAGAAATTATGGTTCACCAAAGCAAATGCAGCATCCTCGTCCACCCATGTTCTCCCAAGGCCAATGCAGGGTTCCAGAGTGGATGTAGCAGAGCTGGAATCCAAAGGGGTCATTTACCGGTTAGGCCTACACTTACAGGGATTCTTAAGAAATCTTTTCCTAGTTGAAAAAAAGTAAAAAGGGGTATCACCCGGTGGGTAACCTAAGCAAGTTCAATGTATGGTTGGTTTTCAGACACTTTAAGATGGGGGCAGTCACTTACTTCAAGGTATCCTACTACAAAACAATTGGAGGGTAAAGCTGTTATGAAAGACACTGAAGGTGACCATTTTCACACCTCACTGTTGATTTCTCCAGTAAATCTGGCACAGTCCGGTTGTAGAGTTCACTGTGCTTCGGTTTGGACTGTCTTCTGCACCTTAGTGCTCCAAATGCACATCAGGTCTATTGGCAGAACTTTTCACGTCCACAGGTTTCAAACTGATAACTTATATGGATAACCTTCTTCTCTTTGACCAATCTTGGGATCAGCTGTTGAGCCAGCTGAATTTAATAATGTGCTTACTGCCAAATTCTGGCTTCATTATCAACTGGGAGAAATATGATCTGATACAAACAAATCCATGGCCTTCTTGCGGTTCTTGATCAATTCAGTTTAAGTACCTCCCTATCTTCCAAGAAAGAAAGAGGTCAGTATCCAAAAGAAGCTGAGTACAACCAACTCACTGGACAAGAACTTACTGTGCAACCTAGTGAATGTAGTGGGCTTCCTGTAGTAGTTGATTCATGTCTTTTCCCAGGACCCTTGCAGTATCGGGAATTTCAGAGACAAAATGCCCTTCATTTTTATAAGGGCTTGGCTACTTCGAATAGATGTATTGGAAGCTAGGACAGAAATCTAGTTGTGGCTAGATTACATGGAGGCCTGGCATGTGTTATTGAAAATATGAAAAAAGGAGAAGGCCCACTTTTGCTAATGCATGAATTAGGAGGAAAATGTGCAGAATCGTACATGGTTAGAAAAGCGTACCGGCCTAAAATGCTCAAATAGAGAGCCAAGGATAGACAGGATGCTGGGGGTGCAAGGACAGGGGTGTGCAGAAACATTTATTCGTAATGCAGCTGGAAGTAGAAGGTCACAACATGAAAGCTCGAGCCATTACTTGATAACACACTCACAGGGAGGGTGTAGATTCTGATTCACGTTCACAAGGGAAGTCTACATCATGGTGATTTTGGAAAGGGAACACAATAAGCTTTGATGCTTGAAGGGCAGCAGCTGTGCAAGGGAGGATAGACATAAATGTTTCCAAGCGTGGAGCTAGCTGAGGAAGAACATACTGATAGGCTTCAGAACGTGAGATCAAAAGCACCGTGATTATTAGCAAATGTATCCATGACAGATGTGTAATCTTCGCTTTCCTGTATATGCGTAATTAGATGCTTTCCCAAGGAGAAATATTGCTTTGTGCTAAAGTAAGTGGAGATAACAATGTACCAAGTAAGCACTTAAATTAATATGCATGACAAGTGATAAGACGCATTCAAGGTATTTTGAGACTATAAAAGATGTTGTTCGTGATGACGAAGTGAAGTGGGGTATCAGTCGTGAGCTGAGCTGCTCTCCTGGCCGTGATTCATAAATGGTCATATTATTTTCCAAACAGAATCCTGTCGTTTTTTTCATTTCCTGACTCCACACCACATGGCAGAGCTACTTCTGGGAAGCTCCAGACCTCGTTATAGAATCAGAGCAGTCACCTTTGATGGGGCACATGCTGGGGAATTCGTTGGTCAGCAGAACAGCCCAAGCTACATATCAATTTCTTGGAGCTCCTTGCCAGCTTTGTCACAAAGAGGTGTCTTACGAAAGAAAGGGTGTCATCTTGTGTCCTCCTTTGGAGGTAAGTGGTCAGGCACAACAGCCGCCTAGGAGATACCAGATCCAAGATGCTGGCAGAACTAGCCAATAATTTTTGGCACCTGTGCATGGACAAATACATTTCAGAGCTGACCGAACATCTTCTGGGTATTTGAATGTAATTTTAGACTGGAACTCCAGGCACCATGAGGATCCCAGCAACTGGATGTGGGATCCAGTAGTCTTTCAGATCCTGATAAACCAATGGAGCCCTGCAAGATAGAACTTTTTGCATTACATCTCAGTCACCAGATATACAACTGCAACACCTGGCGTCTAAACCTGGGAGATCTGGGAGTGGATGCCTTTCTCCGGGACATGGAGGCAATGCAATTATGCATTCACCCTTCGCCACTATCATGAAACTAGAATCCCAAAGGCGAATGTGGCAGGGGCGAATGTGGTGTAACACCTCTTTTGAGAGCTCATGTATGGTTTCAGGTTCTACCTGAACTCTCTTGGGATTTCTTAGTCCTTCTCCCCTATTCCTGGAATCCCTAAGAGCCAGTTAAAGTCAGCCAACTAATTTTGGAGGGCCTACTTCTGCTCAGTGCATGGAGAATTTCGGGGGACAATGGTCGGTCCTGGGCATTTCGGAGCCAGCTCTGAGACTCATCAGCAGAGCTGGGTCAGCCAGCATCAAGAAGAGATACAAGTCCGCTTGGAGAAAATATTTTGGTTGTTGTGAGGGGACTGTGTCTAAATGTGGTGGCACCTGGCCTTGTCAATTTAATGTATTTCCTAATACTTTTCGTGACTGACTTGGCTCTTTTTGGTTTGTTCTACAGGTCCATCAATGCCTTTAGTCGTGCCATTTCAGCCAGACTTGTTGCCATTGAGAGAGTGCGAGCTAGGAAACATCCTCCAGTTTCTAATCTCTTGAGAGTCATTTGGCCCACTAATCCTATGAGTTCTAAATACTCAGTGCTTTGGAATGTGATGATGCTCTTTCATTTATTCTGTCCTGGTCTGACAACAAATTCTCCTCTAGGAAGGAGATTTCAGCAAAGCTAGCTTTGCTGATGTGCCTCACCTCTCAGCAGTTTCCTTGCCTACTATCAACAGGTGGATGTGTTGGGCTTTTTCAGATTTGGGCAATGACACTTCATTTTAGGAGCTCATTAAAGAATTGGTGTTGAAGCATCTAAAGTCTTCACCTTGGAAGTTAGATGGGATTATATTATGAGAGCAGCAGGTCAGTCTGCCAAGCCTACCTTCAAAGAACTATATTTTAAGCCGTTAGAGGGAATGCCTTCTTTTGCGGTGAGCAAGCTTTTACCGAGCACAATACTCACCTCCGGTCCTGCCATAGAATGAAAAATGTCCTAGTAAAAATGGAGTTCTATTAAGGACATCTAGGTGAGGATTATCCTGCCTGGCTTTGTTACTGACAGAATTCCCTCCGTGAAGTACTGTTCATAAGGTACATGTGTCATGTTTTGTTTAAGTTATAATTTGGACTATGGTGCCAAGTGACACCCCAGGGACTTCTCACGTGACCAGAAGTAGAAAGGTTGGAAGATAGGAACAAAGTGATGCCTCTTATTTGGTGCTGTGGAATGATGGGAGAAGTCTTTGGTGACATGAAGTGATGCAAAGCTCATGGGACTTACATTCTACTGCCTGTGATGAGTTGAAGGCCTTAAGTTATGTTATGTGTAATTGTATAGCACACAACTCACCAAGAGGATTTCGTTGTGCCGAAGCAGGAGCTGTAAGAGCCAAGCCAGGGCTAGGGCTAGGTGACAAGCCAGGTTTTTAGTTTCTAGAGCAATTCAAGAACTGAGGAAGTGGCACTGATGTGTAGGGCCTGGTCATTCCAGGCACGATCACCGGATCAGATTCTGAGTATGTGGGGCATGTGCATGAGCAGTATTATGGCTGAGCAGAGGTTGTGGAAGTTTATGTGGTTGTTGGGGCACCTGGGGCCAATGTTGTGTAAGGTTTTGTATGTGTTCATAAGGAGTATGAAGAGAGCTTGTCTGTGGATGGGAACCAGTGGAACTCTTTGAGGTGCGGGGTGATGTATGTGCAGGGTGGGTGGTTGAGCATGAGTGTTAGTCTGGTGTCTTTTGGTGAGTTGAGCATTAATTTGGAACTTAGGGGGTCATTTAGATTTCGGCAGTCCTTTCGCAGGACCGGCGAAGCCTCTGCAGGCAAAAGACCGCCAGTACGGGAGGTCTTTTACCCGCCATATTTGGAGTGTTCCGATGGAACAGCAGACGAAAACAGCTTTTCCACCCGGTGACCCAGCGAACACTCACCACAACATTGACGCCGGCTCATAATTGAGCCGGCAGCAACATTGTGGTGCATCAGGTGCGACAGCACTCGTCACGCATTTTACTGCCTGTAACTCGGGCAGTGAACTGCGCGATGGGGCTGTGCATGGGGGCCCCTGCCAATGCCAAGTGCATGGACAGTGCAGGGGCCCCCCGACACTCCCATTCCGCCAGCCTTTCGGAAAGGCTGGCGGATGGAAATCCGTAATCTGGAGGCTGCAGGCTGGCTGCAGCCTGGTGGTGTCGACAGTCGAACTGTGGCGGCTCTGCCACGGTCAGAATGGGGCGGTCCGACAGCCCAGTCTGTGGCGGTCCATACGGCCACTGCGGCCCTAGCCGTCAAAGACCACCAAGGTTGGAATGAGCCTATGAGTGTATTTGTTAAAGCTAAAAAGAAGTTACATCTGTACATGGCTGACAAGGGAAAGTAAAGAGTTGTGAGCATAATCATCACCAATGTGTCCTTAATAGAGCTGAACCTTTCTTTCATGTTTGCTAGGAAATGTTTGATTCTCCACACATATCTAGGATATGTGTAAATATGGGATAAGTGGTGTGTGGTGACTGCAAAAAGAGGAGGCGGTCTGTGTAAAGAGATATTCTATCTTCCGAGCTGTTTGCCCACTTAAAGCCTGGAACCTGTGTGTCACACCAGATGCAGCCCGGGAGGGGTTCTATTGCTAACGTGAACAGAAAAGATGAGAGCGGGAGTCCTGACAAGGGGCCCCTTCTAAAAGTGAAAGGGGACAGGAAGGGTCTCATTCACACCAGCTGTGGCTTGTGGATAAGTGTATACAATTGCTATGTAAGAAAGCAACTTTGGGCAAAAGTTCTTCTTATACAAGACTTGAAGAAAAGTTGCAGTTTACCAAACTGAAATGCTTCTCGAAGTCCAGAAGCATCAATGCGATCTGTCCTTCAAGCTTGAAAGTTCGAAATCCCAACATGCGGCCTCCTGATAGAGGGTTGTGTACCTCTATTTGGCAAGAAGTCCTCTTGATCAGGATGTATAATGGAGGTCAGCACCTTGGACAGTCTAACTGGCAATATCTTGGCAAAAATGTTGACTTCACCATTTAGAAAGGATATAGGATGGTACGAGGAACAGAAGCCTGGTTACCCACCTGATTCTGGAGTCATTGAGAAGACAGCCCTTCTGCATAGATACAAGGGACATATTTATAAGGTGAAATCAAAAGTCATTTAAAATGCCCCTAGTATTCTTCAGGGAATCCGTTTGGTTCTGGGTTTTCCATACCAGCATTTGAGCTGCTGCGTCTGTGACGTCTTCTTCAGTTATGGGCATTTCCAGGTCTGCCCGATCCTTCAGGGTTATCTGTTATAAGTGGTAATTCAATTTCCTTAGTCAGGGAAGAGCGAGCACTGAGGCCACAATAGCATTCTGCATAAGCCTCTGGGACCCCCTGTATGCCCTTGTAGTTTAACACTTTATTGAATACTTGATCATTAGAACCAGTCTGGAGGACAACTCTCTACCGTACAACCACTAGCTTTGCGAACTTACCGTCACCTCATCAGACTGTTTTCCTGTCTGTGATTACAACCACGTTTCAAACATTTAGTGGGACATATCTGCTCCATGTAGTTAATGTTAAAAAGCACCTCTCAATTTTATCTTAAGAGAATAAAGCTTTTGGAAACCTCCAATCAGATTTTTTTTGTGATTAGTTTTGAATGTTTCAAAACCACTCCTAACACACAACTGGCCAGGCAATGTCTCTTACCTGAGTTGGACACAGGGCAGGGATAGATCTCACAGTGGTCACCCCAGCCAGCACCGATCGAGCAGCAGCACTCTTGCCGAGTGATGTTGGTTGCCAGAACACTGTCACAGAAGACAGTGTCATCAAAATTTAGGTAGCACTCCTTTTTGTCCCCAGGTGGCTCAACTTCTGGAAAGAAATAAGAAAAGGAGATGCAAGTGAATTTCAAACACAGGAAGCATTATTGGGTGCAAAGCAGATTTTTTTAAAAAAGGACAATTGTCACTGGGGAAATTAATGTGTAAATGTATACTCAGTGACAACTTGTTTGAGGCTACATATTGTTCAGACCAAAATCTAATAGCCTTGTACATGCAGACCTTAGTAAGAATGGGCTATAGAGCAACTGACAGAAAAGTTAGAAATCTTGCAAGGTTTCTTAGCTTCTTGGCTGGGAAGATTCTTCGAGTTTGTACTATATATACAGACCTTGTATGAAGTACTGAGATATTATTAAACATTGTTTCAAATATATGGCAGATCACATAAGGATGACAGCAGTGGAGATTTTCTTTATTCACTAAAACGTGCACATATGGATTAATACATAGAGGCCATGTGTATGTACACACATATAAACACACATATGGTTAGTCTCTCGAATGATGCCACTGACAAAGGACAAACAGATATGGTGTAAGAATTTTTAACTCTCCTGCAAAATGCATTTTTGCATTCTGGAGTGTTTTCTGTAAATGAAAAAAAGACAATGCTCAGGCTTTTCTCCAGTAATTTGATGTCAACACAAAGTGGTTTCCCAAGGCTGCTGCCTTACCTCACCTTATGGAAGCGCTGGTCCAGGGCTATAAAAATGCAGAGCTGTTGTAGTCTCACTGGTTTAGAGGTAATGGTTCAAAAAATTTAATTGATTTTTAACAGGGTTACACTTCTTTTGGTGGGTATGGCCCAACATGAAAAACTTGCCAATTATATCTAGTTCTGTGCTTCCAAAACCTATAAGGAACAAGTTCCAATTTCCAGAACAACAAACTTTCACAACCCTTGTAGCTTTAACAGACATGAGCTGGAGGCAATTTTCTAATAAATCAGCAGACAAGCTTTCAAAATGCTGTGAATTACCAATATAAAATAATCTTATAACTTTTTGCGTCCCTCTCATAGCAATTTTCAACGTCACGGCTAGGACCATGCCCTTTGATATGGCTTTATTAGACTGTTGCAAAGATATTGATCTACCTATAAAAGTGGCAGACGGTGAACTGCACTGAAGCTCGAATACTTTACAAAGTAGGGTGGAGCATTATACCTGAGCACCAGATTACATTACGTAAGGCCATATTAATTTTATTTTAAGCACAGGAAATTAAGGGCTTGATTTATATGTTGGCGGTAAGGATGCTCCGTCGCAAAGGAGTATCCTTACAGCAGTATAACTGTCTGCCTGCCCAATGTAAATGCAGGTGGACCATAGGACTACTGCATCACTGCCATAGCCAAATTACTCCGATGGCCCCATAGAGTAAGGGGTGTTGGAGAAATGGCTATATGTTCACCCACCCAATCAGGATGGGTGGACATATAGCCATTTGTTTTACTGTCCATCACTGCCAGGCAAACCCTGGCAGTAAGTAGGAAGCTGGCTCTGTATATAATATACCAAATTGAGGTACGGTGTTTACAGAGTCCAGGGGTTTCCCAGAGGCTAAAGTAGATAATACTAATGCTCTCTTTTTTGGTGGTCTGGTCAAGCAGTTAGACTTATTAGAGGGTGGTGCAAAGCATTTGTTATACTTACACAGTCAAGAAATGAGCCACACAGTCAGGGAATCATTACGAGTTTGGCGGGCGGAAAAGGCAGCCGCCAAACTCCAGCGTTCAGGAGACCGCCTGTGCGGTCTCCTTCCCGCTGGCCTTATTCTGAGTTTTCAGCTGGCTCAGCGGGAAACGCACAACAACATTGACGCCGGCTCATAATATCGTAAAGCAGACAGTGATTTGTGCGATGGGTCTGGCCCGGGGGGGCCACGCACTTCCCATGCCAAGTGCATGGCCAATGCAGGGGCTCCAGAGGGGACACATGTACCCCGTCACCGCCAGCATTTACATGGCAGTGCAACCGCCATGTAAACCCGGGCGGAGAGAGGGGTCTTACCCTGGTACCCACTTTGGTTTTGTGAGGTGTCTTGGGGGCCACCTGGACAGGTTTTTGGAGGCTTACAGGGGATTATTTTTCTTTATTCCTGGGAGTGTCACCTACTTTCTCATGGGTAGGTTTTGTAACCCTTTCTTTTGGTCACCCCCAGTGGAAATCTTGGTCACCCTATTCTTGAACCAATGGTCTGCCTTCTTTCCCAATTCTTGGGGAGAAATTGGACCTAGGGCTACCAGATATTGATGCAACTTGTCGTTGAAGCAGTTACTTCAAAGGTGTTCTTTCATAAACAGGTTATAAAGCACATCATAGTCATGCACTTCATTTCCAGTTACCTAACCATCCAGTGCTTTCACTGACTAGTATACAAAATCATCCTAGGACTGGCTTGAGGTTTTGTGAGTCTCTCAAACCTAATTCTATACTTCTTAGTGGTGAATCCAAAGCCCTCAATCAGGGTTACCTTCATGTGTTCATAGGGTTCAGTATCTGTACCAGTGAGTGTGAGGAGTCTATCCCTACACTTGCCAGTGAACAGTTCCCAAAAGAGATCTCCCCAGTGAGACTTATTCAATCTTCTGGTTCTATAAGCCCTCTCAAAGGCTGAAAACCACTTGGTGATGCCATCACCTTCCTCATACTTGGGGGCTATCCCTTTGGAGATTTTAGGGGTGTCAGAGTGCTCTCTGTCCCCAGTTACTAAGTTGCTGCCACCATTAATGGATGCTAAGCCCATTTCTGATCCCTCCCTTTCTATAGACCGGAGCTATCTCTCCAGAGCTAATCTTTTGGCCGCCCTTGCTAAAAGGAGGTCCTCTTCTCTGAGGCTGCCCTCAGTGTTCCCAGAGGAACTGGACTCCCCTGTGGGAGACTCAGATCCTGTCAGTACTATCCTTGGAGTCAGGGGCATTTGGGCCGTGTCTTCCCTAGTTAGCTGAGGAGGGGAGAGTTAATCCTCATGAACCCGATAATGTTTTCCCCATCTGAGGGGATGTCTTCCTTTGGATACTCTGCCAAGAGCTCCTGGACCTTAATCTTGGTAGAGTTGGAACCAGATTAGATTTTTCTGAGACGGCAGAGATTCCTTAGCTCTGTCATCCCAAGATGGAGCTAAGAGTGAGGATGAGTTCCACCACCATGTCCTCTGAGCTGCTCAATTTGTTACTAAAGTTGAGGATTTCTTTTTATGAACTAAAACTACTTATAGTTACTTACCCCTAACTATAATAACTTTTTTACATTTTTAAGAACTGCTAAAAGGGACTTAACCAAGGCCCTAGCAGGACTTAAAAAAAAATATATATTTAGAAAAACTGCCAATTCAAAAATCACTTGAATCTAAAGGCAAATTTTAACTTAATTGTGGGATCAGATATTAACTTCGTAGTCCAGCAAATGCAGTCATAGACCCCACAACTGATCCACCAATGTAGGAAGCTGGCTCATTATATACTATACCAAAATGAGGTATAGTGTGTACAAAGTCTAGGGGTTCCCCAGTGGCTTAACAGAGACCAAAGTAGATAATACGAATGCTTTCTTTTGTGGTAGTGTCATCAAGCGGTTAGGCTTATCAGAGGGTAGTGCAAAATATTTGTTGTACACACAGAGTCAAGAAATGAGGCAAACACTCAGTGACTAACTCCAGGCCAATTGTTATATATATCAAAAATATATTTTATTACTTTATTATTAGAACCAGGTAGGTTGCAGGTAAGTACAGTTGTCAATAGGTATCAGGCATATGTATCAAACGTACTTTGTTTGGGTTTTGCAGATAAGTAACACTTTTCTACTTCAAAAGTTGACACACTGCAATTTTTAATAAGAGTCAATAGAGTCCTGGAAGGGGGAAGTGTTAGCACAGTTAACAAGTAAGTACATGACTTACGATTCCAGTCTTCGGGAGTTAGGATGTCCACAGGTCAAAGTTTAGGCTGACCCCAAAAGTGCACCACCAGCAACAGGGGGCCAGCTGGGTGCAGAGGTCAAAGTTGGTGTCAGGTTTACAATGGAATCCTATGAGGATTGGGGGTGCTTGGTTGAAGGCAGACTGCATGTTAGTACCCATGGTTCCAGGACTTAGGTAGGGCGGCTCGGTGCAGGGTGCAAACACAGAGATGGGCAGCCAATGCTTTTCAATGAGGAGACCCCGGGGGTCACAAAAGATAATGCAGGCTGGGTCCAGGAGGTTGGTTCCGGGAAACCAAAGGCTGGACAGGCAGGAGAAGCACCCGCTGGATGTTGCTGGATGGTTGGTCAGATTCCCCAAGTCCAGGAGCTGCAGGTGCAGGGGCCTCCTTGGCCATCTGGAATCTTCGTTGAATCGGGTCGCTGTCAGGGCGGTTCTCCGGATTCACGCTGCAGGCGTCGTTGTGTTGGTCAGGAGGGGTCAACCCAGGGTGGACTCGAGGTTGGAATTGCCTGGGGACCTTCTCTGGACCTGTGGGCCACCTGGACTTGGGCCGTGGGCATCGGGTGCAGAGTAGACAGGGCTTGCGAATCCGGGGCAGTTCTGGAGTCCTTTTTGGAGGTTTTTAATCTGGACAGGGCCACTGTCCTCATGAGTTCTTGGTCCTCTGCTGGACAGGCAGAGATGTTGCTGGTCATGCAGGATGTGTCGCCTTCTTGGAGCAGGGGTCTTTGAAGCTGCAGACAGGCTGGCAGGGCTGGGACAAAGTTAGTTGTCGTCTGGAGTCTTCACTGCTGGGGTCGGCTTGGCAGTCTTTCTTCTTTCTTCTTGAGGTCGCCAGGAATCCAGTGAGTAAGGTTCAGGGGTGCCCCTTCAAACCAGATTTAGGGGTGTTACAGGAGTCAGAGGGCCATAGCCAATGGTTACTGTCCCTGTGGGCTGCTACTCCCTTCTTATGCCCCTTCCCTTTGGTGTGGGGGGGGCACATTCCTATTTCTAATGGTCCCTCTACTCCAAAACAAGATGGAGGATTTTGCAAGGAAGGGGTCACTTCAGCTCTGGACACCTTAAGGGTGGTCCTAGCTTGAGTAGTCACTCCTCCTTGTTTTACCTAATTTTCCCACGGACCTGCCACTAAAAGTGGGGCCTGGTCTGGCAGCGGGCATCTCCACTAGCTGGAGTGCCCTGGAGCACTGTAACAGGAGACCTGAGCCTCTGAGGCTCACCGCCAAGTGTTACAGTTCCTGCAGGGGGAGGTGTGAAGCACCTCCACTCAGAGCAGGCTTTGTTTCTGATTCCCAGAAACCACAAAGGCTGTCACTCCATGGGAACAGAAACTTGTCTATTAGTGGCAGGCTGGCACAGACTGGCCAGCCCTGCACTAATGGGTTGAGTAAAATACAGGGAGCATCTCTAAGATGTCCTATGTGTACATTTTACACTAAATCCAACACTGGCTGACATCAATGAGGGTTTATTGTGCTGAGAAGTTTGATACAAAACTGCCTAGTCTTCAGTAAAGCCATCACGGCGCTGTGGAGTTCGTAATGACAAACTCTAAGCCCATGTATTCAGTATGGCCACACTGCACTTTTAATGTCTAAGAATGGACCTAGACGCTGTAGGGGCATATTGCTCATGCAGCTATGCCCTCGCCTGTTGTATAATGCTCCCTGCCTTAGAGCTGTAAGAACCGCCACAGGCAGTGGTTTGTGGGAATGCACCCTGAGAGGGATGCCATGTTGACTTTACCTTTTTGTCTCCACCAGCACACACAATCTGTAATGTGTGTGTGCATGTGTTTGCTGAGGGTTCCCTTAGGGTGGCACAATACATGCTGCAGCCCTTGGCGACCCTCCCTGGTCACAGAGCCCTTGGTACCACTTGTACCTTTTACAGGGGACTTGGCTGTGTGCCAATTGTGGAAACAATGGTACAGTTTAAGGAAAACACTGGTGCTGGGGCCTGGTTAGCAGGATCCCAGCACACTCTCATCAAGTTAGCATCAGATATCAGATAAAAAGTGTGTCTGTGGGGGGGGGGGCAATGCTACAGTGGGGAACAGAAAAATGCTAATAATGCCCCCCTGCCATGGAACATGACTCTCACAGTGAGGGACAATTACATTTTTTATTTTCAAAAAGAAAAACCTGTCTTGAGATTTTATTTTCTCAAATAAAAAATGAAAACTGTTTGGTGCATGGCTGCATCATGCTGATGCAGTCCTGCACCAAACAGCAAAATGCATTGACAGGAACCACTGTGATGGTGGTTCCTGCCAATGCATTATAAATGACTGCCTTCTTGGCAGTTACTTGTAAATTTGGTGGACGGTCTCTCCTCCATGGGGACGGAGTAATTTACTCTGTCCCCCTGGTGGAACGATGGGCTAGCCGCAAATAATAGGCCAGGTCCTAAGTAATTGGACCACAGCCAAAGCCAGGACTTGAAACTGGTTCCCCAGATCCAAAGTTGGCAGCTCTGGCCTTAAGGCCGCATCCATACTTCTCAAATTATGTGTGAAAGAAAAACACAAATAGAATGATTGTGTATGATCATATATAGTAAGCACATTCTCTGCTGAAATGGCTTTAAAGTAAAGAAAAACATCAGCAAAATATACTGGAAGGGTCTCCTAGAGTATTGCTTGATAATACTTGCAAGGGTTTGTTTCCATCACACTTCGGAATTAGAAAACAAAATGTGCCTCATTTTTGGTTTCTTAACTGCTGATATATTCTGCAGTATGTGTACAGTTAATTTACAGGTGTTTACATTTTGTTGTGTGTTACAAACAAATGACATCCTACAGCCTTTCCTGTCATGCTCCATGTACGTCAGCAAGATTGTCACATAGTTCACTTTAAAAACTCCTTTCACTTTGTAGTTAGAGATAGATATGTAAACACCAACCCATATTAAAAGAATAAGTAGCAACTTATCAGAAGATATAGCCTGACAATTGACCTCTGCCTCTGAAGCACAGCAAAGGTGACAAGATAAATACAAAACGTAACAGCATATTTATTTATTGCTCTTCCATGACCCACCAGAAATCGTCTGACGAGCCACCAGTGGGTTGTGACTCACAGTCTGGGAAATACAGATCTAGAGATTCAAGCTCCACTTCACTGATGAACCCAAGAGT
Source organism: Pleurodeles waltl (assembly GCF_031143425.1). NCBI lineage: Eukaryota > Metazoa > Chordata > Amphibia > Caudata > Salamandridae > Pleurodeles > Pleurodeles waltl. The sequence continues at coordinate 792,110,809 of NC_090448.1, forward strand.
CAAAGACATCTCTGGAGTGGGTAGTTGCTAAGTTTGAGATTGCCTGTTGTCTTAAGATTGGTGACGTGACCTAGCCTTTTTTTGTGCAGACTAGTCTTTGGATTGTATAAAAGAACATTGAGTACCAAAATATTGTGCTCCAAACTTATTGTACCTAGAATATCGACTTCTAAAATATTATGTAAGTAAGTATGTAAAGGTAAATATAGATGTACTCTTCTTAACTTCACAGCACTTCCTTACCCTCGCAGCCATGTCTGTCATCCGTTGGTGCGAAGCCTTCATCACAGACGCAAACAAACGAACCATCAATGTTCTCACAGACACCGTGTGGGGAACAGAGGCTGGAGTCTAGGTCGCACTCATTGACATCTAAGAGTAATGAGAGACAAGTATAAAGTAATTAATACAAAATATTAGCAAAGAATGGGTTTGAGGGGAGGCATGCCCTGGGGCTCTTGTTCTACAGAAAGGTATGGGAAGAAAACGTATCTCTGGCAGTAAATAGCAATGGTACTTGTTAATTTTTAGGAATGCCTTTGTACACTGCCTCTGGTTCGGAAGATATTTTGACTGTTTCAGATTAACAATTATACCAAAGTGTGAAACTGCAATTTGAATACCTCCGTGTGCAACAAGTAGGAATGAAAAGTAAGACTTTGAGTATACTTTATTTTACACTTATTCTACTGCAATTTCTAATTACTTTTTACTTTTATATCTTTATGAGTAGCGTCCCTTTATGTATTTTTCACATGGAAACAATAATTCCTTGTTTCTTGACCCAAATAATAAAAATAACATTTTCAGTAGGATCATTAGAGTCTAAATGATTTTATACAATGCATTACATATCTCAAAGAAAATACAATTGCAGTTCCCTTAATCCTCCCTTAAAATGCCACACCAGGTGATGTCCTCAATTTATTTGTTTTTAGAACCACACCCAGAGGCTTTTTTGATCAACAATTTGTGGAACGTTTTTTAAGTAGAGATGGAGACAGTCCAATACATATTCTGTCAATGCAACTAATTAGTTGACATAGAAACAATAATTCACACTTGGAATGTATTATGATTTTTTGACAACACCATGCTATGATAATGAAAATCAGTTAAGAAGAGGCCAGAGCTGGATCACTGCTGCTTACTTGCACATGTGGCAGAAGTGATGGATTTCAAGAGTGTAGCAGTAAGTGACAACAGGATGTAGACTGGTCATAGTCTAAAGAACCACAGTAGACATCTGTTATGGAATTAGATCTGCTATTGGGCAAAAACTATTCTTGTCTTTTCCTGAAAAGAGGTGCTCAAGAGCTCAAGCACCTGCAGTACATGGCTCTAAGAACAGTTCTTGCCCCTATTAGTGAGGTTGCAACACATGGGTTGCTACAGTTTACAATTCTATTGATGTCTCATATGGGTTTCATCCATAATTAGCATATCCTCTGTAATTGTTTTTGTAACTGCTCAGTAACTGCCTGTGCACTTGTTCCACATGTGGCAGATGCTCAGATCCTCGCCATACATGCTTCACTAATCTTTACCTGCTCATAGATGGATGACTTCTTTTTGCACATACAGGTTTATGAAGTTTCTCAGTAGCTGCAGATATGAAAATGCATGTTATTACCTTGACATCTATGGCCTAACACAAGCTGATATCCCTCTTGGCAACGACATTGGTATGTTCCAGCTGTGTTAATACAATCGCCTCCAACACAGGCAGATGGGAAGTCACACTCGTTAATATCTGAAAACAAAGTACAGTGAGAAATTCAGAGCTATTACATACTTAGAGTATGTCACTTTGCTCCTTCCCCTTTTGGGTAGATGTAAATTGGACTTTGAAGGTAGAAGAAAAACTGGACAAGGTTTTAATGACTTTGTTAGAGACTTTCAGTCCCACCCCCAACCGCTGAAGATCTAGAAGCAGATTTCTGTGCCTCTTGGAGTGACATTTGCATTCAGCAATCTTAGAGAAGAAAAGTCATGCTGGGTACACCCCAGTGCGTCTACAACCAACAGAAATTGAATATGATATAGTTCAAGCCATATTATTCGGTAGCAGAAAATCAGGTTTTTATGTCAAAATATGAAGATCAATGGTATCCACCTGCAAGGTAACCTTACATACAGAAGTACATATTTACTACTTTTATGGAGACAATGTAAATGCACATCAACATTAAAAGTTACGTATTTTTGACAGAATGCAGAAAAACATGAAATGCCCTTCTACACTGTAAAGAATGGATCCTGGTGATGGATTGTTAGAATCTGGAACCTGGACCCCACAAATATAGTATCACTGTTTTCCATGTGACTCACCTTCACAGCGGTGGCCGTCCCTAGTAGGTTGATAACCAGTATTACAGTGGCACTGGAAGTTGCCAGGGCGGTTCATACATATCCCGTGTATGCACACACTTGTGTCATCACATTCGTTGATATCTGAAAGGAGACAAATCTACTTTATGTAACTAACTCTCAAATACATCCCACCCAACTCCTGCATTCTTGTGTCCTTTGTGTTTTATTTAAGTCGCCATCCCTAAAGTCTTATTGAATTTTAGAATTTGCCTTAATATGTATCATCATATGCTCACGCTTAGTTTTATTCATAATCACTCACAATTAGCTGGTCAAAAACGTAACCAAATAAGAAATGATATGAAGATTACAGCCCCTTCAAATGAATCTAACCTTTCCTGCTTCTACACACCCTGCGCACTTACACATTTCACTGTTTCTTAGATGACCCATAATGTAAAAGCAGAATTGTAATTTCCAATCATTTCTGCAAAATATGTTTACCTTAAATTCAACTGAAACAAAAGAAATATCATAAGACACAAACCGGGAAAAAAATCTGACTGGGTCCTGTAACATATTCATCTAGATATTAGTGGTATGACCATAAATTCACTTGTAGTTTCATTAACTAACAGGACTGTTACTATTACGACATCCATGTTGAAAAGAACAACTGTCTATCTTTTCCAATCATATTAATTCTACTGTGAGATTATTTTGGCCAACACCCTTGGCTCGGTACCATCCCTGCACTGGAGTCAGTAGCTGTCAGAGCTGCCACAACTACTATTTAGAAGACCACAGCTCAGACCCTTTACATTAAAGGTATGGACAAATAATTTCACTGAAACAGAGGGGTATATTTATGAACCGCTAGTGCCACTGGAGCTGTCGCGCCGCGTGGTGCGGCGCGAGCCGAGTGTTCGGCGCAAGCCGGGCGTTCGGCTCGGGCCGCGCAGCGCGTTTCCAAAACGCAGCGCGCCCCCAGCCTTTCCTGCACATTACGAGGCCCCAGAATTGGCATGGGGCCTCACTCTGCTTTTCCTCACCGCATTTTTGGGGACTCCTGACCCCTCTTACCTGTTCTTGCTCCTTCTTTTTTCTTTTCTTCTTTCTTGGGTCCTTTTGTTGTACCTTCCTTTATGTCTTTTCCCCCTTCCCAGGTTACCTTTTTCTTCCCAGCATTCCTTGTTCCCTATTCTCTATGGTTCCTACTCTATTCTGTTCTATGTAATTTTCCCTGTCTAAGATGGTGTCCTTTTACTTCCTGTGGGTCACTTCCTGTTTTTTGGTATTTAAGGGATGTGTTTTCTTCTTGTCTTTGCGCTGCAACACTTTCTGTTCGGATAGTGTCTTCGCTCCTGATTTCCTTGCCTTTCGGTTCTGGATTTCGTCATTTCTGTGTTACCTGAATTTTGTTCTTTTTGATTCCTGTTCTTTTGTCCTTGTTTTCAGGAATCTTTCTGTTTGGAGGTTTTTTCCACTTTTTTAAAGGTTTTTTTTCCCTCTGGCGCTATTTTCTGAAGTGCACGGTCTGTTCTTGGCGTCTCCATTGCCTACAGCACCGTGGCTACCAGAAAGAGTCGCCCCTTTTTGGGCCAAAGCCGAACACTGAAGACCCACGCCACTAGATCTGCAAATTCCAGGCGCAAGCAGCACGTGAGTCGTGACAGATTGCAGCGCCAAACCATTCCGACGTCCTCAAACACCATGGATGACACAGTGGCGGCGGCTTCAGATCCTGATCAATCTCTTCTGACAACGATTCAGCAACAAGCTCAGGAATTGCAACAACTACGCAATGAAAATGCTGCTTTACGACAGGCTTTGGCTTTTCGCAGTAGTGATGTTCCGACTATCTCCGCTTCAACCCCTCGTTTCTCCGGTGAACCAACCAAACTACGTGAGTTCCTTGATGCATTAACGGTGTACTTCGCCTTCCGACCTACCCAATTCTCCCATGACAGGACAAAGGTGGGTTATCTTATCAGTGCTTTATCCGGTCCTGCCTTGGCCTGGGCAACCCCGATGGTATCATCCAACGACCCGGTATTGTCGGACTATTCCACCTCCGTGAACCGCTTCAAACAAATGTTTAGTCGTCCAGGATTGGAGGCCTCTGCGGAAGAAGCCTTATGCGACATCCAACAAGGCTCACAAGATGTCCTTCAATATATAACACGTTTTCGTCAGCTAGCGGCAGAGACCACCTGGGTGGAACGTACTCTGGTGACTTTGTTTCGTAGAGGACTCAAAGAAGAAATAAAAGATGAATTAGTACATTCCACCAGAGTGGAAGATCTTCGTGGCCTGATGGATCAAGCACTTTCCATCGAGTACCGTCTTCAGGAACGGAGATCGGAGAAGAGAAGGAGTAGAGGGTCTTCCCAGCCAAGAACTTCACGAGCTTATCTGCATCGTTCTGAGGAACCTCGCCCTCCTGCTAGAGACATCGAAGGGGAACCCATGCAAGTGGATACTACTCGAGGCCCGCTCTCCGCTAGCGAGCGAGAAGACAGACGTAAGAAAGGGTTGTGCCTGTACTGTGGTTCTGCTGGTCACATGCTTCGTACCTGTCCTGTACGTCCGCCCAGGCCATCGGGAAACGCCACTTCCCGTCCTCTGTAAGAAGGGAGGGGACGGGTTCATCGGCTATACCTTTCATCAGCTCCTTTAATGACAATACGACATCCTTGTTCATATTACCTGTCATGTTACAACTTCCTGACGGCCGTCAAGAAAAGACTATGGCATTACTAGATTGTGGTGCTAGTGGTATTTACATGGATAAGACGTGGGCCGCTACTCAACAAGTTCCTACACAACCTAAAGAAATTCCTGAACAAGTGCACACAGTGGATGGATCCTTGATATCCTCTGGTCCAGTTGATACTACAACCCTGATGTTAAGTTTACAGATCGGGAACCATCAAGAACACATCTCCTTTGATCTCATAACATCCCCCAACCATACCATCATTCTTGGAATTCCGTGGTTCATCAGACATAGGGCCTGATTCTAACTTTGGAGGACGGTGTTAAACCGTCCCAAAAGTGGCGGATATACCACCTACCGTATTACGAGTTCCATAGGATATAATGGACTCGTAATACGGTAGGCGGTATATCCGCCACTTTTGGGACGGTTTAACACCGTCCTCCAAAGTTAGAATCAGGCCCATAATCCGTATGTGAATTGGGTAACCCGGACTGTTTCCTTGTCTTCACAATTTTGTCATGAGAACTGTTTTGCTTCCGACAAGTATTGGTCACCGAAAAGATCCATATTTACTGAAGGTACTACCGGTTATTCCATTAATACTGTCCAAGGAGTCCCTGAACACTATTTGGAGTTTCAAGATGTGTTCCAAAAACCATCCAAACCTGTGTTACCTCCACATCGAGACTACGATTGTGCTATTCCCTTGGAACCCGGCACAATCGTTCCTTTTGGGAGGATGTATTCCCTCACGGAACCTGAAAAGGAAGTTCTAAAAGAGTATCTGGAAGAAAATGTACAGAGTGGTCTTATTGTTCCATCGTCTTCTCCGGCCGGGGCTCCTCTCTTTTTTGTACCCAAGAAGACAAAGGATCTTCGTCCTTGCCTGGATTTTCGAGGCCTGAATAAGATAACTATTAAAGATCGTTATCCTTTGCCTCTCATCAGGGATATTCTAGAAGCAGTCAGAGGGGCTCAACGTTTTACCAAACTAGATCTACGAGGAGCCTACCACCTTTTACGCATTAAAGAAGGAGACGAGTGGAAGATAGCTTTCAGGACCCCATTTGGTCACTTTGAATACAAGGTTATGCCTTTTGGTCTCACTAATGCCCCCGCAATCTTCCAGAGATTTATGGACTCAGTGTTTTCTGACCTTCTGAACCAGACAGTTGTAATTTACTTAGATGATATTCTTATTTATTCTAGAAATCCCGAACTCCATTCTTCCCATGTGAAACAAGTCCTTCAAAGACTCCGGGCACATCAACTATTTTGCAAACCAGAAAAGTGTGAGTTCGACAAAACGGAAGTCAAATATCTGGGTTATCATTTAAGTCCCACCGGCATAGCTATGGATCAAGAAAAAGTACAAGCTATTCTAGATTGGCCTTCTCCTTCCTCTATTAAAGAAACACAATGTTTTCTAGGATTAGCAAACTTTTATCGGCAGTTCATCTTAGACTTTGTGAAACAGACCAGTCACATAACTCACACTTTAAAGAAGGAAAATTTAACGAAAGGGTTTGTCTGGACTAAGGCGGCTGAAACAGCTTTTCAAGATTTAAAGAGGGCTTTCACTCAAGCCCCCATCTTAAGACATCCAGATACCAACAAACAAGTTATTGTCGTCACCGATGCTTCCGAAAGAGCCATCGGAGCTGTCTTACTCCAACAACAAGGGGATGATGGTCTTGAACATCCTGTTTTCTATTTGTCTCATATACTCTCTACCGCAGAACAACATTACTCAGTACTTGAAAGGGAATTATTGGCTCTGAAAACAGCCTGCCTAGAATGGAGACAGTTTCTGATGGGTTCCAAGGAGCCTTTTGAGGTGAGAACAGACCACCGTAACCTACAATGTTTACGAAATCTTGTATGCCAGAATAGTCGCCAGGCTCGTTGGGCCTTTTTCTTCAGTCAGTATGATTTTTACATCACTTATATTCCTGGATCCCAAAACATTCTGGCTGATGCTCTGTCTCGCCGTTATCCAGATTGTACTTGTAGGAAGTTGGCTCTGTATGTGCTATTTCAAAGTAAGGAATAGCATGCACAGAGTCCAAGGGTTCCCCTTAGAGGTAAAATAGTGGTAAAAATAGATAATACTAATGCTCTATTTTGTGGTAGTGTGGTCGAGCAGTAGGCTTATCCAAGGAGTAGTGTTAAGCATTTGTTGTACATACACATAGACAATAAATGAGGTACACACACTCAGAGACAAATCCAGCCAATAGATTTTGTTATAGAAAAATATCTTTCCTTAGTTTATTTTAAGAACCACAGGTTCAAATTTAACATGTAATATCTTGTTTGAAAGGTATTGCAGGTAAGTACATTAGGAACTTTGAATCATTTCAATTGCATGTATACTTTTCAAGTTATTGACAAATAGCTATTTCAAAAGTGGACACTTAGTGCAATTTTCACAGTTCCTGGGGGAGGTAAGTTTTTGTTAGTTTTACCAGGTAAGTAAGACACTTACAGGGTTCAGTTCTTGGTCCAAGGTAGCCCACCGTTGGGGGTTCAGAGCAACCCCAAAGTCACCACACCAGCAGCTCAGGGCCGGTCAGGTGCAGAGTTCAAAGTGGTGCCCAAAACGCATAGGCTAGAATGGAGAGAAGGGGGTGCCCCGGTTCCGGTCTGCTTGCAGGTAAGTACCCGCGTCTTCGGAGGGCAGACCAGGGGGGTTTTGTAGGGCACCGGGGGGGACACAAGCCCACACAGAAATTTCACCCTCAGCAGCGCGGGGGCGGCCGGGTGCAGTGTAGAAACAAGCGTCGGGCTCGCAATGTTAGTCTATGAGAGATCAACGGATCTCTTCAGCGCTGCAGGCAGGCAAGGGGGGGCTTCCTCGGGGAAACCTCCACCTGGGCAAGGGAGAGGGACTCCTGGGGGTCACTTCTCCAGTGAAAGTTCAGTCCTTCAGGTCCTGGGGGCTGCGGGTGCAGGGTCTTTTCCAGGCGTCGGGACTTAGGTTTCAGAGAGTCGCGGTCAGGGGAAGCCTCGGGATTCCCTCTGGAGGCGGCGCTGTGGGGGCTCAGGGGGGACAGGTTTTTGTACTCACAGTATCAGAGTAGTCCTGGGGTCCCTCCTGAGGTGTTGGATCTCCACCAGCCGAGTCGGGGTCGCCGGGTGCAGTGTTGCAAGTCTCACGCTTCTTGCGGGGAGCTTGCAGGGTTCTTTCAAGGCTGCTGGAAACAAAGTTGCAGCCTTTCTTGGAGCAGGTCCGCTGTCCTCGGGACTTTCTTGTCTTTTCGAAGCAGGGGCAGTCCTCAGAGGATGTCGAGGTCGCTGGTCCCTTTGGAAGGCGTCGCTGGAGCAGGATCTTTGGAAGGCAGGAGACAGGCCGGTGAGTTTCTGGAGCCAAGGCAGTTGTCGTCTTCTGGTCTTCCTCTGCAGGGGTTTTTCAGCTAGGCAGTCCTTCTTCTTGTAGTTGCAGGAATCTAATTTTCTAGGGTTCAGGGTAGCCCTTAAATACTAAATTTAAGGGCGTGTTTAGGTCTGGGGGGTTAGTAGCCAATGGCTACTAGCCCTGAGGGTGGGTACACCCTCTTTGTGCCTCCTCCCAAGGGGAGGGGGGTCACAATCCTAACCCTATTGGGGGAATCCTCCATCTGCAAGATGGAGGATTTCTAAAAGTTAGAGTCACTTCAGCTCAGGACACCTTAGGGGCTGTCCTGACTGGCCAGTGACTCCTCCTTGTTGCTTTCTTTGTTCCCTCCAGCCTTGCCGCCAAAAGTGGGGGCCGTGGCCGGAGGGGGCGGGCAACTCCACTAAGCTGGAGTGCCCTGCTGGGCTGTGACAAAGGGGTGAGCCTTTGAGGCTCACCGCCAGGTGTCACAGCTCCTGCCTGGGGGAGGTGTTAGCATCTCCACCCAGTGCAGGCTTTGTTACTGGCCTCAGAGTGACAAAGGCACTCTCCCCATGGGGCCAGCAACATGTCTCTGGTGTGGCAGGCTGCTGGAACTAGTCAGCCTACACAGACAGTCGGTTAAGTTTCAGGGGGCACCTCTAAGGTGCCCTCTGGGGTGTATTTTGCAATAAAATGTACACTGGCATCAGTGTGCATTTATTGTGCTGAGAAGTTTGATACCAAACTTCCCAGTTTTCAGTGTAGCCATTATGGTGCTGTGGAGTTCGTGTTTGACAGACTCCCAGACCATATACTCTTATGGCTACCCTGCACTTACAATGTCTAAGGTTTTGTTTAGACACTGTAGGGGTACCATGCTCATGCACTGGTACCCTCACCTATGGTATAGTGCACCCTGCCTTAGGGCTGTAAGGCCTGCTAGAGGGGTGACTGACCTATACTTGCATAGGCAGTGAGAGGCTGGCATGGCACCCTGAGGGGAGTGCCATGTCGACTTACTCGTTTTGTTCTCACTAGCACACACAAGCTGGCAAGCAGTGTGTCTGTGCTGAGTGAGAGGTCTCCAGGGTGGCATAAGACATGCTGCAGCCCTTAGAGACCTTCCTTGGCATCAGGGCCCTTGGTACTAGAAGTACCAGTTACAAGGGACTTAGCTGGATACCAGGGTCTGCCAATTGTGGATACAAAAGTACAGGTTAGGGAAAGAACACTGGTGCTGGGGCCTGGTTAGCAGGCCTCAGCACACTTTCAATTGTAAACATAGCATCAGCAAAGGCAAAAAGTCAGGGGGCAACCATGCCAAGGAGGCATTTCCTTACACAACCCCCCCCCAAACGAAAGAGGATGAGACTAACCTTTCCCAAGAGAGTCTTCATTTTCTAAGTGGAAGAACCTGGAAAGGCCATCTGCATTGGCATGGGCAGTCCCAGGTCTGTGTTCCACTATAAAGTCCATTCCCTGTAGGGAGATGGACCACCTCAACAGTTTTGGATTTTCACCTTTCATTTGCATCAGCCATTTGAGAGGTCTGTGGTCAGTTTGAACTAGGAAGTGAATCCCAAAGAGGTATGGTCTCAGCTTCTTCAGGGACCAAACCACAGCAAAGGCCTCCCTCTCAATGGCACTCCAACGCTGCTCCCTGGGGAGTAACCTCCTGCTAATGAAAGCAACAGGCTGGTCAAGGCCATCATCATTTGTTTGGGACAAAACTGCCCCTATCCCATGTTCAGAGGCATCTGTCTGCACAATGAACTGCTTAGAATAATCTGGAGCTTTTAGAACTGGTGCTGAGCACATTGCTTGTTTCAGGGTGTCAAAGGCCTGTTGGCATTCCACAGTCCAGTTCACTTTCTTGGGCATTTTCTTGGAGGTGAGTTCAGTGAGGGCTGTCACAATGGATCCATATCCCTTCACAAACCTCCTGTAATACCCAGTCAAGCCAAGGAATGCCCTGACTTGAGTCTGGGTTTTTGGAGCTACCCAGTCCAGAATAGTCTGGATCTTGGGTTGGAGTGGCTGAACTTGGCCTCCACCTACAAGGTGGCCCAAGTAAACCACAGTTCCCTGCCCTATCTGGCATTTGGATGCCTTGATAGAGAGGCCTGCAGATTGCAGAGCCTTCAAAACCTTCTTCAGGTGGACCAGGTGATCCTGCCAGGTGGAGCTAAAGACAGCAATATCATCAAGATAAGCTGTGCTAAAGGACTCCAAGCCAGCAAGGACTTGATTCACCAACCTTTGGAAGGTGGCAGGGGCATTCTTTAAACCAAAGGGCATAACAGTAAACTGATAATGCCCATCAGGTGTGGAGAATGCTGTTTTCTCTTTTGCTCCAGGTGCCATTTTTATTTGCCAGTACCCTGCTGTCAAGTCAAAGGTACTTAAGAATTTGGCAGCACCTAATTTATCTATGAGCTCATCAGCTCTAGGAATTGGATGAGCATCTGTCTTGGTGACAGAATTGAGCCCTCTGTAGTCCACACAAAACCTCATCTCTTTCTTTCCATCTTTGGTGTGAGGTTTGGGGACTAAGACCACTGGGCTAGCCCAGGGGCTGTCAGAGCGCTCAATTACTCCCAATTCCAGCATCTTGTGGACTTCCACCTTGATGCTTTCCTTAACATGGTCAGACTGTCTAAAGATTTTGTTCTTGACAGGCATGCTGTCTCCTGTGTCCACATCATGGGTACACAGGTGTGTCTGACCAGGGGTTAAGGAGAAGAGTTCAGGAAACTGTTGTAGGACTCTCCTACAATCAGCTTGCTGTTGGCCAGAGAGGGTGTCTGAGTAGATCACTCCGTCTACTGTGCCATCTTTTGGGTCTGATGACAGAAGATCAGGGAGAGGTTCACTCTCTGCCTCCTGATCCTCATCTGTTACCATCAACAGATTCACATCAGCCCTGTCATGGAAGAGCTTAAGGCGGTTCACATGGATCACCCTCTTGGGGCTCCTGCTTGTGCCCAGGTCCACCAGGTAGGTGACCTGACTCTTCCTCTCTAGCACTGGGTAAGGGCCACTCCATTTGTCCTGGAGTGCCCTGGGAGCCACAGGCTCCAGAACCCAGACTTTCTGCCCTGGTTGGAACTCAACCAGTGCAGCCTTTTGGTCATACCAAAACTTCTGGAGCTGTTGGCTGGCCTCAAGGTTTTTGGTTGCCTTTTCCATGTACTCTGCCATTCTAGAGCGAAGGCCAAGTACATAGTCCACTATGTCTTGTTTAGGCTCATGAAGAGGTCTCTCCCAGCCTTCTTTAACAAGAGCAAGTGGTCCCCTTACAGGGTGACCAAACAGAAGTTCAAAGGGTGAGAATCCTACTCCCTTCTGTGGCACCTCTCTGTAAGCGAAAAGCAGACATGACAAGAGGACATCCCATCTCCTTTTGAGTTTTTCTGGGAGCCCCATGATCATGCCTTTTAATGTCTTGTTGAATCTCTCAACTAAGCCATTAGTTTGTGGATGGTATGGTGTAGTGAATTTGTAAGTCACTCCACACTCATTCCACATGTGTTTTAGGTATGCTGACATGAAGTTGGTACCTCTGTCAGACACCACCTCCTTAGGGAAACCCACTCTGGTAAAGATACCAATGAGGGCCTTGGCTACTGCAGGGGCAGTAGTCGACCTAAGGGGAATAGCTTCAGGATACCTAGTAGCATGATCCACTACTACTAGGATGTACATATTTCCTGAGGCTGTGGGAGGTTCCAGTGGACCAACTATGTCCACACCCACTCTTTCAAAGGGGACCCCCACCACTGGAAGTGGAATGAGGGGGGCCTTTGGGTGCCCACCTGTCTTACCACTGGATTGACAGGTGGGGCAGGAGAGGCAAAACTCCTTAACCTTCTGGGACATATTGGGCCAGTAGAAGTGGTTGACTAACCTCTCCCACGTCTTGGTTTGTCCCAAATGCCCAGCAAGGGGAATATCATGGGCTAAGGTCAGAATAAACTCTCTGAACGACTGCGGCACTACCACTCTCCTAGTGGCACCAGGTTTGGGGTCTCTGGCCTCAGTGTACAGGAGTCCATCTTCCCAATAGACCCTATGTGTTCCATTTTTCTTGCCCTTGGACTCTTCAGCAGCTTGCTGCCTAAGGCCTTCAAGAGAGGGACAGGTTTCTTGTCCCTTACACAGCTCCTCCCATGAGGGTCCCCCTGGGCCTAAGAGCTCAACCTGATAAGGTTCAAGTTCCAAAGGCTCAGTTCCCTCAGAGGGCAGAACTTCTTCCTGAGAAGAGAGGTTCCCTTTTTCTGACTGTGTTGCAGTTGGTTTCCCAACTGACTTTCCTTTTCTCTTGGTAGGCTGGGCCATTTTTCCAGACTCCAGCTCTACTTTTTCACCCTGTGCCTTGCATTGTGCTCTTGTTTTTACACACACCAGTTCAGGGATACCCAGCATGGCTGCATGGGTTTTTAGTTCTACCTCAGCCCATGCTGAGGACTCCAGGTCATTTCCAAGCAGACAGTCTACTGGGATGTTTGAGGAGACCACCACCTGTTTCAGGCCATTGACCCCTCCCCATTCTAAAGTTACCATTGCCATGGGATGTGCTTTAGTTTGATTGTCAGCATTGGTGACTGTATAAGTTTTTCCAGTCAGGTATTGGCCAGGGGAAACCAGTTTCTCTGTCACCATGGTGACACTGGCACCTGTATCCCTCAGGCCCTCTACACTTGTCCCATTAATAAAGAGCTGCTGCCTGTATTTTTGCATGTTAGGAGGCCAGGCAGCTAGCGTGGCTAAATCCACCCCACCCTCAGAGACTAGAGTAGCTTCAGTGTGGACCCTGATTTGCTCTGGGCACACTGTTGATCCCACTTGGAGACTAGCCATTCCAGTGTTACCTGGATTGGAGTTTGGAGTGGAACTTTTCTTGGGACAGGCCTGGTCTCCAGTTTGGTGTCCAGACTGACTACAGTTTCGACACCAGGCCTTTTTGGGATCAAAGTTTTTACCCTTGTACCCAGGATTGTTTTGTGAAGAGGCTCTGGGCCCACCCTCCTGTGCAGGTTTTTGGGGGCCTTTAGAAGACTCTTGACTATTTTTATTTTTGGCTGTCTCACCACCCTTCCCCTGGGGAGGTTTTGTGACCCCTTTCTTTTGGTCACCCCCTGTGGAAGTTTTGGACACCCTAGTCTTGACCCAATGGTCCGCCTTCTTTCCCAATTCTTGGGGAGAAATTGGTCCTAGGTCTACCAGATGCTGATGCAGTTTATCATTGAAACAATTACTTAACAGGTGTTCTTTCACAAATAAATTGTACAGCCCATCATAATTACTTACACCACTGCCTTGAATCCAACCATCTAGTGTTTTTACTGAGTAGTCTACAAAGTCAACCCAGGTCTGGCTCGAGGATTTTTGAGCCCCCCTGAATCTAATCCTATACTCCTCAGTGGAGAATCCAAAGCCCTCAATCAGGGTACCCTTCATGAGGTCATAAGATTCTGCATCCTGTCCAGAGAGTGTGAGGAGTCTATCCCTACACTTTCCTGTGAACATTTCCCAAAGGAGAGCACCCCAGTGAGATCTGTTCACTTTTCTGGTTACACAAGCCCTCTCAAAAGCTGTGAACCATTTGGTGATGTCATCACCATCTTCATATTTAGTTACAATCCCTTTAGGGATTTTCAACATGTCAGGAGAATCTCTGACCCTATTTATGTTGCTGCCACCATTGATGGGTCCTAGGCCCATCTCTTGTCTTTCCCTCTCTATGGCTAGGATCTGTCTTTCCAAAGCCAATCTTTTGGCCATCCTGGCTAACTGGATGTCCTCTTCACTGGAGTTATCCTCAGTGATTTCAGAGGTGTTGGTCTCTCCTGTGAGGGAACCAGCATCTCTGACTATTATTTTTGGAGTCAGGGTTTGAGAGACCCTGTTCTCCCTAGACAGGACTGGTAGGGGGGAATTTTCCTCCAAGTCACTATCCTCTTCCTCTGAGTTGCCACCCTCAGAGGGGTTGGCCTTTTCAAACTCTGCCAAAAGCTCCTGGAGCTGTATTTTGGTAGGTTTGGGGCCCATTGTTATTTTCTTTATTTTACAGAGTGACCTTAGCTCCCTCATCTTAAGATGGAGGTAAGGTGTGGTGTCGAGTTCCACCACAGTCACATCTGTGCTAGACATTTTGCTTCTAAAAGTTGGAATACTTTTTAAGAATCTACAACTGGTTCTAGAATCTAATTCAAACTTTTACAAACTTTTAAACTCTAAAAGAAATGCTAAACAGGATCTAACACAAGGCCCTAGCAGGTCTTTTAAGAATTTAGAAAACTTTTCAAATTGCAAAAATCAATTTCTAATGACAATTTTGGAATTTGTCGTGTGATCAGGTATTGGCTGAGTAGTCCAGCAAATGCAAAGTCTTGTACCCCACCGCTGATCCACCAATGTAGGAAGTTGGCTCTGTATGTGCTATTTCAAAGTAAGGAATAGCATGCACAGAGTCCAAGGGTTCCCCTTAGAGGTAAAATAGTGGTAAAAATAGATAATACTAATGCTCTATTTTGTGGTAGTGTGGTCGAGCAGTAGGCTTATCCAAGGAGTAGTGTTAAGCATTTGTTGTACATACACATAGACAATAAATGAGGTACACACACTCAGAGACAAATCCAGCCAATAGATTTTGTTATAGAAAAATATCTTTCCTTAGTTTATTTTAAGAACCACAGGTTCAAATTTAACATGTAATATCTTGTTTGAAAGGTATTGCAGGTAAGTACATTAGGAACTTTGAATCATTTCAATTGCATGTATACTTTTCAAGTTATTGACAAATAGCTATTTCAAAAGTGGACACTTAGTGCAATTTTCACAGTTCCTGGGGGAGGTAAGTTTTTGTTAGTTTTACCAGGTAAGTAAGACACTTACAGGGTTCAGTTCTTGGTCCAAGGTAGCCCACCGTTGGGGGTTCAGAGCAACCCCAAAGTCACCACACCAGCAGCTCATGGCCGGTCAGGTGCAGAGTTCAAAGTGGTGCCCAAAACGCATAGGCTAGAATGGAGAGAAGGGGGTGCCCCGGTTCCGGTCTGCTTGCAGGTAAGTACCCGCGTCTTCGGAGGGCAGACCAGGGGGGTTTTGTAGGGCACCGGGGGGGACACAAGCCCACACAGAAATTTCACCCTCAGCAGCGCGGGGGCGGCCGGGTGCAGTGTAGAAACAAGCGTCGGGTTCGCAATGTTAGTCTATGAGAGATCAACGGATCTCTTCAGCGCTGCAGGCAGGCAAGGGGGGGCTTCCTCGGGGAAACCTCCACCTGGGCAAGGGAGAGGGACTCCTGGGGGTCACTTCTCCAGTGAAAGTTCAGTCCTTCAGGTCCTGGGGGCTGCGGGTGCAGGGTCTTTTCCAGGCGTCGGGACTTAGGTTTCAGAGAGTCGCGGTCAGGGGAAGCCTCGGGATTCCCTCTGGAGGCGGCGCTGTGGGGGCTCAGGGGGGACAGGTTTTTGTACTCACAGTATCAGAGTAGTCCTGGGGTCCCTCCTGAGGTGTTGGATCTCCACCAGCCGAGTCGGGGTCGCCGGGTGCAGTGTTGCAAGTCTCACGCTTCTTGCGGGGAGCTTGCAGGGTTCTTTCAAGGCTGCTGGAAACAAAGTTGCAGCCTTTCTTGGAGCAGGTCCGCTGTCCTCGGGAGTTTCTTGTCTTTTCGAAGCAGGGGCAGTCCTCAGAGGATGTCGAGGTCGCTGGTCCCTTTGGAAGGCGTCGCTGGAGCAGGATCTTTGGAAGGCAGGAGACAGGCCGGTGAGTTTCTGGAGCCAAGGCAGTTGTTGTCTTCTGGTCTTCCTCTGCAGGGGTTTTTCAGCTAGGCAGTCCTTCTTCTTGTAGTTGCAGGAATCTAATTTTCTAGGGTTCAGGGTAGCCCTTAAATACTAAATTTAAGGGCGTGTTTAGGTCTGGGGGGTTAGTAGCCAATGGCTACTAGCCCTGAGGGTGGGTACACCCTCTTTGTGCCTCCTCCCAAGGGGAGGGGGTCACAATCCTAACCCTATTGGGGGAATCCTCCATCTGCAAGATGGAGGATTTCTAAAAGTTAGAGTCACTTCAGCTCAGGACACCTTAGGGGCTGTCCTGAGTGGCCAGTGACTCCTCCTTGTTGCTTTCTTAGTTCCCTCCAGCCTTGCCGCCAAAAGTGGGGGCCGTGGCCGGAGGGGGCGGGCAACTCCACTAAGCTGGAGTGCCCTGCTGGGCTGTGACAAAGGGGTGAGCCTTTGAGGCTCACCGCCAGGTGTCACAGCTCCTGCCTGGGGGAGGTGTTAGCATCTCCACCCAGTGCAGGCTTTGTTACTGGCCTCAGAGTGACAAAGGCACTCTCCCCATGGGGCCAGCAACATGTCTCTGGTGTGGCAGGCTGCTGGAACTAGTCAGCCTACACAGACAGTCGGTTAAGTTTCAGGGGGCACCTCTAAGGTGCCCTCTGGGGTGTATTTTGCAATAAAATGTACACTGGCATCAGTGTGCATTTATTGTGCTGAGAAGTTTGATACCAAACTTCCCAGTTTTCAGTGTAGCCATTATGGTGCTGTGGAGTTCGTGTTTGACAGACTCCCAGACCATATACTCTTATGGCTACCCTGCACTTACAATGTCTAAGGTTTTGTTTAGACACTGTAGGGGTACCATGCTCATGCACTGGTACCCTCACCTATGGTATAGTGCACCCTGCCTTAGGGCTGTAAGGCCTGCTAGAGGGGTGACTGACCTATACTTGCATAGGCAGTGAGAGGCTGGCATGGCACCCTGAGGGGAGTGCCATGTCGACTTACTCATTTTGTTCTCACTAGCACACACAAGCTGGCAAGCAGTGTGTCTGTGCTGAGTGAGAGGTCTCCAGGGTGGCATAAGACATGCTGCAGCCCTTAGAGACCTTCCTTGGCATCAGGGCCCTTGGTACTAGAAGTACCAGTTACAAGGGACTTATCTGGATGCCAGGGTCTGCCAATTGTGGATACAAAAGTACAGGTTAGGGAAAGAACACTGGTGCTGGGGCCTGGTTAGCAGGCCTCAGCACACTTTCAATTGTAAACATAGCATCAGCAAAGGCAAAAAGTCAGGGGGCAACCATGCCAAGGAGGCATTTCCTTACAGTACTCCTTCCCCATCTCAGTATCTACTGGAACCTAGTAAGATCATTGGAGTGGCTCAGTCTTTTCTGGAGGAGGTACAACTGGAATACACCAGCCTATCTGACCACGAAGTAGAGAAACTAAGACCTTTATTAAGTAAGAGACAAGGATATTATTATTATCAGAACCTGTTATTCCTCCCTACTAACAGAGTTAAAGAAAAAGCATTACAAATGTGCCATGATTCACCGGTTGCTGGTCATAGAGGCATCAAGGCCACACAAGAACTTCTTTCGCGATTTTTCTGGTGGCCTACCTGGAAGCTGGATGTTGAAAGATACGTTCAGGCTTGTCCCATATGTGCTCAAGTCAAGATTCCCCGTACCAGACCTGCAGGATTGCTACAGCCTTTGCCTGTTCCGCCAGCTCCATGGCACACCATCTCTACTGATTTCATGTGTTCGCTCCCACCATCAGCAGGAAACCGGGTTATCATGGTCACTGTGGATTCCTTTACTAAGATGGCTCACTTCACTGCCCTGAAAAAGCTACCTACATCCCAAGAACTAAGCCAGATATTTATCGATCATATCTTCCGTCTCCATGGACTCCCACATACCATTATATCTGATAGAGGGCCTCAGTACATTTCCCGGTTTTGGAGGTATTTTTGTAAAACACTTAATATCAATAGAGCCCTGTCATCGGGGTTCCATCCTCAGACCAATGGACAGACCGAGCGTCTGAACCAAGGATTAGAGCAATACCTTCGCTGTTTTTGCAATTCTACCCAAAGCAACTGGAACACTATCTCCCTATTGCTGAATTTTCCTACAATAATACTGTCCATAGTGCCTCCAAGGTCACTCCTTTTTTCTGTTCTTATGGCTTTCATCCTACCTCTTTTCCTACTTCTCCTCTGCCCGCTATTACTTATCTCTCCAAACGACTTCTACAAATCCATAGACTAATTCGATCCAATTTGTTACACACCAAGAGATATATGAAGAAAGCAGCAGACAAGAAACGTAGGACCACTCCAGACTATCACCTGCAAGATAAAGTCTGGCTTTCATCCAAATTCTTACCCTCACGTCTTTCTCAGAACAAGTTCACACCTCGCTACTACGGGCCTTTCCGTATTCTACAGTTGATTAATCCTGTCACTGTCCGTCTTCACTTGCCTCATACATGGAAGATTCATCCAGTCTTTCATGTTTCCCAGCTCAAACCTTATGTACCTGACCCTTACTCTCGTCAGTTCCCTTGTCCTCCTCCTGTACTAGTGGATGATGTTCCTGAATATGAGGTACAGGAAATTTGTGACTCTCGTCTTTTTCACAAACATCTTCAGTATCTGATTCATTGGAAGGGTTATCCTCTCAGTGAATGCTCTTGGGAAGATGCATCTTCTGTTCATGCACCTCTTCTGATTCAACGCTTTCACCGTTTATTTCCTCTCAAACCTGGACCTTCGGGAGGGGGACCTACTGTTGCGCCGCGTGGTGCGGCACGAGCCGGGCGTTTGGCTCGGGCCGCGCAGCGCGTTTCCAAAACGCGGCACGCCCCCAGCCTTTCCTGCACATTACGAGGCCCCAGAATTGGCATGGGGCCTCGCTCTGCTTTTCCTCACCGCATTTTTGGGGACTCCTGACCCCTCTTACCTGTTCTTGCTCCTTCTTTTTTCTTTTCTTCTTTCTTGGGTCCTTTTGTTGTACCTTCCTTTATGTCTTTTCCCCCTTCCCAGGTTACCTTTTTCTACCCAGCATTCCTTGTTCCCTATTCTCTATGGTTCCTACTCTATTCTGTTCTATGTAATTTTCCCTGTCTAAGATGGTGTCCTTTTACTTCCTGTGGGTCACTTCCTGTTTTTTGGTATTTAAGGGATGTGTTTTCTTCTTGTCTTTGCGCTGCAACACTATCTGTTCGGATAGTGTCTTCGCTCCTGATTTCCTTGCCTTTCGGTTCTGGATTTCGTCATTTCTGTGTTACCTGAATTTTGTTCTTTTTGATTCCTGTTCTTTTGTCCTTGTTTTCAGGAATCTTTCTGTTTGGACGTTTTTTCCCCTTTTTTAAAGTTTTTTTTTCCCTCTGGCGATATTTTCTGAAGGGCACGGTCTGTTCTTGGCGTCTCCATTGCCTACAGCACTGTGGCTACCAGAAAGAGTCGCCCCTTTTTGGGCCAAAGCCGAACACTGAAGACCCACGCCACTAGATCTGCAAATTCCAGGCGTAAGCAGCACGTGAGTCGTGACAGGAGCGTCACTTTATGGGACGCTCCAGTGGCGCTAACCTCAGCTCCATATTTCCAAGGAGGTGTAACGCCACTTCTTGTGGTGTTACACCTCCTGTAAATATGGGCCCCTCTGACGCAGTTATCTGCGTCAGAGGGGCGTGTAATTGGTGTTGCTGTGGGCATGCCACAGCAACACCCATTGCATTTTGACGCTGTCTCAGATTTACAAGATTTCGTAAACCTGAGGCAGCACCAAAATCTTAGCAAGGCACAACGTTTTTTGCTTTTTCTATGGGTGCTGCATTCTGCAGCATGCATAGAAAGAGCAAAATGCCAGAAATGATTGTTTATGTGTGGGAAGGTGTCCCTTCCCGCATATAAACAATTATTTGAAAATGATGCTTTGACAATTGTGCTGTATTCTGCAGCACACACAGTGCCAAAGCGCCATTAGTGATTGTTTATGTGCAGGAAGGGACACCTTCATTCACATAAACAATCACACCCCTCAACTCCTTGAATGATGGTGCAAGGATGCCTGCGTTGGCAGCTACATTTAGTGCCAGCGCAGGGGACAACACAGGGGTGAGCCGTATTCACTTAGAAATACGGCACATCCCTGCGTTGTCAAAATGACGGAGCGCGGCACTGCCAATTTTGGCGCAGCGTCACGCTCTGTCATTTCCGCATTAATATGGGCCTGAGAACCTAATTGCCACAATAAAGAATTCCTATAAATATATATCATATGCTTTCCTTTTCAGCAGGGGTTAGTCAACAAATATTATGTTCAGTTATCTTTTTGTTACACTTGATGTAAAGAAAGTACGTTATTTTAGAGGGAGCCACAGAATTAAGATGTGCATCTTGTCTCTTTACGTCAATGGGACAGACTCCCACATTGGTGTTGTCTCCGTCCCCCTCCCCCCCCCCCCACCTAGTGTAGCAGACCATCCTACTATACACAGATGCATTTAAGGGAAGAGATTTCTGGTATAATGAATCTTCAGGCGGTAGCAAAGTCTAAGATATCAACTACTCAGAATTGTGAGAACCACACTCCAGTGTGATTTGCATCTCTCAACAGCAAAAGTGTGGACGGCTCTCCTGTGAGCACAAAGCTTGCAAATACCTCTGCCCTACACACTCCAACCTTAAACACCTGCCATTGACGTGGACAGGATCTTAGAATGACTTGAGAGAGAAAGCTATTTCCCAGAATAGTTCTTCTCCATTGGTAACTTCCATGTAAATAATAAGCTGTGATATTCTTTCTCTGATATATTCACTGAAGGTGAAATGTAAGAATTACAGAATGTTTTACATAAATGTATATCAATAAAAGATCCAATTCCAAAAACAATTATAATTTGAAGTGAGTTGTTCTTACCGATACACCCCTTTGCATCAGCAGTGAGTTCAAAGCCAGCACGGCAAGAGCAGCGGAAGGATCCTGGTATGTTCTCACACCATCCATTCTCACAGTATGAGCTGTGCGCAGCACATTCGTCCACATCTACGACATTGGATGTACAGTAAAAAGTGAGGGGGAAAGATAATGCCTATTAGGCCAATCACAAATTAAGAGTTCAATAATAAGTGGCGGTAGGAAAACACAGCAAGAGAAATGTATTGGAAGGAGCAACAAAGAGAAAAAGGGACCATACAAATCCTATGCACACAGTTTCACAATGTGGTGCACCAGTGGCAAGGTTCACAGACATTGTGTTTCAAGATCCATAATCTAGTACAAAGAAAGCCACACTGTGGACATGCTTCAGTGTACTGATCCTGTAAACAAGTGTCCACAACACAATGCAACAATGCATCATTTACAGCACAGTACAGTGGTGCCAGAATTCACACTCTATTGCACCACTGTAGCCTCTACGGGCAGAAATGACTTTCCATTACAATAGTTTCATGTCAAGGTAACCTTCGAGAAGGTTACAATGTTGAGTTACTCTCACCGTTGCACTCCCCTGCTTGGCTGTAATACCCGGGTCCACAAGGGACACACTTGTAGCTGCCTGGTGTGTTCTCACACTTGCCATCAGGGCAGGTTTTAGGATTCTGACATTCATCAATATCTAGAACAAAAAATATTAATTTATGGATTTCAAGCTAAACAAATTCTAGAAATGTGTGGATACCATCAACATTTTAAAAACATGAATAAAAGACAGTAAGTACTTAAATGCTAGGAATGTGTGGATACCATCAACATTTTAAAAACATGAATAAAAGTCAATAAGTAATTCAGTTCATCAACTGGCAGACGCATATGCAGAACTGACACAATTTCTGGGAATGCTAAAAGGCTGGGGATGAGACTGCAAATCATGTGAGCAATACTGCACGGTTATATGCTATCTTATAAACCTCCAAATTGACATAATACTAAAATAATATGTTGTGCCTATGCCTAGAATGAATCCTGGCACAGGTCAATCATTCTGGGTGCACTGTGACGTTAATATAACTTGCCCTTGAATGTCAATGTTAGATTTATTTAATTTACAATCTGAACAATAGAATGGTTTGAGTTTGAAAATATTACACATACCTCACACTGGTAACAATTTCGACATACTGCTCTCACTGATATTTGCATCTTATGAGGTTTTCTGTTTTAGCAGCTTTTGGGAAGTGGCTTAGGAATCTAATGCAAGACAGTGTCCTTAAATGTTCTTTTCATGTACATTTTGGACTCTCAACAATCTCATACATTGCTCAAACATGGGGATGAAAAATCATTTTTGAACAGCCAATTACAAAACCATGCCTGCTTATTATATAGTTTATACCAATACCATTCAGCACCTCAAAATTGCAACTCCCCATTGTGGATCAGGTTCATTAAACCACGTGCCTCTTCCAGAAATATTACAGATTAAGGGTGCAACTCATGGAAAGCGCCGTCTTTACTGATTATGACCTAGCTCTACCATGATGATGTATTCACATTCTTTACAGAAATATTCCATCAAACATTTTCCCCTGGGAAGGAGGAGGATTCACAAAGTTATTTGTTACTTGGAACTGCACAACCCAGGTTTGATCGACTTGCTTCTGTACATCCCTTGATTAATGTCCATAGAACAGAATCCATTTTAGGACTTTCTCATTCCTCCCTCCTCATCCCTATGCCGCACGCCTACTTCTCATCCATATTTCTTATCCGTCCTTCCTACTTCTCATCCCTACTCCTCCTCCATAACCACTACTTCTCACCCATCAACCCTACTTCTCATCCATCATTCCTACTTCTTAGCCACCATTGTTGCTTAACATTCCTACTGTTCACCCAACATGCCTACTTTTCAGCCCTGCTCCTAATCCATCGTCCTTACGTCTCACCCATTACCCCTACTTCTCATCCATCATTCTTCTCATCCATAATCCCTACTTCTTATTCATCACCCCTACTTCTCATCCATCACAGGTTCTCTATTTCTCATCCCTGCTTCTCATCTATCATTGATATCCCTAAATCTCCTCTATCATTCACCATCCCTATTTCTCATTCATCATCCCTACTTCTTATCCATCATCCCTACTTTTCATCTATCATTCCAATGTCTCATTCGTTATCCCTAGTTCCCAGCCCTACTTCTCAGCCATAATTTCTACTTCTCATCCATTATTCTTACTTCTCATCCCTAGTTCTCATTCATCCTACCTTTGTCTCATTCCTCATTCCTAGGTCATACCAACACACTTTCAGTGTTGTGAAACACCTCTTCACACTGATTTGTTGGCAACTGCCACTTGGAGCTAATAGAGAGGGTTGCATCTATTGGTTTATCCACTGAAAAAACAGCCTTCTCATTGCACATTCAGGATTACACAGAGGAACAAGTGTGAAGCATATAAACAGCACCAAAGCAACTGAAGAAGAAATTGACACAACACTCAAGAAACCTGAAACAATTTATAAGAATAGACTTTATTATTATTATAAGAATGTATATACAAAAATTAAAATGATCGGGCGGGTTCCAGGGATATTGATTTTACAAGCAATAACAAATCAAAAAGGTTTGACTCAACAGCAAACAAGCCTTGACAAAGTCAACGAATTGGACACAAAAACATTTTCAAAGAAAACTTAGGTAAGTGTCAATGCGGTTGGTTAGAAGTACTCTCACAGGGAGCTAGTCAAGGGGACTAGCAAGGCCCTCAAGAACAGTTTCCTTTTCTAAAGAAGCAGTCCTCCAGTAGTTCCAGGTACCTTATCCGTGTTTCAATGGATTCCTATAGGTTGGTCCTGATGCAAGGGATGAAGAATGCTGAAGATACTCTAAGGATGCTGTTGATGCAACGTGGTTGACAGAGGTCTTCCTGCACTTATTTCTTGTTCCACAAAGATGTTGAGGGGGTCCAGGTTGCAGGATTGACATCCCACAAAGTGTTCTCCGGTCTGGCCAAAGACTAGTTGCCACTGGACTACCAGTCACTGGTTGTTGCAGTCACAGGCCAATCCTTCCTAAGTTGATAACTCAACTCTATGACAGCATTCCCGAGCCAAGACCCGACATGTGTGCTCGGTTTTGGCTTTGATGCTGCATGGTGGCAGTGGCTGGAAGACTTTGGGCTAACAACTTGCCCCCGGAGACTTCTCTAGCTGTTGTGGCCCTGTGCTGCAAACAGGAGGCTAGTCAGCTGGACCTTGGAGTTCTCTTGGTTTGAGTGGGATCTGGAGATGGCTTCTCCTTGAGTAGGACACAACAGGCAGAGTCCCTCTGTTTGCTGTGCAGCAGGTGCAGTCTCTCTTTGCTGGTGTAGGAAACTGGACTTCTATTTGCCGATGTCCGCCCACTTTTTGCCCCATTTGAACTAGTGGATGCTGGTATTCAACTCTGACAGTATACTGAAGCCTGCTAACCAGGTTCCAGTGCCAGTGTTCTTTCCCCAGAAAACAAAATACTCAGTTGTCACCCAACTGGCAAGTTGCCCTGTAAGTCCCTCGTAAATGGTATGCCTAGTACGTAGGGCAAGGGTACTAAAGGGGGGCTCTATCGATTGCAGCATGTATTATGCCACCCTAAGAGATCCACACTAAAACACATTGCAGAATGCATGAAATGGTGCAAACCATTCTGAAAACATAACACTGCACACAACCTGAGTGTAATGCCCAAATACACTGCACGTCTTATATGTAAGTTGCTCCTACTGTGGGCCTTAAGACCCCTAAGACAGGGTTCATTATAATCCATGTGAGGGCATATCTGCATGATTAGATATGCCCCTGTAATGTCTAGTTCGATTACTATATATTGCAAGTGAATAGGGAAGCATCTTAAGGTATGTACTGGGCTCTGGTCATTACAAGTTACCCAGCTAAATAATTGCTTCACTGAAACCTATGGTGCTGGGTATCAAACACCTCTTCTTAACAAATCTATACTGATGCCAGGATTGGATTTATTATGACTTGTGCCCGGAAACCTACTAGTCTTCTGGTGTGCTGGCTGACTGTATCAACTAGTCTGCCACCACAGACAAGTTTCTGATCCCCTGTAGGTGAGAGCCCCTGCTCAGGAGAAGGTGTTATCACTGCCTCCAGCAGGATGGCTAGCAAATCTGCTACCAAGGCCAGAGGCTTCAAAGCCTCTGCTGCCGTTGATATGCGACTCAGCCACAGATCTGGAGAATGCCACCGCCTGCCCTGAGGTCCACTTGGCACTAACAGGTGGGAAATTAGCTATGCAGTAGGCATGTGGCACGTTCAGGCTAGTCACACCCCTAAGGTGGGCTGCCTGATGTGCCCCATGAAAGAAGGGTTCCACCACTTTGTTTTTGGTGTAATTAGGAACTCTGGAACAGGGTTATGCCCACTCCCCACAGGAAATGGTCATATAGGGGGTTTAATGAGCCCAGAAGTAAGCCCATTGACTACTACCTTTCACTCCCATTAATGCCCCTAAATGGAGTATTTAGGTGGCCCCCTGACACCAAGAACTCAGATGTGCCTGACTACAATGAGAAGAAGGACAAACAAGAGCCAAAGACAGAACTGTGGACTAGCTACGGATTTGGCACCAAGACCTGCCTGCTCCTGCCCTGACCCGTCCTGCAGCTGTGCAACCTCCCAACGCCTTGGAGGGCTGCTATCACTCGGCCAACCAGCCAGCATTTCCCTTGAAGTGGTGGAGCCACTCCCCTGCAGCAGCAGGCACCAACTGCACCTGCCCAGTCTCCCATTTTGGTGGACGACCGAAGGAGCAACTCGCCAGGAAGAGGATACCAAGGGGCAGATTTACCAAACTGTCAGGCAATGCAGAGCATCAGCCAAAAATGCTGCACTGTGTTGAGTGACAGGGAGGGAGCAGGACGGCACCATATCTACAGAGATATGGCTCTCACCTCTCCCTAACACTGGTTTTAGCTGCCATGCCCCATGCACATACCTTTTCCCCATACAGTAAGGGTGTGTGCGTGAGTCTAGCACATATTTTGTACTAGAAGGGTACTCTTCCAGTGCAAAATACTATGCTAGAAAACTTAAAAGTCTTTTCTTACTTGGTATGTGTGCTGCATAGTACAGCACACAAACAAAGTGAGAAAAAAAGGAGAAATGAAAACATTTCTCTTTTTAACGCCTGGTTTCACAAGGTGTTATTTTTTTAGGCAAAACCCTGTCTCACAAATTTTAGTAGAGGAGGTGTTGCGTCACAAAAGGCGGGTGGTTGCATGGGAATACCCATATACTGACCCCCTTGAGGCTAGGTGATGAAAATTAAATCTTTACGCTGGAAAGTAAATAATAAAAAAACAGCTTGTACTGCTTTGCGTCACTTTCATGATGCGCACTCAGTGCAAAAGTTAGTAAATCAGCCCCAAGTGTCCAGGAGGTCAGCCTCATTGACCCATCCTGTCTTCGAGACGCTGAGCCTGCCTGGAGCCTCCCTACACCCATACTCAGGGTGCCATCGACAACTGCAAGAAGCAATGCTTGATTGTGTTCAGTTGGTACACTACCACTGCCAAAACGTACCTGCACATCGAGGGACTTTGAGAGAGGCCAGCTCCACACCAGAAGGCTTCTTGCTGTCTTTCTTTCCCCTCTTCTACAGGTTCAACAAGAACTGTTAGAGCCTCAAACTCGCCAACCGGACCGACAGAACACTTATGCAACCAAGTCCCCCAGCCCAAATTTATTGAAACCAATGGGGTCTCTATACTCCTGAGACCCTCAAGAGCCAAGCCCTCCTTTGAGTTCTGCCAGACTGGTCCCCCAGTCCCCACTTGCAGCTTTTTCTTGCAGGTACTTTTCCCTATCGACTTTTGCGTGTAGCGTTCGAGGCTACCACCGCTGAAAGCACCTCTGCACTGGACAGACCAGGGCAGGTGAAAATGAACTGTTGGGGCTTCCTAGGACCTTGGCCAATACTTACCTCAAGTCCAGAAGAACAGTCCTGTAAGTCGTTTGCAAAAGGCCCTATGCAGTGTATGTTTCTCCCATAGGATAACATTACTGTGTTCGAGGCTCATGCCTCAAATATGACAGCTGTATTTTCGGTATTTTAAAATATCGCTAACAACTAACTTATCTGATCTCGAAGATCTTGGTGTCAAAATTAATATAAAAATCTAGGATATTAGTCTAAATTGGTCTCGAGTTTCTTCCTGAGTGTTTGTCTCATTTATTGACTGTGTGTTCAACAAATACTTAACAATACCCATCTGATAAACCTAATCTGCTCACCCCACTACCAAAAAAACAGCATTTGGGATTATTAATTTAAGTAATGTAAGCCAATAACGGTTGTCTGGACATTCTACAAAGTGTACCTCATTGTGGTACATTACGTAAAAAGTCAGCTTCCTACAGCTGGTTCCTTTGTGCAGCAGAGCAGTCCTTCTTTGGTTCTTATCCCAAGTTCTGAGGTCTGGATGCCAAGAGTGCCCTCTTTAAGCTCGGAAAGTGCCCTCAGGGCCAGGACAAGGTTGATAGCCAATGGCTACCAGGTTCCATCCCACCATTTCATGTGGAGTGTGGCATCTGGCTATCCCAAGATGCACCATTCTGCCCACTCCTAAGATAGCGAGACCCTCCTCTCTCAATGTCCAGACTCACTAGCCCACTCCTAGGTTGCCTTTACCTCAAGGCTACATGCCCCTTTGGAAACTGGTTTGGAAACTGATTTCCCTCCACTGCATCCTGTGCCAGCCTGTCTACCTCAACAAGGAGACAGCCCTCCTCTCAGGTGTTGCACATCTGCCCGTCAAAGGTGGCTTCACTTTTGAAACCTGACTTTTGGGGCTAACACCTAAGTTACTTACTGCCCAAGGGAGGTGACACCTAGCTGGTCTGCAATCCCTCATTGTTCTCATGGAGAGTCGTTGGCATGTCTTTAGAAGGGCCAAAGGCTGTCTCGTGGATCAGGCTCCACGTGTGCCTAGGAAGGCACAGGAGTTTTAGCAGCAACAAAGTTGAAGCTTTGTTAGAGCTGCACACTGAAACAAGTCACATTCATTTCCACTTGAGACATAAGTTGGGCTTAATGTAACCCATTGTTTGATACATTGGAGTGCCTGCTTTAGACTCTAGGACTTTGAAACTTTGTATTTCTTTTCTAGTTATAGTGAGAGGAGATCTTAGGATTTTTCATATTGGCCAGACCTTCATCTCAAAAATTGTCTGGTAACGATCTAATAGCTCTCCTGCATTTTTATAATACGATTGTACACAAAACGTGGCTGTTCTATTGTCAATACAGGCAATTTAAACTTATCTGAAGCTTTTTCTACCAAGGAATGGTAACAGTCAATGTCATCTAAAGGAGAATCCCTAGGTAGGGGCTTGGGGAAGGCATCATCTGGGGCATGAAAAGCATCCTATTCTGGAGAAAGAGTTGAAATATTAACATGCTGTTGATGTGAAATGCTGTAATCTGTGACCAATTAGATAAAACCTGGTGTCAAGCTCCTGAGTATTCATTTAAACTAACATGCGGCACAAAATCTGGCATTTAAAGCCTTGGGGTAGGGGGAATAGACTACAGCTCACTCCTTAACCACCTGATTGGTCAGTCTTATAATCATAGAAAGGGGTGGATAGGCTGTATTGTCTGGCTATGAAAGATCCAATGCTGTAGAATTTATATCATGTTGTACTCACCTTTAATTAAAGGATATATGAGTAAAATACATATCTAGGGAACTGCAATCATGACAATGTGTAAGATTTTTCATTCTCACTCATACAAACACCAACACTGTTCTCCTGCCTAGCATGCTGTCGGGTCTGTACCCCGAATAACATTATTGGTTGACCAGCAGTGAGCTAGGCAGTTCCCTGCATGCCTAGTTGTGATATAATCTGCTTTATTCCAGGTGGAAAAAAAAAACTTGACCCCTATTTTATTTTATTTGGGATTTTTGTGTAGCACTGCAGATCACTCGGTGACAGCCGCTGAGCACTCTCATACTCAATTGGGTACCCAGATGTCTATCGTTATTTAGCAACACTTCAAATGAGGTTTGGGTGTTTCCTGATACAAGGTTCTCATTAAGGCAAAGTACTCTAAGAAAGACCCACTTTGCCAAAAGCTCATGCCCATTCAGCCTTTCACAAGCCACAACTTTACCTTCACAGATGTGGGGGCGCCCTAATTTTGGCTGGTATCCGGGGTAACAGTCGCAGATGTGGTAACCAGGATAGTTGTGGCAAATGAGGCCCTCTCCACAGATGTTTGGTTTGGAGCATTCATCGATGTCTGGGAAAATACAGAGCAAAGTAAGAACCCTCCATTGTACAATAAATGGAGAAAGGGTATTGAGTTTCTCCAAGAAAAGTTAAATATGGATAAGAGACTGTTGAGGTGGTGCAGACTAAGGGAGAGAAACACATTTCTCGTGTTTAAAAATCATCATTCTCAGCCTGGAAAAAATATGAATCCAAATTGTAACATGGATCCAAAATTAAACTAAAAATCGGCTCAATAAAAACAGACACTGATAACAAGGCAAGGGAACCCTACCCTCACTGAAGACAATGGTGGACTTTAAAAAAAAAACAGGACTATAATTGAAAGCAAATGGAAATATCAAGAGAAAAACTTGGATAGTAGCTGTGAATGCAATCAAAGTGTCATTAACAACAAGATAGAGAGATATTTCAATAAAAACAACAATTAATGTCAGATGCAGCAAAGGTGATTATGAAGAGAAACAAAAAACAAACTTGGATCTGTTGGAAAACAAATATGGTATCAAAGAAAAAAGCAGGATACCAGGGGAAACAATGCTGATGGGAAAAAAATGTAAACTCTCTAATGTAGATTTTAGGGAAGACATGGAGGAGAACGACTATTGGAATTCCTCACCAACACAGGATTGTATGCCATGTTGCACCTGCACTTTATAACCCCGGTTGCACTTGCAGATGTAGGATCCTTCAGTGTTCATGCACAACCCTTTCCCGATACCACAGGGATTACTTTCACACTCATTCATATCTGAAACACAGACAAATGAGTGATTTAAAGAAGCCAATAAAGAAGAGAGTATCCCAGTCTTAAAGGGTGAAGGCATCTGAGGTCACACTTACCAATGCAGTATCTCTTCGTGGTGTGGAAATTGTAGCCATGGGAACACTGGCAGATGTATCCAGAGGGCTTCCAGATGCATTCGCCGTGACCACAGATGTTACGGTTCAGCTTGCACTCATCTGTCTCTGGAGAGGACAAGAAAGAAACGCACTGAGGGAGAAAGCAAAGGTAAAAATTGTAGGTATGCCTGGATTTATGGAGGGACACTTGCCTTTTCTCTGTCAGTGAATGAATTCTGCAAGACCTCAGCCATTCTTTTGGCCAATCGATTTGTGTATGGGGTACTGGGTATGTGTAATAAGTTCTATGGGTCTCAGCCTGTCTTCTGAGGATGGGTTCATGTATGGCACCAAGTAAGTGAATTATAACAGCTATATTGTACACTTTCCTGCTGAACCTCTCAGCATGGGGGCATATTTTGGGGGTTGTGAGAAATGGATAGGAAGAGATATTTTTCAGCTTTCAGGAGAAGGTGGTGAGATCTTAAGCTGACCAGATACCTGCATCTGAAGAGGTTCTGAAATTAGTTCTTGAGACGTTCAGTCTGTCCACGTGGGAATAAACACATCTTGGACCTGTGCATGTGTATAATGAGCTCTTGTTCGCTATGTCCTGTCTTTTAGAATATGAGTTGCAACTGCATTCATGTTTTTTGTTGAGTGTGAACTTCTGTCTGCCACTTTTTCCAATTGTCTTCTATTGAACAACTGCCAGGCACATACCTGTGACCTTCGTAGGCTCTATGTCGACTGCACTGGGCGTATACTGGTCTGGAAGGACTCTCCGGACAGGCACCATTGTCGGCTTCAGCACTACTTCTGCAACAAGAGCAAACTCACAGTCATCAGGTCGATAAGCCTATGCTGAGACTACAGATGATAGGTGGTGAATGCACAGTAGCTGCTAGTTATCACATCTACGCCACCCAGCCTAAGTGTTTATTATAAAGAAATGAGAGCATTAACCAGTATCTCCTCTTGGAGTGCTTTCCGTTTTGATTTCATAGATGTGCCAAGAATACTCTTAGGATACCAAGAGAGGGTCAACATTATTCAAAACATTACAATGCATTTACAGTTTGCAGTATACATATGGATTTCTCCTAGCATAAAGTAGGTGTCACACTCTTTTGTCATACATCATTCTTAAGTACACCATTATTTGGAAATGTATTTGTGCCTACTTGGGCTAGGTACATTTCATTTTTCAATTCAGGGAATGCAGTATGTGAATTCAGGGGAACTTCTGGATTCACACCCACCTTCTGCCACTGAATAAAACAGGAAGAAAAGTGAGGAGGTGGTGGAGGTATTCTGTCCTGCAATTGCCTCTGATCAGCCCCATTATTAAGGGTTGGACAACGACAATGTCAAGACAAAATTCTCAGCTGAGCTTCCCCAAAGGTTGCCTATTTAGCAGTGGCTGACATTATTTCAAGCGTGCCATCCATCACTTTTTGTTTACTTTAGTGTGATGCTCTGTTGGAAATGGGGTTTCTAGTTGGCAGTGGTTTGCACCCTGTCCAAGTAAGGACCCTAACTCTAGTCAGGGTAAGGGAGTCACACACCTAAGATAACCCCTGTTCACTCTTTTGTAGCTTGGCACGAGCAGTCAGGCTTATCTCAGAGGCAATGTGTAAAGTATTTTTGTAGACACACACACACACACACTGACAAAGTGAAAACACCACAAAAGTACTCCACACCAGTTTAGAAAAATAACCAATATTTATCTGAATTGAACAAGACCAAAACAACGAAACTTCAACATACCTAAGTGTAACGGGAGTGCCGCCGAACGCAGCTCCCAAACACCTGTCGGGGGAGGAACACAATGGCCCGGGGGCACGAGAGGAAACCTCCCTGCCATGACGTATGACGCTGAGGGCGTCATAAACATCAGAAGAGAAGACGGACGAGGGAGATCGGGAGAAAAGAAGGAGGAGCCGAGAACGCGGGGAAGCCGGAGTGAGGAGATCGCCATCGGAGCATCGGAAGAAGAGAAAGAGACCGCCGTGACCGGAGAGCCGACAACGGAAAGGGAAACCGCCATCACCAGGGGGCCGGAGGAAGAGAAGGACACCGTCGAGGTCGGAGAGTCGGTTGCAGCGAGGGGAAGCACCGCCATCCGAGTGCCCAGGACGGAGGAAGAGACCCAGAAGTCAGGACGCCTCGAAGGAAGGAGGAACCACTGGGCAACTCCCGGCCCAGACGAAGAGAAATCGGGAGATCACCCACGTGCCGGCCGCGCCCCGGGAGGGACGTGGCCCTCCCAGGTACGTCTATACCCTGCCTGGCAGACTCTGTCAGGCTGGCTGACAGGAAAAAGAGGAAAAGGGGGGGGGGGGGAGAAAGGGAGGACGGGAAGACCTCGTGAAAGAAGGGGACTTACCAGAAAAGGAGAGGGGGACCTAAACTGCTTTAACCCACGGACAGGGACACCACCCGAGAAACCCTAAGAAAAGGAAGAGAAAGGGGTTTTTTTGGAGTAAAAAGGAAATAAGGGCACAATACCACAGAGTGATACCCACCACCAGCACCAGCCCTACCTAGTCCACACCACCCTACTAACCCTGTTTGAACCCTTGTCTTACCCCTACTTTATTCACGTACCTGATTACTTTTATTTTTCTTTTTCTTTTGGGAATACGGGAGATCGGAGGACGGAAAAACCAGACCGCCTCAAGACGGAACCAAGACACCACCAGAGACTGTAAAACCCAAGCAGGGTTTTGGGGAAATAGAAAATAGGGCTAATCTTGTGGAAAGAAACAAGAGAGAATTGGCCAACTTTAAATAAAACAGTTATTATTCCCTCAAATAGTGGTGCCAGTCGCATTCTTCCAATATCTTACATCATTCCGATAACGAACCCATTTACAGTGGTGACAGAAGTGGGATATTGGAACAGGCGACAGGAGAACCCTAGAAAATGGAGGGGGTGCCCACAATGGCGGATATGATGCAGCAACTAGCTGAGGGGCAACGCCATCTGCAAATTGTATGGGAGGAGCAACAGAAGGCAGCCAAGGTGGAAAGGGAGGCCCTGCAAAACGCGCTTAAAAGTCAGGCTACTATCATGGCCAACAATCAGTTGGTACATGACAACGCGATAAAGACTTTGACGGATACCATTGCAGCAACTCGGGTACATCCAAATGTACCTAGTTCCGTTTTGCAGAGATATCAGGAAGGCGAAGACCCCGACGCCTTCTTTACTAACTTTGAACGCGTCGCCATTTCAGCCACCTGGCCGCAGGACAGATGGGGTCAATATATCGCTCCCTTATTAACCGGGACCCTCCAAGCAGCATATCAAGCGGTTAACCCGGGTGGGACAACACCCTATCCGGACATCAAGAAGAGCATCCTAGAAAGGGTCGGCTTTGATACAGAACACTATCGGGTTCGCTTCAGGAAGGCCAGGTGGGGCCCCTCTGAGAACCCTCGAGCTTTATATTTTAGGGTCAAAGATTTAGGTCTCAAGTGGCTTGGACCCATAGGGACGAATAGGGAAGATGTTATTGAGGCCGTTCTCCTAGAACAATATCTAGACGCCCTACCCGCCAATACTCGCCATTGGATCAAGCAACACCCGAACCCCGACACGAATACTACCATTGAGCTGGCCTGTGCTTTCCACCGCTCCCTCGAATTCAAAACACCCCTTCCGCGGTTGTTACCTCAACCAGTTAGGCAAAACACGGGACAATCCGCAGCCTCGGGGAAAAGGCCGATAGAGGAACCGGGAAGGTTACGAGGGATAGAGAAGCCCTCTGGACAGCAGCCCCAGTGTTTTAGTTGTGGGGAATGGGGACACATTGCCCGATTTTGCCCGCTGAAGTCCGGCAAACCCGAACCCATGGAAATAGGGGTTACGAGAGGCCGGGTTTTCTACACGGGGGGGAAAGATACCCAATACAAAAAGATACTGTCCATTAACGGGAGGGACACACTAGCGCTCATCGACTCCGGATGTAGTCAGTCCGTAATCAGAGCGGATCTGATTGCCGAGCATACACTTGACCCAGGTTTCACAGTATCCATATGTTGTATTCACGGGGAAACAAGAGAATATCCCCTAATATGGACTACCCTTTTTTGGGAAGGAACAAATACCCCCATAAGGCTGGGGGTAGTTGAACAGTTGGTGGAAGAGGCCATCATAGGAACAGACTTTAAAGACTTTCCGATCCTTTTGGACAGCACACAGAGAGACCTGGATGCCTGGTTGGGAAGCGCCCCTTTTTCTGAATTACCCATAACAGCCCCGGTGACCCGCTATAAACCCACTAAAAGAGAAAAACGAGAAGCCAGGAAGTCCTATAGAAGAGAGGACACAAACCACGACAGAGATAACGCACAGGTATTCGCCCTCGTTGGTCTTCCGCCCTTCCGATGTAGTCAAAGGGACGATCCCAGTTTGATCCACGCCTGGAGAAGTGCCAAACCTCGAACCATAGATGATAAGGGTCCCTCCTTTGTGATCAATAAAAATCTGTTATATCGAATCACCAGTAACGAGAGAGGGGAAAAGAAACAGTTACTGATTCCCGAACCCTATAGGCAGCAGGTGTTGCATCTAGCCCATAATCAGCCGGGGGGGGTCATTACGGGAGAGAAAAAACAGAGGAATACCTATTAAGGAAATTCTACTGGCCTGGGGTTTTTTCCCATATCAGAAAGTTCTGTCAGCAATGTCCTAGATGTCAGTTGATAGATCCCGGACCCAGGAAAAAAGCACCCCTACATCCTCTTCCCATTATTGACGTACCGTTCTCTAGAGTAGGAATGGATCTAGTCGGGCCCCTCCTACCGTCTTCCAAGGGATACCGCTACATTCTAGTATTGGTCGATTACGCCTCTAGGTATCCGGAAGCTATCCCCCTAACTAGTATTAGCACTAAAAGTGTCGCCAACGCCATGATAGGTTTCTTCTCACGAATAGGGTTTCCCCGAGAAATATTGACGGACCAAGGGACCCAGTTTATGTCCAACTTGATGGCTCAGATTTGTCAATTATTAGGGATACGGCAGATAAGGACAGCGGTTTATCATCCCCAGACAGACGGACTAGTAGAAAGGTATAATCGCACCCTGAAAACCCTTCTGAGGAAAGCGATCTCCGAGTCAGGTAAAGATTGGGACAAGAAACTTCCCCTAGTGTTATATGCCGTCAGAACCCATGAACAAGCATCTACAGGACATAGTCCATTCGAACTGCTGTTTGGGCGACAGCCTAGGACCCTATTAGACATGGCAGCCGAGTTATGGGAGGAAGACGAAAGCGGGGAAAAACCTCTCCTAGAGTACACCAGTGAGTTAAAGTCCCGACTACAAACGATATGGGAAGATGTGAGAGGGCACATGGAAAAAGCTCAGGAGAAACAAAAGCGTTATTACGATAGGAACACTCAAATGAGATCTTTTGTAGAGGGAGACCAAGTATTAGTGCTTTTACCCAGTTCAGACAATAAACTTTTGGCAAAATGGCAAGGCCCATATAAAATAATAAAAGCAGTAACTCCGGTTACCTATAAACTACAACTCGCGACTAATCCCAACCGATTTCAAATCTTTCATGTTAACTTACTAAAAAGATGGGAGGAATCTCAAGTAGACCAAAATATAAACTGTTTAGTTAACACAGTAAAAGAGCTAGAAATAGGGTGGTGCCCCACAGACCCCCCCTCAAAGGGCGATATACCCCTCCGAAATGCGGAGTTAACAGTGCAACAGAACCAACAACTAAACCAACTCCTTAATGCGCACCCCCACGTGTTTTCCCCTGTTCCAGGTAAAACAGAGCTAATCCACCACCAGATTATAACCCAACCGGGTAAAATAATCCGGTTACGTCCCTATCGCATTCCCGAAGCGAGGAAGGTCATAGTTGAAGAGGAGGTAAAAAGGATGTTAGATTTGGATATTATAGAGCCGTCCCAAAGCCCCTGGTGCTCCCCGGTGGTGTTAGTGCCAAAACCGGACGGATCCATACGCTTTTGTATCGACTTTAGACAAATCAATGCCGTGTCCCAATTTGATACGTATCCTCTTCCCAGGGTAGACGAACTTATAGAACGGCTCGGTAAAGCCAAATACATGTCTACCCTAGACCTAACAAAAGGATACTGGCAGATTCCTTTAGCTAAAGCCGATAAAGAAAAAACGGCGTTCTCCACCTCTTCCGGTCTATATCACTTTAAGGTACTCCCTTTTGGACTGCATGGAGCCCCCGCCACTTTTCAGAGACTCATCGATACTATATTACGACCACATACCAGATACGCGGCCGCCTATCTGGATGACATCGTTATTCATAGCGAAACCTGGGAAGACCATTTAAACCATGTAGGACAGATCTTTAAAGCACTGTCGGCGGCCGGATTGACCGCCAATCCTTCCAAGAGCCGACTGGCTTTCAATGAAATTCCCTATCTGGGTTATCATATTGGGAAGGGGAATATCAGGCCCCAAATGAGTAAAATAGAAGCCATTTTACGTATAAGCGCACCCACCACAAAGAAAGAGATCCGATCCTTCCTCGGACTAGTGGGGTATTATCGAAGATTCATACCTCACTACTCTACAGTGGCCGCCCCCCTCACTGACCTCTTGAGGAAGGGGCAACCCAAGAACATCACAAGTCTAACCATTCCACAATCACATAGCTACCGTACCTTGCAACGGTGCCTAACCACGCAACCCGTATTAAAATGCCCTGAATTCAGTCGTCCCTTCCATCTCCAAACGGATGCCTCGGACGTAGGCCTGGGTGCAGTACTGTTCCAAAAAGATGAAAATGAGATAAGCCATCCGGTGGTCTTCATTAGTCGTAAGCTATTTCCTCGGGAACAGAACTATCCCATAATAGAGCGTGAGTGCCTGGCCATTAAATGGGCTGTTGAAAGCCTTCAATATTATCTCCTAGGGAGGTCCTTCCTTTTATATACCGACCACGCCCCTCTTACCTGGCTCTCGAGGTATAAGGACACCAACGTTCGCATTTTAAGATGGTTTATGGAGCTACAACCTTTCTCCTTCCAGGTTTGCCATCTCCCTGGAGACCTTATGGGACAAGCAGACTATTTGTCTCGATTTCCGGGACCTGGGGGGCTCGAACAGCCCCATCCAAGGGAGGGGATGTGTAACGGGAGTGCCGCCGAACGCAGCTCCCAAACACCTGTCGGGGGAGGAACACAATGGCCCGGGGGCACGAGAGGAAACCTCCCTGCCATGACGTATGACGCTGAGGGCGTCATAAACATCAGAAGAGAAGACGGACGAGGGAGATCGGGAGAAAAGAAGGAGGAGCCGAGAACGCGGGGAAGCCGGAGTGAGGAGATCGCCATCGGAGCATCGGAAGAAGAGAAAGAGACCGCCGTGACCGGAGAGCCGACAACGGAAAGGGAAACCGCCATCACCAGGGGGCCGGAGGAAGAGAAGGACACCGTCGAGGTCGGAGAGTCGGTTGCAGCGAGGGGAAGCACCGCCATCCGAGTGCCCAGGACGGAGGAAGAGACCCAGAAGTCAGGACGCCTCGAAGGAAGGAGGAACCACTGGGCAACTCCCGGCCCAGACGAAGAGAAATCGGGAGATCACCCACGTGCCGGCCGCGCCCCGGGAGGGACGTGGCCCTCCCAGGTACG
This sequence comes from Pleurodeles waltl, assembly GCF_031143425.1. Taxonomy (NCBI): domain Eukaryota; kingdom Metazoa; phylum Chordata; class Amphibia; order Caudata; family Salamandridae; genus Pleurodeles; species Pleurodeles waltl. The sequence continues at coordinate 792,148,734 of NC_090448.1, forward strand.
TCTATACCCTGCCTGGCAGACTCTGTCAGGCTGGCTGACAGGGAAAAGAGGAAAAGGGGGGGGGGGGAGAAAGGGAGGACGGGAAGACCTCGTGAAAGAAGGGGACTTACCAGAAAAGGAGAGGGGGACCTAAACTGCTTTAACCCACGGACAGGGACACCACCCGAGAAACCCTAAGAAAAGGAAGAGAAAGGGGTTTTTTTGGAGTAAAAAGGAAATAAGGGCACAATACCACAGAGTGATACCCACCACCAGCACCAGCCCTACCTAGTCCACACCACCCTACTAACCCTGTTTGAACCCTTGTCTTACCCCTACTTTATTCACGTACCTGATTACTTTTATTTTTCTTTTTCTTTTGGGAATACGGGAGATCGGAGGACGGAAAAACCAGACCGCCTCAAGACGGAACCAAGACACCACCAGAGACTGTAAAACCCAAGCAGGGTTTTGGGGAAATAGAAAATAGGGCTAATCTTGTGGAAAGAAACAAGAGAGAATTGGCCAACTTTAAATAAAACAGTTATTATTCCCTCAAATAGTGGTGCCAGTCGCATTCTTCCAATATCTTACATCATTCCGATAACGAACCCATTTACACTAAGTAAAGAGACAATTTTTCAAAGAGTAAATCTTAGTAAAGAGCTTAGAAACACAATGGCTCCAGCTGGGGCTATTATGGTTTCGTTGACGGAGTCGTTACCTACAGTCTGACGCCACTTGAGAGGGGGCGTGAGCCGGTCATGGAGTAGCATGGACCGCACGTACAGTACCAAGGAAAACGATGATGAAACAAGGACGTTGCACAGAGTTGGGGAGGTGAGGCATCGCTGGAGCTGGTGCGGCATCTGTTCATTATTGCTACTGGGGAGGTGAGGTGTTGGTTCCTTACTCTTGCAGGGGAGGTGGTGCAGCGTCGGTGGTGAGGCGTCACTTCCTTACGTCAAAGCAGGGTTGATGAATCCAGCAGGCCAAGATGCGAAGCGTCTACTTTGCGGTGTTGCAATCACATCACGGGGCCACAGATGCCAATCATGGCAGCATCGTTGGGCCTCTATTGCAAGTCGTGGTCGTTGCACTCAGCGGGGACCACTGCTCTGATGCAGGCAGTGGTGCGGAGTCAGACAGCAGGCCGGTTCTGAAGTTGCTCTGGAGTCCATATGCTTGGTTTCTTCTTAATTGCACCAGAGATCACTTCCAAGGGTCCAGGGTCTGGATTTGGCACCACTTGGCAAGTCAGGACTCTCAGCAAGAGAGCCCAGGCAGTGGCAGGTGAAGTCTTTGATGGCCCTGAGACTTCTTAACAGGAGGAAAGCTCAGTTCAAAGCCTTGAAAAACCTTGGAAAGCAAGAAGTAGAAAGCAAAGTCCATTGCTCTCACTCCTAGGACAGAAGCAGCAAGCAGTAGGCCAGCACAACAAAGCAACAGACGGGAGTGGGAGTCCCTCCTACAGCATGCAGCTCTTCTTCCTGACAGAATGTCCTCAGTCCAGAAGTGTCCTAACTCTGTGGGGTCAGAGGTCCCGTATATATACCCCTTTCTGTCTTTAAAGTAGGCAAACTTCAAAAAGAGGTCTCTGTAGTGCACAAGACCCTGCTTTTTCCTGCCCTGACCCCAGACACACTCAAGAGGGTTGGAGACTGCTTTGTGTGAGGACCGGAATAGCCCTAATCGAGGGCAAGTGCCACCCGCCTGGTGATGGATCATCAGGATATGCAGGGCACACCTAAGCTCCCTTTGTGTGACTGTCTAGAGTGGATGCACAAACAGCCCAACTGTCATCCTGTCCCAGACATGTATTCCACAGACAGGCAGAGGCACAGAATAGTTAAGCAAGAAAATGCCCACTTTCTAAAAGTGGTATTTTCAAACCTACAATATAAAAATCAAATTCACGTAAAGATGTATTTTAAATTGTGAGTTTAGAGACCCAAAACTCCTCATCTCTATCTGCTCCCAATAGAAAATTACACTTACAAGATATTTCAAGGCAATCCCCATGTTACCCTATGGGAGAAATAGGCCTTGCAATAGTGAAAAACAAATTTAGCAGTATTTCAGAATCGGGACATCTAAAACACAGCAGTCCATGTTATACCGTTTAAATACACTGCCCACTGTCCAGGGGGCTCCCTTGGGCCTAAATCAGGGGTGACCTACATGTAGTAAAAGATAAGGTTTGGGCCTGGCAAGTGGGCGCACTTGCCAGGTGAACACAGCAGTTAAAAAACTGCAGACATAGACACTGCAATGGCAGATCTGAGACATGTTTACAGGGCTACTCTTGTCGGTGGTACAATCAGTGCTACAGGCCCACCAATAGCATTTAGGTTACAGGCCGTGGGCACATATGGTGCACTATAATAGAGTCTTACTAGCAAATCAAAATATTCCAATAATGGGTAAACCAGTCACCAGTACAATTTAGACAGCGAGCACTTGCACTTTAGCACTTGTTATCAGTGGTGAAGTGCAGAGTCCTAAGCCAGCCAGTCCTGGGTTGCCTGTGTTCCAGTTCAGGGAGGACCTGGCTTTGCAGTTCGGGCTGAACTGTTCCCACAGGAGCAGGGTCAGGACTGATTTGCAAATAGCTGTGCCCACTTGCATGGTGTGCAAAATAACAATGGGTTAGGGTGCGGCCCGAGTAATTACTAGGGGCTGGGATTAATTCATCCATAATTTTTTGTATACTTTAGAATGTCGCAGTTTGAAATGCAGCAGTTGAGGAGGAAAACGCTACAGTATCCAATCCCAATAGACATGGCTGCTAATTAACATATGAGAATTAAAAGAGCTGGGAATGGGAGGAGACAGATGATTTGGTGGTAAGTTTCTTGTAACTGATGAAACTTAACACCAAATCCTCTGATTTCTCAACCTCCCACAATGCTTTAATTAACATTTGTCTCCTTTTGGGACGCAGATTATAGTAATTAAGTTACTGGCACTGAGGACCTTATTTAGAAATTGGTGGTAGTGGATGTCTGCCAAAAAAAGACTGATGTCCTGTTTTCTGTATTTAGAATGCCATTGACATAAATGTGTCCAGCAGGTAGGGCATATGTCACTTTTTGATAGGTGTTTTGCTCCCTCCCAACTAAATAAGGCCTTAACTTTCATGGATCTCCCCTTGTGATATCAGAAACATAATGCTAAATCTGACTTATCTTGAAATTCGCCTGTGGTGCGGATTCTGACACAGATTTCGCTCAATTGGTGAACTTTAAAAAAATGGATTTCTGATGGGAACCAAAATCTTTTTCTTAGTTATGGAAAAGGCTAAAAATTGACGAGCCATACCACTGCAATATCGTCGAGATAGGTGTGAATAGCGGGTGCAGCCATCGTCAAATGCGAGGTGTATAGCTGGCTATGATATCAAAAGCATTCAAGGATGATGTCCTCCTCAGTAAAAAATGGCTCACTGGTCACTGTGTGCAGTTAGGGTATATGATTTTTGTGTCTATTCCATCAAACCAGTAAAGCTCACGATCGCCAGACCATTGAGCCAGGAGTACCTGCTAAGACATTTTATTTCCCTATCTGCTAGTTCCCTGTAAGTGTTAAGGAGATGATGCCAGTCCAGAAGGTAAGAGGCCTGTTTTAACTGCGGGATGTCCTCATCTAAATGCTTTAGGGCCTGTTCTGTCTTCTGTATCTGGGCCTGGATGTCCTTCTGGACCCCCACCTGTTTGCTATGGCAACATCCTGGATATAGGCTTTAAAGGCTTCACACAGAGTAGGCTAAGAGAAGACTGAACCAGTAATGCCAATGTCCTCCTGGGGAGCTCACCCTCGCCATACCATTGAGCCAGGGCGTACCTGCTGAGACATTTTATTTCCCTATCTGCTAGTTCCCTGTAAGTGTTAAGGAGATGATGTCGGTCCAGAAGGTAAGAGGCCTGTTTTAACTGCGGGACATCATTATCTAAATTCTTTAGGGCCTGTTCTGTCTTCTGTATCTGGGCCCGGATGTCCATCTGGACCCCCACCTGTTTGCTATGGCAACATCCTGGATATAGGCTTTAAAGGCTTCACACAGTGTAGGCTAAGAGAAGAATGAACCCTTTTTAAGCTGAAAATACTCAAGTATTGCCTGCCTGATCACAGAGCCAAAATCTGTGTTGTGCAATGCATCACTAGGGATGTCAGAAGCGTGAGGACTTGCATGACCAGGGAGTGGTCTGAGTGTGTGCAGCAGGTGAGTTATATCAAAGACCCATGGAGCTGCAATTTTCTAGATGGGCCAATGTTGGAAGCTGGCCCTGTGTGTGGAGGACACCTATGGTGTTACACCTTATACTGGGTCCAGGCAAACCCCAGTTAGATAGTGTTACAGTGTCTAGACAGCCAGGGCTCTCTAGGGTACCTGTGGCGAGCAGCCATGACTTATCTAGAATGCATGTGAAGCACTTGCAATACCACAGTAGTCACATAGGGGCTCATTATGAACCCGGTGGTTCAGACCGCAATGCCGGTGGCGGGAGAAAAGACCGCCACCGGCATGGCGGTCTAAACCGCCATATTACAAACACAGGGAGGTCCCCCGCCACCACCAGGCTACCGCCGACAGGCAGCCTGACGATGGCGGATTTCATTATCCGACACGGCAGCGCTGCAAGCAGCGCCGCCCTCTGGATAATGAACCCTGTTTCCCCGAGGCTGGCGGAAGGGGTGCTCCAGGGCCCCTCTGGGAGCACCTGCACTGCCCATGCACTTGGCATGGGCAGTGCAGGGGCCGTGCAGTGCCCCCTCGCGCAGGTCACTGCCTGATTTATGGGCAGTGATCTGCGCGACGGGTGCTGCTGCACCCACCGCACTGAGGCATTGACGACGGCTCCATGTGGAGCCGTCGGCAATGTCCCAGCCCTGCATTCTGCTGGGCTGGCAGGTGCAAACACTGTGCAAACCCCTGGTGTACCAATACCCTGGAGACCAAAGTACCATCAACCAGGGATTTGCAGGGGTACACAAGTATGCCAATTGTGTGGTGTAAGAAGTCCCATGGCAAACAATTTTAGAGGAGGGAGCACAATCACTGGGGTTCTGATCAGCAGGATCCCAGTGAAAATAGTCTATGCGCACTGACATCACGCATAAAGTGGGGGTAACCATGCCAGAAGGAGAAGACTTTCCTACAGCTAATAGTCTATACAGGAAGATATCCTTTAGGGGCGGAGTAATAGGTGTATTCCTGTCTTGTGCCAAGATGGGCTTGCCAAATATCCAATAAACTATCTGTCCAATAAGTCCAGAAGTATCCCCAGGGAATGGGGTCTGGGGGCGCTCCTAGGGATAGAGCAACCAGACATGTGTCCAGGACCAGATTGAAGTCACCAGCCCACAGAATGTCACCTACTAATGCTTGTGATAGGATTAATAGCAGGTCATGGAAAAAAGTGGTTATTTCAATGATGAGTGCATAAATGTTAATTATAGCTATCCTATGGTCTTCTATGTAACCAACTAGAATACTATAGCAGCCTTGTGGGCCAATATGTTTGTGCAGCAATTTGGAAGTTGACCCTCTTCTGGACCAGTATGCAGACCTTAGGAGCTATAGGAGGCAAAGCACCTATAGTGTCCCCATTTGGAAGCATGTTGTAGGACCAGCTGGTGTGAAGTGACTTTCTTGAAGGCAGGTGATGTCCATCCCATGTCAGGCAAGATAAGTCAATGTGTGTTTACCCTTGCAGGGACTGTTGATTCCCTGCACATTATATATGAGGAAGGGCAACCGTCTAGAGAAGCTGTTCTTAACCTTTGGTTGTGGATCCCCTGAGGGTCCGTGAAGCCTACTCAGTCGGCCCGCGACTGCTTAGAAAATGATATAATATATAATATTAGCAGATAAATAAAGTGTATTTAAACAGATAAGCAAAATATAACATTGAACATTTTAAAACATTTTGTAAATGTGAAGGAATTTGAAATTGGTGACTAAAAATTAAGTGCATCAGGGGAAGGCCAGTCCTCCAAGCGGAACAATGTCCCTCCCAGTTAAAGATGTACGCTTGGACACGCCCCTAAGATGGCGGACGGGTGAGACGGAGCCCTGTGTCTCTCCGCCCGCCGCATATGGCCGCAGAGGCAGAGAGGACCAGGAGCCGGAGAAAGGTGCAGGGAACGCCCGAGGGAGCCGGCGGGCAACAGAAGGTGAGCCTGACAGCCTACGGCCACACGGTTCCCAAAATGGCGGCGCCTGCTGGAGCTAGGCTGTGAGATGGCGGCAAAGGCGCAGGGGGGCCCCCGAGGCTAGAGGAGGTGACGCCCGGGGCCCCGGGCTGCAGAAGTGGAGCCTGCCCACGGTGTGCAGCGGTGAGGACCGGGAGCCGGAGAAGGGTGCTGGGAGTGGCCGCGGGAGCCGGCGTGCGGCAGAGGGTGAGCCTGATGACCCGTGACCACCCGGCTCCCAAAGTGATGGTGCCAGCGGGGGCTCGGCTGCGAGACGGCGGCGGATGCGTAGGGTAGCCCCTGCGGCTGAGGAGGTGACACCCTGGGCCCCGTGGAGACAAAGAGTGGAGCCTGCCTGGAGAGAGCAGCACAGAGAAGCCTGGTGACATCTTGGGGAGACACTGAAGTTGCCCTCCTCGTATGTAGGCACATGGATACTGCAGCACGTCGGCTGCGGTCAACCCCCGGACCCTAAAGAAGGACCAGCGGGCGCAAAGAGTGTCATCAGGTCAAGAGTCTGTGCGGTGAGACTGCAGAAAAGGAAGGGTGTCGGATCAGCGGCCTCGCGGAGTTCTTCAACGGTCAAGGCCATGCAGAGAACACGGTGGGGCAGGCCTGACTGAAAAGTTCCTTGAGGAGCTTGGGGAAGGCCTGAGCTGTGACAGGGGATTCCCCCCTGGGGGTGAGAAGGCCGGAAATCGGGCGGCGGAGAGGCAAAAGGGGGCCCCAACCGAGGCGAGAAGAAGACCCGCCAACATTTCGCAGGGAGGGCTGCCGAGAAAAGGAGAGACGGCCCTCGTGTCCCTGGGGCCAGGTGGGACCCATAAAATACCCCCTAAGAGAGACCTACAGCGACTTGGGCAAGACCGGGTTGCCAGACGGGCTACATCAGAGTCTGAGTGAGACGGCGGAAGAGAGGGAGCTGCACCACATCGCCAGTCCAGAGGTGAGAAGAAATTGGGGGCACACCCCAAAAAGCAAAGATCAGTCAAGGACATGTTGGCCAAGACTATGACAGGCAACTCAGAGCGGGATAGCCATACTCCCACTACAACCCGGAGAGAAGGCGATGAAGAAGGTGAGGGCCCAATTACGCAGTCCTTCCTCGTGGTGCTCTTTCAGTCCCTAAAAGAAGATCTACAGGTGGTAAAGCGCGATTTGTCCAGGGACCTTAAGGAAGTAAGACATGAACTAGAAGCAGATGAAGAGAGAGAGTGAACACCCTGGAGCAGCATGAACACCACCGCGACGTGGAGATAGAACAACTTCAGCAAGAAGTAATTTGCCTACAGGAGCAACAAATCATGCTCCAAGCACACATGGAGGACCTGGAGAACCGCTCGACGCGGAATAACATTCGCATCAGGGGGGCACCCACAGGGGCAGAAGAGTATGACATCGCCCAGTACATCGGCTCCCTCTTTCACCAGATTTTAGGGGAGGAAATGGATAAGAAGGTTTGATTCGACAGAGTTCACAGAGTGGGCTCACCGAGACCGGCCCATGTACCCCCAGCAGACATTTTGGTTTGTGTTCACGACTTCCCTCTTAAGGAGCGCATTCTTCACCTAGCAAGGGAGCAACACCCGCTGAGGTTTCGGGGCCACTCGCTGCTCCTCTATCAGGACCTGGCAGCAATCACCCTACAGAAGACGAGGGACTTTAGGCCGATCACCTCATACCTCAGGGGCAAAGGGGTTCCCTACTCCTGGGGCCATCCATTCCGCCTGATCTTCTGCTGGGATGGCAAACTTCACCAACTGTGCTCACTGCAAGAAGCCTGTACTTTGCTGCAATTGGAGCCACCCTCAGAGGATCACCTCCACTCGACGAGACCTAACCGTGGGCGGCGGAAGCGCAAATGGTGGCAGACTGTCCTGCAGTGGAGAACCAAGCCAGACCCAGAGACGATCGGGGGTTCCTGGAGACCCTCACCGGGGACTCAGCAACAATTGTTAGGTGGGGGAGGGTGGGCGAATGAGGGGCCTGCAGACATCTAGACACAGACTGGGGGGGGCGGAAGGGGTGGGAGGGACACTTGATGGTGGAATGGTAACCAGGGCGCTTTTCTTCCAGACTTAGAAAATCATTCTGGACTACGCCGGATGTTCCGGCTCCCCCTGACGGGGATGTTTAGATTGTTGTTGTTTAAGGTTTTTTTTTCGGGGGAAGTTGCCACAAGGCATACACACAGGCATATAAGGCTCAACTGGGATGGAGTGGACCACAAACGCTTTAGCCACACCAGGGGAGAGGGACACAGAGAAGGTGTAGAAGTCTATGGGCCCATGACTTAGCGATTGCACAACCCCAAGCATATTCAAAGTAAACTCAATGTTAAAGGGCTGAGCAGGGCCGTCCTTTCCTACCTGGAAAATACCAGAGCGGACCTGTGTCTCTTGCAGGAGACTCATCTATATCCTGCAGATCACCATAGACTACGATCACGGACCTTCCCAATACAACACTTCTCCTCACAAGAGAACAAGGTAGCGGGAGTGGACCTCCTAGTGTCACGATCATTCCGGGGGAAGGTGGCAGACAAGGTGGTGGAAATACCTGGCCGGCTACTGGCCTTCAGGGTACACATAGGGGGCCCTCAGGTTATCGGAGCCTTCAATTACGCACCTAATGAGAAACAGGAAGGGTTCATACGTCGAGCACTGGGCGAGGTAATGACTGTGCAGGATAGACAGGCACTCTTTGGGGGCGACTTTAATATTGTCCTCAACAATGACTGGGACAGGTCGACTTCTAGATACGGGGGCGGGAGCTTTGTCACCAAGGGGACTACAGACATTGTAGGAGTTAAGCTTGTGCGACCTTTGGAGAAACAGACAACCAAGGACTACACCTTGTACTCCCATGCTCATAAAACCTAACGCCCACATTGACCTTTTCTTGGGTACTAGAGAAGTCCAAAGGAGTCTGAAGGAGATAGGCATAGAGCCATGCGCCCTGTCAGATCATGCAGCTGTTTCCCTTACACTGATTATTACAGACCGCCCAGGGCCCATCGGCCTTGAAGGCTCAGGACTACTCTCTTGTCGAGGCCTGAAGTGGTGGCTCAGATACGGACGGCCATCTCCAACTTTTTAGACTTTAATGACACACCAGACACCTCGATCTCCCTACTGTGGGAAACAATGAAGACGGTCGTGATGGGTGAGTTCATTGCCATCTCATCCACGGACAATAAGGCTCAAAGAGAGAAGATGGCCCAGTTACAAAGGGAGGTGACGGAACTACAGAGGATTCACAAACATACCAGGGCCCAAGGGTCTGGAGGAAGCTGAGTGTGGCCAGGGCACAGCTAGCAAGCCTACACTTAGATAGGGCAGAATACGCAGCACTACGGCTACGCCATTCCTTTTACGTCGGGGGGGGAACAGATGCAGGTGCCTCTTGGCCAACAGACTCCGCGCCCAGAGGCAATCTGCGATGGTGGAGACAGTGAGGTCTGGGGACGGAACAGAGGCGGTGGGTGACACGCAGATAGCCGAGGCATTCCAAGATTTCTACCGGGACCTGTATACTCTCCATAGGTCCAACATAGATGCCAAACGGCATTATCTCAACGGCGCCCACACGACATGACTCTCGGCTGACGAAATAACCATGCTTGAGGCTCCTATATGAATGCAGGAGGTTATATGAGCAACAGCCAGGCTGGACGCCCTGAAGTCTCTGGGAACAGACGGCTTCCCGGGTTTGTTCTATAAAACCTTTTGTGCAAGCTTGCCCCCATACTGACATGCCTTTTAACGCTATCTCTGGTCTGCATACAATCCCACCAACCATGCTAGATGTATCTATCTTGGTCATCCCAAAACCAGGGAAAGACCCAGCACTTTGCGGGTCTTATAGACCCATCCCACTACTTAAAGTAGACATCAAAGTGCTCATGGGCATCCTGGCTTACAGCCTGAATCCGCTGAAGCTCGGACTGGTGGAACCGGATCATGCGGGCTTTATCCCACTCAGACAGTGCGGGGACAACACTAAATGGATCATGCACATCATAGACAAAGGTCAGCTCTCGGGGAGAGAACAGATGCTGCTCAGCTTTGATGCTGAAAAGGCATTTGATCTGGTTCACTGGCCACATCTACAGGCGACCTTGGAGCACTTTGGGTTGGGGCCCAGGCTCCGTACATGGATTACTAGTGTGTATAGTCACCCAAAAGCCACAGTCAGAGTCAACGGGACAGCATATCCCTCATTCCCGGTGGGCCGGTGAACACGGCAGGGGTACCCGCTTTCACCCTTGCGTGTTCACCCATTATATGGAGCCCTTTGCACAGCGTGTAAGGGATGACCCAGAGATCACAGGGCTACTTTTGGTGGGGAACAACACGTAATAGCACTTTATGCAGATGATGTGGTGGTGGCCTTAGACGACCCTCTAAGGGCCTTGCCGGTTGTCTTGACTGAGGTGGAGACCTTTGCAGAGGTTTCCGGTTTTAAGATAAACCTCTCAAAATCACAAGCTGTTAGCCTCACGCTCCCAAAGTATATGGTGGAATTGTCGGCCTGGCGGTATCCATTTCAATGGCAACTGCATTCCATTCCATACTTAGGTATTCAGATAGCTAAGACCGTTGCTGAGTCCTCACATTTGAATTATCAGCTCCTCCTCCAGAGTATCAGACGAGACCTGGCCCAGTGGAAAGCACATCCCATCTCCTGGCTGGGTAGAACAGCGGGCCAAAAAATGTCGGTCCTGCCCAGGGCTCTATCCCTCTTTCAGACGCTCCTGGCAGAACCCCCGCCTGGTGCCCTTCATACGCTACAGCGTGATATTTGCCACTTTATTTGGGCTGGTGGGCAGCCCAGAATGACCAGACACCTATCTTGTCAACACCCGCAGAAGGGCGGACTGGGTATTCCTGACCTTCAGCAATAATACAGGGCAGCCCAACTCCGATAGTTCTTCAAGTGGTCCCGGCCAGAGTCCAATAAGCGATGGCTCTTCATGGATAGAGCAGTCGCAGGGACCACCCTGTGGAAGATTCCTTTCCTCCAGCGCTGTCATAGACCATGGGGTCTATACTCCTCCCCTGTCACTGGAGCAACAATGAAGGCATGGGACCAAGTGGCGAGCATTAAGGAGCTTACTACCTTTCCGTCTCCTCTGACCCCCATAGTGGGGAACCCGGAGTTCACGCCAGGCTCAGTCCACTCCACAATGTTGCTCCATCAGACACCTATTCGACGGAGAGGGCATAATGTCCTTTGATAGCTTATGGAAGACACATTCACTGCCTGAGACCGAGAGAATGCAATATCTCTGGATACAACACTGGGTGATGAACCCCATGATGCGTTAGGGAGCCTCTCAACCCCTCCTGAAGTTTGAGAGATGGTTACCGACTAAGACAACAGACAAACACGTAATCTCAGAACTGTATGATTGATACAGAACGCAGGCCAGCAGCCTAGAACCCCAAGCCAGAAGAGATGGGAGACAGAACTGGGGAGACAATTTACACCTGCGGAATGGGAGGTGATCTACTATAGGGCCAGACATACAGTGCGCAGTACAGCAGCCACTGAGACTGCAGTGAAAATAGCCACATATTGGTACCTCACTCCGTCCCGGCTCCATAGGAGGGATAGCTCGCACTCACCTCTGTGTCGGAGGGGTTTAGGGGACCCAGGTACACTGACACATATCCTCTGGGAATGTCCAGAGCTGGCCGCATACTGGGGGGGGCATCCTGGACGATACTGATCGTCACATGACCACACAACTTCCGAGGCTCCCTGCCTACATCATTCTGGGCCTACCGAACACCTTGACATTTCCACTCAAATCACTAGAAGGATGCCAGATTAGCCTTGCACTTGGCACTGCACTCCAGAACATCTTAACACACTGGGGCTCCCCACAGGTTCCCTTTCAGCTGGGCTGGCTGCATCGGCTGTGGCAGATTCTGGGGATGAAACGGATTTCTCTTACTCTGCGGGCGCGGGACCACTCATATAGAGAACTATAGCACCCTTTTCTGACTTTAGTCGCTGGGGAATACTGAGAGCTGACCAGCCCTAAATACCTATGACTCCTGCGTCTCACAGAAGGCGACAGTACACAGAGCAATGAGGGACAGTGAGACATAATAATAGTATTGCACGCACTCTCCCATGTTTGTGGGTCACAGAGGCACCTTGGGGGAAGGGAGGGCAGGGTAGGGTTGGGGGGTTAATGGCTGTGGGCCGTTTTCCTCTGTTGTTTCTTTACCTGATGGAAGGCAGGTTTCTGCCCTTGTTTATATCGGCTGTTGAAACTCAATAAAGAAATTTGAACCACAAACTACGCTCACGCATCCGCAGGCTTGGTGAACATGTGGGATTTGTTGCCGACATTCACCTTTAATCGCACTGGATATATCATGCCATATCGGACCACCTATCCCCCAGCAGCTTCTTAACATTTGTAAATTATTTACGTGCCTCCTGAACCACTTGGATATGGTCAGGGAAAATCAATAACATACCTGGCAGTATAGCGGGTCCTGTTCGTGGGCCAGGCACAGGACAGTGTCACAGTCATGGTAGTTAATGAGGTGGGCAATCAGGGACTTCAGCGGATTCCCAGGAGTGGCCCCAAAGACTTGGGTTCCCTCTCCACCAGGAAGGTTCCCCAAGAAGCTTGACCACTCGAAGAGGTCCAACAGCAAGATTTCCACAAAGGCAACGGGCCTTCCCATGTTTATAGTTTTGAGTATGCTGGCAATGCAAATTTTGTTATGCCATGATCTGGCCTCCAAGTCTTCATTTTTGCCAACACCGGAGTAAGTTGCTTTTCCATTTTGGCAACCTTATCTGTGATGGAGGTGGCACCAGCCTCAAGGCCAGAAAATGCACTGTTCCATGCCATCCAACCTTGCAGCGTGTCTATCCAGCCGCTCAGTAATCTTGTGCTGCCTAGTGGACATGAAATCAATCTTGGCATTAATTGCCTGGAGGCTGGCTAAGAGCTCAAACAGTATGGTGACAGTGCCAGAGAGTGGCTTCCCAGAGGACGATGCTGCCCCCATCTTCTGACCAGGGAGCGTCCGCAGGTGCCAGGATGCCTTGCAGGGGTCAAACTGTAATTTGCTCTGTCTCTGGTCTCCCTTACCCACAGTGGCCAGTGGTCGAGGGGAGTTGTGCCAGGACAGCCTCTGAGATGAGGGTCCAGTTCTGCGTGCCTGGCAGCTCCTCCAAGACTCAAGGGAACACCAGGCCAGCAGGCACCAAACAAGAGATAGCAGGAGGAGGTTTTCTAGGCACCCAGCAGAAAAGCGATCAGAGGGAGGTGAGTCAAAGTCCGAATTAATAGATGCAACAGAAAAGGAAGCAGAAACCGTTGAAGGCTCACCTGGCCTACTGGTGAGTTAGACGGCCCACCACTCCTCTGTGCCTCTAAATCCTGATGTAGGAGGAGGCCTGATCAGGCACCAATGTATGGACCCCAAATGCTCCAAGAGGCATCTTCCAGGCCCCGCTTGGAACAAGTGTTTGAAGCAGCAGTCTGTTCTTGGCTCCCTATCACAGCAGGAGGCCAACCACCGCAACATCAGGCTCACAGAAGGCCCCTCTCGTCCAGGGCCTCTGGGGCTAGCTATGGTGTCAGTAAGGTTTCGATTGTGGACTGCACAGGATTTGGCCCACACCAGCTTAGTGGCTCCAGCAGCCTCTCAGTTCACCAGGAGCACACCATCTGCTTGCCAACCGCGATCTGGGCCCCCACTGCGACAGGGATCAGCGGTACAGGTTGAGGATCTCTGCGCTAGGCAGCCATCATTGTTGCCAGTGTGGCTATGCCAACGCTCAGAAAGAGTTGTTTAGTTTTTCTAAAACCTTTAGTTCTGTCTGCCTCATTTTCCTCACCACATGAGGAATCTGATGTAGTGAAAAAAACACATATGCAATATTGTTAACCAACTCATCCACAGTGCACTGTCCAGGCACTGTGGGTGTAGGTACCTGAAGGCAAAGATTTTTGTACACTGCAAAGAGATTAAGGTTTCATGATCAAAACATCATTGAAGTAGTTTTTGATTGATTTCCCATTCATATTGTTGTTGGTGTGCTCTGCTTAACATGTCTACAAAGTATTGTTCTATTCTGTAAGGTGTTCCACCTGCAGCCGTGGCCTGTCCTTTAGGGCGGAGGGGACACCCACCCCCCACCTTTTGCCCCTCATGAAGAGTGTCTGTCAGGCTGAGCAAAGGTCAGCTTGACAGACACTCTTCATGTTCAACTCAGGCAGCCAGGAGCTAGACATGTGCGATTTGCGCAGGCTCCTGGCTGCCTGAGCGGAACTTTGATGGGCTGAAGAGGTCACAGCTCCTATGGGCTTGACCTCCTTAGCTCAGCAAAGGTGCCTCGAGGCCCTTCCCTTCAGTGACGAGGCGAAGCGTCACCCATTGACTTCGACTTGGGCGCTTCAGGTTTAAGTCCTGAAGCGCCCAGACCGAGTGTCAATCAGTGACACCTCATCACAGAGTGGGGTGGGGTCAGAAGTCTCACTGACCCCCATCCCACTCTGTGATGAAGTTTGGAGTGCTGCCTTCCCTCATTGGCTGACCTAAAGTCAGCCTGAGAGGGAAGGCAGCAGTCCCAACCCTCCTGGGACCTCCGAGCTGAAGGTAAGTGTGTGTTTTTAAAATGAATGTTTGGTAAGTGCGTGTATGTTTGAATGTTGAGAAGTGTTGTGAATGGATGTGCGTGCGTGGGTGTGTGAATGAATAAGTGTGAGTGTGAGTGTGAGTGTGCTTCCTGCCCGTCCCCATCCCTCCTAAAATTACCGGCCGCCACTGTCCACCTGCAGCAGGACTTGGTGACAAATGGTCAATTCCAGATCTTTTGTGTTGGTTAGTGATAGCACCTTGTTTTTGAATGTGACACACCATGGTTTAGGTATCTTTTTGAATAAGTAATGTTTTGTTGAAAATTACGATACAAAATACGTTGCGCACTATCTGCACTTCCATTAGTTCCAGAAGATTGATGTGCAAAGATGTTGCTAAAGAGTCCTTAGAAAGCTTATGTACTGTTTGGTACTCTGATTAATGCATGTGCATTCTTGAAAGATCCAACACTGGAGAAGAAGTTAGGGCCTGATGTATCAAAGGTTTTTACCAATTCTGTGGGAGAATGTTTTCGTACCTATGGACCTTAGTTACTTACCTGTAACCTTAGATCTCCAGCATTGGTATTTTTCATGTTTTCCCATGCTTGATTCATCCCCCATCACTAAACTGCGAATCCTCAAGCACTTTAAATAGCAGTAAACGTCCACTTCTTTTTAAATAACCCAAACTTCAGAAAATTAGATGGAAGAGATAATGCTGGAGAACTGGAGTTATGGATTAGTAACTAATTTCTTCTCCACCATTGGAACCTTAATCGATTCATTTGACTGACTCAGATCAGTAAGGAGTGCATTTAGAAAAAAGTGAGAAGCAGGCTCACCTCTTCTTAAATAAGTTGCGGAGGACTGCCTGCCCCACTACTGAGTCTGCTGCTATGTTCACAACCAAGGCAATAGTGCTTTGTGAACAAGTGGCTACTCTTCCAGGTAGTCATACAGTAGATGTCAAGTTAAGGAACATCAGCACATAGTGCAGCAGATGCAGTTTCCATGCTCCTGGTGAAATGCGACTTCACTCTGTCTGGGAGTGGACACTTCGGTTTGCTGTGGCACAAAATGGCAATGTGCTATCTTCTTCTTGGACAGATATTGTCCCAGTCCTGGCTGGCCAAATGGCACAAACAGTCAGTCAGATGAAAGTATATCTTTTGACTTGTGTATGTAAAATCTAATGAACTTGCGTACATATACTAAGTGCAGTGTTTTTTTGACGTGGGATTTGTGAAAATGAGAACAGAATGACAGGGTCATTTAGATGAAAATAAGTAGGGACCTTAGGTATGAATTCAAGGTTAGTCCGTAAGATGGCTTTGTCCCTTGTAAAACAGAGAAATAATTATTTCAAAGTAAATGCTTGCCTCGCTCCTACTCTTAATGCCAATATTAAATGCCAGAAGCGCTGTCATACAGGAGATAAACTTTACATGCACTGTGGGGATTGGCTTGAAGGGGGCAGCATAAAGAGGCTCAAGCGGGCATTCAGCTCCCATAACACCAGAGATGCCCTACAGTAGGATATGCTCTGAAAATTCTCTTCATACATTGTTTTATGATTCTTTGGGGGAATAGAGTGGACAAGGCGCCTTCTGTTCTTCTAAACATTCACACTGCCAGATTAACTTGTACTGATAAGTATTTGAGACCACTCTAGGTCAGGTCCAGCAAGTAAGGAAGTATTGGTGAGGCTGTATAGACACTGGGTGGAATCCTTTGTCTTTGAACCGGACACACAAATGTTCCACTTGAAGTATTATGTTTTCCTGATTGCTGACACCCTTGTCAGTGCCATGATGTTCCAGCAATCCACAGGCAGAAGCAAATGACCAAACTCAAGGGGTCTGGCACCATGCTGTCAGTATCAGCAGCTTGACGTCATGATGGAGTATCTCTTTATTGAGTATGAGAGGAGCCTGGAGTTTATTTTGAGTGGTATCCCCTAAAATAAGGACATCCTCAGGAGTTCACTGTACCAATACTGGGATAGCCACTCCGGCGCAATGAGAATCAGGATGCACTGATCCTCTTTTGCCTTTCTCATATCTCTGTGGATCAGAGGAAATGGCGGAAAGGTGTATGCAGAGAAGATGAATCTTTTGATAATCAAAAAGTTATTGCCCTTGGTTCCTAGTTGTCAAGGCCTGCTGGCACTGGCATGTCTTGCTGTTCAGAGAGGCTAACAAGTCTAGTGTGGGGCAGCACCACTTGTGGAAGATGTGGATATGATCCTGGTTGAGTGCCCACTTACAGCAGCCCATTAACGCTATGCTGAGTCATTTACCTAATCGTTTTGGTGTCCTAGTAGGTGCTATACAGTGATGTCGACCTAATAGGAGATGGGTCACTCCCATTGAAACAGTGCCTCTCTGACATAGGCTAGGACCTTGTTCCTTCCTGCTTGAGAAACGTAAAACGTCAAAGTCTTTTTGGTATTTGGACAAAATCTTGAGTTTTAAATATCGAGATAAGGAAATATCGGACAAAAAATATTGTTATACAAAAATATTGTGATGCAGGAATATTGATGATAAGAATATCGATTTTTTAGGTAATTAAAATTGATTTCAAGAATATCTGTGTGTTAATACTGTTTTCAATAATACAGTTGTAAGAAATATAATTTTCTAATTATCTTTATGTGTTTTAGTTCATATAATAATTTAATATTTTAAATATTGTTTTTACAATTGTTAAAAATATTTTTAAATATAGGTTTAAATTTAAAGTGATTTATAATTTTTTATTTAGTTGCTAATAGTAATTTACGGTGTTGTAGTGGTTTGTGGAGTTTGTAGAGATACAAGGTGGAAAGATAATTAAGTATAATTTATAAAAAAAAGAATTATGATTTATTAATTAATTGATTAGTAATTATGTAAATTGTGTAGTTATTACATCTTTTATCTGTTAGGTACAGGTTACTTGGTTTGTAGGGGTATAGGGTGGTAAATTAGTTATTTAATTGTTTATTAATTATGTAAATTGTGGAGTTATTATATTTTTAAGTTAAATATTGAATGTAGATTGTAGGGGTATAGGGTGGAAAGTTAATTAGATACAAAATTGATTAATAATGAATTATTAATGTATTATTAATTATTTAATTGCCTGTTACTTATGCAAATTGTTGAATTTTGTTTTTAAGTTATATATTAGGTGCAGTTGTTGGGCTTGAGGGCTAGAGTGTGGGAAGTTATGTAATACTGAACTAACAATTATGTATTAAGTTACTATTCATTATTTTATTGATTATTCATTATGTAAATTGTGTAATAATTATATTTCTAAAGCTATATACTAGGTGTGGGCTGTTGAGTTTGTAGGACAATAAGGTGGGAAGTTAACAATTAACAATTATTCATTTATTAATAAATATTTAATTGATTATTAATTATGTTAATTGTGTTATAGTTATTTATTTTCAGTTATACTTTAAGTGCTCACGTCTAGGTTTGTGGGATTATAGTATGTTAACCTAATAATAAATGAATAACACGTTTTAAATTATGATTACTTATATTTTTAATAACCATGTAAATTGTTTCCTTATAAGAATTTTATATTTCTTGTCAACTAATAGGGTTATTAAAATATGTGTTTGAAGTGAAGAACCTTCCCTACTGCTGCACTGGAGTGGGAGTAATACATTTCATCCCTCCGCAGTCCTACGCTTTCCCTACTGTTGTATTGATAGGAGTGGGAATAGTAAATTTAACCCCTTTGAATTCCAACACTTTCCCTTCTGTTGCATAGATTGGAGTGGGAATAGTAAATTTAACCCATCCGAAGTCCAACGCTTTCCCTACTGTTGCACAGACTGGAGTGGAAATAGTAAATATTACCCCTCCGAAGTCCAACACTTTCCATACTATTGCACAGTCTGGAGTGTGAATAGTAAATTGTACCCCTCCGAAGTCCAACCTTCTCCCTACTGTTGCACAGACTAAACTGGGTATAGTAAATACCCCTCTGAATTCCAACATTTTCCCTTCTGTTGTACAGACTGGAGTGGAAATAATAATTTTACCCCTCCGAAGTCCAACGCTTTCCCTACTGTTGCACAAACTGTAGAGGGAATAGTAAATTTTAGCCCTGTAAATTCCAACACTTTCACTACTGTTGTACAGAGTGGAGTAGGAAAAGTACATTGTACCCCTCCAAAGTACAATGCTTTCCCTACTGTTACAAAGACAGGAGAGAGAATAGTACATTTTACTCCTCCTAAGTCCAACGCTTTTCCTACTGTTGCACAGAGTAGAGGGGGAATAGTGTATTTATTATTTTCTGATTTAAATATTTATTTTTAATATTATTTAAATATTATACATTATTATTATTACTATTATTTGTTTGTTGAATTTTATATTATTTGTTTATATAGAGTCTCTTTGAAATGTTTGTAATATTTTCCTTATTTTTTTAGTTTTACAGTTTTTAATATTTAGTTAATTTGGTAATTTATTTTAATGTTTTGAAATTGTGTATGAATAAAAATTAATATAAATAAAAATATATATTTTTATTTGTAGAGTGACATTTTATATATATGTACATATAAACATATATGTGTGTGTTATTATAAGTATGTATTTATATATATTTAAAAATATGATTTAAAATTATTTAATGTACATTATATTAATTTTATACTTTAGCATATTTAAAATGTACTGTTTCATACTATACATATAACCAAAACCATATTTTTATATTTTCTTTAACAATATTTGTCTCAACTATATTTTTGTACTTACCATTATAATCATAGGTAGACGATATTTTTGTAAACAATATTTTTGACTCGATCTTTGAGTGTCTCGATATTTGCTGTTCCAATATTCTGCCAGACATCCGTCTTGTTATTTGTTCTGATGTAGATCGTCGCTTGACCTGCAAGCCTTGGGGAGAATGATCAGAGGCCTGATCACATAACTTAAAGTGATGTGGAGTTTCTTTTTTGCATCTCTCCTGAGGCCCCTGATCAACAGTTTTTTGCATGTGCGCTCCCCGGCTGTCCATGGATTTATTAGTCATTAGCAATACTCTGTCTGATGAAGGATGGATTGCAAAGCATGCATTGAAACTCAATCATAAGCAATTGTTTTAGCCATTTTTTACTTTGGCCATGTTGTCCCATCAGCTGGGCATCTGCTTCCATTGATTGTCCAGTTATTGTTAAACAGACCTCATACAGAGACTTCAAAAAGGAATAAGGTAATCAAGCCGAGATTTGTATTGCCTGATGGTAACAGACTGTCAACCAGGGGATAAAACTTTCTGAACTGTGTGACCTTATTCTTCCCAAGAATTTAACCTTCGTACCTGGCTTCATAAAGGATTTGTCAATGTTTAGTGTCAGTACTAAGCTGCGAAACACACTTATGCAGGCAACCATAAAAGCCTTTGGGGGTGATTCCGAGACTGGCGGGCGGCGGAGGCCGCCCGCCAGTCTACCCCCGACAAAATACCGCTCCGCGGTCGCAAGACCGCAGAGGGTATTTTGAGATTTGCCCTGGGCTGGCGGGCGGCCGCCAAAAGGCCGCCCGCCAGCCCAGGGCAAATCTACCTTCCCACGAGGACGCCGGCTCCGAATGGAGCCGGCGTAGTGGGAAGGTGCGACGGGTGCTGTTGCACCCGTCGCGTATTTCAGTGTCTGCTTTGCAGACACTGAAATACTTTGTGGGGCCCTCTTACGGGGGCCCCTGCAGTGCCCATGCCATTGGCATGGGCACTGCAGGGGCCCCGTGGCACCCCCTAACGCCATCCTGTTCCTGGCGGGAGACCCGCCAGGAACAGGATGGCGGTAGGGGGTGTCAGAATCCCCATGGCTGTGGAGCGCGCTCCGCAGCCATGGAGGATTCCCCCGAGCAGCGGAAAGTCGGCGGGAGACCGCCGACTTTCCGTTTCTGACCGCGGCTGAACCGCCGCGGTCAGAATGCTCGACGGGGCACCGCCAGCCTGTTGGCGGTGCTCCCGTGGTCGGTGACCCTGGCGGTCACCGGCCGCCAGGGTCAGAATGACCCCCTTTATCTCTTACCTTGAGGAAGCCTTGACAAGTCAGTTGTGTGAGCATGTGTATACTTGGTGACCATGCCATCTGAGGAAGGCAGCAAATGGAGCTAGGCACTTGGTAAAAAGCTGGGGTGCCAATTTGAGGCAGAATGAAGGCACCTTGAATTGAAAGTGCTGATCTGATACTGAAAAGTAGTGGTATTTCTTATGTGTTTGGTGCATAGGGCATAGAAAATACGATTTTCAAGATATAACGAGATCAGGTAATCTCCTATCTGAAGCACCAGGGGACTTCTTGAAGCATTGCATACCATGCAAAAAGAATGTTATTTTCAGGAATCTGTTCAGCTCTATGAGATCTAGAGCAGGGCTCCATTGTCCTGTTTTCTTTTTAGTCAAAAAGAATCTGGAATAAAATCCCTGGTTCTTCTGGCATACTGGGACTGTTTGTATTGCTGCCTTGATAAAGAGAATTTCTTGAAGCAGCTCCCTCAAGTAAGGAAGACATTACTTCCTGGGTGGGCAGACCGGTGGTTTCTGTGCAAACAGCAGCTTATGTAATGTGTTTACAATGTGCCACATTCAGTGGTCATTATCTCCAATGCGAGGGCAAAAAAAGAAAATTCTTAGCCCCAATCCACTGAGATGGTTAGGGGGGGGGGCAGCTGTGAAGAGTCAAGCTCTCTTCAGTCACACTCTTCAGTCTGAACAGTTTTCATATGCTTGTCTTTGGTTCCTATTAGATGAACAGCCATGGTTAAATACAGAATGTTTTGGATGATCATGTGGTCCACTTTGACTGTCATATTGACCAAAACATCCCCAGAATGTCTAGGATCTTTGTGAGGCATAAGATAGGATGTGGATACTGCAGACTCCAATTGATTTTATTGTTTTCTAAGGTGAGTCCATCAAATGGCACGTCTAGGCCCTAAGCCATCCTTGCCTTTTTTTAAATGCTGTTCCTGTCACCTGGAAGACGCCTGCATTGGAAACATCCAGTGCAGCATTAATGAGGGCTGCAGATGTCTGCGCTCCCTTCGTCAGGATTGTCCTGACAGTTTCTCCCCCAGTGAGTAGACCATCTCCGCCCTGGTACTTAAACATTGCACTGTTCCATCTTATGGGCCCACAATTCAAACCAATCCATAATGCTTCTTTCCAAGATCTTCCCTGGAAAGCCGCTTTCCTTGTAGCTATTACATTGGCCTTGCAGAGCTAGCGAGATATAGGTTTTATGTTTGCATGAATCTTAGAAAGTGTTTCTTAACAACAGGATAGTTATGAGGAATCATCTAAAATGTATTTTTCGGATTTTCACGTAAAACCAAGACATTACCTTACTGTAGGAAGCTGGCTCTTTATGTAGTGGACTAAAATGAGGTACATTGTGCAAAGAGTCCAAGCAATCCCCAGAGGTATCACAGAGGCACAAATGACATCTCAAATGCTCTCTTTTTGGGTAGTGTGGTTAAAGAGGGTAGTGCTAGTATGTAAGTCACACACTCATACAGTAAGTGAGACGCACACTCGATAAAGAAATGCAACACCAATTTATAAAAATAACCCATACTTTTATATAATTTTAGATGCCATGATCACTGGAGCCAGGTGAGTACTTTTCAAGGTATGAATTTTTAGAGTTTGCAAAAGTTGACAGTGCATTTTTCCTATGTGGTAATGTTTCCTATTGAGGAAGAACAAGCACTGCATAGAGGTACAGTACAGCAACTTACGGGACCAGTCTCCTGGACTTGGAGTATGGGGCAAGGCCCAAGGACACACCAGCAGGTCACCTCAGACGATGCTGGGGCGGCCAGGTGCAGGAGTGGAGTTCAGCGTTAGCGTATGAGGATCTGTCCGGTTACAAAGTTGCTGCAGGGATGGACTGGAAGATCAGTTCAGGAGAACCCACACAGAGGGCTCAACTGTTGAGATCCTCGGGCACGTGGGGACACTGTCGGTCCACTTCTCCTTGGGCTGTGGAGCACGGGTGAAGTGGTGTCTTCTGTCATCGGGTCCAGTGCTGAAGTTCTTTGCAGTTGCAAGGGGGCCCGCAGAAACAGACTGCAGGCGGGGAGTGGGGGTCCAGTCCAACCAAGCTAACAAGGGGGGGGGTCAGGTCTCAAGAGGCTGGGAGACATGGGACACCCTTGGTCCTTTTCTCCTTGGTCTGAGGCTAACGAACGCAGAGGTGTCCTGAGGAGTCGGTCTTTGTCTTCAGGTCAAGGTTTCTGGGGGGTCTGCAGAATCAGGCTGAAGACACCATCACGAGGTCCACAGAAGGCAAACTCGGAGTTGACTTTGTCTCTGGAGGGCCTGGGGACCACACTGACACCGCTGGCCCACTTCAGCTCGGGTTCGACAGCTTGGGTGCAGTGGTGACATTCCGTGTTAAGGGTTTTTGGTGATCCCAGTCCTCAGTTCTTTCTTGGGTGCCTCCACATGCAGAAGAGCAGGCCTCTAATCCAAGGGATCTCTTCTTAGCAATTTGCGAAGCTGAGGCAGCTCTTCAAGTTTCTTGAAGGCTGCAGCGGCAGGACAGGTCAGATTTTCTTCAAGGGTTGGGTGTAGCAGGCAGGACGGCAGGGTTGGCACCAAGTCAGTCGTGCTCCTTAGTTCTCAGGTTCAGCAGGCATCTTAGCCACTCCTTCTTTTTTGTCCAGCGAAAATCTGGTATCAGGGGGTCCCCAAAATACTGAATTTAGGGGGCACTTAGTGAAGTCACACCAGAGGAATAAACCTTGCGAGCACTCACACGGGCCCAAACATAACCAACAGAAACCAGCCAACAAAAAGGAGGCGGCAGAGCAAGCACGTATAGCAGGGTCCACTATCAAACATTCCGTACATGACGCACAGATTATCGTAATCAATCCAAACAAAGCCAGAATGTGACGTGACACATACAGCAGCAGCTCACTCCAGTCTATCCTGAGAGTCCAAAAAGGCGCAGAAAAGTGCCCAAATATCTCTAGGACGAGAATTTGCAGGGGCCAGCTCCCAGAAGATTGACAACTGGTCCTGACAGAATGCAGCGTCACGCACCCAGTCAACTCTACGCTGCACCCTACCCCTTCCCCAACACATCGTCACCCTTCTCTTTGCCAGAAGAAGCAACATCCCCACCAGTCGCCTCCAAGCCGATGGCACCCCATCCAGCAGCCCAAGCAGCGCCAGCACAGGAGAGAAAGACATAACCAAGCCAGTCATTTTGGAAATATCATGGAACACCTCCTCCCAAAAGGCATGCACCTCAGCACAGCTCCACGCCAGATGCAGAAAATCAGCGTCCGGAGCATGGCAACGTTCACAGCATGCATCAGCTCGCAGACCCATAGCACATAAACTACGAGGAGTGTAGTATATCCGATGCAGGAATTTAAAGTGGATGAGCTGCAGCCTATAATTGGGAGACAGCAGCCGCATATGTGCACAGCAGCTCCGCCACTGTTCCTCGGTAAGCACCTCCCCCACATCCAGCTTCCATTTAGCCTTAGCCGCCATCGCCACTGCCTTCCTCAGCATCCATACAATCGAGTAATAAGCCTCCGGGCGGACGTCGCTCGCCACAACAACTCCAATGCTCGACAAGCCCCAGGAACGTCCGGGAGACCAGAATACCACGCACGGAGCATCGCGTAAACCCGCAATAAATATAACCGATGCAACGGGTTATCTGTACCCGCCTGCAGCGCCTCCTCCGGCGCAATCAGACCATCATTCACAAACCAAGCACCCAGTAATGACAATTCCGACGCCTCAAGAAACTCACGCAGGCGAACATCACGAGACATCCGCTCATCCGCTACATCCAACACTGGCATCGCAGGAGCAAAAAGTACCCCGGTTCCAGATCTACGCCCCAAAGCCGCCCAAGCCCTGGAAGTACACGCCACAGTATCCACCCCTCTCGCATACGTCCGAGACAGACATCCAAGAACTCTCGGCAGTCGATCCGGCCAAACCAGATCACTCTCAGGCGCAGCATGAGGCAAATACCGTATAGGATGAATCCAGAAGTACGCAAAGTGGGCCTGCGTGCAATAATAATAAAGCTCCAGATCCGGGGCAGCAAGGCCCCCATTTCGAACGGCAGCGTAAATTTCTCCCAGGCAATCCTAGACTGCGCGCCAGCCCACACCAAGCGCACCAAAGCAGATCGAAGCCTCTTCAGAAAATTCACAGTAAGCACCAGCGGTAGGTTAGCGAAAAAATACAAAAACTTCGGCAGAACAACCATCTTGGCGATGCCAATGCGTCCACTAAGCGAAAGCGGCAGCGTGCGCCACACCTCCAGTCTATCTTCCAGCCAGGCCATCAATCTGCCATAATTGGCAAACCACAAAGTTTCTACATCACAGCTGAGCCACACACCCAAATAACGGACCGGGCCCTCCGCCCATTCAACTGGATACCGCGACGAGCATCGCGCCGTACTACGAGTGAGGGGAAAGACCACTGACTTACACCAATTCATCGTGATGCCCAAGAAGCCGCCAAACCGAACTTCCTCCGTCAACAAGACATCCATATTCGCACTCGGCTCCCACACATACAGCGCAATATCATCCGCACACAACGAAATTAAAATCGGTCGCTGCCGGAACTGCAGGCCCCTATGATTGTGATGTTGCCGCAGATAAGCCGCCAACGGCTCCATAGCAATAGCAAATAGGAGCGGAGATAAAGGGCAGCCCTGACAGGTGCCCCGGGCCACAGGAAAGGGCTCCGAGATACAACCATTCAGTCGCAAACGCGCAACCGGGCCCGAATACAGCAAGCGGATCAACTTAATAAATCGAACGCTCATGCCCAACCTGCCGAAGAGCGCAAACAAGTATGGCCAGGCCAAGGAATCAAACGCCTTGGACGCATTCAAGAACACAGCAGCAGCCTCGTCGCTCGCCGAAAGGCCACCCAACACCGCAAAGAAGGTACGAAGGTTATGCACCGTCGACCGCTCAGGCACAAAGCCAGACTGATCTGGGAGCACTAATCGCGGCATCAGGGGCTGCAGACGCAGCGCCAACAGCTTGGCGAGTATTTTATTATCAATGTTGATCATGGACAGTGGTCGATACGGATCACAACTGTACGGGTCCTTACCAGGTTTAAGGATCGTAACAATCAGCGCTTCCCTCAAGGATGCAGGGAGAGATCCTGTCTCCAGGGCCTCAGCATATACCTCTAACAGATAAGGAGCTAAAATGTTAACATACTCCTTGTAAAAGGCAGGGGTGAGTCCATCCAAACTCGGGGCCTTCTCACCAGGCAGCCCACTAATAACTGCCTTGATCTCCTCCACGGAAAAAGGCTCATCGAAATAGGCCCAATGAGCCTCCTCAAACCAAAGCAAGCTAATCTCTGAGAAGTAGTCCTGCGCCACGTCAAGATTGTGCTCAGAGGGAGCAGAGCATCAATCTGCATATTAACGTGTAAAAACCTGCATTACACCTTCAGTACCCAGTACCCGCTCACCCCCCCTGCCCATCGATTCCGGTCACGTACCCACTTGCCCAAGGCTTGCGCAGCAGATTCGCCAGTGTCCTCCCGGCTCTGTCCCCTTCCCCATAACGCCGGGCTCTAGCGTATTTGCCCAAGAAACAAACTTACCGATGAGCAGCCTCCTCATATCGAGAAACCGCCTCACGTAGAGCCACAACTGTCTCGCCCGCCCAATCCGTCACCAATTTCACCTCCAGCTCAGATATCCGCCCTTCCAGCTCGGCCAATTCCCTCCGCAGCGCTCGAAGCACCCCATGCTGCTTGGCGAGACACTCTCCCCGTATGACCACCTTAAAGGCCTCCCAGAGCGTTCCCGCCGACTCTACTGACCTGTGGTTCTCAGCAAAGAAATTCACTTCTCGAAACACCTCGTCCCGAAGCGCCCCCCGCAGCAGACGCCAGGCAAACACAGCACTCGGGGCTCCCGCTATGGAAAGCCGCAGCATGACCGGAGAGTGGTCCGAGAGGGTCCGAGCCAAATGATCCACCGACCGCGTCTACATCTCGACATCCCGGGTGCCCAGCCAACGATCCAAGCGCGACCAGCTATTATGAGCATAATTAACACAAGGGCCCGCTCTCTTATCTCCATGCTTCGCCCTCCATAAGTCAACCAGGGCACCATCGCACATAACAGTCTTTAACGCCGCAGCAGCAGCGGAATGCCGAGGTCTAGTCACACTCTCCCGATCACGCTCAGGGTCTAGAACAACATTGAAGTCGCCTCCCCAAAGCACAGTCCCATGTCCCAGTGAGTAAATCAGGCGCCACACCGCGCAGAAAAAAACAGGGTCATCGACATTCGGGCCATACACTGACACCAGCCGACAAGGCCGATCCAACAGGGTGCCATTCATCAACACATAACGCCCCCCTGGACCCACTATCACAAGATGATTTTGCCACTGCAGCCCCTTACGTATCAGAATCGCCACTCCTCTAGCATAGTGCGAGAACCCCGCTCCATGGCATTCACCAATCCACCCAGCTCGCAATCGATGCAACATAGAGCCATCCAAATGCGTCTCTTGAAGCATACAAATATCGATATGGTGACGCTGAAGATAAGCAGACATGAGTCGCACTTTACGCTGATCATTCAGGCCACGCACATTCCATGTAATACAGTTAACTGTCGCCATCAGGCCTTGTCATAAACCAGCAACCGTTCCCAATGCCCCACCAGTGTGCCGCTCATCGCCAATCACCAAATCCACTCACTCCAGGAAGAGAGGAGCAATGTCTCCACTCAACAGTGAAACACCCCACCAATGACCCCACCACCCCCCACCCACGCCAACCCCCCAACTGGGTCAAAGCAAAGCCCCCCCCATCCCCCAAAACAAACATACAGGGGTCCACAACATAGATAAAGGACTCATCCAAGGGTAGAGAGCTAGCCATCCAGACCATCCAAAATCGGACAGACCAGAAAGGACGAAGGGCATAAAAGAGCAAACAAGACACAGACATAGCGGTGCAAAAAAAATGGGGGTTAAGTCCGATGCGACAAGCACATCATACAGGAGCCAGGTTCTATCAGCACAACGGCGCCCGGGCAGTCAATCAGTGTCACTGAGGGTCGCCCGCTCCGGTCCAGCATCACCAGCCCCATCAGTTGCAGTGCCCCGCGGTAGCGTTTTAACAAACTTGGCCGCCAGTTTCGGGTCCGTAAAGAAATGCAGGGTGCCACCATGCTGAATCCGAAGTTTCGCCGGGTATATGAGCGAAAAACGAGCCGCAGTCAAACTTAATGAGCGCTTTACTGGCAAAAAGGCCTTGCGTGCCGCCTGCACAGTCAGAGTATAATCAGGAAAAAAAGATAACTCCGTGTTACCGTATAGCACTGGACGGCGCTCCCGAGTGAGTCGCAGCACGCTATTACGGTCACTATAGTTTAAGAGGCGAAAACTATAGTTGGGCGGGGTTCCGCGGGGAGGCCGAGGACCCAGAGAGCGATGAGGCCTCTCCACCACCAACATGCGAGACAACTCGCCCGGGAACAAGTCCGCAAGCAGCTTCTCCATAAAGTCCTCCATTCTGCCCATGGCTGTCGTTTCAGGAAGTCCAAGCATCCTAACATTGTTCCGCCGGGAACGCGCCTCTAAATCCTCGTTCTTATTCCTGATAACCTCCAACACCCGCTCCATCTGTAACAGACGCTCTCTCTCCCCACGTCCCTGGTCTTTCAACTCCGAAGTGCGCGACTCAAGCTGCTCAAAGCGGGCATCATGCTCATCGACCTGGGCACGGATGCGATCCATCTGCTCTGTCAAATGGTCCACCTTGGCGTCAATGCCCGCCAGACTACTCTTGAGATCCAAAAACATGGACCGAAGCATCTGAAGACCCCTCCTCCATCTGTACCTCACCAGTTGGTGGTCCCGGGGTGCCCCCCTTCCGTCTACCACCATCAAAGGAGAGCTTCGTTTGTCGCTGCTCCGCCTTGCCCATACCGCACCGCACCAGGGAGTCAGCCTCCAATAAACTCTCAAGTACCAGGGGCCCTGCAATTCAAACAAAGAGCTCAAGACACAGCCAAGGCCCCCAGTAGAAACCTCCAATCAGGCAGTGGCCAGCGAAATCCAGGTAAGTAGCAGAGGACCTCAATGCGCAGAATAGACTCCACAAAGGTGGCAGAGGCCGGCCAGAAGCTCCATCATGTCACCATCGCCATCAGCTAGTCGCCGACTTTTTCGGCCAGCGCAGTCAATAAAGGTCCCGGTCAACACAGTGACACAAGGCCTCAAAAAATTCCAAAAAGGCCAATGCAGCACTGATATCACAAGCAGCTCCCCTCCGGCCTAAATCAGCCTGTAATCAAAGCTCCAGAGCCCCTCAGCAATGCTCAGGGCCAGGCAGTCCAAGCCTCCTCCGGCCGCCCAAGTGGAAGAGCGGCAACTTTCACAGGTGGGCAGGGCCCTACTGCCGGCCCGCCCCCAGCTCAGCCAGCCGCGCGACCCACCACCGCGGGAGCTTCCCGTAAAAAAGGCTCTGCGGCAGCCTAAGTCACCACAGTAATCTAGGGGACTCCCGACCAGGGGGCCCCTCAAACACCGCCACACCAGGAGAAATAAACGTTTAATGCCCTAAGTCCGGCAGAGCCTCACAAAGTGACGGCCATCTTGTCGGCAGGCTAGCTCCGCCCCCCTCCAGCCATCAGTCACTATTTGTGCGCCACAATCACGAGGCAGAAGGAGCATGTTTCCCTTGCAGACATAGATGGTGGATTTTGCCCAGTTTATTGTGTATCCAGAATATTGCCCGAATTGGGTCACTAGCTGTATTATTCAGTCGAGGGGGGGTGCTCCTCTATGTATAATAAGATGTTGTTAGCGTATAGGGATATTATATCCTCCCACTGTGGTGTCCAACGGAGACTACAGATCAGGGGGTCCAGCCTCACCCATGATGCCAGAGGCTCCAGCACCAGGGCAAATAGGAAGGGTGAAATGCTATGATTTGTGGTCTGAAAGCCATCAGTCCAATACCGGAAATAGATATGGCCATTCAACAGTGCTGAAGGTCATATGGGCATCAAGTGAGAGGATAATGGCATCTTTCTGAATCATGTCGATATGGCTGAGGACACAGTGCAGACTGCACAGGTTGAGTGCTGTATTACAGCCTGGCATGAAACTGGATCGGTCCAGATGAACTAGTTTGTGAATTTTTGGAATAAGTCGGGAGGCCAATGCCTTTGCTAGTATTTTCACTTTGGCATTGAGGAGAGGGATGGGATGGGCCGGTAAGAACTGCATATGTTTTTAGGTTTCCCTTCCTTGTAAATGACCATTGTTGAGGCCAGACACTGATCTAACGAGAGTACCCCTTGCTTTCGGCTTTCCATGTACATCTGCTTTAGGTTGGGGTAGGTGTCGCTGTTAGTTTATACAACTCTACTGGGATCCCAATGGGGCCTTATGCTTTGCCTGGCTTCAGATCCTTGTTTGCTCCGACTATCTCCTCTTCTGTAATCTCCAGCTCTATGGATTCCCTGTCTTCTGCGGGCAGGGTCAGCAGGGGGGCATTCGCCAGTTGCAGCGACCCCTGCGGAATAGAGTCTTGCATAATGTGCAAAGGTCTCTGCAATTCCTGCCCTGTCGCTAACAGATTCCCCTGATTCAATTTGGATAGCCTCCACCCATCTATTCGCTACTTCCATTCTGGCCAGCCAGGACTTTCCCGGTTTTGTCGCCTGTTTCGTAAAGGCGATGTTGAACTGTCCTCTGGTGTGCTTTGGTGTCTCCTGTGCTACATCATGGTATTCTCGCTGTGTAAGGGTTAGGGCATGAGCAGCACCTGAATCTTTCTTCTCTGGCACTTCGGCCTCCAGTGTTTGTATTTCCCTTTCGAGTCCCTCCAGCTTGGCCCTTTATTGTCTGTTTTGCCCCACTATCTGGGAGAATCCCATCCCCTTGATCACTGCTTTATAAACTTCCCATGGTGTTAGTGCCTACAGAGGAGGCATTTCCTTAAAGTACTGCTCCATAGCTTCTGCCATGGTCTCACGGACCTTAGGAATCTTAAAATACCAGAAGTTCAAGGTAATGCGTTCGAGCAGCTGCTTCTCGCCTGGTTCATAGACCATCCATATGGGGGAATGATCTGAAATGCACCTGGGCAAATGGCAAATTTCTCACACTTTTGAGAGTTGTTTGGTAGGTATAATGAAGTAGTCGATGTGGGAGAGACTACCATGCACACCGAAATGAAATGTATAGTTGCATAGAGTTGGGTTGAGAGCATGCCACATGTCTTTGAGCCCTTGTGCTGAGAGGAATTCGGCCAAAGGCATGCAGAATGGGTAGGTATGCTTGGGGGTGGGTCGGGGGAGGTTGGCGATCTATGCTGCATTAAAGTCACCCCCAATAATCAGGTCTCCTCATTTAGAAGTCTGTATGATAGGGAGGCCAAAACCTGGAGTGTGTGGTTGTGCAGTGTAGGTGGAATATATATTGAGAGTATGTTGATGGGCGTCCCCTCCCAGCATCCTCTGAGAGCCACATAGCGTCCCTTCCTGTCTAGTTCTATCTGTTGGACAGACAACGGGATGGATTTTTTCACCAGGATGCCTACTCCCCTGGATGTGTGGTAACCCTGTATGTGCAATCATTTTGTTTCCCTGTCGGTAGAGAGCTCACCCAGGAGGTGTGTCTCCTGTAGGAAGACTAAGTCTGGGGAGTGTCTGTTTATGTATTGAAGAGTTATACTTCGCTTAATTCCATCTCCTAGCCCGTTAACGTTCGAGGAGAGCAAACGTAGGGTTGCAGCATTTACTCAATCAGGCATAGAGGGATATGGACCATCCGCGTTACGCGGGTAGGGGATGACGTGTGACTGCCTATAGGAGGGGCCCACTTGGCTGTGATGCAAAAACTGTGTGCCTGTGTATTTACTCATTGCAGAATGTGTCGTGCCTTGGTATAGATTGTAGTACAACTCAAATAACAGTCCCCAATAAACAAATTCCCCCACCCTGCATTACAGGTTTAAAACTACTTGCCTCCCCAACTGTGCAGAGCGCCTGTCACTCAAACAGAACATTAAACTAGTTAAGAAGCATGGCAATGCCAGAGGGCCCCAGTCCGACCCCCCCAAAACAAGTGATTTTACCAAGCAACTTTGTCTAGTATATCCTGCCACAAAGAGACTGTACCGGCGTGAGAGAAGCAGTCAATGCAGTTATTCTGGCATTGTGCAGGCTAGTGTGCCATTGTGGCTACAGCTTGCTCAGGCTTTCAATCTGCAGGTTCAAACCAGTCCTTCTGCATTGTCTGGGTTATTTCCTGATGGGTAAGGCATCATCTGGGCTTGGTGAAGCTTCTACATCCTACGTTCGGTTCTCAGGAATCCAGCAGCGGTCTGGTGCAAGGCCCTTCCCTCCGCGTGTCTTAAGCTGGGCATGACATTACGTGTCACCACACTTTCTGCCAGCCTTACAGCCAGTCACAGACTACTTCTGGATTGGAAAAGAAGTGCGTTTTGCCAATGGCCACTACTCAGAGTTGTGCCGGAAACAGCATCGACTATCTGAAGTCTCTTTCGCAGAGGGCTTTCTTAACCTCTAGGAAGCTGTGTCTTAGTCTTTGTACATGCAAAATGAAATCCAGGAAGAAAATGATGGATGCATTTTCAATGTGAACCGGCTGAGCACAAAGGGTCGTTTGCAGAACAACGTCACGGTCACTAAAGTTGAAGGTCCTCCCTATAAGTAAGGATAACGTATTCCAGGCACTGGGTTTCCTTGGGGTGCCTGGTATATGGTATGCTCACTTCACGGAGAAATATTTCGAGAGTCCAAGCAGTTGAAGCTGATTTACGATCAAATCTTTTACTAAGAGATCTTTCACCCGTCCCTCTGTTTTTTCTGGAACACCAATAATGCGGATGCTGTTCCTTCTACAGCGTCCCTATAGATCTTCAAGTTTCTCCCCCAGAGCAACTGTGGTGCCTTTCAGCAGTCTAACCTGCTCATTGAGAGTGGCTGATTCTTCCTTCAGTGTCATCAAGGTGACTCTGTTTCTTTCACTCTGTCCCCCAAGTTATGGATGTCTGTTCTCATGAGGGTTACTTCTGTCGCGACTGTGTCAATTTTAGTTTCAAGAGAGCCACAGAAATTTTGTATAGCTGCTGGTATGTCTTTTAGAGTGAGACTGTCACCATCTGAGGGCACTTTATTAGTCATGGCATTCCTTCTGTTACTGCAGAATACTCCACATTGTCTTTGGGCTGGGTGAACCTATCCAATTTTGTCTAGTGCCCACCTTTCACACTTTTACCTCCTATCATGGCTGCTGGTTAAGGAGTTTGTTTGCTCGTGGTGCAAGCTGGAGGGCAGGAGGTTACTCCCGACTGGGTAGCCTTTGAATAATGCCTCTTGGGTGGGTCGTTCGTAGTGAGGATTGTCTTCCGTGCTTGTGGCTTCTTTGGTGTGTGGCCCCGTGGCCGATTCAGGGAATACTGGAGGTGGTCCGGGTGAGGGGTGACGGGGGTGGGTAGACAGTCTCAGTAGTCCTTTGTGACACCTTTATTCGGGGGAAACTTCCCCCAGCTGGGCAAAGAAGGGTAGTCATTTGTGACACCTTTATTCGGAGGAAACTCCCCCCAGCTGGTTAGGGAAGGATAAGGCCAGCCATCCCCTATCACACTGCACACTCCCTAGAACACCTGGTAAATCACCCCATCACACATCCCTTTGGCTGGCTATAAGGAAGTTGAGCAGGCTTCATGGGAGATGTTGCGGCCTCTAGGCACCAGAAGCCCCGCAGCTTCTAGATATACTGGAATCAGTGAGGGTTTATTAATAAGAAATGTTTGATACCAAACATCCCTGTTTTCAGTGAAGCCATCATGTAGCTTCAGAACTCGTATTCACCAGTATCCAGCACATATATTTCAAATAGCTTCCCTGCACCCTTACTATGTCCAAGAATCAACACAGACATAGCAGGGGACATCTGCTCTTGCAGATATGCACACACATGTAATATAATGTGCCCTGTCTTAAGGCTGTAAGGCCTGCTGTAGTGGTGACTTACAAATATTATATGCAGTGTTTAGGAGACATGGTACACAGACTGTGTGCCATGTTGGGCTTTCACTTTTAGGGAGCACCTTGACATTCAGCCTGAAATGGCAGTCTGCATGAGTTTGGTGCTGGGTCCCTTAGAGTGGCACACGTTTTGATGCAGCTCTTAGGTACCCTCTGCGAAACCTAGGCCATAGGTACTAGAGGCAACACTTACTGGGGACTTACAAGAGTGCTACAGGACCTGGTCACTTGGGGATCAGGTGTCAGGTGTCTTGTTTTGGGGAAGGAACACTGGCACTGGGAACCTGGTTGGCAGGAACCTAGGGCACTTCAGTCAAAGTTGCATCAAAAACCAGGCAAAATGTGTGTGTGTGGGAGGGGGGGAAGGGGTTACTGTAACCAGAACTAGGCTTCTTATACTTACCAATATTCTTTCAGAAACTGACTACTCCAGCAGAGAGCTCTCTTCGCACCTCAGATGTGAGAAGAGCTCTAAAGTTTTATCTTAACAAAACTAAAGATATTTGTACGTCCAAACAATTGTTCGTAAATTATGGCCCTATACACACATGGTTGGGTATGCATAAACAATCCCTCTCTACAAGTATAGCTTCTGGCATTCTATTTTGCTATCAGTAAGCAAATAAATCTTGATATGGTAAACCAAAAGACTACCATACCAGTCGTAAATCGGCTGTGGCTGCTTTAATGAGAAACATTCCTACTGTTGAAATCTGCAAAGCAGCCACCCTGTGGTCCATTCATACTTTTGCAAGACATTATTATTTCAAATCAGATTGTAGGACAGAAGTTTAAGTAGGGTAGGCCTCCTTGAGAAATGTATTTCCTTAAATTGTTTCACTGATGTATAGTTCTTCCCTTCCACCATGTCTTTTTAGGGATGGACTTCCTATTCAATTCAGTGCTTATGATGATCTATGGAGAGGGAAAGTTGTCTTCCCTGTAATCTTAGTTCTCCTTCAGGGGAATCTGAATTGAAATCATAAGCAATCCTCGACCCTCCCAGGTGAAAGGGACAAAGATAGTTAATATACTCTATATTTTGGCATCCTTTGGCTCACTCATAAAAAATGAACTGAGGTAACTGTCGTGTTGGGCATGATGGGATACTGCAGGTCTGTGGGCCCTTAAAGGTGCAGTATAATTTTTCAAGTTAACATACTTGCAATCTATATGTCTACACTGCCCTTATTTCATCAACTTTATTTCTATTAAAAAAGGTCTGGGAATGAGGTTTTTGGGAAAGGTTTCCTATTTCTAGTAAGTTTTCGAAGTTTAACTGAATTGGCCACTATTGCCATCACTATAGACTGCAAAAATATTTTATAATACATGAAAAGTTTTGGCCTTCCTGAAGTAAGGTGAAAACGAAACACAAAAGAAGATATATTTAAAAGAAGTGTTTCAAGATCCCACACACGGGAAGAACTATTCATTCTTTAGGATTACCAATGGAGATATCTTGAGAAGAAGTGGGGATTAAACTTCACTTCTTCGGTGTTGAAATTTCGGTGTGACATTTTTGAAGCATCATGAATTACATATGAACCCAATCTGAGGCGAAATATATGTGCTGGTGAATTATGGGTTTCAGAAAAGGGATTATGAGTCGAGAGCCATCTTGAAACCAAAGTTTTCACTTTGAAGAAAAGCAACTTGCAACAACTGGGCCCAACACTAGAGGGCAGGAATGTGCACAGTATGTGAACTACAGCAGCACATCCTGGCAGAATTGCTGAAGCTTACCTGTTACAAATATGAGAGTGATAATTAGAAGTGCCCTATATTTTTTTTAATTCAGATGCCTGCGGACTACAATAGGTGTTATTTTGTCATTGTGATGGAACTTTCAGGCTTGAAAGTTGCTTGTAGTGAACTCAGGTATTCGTTGATGAGAGCGTGGTTTCCATTTGAACATTGTGCAAATTACTGAAAATGGAAAGTTCTATTTCAATTTCAGAGTTGTATTAATCAACAAGCTTTTTATCACACTTTTTCCCAGTACCAAACCAAAATGTGTTTCAGTGGCCTTATATAGTCACTATCCTGAAGAATAGTATTCTGTTACAGAACTAACCATGTAGCTTCCTTTTGCAGCTGAAGGGTGGTCACCATAGTTTTTGGATTGATATAACAAATCTAGTTCTTCCGGTATTTACTGGTATTATGATTTATTAACTGCTCAAAGAGGACTTTCGTCAACATTAGAACGGGTTCTGTGCCCTTCTTGATAATCTATTGATCAAGATGACATTTGGTAGCAGTATGAAATGGGCTATGTTTGTGGAATATGAAAAAGGTATGGAAGAGGAAAGCTATTATGATGGTACATCATCTTGGGCAAAAGAGGTCTCAGTGACCACTCAGTGGGGGTACCATCCACTAATTGTACCTACAATATTCATGCTATGGGGCTTCCAAATTCGTAGCTAGCTGTTACAGAGTAAAGCAGTCCCAGTGGGCATTTAGAACTCTCTAGAACAGATGTTAGATGACAGAATCACACTTGGGCTTTGGGTAGCAGAGCTAGCCCAGAGATTACTCAGCGTTTTTCAAGTTAAAATGCAAAGATGTCTCATTATACAGCTGTGTAATGATACAGTCGTGTAGTGTCCAAATGCCTGGTGGCAGAAGATTAAAATCTATTTACCTGGATACCGCCTTCCTGGTGTGGTACCAAGGCCAGGCAAGATGTCCACGGACTGCTCTTCGGAGATGTTGCCATATGCTGGGAGCTGGTAACAGTGGAAGAAATCTATGTTAGTGTCTGTGAGGGGTGTTCATAGCAAGTTGAATCCCTGTTAACAATGACATTGTCTCAAAACCGGTGTTAGGGATTACCCAAAAGCCCCTTGGAATTTCTCAACTGGATAGCATCTGATGTATACAATCCCTGTTAGCGCCTTCCATTTTATCTGTTGGTGCACATATAATGTTTGGAAAAGAAGCGCAGCACAAATAAATGAATACAGAGCATAATGACATACAAATATGGGTGGATTATGCTCAGGAGGGAACGGGGGCGATACTAATTAGTGAGACAAGGACATAAATACACACAAGAACACTCATAAGCATCATGTGATAGTTGGGGTGGCAAATACGTTGCAGACTTAGAACAGACATGTGGCACATAATGCTTCGGGAACAGACCAGAATTAATGGAGCAGTGTGGGCCCCAAATAATTGCACTAGAGTAAGTCCTATCAATTATTAAGTATGATGTTCACATGTCACGTTGCGTTTGGTGTCGTGACTTGTGTAGGTTAAGATCATTTACAGAATCCCCCACTTGGGAAGGATACAGAACTTGTGGATGCTCTTGTTCGAAGGATTTATTGTGAACATCTCAGAAATGATATATAAATTGATATATTAACCCGATGACGTCCGTTGTTGGACGAAGCGTGTTGGCTGGGCTGGATTACGTTGTAAAGGAATCAAATAAAAAGTACTTTTGATACTACTACATGGCTCCAGCTTGATGGTGGATTAAGTGAAGAAAATCTACATCCCTTTGTTCTTACATGGACTGCACATTAAGAAATAGAATGTATCTATGAATAATCTTTGTAATGATTATGAGCACTACTTTCCTGTAAATCGTTTTGCTTCAGGGAGAGTCATGAGAGTCAGGAGGTGAATGTATGTGTCATGCAATATCCTGTCAGAAGAGTTTGAGTGGGAACATACCAAAGATGGCTTTCAAAACAAGAGCAAAGTATTTAAAGAATACTTAGGGCCTGATTAGGAACTTGGTGGATGGGCAACTCTGTCACAAAAGTGACAGATATCCCGCCCGCCATTTTACAAGTTCCATAGGATATAACTTTTGTGAGGAGTAGCCCATCTGCCAAGGTCGTAATCAGGCCCTTAGTGCCCACCTTGAAAACAGTACTGGAAGGTAGTGATGTGATGGTGGAGACTGAATATGGACAGTTTGTGACAAAGGGCAGCGGTGAATGGCACATTAAGAGGTAAGTTTTGTATTACAGCTATCTCATAACAAGCGTGTTGAGTGATTTGGCAGTGTGGGAAGAGAGTTGAGGACATATTTTACAGAAGATTAATATTTCAAATCTGGTTTTATTGGGGCTAAATATTTGAGTCATAACTTATGACAAATGATTTGTAGCTTTTTGATAGTGGTGGACAGAAGAATATGCTGAGAGCAAAGAGGATGGAACAAGACAGGAAGGCAAAGGGTAATGAGAGGCTGATGGCCTCTGATACTGGAGAAGCTCAGTGTGTGGGATCAAACGGGACATCATGTGTCCAGTCATACAGTAGAATGTTTGAGAATGGAGAAGGTCAGAGTAATTTCAAAAAAAGATTTGAGTTTCGTGAGCACTGAAATGGTACAAGAAAGGGAAAAGGCTGATAAATCTGATTTACAAAGTTGTACAGATGTGACAAATGAGAGCATTATGGGGGATATTATGAGTAAGGCTGTCCATTGGAAGCGAGATGGGTACTAGGATAGAGAGAAGATGGTGCAAGCTCTGGAAAAAAGAACATCACTCATTGGTGGAGCCTGTTATGCCCACGGAGGAGAGTGCAGAGTGCACAGCTGGGTGATTCAGTGTTGAATACCACTGAGATTAAGAAGAATAAGAAAGGAAGAGTACAGAGTGGAGAAAAGTGTCTGTTAGGATGGTGAGAGTTTGAAGATCCATCTCTGGCTTCGAAAAGTATCCTTACTTTGGTAATTCATCTTCAAATTCTTCAAATACAGAGAAATTGTCTTTACATTTCCTACTCTTATTGCACACCCAAAACCTCACTACTTTGATCGTACACTGGCTCCCATTTCTACTCCATCCTTTCCTCTTGCTCCTCCTCCTCTCTCTTGATATTAGCCCTTTTTTAAGAGATCTTGTTATACTAGTCTCAAAGTAATCTGAAGCCGTATATGAGGCACATTTGTTGTTCATCTCTTTCTCTTTTTTTGTGTTTGTGCCTCTCAAGACCTGCTAAGAAACACTACAGGGATACATACTGAGTGTGCAATACAGGATTGCAGATGTGTGGAACAATAGGCAGCACAAGTAATCTCTCCTATCAGGGCTATTTTAAAAAAATGACCTACCTCTTTCCCCTAATCATTCTTTATTTACCATATGCCACATGTCTAACCTCTCCTTTACTTTTTTTCCTTTGTACTCCTTACTTGTTATTTCCCTTTACTCTCTTCCCAATATGAATGTAACTTTGCCTGTCTGCCCCATCTGAATTTCTTCTCTCTTTCCTTGCTCGCTCTGATTCCATATCTCTTACTTCTTCCCTGAGGACTCCTTAATCCATTGACTTTTGAGCTCATACATTTATCAAATGGGTCTCCATTAGGGCACAGACCATGTTCCGAAGAAGACAGTCGGCCCATGACTCACCATTGCAGCAGTGACAGCTGGAAGAGAAGAAAAGACAAGTCACTCATTACTGCAGAAACACAATGGACACAAAACAGCAGCTTTCTTCTTTCCTCTTGGTGCCACTCTAAAGATACAGATAATGCCCAAGAACACAACATAGGCAGAAAACGTAGCCTATATATATTTTCAAAATGTTGCTAACTCATACATGAAGTGTAGTTATTATTAGTGTTAGAGGAGGAGTGGCGACAGTGTTTTGGGCTTTGAGGCGTCTTCTACCTCTCCAATTATGGTTGTCTCTTACTACGCAACACTAAGGCTGGCAAACTATTTCCCTTGCTAGCATTGGGGCCCAAAGCATCCTTGCTACGCCACTCCCTGATGAGGCCAAATTATTTCATGAGGTGAACATGTAAACGTTGCTCTATCTCTTTGGAGACTGTCATCACTCGAGCACATTAGAGGTACTTAATCTAATTCAGTGGAATATATATTTTGACGTGGAGACGTGTTAATATGGAAACATATGTAGTCATTTTCTATTTAAGCAATTCTACTGTTTGCTGAACTGCCTATTGCCCCTCTGCAATTACATATCCAACCGAAAGGCAAGGAGGAATAATAAGGAGAATGGTCAATTAACAGCTGCACATTCAATGCAGTATGTGGGCAATGAGGCTAATAACAAAAAAAAATTCAACTGCACCTCTTACAATCAGACAGAGATACAAGCTGCATTGTCTCTTTATGTCCATGCTCCGCACTTTTGATGAAGCAGGTAAACAACTGTAGTTAATACCTACTCTGTAAACCTTCTGGTTGGTTGAGAACTAGCACTACATAAATGGGGCTAGTAACAATTAGCACTATGATCATGGAAACAGGATCTGGATGGACAGTAACCTACCATGAGCCAATCACAACCAAAGTTTGCAAGTTTGAAAAGGGATAGGGGATAGGAAAGATGACTAGTGCAGGGAGATTGTTTGCACAGGCAGGCATAAGTGAAGACTACTTTGTCAGGTAGAAAGGACTGCTCATCTACCTTCAAGAGAATGTTTCTCGCTTCTCTCACAGTGGAGACTGAAGGATCGGGGATGTTAAGTGAGATAAATGCAGCCAGTTACATAACGCAGTGAGCAAGCATTACCTTTTGAAAGGGGGTTTGTGGGCCATTAACCAAAGATTTGTATTTAAATGGAGAAAACGACTGAGTTAGTTCACAACTCTTATAACATTGTTTGGTAAAAAAAATAAAACACTCCAAGTTTTAGAAGCAATTCTGCTGAAAAAAACACCTAATATGCTAATACTTGTGTCTATCACAACACTTAGGAGCATTAGTTCTCTGCAGTAGCAAAACTGTTTTGTAGCTATGAGGAAATAATGTCAGGACTACTTTTGTGGCAGGGTGGACTGAGGTCTCAGCTCATCCAGTCCTCAAAGAAGCTCGCACTCCTCTAAACTAGAGGGGTTTCCTGTATCTGGTATGGTCATTACAGCCCAGTTAAACACCTACCTGCAGCCTTCTCACTCTCTTCCTCTGAGCCTGCAGGTGGGATACTTGGGAACATCTCCAATTGCTGGGGGTCATCTGGCCCATCTGGGTGGACTTGAAGAGTGAAGTCACTCTCACCCTGAATGGTCAGGGTTTGGTGAGAGGTCAGGACAAGGTAACCTTTGCCAGCCGGGCAGATCTCTTTGAAGGCAGCTGAAAGAGGAAGGCACATGTGGAAGTGTAAGTCAATTTCACTTAGTCACATGATGCATCTGGTGGTGAGTGTATGTTGAAGGTGAGCGGACTCACAGACATTAAACTGTGAGTTTTTTTTTAAGGCATCCTACCAAAACATTTGGGAAGGCAAGGAAAAACCTCTCTGCCCCTTATTCCTTTGACTAGCACCTTGGGCTCTTCATTTGCAATGGATGAACTCTAATTTCGCAGCCATAGCCAGAGAATGTATAATTTTCCAATCTGTTACAACATAGACAGAGCACAGAATGAAATCATCTATTACCTAACCCAAGTCAGAGAGGGCACTGAAATATGGCTCTGTAGTCGAATTTCACACTCTGATAAGTGATTCTTTTATCAAGTCTGTGGTGTGCAAATATGTTACCCCTCCATATTCCTCCTCTAAGCCGTATAAATCTCTCAAACAAAACTGCCTGTGCCTTATATTATTTTTCCCTATTATATTTTCTTGAATGCCCTTCTCTTATTTCTTCCTATTACCCACTAAACAGAATGATTAATTAGCAAAGTTGCAAGTCAATAATGCAATGGTACCGTTAGCAGTGCTTCATTGATTGCTGTTGTAATCAAAGAACATCAAACTGACAATGGTCCGTGATTTGTCCACAGCCCTCAAAGCATTTTCTCAAATCGAACGTAGCCATGCATTCTATGTCACAGCTTGCTTACCAGCCTAAGAAAATGCTACAAACACAGGCAATGTGGTACAACCATAAAGGTGTTGATTATGTTTGTCAGTTAAAATGGGGCAAGGAGAAAAGATGCGAACAGAGAAAGCACGTTCCCATATGGCTAGTTGGTGTCCCCTACTGGCCTGTTATAGAAGGAAACCTGGATTAGATATGAGGACCTCTCACCTGTATCATCAGCAGGACATCGCTCGCAGCGTGCTCCCCAGGCTTTCCCCACACTGCAGCAGCACAGTTGTTTGGTCAGCTTATTGGAGAGAGGGTGTTGGCAGCTCTGGTCATCATTCACCAGCCGGAAGCACAGGCCTTTTTCTTCAGTCTTCTCAGCTGCCAATATGTGGCCAGGATGGCCCATAAGAGGAAAGGACATGTGATTAGTATACTGCAATCTGTGTTTGGGAGGAGACAAACTTGTGCTTTTACATGCGTGTGCCCATGTGAGGAAGAGAGGCTCTTTCATTCTGTATTGATATCAGAAACAGGGACTCTGTGATGGTGTGAGGCAGCGGGAGTGGCTACTTCAGTCTGCACTTACATCAGAGAGTCGGCCTGCACGAGTGTCAGGGAAAGGGCATTTTTAGTCTCTTGTTATATCAGGAATGAGAAATGACACCATCTGCCTATGCTTGTGTCAGGGGCAGGGATCCGACAGTCCGATGGCATTAAGCCATTCGTACACTCTTGTTTCTGGGGTAGGGACTCCCACTGAAGCTGCTCTTGAGTTAGGAAAATTGGCTCCCTCAGTCTGTGTCAGGGAAGGAGAAACGGAACACAACTTTTGCAGATAATTTTCCATGTTCCCCATTCCAGTTCATTAAAATGAAAGATATACAAAAACAACACATCTGGAGGAGAAACACCAAACAACATGAAATAGTGCACCAATGAAATCAATACAACTTGTACACAAAACAACACTGTCCATTTAAGAACCTTAGAGAACTGCTTCTCAAGGTGACATTTAGGCAGTTTGCTTTTGGAGCATAAGAATGATATCTATCTGAAGACACAAGTGCAAGACCTGTGACCCTTAAAGCAGGAAGGTGGACAGGGCTTCTATGAATTCAGAGGGAGTTCCCATAGTAAAGAACTGAGATTACAAGTAACTTTTGTGTCTTCATCATGGGATTCCTTCTAATCTCATAAAAAGTATTATTGTGTAGCAACTAACCCAGCTTACATGTGTCATAAGGGTCACAGAGTTGGGCCTCCCACCCCAGGCAAAGAAGCTACAAAGCAAATCATCACCCGCCAAAGTATCCAGGCTGGAGCCAGAGTCCGAACAATAATGATTAGAGAAAATATGGCCCAATCTTCATGGGATCGCCTTACGTATCTCAGGAATATGTACCTTCCTCATCAATGCTGCTGTAGCATCCCTTCTACTTGTAGAATGCACCTGAGGCTTGCCAGGTAAAGGACAGTTATATATTAACAAGTAATAATGTAGGACACTATTCACCCAGGTATAGTCTGCTTACAAGAGGCCAGCCCAGTCTAGAAAATACATAAATAACAAAGAATTGCTTAACTTTCTTGAACTCTTTAGTCTAATCTAGATAATAAAGCAGACCATCACAAAGTGAACCTGAAAACAGGAATGCCGGGGAGGTGGGATGTATTCTATAGGAAGACATTGATTCTGAAGGCGTCCATATGGAGAGTGATCTCTTATGCCACAATCCTGATGCCTGAGTTTTCAGAAGCAAATCTCTGTCCTGCTCATCGATGTGCAACTTGCCCTGGACTGGGACACTGCTAAAAATTCATCTGCGAACCAGCTAGCCACAGTGAGTTGAAGCCATCTTTCACATAAGGAGCTGTAATTTGTCTCTGTATTACAGGACCAAACAAGTCCCACCAATCAGAAGCTCTTCTAAATGGAGGGAAAAAAATCCCAAAACTGTGTAAATAATCTTTAATCATTGGAACAGTGAAATATGTCTGAGAGTCTGAAAAATAGAGAAGCTAAAGCAACATCATCTCTTCCTGGCATGTTCTTGGGTCTGCATGCCTATTGATACTCCATATGAAGAAACTTCTCCACTTGAATGCTTATGAAGTACTCGCAGAAGGACGCTTTGCCTCCTTCAGAATTCCCACAAAATCATCAGGCAACTTCAAGTGTCCATAATGCAGGATACTAGGAGCCAGAATGGGTATTTGCAGAATGTCCAGAAACTACCACTGATGTGGCGAGTTCGGTACAGTGAACATCATTTTGGAACTGCTGAATATGAATTTGTTGTTTGCTCTCAGAAGAAACAGGATGGGAAGAAAAGTGTAGAGAAATACTTTCAGCCAACTTGTCAACGGAGCATTCCTTAGGGCCGTTGGTCCTGGAAACCTGGAGGTGTAAACTGGATATTTTGTGTTTTCTTCTGTAGCACACATCTATTTCTAGAAGCCCCAGCAAGAGAAGGCTGTCAAAACCTTGACTTTTCACATTGGAGAGGGTTCAAGACTGAGTTTGATATGGATGGGTCCAAACTGAGGTGGCATGGTGTGCAAAATAGCGATGGATTAGGATGTAGCCCGAGTGATTACCTACGGCCCAGATTAACTCAAGCATTCCATCCATTGCTTTTTGTATACTACAGTGCTTTCAGAAGTCTGGCAGATCTTATCAAAGGCATTCCATCTTCTGCTCTCCTTCTCAGGAGGATTCAGAGTCTTTGAGCCTGATCCCTTCAATTTTACTTTAGAGGTAATAATGACTGAAGAATCGGCAGGTACCAATTCCTTCAGAGATTTTGGATCTGAATCCACAGTTCTAAAAATATTCTGCAGTTGACTCTTCACTGAGAATGATGACTTTGATTAAACCACAAACCAACTGAACAATAGGGCAAGCTTTTGACTTTGACTAGACTATCTCAAAGATTATGGGACTGATTACAACTTTGGAGGAGGTGTTAATCCGTCCCAAAAGTGACGGTAAAGTGACGGATATACCACCAGCCGTATTACGAGTTCCATAGGATATAATGGACTCGTAATACGGCTGGTGGTATATCCGTCACTTTACCGTCACTTTTGGGACGGATTAACACCTCCTCCAAAGT
This sequence comes from Pleurodeles waltl, assembly GCF_031143425.1. Lineage (NCBI taxonomy): Eukaryota > Metazoa > Chordata > Amphibia > Caudata > Salamandridae > Pleurodeles > Pleurodeles waltl. Next base: position 792,193,503 of record NC_090448.1, read on the forward strand.
TGTAATCAGGCCCTATGTACTGACTTCTGGAGTAGTGATTGGTAAACTGAACTTCTCTGCAGCCCTGGTAGAAAGCTCACGGAAGGTGACAAGATCATCCTCCAGATGGGTAGGGGACAATACCCATGTGGTCTCTCTCTATGCGGATGATGTGTTACTCTATCTACTCCAGCTGCTGTACTCAGACCCAATAATTCTGGCTGACCTTGCTGAGTTTGGCTGTGTCCATGTTAAAAGTTATTCGCTCCAAATCAAAACGTTCCAGATGGGACAGGTGGCTGGTACACGAGAGCAAGACTTGACACAGCTAGACCGCCTGTGGGAGACGAAATTGGTCAGATATCTTGGGTTACCTCTTACACATGGAGCAGCAAAGTTTGAGGTTGTGAACATGGGCAGAGTGATAAAGGGATTGAAACCTGCAGTGAAATTCTGGAACACCCTCCGTATTTCCCTAATGGGGAAGCTGGCGTTGGTAAAAATGATAATACTACCTCCCCTGCCTATACGTGCTCCAGGAGACCTTGTTTGATAGCCATGGATTTTTTTTGTGGAGCTAGATAGTCTGATAGTTGAACTTCTATGGATTTCTGGGAGAACAAGGGTTAGCCTAGCCACTCTCAAACTCTCCTGGCATACGGGAGAACTCGAGTTGCCTAGCCTAGAACTATACTTTCTGGCAGCACAGCTGCAACATCCGGTTCACTGGATGGATGAACATGAGAACTGGGAGGGTAGACTGCTCAAGGGTACCTGTAATGAGGTTCCTTTGCCTGAACCATACACGATGGGGTTGAGGGCCCCGGCTATTGTACCATATGTGGTCAGAGGGAGAGGGAGGTTAGGCTTGTGCTGAGGCAGGCCCCCTATGCACCAGACATGCCCATCTGGGAGGTACGCCCGTTTAGATGTATTGCACAGACCTTGTCAATAGACAGGTGGCGTGCCAACGGATGCGCGCTACTGTGGAACCTAGACCCAAATGACAGATTCATCACTTTGGCTGATGCTATGGACAAATTCCACCTGGGAACAGAACAGTTCTTGCTGTTTGCAAAAATTGCAGGGACAGATCGTGAGATATGACTGACCTTTCCTGAGGTCCCCCAAGCATCCCGACCTTGGAAACAGTGCTGAATAAGGCTGATCCCACATATATACAGGGCTTGAAGGGAAGATACGCTTCAGAGTGAGGTACTGGTACATGCCAAGTGGCAGGATGCGCTAGATGCACCACTCTCGGCTAAGGCCTGGGGGAATCCATGAGGAGGTGAAGACCACTTCAACTAATGCAAGGTTTAAGCTACTCCAGTATAATGTGGTGCATCAGGTTTATCTTACCCTAAGTACACTACATGCTATATCAGGTGTGGCCCTCTTCAAACCCCTGCTGCTCCGCACACGGAGTGGATTTCCTGCACATGTTCTAGGGGTGTTCAAAGCTGGCTGGCTTTTGTGAGGCAGTCCTTAAATCCCTAAATGCAGCCACTGACTGGGTGGTCGGTCCCTAGAGACGTAGACAATATTTGCTGGGACAAGCCCAGGTTAGGGAAAAAAGGAAACTAAGGAGGAGGTTACTTGGCTAAACTTAAAATTGTCATTCGCTCGATGTCCCCATGTGACCCGAAGTATCAGACTGGATGAGAGATATGTTGGAATAGGGAAATTCTGAAGAGAGCCATATGCACAAAACACACAAAGACCATAAACTAGCAGACGACATAAAGGCCTGGGCAGCAATGCTCACAGAACTGTTAGATCTTCCGGACGCACTGCCTCCATAGATACATATGCAGATACAGATTGCTGAGACTGTACGAACAGCCCGAGGAAAGGCAGGAGGTATGCGTGAAGCATGATTTGAAGATGTGTTTAAATAATGTTTACTTGATTCCTCACAGTGCATTTGGATCAGTATACAGTGCATGGTCATAAACCTGCGATATGATGGAGCCTGAAAAGGTGGAGGGGTTGAACCTCTTACTAGAATGCTTGGGCGTAGATCTTTCTCAAAAGTCCCTGTAACAATCCTCTCTGCACCTGACATCCTGCTGACATGGTGCAAGAACAGACTCAGCTAATTCAGCTGAAGGAAGCCAAAGAGGGTGAACCCTCTGCAGAGAAGTTGGTGCTGCAGGAGTGTGGGGTTGATCATCTTCCACCATAACACCACATCAGAAGACTCTGGTGGAGAAGGTGGTAAAGATGCAGCTCTCTTCCTGGCTTCTGGATGGAACACCACAGTTCTAGCAGGCGTGGGGCACATTTTGAGAAAAGAGAAGCCCTCAAATGTCAAAATATCCCCCAACAGGTGTCTTGATACCTATCCAGAGATCTCTGAACCTTCAATGTCAACATTTGTGTCTTGACGTGGATCTTCTGCTCTTTAACTTCAACCTTCTACTCCTTCACATCAAGTCCCTCAACACTGACAGCCTTGATATCAACAAGGAAAGGGATTGCCTGTAGCAACGAGCTGCTGTCCCCTCACCTTCAGAAGTGGCAGATAAGGCCACTCTGGAAAAAGAGAGAGTGGAATAATGGTCTCTCCTTCCTTTTTTCACAAGGAACACAAGAGGTGAGACCCTGCACCCAATATCTCCCTTCTTTGCTGTGAAGCAAACGCCTTCCCTGTCTCTTAGCCTCTGACAAATTCAACAGTTCTTGTTGGAGTGAGTCAGGAAGACACACCTCAAAAATATTGTGGTCGTCATTCCTCAACAACTGAGCCTTTATTAAAGAATGCAGGCATAGTGGTCAGAAAAACAGGAAGGTGAAATCACTCCAAAGAAAATTAGGAAAAACAAAATGTGTTCATCTCAACAAGGTATCAAAAGTCAGGAAATAGCCTAAGATGTTAAATAAAGGAAAACACGCCCATTCAAAAATTTGTGTTAATAGATTGTGTTTGGGACATTTCTCACACAGTGGATAAAAAACGGGGGTGCCTATTTGTCACCCGACTGTGTATAAATGGATAGTGCAAACGTCCAAGTTTCTTAAAAGGTGATATATTGTTTTGTTCACTTGATGTATGGATTTAATTGGTGCACCATTTCCGTTTTTTTATACTATTACTTACTCATTCTATTAACATGATATTTCTCAGCCAAATGTTCTATTATGTTTACGTTTGGCTAACTGGAAAAACAATAAATGTCACTATTTAGCATGTTTCATTTTTAAAAATTGGCCTTGGAAACATGGAACATTATCTTTAAAAGTTTCTTTGCCTTATCTTACCCATGCATAGCTTTTTTACCTTTCATGAATTTGGAGTGAATCACATGGCGAGGAAGTAGCCTCAGACAATCTGACTCCAGTCCATGTTTATATAAGGGAGACAACCCATCAGTCTTTACTTGTGTCAGTTAACAAGTTCCCTCAGCTGCGCTTATGTCTCCTGGGCAGGCTGTACTCATATTGGCTCTTTCAATGACTTGGCCTGAACTCATGGAAAAACAAGAGCTTACATCCGCATATCCAGAACAACACACTTTTTATATGACCCCATACTGTTTCCACCTGATAGCCTCACGTCCTTACCCTCTGCTTGAATTCACATGTGCTATTTAATCTAACTTGAGACTAGAAACTTTAATTTTTCCTGCTACCAACTGCTGAATACAGTCACAACCCACCCCAACCACTCTTCTACACTGTAAAAGTTCTTGTCAGCACTGTAAAAAACCGAAACAGATTATTGTATTTTATTCCTCAATATGTTCTCTCACCAGGACGATGTCATTAACTTTGCAACAAGATGCCTTTCTTCCTTCCCAGAGAAATACCGATCTCCTTAATTCTGTCGTTAGACTCTATGATGTTCTGCAAGGCACTATACAAACAGCTGGGTCTGGTCTTCAAATGCATAAAAATACCTGGAACTGCTTTGATATGCATCGCAAAGTTCTCCCTCTACACTCATGCAAGCAACTAGCGCCCATCCGAGCATAATGTAGTAACTTAGCCAAAACCAGCACACGCACACACTAGATTTCCGATCTTTCAGCCTTCTAGTATCTGACTGTATTTGTGTGCACTTCAGGATGAGTTCCTGGCAATCACCCTTAGGTTCCTGCTAGATGACAAGAAATACTACTGAGCCTAAATTCTAATTAAGGGCTTAAAAATGGTTTTGTGATATGCATTGTTTGTTAGTTACTGATGGTATTTTTGATAAGAAAATGTTTCTATCACAGACAGACTAATTCTTCCATTCCTTTTAAAATGTAATCACCTAATAACACAGAGACCTTCTGCACTTTCCTTTCTAGCTATATACACCCCACCTCTAGTTGAAATACTATTTCTCACTGTAATTTGTAATTATACTGCACAGGTATTCCAGGAAAAAGGTAACCAAGGTTAGGGTAGATGTATTCTGTTCTCTAACGGTGGTAACTGGTGTGTGATGTCCTCCTTCTTAGGAAGCTGAGCACTCACACACTCTGGGAAGAAAGGAGTAGAGTTGCATGCCAAGGAGGCTTTGCTCACTCATAATAAAAAATTAAAAGTCGTATTTAAGGATGTGGGAAAGAATATATTCCTCATTACTTTTACATTGTCAAATAAGCATTATCCACTCTAAAGTTTCTGCATGCAACCTATTTTGGTACACACTAATGTTGGGCATTGTGCTGAAAGGTTAGATGTATAGGCAGATTAATAGGGTGGTACATACCAAGACACTGGGTGCGAGAGGGTCCTAGGATGTACCCCGGCTTGCAGGCACAGCGGAAGCTCCCCTGGGTATTGAGACACTCTCCATTCTGGCACACCCCATACATTGTGCACTCATTGATGTCTGAGACAAACGAGAACAAGGAAAACACTCAGGGTAATAATATGATAGACAAGATCTCTCAAAAAAACTATATCCAGTACAGTCTGGACAAGGGTGACACCTGACAGAACAAACAAACTGTGATGCCCTGATATTATATGTCAGCAAAGCAAACTTCAATAGATGATCTGATATTTGGCATTTTCTAGATAGAAACGCTAAGAGACAGCCTGCTCCGTATCTCTCTCTCTTTCTCTAGATTATTTCACACTAACATTGAGGGTCGAATTCACAAAAAAAGTAGATCTGTACATGTACAGGTACTTATACGCATATTGTCTGCCATTCACAAACACTGGTAGTAGTAAGCTCAATATAAAAGATTCAATAAACAATTGCAAGCAATTGCCGTAAAAGCAACATAATAAATCTATACAAGCATGGTCATAATTCGTATTTAAAATCACCATTTAAAATCTATGATAGTAAAACATCCTTAAACAAAAAACATAAAATATAGTAAACTAATTTGGGTTATAAATAAACAATCACTCTTCACTATTCCAGTAATATGTCTTTGTTACTGCTTCTTATTTTTACAGCCTTAGTGGAAACGTTTAGTACAGCAAGACAATGATCTGGAGTTGTTACATTTTAGCAAAAGCCCTAAACCCAGTATATAGTTTCTCACCCTGAAGCAGCGCCAAAATGGAATTAAAAAAGACTCTCTAGGAGCAGCAAATAATGGGCAAAAAAATATAAAGTGGCATGTGCTCTGCTTGGTGCTATTGTTACACCTACATGGGGGTAATGGGTGGTACCATGATTTCTGAAAATGGAAGGTAACCTTAAAATCTATTTTGTTTAGCCTGAACAGTGTTAAAAGTTGTCGCTGGTATGTATTTTCAATCCAAACCAAATAGGGTTCTAAACAACAGGTTGTGGATACCAACTCATTTCTCAAAAGCTTCCAAGTCCAAAGAACCCATAATCCTAGCCTCCCTACATTTCTCTGAAGGTCCTGGTCACGGCTTTGGTGTTGGAATTACATGCCTGTGGATTTATGACAAGGTCCATCCTGTCTACATTCCTACAGATTCTGGACGTATGCAATCCATGGGATATTGTTAGCTCCATCTAGGGTTAAACAGTCAGTTAAAAAGGCTCTCACCAAGGACGCCTCAGGCTTTACCCAGCACCTAAACCAGAGTAAGGGCAGAACTAGCTTTACTGGTCTTCAATATAAGGGAGACCCATTTCCTTGTGTGCAATAAAGGTAGGTGTGCATTTTAGGACCGCCAGCAGTCTATGTGCAACACAGTTTTTGATGTTTTGGAAAGAGTGAACAACCCCAAAACCCAAGACACCAGCACCATAAAGCCCAGCAGATAAACATTTACTCGTGTACAGACTATTTATCTCAGTGATAGGCTTATTTTTCAGCTTGCTGGCTAATCTGAAAATCGCCTCTATATTTCTTCCCATTTGTTATGTTTTTGTTGATATAAGTTTATTCCAACTTAGAGCTTGGGTAAAAGTAATACCTCGCTAGTTGAAGGAATTCACCTTCTCCAAGCGTCAACCCTCCCATGAAAAAATCCTTATGTCTGGGACATGATCTCCCACGGGTCGTGGTACATGTTTTTGTGAAGTTTACTTTTAAATCAAGGGAGGCCATAAAAGATAGAAATGAGTCCAATAATATCTGGAGGCCATTTGCAGTACGGACCATTTTGACCGAGTCATCCAAGTATAATAGAATTGAGATGTAATTGGTCTCCATCTTTGGCATACCCTTGCCTGTGTCTATCTGATGTTTGCTGACCCGTTAATATATAAAATGAATAAAAAGTGGGCCAGGATACAATCCTTTCTCAATTTCTTGTGCAAGCTAATCTAGGCAGTCTTCTCTCCCTGTTGGCCATACCGAACCAAAACTATGAGATTTTGATGAAAACGCATAATTAGATCTAATAGGGCATGGTCCACACTCATGTCCTCCATAATTTAGCCCTAATAACCAGATCAAAAGTACTTGTGAGATCTATAAATGTCATATGTAAAATCCCTTTCTTAGCAAGCACTTATTTCTCTGCTAAGAGATACAGATTTAAGGCCTATTCAACTGTGCCAGTGCCGGGCCTAAAGCCGAATTGTGCATGTGTTAGTATATTGTTTTCAGAAGCCCAGGTTTCAAGATGTGCCAGGATAACTCTACCCAGGATTTTTGCACTAGAATCAATCCAGGAGATGGGTCTGTACCAAGATGGTTGAGACCTATCTCCTTTCTTAAAAATCGTCACGCTTGTCACTGACCTCCATGAAGGTGGGATATGACCTGCCATTGCGCACCTCAGCACATTAGTTAGTAAAGGGCCCAGAGCTCTATATTTCACTTCAAAAATTCAATTGGGACCCAATCTGGGCCTGCTGCTTTTCCTGGGATGCCTTGTTAGATAGCTGCTAAAACTTCACTCACTTCGGTAGGGGGCATGTTATTACTGCATGACCCAGCGTTTTGTGACTGGACATTTAATAGCTCTAAACAGTGTGATGTTCTACTATCTATTTGAAAAACAGAAGTAAAATGGGTCACCCATTGTTCGATGTGATTGTGCAATCTATGCTAGGAGCCTCAGAGCTGGAAAAATGCTATGAATCACTACGGCCCCAATTTTTGAGGAATCTCCAGTATTTGCCGCACTAATAAGGTCATCACAAGCTTTAGACCTAATTTCTCTTTTCCTGTCTTCAAGCGCCCGTCTATAATTAACACATTACATTACATTACCAGATTTATAAAGCGTATAGCTACCCCAGAACAGGCTTCCCAGCATCAAGGGAGGACAAGAAGCCAGACTTTACTTAGGTAAGAGAAATGTTTTCAATTGCTTGCAAAAACATAGCCAGTTATTTTCGCTTCTCAAGCTGACTGGTAGTGAATTCCATAACTTCGGAGCTAGATAAGTGGAAGACCGCCACACTTGGATCTTCTTATCCAGGGTATGGAGAGAAGGTCTGGGGAACTGGATCTAAGAGACCTGCTCGGTTGATACTGAGTGATCAAAGAATGAAGAATTTTTGGACCCTGATTGTATCTAGCCCGATGAACCAGACACAGGGCCTTAAATTGAATTCTGCTGCTTATGGGTAGCCAATGCAAAGTTCTAAGTGCTCCACTTGGTCAGTAAGCCTTATGGACCCCCTGAAAAATCCTTGCTGCAGCATTTTGAACTATTTGCAATTTCCAGATCACGGTTTTAGGGCTGCCCAAATAGATAAAATGTCCATTGTCCAGCCAGGATAATATTAGTCCCTGGACAATAATCCTCTAGCTGCTCTCACATGCTCTACAATGTCTTGTTTCACCTTTAAAGGTAATTTCAGGTGTTTATGAGCACTGGTGCAGGCTTTATCAAACCAACCATGGGGTTTAGGGTCATGGTCACGTTTGACAAAGATAAACTGTTTGATACTAAGCTACATAAATTATCAAACCCTGCTGAAAGGGTGGGGGGATCTATGTCATCTTTCAGGCAGTTCAAAACCAACCGTAAATTCCCTTTGAGAATTTTTTGATTAAATTCTAAGGGGTCTCCATGGACCCATTTGCACCGTAGGTCCTTTCATTTTTTTTAAATCATGAAATCCTCGGGTTTCTTTTGTATCATTGAACTGACCTGGCAATTTAACTGTATTGCCAATGGGTTGTGGTCACTGTTAAACATAGGGAAGACCCTATAGTCAGTCAGAAAAAAGAATGTTATGCTGATATTAATATATATTCAATCTGATTGCTCCCTAGAGGTCCCCCACATGTGGGAGTATCATTTCCAGATTACCTGCTAGATCCCCTACAAAAATGCAATCATGCTTTAGGATACACAGTTTAAGGCCTCCCACAAAGCTGTATGCCTAAAGTATCAGCGATCTTCTTCTTTATCAGCTTACTCGCACACCCTGCTGCAATCATATTGGCACAATGAAATATTAAAATCCCCTGCATATATGACCATTGCACATGATGTGGTAACTTTGAGGTAAGCTCCTCAAGAAGACTGTGAAGCTCCACTATCAGTTGGCAGTCCCTTTGAGACAAGATGTTATAAAAAAATGAATTAAAAGTATATTGGGTTCTGACGGGAATGTTAATAATATAATCAAAGAACGAGGGGAAGACTTCAACTCAATCATTTTAATACCTGTGAATGTAACGGATACAAAGGTCGTCAACCCACCCTTTGCTCTACCTAATGCAGAAGGGGTTGCAAAACTGGGACAGTGCGGCATACCCGTTTAGGTTGAGATAGTCTGCTGACCATGTTTCTTTGCAGCAGCAGATTATATCATAAAATGACACAAAATTTACCCAGTCAGGGTTATCCAGCTAAGTATAGGCTCTAGCAATATTCAAAGAAATCAAACTTGCTTGTAGGGCAAACACTGTGGAAAATTCTCTTAATCCCATATGTTGTAGAACAAAATGTGTTATGTGATTTTTTGCTGGTGGATAAGGCAGCCTGAATCTGACATTTTGGTAATCCTGGATACCAGATTTTTTTTGTTAAGCACCATAACAATGCACGCACCAGTTCAGGGTTTCTAACATTTACTACCACAGTCTCCACTTGAATGTTTGTGTTTATTACCTATCCTATCCACTCTGCACGAGTAAATGATGGCGGAATTCAAATACATATGCAACACTGATTTTTGCTGTAGACAACGGACAACTTTACGATTCAAGGAGTCATCTGTTTCTCTAAACTTTGAGCTTAATTTAGGGGCATTTTCTAGCACAATACCATAAGGGGAGGCCGGCGGAAGATGTAAATGTCCATAACCAGGTTGAGAATGTGTGTGAGAGCCTGGGTACGAGCTGCTGTGGGTGTCATTTGGATATGCTGGTTACACACACATGCAGGGGCTATCGACCCCCTCTGAATGAATTCAACTGGTAAAGGATTTGTCTCTCGGATAACCTCTTCCTGTCTAGGCGTGATAGTTTTAGCAACCGACTTGCTTGGCTGGTGGCCAGACTGGACGCCTGACGGAACATAGGCCTCATTTAGCGTGGGGGCACAAGTAATTGAGTTAGTCTGGTGAGCCAGTTCCTTTTTAAACAAAGTTGACAATTTGAACTCATGTTTCCCAAAAAAGTCATTAAGTATAGCCTCAATTTTAAAAAGAATATGTTGTAATACCTCCCACAATAAAGAATCTGGACTCAAGACCAGGTCTGTTGTTGTGATTGCGCCTCTGGCAGCTATTTTTGAAGCGCTGAATTTACTCAATTTGCTATGGGTGTCATCAACATTATATTTTGCAGGTGCCCTCCATTTTGCATCCCTTCTCTTTTTGCGGGCGGACTTGAAAAAAGGGAGATTTCCCCTCCTGGAGGCTCTTTACGCTGTTCCCCCAATTTAGTCTGGGTGGTAGGTACTATATGTGCCTCAGATTGCGATGGAATCCCCCCTCCATATAGGCGGGGTGGGTAATGGCTGAATGTGATGGGACCATATTGTTAATGACCACATCAGGCTCCAACGGGGGTTTATGAGCTTGTTTCTGGGCAGCGCCGATTCTTTCCTCTACCTGCTCCAACTCAAAAGTAATCACCCCCATTACTGTGGAAAAATACTTAGTGAAAGACGATTTACTTGTTAGCGGCTTGCTTCCCTGTAAGCTACTGAACCCGCATTCCTTTTATCCATAACAATGGAATAAAAAGTGGTCTTAGTACGCCAAGACAAGGAGAAATCAGCCACCTAAAAAGATCAACCAAAAAAGGGGTGGCCCAGCCTCCTCCGACCTATGATGGGCTAAGACAGCCCCTCCCACTGAGCAGAACAGCAAGCTGGGGGAACGAAGTCCCACCTCAGCCCTCCAGGCGCAGTCACAGCAGGCAACAACAAAGTTTGCACGTCCCACACTGCGTGGAAACCATAGCGCTTTTGTAGGGCACGAGTGCAATTACCAACAGCCCTGCTCACTGACCAGAACAGCAAGCTGGGAGAAGAAGTTCCACCCTAGCCCTCCAGGCACAATCACAGCAGGTCGCAACAATGTTTGTGTGTCCTGCGCTGCAGGGAAACCAGAGCGCGTTTGTAACGGGTGAGGGCGATATCTCACACTGAGCAGAGCAGCAAACTGGGAGACGAAGTCCCACCCCAGCCCTCCAGGCACACTCACAGCAGGTAGCAACAAGGTTCGTGCGTCCAAGCCAACTAATCTAATGTCATGTGACATTTAAAAATATTTATATTTCTCCAATGTAGAAATGTACTCAATATAGAGCTCTGGATTGTGGAAATGCAGACCTGCTATGAAAGTGCAAATTTTCCTGCCCAGAGTAAACCGGGGAGATGCAGCGGAAAGAGCTAGATTAAGTAGAAGGTATGTAAGCCTGTGGATATTGTTATTATTTGTCCAGATGGACAAGGGCACACAACACCATCAAAACTCTCCTGAAATATTTCGATATTGATAGTAGATATTCAAAACTCCCCAATCCCCATAAAAAATGTGGAGCCTTTCACAGGGGCATTTACTCATCATTTCTTCATCCGCCATGGTCCTGAAGTATCAGTGTGCACATCACTAATATCACAAAATCATAAAACTCTTCTAAAATACACACATATATTACATCATATGGATGCAACACATTTTAGTAGTGGTATTCAAGGTGTAAAGTTTATACACCTGCATAAAGTATAAGTAGAGACATATATCCATTTTCAAAAGGGCATTCCCAAGGGCCAGATATACTAGCACCAGCATTGATGAACATAGGAGACATTTAGGTGGTCATTACGACCCTGGCGGTGTAGCGCCCGTACCGCCAACAGGCTGGCGGTACGGAGGCCCTCATTATGACCGCGGCGCTATCGCCGGGGCCGGCGGTCTCCCGCAGTTTTAGCCCCGGCAAGCAGCGCTGCCCTGGGGATTATGACATCCCTACCGCCAGCCTGTTTCTGGCGGTTTGCACCGCCAGGAAGAAGCTGGCGGTAAGGGGTGTCCTGGGGCCCCTGGGGGCCCCTGCACTGACCATGCCACTGGCATGGGCAGTGCAGGGGCCCCCTAACAGGGCCCCGGCCAGCTTTTCACTGTCTGAATGGCAGACAGTGAAAAGCGCGACGGGTGCAACTGCACCCGTCGCACGGCCGCAACACCACCGGCTCCATTAGGAGCCGGCTCCTATGTTGCGGCCTCATCCCCGCTGGGCCGGCGGGCGCAAACTTGGTTTGCGCCTGCCGGCCCAGCGGGAATGTCGTAATGGGGGCCGCATTGGCGGCCGCACAGCGGTTACCGCTTCCGCCGCCCGCCAAGGTCGTAATGACCCCCTTAATCTGTAACTCTTCTCTTCGAAAATGGATCTTTACAAGACAAACAGAGCAATTTTGGAGGGGAAAAGCCATCATGCCATCCATGCAGATTTTTAATCAACACCTTTACAGAAGAAGTATTTTCAACACTGAATTTTACGAATTAATATTCATGTATTTTGAGTGTTGAATTTATGTAGAAAATGAGTTAACGAAGAGAAGTAATACACGCAGTTGAAACTGCACCTACATGGAGTGGCCACCAATGTTCACGAAGTGTACTTATTACCAGCTTTTTAATGTAACATGTTGAGCTTATGTTTGGATTAATGTAGTTGTATGTGGTATTTAAGGTTATGTATTATGTATATGTTTTATTAATCGTAGGCCTTAATTTAGCGAGGTCTTGGGCCTAGTTGCACTGCCTCACGTCAACCTGCATTCCTTAGGCAATTTATAAAATGGCCGCTTGGAGAATTAAATTGTGATTTTCCACTGCCTTGACCAAATGCTAGTAACTGGAATTCTTTCTCATGAGAACTGCTTGCTAGAATATGCTGTACGAGCTAGGGATACATTGTATAACTTAGTGTGTGTAAAGACAACCTTTCCAGGAGCAGACAATGGATGCACTAACTGGAGTATAAGCTAATACAATATTGATACCTGACAAGCCCAACAATGTGAACAGGAGAAGAGGAGCCAATCACCGACATGTGAACCGTGTACTAGTAAATTCTTAGATTTGGGGTTCTACTTTTATTGGACTAAATGAAAACATACTATACTTCGACCAATAGCAACGTGGGAAAAGTTTTCGGAAATCTAATTTAGCCAGACTGCATCAAGAGAAAATACGCCATTAGCCCTACTCTTTCGAACTGCCCAGAGAGGCCACTTTTCGATTATTCTTTTCCAAACTGCATGGAGACTTTTGCTTTTCTGAACTTTACTGCTGTACTCTGATGCTTTGCTGATCGAACTGATGTCCAATTGACGGAGACTGTTACAGCTTGCTGAACCGTACTGAGGCAAGGTATAAGACGATGTTACTGATTGTTATGTCTATTTGATTTTGTCCCTAGGTACCAACCGCTAATTTTAGTAGAGCCGTAGTTGGATGTTTTTCCAAATTTGTGTTAACTAAATTGTTTTGCATGAAGTCCAAACATACTATTCTAATCTGAAGGTTAGTTAGGGTAATATAGGGAAATAAACATTCTAGTTTTTACGAAAGGGTGTGGTTATTCATTGCCGAGAAGTCATGGTGTGTGGAAATTACTGACTCCTATTGATTGCTACTGCTATTGATTTGTATTGGTACGGGGTTACATGGTGGGAACTACTTGAAGTGCAGTCAAAAGGACCATCGACCTACAACGCGTCCCCTTATAAATTAACCAAATAAGGTCAGACGCGCTAACAATATGTCAACCAAGGTGAACAAGCAACCGTCAACCAAACTTAAAATAAAGCTATTAGACCGTCTCAAGTGTTATGCAGAGCCTGGCAGGGCTCATAAACAGAAAAGACTTGGGACATTGAAGTCTAATCTCGTCATCATGTTAAAGAATATGTTATACAAATCAATTATAAGCAATACAATTTTTATTAATATAATGGGTATTTTTGATGTTCATAGTGGTAATACTGGATATTGATTTGATTGACTAGCTGGGACATTAATGACGACATACAGCCCCCCAGTAAGGGTGATTGTAGATGGTTTCCAAGCCATGTAGTTGTTACGTCTTTTGCTAATTGAATGTAAGCACTTTTTATTGCACAGAAAGGTAAAAACTGCAATGCACTGCAGAGAAAAAAGAAAGAGACCACCAGCACATACAGTGACACACCATAGCCCTAGAAAGCACCTAACCACTATGGTCAAGTTCCAGCATCTGATCGCAGCATCCTGGGATGCCCACACTAGCCCCAAGGTTGGACTGGACACATGTACCCTGGGGATCTGCCAGCCCCCTCACATAGCAGTGACAGCGGATACAAGTTAAGATCTCTGGCAAAAGCACCTACCAAATCTCACTGTGACACATGCCAGCCAGTAACAACCTCATTCACCAACCTTCTTCAATAAGCACTAAATTGTCATTGCTAAGTTCAGGAAACTGAACAACCTGTTCATGAGGGTGGATAGTATGTGTCTTTTTCTTTGTAAGTACCCTTCAGCATTTCCTTTTTTCCACTGAACGCCCTAAGCCCTGATGCTAATGGAGATAAAAAAATTACTCTGACTAGTGCCTTCTTACAACTGTTGCAGGCTGCTGTGTCCTAAACTACACAGCAGCCTAGGGGTTGAGCATGATAAGGATTTGGAATGCTATCAAAGAGTGTTTCAACGGTGTTGTTAACACTTAAATCCTGAGCTATAAAGCCATGTCTCATCTTTCACCGTTTGTTTTGTTGGTAGTCTCCAGGGATATTGTGCATCAACAAATAAGCCTCCGTTCTCTCTCTGCAATTCATGTGTACTTAAGGGGTTTCCCAAATGTGCCGGAATTCAGTAATGTGCTCATAATCCCAAGCTCCTTGCATTTGGACATACACTGGCACGGATCCTGCTGTCAAACATGTTCAATTACCTCCTTCATCTGCATTTGAGATGTGTTTTGCCACAGTTCCTCCAGTTTTCCATCTAAATGTCTGCCTGAAGGGTACACTCTTCACAGATTGTGTGCTTTTATTCCTCTCATCCCAAGTGAAAATTTATAAAGTTTTCAATTTGGCCTTCATGTTTGTGTAGGTTTTCACATGTGATACTGCATATTGCTGTCCTTACACAATGCTGAACAAGGTGTGGAAACTGAGACTCATTTTTGTGCCTTGAATTATGCACCATGTGGAACCCATGATTCTTATTACAACCTGAGGTCATGGTGTGCGCAATGTCTAGGGCACTGATTCTCAATCTTTTCACTTCTGTGGACCCCTACTTTATCGTTGGGATCTGGGGACACCCCACTGATGCATTACAGGAAGCCAGGTACCCCGGCCTAAACATTGTCTGTAATTTGAATCTTAAAACAATATACAAAAAATATAGAAACAAGCATTCAAAGACATAAACAAATGATAACACATTTTATTTAATTTCCAAACAAATATAAATACAAAATACACATTTTAACAGGAAGGTTAGAGCGATTCTAAATTCATTTGAGGCACTCACTGTCCATACTACATTGTTTGATGCACCTGCACTGCTCCACAAATCAATCTGAGGATACTAATTTAATGTTTAGCCTCCAATTTCAAATTCCTTGACATTTACAGTACGTTTTAAAATTTTCAGTAGTACATTTAAACACTTTATTTAAATACACTTTATTAATCTCTTAATATTATTTAATTTTCTAAGCAGTCACGGATCCCATGATGAGGCTTTTCAGACCCCCAGGGGTCCCCAGACCACAGGTTGGGAACCACTGGTCTAGGGCCACTGGTCTCTTACACACCTGTATATGACATTAGGAGCATGAAAGAAACACTAAGTGCACTAATCACAAATATGAGCAGGCAGAGATGTCTATTACAAATGTCTGTTCAGACACACCAGATGTGCTATGATAAAGATAAAACCCCTAACAAACAGGACACAGCATTGTATACACTAAAATTAACAGGGCACAACTCCTCATGCGCGCAAGTGATCAAGGCAGGGGTACTCACTCTTTCCCAAAAATCCTAGCTGTTTGCCTGTGCCAGGGTTTTGGAGGGAGAGTCAGCAAGGTAAAATCTGCTGCTTTTGAAAATGCTTGATTACTATAATCTTTCTAATCTTACTCAATAGTTTGCATTGTCTAAAGTAACTATTTAAGCATTCTTCATTAATAGCCTTCTGAAGATCTGGGAGTAGCTAGGAATGGATTTTCAGGTTAAATTTTCTTGTGCATTGTACTCTATGAGCTTATCCTCTTCCCGTAGCTCCTGTACTTAAATGCATTATGTGTGTTTTTTCAAAACTCTCTCAGCACATAGGTTATGTTCTTGTTATCAAGTTGACTAATGCAACTTTTTGCATAGAATAATTTTTCTGATACCTTGCTGTTTGCCTGACCTAGGACAAATGACATTTTAAGTTTCATTGCTCCAATAGGCGTCATCCTTGTAACCTAAGTATTTTCCTCAAACAATGGATTGGGATTCTTCCCACGACACGCCGCAAACCCTAGGACTTAATTGTGGTTCACATAAGGAAGGAATCTAGCTGTACTAACATACGGAATATGTTCTGCCTGTCTAAGGCAACTCAAAGTGGTGAAGTTATTCCATATTTGATCCGCAGTTCTTTTGTATTGGACAAGATTGACACTCCCTTTACAACTCTCCATTCCTACTTCATGGACAAGAATTTTTTTCACCAACTGCAAAACCCATTTGGGGGAAGGCAACATCACATTGAATGATGCTAGGCATACAAAGAACCATTCACTAAGCGTAAAGTAATGTGTTTACACCATTAACAATGCATTACTTATTTCAACTCTTCATCCGGCCTTGCCGTGGTCTCAGGTTTATTGCATTTCTTTTCGGAAAAACTGTGTGTTAGAAATGGGGTCTCTAGATGGCAGTTGGTTTGCACCCTGTCCAAGTAGGGACCCTCACTCTAGTCAGGATAAGGGAGATACCCGCTCAGATAACCCCTACTCACCCCCTTGGTAGCTTGGCACGAGCAGTCAGGCTTATCTCAGAAGCAATGTGTAAAGCATTTGCACATAACACACAGTAATACGTGAAAACACTACAAAATGACACCACACCAGTTTTAGAAAAATAGGTCAATATTTATCTATATAAAACAAGACCAAATATGATAAGAATCCAACATACAGTAAGAAAAATATGAATTATGCAAGATGTACTTAACAATACAGTTCCTTTAAGTCGATAACTCCACCTGGGCTATCACGGCGTTGTGAACCACAAAACCAATAGTTCAGGCTGGCTTCGGTGTCACGGGCCAGCTGCGGTGTCGGAAAGAACCGCAAACAGTACCTTGGATTCGCAGGGCATTGTGATCCTCGCGGTGAGCTCCGGAGAGGCATCGCTGGCGTCGGTTCCGGAGTGGGTGCAGGAATCGTCGGGCCCTTGAAGTCACTCACCTCGGAGATCGAACTCCGGGCGGATAAAATCAGGTGCGCTGGCGTGGATGGCGTCAGGGCTGCGGTCCGAAACGGGACGATGCGACAAGCGGTGCCCACAGGTCACGGTGCAGGCAGTGGCTCGGGGACGGCATCCATCGGCGTCAGTGAGACCAGGGCTGCGGTGTGAAGCAGGGCGGTGCAATGTGCGGTGTCCACAGGTCACGATGCACACAGCGGCGGCGGCGTTGCGGAAGTGCTGTCGTCGGTAGGCCCAAGCCAGCGGTGTGGGGCAGGACGGTGCATGCAAGGATGCCTGGTGACGACACTGGAGCCGATGGTGCTGGCGTCGGTGGACCGGGGCTGCGGCGCGGGACGGGACGGTGCTTCGTGCTCCTCATGAGCGGTGTCCACAGGCCACGGTGCAGGCAGCGGCGCCGGAGTCACCAGGAGCGACGTCGTCGGGGATGCCCAGGCTGCAGTGTGAGCAGGTGATGCCGGAGTGTGGGGCCCACAGGTCACGGTGCGAACAGCGGCTCAATGAAGTCGTCCGATGACAGCGTCGGTGAGACCAGGGTCGCGGTGCGAAGCGGGGCAATGCGACTCCGTGCGGCGGCGGCAGGTCACAGTGCAGGCCAGCGGCGTCGATGGCGGCGTCGCTTGGTTTCTCCTCTTGAACAGCACAAAACGCACAGTTCCCAGTGCTGAAGGTCGAGGAAGCTGAAGTCTTCGGTGTCCCTGAGACTTCCAACAGGAGGCAAGCTCTACTCCAAGCCCTTGGAGAACTCTCTCAAGCAGGACACACAGCAAAGTTCACCGTTTGCACTCTTTTAAGGCAGGAGCAGCAACTACAGGCCAGTCCAGCAAAGCAACACAGCAAGGGGACAGTACTCCTCCTCCAGCTTTTCTCCTTGGCAGGTTCCTCTTGATTCCAGAAAGATTCTAAATGTCTGGGGTTTTGGGTCTGCTTCTTATACCCAGTTCTGCCTTTGAAGTTTGCAAACTTCAAAGCAAAGTCTCAAGTGTTTGCAAGATCCTTCCTTGTCCAGGCCAGGCCCCAGACACGCACTAGGGGGTCGGAGACGGCACTGTGTGAGGGCAGGCACAGTCCTTTCAGGTGTGAGTGACCACTCCTCCCCTCCAGCACAGATGGCTAATCAAGATATGCAGGCTACACCCCAGCCCCCTTTGTGTCACTGTCTAGAGGAGAGGTGTAAACAGCCCAACTGACAAACTGGCCCAGACAGGGAATCCACAAACAGACAGAGTCACAGAATGGATTAAGCAAGAAAATGCCTACTTTCTAAAAGTGGCATTTTCAAAACGCACAATCTTAAAATCAACTTTACTAAAAGATGTATTTTTAAATTGTAAGCTCAGAGACCCCAAACTCCACATGTCCATCCGCTCCCAAAGGGAATATACACTTTAATCAGATTTAAAGGTAGCCCCCATGTTAACCTATGAGAGGGACAGGCCTTGCAACAGTGAAAAACTAATTTAGCAATATTTCACTGTCAGGACATATAAAACACATTACTATATGTCCTACCTTAACCATACACTGCACCCTGCCCTTGGAGCTACCTAGGGCCTACCTTAAGGGTGCCTTACATGTAAGAAAAGAGAAGGTTTAGGCCTGGCAAGTGGGTACACTTGCCAAGTCGAAGTTACAGTCAAAACTGCACACACAGACACTGCAGTGGCAGGTCTGTGACATGAGTACAGAGCTACTTATGTGGGTGGCACAACCAGTGCTGCAGGCCCACTAGTAGCATTTGATGTACAGGCCCTGGGCACCTCTAGTGCACTTTACTAGGGACTTACCAGTAAATCAAATATGCCAATCATGGATAAATCAATCAACAGTACAATTTCTATAGGGAGCAGTTGCACTTTAGCACTGATTAGCAGTGGTAAAGTGTGCAAATACAATAAACCAGCAAAAACAGATCTGAAAAAAAATAGGAGGAAGAAGGCAAAAGGTTTGGGGATAACCCTGCAAAAAGGGCCATTTCCAATACTGTGGTAAAGCCAAATCTGATGATACAGAAAGTTGATAGGAAAAAATATGGACTGCCTTATTCTGCCAGTACTCCATCCTACCCTAAGTGTCATAAGCGGGTGGGACCTGGACTAATGTATTTGAATTACAAATCAATCTGAAGATCCTACCCAACACGTCCCTCAAGAAGTAGGTAATAGGTGTGCCTTCCTAGTGACAGAACAAACTCCAACTGTATTTGCAATGCAACGCCTTGGCGTTCACATGACATCTATGTTTAACACTGCAATACTACCCTATGTAACACAATTCAAAGGGAGTGTGTGACTACAAGTACAAGGGACCAGCACAGCCAGTGTCAAGTTCTATTAATACAAGGACCCAGCATAGTCTGTGTCAAGGTCTGTAAGACTCTACATGAGGCTGCACGTTAAAAGCTTTGAAAAACTCCTAAACTGCCTAATTGCGTGTTAACCTCTGACAGTCTAACCAAAAGCTTTTTTTTCCAAAGTGAGACTTACTTGACTGTAAAACTCAAAATTCATATAATATTGACAAACCCCAACACTGGACTTTCAAAAAAAGATGGATGATCTTAGACAAATCCTGTAGGAACGGCAAGAATAGCCAGAAAAATCTGGAGAAGTTAAAAACAGCATTGTTGGAGACTCCAGAGAACGTAATTGAATGAGATCTTCAGAGCAAGGAAAGAGTACTTCTCAAGATTTAGGGCCTGATGTATGAAACTTTTTTGCATTCGCAAACAGTGCGAATCGCAAAATTCGGCCATTTGCGAATGCAAAAAACGTGGTCTGCGATGCATGAAAGGCATTCGCAGACCAAAAATAAAAAATTGCAAAAATTGCAATTTTTTGCGTTGCAACCTGGTTTTGGGAGTCGCATTTTGTGATCCGGTATTTCCAGTAGGAAATTGCGAGGCGCAAAATGCGATTGACAAAATCCAAGTCGCAATTCGATGCATCAAAAAATCGCAAATTGCGATTTTTCGCAGAATGGCATTTTGCACATGCAAAATACCACTAAGTGAAACCAGGTGGTAACCAGGTACAACCTATATAAAGAGGCCCAGAATGCCACAGACTCTTTTCCACAACGGCTGCACTCTACGTCATGGCGTGAGAAGATCCTCAAACCTGCCAGAGGATCTTGGCAGGTTTGAGGAGAGGGAGGAGGATACAGGAGCGCATTTTCAGAGTGCGCATTACACTTTTTAACCAGACAGAGGAGGAGATATTTGAGAGGTATAGGTTGAACTCAGCCATGATACTTGATCTGATAGCTGAGCTACAGCCCATACTGCAGCGCAGAACACAAAGGACTCACAGCATACCCACCCATGTGCAGGTATTATGCTCCCTCCACCTACCCGCCTCAGGGAGCGATCAAGGGGTCATAGCAGCAGCTGGAGGGGTATCACAGAGTGCCCTCTCTAGATTTTTCAATGCATTTATCAACACCATGCTGAGCAGGATACACCAGTACATCAGATTTCCCCACACCCCACAGGATATACAGCAGACAAAAATAGATTTTTACCAGATAGTACAGTTCCCCCACGTCCTAGGTGCCATAGATGGGACACATGTTGCAATCTCTCCACCTTCAGCCACAGAGTATGTGTACCGCAACGTAAATACCAACATTCAATGAATATACAGGTGATTTACAATGCCCCCTACATCATTACTGATCTTGTGGCCAGGTACCCAGGGAGCACACATGATTCGTACATCTTACGCCATAGCGGCATTCACACAAGACTGCTAGCTGGAGAGTTTGGAGAAGGATATCTACTAGGTATTGTCCCTCTGTACAATGGCGCATTGATGGCGTGCTGATGTCAGATGGCTCAGTTACTCATCATACCCTTTGTCCCTTCCAGGAGACAGTGCCTACGCAGTGCGCACCTACATGATGACGCCCTACCTCAATCCTGCAACACCTGCTGAATGGAGATACAATGCAGCACACAGGGAGACCCGCAACATGGTGGAGCGTACCTTTGGACTGCTGAAGAGTCGCTTCCGGTGCCTCCACAAAAGTGGAGGGGCACTACAGTACATCCCAGAGACCACATGTAGAATAGTGGCTACTTGTGCAATCTTGCACAATATAGCTACCACCAGGGGCATACCTGTAGAAATATGTGATACGGAATCTGATGAGGATGATGATCCCATACCACCCCTACTGCCAGCAGACAGGACCAGTGCAGCAGAGGGAAGGCAAAGGCGTGCTGACATCACACACAACCATTTCAGATGTAAGAATGAATAAGACAAATGCACTGACAAATGTACCTGTAGTGAAGTAAATTTATTACCTTAATGTCAGGTAATGTTAGTCCAACGAATAGCAACAAAAGTATGTTAAAAAATAGAAACTATAGAAGTTCATAATAATACACTATTACTTCATAATGTACTCATTACCCCTTTGGCTCTACAGTTACTTCTTGCGGCCACGCAAACCACTCGGGTGCCCAGTTGCCTCACTGGCATCTCAATTGTCCGCCTCAGTGGCAGTGCTGTGCCTGGCACTGCGCCATCTGATGTCCATTGCGGGTACAGCTAGGCTGCTGAGGCTGGAAGTGTCCTCCGTGTCCCCCAGTCCAAGCTCACTAGGTGTGGCTGACCTCTGTCCCATGATGTTGTCTATCACATTTGTGATTTGGACAAGTCCGTGAGCCACATCCCTGCTGCTGTGTGCTGCCTCCACCTGTGCAGCCACTGCACGACATGCAATCAGTGAGGTTGAATTAGCTAGCCTGTTGACAGAGCGACAGAATCCCCCGAACATGTTCATGAATCATCGCTCCTGCCTGCGGTGGCTCACCCTGTCATGGCGCAGCTCCTGGCATAGTTCCCGCACAGCAGAAGTGAGCTCCCTTGTGTCCTGCGATGCCTGCACCTGTCCCTCATGCAGCTGTTCTATATTCACATTCAGGCACTCCAGCTGGCGATGCAGGCCCCCCATGTTGGCATTATGTTGCTGCATTTGTTTCTGTAAACCAGTGATCTTTTTGTTCTGTAGGTGCTGCTGCTGCAACATAGCTGCTTCCAGCCCACCAAAGAAGGAGGGACCCTCACCTGCCTCATTCGCCTGTGCACTGGCATTTGTCGCCATTCTGCGGGGTGCTGTGGTCTGCTGAAAACTGGCCTCCTGCATCTGTGTGTGCCTGCCAGTTGGGGATGGTGTATGTGGCCCTTCCTGCTGCTAATCCGAGTCCTGACTGAGCTCTGGCAGTGGCAGTGCCCTGGGCCTGCGTCGGAGTGGCGCAATGGTGAGATACCCACTCGTGTTTGAGTCTGAGGCTGGATGGGTGTCAGTCTCCCCTAAGCTGGCACATGCTGTGGCTGCTAGGCCTGGCCCACCTGCAACGACAATATGCAGCATGTCAGTTATGTTTGTTGGAAGTAAGGGCACACACTGTTAATAAAGGTACAGGTACTTCTCTTCACTGTGTTGTGTTCCTCTGGGTGTCGCTCTACTTAATTACATTGTATGTGCTACTTCCAGCTCTGGGTTGTGGACTGCCACTCCCATAATGCATTGTTTTGCTGCTTCTAAGACGTGGAATGGACTACTTCTCACAATGTTTTACATTACTTGCTAATTCCTAAGGGGCTTTTGTGCATACACATATGGGGTTACAATTCAATATTGCACTTACCTTTGCTGGTACTTGGTGTGCCGGAGGTGTCTATCTCTGTGACCCCACACAGTGCTTCAGGGAGGAGTGTGGACTCCACTAGGTCCTCTAACGGGGTGGATGGTGACTCTGTGGGTGGACCGCCTCCTGTGCTCCTGGGCTCCTGCAGTCTTCTTGCCACCGTCTCCTTCGCACAGGACCGCAGGTCATACCACCTCTTCTTAGTTTTGTCGACCAAGCGCTGTGCCGCTATAATAGCACAGATCTTAGTTTGTATATCTGCCCAGAGTCTCCTTTTCTCACTCTCCGGCACCTGGAGTGAGCTTTTACCAAAAAGGCGGTCATGGCTCCTGACCACCTCCTCTGTCAGCACCTCCAGCTCTTGCTCGCTAAATTTGAGCTTCCGCTTTCTTTCTCCCTTCTCCTTTCCTTGGGCTGAGGTGTCCATCGTTATTCAGGTGTGCTGCCTCCTTCAGAGTGTTGCTCAGTGTGGGTGGGCTGCTCTCTCTGGATGCTGGTTTGGGTGTGGCACCTGAAACTGCATGGGATGACTCACTTCCTGCTTGTGTTGTCATCAGGCTCCTCCAGGTGTGCTTTCTCGAAATTTCTCGCAATTTGTGATTTTCAATTACCGAATCGCAATTTGCAAAAATGCAAATTGCGATTCGGTAATTGGGCCTCGCAAGCCACAAATAGCGATTTTAAAGAAATCGCTAATTCCGAATCGCAATTATGATACATGGCCTATTGCGACTCGGAAATAGTGATTTTTTAAAAATCGCTATTTGCGATTCGCAAGGCCATTTCTTCATACATCTGGCCCTTAATTACATGGCTACTGCTGACACCACACAGAACTTCAAGCTTTTCAAGCAATTGATCTGGACTCTGCCAAGAGAAGATAATTCCACTGTAAGGTATGCCTTATAAACTGTAACTCTTGTTCATCAACAAAATGAAGCCATTTCATCTCCGCCGAAGACCTGTCCATGATTAAAATAATATAGCTGCACCAACAAGGAGAGTGCTATAATCTCCTCAACTGCCATCAATCTGACTTATGCCCTGGGACAGAAACAATTCTGTTGGAACTTTGTGAGCATTCCCGAGGGCCAAGTTAACGCATCCTCCCTTTCTGATTATAAAGGGCCTTACAGTGTTTTTTGGCCCCATTAAACATTAAGGCCCTCATTAGCCGCGGCCGCCAGTGCTGGCGGTATTTTTTTGGCGCCCTATTATGACATTTCCGCTGGGCCAGCGGATGGAAACAGCATTTACGCCCGCTGGCCTAGCGGAAAAGTCACCACAACATTGACGCCAGCTCGTAATCGAGCCAGCTGCAATATTGAGGTGCAGCGGATGCAGCAGCACCCGTTGCGCATTTCACTGCCCATAATTTGGGAAGTGGAATGCGTGAAGGAGCTGTGCATGGGGGGCCCTGCAGTGCCCATGCCAAGTGCATGGCCACTGCAGGGGCCCCCTTAGCCCCTGAGTCTCCCATACCACCAGCCTTTCTGCCATGGACAGGCTGGCAGATGGAGACTCGTAATCCCCATAGCAGCGCTGCTTGACGGTATCAGTGTTATTACTGTTGTGGGTCTGCCACAGTCATAATGTGAAAGTAAGTACCGCCAGCCTGTTGGCGGTACTACTGCCACATTATTGCCTCCCGCTGGGGTCATAATGATCCCCTAAGTGTTCTTGGAGCCTCTCACAGTCTGTGCTTGCATCACTAGAAATGTTTTATCTCATTTGTCTTTTGGCACTCTCAGCAATTAAACATTCAGTTCTTCTTTTGCAAAACATTTAGGTGGTCATTATGAACATGGCGGCAAACCCTGCCGAATGCCGTGGCGACGGTGAAAAGAAGAACGCCCATTGCGGTGAACAGCACACCGCTGTATAATTATGCCAAAAAGTCAAACCTCCAAAAATCCTGCAACCTTCAGCCGCCGCCAGGGCCTATGATGGCAGAAAGGCTTAACACCTCACCCCGCCACCGCTATGCAGACAAATCCTCTGCCCACCAAATAATGATGCACAAATCACTGTGGCGGATAGTGGATATCGAACGGCCATTGGCGGTACGGACCGCCACAGCCAGCAACGGGACCCAACAACAACAAATGCGCACATTGGCAAGTTTAAAACCCACACACCTTACACACATCCACAACACTATAAAACACTCACATACACACCCGAACAATCCTTTGCAACGCCAACTGCACAAATGAGACTGACAATACTACACGCATACATTGAACACAACATAACAAAATCCACACACACAAACACACAACAGCACCCTCACCAATACACCCATAACACCACACCCACAACACCAACACACACCATGGCACCCCCTAAGCACCCCCCTTCACAGATAGGGAGCTAAGGACCATTGTGGATGAAATACTCAAGGTCGAGCCACAATTATTAGGGGCACAGGTGCAGCAGACAACCATCGCCAGGAAGATGGAGTTATGGCAGACGATTGTCAACTAGGTCAACGCAGTGGGAAACCATTCACACACAAGAGACGACATCCGCAAGAGATGGAATGACCTGCGTGGTAAGGTGAGGTCAATGGCATCCAGGCACAACATCACGGTACAGAAGACTGGTAGAGGACCCCCACCTACACCCCCTAACTACGCTGACTGGCAGGAGAAGGTACTGGCCATCTTGCACCCAGAGGGCCTCACTGGACTGGAGGACTGGACTCGGGTAAGTCGGGTAAGTCAACTACAATTACTTCATAACCACCACACCTGTAATGCATGTACTACCCCACCCCTCCCACTACCATCCAGGATCACATCCCCACCCAGGCTACAACACCGACATCTAGTCACCCTGTATGCCCACAAACCCACTAACAGGCCCCCATCCTTCCTCCTGTACACAGTCACCTACCCGTGCAAGGATTCACAATGGCACTACAGCACCCACAATGCACCTCTACCCTGACGCAAAATGAAAGGATAATTCCACGAAAGGACCCTGCATGGCACAACAGGGGAATAAAGCACAAAATAGAGCAGAGCTGTGCATTAATTTCAGAATTAGTACATGTAACATACATATCCATTCCCCCCACAGGCACCACCACCGATGCTACCCAGACGGAAAGGCCAAGGAGTGCCAGCGCCCCACACGGAGACAGAGGCCCCACTCAGGAGACTGGAGAGGGATGTATGGATAGTGAGTAATACTCTGGCCCATCACACAGTCCTGGACTGTCTCCCTCCAGCAGCCCCACCCAGGATACCACTGACAGCCCTACCACCCAGCCACCACCATCAGCTCTGGCCAAGAGATCCCACACCAGTGTCTCCCGGTCACAGACTGGCGGACCACATGTACAGAGGCCAGAGTCTCCACCCACCAACAGGCAGGATGATGATGGCCCCAGTGCAAGTGGGACTGCCAGACCAGTGCAGGGGACACAGGCACTGGGGGCAAGGACCAATGGGAGGGCATCAGTGGCCCGGGGGGAAGCCAATGGATGGATGCTGCAGCCCAGGAGGTGATCTCAGAGTTCCTGGGAGCATACCACCATACCCAGGACAGAATGGGCCAGATCCTGGCCACCCTGGAGCAGAATCGAAGGCTGCAGATAGCATACCACCAAGAGGCCATGGAGCAATAGAAACAACTCAATGCCACCATGACCACCATTGAAGGGGTGCTGCAGCACCACTACCCTAGCCAGCCTGAGACCTCAACCCACCTGCAAGCCCCTAACGCTAGCCACGACACTGCCCTGCCATCTACATCTGCAGCAGCTACTGGACTGGTGGCACTGCCAGAGGACACACAGGAGACCAGCACCCCTAGTCCTGCAGCCAAGCTCCAGTAACTCAAACGTGCCCTCAGACCCAGATATGGCACTGGAACACCTGCCAAGACCAAGGCCCCCGCTAAGTGACTCAGCTTTGTGGCCCTGAACTGTCTCTCATGTGTGCCACTGTGCTATCTTGTTGACATACCACTACCAACACACCATCTACCAAGGGACAAATAGACCAATACCCACTGTCACCAACAGCTGAGCCCATGCACCAGAGTATGGATATGCACCATGAGCCCTCTCCATATAACAGAACAGCGATATAACAAATTTGTGACACTTAATAAAAACACATCTGCACCAAATCGTATGTCCTCTGTCATTATGAGTTTACAATTGTGAGTGTATATGCATTAGCCAGTCAATTTCATATTCATACCTTTATTGCAGGAGGAGATCCCATGCACTGTAGTGTCTGAAGTATGCCACTTCAGTCTTCAGTTAACAGTGTCAGACTGACACTATGCAGTGAAGACAACAGCATCAGTGAACAGTACCTCATAGTCACTGGAAGTATAGGCGGATCAGCTGGTGCCTGCAGTTGATATCTTCACCCTCTTCTTCCTCACCATTACTCTCATCCCCTCTCTGAGGTTGCAGGCCTGGTTGGACAGCACCCTCCTCCTTTAGAAGGGGAATAGCTTTCCTCACAGCCACGTTGTGCAGCATGCAGCAGGCCACCACTATTCTCAGGGCCATAGCCCTGGGATCCCCCAGTAAGAAATCAGGCAACAAAATCTAGCCTTCAGGAGATCTATAGTGCGCTCAATCCCCCTCCTAGTACGTCCATGGGCCTCATTACAATTCTTCTCTGCATCTGTCCTGGGATTCCTCACAGGTGTCAGGAGCCATTGCAAGTTGGGGTAGCCAGAATCACCTACAAAAGTGGGTGAAAGAGCACTTAAACAAACTGCTATTACTTGCATACAGGCTGGTTGTCAGCTATGTACTGATCCAGTGTCATACACACTCACCTATGAGCCATCCTCTGTACCCTTGTAGTTGTCCCATCAAGTGCAGGACCCTGCTGTTTCTCAGGACAAAGGAATCATGGACTGATCCTGGAAACCTGGCATTGACATGTGATATGTACTGGTCAGCAGTACACACCAATTGAATGTTTATGGAGTGGAAGTTCTTTCGATTCCTGTACACATGTTCATTCACTCTTGGGGGTATGAAAGCAATGTGGGTTCCATCAATGGCACCAATCACATGGGGGATGTTAGCAAAGGTATAAAATCCAGACTTGATGGCAGGAAGTTCAGCCCTTTGTGGGAACTGAACATATGTCTGCATGTGTTGGATGAATGCATCCAGGAATTTTGACAGGATAAGGCTAAACATTGGCTGTGAGAACCCTGCACCCATGCCTACTGTCACCTGAAATTAGCCTGTAGCCAGAAAATGGAGTACAGATAGCACTTGCAATAGAGTAGGGATGGCATGCTGATTCCAATTAGCCTGTCTCAGTACAGGATACAGTAAAGTACATAGGTCATGTATTGTAGCACGATTGAATCTGTAGGTTGCAATGATGCGACGTTCATCCATGGTTTCCAAATCAGCAAGAGGTCTGTACACAGATGGGGCCCTCCCGCGCCAGATGGGTCTGTACCTATGGGGGAGGAAAGAACACATATGAGGGGCACACATACACCTGCAACACATGTTGTTACTGTATTAATGGATGTGCAAAATGTAGGTTACACACACAGACGCTATGTATTATGTACAACGTCAGGCACATGTGTGCAGAGTCAACTCTGTTGTAATGGCATCCCAGTGTGGACACATTTCCTAAGATGGGTGCATGTGAGGATCAGACACTCATGTAAGCAAGCGACTAAGGTCGGAGACTTGAAGGCCCTGAATGGGGCCCCTGAGCAGGATATGTTTACATGATGGTAGCAAGATGGCGGCCTCCTGCCATCCAGGTTTGAGGGAGTAGAAGTGACATCATTACGCTGGCGGTAGTTATGGCAGAAGGCGGTGTTTACCGCCGTGCACCCAATCATTGGATTACATGGTTGTCAATGGGGAACCTGGGCCTATCATGATCGCCGCTGGCGGTGACGGTGCACACCGCCGCAGAACGTACCCCATGTCATCATACTCTTGACACTTGACTTCTGATTTCCATGCAGGGCAGTACTCCACTGAGTGTTCTGCTGTGTCCTGACTCTGGTCCCTGAAATGGCGAGAGTCACAGTGAAACAGGCTTTCACCACAGAGGAGCGCGAGAAGCTGGTGGACGGGGTCCTACCCCTGTATGCCAAGTTGTATGGGCGACTAGAGGAGCAGGTGAGTTGGCAGCTGTCTTCCTTGGATGTTTGTGATGGTGGCGGATGCTTGTATGCGTGTGTGTTCAATTTGTGACTGAACAGCCATAGATTGTATGGCATGTACTGTTTGTGAGTTGGTAGCATGACTTTTTTTAAATGTCCGTTCCATAGGGGACAACTTGTTATCTGTATTAGGAGCACACATACTGACGTCTGTTTTCCTGCTCTGTGTGTCCCATGCAGGTCAGCGCCCATCAGAAGACAGGACTGTGGCAAGTCATCGCCAAGGAAGTGCAGACGGTGGGGGTCTACAACCGGCGGAGCACCCACTGCAGGAAGCGGTGGGAGGACCTGAGGTGCTGGGCAGAAAGACCGGCGAGGCACAGCTGGGGAAGCCCTCCCAACGAGGAAGAGGTGCCCGTCGGACCCTGACCCCCCCCTAATGCATTCTGGCTGTGGCCTATCCGGATGTGGATGGGCGCTTGAAGGCAGCACAGCAGCCGCAAGGGGGTGAGTACCAACACTGTTGTAATACTACTTTGATGGATGTGTTTGGGTGCTGTGGTATGTATGCTGCCTAGCCAGGCACTCGGACTGGTGTGTTCCTGCAGTCCTGCCCCCTCATAGACTCAGGGATGGTGTGCGGCAGGTGTGGGAGGTTCCAATAGGCACATGGGGTTCACCTTTCTGTAATCTTGGATGCTTTGTGGGCTCATTGATTAGTGGGTGCATTAGCTGGGCATGGTCCCCCATGTGTGTACTCCACACAGTTTCTCAGGTCCGTGTTTCCTGTGGGTAATGGCATGTATTCTGGGGTAGTGGCCACGAGACAGTGGCACAGTCATAAGTATTGTTGTAGGTGCTGCGTGTAGGTGTGTGACCTAGATTGGAGTGTGTGTGAGTCTCGGATGTACATTTACTCATGTATTTACAGATTTCTCTCATGTTTTGTCACTCCACCCCTGTCCTCTTGAGTCCTTTGTGTACATCAGCATCATCTGGCGAGGGAGTAGTGGCACCGGCGAGTGGGGATGCAGCGGCCCACGGTTCCAAGGGGGCAGAGTCTGCAGAGGCCAAGGGGACCAGTCGGTTGGAGGGCGAGTGCAGTACCACAGGGGAGGCAACTACTACTGGCGGTAGTGACTCCGATACCTCCTCCGATGGGACCTCCCTGGTGGTGGCGGACCATACAGGCACACCCATTCTATGTCATCTTCCGCTAACCCCCATGCCATCTCCACCCACCCAGTTGCCTGTGCCCGCTCACCCAGGAGGATGGGTGTCTCCTTCGCCCCAGGCACCTCATCCCCTGCCCCAGTTAGCCCTGCTGCCCTCACGGAGGAGGCTATTGACCTCCCCTCCTGAGGACCATCTCTGTAGGGCAGACAACCATCGTGAATGCCATCCAAAGGCTAGCATCCCAGATGCAGCAATGCAATGCATACCTGGAAGGCATTCACTGTGCCATGTCTGGCCTACAGAGATCTTTTCAGGCTCTGGCCTCCTCTTTTCCGTTCCCCTTCACACCACCTCTACCCCTTCCAGCACCCGACTCCCTTCACCCATCCCAAGCACACGTCCAGACAGCTATGCACACACCTCAGCACACAAGAAGCACACAGACAAACACAAGCACCACACTTCCCACCACAGGCATACACACACCCAACATACAAAGGCACACATAACAACATCCACTTCCCTCACTGTGTCCACCTCTCCCGCCTCCCTGTCTGTCACCTCAACCTGCACACCCACAAGCACTGCACCCTCAGTCACTGCTGCTGCCCCCAATCTTGCAGTCAACACACCATCTGACATCCAGTCATCCACCCCATGTACCACACCTGCAATCATCACAACTACATTGACAGACACATGCAGCACACTCATCAGACCTGCAGACACCCAGACAACATCCATGTACACTGGCAGCCTGTCTTGTCCCACTGTGTCCACCAACCCTCCTCCCAAAACACTCAACCTTTCGCAGCCACCCACACAACACACATCCACCACACATCAGCACACTTTACAGTCACCTGCATCCACGTCCGGCACACCTACACCTGGTACAAGCACTCCCTCACCCTCCACTCCCAGACCTTCCTCCAAATCCCCCCCAACTGCCCCTAAGAAGCTTTTCCTCTCCCGTGTTGACCTGTTTGAACCCACTGGCCCACCCCATCTCGTCCCTAAATGTGCTCATCTCCTTGCACAATCCACTCCTTCCACGTCAAGTCCGTCCCAGTCCTGTGCCTCTTCCCCATGGAGGAAGAAGCCCTGTGTTGCCCCACGTCCCTCTGCCACCACCCGGTCCTAGCCCACTCCCCCACCTTCCAAGGGCAAGCCCAAACCCCCTCCACCTCACAAACCTAAGCCCAAGCCCCCGCCTTCCAGACGTAAGTCCCCACCCCCACCACCCCCTCTCCTGTTCCCTGAGGTGCCTGGCTGCCCCATTGATATCCCTTTACAGTGGAGTACCCTGTGCACATGTGGGAGTCAAGTCCAACCTATTTAGGCTCTTCAGGGTATTCTGAATGGACTGGCCAATGGCCTTATTTGGACATTACATTTTTCTAGTTTTATGAAACTTTGAGCACCCAGTGGTGCTGTTGGCACAATATGGTGATGTGGTTCATTGTTTCATTGTGGGGGTGTGGTGTGCACATGTGTGTACTTTGGTGCAGGTCTTTGTTGCCTTGTGTCGGGTAAGTACATCTTATTCTGGGGTGTATGGCTTGGGATGTGGGAGGGGTTGGGAGTGCGCTGCAGTGTGGAGGGGTGGCTTGTGTAACTGTGCCCTTTCTTCCCATGTACACTAGGTTGCAATACTTACCGTCGTCGTCTTCGTCGGCGGTCACGGTCGTTGAAGTATATGGCAAGGTGCAGCACCGACATTATTTCCAACTCTCTCTCCTTGTCTGCATCAGCGTGTTGTGTGTACCTCCGGTGAGTGTTTCCTTTTATTTAGTTAGTCTTTGCCACGCGGTGGTTCCCACCCCGGAACTGACAGCGGTATTGTGCTTCATTATTTAGTGGGCGGGTAGGACCTTTCCGCCGGCCTGTGGGCGTCCTCCTCCGTCCTCGTCGCCACTCCAATGATGGCGGTGTGTGAATTGACCGCTCCTTGTTTCTCATGTGCTTCATTATTTGGCGGTCTGGACCACCAGCTTGTTGGCAGTAGTTACCGCTTGCAGGGCAACGTTTGCTGCCATGTTCATAATGAGGGCCTTAATTTCCAGATCTCTCACAAAAGGCTCCCATCTTCCCCTGCTTCTCTTCAACATTCACAAGAGCCCCTCACATGGATCTGTAGAATACATCAACTCCACTTTGAAGTGCATGCTAATGACACACGGGTGATCATGAAGCTGGAAATGTGGGCAGAAATCATAACCATTCTCAGCATTAACTATTTAACTGCCAGAGTATTTGCACACTCCTGTGCCAGGACGTTTTCCCAAATGTATGCACTGACCATGTGCATACATTGCTTCCCTTGACATTTCTGGTCTTTGACAATGGTGCCTAGGTGTATCAAATAAGCATATCATTAGCACATGATATACATCTACACCATTGAAGCAGAGAGGGGGGGGTTAAAGTCTTCTTCATGGTGTTAAGTCTCATATATATGTCAAAATGATACAATATTTAAGACCTGGAGCTTTGATTTTGGCCTCTCTCAAATCGTAATCTCTTTCATTTTATATATTTTATATATTTATTCAGCGAACGTCCAGAAGCAGTTAGTGCATTCAACAAATAACCAGAAAATTTTGAAAACATAAGAATAACGGAAAAAAGCTAAACTGTGTGAGATGCTGTCGTTGAGGGTGTAATCTAAAGTGAGTAAGAAGCAAATTAATTCCATCAGCTCAGAAATTGTTGGAGTATTTAAGTCTTTAGTTGTATTCTGAAGATCAACATGTTGTGTGGGTCTGAATATGCACAGAATATAAGTCCAACACTTAGTCGCAGTACATGAAAGGATTGACTTTATGTCTAAAGAATATTTGGAAACACTTCAAGGTCAATACTTTAATCTTTTGAATTCCCCCAGGCACTAGACTGGATCCAGAACTTTTCCACAAATGCTACCCAGCTGTGTAGGTAGAGTCATTGAACCCTGTGGCAGCCTCGCACCACCTCCTGAAGTGACGGCAAAGCCATGTAGAAGCGCCGCCCTGTGCACTGACGTCAGATTTCTTTTTCAACTCCACTGAGCCCTGAGACGTGGAACAACAGCGACAGTGTGCAAACATGACAGTGTGTTAAACCTAACACGGACCTTTTAGATTCCTAAAGCTCCCCTCCCAGAATGAGAAGGCAGGAGGATGGTAAGGAAACTGCAGTTAGATTTTCTACCAGAAAGAGTATTAATGAAGGAAAGTAACTTGGGCCACATGAATCAAGCTTTTGCAACCAATGTGCATAATCAGCCCATCTTCGACTGCAAAAAAAAAAAAAAAAAAACTTTTGGCAAGTATCAACCCCCAACTGTGATTCAATTGCATGTTACCAAATTATTACAGAATACCAAATACCGAATCGGAATGGTATATATTAATTAACCGAGTACTGAAGTGTAGTGGTGATGTATTCGCAAATTGGACCCCTCTCCATTTGTGAATGTAAAAAAAGTTTGTTTAAGAGAAACCAGTGGTCAACTAGACCCCAGGGTCTTCTTAAACAAACAAAAGAAAATAAAGAAACTTTTCTTTTTAAAGGCATTACCATTTTCCTTTCAGGAAAACGGATTGCGTCTAAAAGAATAACACTGCTTTATTTTAAAGCAATCACAGACAAGGTGGTCAGCTGACCTCACCAGGCCACCATCCCTGTGACAACAGAAATTCTTAATGGGTCCCAAATTGAGGCCTACCTCATTAATATTCATGAGGTAGGTCGATTTGCAAACCACTAGGAATCGCTAAATAAAATTCTATGAGTTTCATACATTAGGAATAACAATTTCCTAACTGCGATTCACAGAAAACCACAATTAGGCAATCGTTATTCCTAATATTGATACATCTGGTCCTTGGTCTTCTGATGGAACTTCTAACTCCAAATTTCTCACTTTTTGATAAGATACCAAGGCAGTACCTTATGAAAGATTAAGCATGTATGGTGAGGAATTCACACCAGGAAGACCTACTGAACTGAACAGCTCAAATGGCTTTCTCTGTGGGCTTAAGAATTGGGCCAGAAAGACGAAGGCTCATGTCACGGCCTGGCAGATATGCAACACCCTCCAAACCCCACCCCACAGTAATTCCATGATGGGGGCCTTGGCTCTGGTTGGAATGAGACTGGGAGATCTCAGGAAGTTCCTTCCTGGCCAGGGACTAACACAATTTATACCGAGGATGATCAATATGGACAAGGTCCACTTCTGAACTTCTTTTCCAGTTTTAAGACTGGCAAAGCTGACAAAAAGCTGGCCACCCACCCGGTAATCCTTAGTCCGGTCAATTAAAAAGCTAAAGTCCCTCTTGGGATCTAGCTGGTGAAGCTTCTCCTCCTTCATAAGTCTGCAGCAACATTTGTCAGAAAAGAAAGTGGTATACAAAGGTTGCACTGACAGTGTCTGCAGTTCACTGACACAGCTCACAGAAGTAGTGGCAATGAGGTAAACAATCTTAATGATAAACATCCTCATAGGGCAGCTGTGCCTCGGCTCAAAAGCTGTGCACATAAAAAACGTGACAAGCAAGTTAAGGTCCCATTGTGGCTTAATAAAGGGAATAGGAGAACACATATATGCGAGGCCTTTCAGGAAACTAAACCAGTGAATTAAACAACAAAGGTTGGGCAGACAAACGTAGAAAGGCTGAAATGAAGGATAAATAACCTTTAACGGTGCCTACACCAAAAAACTGGAGGGCTAGGCAGAAAACAAACAACATCAAAACACTTGGCCTGAAGAGGATCAATCTGGGGGTCCCCCTGCCAGACTACAAACTTCACCCACTAGCTACAGTTTATAGAGTTTGTACACTGGTGTCAATAAAATACGATAGTCTACTAAAGTCTACTGCCTCAGAAGGCAGGACAAAATTACTTAGCTGGCACTGTGCAATCTCCACACATAGAGGTGTACATGGAGTTTCGGATGCAAAACCCTGTCTTGTTCCTTGGACAAAAGTTCCTCCAGAGAGAAAAATGGAGTGCAGTCCAAATGAACAGGAAGTTCAGGTACTACACTACTGATCCAACCGGGGGTTGTCAGGATGGCTTGAACTTTGTCTCTCCTAACCTTCTTCAGAACTCTGAGAATAGACAGAGGTTGAAAAGCAAACTGAGACCGCGGTCAAAATGCAGGGGGGAAGCATCCACCAGAAAGTCTTTAGGCAGAAACTCTAGCACACAGTAAGCACACGCATTGCATTCTTTAGCAAAAAAGTCTACTCAAGGCATGCCCCACTGGGCAAAGACGCCTTAGACCACCTCTGGATGCAGATGCTGTATGAGGTCTGCCAGTTTGACAATGAGAGAGCCTGCAAGGTGGTTGGCTGTTAGACAGATCTCCTGAAGCCACCTCCAAAGATCCACAGTTGGCACACACACACAACCTCACTCCACCCTGCTTGTTGCAGGACCACATGGTGGTTGTGAAGTCCATCAGAACCAGGACAAACTTTCCCAGGTTGACGGGAGAAATGTATTCAGGGCCAACCAGATGTCCCAAAGCTCCAGACGGTTGATATAGTGTCTCTGCTGGGTCAGATAGGCGGGGATCCCTGGGGTAGGCCAATTAACACTTAACTATGAGATGACTCTCCGGTGGAGCCAAACAAGGCTTAGACTAGGTTGTCGACAAAGCCTTTTTTGAAAAACCTCATTAAAGTGAAGCCAGGGCTCTGAAAAAAGCAGGTCCAGGATGGGGAGGCCAATTTCATTTGCGGAGTAGCATCCAGAACAATAGCCTGTTGTAAATCTACATACTGGCAATCATTAGTATAATGAAGGGGGGAGTAAATTGTCATCATCATCAGGCAGAGTAATCTGAAGGCTCTTGCCAGTGTCTAAGGCCGATCCAAATAAGGCTTCAAGACTTTGCTAATACAGGTGGCAAGGTACTGGTACTGTCGGGGAACCTCCCATACCAGAGGCTGTGTTTCTGTAAGACATTGGCAGGAATATGGTCAAGAGGGCTTTGGCTCCAAAAGTGGCATTGGGATCAGATCCGGAATCAGCACCTCCGGGGCTAAGATGGCAGCGGGTCAGTTGGTACTGACATGACCTTTGGTGCAGGTGTCGAAGTATTGCTGGCGTCTGCTGAGCAGGAGCTTAACAGGGTCAGCCAGTACTGGGGTATGTCCAGCCAGTGAAATCCAACAGGGAACCCCTGTAGATCTATATGGCAAGCAGGCACTCCAGAGGAACATGGAGTTTTGTAAAACTGCTGCACATATCCTATATAAAGACCTCTACCTGGTGCATGATCAATGGTGGTCTGGGTAATTCAGGTGTGTCAGGACCAGATTAAGAATAGGCCCAAGCCAAACGATCAGGGAGGGTTTGGTCCTTCAAGTGTTGGCTGTAGGGCGTTGGGTTCTGATTGCTACCCCCACCACCTCCTCCCCCCCCCCCACACTAATGAAAATGTCACTTACCCAGTGTACATCTGTTCGTGGCATCAGTCGCTGAAGATTCACATGTTGTGCATAGCCCGCCATCTGGTGTTGGGTCGGAGTGTTACAAGTTGTTTTTCTTCGAAGAAGTCTTTCGAGTCACGGGACCGAGGGACTCCTCCTCTTTGTCTCCATTGCGCATGGGCGTCGACTCCATCTTCGATTGTTTTCCCCGCAGAGGGTGAGGTAGGAGTTGTTTGTTAGTACTAGTGCCCATGCAATGGAGTGAATAAGTATGTACCTAACTAAGATTGAATATATTTACAAATGTACAAAGTTGAAGCTAACTTCCAAACGGCTACAGGCTCCCGGGGAGGTGGGTGGGCACATGTGAATCTTCAGCGACTGATGCCACGAACAGATGTACACTGGGTAAGTGACATTTTCAGTTCGATGGCATCTGTCGCTGTAGATACACATGTTGTGCATAGACTAGTAAGCAGTTATCTCCCCAAAAGCGGTGGCTCAGCCTGTAGGAGTGGAAGTAGTCTGAAATAAGGTTCTTAGTACGGCTTGACCTACTGTGGCTTGTTGTGCTGATAGCACGTCTACACAGTAGTGCTTGGTAAATGTGTGAGGCATAGACCATGTGGCTGCCTTACATATTTCGTGCATTGGAATATTCCCTAGGAAGGCCATGGTAGCGCCTTTCTTTCTGGTTGAGTGTGCCCTTGGTGTAATGGGCAGTTGTCTTTTTGCTTTAAGGTAGCAGATTTGGATGCACTTAACTATCCATCTGGCTATACCCTGTTTCGAGATTGGTTTTCCTGCGTGAGGTTTTTGAAATGCAATAAACAGTTGTTTAGTTTTCCTGATGTTTTTAGTTCTGTCGATGTAGTACCTTAGTGCTCTTTTGACGTCTAATGTATGTAGTGCCCTTTCAGCTATGGAATCTGGCTGTGGGAAGAACACTGGTAGCTCTACCTTTGATTTAGGTGGAACGGTGAAATAACCTTTGGCAAAAATTTAGGATTGGTCCTTAGGACTACTTTATTTTTGTGTAGTTGGATAAAAGGTTCTTGTATTGTAAACGCCTGAATTTCACTTACTCTTCTTAGAGATGTGATGGCGATGAGAAATGCAACTTTCCAGGTTAGGAATTGTATTTCGCAAGAGTGCATAGGTTCAAAGGGTGGACCCATGAGTCTGGTTAAGACGATGTTAAGGTTCCATGAAGGAACGGGTGGTGTCCTTGGTGGTATAATTCTTTTGAGGCCTTCCATAAATGCTTTAATGACAGGTATCCTAAATAGTGATGTTGAATGGGTAATCTGCAGGTATGCAGATATTGCTGCTAGGTGTATCTTAATGGAAGAGAAGGCCAGGTTCGTTTTTTGTAAGTGTAGTAAGTAACCCACTACCTCTTTTGGAGATGCGTGCAATGGTTGAATTTGATTATGATGGCAATAGCAAACAAATCTTTTCCATTTGCTTGCATAGCAGTGTCTAGTGGATGGTCTTCTTGCTTGCTTTATGACTTCCATACATTCTTGTGTGAGCTTTAAGTGTCCGAATTCTAGGATTTCAGGAGCCAGATTGCTAGATTCAGCGATGCTGGGTTTGGATGCCTGATCTGTTGGTTGTGTTGCGTTAACAGATCTGGCCAGTTGGGCAACTTGACGTGGGGTACTACTGATAGGTCTAGCAGTGTTGTGTACCATGGTTGCCTTGCCCACGTTGGTGCTATCAGTATGAGTTTGAGTTTGTTTTGACTCAATTTGTTTACTAGATATGGAAGGAGAGGGAGAGGGGGAAAAGCGTACGCAAATATCCCTGACCAGTTCATCCATAGGGCATTGCCTTGAGACTGCCTGTGTGGGTATCTGGATGCGAAGTTTTGGCATTTTGCGTTCTCCTTCGTTGCAAATAAGTCTATTTGAGGTGTTCCCCAACGTTTGAAGTAAGTGTTTAGAATTTGGGGGTGAATTTCCCACTCGTGG
The DNA here is from genome assembly GCF_031143425.1 of Pleurodeles waltl. NCBI lineage: Eukaryota > Metazoa > Chordata > Amphibia > Caudata > Salamandridae > Pleurodeles > Pleurodeles waltl. The sequence goes on from NC_090448.1 coordinate 792,232,118, forward strand.
ACCTGTTGGTGATCTCGAGAGAGATTGTCTGCAAGCTGATTCTGGATCCCTGGAATAAACTGTGCTATTAGGCGAATGTGGTTGCGAATTGCCCATTGCCATATTTTTTGTGCCAGCAGGCACAGCTGTGTCGAGTGTGTCCCCCCCTGTTTGTTGAGATAATACATTGTTGTCATGTTGTCTGTTTTGACAAGAATGTATTTGTGAGTTATGAGTGGTTGAAATGCTTTTAATGCTTGGAAAACAGCTAGTAGTTCTAGGTGATTTATATGCAGCTTTCTTTGATGTACGTCCCATTGTCCTTGTATGCTGTGGTGACTGAGGTGTGCTCCCCACCCTGTCATGGAAGCATCTGTTGTTATCACGTATTGTGGCACTGGGTCTTGGAAAGGCCGCCCTTTGTTTAAATTTATGCTGTTCCACCATAGAAGCGAGAGGTATGTTAGGCGGTCTATCAACACCAGATCTAGAAGCTGACCCTGTGCTTGAGACCATTGTGATGCTAGGCACTGTTGTAAGGGCCGCATGTGCAACCTTGCGTGTGGGACAATGACTATGCATGAGGACATCATGCCTAGTAGTTGTAATATCATCTTCGCTTGTATTTTTTGTGTTGGATACATGCGTTGTATAATCTTTTGGAAATTTTGAACCCTTTGTGGACTTGGAGTGGCTATTCCCTTTGTTGTATCTATTGTGGCACCTAGGTATTGTTGTACCTTGCACGGCAGAATGTGTGATTTTGCATAGTTGATGGTGAAACCGAGTTTGTAGAGGGTTTGCATGACTTGATCTGTGTGGTGCGAGCACTTTGTCAGTGAGTCGGTCTTGATTAGCCAGTCGTGTAGATACGGGAATATGTGTATTTGCTGCCTTCTGATGTGTGCAGCCACTACTGCTAGGCACTTTGTGAAGACTCTTGGTGCAGTTGTTAAACCGAAGGGCAATACTTTGAATTGGTAATGTATTCCCTTGAATACGAACCTTAGGTATTTCCTGTGCGACGGATGTATTGGTATGTGGAAATACGCGTCTTTGAAATCTAAGGTTGTCATGTAGTCCTGTTGCTTTAGCAATGGTAACACTTCTTGTAGCGTGACTATGTGAAAGTGTTCTGATTTGATGTAGGTGTTTAGTGTTCTGAGGTCTAGGATTGGTCTCAGTGTTTTGTCCTTTTTTGGTATTAGGAAGTACAGGGAATAAACACCTGTGTTTATTTGTGTCTTTGGTACTAGTTCTATTGCGTTCTTTTGCAATAATGCTTGAACTTCTATTTCCAGAAGGTCTGAATGTTGTTTTGATAAAATCTGTGCTTTTGGTGGTATGTTTGGAGGGATTTCCAGAAATTCTATGCAATAACCATGTTGGATAATTGCTAAGACCCAAGTGTCTGTAGTTATTTCCTCCCATGCTTGGTAATACTGACCTATTCTTCCCCCCACTGGTGTTGTGTGGAGGGGATGAGTGACATGCGAGTCACTGTTTGGTTGTAGGGGTTTTGGGGCTTTGAAATTTTCCCCTATTCCTAGGGAATTGTCCTCTGTATTGGCCCCGAAAGCCTCCCCTTTGGTACTGTCCCTGGTAGCTGGACGGTGTGGCCTGTGAGGTGCTGGCTTGTGTGGATTGACCCCGAAACCCCCCTCTAAAGGATGTTTTGCGGAAGGTGCTGTAAGTGCCTCTGCTCTGCGGCGAGTAGAGTGCGCCCATGGCTTTAGCAGTGTCAGTGTCCTTTTTGAGTTTTTCAATCGCCGTGTCCACTTCTGGTCCGAACAGTTGTTTCTCATTGAATGGCATATTGAGCACTGCCTGCTGAATCTCTGGTTTAAAACCAGACGTTCGTAGCCATGCGTGCCTTCTGATAGTCACAGATGTGTTAATTGTTCTTGCAGCTGTGTCCGCTGCATCCATAGAGGAGCGTATCTGATTATTAGATATGTTCTGTCCTTCCTCAACCACCTGTTTCGCCCTCTTTTGTAGCTCTTTGGGTAGATGCTCAACGAGGTGTTGCATCTCGTCCCAATGGGCTCTGTCATAGCGCGCAAGTAGTGCTTGAGAGTTAGCGATGCGCCACTGGTTTGCAGCTTGTACTGCGACTCTCTTTCCGGCTGCATCGAACTTGCGGCTCTCTTTATCTGGGGGCGGTGCATCCCCAGATGTGTGGGAGTTGGCTCTCTTGCGAGCTGCTCCTACTACGACGGAATCTGGTGGCAGCTGTGAGCTGATGAAAACAGGGTCTGTGGGAGGTGCTTTATATTTCTTTTCCACTCTTGGTGTTATTGCTCTACTCTTGACCGGCTCCTTGAAGATTTCCTTTGCGTGCCGAAGCATTCCTGGGAGCATAGGCAGGCTTTGGTAGGAGCTATGGGTGGAGGAGAGGGTGTTGAATAAGAAGTCATCCTCGACTGGTTCCGAGTGTAGGGACACGTTGTGGAACTCTGCTGCCCTAGCCACCACTTGTGAGTATGCTGTGCTATCTTCCGGTGGTGAGGGCTTTGTAGGGTACGCCTCTGGACTGTTGTCCGACACTGGGGCGTCGTATAAGTCCCAAGCGTCTTGGTCCTGATCACCTTGGCTCATGGTGGTGTGAGCCGGGGAATGTGATGGAGTTTGTGCCGGTGAAACGTTAGTTACAGGTGGAGGAGAGGGTGGCGGAGTTACCTTTTGAGAGGGTGGCGGAGTTACCTTTTTCACCATTTTTGTTTGTGGTGCTTGGTCTGATTGAAACTCCAGTCTCCTTTTTCTCCTAATAGGGGGAAGGGTGCTTAGTTTCCCTGTTCCTTCCTGTATAAAAATACGTTTCTGAGTGTGGTCCACTTCGGTGGATTGCAACTCTTCCTCAAATCTATGCTTTCGCATCTGAGAGGACAGTGATTGCTCCTCTGAATAGGAACCGGTAGGTGGGTCGGTTGCGGGATGTGTTTGCACCGAAACCCTGTCTGTACTCTTTTTCAGCTCCGAAGTGACCTTCTTCTTTTTCGGAGTCGAACCCTCTCGGCGTCAATCTTCCTCGGTGCCGCTGTCTCTGCGTCGAGCAGTTTCGGCTCCGATATCTCGGCGTCGATGTTTTTCAGCAGCATTTTCTCGGTCCCGAGAAGGCTGTGCGCCGGTGTCTCGACCGGAGTCGGACGATCTCGGCACCATTTTGGCCTTTTTCAGTGCCGATGGTCGGTCACCGAATTTATGGGTCGAGCCATGGCCTGGTGGCAGTGGCGTCCCCTGGGCCTTGTCAGTTTTCTTGTGTGCTGGCTTCGACGTCTTACTCACAGTTTTTTGGTCGTCGAATTCTTCGGAGTCCGAATCATTGATCGAGAAGGTTTCTTCTTCCTCTTGTTCCTCGAACTCTCGGTGAGCTGTCGGCGTGGACGCCATCTGCAGTCTTCTGGCTCGACGGTCACGGAGTGTTTTTCGGGACCGGAACGCACGACAGGCCTCGCAAGTCTCTTCACTGTGCTCAGGCGACAGGCACAGGTTACAGACCAAATGTTGGTCTGTATACGGGTATTTGTTGTGGCATTTAGGACAGAAACGGAACGGGGTCCGTTCCATCAGCGTTGTTTTACACGCGGTCGGGCCGACCAGGCCCCGAAGGGGGATCGAAAACTACCCCGAAGGGTACCGGAGCTCTTCACTCTTCGATTCGGTGTCGATTCTAACTAAGCCGATCCCGAACGCAACAATACCGACGTAATTTTTCCGATATTTAGCTAACTTTCCGTTCCGAAACCCGGAGCGAAAGGAACACGTCCGAACCCGATGGCGGAAAGAAAACAATCGAAGATGGAGTCGACGCCCATGCGCAATGGAGACAAAGAGGAGGAGTCCCTCGGTCCCGTGACTCGAAAGACTTCTTCGAAGAAAAACAACTTGTAACACTCCGACCCAACACCAGATGGCGGGCTATGCACAACATGTGTATCTACAGCGACAGATGCCATCGAACCACACGTTTCCCCTGGTTTTTAGATGCAACTTCAACTGAAGAGCACTGGGTTCCTGTTAATCAGGTTCCCAGTGCCAGTGTTCCTTCCCTAAAACAAGACACCTGGGGCCAGATATAAGAAACGTTTTGCATGGCGCAAACTGCGAAATTCACAGTTTGCGCCATGCAAAACGCACATCGCGATGCACATTCCCATTTTGCGAGTCGGTACCAACTCACAAAATGGGAATGCGACTCGCAGTGGGTGCTAGCTCATTCGCAAAAGGGAAGGGGTCCTATTTGTGAATGGCTCCACAAATATTTTTTCAGAGCAGGCAGTGGTCCTATGGACCTGCCTACTCTGAAAAAATGAAACCAAATGGTTTCATTTTCCCGAGTGTATTGCAACTCGTTTTCCTTTAAGGAAAACGGGCTGCAATACAAAAAAACAAAACTGCTTTGTTAAAAAAGCAGTCACAGACATGGTGGTCTGCTGTCTCCAGCAGGCCACCATCCCTGTGAGTGCAGGGAATCGCAAGGGGGTCGCAAATTACGACGCACCTCACTAATATTAATTAGGTGGGTCTTTGCGACCCCCTTGCGAACCGCAGATGCATATGGGATTGCGACTCGCAAATTGTGAGTCGCTCCAACCCGCAATTTGCGAGCCGCAATCCCGTACTTACCTACATCTGGCCCCTGGTCACTTGATCCCCAAGTGACCAGGCCATTCAGCCACCTATAAGTCCCTAGTATATGGCATCTCTGGTACCTAGGGCAAGAGTACTGAAGAGGGCCCCTCAGAGCTGCAGCACTACTTGTGCCACTCTGCGGGACCCAGCACCAACCTTATGTAGACTGCCATTGCAGGCTGCATGACAAGGTACTTCCGAAATTGAAAACATGACATGGCACACAGCCTTTGTGCCATGTACCCCTAACACTGCATGCAATATATGTAAGTCACCCCTCTAGCAGGCCTTACAGACCTAAGGCAGAGTGCATTATAGTACACGTGAGGGCATATCTGCATGAGAAGATCTGCCCCTGCTATGTCTTTGTCGATTCTCAGACATAGGAAGTGTACAGGGAAGCCATTTTTAATGCATGTGCTGGACACTAGTCACCACGAGTTCCCCAGCTACATGATAGCTTCTCTAAATCCTGGGATGTTTGGTAAAAAAAATCTCAGAATAATAAACCCACATTGATTTCAGTGATGAATTTATTAATAAATACACACAGAAGGCACCTTAGAGGTGCCCCCTGAAAACCTATCAGCTGCTAGTGTGTTGACTGATTGGTGCTGACCTCTTCAGCCACCACAGACACATTTCTGGACCCCCATGGTGAGAGCGTTTGCTCTTGTGGCCCAGAGACAAAAGGCCACACTGGGCACAGGTATTACCTACTCTCTCAGGTAGGATGAACATTCCAGGGTGGGGAGCTTCAAAGGCCTTACGCCTTTGTAATGTAACCTAGGTCTCTCCAGATGGTGAAGATGACCAACTCCCCTGTCCTGATCCCACTTTTGGCAGCAGCACAGGTGGGAAAATTAGTTAAATTAGGAGGAGTGCCCACTTCATGCCAGTTCCACCCCTAAGGTAGACGAGCTGAAGTGGACACTATTTTTGAAATGCCTCCATCTTGTTTGGAAGGATTTAGGTCACTAGGGTTAGGGTTATATCCGCTTCCCAGCGGAAGAAGTCATAATAAGGGTGTAGCCACCCTGAAGGTGGTCAGTCCACTGGCTACTGGCTGGCACTCCCTGTAATGCCCCTAAATCGAGTATTTAGGTAGCATCCCTGAACCTTAGAACTCAGATGCCTGATGACCTGAGAAGAGCCTGACGGTACAGAGTCACACCAGTAGAGAAGACTGAAGACACCAACTGACTTGGCCCCAGCCCTACCTACCTGCCTGTGCCAAAAAGATGACCTGTCCTGCAGCCCAGAGACCTCCAAAGCTTGCGAGGATTACCAAACTTGGACAAAGATCAAGATCTCCTGAGAATAGCAGACCTGTTCAAGAAGAAACCAACTTTAAAAGAAAAAGAACTCTGCCCCGAGGAACTGCTATTCCACCTCCAGATCCACCTGTGCACCGACACCCACGGCTCGAGTCCAAGTGGCTCACCGGTCCTGTGACGGTTTCCTAGCCATTCTAAGTCTAAGTCCACCCTGGGCTGACCCCTACCAGACTCTGCCTCAAAGCCTGCAGCCTCAAACTGAAGAATCTCCATGACTTCGACCTGCCCGGTAAGTTGTTCCCGACACCAGAGGACACCCGTGTACATGGAGCCCCTGCGCCTTGAGGAGCTGGAACGTCAGTGTCCCTACAGCCTGCAGCCCTTTTCCAAAACTGATCTTGCCGACTGATTTGCATTGGGTTGGGCGCCCAATGCTGTGGATCCTCATCCACGCACACAAATCCCTCCACAACACCAGCCCGACCTACCTCAACGAAAGAGTGAACTTCCACACTCCCACACGCAACCTCCAATCAGCCGAACTCGCCCTAGCCACAGTCCCCCGCATCCAACGCACCACCACAGGAGGCAGGTCCTTCTACTACATCGCCCCCAAAACCTGGAACTCCCTCCCCACCAACCTTCGCAAAACCAAAGAGCGCCTGCTTTTCAGAAAGAACCTCAAGACATGGTTGTTCGAACAGTGACCCTCCTTCCCCCCTCCCTTGCCCCACACCAAGCGCCTTGAGACCCTCACGGGTGAGTAGCACGCTCTATACATTTTTTTGATTGATGGCACTCTGCACCTGGCCACCCCTGTGCCGCTGAAGGTGTAAGTTTGGTGCTGCATTCCTCAACCCCAGGAAATCAACCACTGACACCAATTCACTCACCTGTGAGCAGCTCATCTTCAGTTACCCCCAGCCTCCATTCGTTAACATTTGGGCGCCCGATGCTGTGCTGGCACTCGGCACCCGGCAGCCCTGTGCAGCTGAGTGATGATGCCTTATGGTAACCCCTTGTACTTACCTCGACCCCAGGAGATCAACCCCTGACAGTGCTTTACTCACCCGTGAGCAGTGCATCTTCATTCACCCCCAGTCCTCATTGTTTAACATTGGGCACCCAACTCCAAATTTGACCTCTTCACCCAGTCGCCTCTGTGCTGCTGTGGGTGCACTCTTGGTACTGATTTGAACCTTACCTGGTGTTGACCTAAAACTTTGTAAGTCATGTACTTACTTGCAAAACTGCATTCTTGTTTTCCTCCCATAGGTTAACATTGCTGAACTGAAAATTTTTATTTTGTGGATTTTTGAAACTTCAAACTACTTATGCTTAGATTGCAAATTTCTTGGTTCGAAACATATATAAAAATAAATGTTATTTTTCTGAATTGGTCTCAAATTTATTCTATGAGTGTGTGTCTCATTTATTGCCTCTGTGAGTTCAACAAATGTTTACCACTACCCTTTGATAACCTAACTGCTCGCCCACATCACCACAGAATAGAGTATTAATCCTATCTATTTTTGCCTCATCAACACCAATTGGGGTTCCACTGGACTCTCTGCACAGTGTATTTCATTTTAGTGCACTATACAGAGAGTCAACTTCCTACACTGACTCAGTGAGTTCTTGCTGGAGTGACAGGAGGGAGAGGAATCACAACTGGACTGCTGACATCTGTGACACAACCTGTCTTTTGAGCCTGAATAGTGACTTGGTATGGAGCCAGAACCGGCAGCAGTAACAAGCCTGAGAACTGAAGAGGGCCCGAGACTTATACTTTTATACACCTTTGTCTTGGGCTACCTAATGGCCTTCAAGCACATCATCGAGCATTTGTGGCAGTACTTCAAGTCACATCAGCACCTCCAAAATTACTGAGAGATAACCCGAGGATCTGAGACGGCATATGTTTCCTACAGATGCAGCACGGTTTGAATCCTGCAGAAATCATAGGAGACATTTGTTTAGCACATTGTCATCCAAGAAAATCTGAGAATTCGGAGACACAGAAAAAAAATTGGAAGCAGAGCTCCGGATTCACATTGAAGGATGTAGAATTGAAGGAACTGACATAGGTGTGCAGGCAAGGCACCTATATACATCTTCCTGTCATCACGCCTGGAGGCGGAGTGAGGCCGCTGTGGAGTCCAATTACACCATCTGTCGAAAAGCAGGAGTAATTGCTGAAAAGTTCCAGATCCAGTCTCATGCTTGGGGTAATTTGAAAGGTGACAAATCTACAGTTAGAAGCTTGCACCATAAATGTACTGAATTTTGAAATGTTCAGAAAATTTTAATTTTATTCTCCAAGGCCCTTTAAGCTTCCTAAAATGGTGCACAGAGTGGAAATATAAGCTGAGTGTTTTATGTACCAAAAAGAGCATTTTGAATTTAATTTGGGCTTCACTTGCAAGTCATTTAAGTTATTTCAGAATAGGTAGCATGTTTGAATTTTCTATTAGAGAAAGTGAGCCTTACTTGTGAGTGTTGGACCACTTTAAGTGAATTCACTGCCTTTAGCAAAGTGCAAATCTGCACGGCATAACTAAAGTCCAATTAAATTATCACTGGCGTTTGTACTGTGGTCCTTAGGTGGTCCATATACCATTTAGATTAGTGTGGAAAAGAATTTGCTGATTTGGCTACAAAGACAATGTGATTGGAATCCAGAGTGAGCTCTAATGAACTGACTTGTGGAGTAAGCGAGGGAGAGAAGTGATCTACAATGAGTTAATTAATCAGTGACGGGTGAAGTATATTTTAGTGTTTTAAGGTGATAAGAAATAATTCAGTGTTCTGTTAGATATGTTTACAGTGTGAAGTATGAGGCTGTCTTGAACGATGACTCTCTTACCTAGAGATGAATATCATCTGTATACAACTCCTCTTCTTTCCATCCATGGACACGTGCTCCATTTACAGGTGGATATATTCTTCTACCACAGAGTCAATGTATGCAGATATATTGAGCTGAATAATTATAAACAGAATGAATCTGTGTAGATCATGTAATGTTGGCTTCCACAGGTGATGTTTCTGATGATTCTTTAACGGGAATGGTGGTTTTTGAATTTCAAAGCCAAAGATCTAGGGTTCTTGTTTTATTGTGGAGTTGGTTTACAGAAGAACATTGATTGTACCTATTATTTCCTGAATCAGTGCTCAAATATTCCTGGTCAATATTGTTAAAGAGAGGATTTAACTCAGTATGAAGCAGACAATGTGATGGGGTTAGAATAGTTGAGTTTGAGCTTCAGTGTTGATCAATGACATGAAGGTAGGCGATTTTCAAGGATGACCGGTTGTTGATGATTTTCAGACATGCAAAGATTTGAAAATGATTCTTTGAACAGTGTTGCATTTGAGCACCTCCTTTAGAATGGCGCAGATGAACAAATTACTTACTTTTGGTAATGCTCTTCCTGGTAGATAAACCATCTAAACTCAGGTCCCACACCTTCAGAATATTCCCAGATTCCAGACTGGATCTAGAGACGTTTTCAGCAAAAGCTCCCATTGCATCTGTTGGTAGTGCTGAATGGCTCCACGACTATTTCATACATTCCCAAATTGAGGAGAAGAGATTCATATAAGTACCACTCCTGTGCGCTGAGGTCAGTTTCTTATTCATATTTTATTTTCTTCTGCAACCTCAGGGATGAAGCACCTTGAAAAAAGTGCCACTGACAGTGTTCAAAAAACAATTGTGAAACCTTAACATTATGTTCAGGAGTCTACTTCCAAGAACAAATTAGAGTATCTACCAGGAGAAGCGTTACCAAATACTTCTAGTCTCAGGTTCCTCACTGTTACCAAAGTGACTCCAAATAGAAGTCTTGCAGAACCAAGCAATCAAAATGGCCTCTCGTCACACTTGGCTGTTAAGGAAGTAGTGTTTTGTGAACCATATGCACCTTCGACCACATCCCAGCCTGACAGATGTCCAGAACTTGCACATTTTTGCCAATGCCTCCAAAGCAGCCTTGGCTGTTGGGAAAGAGCCTGCAGCCCTTTCTGGGGGTTTCCTCTTAGCCAGTGAGTGGCAGATTTTATTGCAGAGGACTATCCACCTCAAAATAGTCTTCATTTGCACCATCTAGCCTTTCTTGATGCCAATGAACTCACAAAGAACTAATCATTCATACAGTGGTCTCTCATATGATCAGTGTAAAATTCAGAGCTCTTTTAGAGTCAAACAGATGGAGCCTCTCCTCCTCTTTCGAGGAGTGTAGCAGAGTGAAAAATCAGGCACAGTAATCAATTTACTGACATGGAGATACCACCTTTGGAAGGAAGGCAGCCCGAGTCCTCAGCAATACGTTTTTCCAGGAAGACAGTGGTGTAGGGAGGTTGCAAATATAACACCTGTAGATCACTCACACACAGCACAGAAATGATAGTGATAAGATATACTCTGTTGTCATAAGCTGTAGCAACAAATGTGAATAGGTACAAAAAGCATGCACATAAGGAACGTCAGGACTTGATTTAGGTCCAGCCGAGGCATGACGAATGGCTTGAATGGAACATATGTGTTAGGCCCTCTAAAAAACGTTTCACAATTGGTGATATACAAAGAAATATTTGATCAGGAAAACATAAAAAGGCTGAAAAGTCCAACAATTAACAATTAACTGCAGTCACTGCAAGGTCTTGCCAACAATAAAACAAACAATACAGAAGAGGGTTTGACCTGCAAAGGGTAGAGATGGCAGACCCCACCCAGACCACAAGCTTTTCTCAATACCCAGCGTAAATAGACTTCGGAGATGGGCATCATGCTGCAAGAATAACATCTGCCAATGCAGATGCAAATCAAAAGAATTTCACTGTTGGCATTCAGTCTTGACGCATGGAGGTAATTTGTGTCTAGAACCCTTCCTTGTTGCTGAGACAAGAGAGCCCAGTAAGGGGTACCAGGGCGAACAGCAAATTCTCAGGCTCATGAGCCCTGAATAACCCACTATTGTGGCATGTCCATGGCTTATCAAGATGACTTGGGCCTGCTCTAGCCTGACTTTCCTCAGAACTCAAAAGCAGGAAAGGTAGTGGTGGAAAAGTATATAGGAGACCTGTATCTCAATGCATCACCCAAAGACCATTTTGGAGTAAATTCCATTCTTCAGAAGCTTTGACACTGCACATTGTTTATGGAGCTGAACAGATATAGCCAGGGCTTGCCATTCTGACTGAAAATGTCCTGTGCTTCCTTGGAACGGGGATGCCAATCATGGTCTGCCAGTCAAGTCCGCTCAGCTCATCTTCTCTGGAGTTCAGGAATCCCACTTGGTTGCTGACCAACAAAAAGATCTTCTGCTGGCCCAGCCACCTCCAGAGACATAGAGTCTCCTCGCACAGGATCCATAACCCTACTCTGCCCTGCTTGTTGCTGTACCACTTAGTGGTCATCTTGTACACTGGGACTTCTACCACCCTTTCCTTGATGACTGGCAGGAAGTCTTTCATGGCCAGGTGGATCGCCTGAAGCTTCAAAAGCCTAATGTCGAGCTGTGTCTCTGATGGTGACCAGAGACCTCTGATCTCCAACTACCCCAGATGGACCCCCAATACATTAATGATGCTTCTTGTACAACTGTGACAATTGGGTGGGAAAGGAAGTGTGGCCTGTTATTTTTTCATACTGGTGCTCGTCTGCCACTATATGATTTCCTGAGCTCTCTCATGGGAGACCTAGACAGAGGTGAAGAGGCAACACCAGTGCTGGGCCCACGGATACCTTATATTCTAGTGCAGGGTCCACATGTGCTGACAGGTGTTCCAGACAGGGAAGATGTATGAGGCCAAGAGCCTTAAAAGTCTCAGTAGCATCCTCACCAAGACTAAGGAGTGAGCCCAAAATGTTGGGATCATATACTGAGTGTCATGGGCATGATGAGGTAAAGGAAAAGCCTTGAATTCTACAAAGACCATCAAAGCCCCTATGAAGGGAGTTCTAGGATTAGGGCTCAGTGGGTCTTTGGTACATTGGTGGAAAACACCAGGGAAATTGAGAGCCAGGGCCTTTTTCCAGGGCCAACTGTGATTGACTGTGGTGTGCCTGCTTGAGCAGTCAATTAAGGTATGGCAACACATCTATCCCAAACTTCCACAATGAGCTGCAAGCACCAACACTTTGTGAAAATCCAAATGGTTCTTTCAGCACGAAATAGTAGTGTAAACAGCACCTTTCTCCTGGCATGCACCCAACGGTGATTTTAGCCAGTAGGAGATTGACTTTTTGTCTGCTAAAAATCGCTCTGGTGTGAGGGGAATATGAGATGGGGTGAGCATGGATGTATCTGCCCAGACGACACTCCACAATCAATGATTGTAAAGAAAGGCTAGCTAAGGAAAACATTTTCTGCCCAAAGGCATCAATATATTTCAATTCAAATGAAAAGCATTTAGATTGACCTTACTTGTGGATGCCTTCACTACAAGGATTCAGACATTGCATGTTTTAGTAAAAAGTCAGTGTCACCTCAGGGTGATCTGTGCCATCTGATCAAAGGTCAGCTGACGAGAAGGGCAGAACACGGCTTACACCAAGTTGCCATGAGAGTGCCCATAATGCCCTTGTTAAATGGCAATAGTGGCTCAGATGAAGCAGGACCTGGTTGATGAATTCCAGTCAATAAACTGGCTTGGGTTTTCAGAGTAGGGAACTGCAAATCGAGCACTTCTGCTGCTATTCGCCTTACTAGAGACACTTAAAGGAGACACTTTCTTCTATTGGTACACCAGGCGGTGAGCCTATCTCTGTCTCCGGTGAAGTAGCTAGCTTACTGGCACTCTGAAAGTCTAAGGGCCAGATGTACAACCATCAGAGATTGAGGCTCTCAATTTGTGAATTTTAGCAGTTCACAAATCGCGAGTCGCAATCTCTGATGTACAACAGTGTCTGAGACACTATTTGTGATTTTCAAATGGGTCTCAAAGGAACTGCCTCATTACCCATGAGGCAGGTCGTAATTTGTGTCCCATTGGGAATGGCCCGCACTCATAGGGATTGTGGCCCGCTGGGGTCAGCAGACCACCATGTCTATGACTGCTTTTAAAATAACGCAGTATTTTTAATGTACCCTATTTTCCTTAAAGGCAAACAGAATGAGTTTCAAAAAGAAAAATGAAACATTTCAGAGTAGGCAGTGGTCTAATGGACCACTGCCTGCTATTAAAATACATTTTTGCTACTATTTACAACGGGAAAGGGGTCTCTTAGGGAACCCTTTCCATTTGCGACTGACTTACCACCTATTTGAAGTAGGCGGCAAACTGCAATCGTTTTGAAACTACATTCTGTTCGTAAAATAATTGTGTATCCCCCTGCGACTCACTATTAGGAAGGGGCGCCTTGCCCTTGGCACACCCCTTCCTAGCAGTGACTCGCAAACCCTATTTTGTGAGTCGGTAATAGGTTACATACTCGCAAAATATGGTTTGTACATGTCAGATGCCATTTTATAGGTCGCAAAAGGGCAGTATCTCCATTTGCGATTGCTAACAACAGTTGTACATCTGGCCCTTAGTGTCTCTACCCTCAATGTAATGAGGGGGAGCAGCTTGTCTACCTCCTCCTCATCATCATCATCAGCGTCGTGAGGGATATTATGTATGCCATGAACTGATCAGGTTCGGAGCCCAATAGGGCCTCCACCCTCTGATAGTACTGCCTTGGTGGAGAAGCTGAGGGGCTAGCTGTACGAACACTGGTTGCATTTTAGTTATTTTATAGCAGACACAGAGGTGTCACAGGCGTGGTGTGTTGTCAAAGACCTCCTTGTGATGGATTGCCAGCACTGGTGAAACTGGTAATGGAGCTGGTACGGATGGAACTGGATTGACCCTGGGGCCACAGTGGAAGAGAGATGGGAACCCGTAGTGGTATGAGAGTGGAACCCAAGAAAATAGTCAGCATTTGGGGTTGGCCCAACGGTGAACTTCAACTGTAGGCCCCGTTGTTCTGTGGCAAAAAAGAACAGATGATGGATGGAGTGCTGAACAAATGAAACATTCACCCCCAGTCACAAACCTGAGTTTAATCTACCATTTTTTGCTCACCATGCCACTCCAGTGTGAACCCAGGCTGTTGTTCCGTGGGGCCTGAAGGCATACTAGCATCTTTCAACATGGCTTCCCCAAAGACCGCTATTTGATGTGGGATCACCAATGGCCCAGAAAATTACAAGCAAGCCTAGACTAAAAGCTGAACATCTTGGAGTCAGATGACACTACATCCTTTGAGTACTGCTCTTTGGACTTCTCACCAGATTTTGAGTGGCTGCATGGGGTTGAGTCTTGTCTAGCTTTCTTGTGCTTATAAATGTTTTTGACTTTGATTTACTGAAGATTTTGGGTAGGACCGACCTCGGGCATTGACCACCAATGGTCCAGTGAGCTGGAGCAGAAGCATTATTCTGACATCTTCTTAGGTTTGGCCACACAGCACTTTGCCATATGATTGCCTTAAGGATCATGGGGGTGCACTCATCTCATTACGTGGACTGGTGACTCGAGGCCAAGCACCACAAGCTAATTTTGCGGGTGTCCATGACCAACATCTCCTTCAAGCAGTCGCAGCACAGTTTGAAGACATTGCCATGGCACACAGGCCTGCTATTCTGGAGTCATCTGAAAACGTATGAAGTTGGGAGTCGATCTCAGCATCCACATCAAAGGGTATGGAAAGAAAGAGCTGAAATTAGCACATTGGGGTGCTAATATGCAATGCTGTTCCATCACTTCAATGTGGTGTCAAGACAACACAGGGCCATATGGCACTCACTACCAGTACATGCAGATTATTCCTAAAAAATCTCTGGATCTAGTCTGGAACCTAGGAATATCCTAAAGTTGAGTATTTTGCAGTTAGAACTATACATCAGAATCCCCTTTTATGTTGCCTCTCTGCCAGTATGTTAGATTAATCTTAAGGAACCAATACGTCAACAGGAACTGAGCCAGAATTAGGTGTACAAAGAAAGTCCAACTGCAGATAAAAAAGAGATAAGCAGTATCTGTGTTGTGGTCACTGGCTAGTATGGAACTGTTCAACGTACAATCTACAGATGTTCTCATAGGGCACTTGTTAGATGTGTGAATGATGGAGATGATGTTGTTTAGGTGACACTGTTTAACGGGATGAGGGGTGGGAGTGTAGTGTGACAGGAGACGCATGTTGAGAAGTAAGAAGGCACATCTTGGGTGGAAAAGAAGTGGGAAGTGACCAGAGCAATGTTGTAAGAGGTATAAATGCCTGCAGTGATCAAATGATTTTAAAGAAATTGTACCAGTGACCGCAGTGGAAAGCACTGATCGAGATGGAAGGGCAAAACAAGTATGCATAACACGTTTGCACAAAAGCCTGAAAACAAGGGGCTTGTGAATAATGGATGAAGAATTTTCTTTTATGAGAGGGCGATTTCAAAAAGTTTAAAATGCTGCGCTTGGCTTATGTGGGTGGAACACACATGCAAGAATCCCAAGGAAAGGGCATGGAAAGATCTAAAGCAAGATTGCCACAATTATTTTAGTAAAACATTCTTATGGATAGGGATTGTATGGTGCCAACCAACACTAGTTGTAATAGTGAAAAGTTATGAAACTTTTTGATGAACAGTTGGTAACCACAAAGTTAGGAAAGGAAAGAGTTAGCTCCCATATTAAGAAGGCTCTTATCTCAAATTTACTGTAACTAAACAAGAGGCACCCAAAGTCAATATAACCAGGAGCAATTAATATTTAGGATGACCAGTGATTCAATGCAGTAAAACAACCAAATTGTTGTAGAAGCAATATAATTATCCATCCAATGACAGAAAACAAAACAATTAAGTATTCAATTATTGAAACTAAAATTCCCCAATTGATGGAAAGGAGAAGCACACACTGAGGATGTTACATATTTACTGCTATGCAAACTGTGCTTAGTGCTTGTGGTGTTCATATAATGATTGATTATTAGAGCACAGTGTGTAAAACCAGCAAATCCACACAACCAAGTCACTAAACAATAAAGGACACTAGGTTTACAGTAAGATGTAAGTAAGTGAGTGGCTGAATCCCTACAGGTTCTAGTTCAGTAATGGGTCGTCATCAGGAATAGTTTATGGGAAGTAGAGAGGGATGTATGAATATGATCAGTCAGCACAAATTTGATTGGTAACGTTCAAACAAATTGCATATTGGAATGAGGATCAATTTGAAAAGAATGGGAAACTGTGTTCAAAATATTTGAGTGTTGGAAGGAGATATGCTATCCATTCTCTTTAGGGACACTGATCCATGTGGTTCCTTGGCAGACTTCCAGGTCATGGCCTACCTGTTGCGGCCTTACTCTGGCTTCTTTCTGACCCAGTATTGTAAGATTCTGGGGCCTGTCTGCACCTTTGGACCATTTAGATTGATTTGCTTTCCAAAATATGATTATTGTTAACACAGCTCCCTGTCCTTTTTCAAAATGATGTTCTCCGTAAGTATGTATTGCAAATGTACCATTTCTCAGTCCACAATGGTCTTTAGCACAATAGAAGGTGATATGCAAGAAGGAACTGAAACTAAGTAACCTCTACAAAGGAGAAGGAAACTTTTGAAAAGATAGAGCTGCCTATTTGGAAGGATTCTTAAGTTCACTGTGATGAGGTACTGAATAGAATGATGCTGAATAGGTCTCCCTTGCAATATGTCTACCACTATTTATTAATAAGTGAGATCTTTGGAGAAGTTTCCCTAGCTTGCCAATCTCAGTCATTACAAGTGTCTGACCTATCTGTGCCACTGTCTTTAGAATTCCATACACAAAGCTGGTAAGCTGGTTCTCAATCTTGTAGCACTGTTTCTGCACTTGATTAAGGACCAACTGCCAGTCATTATGTGTAGAACTAAGGTTACTCACCTAGGCACTCTAGGGGCCTTTGACAATTATCTCACCTATTACCGTGGGCACCCCAGAACACTCACTGACAAACCTTACAATACTGTAATTGTTTTTGGTCAGAAGTAGAAGCTGTGGTCCAGCTCCATGGGCAGTGCCACCTGAAACAAAAGGAGTTGACCACTAACATTCAACAAGATCATCTGTGTATTCTACTGTGAGGGTTAGTCAAAATATTAGCTCTGGAAGTTTTTTGATCCTAAGTGGTCTGTCAGCAATGCAGATAACAAACAATTCCTTATAAGTGCTTTGATGTTCTGTGGGTGAAGCAAACTTTTCCAGTAGTGCTGGTAGATAGATAGGGTAATACAAAGTCCCAAGTGGATTTATTCTGACGAGACACAAAGCTTTGCTGAGAAAGGTCATGCTCCAGTCTTCTCTGGACATCAGTAATGCCCCGTACAACACACTCTAACTATGGTCCATTTAGATAATACAAGCTTTCCAGAAGTGAACAGCAATGCAAATGTTTAGTGTTAGACTCTGGCACCATATATGTTAGAACTTGAAATGTCTTCATTAGCTTTTGACAGCTGGACAAATACAATGCAAGACCCTCTGTGCGTCCCACAAGAGAATCTGCCTTAGTTTACGTTTACAAAAGAAGTGCTAAAGCGGGGCCCTCAGATCCAGCGAGATCAATATTTTGTCACTCCCTAACCAAGAAGCATAAGACCAGTGGAAGAATAATTGCTGTGCTCTACCCAAAACTGCAACTATTTCCAGGATGAAGCAGAAGATTCTACTGTTACAACAGCACTTTTGCACAAATAGTCCCTTATTATAGGTGAGTCAGAATTAGGTGGTGAATGTTATTTAACATACATATTATTCACTGGGTGTGTTAAATAGATTACACTTTGTTAAATTTCGACATGTCAAAATTCTTGATGTTTAACTGTGGATTAGTATACAGTATTTACCATACCATGCAGATTTTGGTGTGCTACACATCAACATCCATATGTTATTCCCAAAAACTCAGACTAGGCACTATTTATCGCACCCGATAAATAACATACCTAGGTGTGTCGTTATTTATGAAGTTCAACAAACAGCACATTGATTCTGATGAACTTGAAATGTGGGCCACGCTGCCTAAATACTATTTCCACTTCCCTTTCCTTCAGTTCTCATCCCAAAGATCCCCTGCCACCTGCTCAATGTAATGGTCTAAGCATGTTCTAAAGCAATCACTTCTAGAATGCATGCAGTACTCCAAATAAAAATCTAAAACACATGTATTCATACATACAAAGGTTAATGTGTTGGACAATTGTATAGAGAAATATCAACTGACATAAATATTGTGAACTAAATTTAACTTAAAAATATCTTGGCTTTAAAATAATTAAATGGATATGTCTGGCTAAAGCATTTAGGGCCATATGTACAAACACATTTTCCCATAGACACAGAATGGGTAAAACCCTTTGGTACATCTGTCCCTTAGTACCACAAAATCAAATGCACCTTGACAATTCTGAGCTCATGATTGTACCCAAACCCTGTACAATGAGCCTTACCCTGGCAGTGGGTACTGTTCAGTCTCTTGAAGCCCTGGGGGCAGTCAGACCCTATGTCACCCCTGACTGGTCCGGTCTTGTGCACACCTGTATCTGCAAAAAATTAAAGAATATACAATAGAGATCAAAAAAGAAATGTGAAGAAGATTGGTCATCAATAAGTGAAGAGAAACAATTCATGGCTCTTAGGAACAAGTTTGGGGCTGCATGTCAGGCAAAGGAATGCATGTTTTAGTAACAAAGGAGGAGCATTACTTCTACTGAACCAAGGTTGTAGGCTCTAGTGTAGAGGTGGTGAAAATTGTGTAATTAGTTTTTGCGCAACTAAGCGAAATTTTGGCACTATTAAGCAAAATACACATGTAATTTTGTCCTATATCTTCGCAAGAAATGCATCCAAAAACTGTGCTTCGTTGTGAATTTAGAATCTGCACAACAGTCTATAACAAGTACAAGTGGATCAATAGCAGTAGTTAATAACAAAACAGGAAGAGATAAAAAAGTGCTGATTTCGTATTTCACCCCGACGGACGTAAAGTCCAAGGCAAGTTTTGTCATCACGACCAGGGAACACAGATTATGTTGAAAAATGATAGGTTTCCAGAGTTGTACCAGTACATCTTTCAACCAAAGCCAACGATCTGATGTGCAGGATCCGAGATATACTTCAGGAAGATTCATTTGTTGACTTGTTAAAAACCCATTAAATATACAGTAGGATTACAGACAGTGCCTAAAGTCGATTCTTGCATCTGTAGGTATCCTACATTTCTACTTGAGCCTTACTGCTCTGCCGTGATTAAGTCCCATGAACACCTGCTGCTTGGGATAAAACATAGACATACCCATGCGGAAAAAGAAAAGATTGATATAAATGTTATGCAATTTCATTTACAATATCAATTTCTATCCACCATTTAACAGTGTTTAAAACTTAATTTTCCATTACTGTTGTGGTACAGACCCAGTGGAGCGGCCCCATAAGTCTACTACAATGGAAAGAAGGTTATTGTAATGTCAAAGTCTACGGTTTTTGCACTGGAAAACCAGGAAGCCCAACCTAGTGATTTTAAGAAGAATGTTTGGCTTTTGGATATGTGGTGGCATGTTCTGGTAATGGGGTGTTGTAAGGAAATGCCTCCTTGGCATGGTTACCCCCTGACTTTTTGCCTTTGCTGATGCCAAGTTATGATTTGAAAGTGTGCTGAGGCCTGCTAACCAGGCCCCAGCACCAGTGTTCTTTCCCTAACCTGTACCTTTGTCTCCACAATTGGCCCACCCTGACATCCAGGTAAGTCCCTTGTAACTGGTACCCCTGGTACCAAGGGCCCTGATGCCAGGGAACGTCTCTAAGGGCTGCAGCATGTCTTATGCCACCCTTGGGACCCCTCACTCAGCACAGACACACTGCTTGCTAGCTTGTGTGTGCTGCTGGGGAGAAAATGACTAAGTCCATATGGCACTCCCCTCAGGGTGCCATGCCAACCTCACACTGCCTTTGGCATAGATAAGTCACCCCTCTAGCAGGCCTTACAGCCCTAAGGCAGGGTGCACTATACCACAGGCGAGGACATAAGTGCATGAGCACTATGCCCCTACAGTGTCTAAGCAAAACCTTAGACATTGTAAGTGCAGGGTAGCCATAAGAGTATATGGTCTGGTAGTCTGTCAAACACGAACTCCACAGCACCATAATGGCTACACTGAAAACTGGGAAGTTTGGTATCAAACTTCTCAGCACAATAAATGCACACTGATGCCAGTGTACATTTTATTGTGAAATACACCCAGAAGGCATCTTAGAGATGCCCCCTGAAAACATACCCGACTTCCAGTGTGGGCTGACTAGTTTTACCAGCCTGCTACACACATCAGACATGTTGCTGGCCACATGGGGAGAGTGCCTTTGTCACTCTGTGGCCAGGAAAAAAGCCTGTATCAGGAACTGTATCATCTAGCGGTGAGCCTCAAAGGCTCACCCCCTTTGTTACAGCGCCACAGGGCATCTCAGCTAGTGAAGATGCCTGCCCCTCCGGCCACTGCCCCCACTTTTGGCGGCAAGGCAGGAGGAGATAATGAGAAAAACAAGGAGGAGTCACTGGCCAGTCAGGACAACCCCTAAGGTGTCCTGAGCTGAGGTGACTCTGACTTTTAGAAATCCTCCATCTTGCAGATGGAGGATTCCCCCAATAGGATTAGGGATGTGACCCCCTCCCCACCGGGAGGAGGCACAAAGAGGGTGTAGCCACCCTCAGGGCTAGTAGGCGTAGGCTACTATCCTCCCAGACCTAAACACACCCTTAAATTGAGTATTTAGGGGCACCCAGAACTGAGGAAGATAGATTCCTGCAACCTGAAGACGAAGAAAGACTGCTGACCTGAAGCCCTGCAGAGAAGACGGAGACACCAACTGCTTTGGCCTCAGCCCTACCGGCCTGTCTCCACACTTCGAGAAAAACTGCAACAGCGACGCGTCCCCCAGGGTCCAGCGACCTCTGAAGCCACAGAGGACTACCCTGCATCTAAAAGGACCAAGAACTCCAGAGGACAGCGGCCCTGTTCCAAAGAAACTGCAACTTTGCAACAAAGAAGCAACTTTTAAAGACCACACGATTCCCGCCAGAAGCGTGAGACTTTCCACTCTGCACCCGACGCCCATGGCTCGACCTGCGGAAAACTAACTCTACAGAGAGGACTCCCCGGCGACTGCGAGCCCGTGAGTAGCCAGAGTTGACCCCCCTGTGGCCCCACAGCGACACCTGCAGAGGGAATCCAGAGGCTCCGCCTGACCGTGACTGCCTGCTTCAAAGAACCCGACGCCTGGTAAACCCACTGCACCCGCAGCCCCCAGGACCTGAAGGATCCGACCTCCAGTGCAGGAGCGACCTCCAGGCGGCCCTCTTCCTAGCCCAGGTGATGGCTACCCCGAGAAGCCCCCCCGCCTTGCCTGCCTGCATCACTGAAGAGACCCCTGGGTCTCCCATTGAAACCTATTGCAAACCTGACGCCTGTTTGCACTCTGAACCCGGCCGCCCCTGTGCCGCTGAGGGTGTACTTTCTGTGCCTGCTTGTGTGTCCCCTGGTGCCCTACAAAACCCCCCCTGGTCTGCACTCCGAAGTCGCGGGTACTTACCTGCTGGCAGACTGGAACCAGGGCACCCCTATTTCCATTGAAGCCTATGTGTTTTGGGCACCACTTTGACCTCTGCACCTGACCGGCCCTGAGCTGCTGCTGTGGTAACTTTGGGGTTGCCCTGAACCCCCAACAGTGGGCTACCTTGGACGCAACTTTGAACCCTGTAAGTGCTTTACTTACCTGTGAAACTAACAAATACTTACCTCGCCCAGGAACTGTTGAATTTTGCAGTGTCCAATTTTAAAATAGCTTATTGCTATTTTTGCCAAAACTGTACATGCTATTGTGATGATTCAAATTCCCTAAGATACCTGAGTGAAATACCTTTCATTTAAAGTATTGTTTGTAAATCTTGAACCTGTGGTTCTTAAAAAAAACTAAGAAAATATATTTTTCTATATAAAAACCTATTGGCCTGGAATTGTCTTTGAGTGTGTGTTCCTCATTTATTGCCTGTGTGTGTACAACAAATGCTTAACACTACCCTCTGATAAGCCTACTGCTCGACCACACTACCACAAAATAGAGCATTAGAATTATCTATTTTTGCCACTATCTTACCTCTAAGGGGAACCCTTGGACTCTGTGCATGCTATTTCTTACTTTGAAATAGTACATACAGAGCCAACTTCCTACAGGTGTGATTTTCCAACTGCACTGAAGTTCCAGGCAATGGAGGATGGAGTGGATACAGCACACTTCCATTCTATCCTTATTTTTTTATGCACTATTACCATCTTTTAACACTTGCAAGAATCTTTCTACTGCTACACTCAGTTACAACAATACTCCTCGCTCTGTTCACAGGCACTACCTTATTCTCCCAGTTCTTTTTACTGCCAGTTCTCTGATCCCATCACCTCTCTACCCAATTCTTCTTTCCGCTGATCATTCTAATTCCCCTATTCCCACCGACTCCAAATATTCTCTTCACTACCCTGTCTGTTCTTCTGTCTTCCTGTATGTCTCCATCTATCCCATTTCTGTCATCCACCTCTCCTCTTACTTCCTGATCCGTTTTTCCCTTCCACACTCACTCAGAGATCTAATCAACCCTGTCTCTCCCAGTTCTTCCTCTCTTCCTGTCTGTCCTTGTTCTATCATCTTCATTCTCGACTAATTCTCTTCTTGCCTCTCTACCTTGCTCTCTCTTCTAGTTTTCCTTCTTGTCTCTACTTCGGTAGTCCATCGTCACTTCTATTTCACTTCCTCTCCCCCTGGCCTAGAATTCTTCCTCACAACTTTCTGTTATAGTGCCTCTGCCTCCTAATTCTCTGAGTTCTCCTCCCTCTTTTCCTTAGTGATCCTCCACCCACTCTCCTACTCCTCCCACTTCACGTCTCGTAGTTCTCAATTTTCTTCATGGTTTTATTTCCTACAAACTCCTCTCTCTCCAGATCATCTGTTTTCCCTTATAACATAGATTCTTTCACCCCCATATGTTATTCTTTCCCCTGGTGTATTCTACTATGTCAGATCGCCTCTTTTCACTGTTCCTCTGTATGCTTTCTTTCTTTGAGCACTTTAGCCCACTGATGGTTAAAATATATTGCCAGCTTATCGGGATATCCACAATGAATAACCATGAGGTGAATACACAATTTGTAAATGTGCTAGCCATCTATCGACTTGGTTCTACTGTGGAGGGTCAACGAGGCCAGCATCTTTCCCACTCTCGCTTCAGCGAGGAAGAATAATCTCTCTTGCCAGATTTCATTCCAACAGGTCTGGAAAATGTAAGCATAAGGCCCGCAAGAGGGGAAACAATGACAGAGATTTCTATTAGGAAAACATTCCACAGTTCTGGACTCCTCTTTTCTGCGAACCACTACCTCGACAACATCTACTATTGCCTGGAAAATGTGTGCTCTCTCCCCCCACACACATACAGAGACAGCCTGCAGTACCTTACAGTCAGCGCCTCTACACCATTCGATGGAACACTTTTTAAGAGAAAATGAATGCCTATCTCAGTGCTTAATTTAAGCTGCTGGATGCCGGTGGGGGGCACCGCCACATATTGGGGGAGGGGGTCGGCACTTAGGTTTCTGCATCAGGCAATTACTGCGAGCAAAAGACATATATGGGAAAGACGGGGGCAGGGAAAGACAGAAAAGAGTAACAAAGGGAGAAAGCAGAAAGCTGCAAGCTGCAAGAGGGATCTGAAGGGGCAGGGAGTGGCTGTAAATGGATTAAAGAGGCCCGAGATAGCTTCAGGATTACGCTGCCTCAGTATTAACTGTAGCAGCAGCGTGTTTCAGAGGAGAGCTCTGGGCACCAGCACGTTTTTATTTACAAATTAAGCACTGGCCTATCTGTGGAAACTGACCCTACACCCACTATCCTCACTCCTAGCCCTGCACCTCCACAGTAGTACTGGCCTTTAAGGCATTCAGGCAGGTCCCGATGGGCTGGTTTGACAGGTCAATGTATCGGCTGCTTTTTGTCTGTTTATGGACCTGTTTTATGATGTGCTGCGCCGGTTTTCACTGTTGATTTGCCTAAAAAACACCACTGCCTACATAGCAAGATCAAATCCATGTATCCTTCCATAGCTTGCAAAGCACTTATACAGCGTGTTTTTACAAGTTCAAAACTGCTCTAATCTGCAAATCTAAGTCAGTTTTTAGCCAACTAATTAACTAATCTCGGCCACATTTATTGTGGTGCCCGGCCTCTTTTCTCCCCCATTACGAGCCTCGGTACCTGTCTTTCGAGGTAAGGCCTGCAGGATCTCGGCCGCCGAGCCGGTGCTGCCCTGCTACGTAGTATCTTGAATCACCTACGCCTACGTGGAATGAGTGACGATCGGTGTCGGGAATTGCCGTTCTCCCTTCTTGTTGCAGAACTAGTGAGAAGTAAAAGTGTTAGAACACAGGGTATTTGGACCTCGTGTACATCTAACAACACGTTCTTAGCGCTTCAGGGAGTTGGTAGAATTGAGGAAGCGGGCTCGTCGGAGAAAGATACCGTGCAACGTAACAGTTAACAGGGAAAATGTAAAATAACGGGACATTACTGTTTTCTTGTCTACGTGTATCGAGGGTGCAGAGGCCCTTAATGCAAGCACCTGCCATCCCTTAGTTTTACTAATTTCTCTTGCTGTTTTCGCTTGCCCCGCTTTAATTCATTCACCCCTCATCCTACTCATCTCCCACTTCATCCGTCGCAATTCAAGGGCCCTATGCAAATGATAGCGTTGAGCCAGCTAAACCGAGCTTTCTATGGTGGCAGGTGCATTTTTGAGCGTCGTATTTTGACAGGAAAGTGAGTCGGGCCATAACATCGACTGAAAACTATGCTTCATCCGTTCTACCCTCGTCTCTTTACTTCCAGTCTCAGTCCCAATCTCTCCTCCCCGCCTCTTTTTCTTCCCTCCTCCTTCAAAGTGCAGGGTGGAGTGTCCTCTCACTTTCTCCACAAGGGCGGAATGTCAGATTCAGGCAGGGAAAAGCCAACAATTATCTGTATGCAGCTTCCCAAGGGATGAGAGCCATGAGCCAAAACAGTTACCTCACTGCCCAAGCCCAGCCTGCTCTGAAGTGCAAGGTCTAAGGGGTCCTCAGCCAAGGCAGCCATTTTACTGTTCAGACCCCGGCTAGCCCGGCCTGTAGGACTGTTGTGGGTGGCAGCGGTACCAGCTGTATCGGCACATAAACTGGCCCAGTCTAAAGCCTTCTCCTGGGGGTGATGAAGACATACTTATTTCACTGCAAAAGAAGGTAGGGCCGTAGGGGGTGCAGCAAAATAAACACATCATTCACATATGCCAACATTTTAAAAGAGATAAGTGGGTGATTGAAAAAATAATCGGGAGAATGTATTTCTCCTACAGACTTCTATTTAAACAGCGGAAATTGCAGGTGAGAGACAACCAAACAAAACCCAGAATAGGGTCCGGTGGTTTATATGGATGCCTCATTGCTCAGGTATTGAAAAACTCTGTTTGTGAAGCCACCGGGTAGACAGGGGCTGCAGGGCCCCAGTTGTGGCGTGCCACTCACGTCCACACATTTCTACTATGACTACAAAATGGTCGAAGAGAAACCTTTCTCGCGCTGGTATCTATAGGCAGTGATCAGCCACAGGCTTCTCAGATAGGTAGTGTAGGGGGTAGGGAACAGCTCACATCTAAACAATCAACAATTATATACAAAAAGATAATGTCCACCCAGTGCTTTCTTTATGAAATGGGAGGTTCTTTTGGTCTCACAGCAAAACCAAATATTGTACAATTCAATAGATACAACATACAGGGTTGCAGAACGCTGTGTTCTATTTGTGGGGTGCTACAACCCCTTCCCTTGCTGTTAATCAGCCTACCCCCACTATGGCGATTCCAGCTATTATCCTCCCAACTCTTTTATGGGTTTAGACAGAAAAAGGCTCAGGAGCAGTTAGCTCACATGTTTACAGCGTTTTAAGTTTGCAACCAAGTTCGACAGTTTATTGTTCCTTTTGCATCAAACGACAGTCTTTAGCTGGAGTGGGGCTTAGGCATGTACATCTTCATACCTCCTATCCCATGGCAAGGGTTAAGTCCCATGGTTTACTTGCAAATTGCTCCCATCAGCCCTCGATGTGCAGTGGGTACGGTCGTACCCTTCCACCTTCGCAGTGGGGACTTTTCATTGCGGGCCAGATGTGTCGGAGGATGGATTCGAAATGGGAGGTCTTCCCGGCATTGCTGGGGTCAACAGCTGCAGCCCTCTTAATTGGCTGTGTGCAGGTGCTCAGCAGAGGTAGTAGTGGGCAGAAGGCTGAAATTTTGAATGGCAATACCTTCGGGCAGTTGCAGCCCTGGACAGATTGGGTTGTTTTATTGTCAATGACACAGTCCTTTCAATCTTGTTGACAGTACCAGATTAAATGTCGGGTGAGAACGTTTATGGCACAAACGTGGCATAGCCATAGCTCACTATGCAGAGATGCCAGCAGACCTTTTTACATCACAAGTCTCCTGGCACACTTTCTTGTGTTGTCAGTTCCCTCTGAGGATCCCCTCCTAGGGCCACACAGACGTCTGCACCTGGACTGTCTCTCCTCCTGCATGGCCAGATACACTCCTTCCATTTCTCAGCGGCCAGGCGGGCAAGCTTCTTTACTCTTTAGGCAAACCTTCCTCCAGCACAATGTGATGTAAGGTGATGTACCCACACCTCTGGGAGACTGGCTATCAGACAGGCAAAAGCCATGGTTGCACAGCAGTTCTGCAAGTATTCTGCAGAGCACTTCCTTTCTTTGTCAAGAAGAACCTAGGCCTGGATCAAAACGGGGAGGTTTAGATCACATTTTTATACACATTTTCCTGACAGTGGATGTGAATCCAATGTCATGCGCTTCAAAACTTGTCTGGGTTTGTTCTTTTTCAAGTGTGATTCAAGTGGCTATTCGCCAGACTCAGTCTTTTGTAAAGTAATGCTTCTCACAGCAGACAGCAGCGAGACTAGCTTCAAGCAGGAGCTTCCAAAACATGGGAATAATGTAGTGTGAGTTTTCTGCCCCTGGCTGTCATCATACTTCCTGAAGCAGAAATCAAAGATAGACTCCTCACTTCTGTGTCTGGAATATAGGTAATACACATCAAGTGTACGAGGAAGCTAACCTCATCATCCTTATTGTACCATGCTACAGGAAAGGGCATACAAAATGGAACCTACTCCACTGTCTACTATGCATGCACACTTGTTGGGCACCTCCAGGTCACAGGAGAGGTCCTGGACCTTGCACTGTCATGGACAGGTCTAGAGCTCTGCATCCATGTTAGATAAGCGTGATGACGGGGCAAAAATAAAAGTCAGAACTTGCTCCCGTTCACCATGCAGGGGACACTTTCATCTCAAACAGCATCATCTTAAATGTAAGGGTAACCACCCTTGGCCAATCTACCTCATTGGCCTTGCTCAGCATGCTCCAAAGTACAGAGGAGATGTGGCCCTCAGGAAAAGCGTCCATCCCACTGTTTAAGGCACAGGCTAGCATAGTCCGAAGTAGTATTGTAGAATGTTTGGGAGGTGGGTGGAGTGGACGAGGGCTCAGCTGATGCAGCTACATACCTGCACATATAATAACCACGTCTGAATTACTGCATAAGTGACGAGGAAGTCCCAGCTATGTGACTCAAATCACAGCCTAATCTGAAGTGTGGGCGGTGCGGATAGGGCCAACAGAGCTCAGGCACAGTGTAAAATGCAAGGGTAGCCACCACAGTCAGTTACATACACAGGTCCCAACCTAAGGTAAAACACTGGGACGGGGTAATTCAATGCAAAGCCACTGCACATGGCCTGGTATTAGGTATAATGAATGCAAACCCTTTAGGCTACCTCCTCAGCATGTACCTGTCACACACACTTTGGCCTGGTTTTGGCTCTCATCATACCTTATTCGCCCCTAACCTCCCATTACACTCTGGCAGCTGTAGTACTCTCCATTAACTACCAGTCTATCATCTCTCCTAGTGCTGGGGCATGGACAGGGCACAAGAATGCTCCCACAAGCAGCAAACTGAGAGGGAAGATGCAAGTATCGTTAAGCCTAAGCCCTGGTTTTGCTTACCTAAGTCCTTCACAATCTTTCCAATCTACCCCATATACCTCCTTACATCGTTCACATCTTTCTGTCCTTCCCATGACCCACTGTCTCTCCTATTTGACACACTCATATCCCTAAATCGATCGTCCATCCTGTCTCACCATCCAACCTCTCACCATTCCATCTTCTCTACTCCCTGAAAATACACAGAATTGAAGCATTTCCATGGCACTGAACTATCGCTTGTCAAGACCCCAAAACAATTTCTATATGTATGGTGAGGAACTACTACATCTCTAGTGCTTGGATTGGAAAAAGTTGTTGGTATAGTCAGATCTTTAAGTGCTGAACTTGTGTTGCCTGAGGCCTGAAGAGAATGCGCCAGACACGTACGCATGGTTTACACTTGTGGCTCTAATAAAGAGAGTACAAATTACTCAGTAACTGCACAATGGGATTCAGTTGAGGCCAGGAGTTAGAAAAAGCCAGGTCTTTAATTCTCTTCTGAATTCTCAGTGGTAGTCAATAGCCCTAATCCTCCTAAGCAGTGTATTTCAGAGCTTACATGCATGTACTGAAAATGAGTTACCGCCAAGTCAAGATTTTTGATAATGGATATGGAGCAACACTTGATTAACAGTTTCTCTTTTGATTGTGTAATCTCAGTTTGCACCTTACGAAGGGAGCCCCACTCCATGATTTGCCTATTGAGCCATGCAATCGGTCTGACGAATATTTTTCTTGTCACTGGTAACCAATGAAGAGCTTTGAGAGCTTTAGTAACGGGGTACAATCTATTTACATTTTTGCCCTTTTCAACTCCCTTTCTCTCTGTGATCTCGCCCCACATGTCACACACTCTGGTGCAAGCTGAAAAAGTATCACTATGGAGCAGGCCAAGAACTAAAATGGACTGAGCCCTCACTCAGGAATGGCTTACAAATCCACGTCTGTTTAGCTCTTTAACCAAACACTGGGTGAGAAAAATAAACATTCCAGTCCAAGTAAACCACAAAGAACTGTCATGTCTGGAAGATACTGATTCACCCCTGGTGCCTGTCCAAATCATGTTGAATGCATCACCAGCCACGAAACACCCAGAAAAAGATCCAGATACTCTGCTCTTCATGACCCCCAGAGAACAGAGGCTATACTTTAAGGAGCATAGGAAAAAAGTCCCTACTTTATTTACAAGCCGCATGGCAGGGCATGCACAACCCTACCATAAAGCTCTGGGACAGGAGGGCAGTTATAGGGTTGCATTATTCCCATTCCTCATTATCATCTCTCCAGTAAATATGTTTCTAGAGCTGCGTTGGGCAAGACACCTTCAGTGTTGCACCTCTTCCATCTTAGCCAGCACTACCGAGAAGTTCATGAAAGAACCAACCCTTCTCTCTAGTCAAACACCCAAGAATTACTAGTCATGCACCTAGTTTTCATGTATAACTCTCCCTGACCCAGGACTACCACCTATGTCACCAAACAAAGCAAGGTCATCACCACAACACCACCCACCTGAGTTGGCTTACCTAGGCACCTACCTAATTCTGCTGGATCGACTGAGGAGTCACATGGTGTGATAAGAGTTGCAGTCATGGAAATCCTATTTCAGGACAGTACCCACTTCGCAAAGATTCTCAGGCCAGGCTCTGCTCTCAGGATACAACAGGAGAAACTCACTAACATCAACACAGGTCCAGCTCTATACAGGAGCACAGTGTAAGTGCAGAAGTGCACCGCCCCTACTCAGGAGTTTAAAGCGGAGAAGGCCAGAGGAACCATCGCCAGGCAAATCTCTACAGTCCTTGACTAGGAAACCTGAAAATAGGTCATACTCCACTGAGAAGCCAGGGCAGACTGTGGTGTGATGCTGGTATACTTTTAATGTAAGTTGATCGTGGTTCCCCTTATGTTATGGACATATGATGGGAACCTAAATAAAATTCATCATTTAAGAAAGTTTAGGATCAGAGATTAGTTCATAATGGGGATGAGCAGGCTTACCAACAAGAATGAATGCCTGGATCCTCCTAAGATCCTTCCCCATCATGTTCCATTAAGTTGTGCCCTTGATTTGATAGAGACCAGTGAGCATCAACTCGTGCACCAGTATCTTCATGCATGTTTTCTCCACCTCACCCGAAGAATTGGTAAATTTTAAATGTTCCTGGCATTGCCTGATGCTTGCGTTAATGCCTGGTATGCAAAGCCTACATGTAAAGCCGGATCAATGTAAGACATCACAATACTTCCACTAACGTTGTAACATTGTTAGCCGTCATTTAAAAACTCATTATAGTGTGAGTGTTTTCACTGAAGCTGGATTATTAGAGTGTGTCTTTTTTTAAGGTTTGCTACACTTCCTGACTTTCTGTGCACAATGCAGGCACCGTAGATTAATTAATACCTCAATGTCCCAATGTGGTAACAAACATGTTTAAAGAAGTACATAAATAAAACTTGGGGGGGGGGCACATATCAATGGGGGATGTAACTGCACTAAGTACATTTCTCACAGTTCAAGGACAGCCACAACTTGAATGGGACCAGTGGAAATAGGTAGTGATATTTTGACTAAAGAGAGAAATGTGCTATTTTAAAAACACTGTGTAAGAGCAAATGGGCGCAGAATAAAAAAAAAATCTAAAACTATCTATTTTATTGAATGACCATGAAGAGGAGGAGGAGAAAGACAGTGATGAATGCCGACAAGCCGTAAAACAATTAGACATACAATTTGGCAAAAAAAAATCAACAAAATGGTGGTTCATCATACATTTTTAGGAAGAGGTCATCATCCTAAAAAGCCTATCAGAGCATTTATTTCTGCTTTCTGAACTGTTGTCGCTATGTGCAATTATAGGCCAT
Source organism: Pleurodeles waltl (assembly GCF_031143425.1). Taxonomy (NCBI): domain Eukaryota; kingdom Metazoa; phylum Chordata; class Amphibia; order Caudata; family Salamandridae; genus Pleurodeles; species Pleurodeles waltl. The sequence continues at coordinate 792,263,018 of NC_090448.1, forward strand.
TTCATGACAAAGGGATTACAGATCAGCTTGTTCACAAAGCTACTGGTAACTGAGAAACTGCCATTAGAGAAAGCTATAGGGATTGTAAAGAGTTTCGAAATTACTTTGCAAGGGTCGAAACAGCTCATGACTTCAAATCACTTGAGTGTGTGCGCAGTTTGAATTTTTAAACAGAAGTCAATGTTGAGGTTTGTTCTGTATTACCTAGTGATCTAGATGCACTGGTGTGCTTTTGTTGCAGTTTTAAAGTTCATTTGATTTCCAGTCATACTTTTTCGGGAATGGAATTAGTGTGCTGTAATTGTAAAATCAAAGCCCTTTTTTTAATACGTAAGGGTAGAAGTGAGAATTTTGGCAAGGATAATATAGTCGAGCCTCAAGCCCATGTTAAGCAAGTAAATGTGAAAGAGGTTGTGTTGCAGGTGTGTGAGATAAACCATTTAAAAAAGGATTGCCCCTATTGTAATATTCTCATCAGAGTAACAACTGTTTAGGTCTTGGCTGATTCAGGTGCCAAAAGTTGACCGATCAGGGACAACCTCGTAAATGGTTGAGGAGGTTGAATGAAGCCTCTAGATACCAGATTAGTGGGATATGGAAACAAAGCAATAGAGGTTGCTAGTTATTTGGGTCGTGGGCAGTGCAGGGGACTCCCTGTGGCCCCCAGCACTTCCTTTCCGCCGGTCTTTTCATGGTGGGCTCTCTGCCATGAAAAGACAGGTGGAAGGAGGGGTTGTAATCAGCCAGGAGGCGTTGAGTTCAGCACCGCCATGGCTGGTTGGAAGTCATACCACTGTCGTGCCTTCGGGAACCATGTTCCCCGGCAGGGACAGTGGTCCTTTGGCGTACCAACTGCCTAAGTCGTAATTTGGCACTTAGACTGCCAAAGCTATGGTGGTCCGACCGCCACCGCGAGTTTGGCAGACTCATGACCGCCAAACTCATAATGAGGCCCAAAATATTTTACAATTGAAAAAGAAGCTTTTGTTTGTTTGTGTGGCATATGTTATGTCAGATCATATGTGTGGGGGTGCTCTTTATAGTGTGTACAGACCAAAGATCATTGGTGATAAGGTATAAAAATAAGGTTGTGCTAAAAAAGCTTCTCAGAGAATAGCCAAGTGGCGCAATCACCTTTATGAGTATAATGTTAAGGTGGAATATATGCCAGGTATTAGTAATGCTTGCAGATTGTCTGTCAAGGATGTCTGCTCCTAAGGTGGATTATATTGAGATGATTGATGTGATATCTTCAGTGTCTGTGATGTGTGATGCAGCATCTATAGGGTTTTCAAAGGAGGATTAATTTGGGATTACTTTGGGATAAAGCTGGCCTGATAAAAATGTTTACAGGGTGTCTTGACCTACTCTTGGTTTAAGAGGTTATTTATCATAGGTAAATGGTACTTTGTATAGAAGAGAACAACTAAAGGTACCATGTGATCTGCTTGAAAGGATTTTGCCTTTTGCCCATGATGGTGAAGCTGGAATAAGGAGCACTAAATGGAAAGTTGGAATGGACTTCTGGAGAATGGGGAGAGTTACTAGAGATACTGACAGTAGTGGGCGTCAAAAGAGGCTCAAGGGCCAAATACATAGTAACTATAGATCGTAAAGGATGTTGTGGAGAAGGTAGTGGTGGTACTCTGGACAGAGGGTGGTTCTGCAAATAGATACAGTGGGAGACAGTATTGGTAGTACTCACACTGCAGTTGCGGACACTTGTGGCACTTGTTCTGGCCCCAGGAGGTGCCGATGCTCCCACAGCAGTCCTCTTCCTTTGTCAGCCCAGGCAGGGGATTACTTCCACACTGATAGCGCACAGGTCCACACCGCCCAGAAAAAGAGATCAAAAACAAGTTTTCCTGCATGATTCCAAAACTCAAAAGTGACAATAACTCTCTGTATGTAATATTTAGTCTCTCTTTCAGTGAGTCACATACCCAACACTATTACCCTGCATGTATGATATGGCTCTCATGCTGCAGACTTCGTGTTGACTCCAAAGGTAATTTGAGCAAATGTTCAAAAGTCAGTGGCCTCACACGTAATGTGGATAACATCAATGTCCTAGGAGGGGATTCTGAGCAATGTGAATTTCAGAAATTCATACATATTTCCTATGTTCTGGTCGTATTCACCAATGCAAATGATCAGAACAGACAGGGACTACGTTTGAATTACACAGTTGTTTTTTTGCTTGATTGAGTTTACCATCAAATTGTGTTTGACATATTCAGATTCCTCTCCAGATAGGAAGTCATTAGAAACTTGTGAATCATCTAAAAGATAAATGGGCTACTCAAAGCACAATTTGCTATAACTATGTAGTGCTGAGAATGCCATGCCAACAGTGATGACACTCAAAATACTTTCTTAAAGTCACTTACTTTATCTGGATCTACATAGATACTGCATTTTAGCAAGTGGAAGTCTGACAGAATATCGCGAACCAAAATATGGAGACACAAGTATTGTGTCAAAAACAATGTTTTCCATAATAGTGTGATCCTATACGTATAATGGGAGCTAAAAAATATTGTGTAAAGAATATCGTCCAGAAATGGTGACAATTTTTGTTTTTTTAATAAATATCGACTTTAAATGAATAGTTAACTAATTAAAAATAATGTAATGTTAAATGGATTGTTTTAATCATTTATTTAAATATACATGTACATATATATTTGTATACATATAAATACTTAAAGTATATATAAGTTTATATATAATTAAAAAAACTAAATAAGTAATTTTAGATATTAACAGTAAAATAAAGTGAACATTAGCAAACATATATATAACCAATAAACATATGTAGCCTGATTTAAATATTAAAATACACATATAAAAGAACAAGTTACTTACCTTCGGTAACGCTTTTTCTGGTGGATACACTAGCTACCTGTGGATTCCTCACCTTATGAATTCGTCCTTGCGCCAGCATCCGACGGAAAGCCTTCTTCCTAGCTGCCCACGTCGACGAGGATGTCATAATGGCACGGCTCCATGTGACTCCATCTGACGTCACCGTGCCAATAAGAGGTCCTCGTCGGCATGCTGACGTCAGTTTCACCTCATTTTTTTCGTGCCTTTGAGGCGAACAGGTGAGAACCGACATAAAAAAAAAACGCAAAGAAAAATACATATACACAAGAACACTTCACATTATCGCATATATTCACATGAAATATAAGTATTAGATTACACCCATAAATACATATATATATATATATATATATATATATATATATACATAAACAAATCAAATATAAACCTTTGCAAGATATCTGTGCAATCAGGCAGGCAACGGGGAGGCGGGAGGGACCGTGAGGAATCCACAGGTAGCTAGTGTATCCACCAGAAAAAGCGTTACCAAAGGTAAGTAACTTGTTCTTCTGATGGATACAACTACCTGTGGATTCCTCACCTTATGAATAGAGTCCCATAGCCGTACCGCACTCGGTGGTGGGTGCCCGCCTGATTACACCAAGAAATCTTGCAATACCGAGCGAGCAAAATGACCGTCCCTCCTCACCTCAGAATCCAAACAGTAATGCTTTGCGAAGGTATGGAGGGACGCCCAAGTTGCCGCCTTACAAATGTCCACTAATGGAACTCCTCTTGCTAGGGCCGAAGTGGCCGACTTAGCCCTAGTGGAATGGGCCCTGATACCCTCAGGGGGAACTTTCTTCGCCAGTGAGTAACAAACTTTTATACACAGGATGACCCACCTGGAGATTGTTAGTTTCTGGACCGCTCTGCCCTTCTGCTGTCCAACATACCCTACGAACAGCTGATCATCCAGACGAAAGTCTTTTGTTCTCTCCAAGTAGAAACTAAGAGCCCTCTTAGGGTCCAACCGATGGAGTCTCTCTTCATCCTTAGAGGGGTGGGGAGGAGGGTAGAAAGAGGGAAGGGTAATAGTCTGTCCCATATGAAAAGGAGTGACAACTTTTGGCAGAAAAGCTGCCCTGGTTTTCAGCACCACTTTATCAGGGAAAAACATGGTAAATGGGGGTTTAACGGAAAGGGCTTGAAGCTCCCCAACCCTTCTAGCAGCAGTAATTGCAATCAAGAAAACAGTCTTTAGAACTAAGGGCCAGATGTAGGAATCCTTTTGCGCCTCGCAAAGTGCGAAAAACGCAGTTTGCGAGGCGCAAAAGGCTGAACGCGATGCAGAATCACATTTTGCGAGTCGGTACCGACTCGCAAAATGTGATTCCGACTCGCAAATAGGAAAGGGTGTTCCCTTCCTATTTGCGACCGCATCGCGATGTAGAGTTGCTTTGTGACCACGAAAGCGGTAGCAAACCAACTCGCAGTTACCATCCACTTGAAGTGGATGGTAACTCATTCGCAAAAGGGAAGGGGTCCCGATGGGACCCCTTCCCCTTTGTGAATGACCACAAAAATATTTTTTCAGAGCAGGCAGTGGTCCTATGGACCACTGCCTACTCTGAAAAAACCGAAACCAAATGGTTTCGGAATTTTTTCTTTTTGCAGCTCGTTTTCCTTTAAGGAAAACGGGATGCAAAGAGAAAAAAAAAACTGCTTTATTAAAAAAGCAGTCACGGACATGGTGGTCTGCTGTCTCCAGCAGGCCACCATCCCCGTGAGTGCCTAGACTCGCTATGGGGTCGCAAACTGTGACCCACCCCATAGCGAGTCGCAGAAGGTGTCTGAGACACCTTTCTGCATCTCGGATTGCGAGTTGCAATTTGCGAGTCGCTATGACTCGCAAATTGCAAGTCGCAATTTGTAACTTACCTACATCTGGCCCTAAGTATTGTAACGGGCATGAATGCATAGGCTCGAAAGGCGAACCCATCAGAAATGTCAATACCAGATTCAGGTCCCACGGAGGCATGTGAAAGGGCGTGGGAGGAAACTTATTAACTAATCCCTTAATGAACCTATTTACAATCGGAGATTTGAATAAAGAAGGCTGGTCCGGAAGGCAAAGAAAAGCCGACAGAGCTGCCAAATAGCCATTAACTGTAGCTACCGCACAGCCTTTCTTTGCTAAATTAAGAGCAAACAAAAGAACATCTGAAAGGTGGGCCTTTAAGGGATCCTCTCCGCACCAAACCACAAATTTTGCCCACCTACCGGCATAAATGGATTTAGTGGAGTGTCGCCTGGACGATAGAATAACATCTACTACATCCAGTGGCAGAGAAAAGGAACTCAGGTTGCCCCATTCAATCTCCAGGCATGAAGGTGCAGGCTCTGGAGGTGGGGGTGTAGAACCTGCCCCTGCGACTGTGAGAGGAGGTCTGCCCTGAGTGGGAGACGGAGCGGAGGGCACTGAGAGAGTTGAAGTAGGTCTGTGTACCACACCCTTCTCGGCCAATCCGGTGCCACCAAGATGACTTGGGCCTGGTCTTGACGAACTTTCCTCAGAACCCGAGGAATCAAGGGTATGGGGGAAAACGCGTAAAGCAACTGGCCGCTCCAGGACATCTGAAACGCGTCCCCCAACGCTCCTTGCAACAGATACTGGAGGCTTCAGAACAACAGACAGTGCGCGTTCTCCCGAGTGGCGAATAGATCCACCTGAGGCGTACCCCACAACACGAAGATGTAGAGGACCAGGTCCGGATGGAGACGCCACTCGTGATCTACTGAATAGTGATGACTGAGACCGTCCGCACGTACATTCAGAGCTCCGGCCAAATGATTTGATATTAAGCAAATCTGATGGTCCTGAACCCAGGACCAGAGTCGCAGAGCCTCTCTGCAGAGAAGGTACGACCCTACCCCTCCCTGCTTGTTTATGTACCACATCACGGTAGTGTTGTCCGTCAGGACCTGAACCGACTGACCACGAAGGGAAGGGAGGAAGGCCTTGACCGCCAAACGTATTGCCCGCAACTCCAACAGATTGATGTGCAACATCAGTTCTGCTGGAGACCAATAACCCTTGATCTCCAGGTCCCCCAGATGAGCTCCCCACCCTAAAGTGGAAGCATCCGATACCACTGTGGCCACAGGCAGTGGCAGCGAAAATGGTTTTCCTTGGGAAAGGTTGCCGTCCACTATCCACCAATGAAGATCCGCCGCAGTGTCCCTGGAGATCCTTATTGAATCCCCGAGATCTCCTTTGTGCTGGAACCACTGCCTGCGGAGGCACCACTGAAGAGCCCTCATATGCCAGCGTGCGTGAGTGACCAGCAGAATGCAAGAAGCAAACAGACCTAGCAGGCGTAAGACTTTGAGGACTGGAACTGCCGCTCCATTGTGAAACATTAGAATCAGCACCTGAATGTCCCGAACCCGCTGAGGTGGGGGGTAGGCCCGAAACAATGTTGTGTCCAATACTGCCCCTATGAACAGGAGGCGTTGAGAGGGCTCCAGGTGAGATTTGGGTACATTTACTGAAAAACCCAGATCGAACAACAGCTGGGTTGTCATCCGCAGGTGAGACAACAGAAGCTCTGGAGACTTGGCTTTGATCAACCAATTGTCCAGGTAGGGAAATACCGCTAGTCCCTTCCTTCTGAGATGTGCTGCAACCACTGCCATCACCTTCGTAAAAACTCAAGGTGCTGAAGTAAGTCCAAATGAAGGACCACAAACTGGTAGTGTTGCGACCCCACCACAAACCGGAGATACTTCCTGTGCGACTTGATTATCGGAATATGAAAGTACGCATCCTGCAAGTCGACAGACACCATCCAGTCTCCTTTGTTCAATGCCAATAGCACCTGCGCTAGGGTCAGCATTTTGAATTTCTCCTGTTTGAGGAACAAATTCTAAATCCTCAAGTCCAGGATCGGTCTTAGACGACCGTCCGCTTTGGGAATCAGGAAATATCTTGAATAACACCCCTGACTCCTTTCCTGCACCGGTACCAACTCTATTGCGCCCTTTGATAACATGGCCAGAACTTCCTGTTGTAACAATAGAAGATGGTCTTCTGAACAAAATGAGGGACGGGGGGGAAAGGGAGGAGGGGACTCCTGAAAGGGGAGAGCATATCCTTTTTCCACAATCCTTAACACCCAAGAGTCTGTTGTTATCGACTCCCACTTGTGGAGAAAAAGACTCAACCTTCCCCCTACAGGAGAGGTATGAACGAGAAAGTGGGGAAAACTAGGGCTGCTTCTTCTGTTGTCCACCGGAGGAAGAGGATGAAGATGAAGGCTGCTGGACTGCCCCTCTAGCTCTACCCCTACCCCGCCCTCTAAAGGAACGATAGGGCGGATTGGCAGGTTGTTGGGCCAAGTATTGGGACCTCCGAAAGGCAGAACCACGAGCAAACCCCCTGAATCTACAAAAAGGTCTATAAGATGTAACAGTGGAAGTCTGTAAGCCCAAAGACTTAGCTGTTGCCCGACTGTCTTTAAACCTTTCAAGGGCAGAATCCGCCTTCTCTCCAAACAGCTTTTCACCATCGAATGGCAGATCCAACAGGGTGGTTTGAACGTCCGAGGAAAACCCAGAGGACCTCAACCAGGCGTGCCTCCTAGTAGCCACAGATGTCCCCATGGCCCTGGCTACCAAATCAGTTGTGTCCAGGCCAGACTGTATAATCTGTTGTGCAGCCTCCTGCGCATCCGAAAAAAGAGACCCAAAGGACCTCAGTAACTCCTGCGGTAGATCTCTGAGCATCTCCTTAGCAGAGTCCATAAGGGCGTGGACATACCTGCCCAGCACACAGGAAGAATTTGCAGCCTTGAGCGCCATGCTACAGGATGAAAAGATCTTCTTAGAAGACTGCTCCATCCTCTTGGACTCTCTATCAGTTGGAACCACAGGGAATGTTCCAGGAGCAGACTTCGCAGAGCAAGACGCCTGGACTACTAAACTTTCAGGAGTCGGATGGCATGACAGGAAACCCGGATCTCCGGGTGTGCCTCTATGCCTCCTCGCTACTGCCCTGTTCACTGCAGGAGTCGTAACCGGCGTCCTCCACAGATACAAAATGGGCTCAGTCAACGCCTCATTGAAGGGCAGCAAAGGATCATCACTGGACGTAGAAGGGGGCAACACCTCAGTCAGCAGGTTGGTTTTCACCTCCGCCACATACAAGGGCAAGTCTAGAAACTCCGCTGCTTTCCTGATCACTGTATGGAAGGATGCTGCCTCCTCTGTAAACTCCCCCGGAGATGCAATGGCCCACTCCGGGGAAGTATCCAGGCCGCTTGCAGACGCCAGACCTTGGTACTCATCACAAGGCCCAATTTCACCCTCCTCCAACTGCCTGTACTCTTCCTCTTCCAGAAGTCGTAAAGCCTTTCTTCGAGACTGAAGGCGTATTTCCAAAGTCGGCGTCGATAACGAATCCATCGAAGCTGAAGACTTCGAATCCCAGTAGGGCACAGGAAGAGATGGATGATTCCTAGCATCACCCGGCGCCGGCGTCGGCGCCGACACGGACTCCAATGACGTCCTCTGCGGAGTCGGCTGGCAGGAAGGCGATGGGGCCGGCCAGGAAGGAGACATCATTGATGTCGAATGGTGAGGCGATGGCGTCGGCTGACGCGATGGTGGAGCCACAGACGCAGCTAGTGAAGACCTCCCACGAGGAGACATCCTCGGGCCGATCCGACACCCTCAGCAGGGCAAAAAGGCATAAATGGGGCCGCCTTATACGGCGCCGGAGAGCCCAAATCAAATGCCAATGGCCCCGTGGGACCCACCGGTGCACCAGCAGGAGCCATGGACTGAAACACGGCATACATTGCATTAACAAATGCAGCCGGATCCGCCCCTAGAGCTGGGAAAGCAGGATATTGCAGAGCAGAGGACTGTCCTTGAACCTGCTGTACATCAGACTCCTGCGAAGCCAGCGAAATCTGAGGACTATGATGAGACACCTCTAAGACTGATGGCGCCGGAGATAACTCCGGACTCCTGGGCTGAGGCGTCACAGTAGGGCTCATCTCCCATGTCTTTTGGCGTCGAGAAGACAGAGACCTCGACCTCGATCGACTCCGCTCAGACCAGCGCCGTGAGTCATGAAGGCGCCGTGAATCATGGTGACGCCGCTTCTTATGCTTCTTTGGTGAAGCATGGGAGGAATCTCTCTTATGGCCCTTCTTCTTGGCTTGTGTCATAAAAAGCTTCGCCTCTCGCTCTTTCAGAGCCTTAGGGTTCATACTCTGGCACGACCTACACCCTTTAACGTTGTGCTCAGACCTAAGGCACCAGATGCAATCCAAATGTGGATCGGTCACTGACATCTTACCTCCACATTCCCTACATGGCTTAAAACCGGACTTCTTTGGAGGAGACATTGTAACCACCAAAAACGCAACAGTAATCAACGAGCCAGGAATAAAAACCGTTAGCGTCGAAGGCACAGAAAAAAAGAAAACTGACGTCAGCACGCTGACGAGGACCTCTTATTGGCACGGTGACGTCAGACGGAGTCACGTGGAGCCGTGCCATTATGACGTCCTCGTCGACGTGGACAGCTAGGAAGAAGACTTTCCGTCGGATGCTGGCGCAAGGACGAATTCATAAGGTGAGGAATCCACAGGTAGTTGTATCCATCAGAAAGTTTTATTTAGTATTGTACACTAAATATAGAAATAATGGGCACATATTTTTTTAAAGAACATAATAACAATGGTTTTAAAGTTTCAAAAAATACAAAAATAACATTAGAGAAACAAAGATACATTTGAATATCTATCTATCTATCTATCTATCTATCTATCTAGGTATATATATATATATATATATATATATATATATATATATATATATATATATATATATATATATATGGAAAATGTCACTTACCCAGTGTACATCTGTTCGTGGCATGAGACGCTGCAGATGCTGTGCATATCCCGCCATCTATTGTTGGGCTCGGTGTGTTACAAGTTGTTTTTCTTCGAAGAAGTCTTTTCGAGTCACGAGATCGAGGGACTCCTCCCATTTCGGCTCCATTGCGCATGGGCGTAGACTCCATCTTAGATTGTTTTCCCCGCAGAGGGTGAGGTAGAAGTTGTGTATATAGTAATAGTGCCCATGCAATGGAGTAAGTATATATGTACATAGTGTGATTAAAAAGTGATATATTTACAAATTTATAAATGTTCAAGTTTATTTTTATCAACTTATAACGGCTACAGGCTCCCGGGGAGGTGGGAGGGCGCATGTGAATCTGCAGCGTCTCATGCCACGAACAGATGTACACTGGGTAAGTGATATTTTCCGTTCAATGGCATGTGTAGCTGCAGATACACATGCTGTGCATAGACTAGTAAGCAGTTATCTCCCCAAAAGCGGTGGTTTAGCCTGTAGGAGTTGAAGTTGTTTGAAATAATGTTCGTAGTACTGCCTGTCCTACTGTGGCTTGTAGTAATGTAATGTAGTAATGTTTAGTGAATGTATGAGGCGTAGACCATGTGGCTGCCTTACAGATTTCTGTCATTGGTGTATTACCTAGAAAGGCCATTGTGGCGCCTTTCTTTCTAGTGGAGTGTGCCTTTGGTGTAATAGGCAGTTCTCTTTTTGCTTTAACATAACAGGTTTGAATACACTTAACTATCCATCTAGCAATGCCTTGTTTGGATATTGGATTTCCTGCATGAGTTTTTTGGAAAGCTACAAACAATTGTTTTGTTTTGCGAAATTGTTTGGTTCTATCAATGTAATACATTAGTGCTCTTTTTATGTCTAATGTATGTAATGCTCTTTCAGCTACAGAGTCTGGTTCTGGAAACAACACTGGGAGTTCGACTGTTTGGTTTAAGTGGAACGGTGACATAACTTTTGGCAAACATTTTGGATTTGTGCATAAAACCACTTTATGCTTGTGTATTAGTATAAAGGGTTCCTGTATGGTAAAAGTTTGTATTTCACTTACTCTTCTAAGAGATGTGATAGCTATTAGGAAGGCTACTTTCCAGGTTAAGTATTGCATTTCACACGAGTGCATGGGTTCGAATGGCGGACCCATGAGTCGTGTTAATACAATATTGAGGTTCCACGAAGGAACTGGCGGTGTTCTTGGTGGAATGATCCTTTTTAGACCCTCCATAAATGCTTTTATGACTGGGATTCTAAATAGTGAAGTTGAATGTGTAATTTGCAGATAGGCAGAAATTGCTGTGAGATGTATTTTAATGGATGAAAAAGCTAACTTAGACTTTTGTAAGTGTAGTAAGTAGCTTACAATGTTTTTTGCGGACGCGTGTAATGGTTGAATTTGATTATTATGACAGTAATAAACAAATTGTTTCCATTTATTTGCGTAGCAATGTCTTGTAGTAGGTTTTCTAGCCTGTTTGATGACCTCCATACATTCTTGTGTAAGGTCTAGATGTCTGAATTCTAAGACTTCAGGAGCCAGATTGCTAGATTGAGCGATGCTGGATTCGGGTGTCTGATCTGTTGCTTGTGTTGAGTTAACAGATCTGGTTTGTTTGGTAGTTTGATATGAGGCACTACTGACAGGTCTAGTAGTGTTGTGTACCAAGGTTGTCGTGCCCAAGTTGGTGCTATTAGTATTAGTTTGAGTTGGTTTGACTCAATTTGTTTACTAGATACGGAAGGAGTGGGAGAGGGGGAAAAGCGTAAGCAAATATCCCTGACCAACTCATCCATAACGCATTGCCCTTGGAGTGAGGCTGTGGGTACCTGGAGGCGAAGTTTTGGCATTTTGTGTTTTCTTTTGTTGCGAATAGGTCTATTTGCGGTGTTCCCCAGTTTTGGAAGTAGGTCTGTAGTATTTGGGGATGAATTTCCCATTCGTGGATTTGTTGGTGATCTCGACTGAGATTGTCTGCCAACTGGTTTTGAATTCCTGGGATGTATTGTGCTATTAGGCGAATATGATTGTGAATCGCCCAATGCCAAATCTTCTGTGCTAAGAGACACAGTTGTGATGAGTGTGTCCCTCCCTGTTTGTTTAAGTAATACATTGTTGTCATGTTGTCTGTTTTGACAAGAATGTGTTTGTGGGCTATTATTGGTTGAAATGCTTTCAACGGTAGAAACACTGCTAGTAATTCTAGCTGATTTATATGAAGTTGTTTCTGCTGAGTGTCCCATTATCCCTGGAGGGCTGTGTTGGTTGAGGTGTGCTCCCCACCCTACCATGGAAGCATCTGTTGTGATCACGTATTGAGGCACTGGGTCTTGGAAAGGCCGCCCTTGGTTTAAATTTACAGGATTCCACCATTGAAGCGAGGTGTGTGTTTGGCGGTCTATCAACACTAGATCTTGAAGTTGACCCTGTGCTTGTGTCCATTGCGTTGCTAGGCACTGTTGTAAGGGCCGCATGTGTAACCTTGCGTTTGGGACAATGGCTATGCATGAGGACATCATGCCTAGTAGTTTCATCACTAATTTTACCTGATACTTTTGGTTTGGGTGCATGCTTTGTATTACGTTTTGAAATGCTTGTACCCTTTGTGGACTTGGAGTGGCAATCCCTTTTTTTGTGTTGATTGTTGCTCCTAAGTATTGTTGTATTTGACACGCTGTAAGTGTGATTTTTGGTAGTTTAGTGAGAACCCTAGTTTGTGAAGGGTTTCTATGACGTTTTTTGTGTGTTGAAGACACTGTTTCTGAGTGCTGGTTTTAATTAACCAATCGTCTAGATACGGGAATACGTGTATGTGCTGTCTTCTGATATGTGCAGCTACTACTGCAAGGCATTTTGTAAATACCCTTGGTGCTGTTGTTATCCCGAATGGTAACACTTTGAATTGGTAATGTACTCCTTGGATTACAAACCTTAAGTATTTCCTGTGGGAAGGATGTATAGGTATATGGAAGTAAGCATCCTTGAGGTCTAATGTTGACATGTAGTCTTGTTGTTTGAGCAATGGGATTACGTCTTGAAGTGTCACCATGTGAAAGTGATCTGATTTGATGTAAATATTTAGTGTTCTGAGATCTAAGATGGGTCTCAGAGTTTTGTCCTTTTTGGGTATTAGAAAATACAGGGAATAAACACCTGTTCCTTTCTGATGGTTGGGTACCAGTTCTATTGCGTCTTTTTGTATTACAACGCTTGGACTTCTAGTTGTGTGTTCTTGGAGGCACATTTGGTGGTAATTGTAGGTATTCTATGCAATAACCATGTTGGATAATGGCTAGGACCCACGAGTCTGTTGTTATTTCCTCCCAGTTTTGGTAAAAATCTGTGAGTCTTCCCCCCACTGGTGTTATGTGTTGGGGATTTGTGACACTGAAGTCACTGTTTAGTTTGAGGGGTCTTTGGGCTTTGGAACTTTCCTCTATTTTTAGGGAACTGTCCACCTCTGTATTGTCCCCGAAAGCCTCCTCTTTGATACTGGCACTGGTATGTGGGTCTGGTTTGTGAGGTTGACGGTTCTGTGCTTTGGGCCCGAAACCTCCCCCAAATTGTGTCTTCCTAAATGTGCCTCTGCTCTGTGGGGAGTAGAGCGCGCCCATGGCCTTGGCCGTATCAGTGTCCTTCTTCAGCTTCTCTATAGCTGTGTCCACCTCCGGCCCAAACAACTGCTGTCCATTAAAAGGCATATTAAGCACAGCCTGTTGGATCTCAGGCTTAAACCCGGAGGTGCGTAGCCATGCGCGTCTCCGAATAGTGACTGCTGTATTCACAGTTCTTTCGGCTGTGTCCGCTGCATCCACTGCCGATCGTATCTGGTTGTTCGAGATACTTTGGCCCTCTTACACCACTTGTTGTGCATGCTTTTGGAACTCCTTGGGCAGATGTTCTATAAAGTGCTGCATTTCATCCCAATGAGCTCTGTCATATCTTGACAATAAAGCCTGGGAATTGGCAATGCGCCATTGATTGGCCGCTTGTGCTGCAACTCTTTTCCCCGCTGTATCAAACTTTTGACTTTCTTTGTTGGGTGGTGGTGCATCTCCAGAGGTGTGTGAATTTGCCCTTTTACGTGCTGCGCCTACTACTACTGAGTCAGGTGTCAGTTGTTGTGTGATGTACACAGGGTCTGTAGTGGGAGGCTTGTACTTTTTCTCCACACTAGGTGTGATGGCTCTGCCTTTGACGGGTTCTTGAAATACTTGTTTTGCGTGTTTCAACATCCCTGGTAACATTGGGAGACTTTGGTACTGACTGTGTGTCGACGACAAAGTATTAAATAAAAAGTAATCCTCAATGGGTTCTGCGTGCAGTGCCACATTGTGAAAAGCCGCTGCTCTGGACACCACTTGTGTGTAGGCAGTACTGTCTTCAGGTGGTGATGGTCTTGCTGGGTAGCAGTCTGGACTATTATCTGATACTGGTGCATCATATAGATCCCATGCATCTGGGTCGTCCTGGCTGATCCCTGTGTGCGTTGGTGATTATATCATAGGGGGGGTTGCAATTGGTGACAGTTGCGGTGAGTGGTGTGGTGATGGTTGTGGCGAAGAGTGAGGTGGAGTTACTGCTTTAGCCACTTTTGCTTGTGGTTGTTTTTCTTTGTCTTGGAAAGCAAGTTTCCTTTTCATCTTTATAGGAGGGAGAGTTCTTATTTTCCCTGTTTCCTTTTGAATATGGAGCCTTCTTTGTGTATAATCTGGCTCCCCTGCTTCTAGCTCTTGTCCAAATTTATGGCCTTGTAGTTGTTCTGAAAGGCCTTGTTCTTCAGAGTAGGAGCTTGTTTTCGGCTCCGAAGCTGGGTGTTTCGGTACCAAAACTTTTTCTACAGTCTTTTTCAGCTCCGAAGCCACTTTTTTCGGTTTCGGTGTGCCGATCTCTCGGTGCCGACTTATCTCGGAGCTGGTATCTCTGTGTCGAGTCTGGTCGGAGCCAGGTTCTCAGTGTCGAGTATGCTCTGTGCCGGGATCTCGACCGGAGTCGGTTGACTTCGACATGTGTGTGCCCTTTCTCGGTGCCGATGGATGGTCACCGATTTTACGGGTTAAGCCATGGCCTGCCGGCGGTGGCGTCCCCTAGGCCTTCATGATTTTGGCGTGAGTTTTGGCCGGGGCTGGTTTACTCACGGTTTTCGGCGTCTGACCGTTTCGGGCTCGTCCGAGTCAGCGATGGAGAAAGTCTCCTCTTCCTCGACGTTGTGGTGTCCTGACGGCGCCAATGCCATTTGAAGCCTTCGTGCTCTCCGGTCCCGTAGCGTTTTCTTCTACCGAAACGCCCGA
This sequence comes from Pleurodeles waltl, assembly GCF_031143425.1. Classification (NCBI taxonomy): domain Eukaryota; kingdom Metazoa; phylum Chordata; class Amphibia; order Caudata; family Salamandridae; genus Pleurodeles; species Pleurodeles waltl. The sequence goes on from NC_090448.1 coordinate 792,278,081, forward strand.
CAGGCCTCGCAGGAATCCTCTTTGTGTTCGGGGGACAAACACAAATTACAGACCAGATGTTGATCTGTGTAAGGATACTTGTTGTGGCATTCGGGGCAGAAGCGGAATGGGGTCCGTTCCATTAGCCTTGAAGACGCACGCGGTCGGGCCGACCAGGCCCCGCCGGGGGATAGAAGCCCCGAAGGGCTACCGGAGCTCTTCTTGATTCGGTGTCGATCTGCGTTAACTAACCCGATACCGAACGCAAACAATACCGTCAAATTTTTCCGAGATTTAACTAACTTTCCGAACTGAAACACGGAGCAAAGGGGAACACGTCCGAACCCAATGGCGGAAAGAAAACAATCTAAGATGGAGTCGACGCCCATGCGCAATGGAGCCGAAATGGGAGGAGTCCCTCGATCTCGTGACTCGAAAAGACTTCTTCGAAGAAAAACAACTTGTAACACTCCGAGCCCAACACTAGATGGCGGGATATGCACAGCATGTGTATCTACAGCTACACATGCCATCGAACATACTATATATATATATATATATATATATATATATATATATATATATATATATATATATATATATATATATATATATATTCACTGAAACAACAAAGGTTACAGGGATGTTATAGTTAGGCTCAAAATTTTAATGAACAAAACCAAAGGAATTCACCTGTTATAGTTAGAGTTATCTAAAGTAGCTATAACTCGTGCCCTAAGGTAACTCACGCCCTTGCCATGCACAGTTTTTCATCAAAGATTTTACTGCAAATATTAGATTGATAATGTCAATGATGTTATCAAAGATGTGAGGAGTACAGTATTTTTGGGGTAATTGGCAGTGCATGGCGAAAGTGCCAGTTATAGTTACCGTAGGGCACGAGTTACAGTTATACTCACCCCGGCATGTTTGTTGCAGTACCACATGACGGTTGTGTTGTCCGTGAACCCCTGGACTATCTTTCTCTTGATAGAAGGAAGAAATGCTTTCAATGTTAGTCAGATTGCACTGAGCACCAGCAAGTTGATATTGAGTTCTCTGATTTCCTCCTCTCCCAGATGACCGCCCCATCCCAGGAGTGATACGTCTGTCTCCAGTATGAATTGTGGTTGGGGAATGGAGAGAAGTCTGCTGTGACCTGATTGCGGATCGTTAGCCACCACTGTTGGTCTTTTGCAGTTCCCTCCAAGATATGGGCATGTTGGAGAGATTCCCCTGATGCTGCAACCACTAGAACTTCAGGTCCGACTGCAGAGCCTGCATATGCCATCTGGCATGATTCACCAGGAGGATGCAGGAGGCTATGAGGCCCCGCAGCCTCAGAGTCAGTCTCACCGAAATCCAGAACAGAGGCTCAAACATCAGTATCATAGGCTGAATATCCTGGACTCGCTGCTCAGAAGGATAAGCTTGAAACTGCACTGTGTCTACAACTGCTCCTATGAAAGGGAGAATCTGAGAAGGAGTCAATTATGACTTTGGCACGTTTATAGTGAACCACAGGGAATGGAGAAGGTCCGCCATAATCTGTAGGTGGGAGAAGACAGCCTGAAATGAGCCCGCCCTCAACAGTCAGTCATCAAGATAGGGGAAGACTGACATTCCTAATCTCTGAAGATGATCTGCGACACCAACATCACCTTGTTGAACAACCGAGGGGCACTGCTAAGGCCAAAGGGGAGCACGGTGAAAGTGCTTGTGGCCTACCCTGGACCGCAGATAATGTCTGTAGGCAGGCAGGATGGGAATGTGAAAAAATGCATCTTGCAAGTTCAACACAACCAACCAGTCTCCTTGGTCTAGAGCAGACAAGACCTGAACCAAAGGGAGCATTCTGAATTTCTCCTTTTTGAGGAAGAGATTGAGGGTTCAGAGGTCTATGATAGGTATCAGAAAGTAGCGGGAATAACAATTACTGCCTACTTCTGATATTGGAACCCTCTCTATGGCTCCCTTGGTCAAAAGAGCTGTGACTTCCTCGAATAGCAAGAATAGATGATTCTCCATTAGCTGTTCTTGTGTTGGGGAGTAGGCGGGAGGAAGGATTTAAAGGGGAGGGAGTAAACCCCTTGAATGATCTACAGGACCCACCTGTCCGATGTTATGGACTGCCAGTGAGGGAGATAATGATGGACAGCCATAATCCCTAACAAGGAGGCTAAGAGGGCTTAGAGACTGCAGCTGCCGGGAGTTGGTGGCTGGAGAAGACCTCTGTCTACCTGACCCCTTGGGTCAGAATGCAACGTGTCCTCACAAATTTTGGAGAGCTTCCGCAGGGCAGTGACTAGGACAGGACGGGCATGGTGACATCCACGAAAGGGGTGAAAGGTAGACTGGGGACTTGGGGCCCTTGATTGAGAGCAAGACCTTCAAGGAGTTGTGTAAGATGGCGTCGCCTGCCGGATTGCAAGCAGCTTTAGGGACCACTCCCTGAAAGCCTTCTGTGCCATGGCCCGGCAGTCTGAGAATGACTTGGAGTTGTGGTCGTGCTCGAGACACCACAAACAGACCAGACGAGGGTAAGTGACCTACATGGCATGGTGAAAGGTGCCACATGGTTTAAAACCAGTCTTCCTCAAAGACATTACTCAGCACACATGACAAACACTTGACAAAACATAAATAAATCCTGCCAAAAAGTGACAGAGGAGTAGCTCTTCCTTGGATCAGCGCTAACTGGCACAGAATGAAAAGAACTGACGCCTGCACAATGAATTGGCGCATATAGGTGGCCAAGATGTCACTTCCGGCGAAAACGCCGCCGCGCAGAACCAAATGAAGCCCCCTACTGGCACGCAGGGGTACTGCTCACCAAACATTTTTCGGATCCAGTCTGACGCCTGGAAAATTCAAAGGTAAGGAATCTGAGGCTAGATGCCTCTATCAGAAAGTGCTCTTTCAGAGCCAAGAAGCCCAGAGGTCATATTTAGTTGCACTATACTAGCATTATACGATAATATAACATAACATAGAGATCACACACATAATCAATGAAAGTGTGTTAAACTTCATGGAACCGGAAGACAATAAAAACACATCAGGTCACAATTCATAAAGATCTGTTTTCTTTTTGTGTCTTCCGCTTAGAAGTTCTGATAAAAATCACACCAAAATGTAAATATATATGTAAGTAAGACACAAAATTATGAGATATCATAGGAAACTGTACACCAAGAATTGAAGCTGCCTTTTCCAGTGCAACCAGGTATAAGGATAGTGACAAGATTATCATCTAGCACGATCCAATAGTACCCGCTGGGGTTGAAAACTATGTGTATGTACCTTTAATTTGAGGCACCAAAAGTCCAAGAGTGTACACATGGTACTACAGCAGTTGCATCTAAGAATATCAAAATCTTAACTATGTCCTGACATAAATACTGATGCCTAAATACAGTTTACAAACATATTGCTTAACTGCTTACTGTTTTTAAAAACTTCAATATAGCAATATTTTTATAAATAATATTTAGGAAATTTTTGGGTTAGATGATATTTAGGCCACAATATTCTAAAGTCACACCACTAGTCGCAAGTCATGTTTTAGTATAACGTCCGTTGTATCAAAAAGGAAGATATTGAATCTTATTTTTAAGCTCACGTAAATCCTACTATACATTTTTAAAACTGTCCGAGATCTTAGTGATGTGATTGATCCTGAGGAAGGTGTGTAACAACACCCATAATAACATGGGGAATTTCTCAGCCAGAACAGCTGTGTTGGCAAGATAGTAATGCATGTTATTTCTTGTCTTCATGAAACAGGTGCCCAAAAATGCTAAATTGCCCCTACCTCCTTCTGAGTTGTGCAATACATTTTCTAAAACTCCTGTCCTCTGTCTCCTATTTCCAACACCATGTTCTTGCTTTCTGCCACTGTATTGATTTAAAAACCTCAAATGTAGTGTAAAAGTGAAGTAGTGCGGTGACAGGGAGATGTGGCTCTATGGCTGAATCGAACGAGTTACTTACCTTCGGTAACGACTTTTCTGGTGGATACATTAGCTACCTGTGGATTCCTCACCTGATGAATACTCCCATGGCGCCAGCATTCGACGGAAATCTTCTTACTAGTCTCTGCACGTCGACGAGGACGTCACTCTAGCCCACGCGACGCCGTCTGACGTCATACAGGCAATAAGAGGTCCTCGCCGACGTGCCGATGACAGTACCAACATTTTTTACGTGCATGAGAATAATAATAACCCAATGTAATGAAAGAGCAAAGCAACATCTCTTAATATTGTAAATCACACAACATTGCAATAAAATAGCTGTAGATTTAATATAACCTTCTTTTTTTTTTTTTTTTTTTAAACAAATAAATATATTTATACATACGAATCATGTATATACACAATATATATAGATTTATATATAAATATACACATATATACAAATATCATATATGCAAAATGTATTGCAACTTTGAAGACCAAAAGGAGCACACTCAAGGATTGCTTGGAGAGACCAAAAAGGCAACGGGGAGGCGGGTGGGACCGTGAGGAATCCACAGGTAGCTAATGTATCCACCAGAAAAGTCGTTACCGAAGGTAAGTAACTCGTTCTTCTGATGGATACAACTACCTGTGGATTCCTCACCTGATGAATAGAGTCCCAAAGCAGTACCACGCCCGGCGGTGGGTGCCTAAATGGTCAAACCAAGAAATCCTGCAGCACTGACCGTGCAAAATGACCGTCCCTTCTGACCTCAGAGTCCAAACAGTAATGTTTCACAAAAGTGTGAAGGGACGACCAAGTTGCGGCCTTGCAGATGTCGACCACAGGAACACCCCTGGCCAAGGCCGAAGAGGCCGACTTAGCTCTGGTGGAGTGAGCTCTAATGCCCTCAGGCGGATCCTTCTTTGCCAAAGAGTAACAGATTTTAATGCAAAGAACAACCCACCTGGAGAGTGTTCTCTTGTGGACTGCCTTTCCTCTCCTCTTGCCCACGTATCCGACAAACAGCTGATCCTCCAGCCTGATATCCTTCATTCTGTCGATATAGAAGCTCAACGCCCTTTTTGGGTCCAGGCAATGTAGTCTTTCTTCCTCCTTTGAAGGATGAGGCGGAGGATAAAACGTGGACAAAGTGATTGTCTGAGCCAAATGGAAGGGTGAAACAACCTTCGGAAGGAAAGCAGCCTTGGTCCTCAACACCACCTTATCCCCATAAAACGTTATATAAGGGGGTTTAACCGATAAGGCCTGCAACTCACTCACTCTCCTTGCAGATGTTATAGCTACCAGGAATACTGTTTTAATAACCAAATACCTTAAGGGGCAAGAATGCATAGGCTCAAAAGGGGACCCCATAAGGAAAGTCAGGACCAAGGACAAATCCCATTGAGGCATAACGAATGGTTTTGGAGGATATTGATTCAGAAGACCTTTCAAGAATCTGAGAACAATAGGGGATTTAAATAACGATGGTTGGTCTGGAAGACAAATGAAGGCTGACAAGGCCGACAAATAACCCTTAATGGTAGCCACTGCACAACCTTTCTGCGCTAGAGACAGTGCAAAAGACAAAACATGTGACAGATGAGCATGTAAGGGATCAATCTGTCTCTCTCTACACCACATAACAAATTTAGACCACCTATTAGCGTAGATAGATTTAGTGGAGTGTCGCCTGGCCGCTAAGATAACATCCACTACATCAGGCGGGAGAGAGAAGGAACTCAGGTTGCCCCGTTCAATCTCCAAGCATGTAGGTGCAGACTCTGGAGGTTGGGGTGTAAAACCTGCCCCTGCGACTGCGAGAGGAGGTCTGCCCTGAGAAGGAGACGGAGCGGAGGGCACAGTGAGAGTTGGAGAAGGTCGGAGTACCATACCCTCCTTGGCCAATCCGGAGCTATTAAGATGACTTGGGCCCGGTCTTGGCGAATTTTCCTCAACACTCGAGGAATCAAGGGTATGGGGGGAAACGCGTAACGCAACTGGTCGCACCAGGTTATCTGAAACGCGTCCCCCAACACTCCCTGCATCGGATACTGGAGGCTGCAGAATAACGGGCAATGCGCGTTCTCCCGAGTGGCAAACAGATCTATCCGAGGAAACTCCCACATCTGGAAGATTAAACAGACTTGATCTGGATGGAGACGCCACTCGTGGTCTGCCGAGAATTGGCGACTGAGACTGTCCGCACGTACATTCAAGACCCCGGCCAGATGATTTGCCACCAAGCAAATCTGATGGTCCTTTGCCCAGGACCATAGCCGAAGAGCTTCTCTGCAGAGAAGGTACGACCCTACTCCTCCCTGTTTGTTTATGTACCACATCGTGGTAGTATTGTCCGTCAGGACCTGTACCGACTGACCACGAAGGGATGGGAGGAAGGCCTTGAGAGCCAGACGTACAGCCCGTAACTCCAACAGATTGATATGAAACACCTGTTCCTCTGGAGACCAAAGCCCTTTGATCTCCAGATCCCCCAGATGAGCTCCCCATCCTAGGGTGGAAGCATCCGTTATGACCGTGGCCACTGGTGGCGACTGCGCGAACGGCTTTCCCTGTGAAAGATTGTTGCCCGCAATCCACCACTTCAATTCCACAGCAGCATCTCTGGAGATCTTGACAGTACCTTCTAAATCTCCCTTGTGTTGAGACCACTGCCTTCGGAGGCACCACTGAAGAGCCCTCATGTGCCAGCGAGCATGCGTGACCAACAGAATGCAGGAGGCGAACAGACCGAGCAGACGAAGGACCTTGAGGACTGGAACTACCGCTCCATTTCGAAACATTGGAACCAATTCCTGAATATCTTGAATCCGCTGAGGCGGAGGAAAGGCTCGACTCAATGTTGTATCCAGTACTGCCCCTATGAACAGGAGGCGCTGAGAGGGCTCCAGGTGAGATTTGGGCACGTTCACCGAAAAGCCCAGGTCGAACAACAACTGGGTTGTTGACTGCAGATGATGCGACACAAGCTCCGGGGACTTGGCTTTGATCAACCAGTCGTCCAAGTAAGGGAATACTGCTATCCCCTTCCTTCTGAGCTCCGCCGCAACCACTGACATCACCTTTGTGAAGACTCGAGGTGCTGAAGTAAGACCAAACGGGAGGACCGCAAACTGATAGTGCTGCGACCCTACCACAAACCGGAGATACTTCCTGTGCGACTTGAGTATCGGGATATGAAAGTAAGCATCCTGCAAGTCGACAGACACCATCCAATCTTCCTTGTTCAACGCCAAAAGCACCTGTGCTAGGGTCAGCATCTTGAACTTTTCCTGTTTGAGGAACCAATTCAAGATCCTCAGATCCAGGATTGGTCTCAACTGACCATCCTTTTTGGGAATTAGGAAGTATCTTGAGTAACAACCTCGACCCTTTTCCTGCTCTGGGACCAACTCTACCGCGCCCTTTGAAAGGAGGACTTGAACCTCCTGTTCTAGCAACAGGAGGTGTTCTTCTGAACAATAAGATGGGCGGGGCGGGATGAGGGGCGGGAACTCCCGAAAGGGAAGGGCGTAGCCTTTCCCCACAATGCCGAGAACCCAAGTGTCCGTGGTGATAGACTTCCACTTGTGGAGAAAATGCTGTAATCTTCCCCCTACAGGAGAGGAGTGAGTGGGAAACGGTGGAAGCCTAAGGCTGCTTCCCCTGCTGCACCCCTCCAGAGGACGAGGAAGAGGCAGAGTGCTGTTGAGAGGCTCCTCTGGTACGGGCCCCACCCCTCCCCCTCCCTCTAAATGACCTATAGGGGAGGGAAGAGGCGGGTTGCTGGAACCTCCCCCGAAAGGAAGAGGAAGAAGAGCCACGCCCAAATCCCCGAAACCTCCTGAAAAATCTAGAAGAGGCAGAGGAAGAAGGAGCTTGCAGTCCTAACGATTTGGCTGTGGCTCTGCTCTCCTTAAATCGTTCCAAGGCCGAATCTGCCTTGGCTCCAAACAGTCTGTCCCCATCAAACGGGAGTTCCAGCAGGGTCGACTGCACATCTGCCGAAAACCCTGAGTTTCGGAGCCAGGCCTGTCTTCTTGCCACCACAGCCGTGCCCATCGCCCTGGCCACCGAGTCGGTCGTGTCCAGCCCAGACTGGATAATCTGGGTCGCGGCAGCCTGGGCGTCCGAGACCACATCCAAGAGACCCTGGGGGAGCTCCGTAAATGAAGACGAAATATCATCCATCAGAGCATGGATGTACCTCCCCAGAATGCACGTTGCATTGGTGGCCTTCAACGCCAAACTGCATGACGAAAATATTTTCTTGGACTGCGCATCCAGTTTCTTGGAGTCTCTGTCTGCAGGCACCGTCGGGAAGGAACCAGGCGCTGACTTTGAGGAACAGGAGGCTTGCACCACCAAGCTCTCCGGCGTAAGGTGTCTAGAGAGAAAGCCAGGGTCAGATGGTGCAGCTCGATACCTCCTGGCCACAGCCCTATGAACGGCCGAGGAAGACACCGGCTTCTTCCACACCTCCAACACCGGATCCAGCAAAGCCTCATTAAATGGCAAGAGAGGCTCAGCTGCAGTAGAGGCCGGATGCAATACCTCTGTCAGCAAATTCTGCTTCGCCTCTGCCACCGGCAAAGGCAGGTCCAAAAAGCTCGCTGCCTTCCTCACCACAGCATGAAAGGAAGCAGCCTCCTCCGTATATTCCCCTGGAGATGAAAGGTCCCACTCAGGGGAAGTGTCCAGCCCACTGGCTGTATCCAGACCATGTAGTCCGTCTCCAGAGTCCTCAATCTCTCCCTCCTCTAAGACTCGCTGGTACTCCCGCTCTTCTAAAAGACGGAGAGCACGCCTCCTCGAATGAAGTCTCTCCTCGATACGCGGAGTCGACATGGCCTCCGCCGACGTCGAAGAACGGCGCCGATCTCCAGAAGCATCTGACGCCGCGTCCGGCGCCACAGGCAGCTTCGGCGCCGAGGTAGGAGCCGGAGGACGAGGTCTTGGAGCCGATGGACCAACCGGAGTCACAGGGCAAAATCCTGACTTCGACGGAAGGGCAACCTCCAGGGCCGAAACATCCGAAGCCACCGGAGCGGCCACCGACGCCGGCACCGGCGCCGAGCCCACATTCCCAAAAGGGAGAAAGGGCATAAAGGGTGCCGGTCGAAGAGGCGCAGGATCACCCAACGAAAAGGCCAAGGGCCCCGAAGGACCAGCCGGAGCAGCTCCTGGAGCCATCTGCTGAAAGATGGTATACATCGCATTAAGAAACGCGGTACTATCGGCTCCAGGAGTGGGAAAACCCGGATACTGGGGTGCCTGGATCGAGGGCGACCCCGACGCCGGCCTCGACGTCTGCGACGCCGGAGAAAACACAAGAGGCTGCACCACCTCAATCACTGACGCCTGACCAGGCGAAGTCGGTGACGCCGGAGAGGGCAACGGCGTCGATGGATGCGGCGTGACCGTGGGGCTGACCTCCCAAGTCCTCCGACGCCGAGCCGAAGGTGACCTCGAACGAGACTCCTTGCTGGAATGACGTCGTGAGTCTCTACGGCGCCGGGAGTCTCGATGACGCCGGTGAGACCTTGGCGAAGAAGACTTCTTATGATGTTTCTCCTTCTTCTTTGACTTTGCCATGAATAACTTGGCCTCACGCTCTTTGAGGGCCTTCGGATTCATGTGTTGACATGAATCGCAAGTCGAGACGTCGTGGTCGGAGCTCAAACACCATAGACAGTCAGAGTGAGGATCTGTAACTGACATCTTGCCCCCACACTCTCGACAGGGCTTGAAACCCGACTTCCTCTGAGACATTATTACCGCAGAGAAGACTACGCAGCAGACAATACACTGTAACCACGAAGGTAACAGTAGCTCCCTCGAAGATAACCGTTTCGAATGCACGGAAAAAAGGGAACTGTCATCGGCACGTCGGCGAGGACCTCTTATTGCCTGTATGACGTCAGACGGCGTCGCGTGGGCTAGAGTGACGTCCTCGTCGACGTGCAGAGACTAGTAAGAAGATTTCCGTCGAATGCTGGCGCCATGGGAGTATTCATCAGGTGAGGAATCCACAGGTAGTTGTATCCATCAGAAACTGATATTTAGAATGATCACCTTTTTTTCCCTTTGGGATTGAAGCCAATTGCTTTTCTTGATTTTACTCCTGAACTCGAAAACGACCCATAGGGAATTTCTACTTTACAGACTATGGGGTTCATTGCGAGTTTGGCGGTTCGACCGTTGGACCGCAAAACCCACGGGCTGAGGCTTATACCAGAAGCCTTACCACCCTCATATTACAATGTTTCCAACGGGCTGACCGGCGGAAACACCGTATTGCGACATTTCCGCCAGTCAGCCCGGGAAACAGTGCCACACCACTGGCCTCAGCTTCCTTAAGCTTCCTTAAGGGAGCCGAGGCCAATGCCATCTCACAGCAGCACTCTTGGAATACACACTATCTGCAGAGCAGATAGTGAAATTCCTAGGGTGCAAGCAGGAGGCATGTGCACTACCCACGCCATGGAAAGGCTGGCGGAAAGTGGACTCGCGATCAGCATGGTATATTCTTTTAAATAATTTTTATTTTGAGTTCTCTTTGCATTTCTACTACATTTGAATGGCACTAACTGCATCATTTTGCCCCATGCTCTTCCTTCAAGAAGATCCACAATATAAATGGCATACGCATGTGCGTGTCAGTGTGAGTGTGTATATGTTATGCGTGCACAGATGCAGCTGTGTTGTGTGAAGGATAGGTTTTCGTTACAGCTCCCCAAAGGTGTGAGAGAAACTTATAATGCTGCTACTGTGTGTGCTATATCTCTTCTTTGCATAAGTGGAACTTGAACTGCTGCCTCTGCTGTAATGGTTTTGTGAGTGTGACTGTGATGTTTTCCCTACCTCCGCCCCTTTTCTGTATCTTTTCTGTGTGATGGCACATACAGTAAATAAGGTACAAAACTCACGGATTGCTTGGGTAGGGTTTCTTGGAAGCAGCGCCCCAATGGTTTCTGGGTCTGTGGCCGGCTGACGTGCAGGTTTGGGGCGCTTTGCCCAGTCGAACTCTGTGCAGGGTGCTGGATGAGATGTTGAGACCCTTGACCAGTGGCCTCAGCGCTCATGCTGTCAATGCGGTGCACACGCACCGAAGCATCAGGAGGGTGGTGAACACGGACATTCAGTAATGGCGGATGGGCCTGCACTAGAGGAGAGCAAAAAGTAAACAGAATCAGAAACACAAACCAAGGGGGACAATCTCCAGATGAAGTGACAGCTCTAGAGTGAGGGAGTCTCTGTTCTGACTTAAGCCCGATTATGAGTTTGGAGGTTTGAGGACTGCCATACTCGCAGTGGCGGTCGGACCGCCCCACTCCTGGTGGTCCATCTGCCAGATTATGACCGCCAGGAGACCGCCACCCCGGCAGCATCAGGGATCCTGACAGGTTGGCGGAGGTCAGAGTAGTGGTCAGCCACGGTGGTGCTGAGTTCAGAACCATAGTGCTGATCACAATTCCACTTTCCACAAGCCTTTTCATGGCAGTGTAACCACCATTGAAAGTCTGGTGGAAAGCCAGTTCAGGCCCCCCCAGCCAGCACCCTCAGAATGCGCACTGTCTGCTATGTAGACAGTGCGCATTCCGAGGGTGCTGGTGTGCAACGGCTTTGGCCTCAGCTCCCTAAGGGAGCTGAAGCCTATGCCACTGCACTGTTTACACTGGGCTGACCAGCGGAAATGTCATAATATATTGTGTCCACCAGTCAGCCCGGTAGAAACATCCTAATACGAAGGGGAGTGAGGCTGCAGGCTTGACGGTGGACTCATCCCTGTGGCTTTGGCGGTCCAACATTCAGACCGCCAAAGTCGTAATCAGGCTCTAAGACACTACTCAGGAAGATGGTCACAGGATGGATGCCATTCATGTAGAAAAACAAAGTAATGGATGGCTTCTGAGCCACAGGTCTGTAATCGGGTCTACATTCCACACCATTGTTATTTGTCCACTATCCCACGCAAGACAGGGGACAAGCATATGCAAAAATAACCTGATTCTGCTCCAATATAGTCCAGTCCATACCGCATGACCAGGCCCTCTCTAGAGGAGAACACATGCATCCATCAGCCTGTCTTTAACCTAGTTGGACTTCATCAGTGGGTTGCAGCTTAAGTCCTTTTACAGTGAGCACTGGACCCATGTATGGACATACACTTTCACACCTAGAACACTGGATTTAAGCTGCAACTCATTGGCAAATCCCAACTAGGCCAAAACCACTCTGTGCTTGTTTGTGGTCCCCTTGTAGTGAAGCTAGTCCAAATCTGATTTGAATAATGATAGAGTTTCTCAGCAGTAGCATAGTGGACAAAAACCAATGGACTGGAATGTATCCAAATGCTATTGCCAGTGGCTGAGACTTGTAAGCATTTCATCTACCACTTTTGTCTTTTCTTGAAAGAGCCACTCAGACACAAACATAGTAAACTGGAAACATTTGAATCAATCAGAACCATGGTGAATTACTTGGACTCATTCCATTCTTTTGTCCTTTAGCTTAACATGACCTATCAAAATCGGTCCTGATTTGCTCCACAGGAATGTACCCAGAGGAACTGCCACAGGCACAGATTGTTTAAGCATCTCGATTTACTTTTTTTGATGACTAAGTGACTGAGTACCTCCTCAGACTGTGACCCCACTCTAGACGAGGGAAGACACTTTCTGAGCTGAGGCTGCTATTCAGAGTGATTGACTATATTACAGACTTAAAAACAATGAACCTTCTGCAGAGTGTTCGCCCTTTCCCAAGGGCACCGTGATGCTGGCTCTAGCGGAGGTCTTGCTGGACGTCTGCTCCCCATTGCCATGGGTATCCGAGATGACCTGGACTGCATAGATGGCGTGTTTGCTGGACACAGTCTCGCTGTTGCTGCTCTCGGACTGGAGTGTATGGTATCCATGGCGCGTAGCTGGGAACTGGCAGAACCGTCCTGTGAACTCCGGCGGGCACTGGCAGTGGTTACGAGAGGTGCACTGCCCGCCGTTCATGCAGGGGAGGGGACACACCACTGTAAATGGAATTGGGAGAAATAATGAATGCCAATGTAAAATTATCTTCGCCACATTGATTTTTGAGAGGACAATTTTTAAATAAAATGTTGCTTTATTTTTAGTTTGCTGTAGTTATTGTAAAAGTCCCTATAATCAGCAGTTTGTAAGAATGACATTAAGTAAAAGAATTACCTGTACAACATTTCGATCCCAACAATCTGATCTAAATCGAGGTTGAATCTGGAATTCCCTATCTCCGTGGACGAGGTTTTTCAGGCCAAAGAGGGCCTAAAGTTAAGTAACCCTGGCAGACGTGTTTAGTGCCATGCTTTAGAAGACCCTTGCTTACATGCTAAAAACACCTCTGATCCACTTTCTCCGTCCCTTTTTAGATTCGGGCTTCATAATAAACAAACATGACTGAAGCACAGCTTTCTATTAAACTGTATAGGAGCACCAGAAACTGGCAGTCTGTACATTATTATTTCTAGTAATTTACAACTTGAGGTGATTTTAATATTTTATCAATAATTAATCTGACAAAGGTATCCACACTCCTCTATCAAACAGAGCTATACATTTAAAATAAAAACATCAAAAGCAGACTTTCTTTTATGTTTTTAGTTTTTCTTTCCTTATTTATATTTTTCAAGTCAGTTAAATTTGTGTTTCGCCCACTTGACGGCCAGGCATTTGAGGACTGGGCCACTCTTTCTTCCACAGAAAGTAAACACGTCAACTTTTTCTGAGCGCAAACTTTCGTCAAGCCACACATTTTTTTAAAACTATAACCAAGTTTAGGTCTCCTATAATCATCCATGTTTCCCACCTCCAGAAATTCTCAGGTGTGTTGTCTCAAAGTGTGAAATTTCATTCTGTTAATGACAAATTTATTTATTTAATTTAAGATATAAATGTAGTTGCAATACACGACTAATGAAACAGCCCTTCTTTGAAAAATGCGGAATGCTTTCTTTACTTAACTACTGAAAAAAGGATCCAATCCAGAAAAGCATAGGCTATTCCATCAAAAGGTGACACATAAATCTAATTTCATTTTCGGAATATGGCTATGCAAATGAAAATTAAATAGACAGATACAAGACAATCTGCTGGTGATACATGCTCTTAACTAACTGATTGGGATATGGCAAATAAGTGTATTCTGTTGTCAGAGTACTCCATGTTCAGTTGTCCCTAACATCACAGTAAGTAACAAACGGCAAATAACCAAATCACTTGGTTGTGTCTTTCTTGCAATACAAACAACTATTTTAGCGTGTCAGATTAGATTGAGCTACAAACTTTTGGAAGTAATGTAATTGACTTTCTTGATTTAAAATACAAATATTTAGCTATAAAATTAAAAAGATGTGGGTGCTATCCAAATTCTTTTTAAACTTCTGTTGACCTTTACATGGCTAATTATTTCGTAACTTTAGCAACAAATGTGTTTGTTACAGGAGTAAAAATGCTCAGTTGCCATCATGTAAGTTAAAAAAGTGTATTGGGGTCTAAGAAAACATGCTCTCACTGTCCAGACGGCAATGATCACAGTGAGCAAAGTTTGGGCCACGGATGCCCAGTGTGAACGCTCTAGCAAGGCAAATGCTGTGAAAAGAGTGCTTAGAAGCACCACTGCCTAAGTTACAGTGTGTGAGGTCATCATGGCAATGCCAGAAAACACTCTGACCTATAGCTGGCTCTTCTCCCAGATATTTAGAGAAAAAAATGCTCTAAAAATTAGGTAAAACTTCAGGTTTGCCCTCACTTGCAAATCAAGAAAACATCAGAAAGTTCTGTGGCACACAACAGGTCCTGATGCCGTGGGGTATGAAGCATCTTAAATTACTACTTTAGAGAGTGAAAATAGTACTATAATTATGTATAATTTAGTTGTGGCAGGGCTTGCCTTAGCGACAGAGCACATTTATTGGAGAGCGAAGAAAGTCCTCGAGATGCCGCAGGAGACAATTTAGGATATAATATAAATAGAGAAGCAGAGAATGGGAGTGCTGTGTCAAAGAGATGGTTGCCTGAAACAAATCAGAAAGAAGACAGGAATCGTAGAAAAAGTAAAAATGATAAAGTAGAGAAAGGAAATGTAGGGTTGCAAGGGCTCACACAGAGGGCCTGTATTTCAACAATGAATATGTAAGACACAAAGACAATGACATAGGATTCAGGTACAGCTAATGTACCCAGCATGCAATCTGTTGTGTCTTATTCTGAGATTTGCTGTGTCCTGAGCCTTTCTTGATGGTACTGAGAGAGCCGCTAAGCTAGTTGCTGCCGCTCAAGGTAAAGTCTTTTCTTCAAGCTTTTTTCAAGTTGTCATGATCTACATCTACCTGGTCTCCCATCAAGGTAAGAAAACTGTGCCTGCCTCCGGTATATTTTACAGGGGGGTTCTAATCTTTCAGTCGGTGCCTCAAACATACATTCTTATCTACTTTTTGGGTTATACTTCTTTTTTGGTATTAAGTGCATGGCCCCAAGGTAAGTATGGTGTAGAGGGGGGTCTGTGCAGTAGAGGCTGAGCACGACCTGGAATTATTTTCCTTGAGAGGGTAGGGCCCAGGCACAAGGAATGATAGTTCATAGTATGGTGTCACTGCGAGAAGGTACCCAGGACCTGGTAAGTATAGCAAGGGACGAGGTGTATGTTAAGATTGGGGTGCCTTCTGGGAGAGAAGCCACTTTCAAAAGGGTCCTGCAATGTTTTTAACCTTGGATTTTCAGTATCCATCCTCTTGGTGAAGCGGGCAGCAATCAGGGTACCAAGAGGTCAGGTGTCCCCAACTAGCATATCATGAGCTACCAGTAGCCCCCAAACAAGTTCAAAGTAGCTTCTGGCCCTGGGTTTATTTTTAAATAAGCACAGGGTTGAATTGTCTTTTAAAGTTAAGGGAATACTGTGTTTATTTTGCATTACTATCATCAGGTTGCAGATAGCAGGGCCTGATAATGAGCAGCGCTCAGTCAGATTTAGGACCCAGGCTGCATATGGGGAACAGAGGTGAAACACTGGGATGTATAACTCTTAAATAAACGTCCTTGTCAACTCAATGGGAGGGTGAGAACAAAATGATGTTTCTGAATGCTGTTAAATGGGAGAAAATGAAAAGTTACTTTATTGATTAAGTTAACTCTTCGTTTTAATTTTCTGCCATTTGAAAGTGTCACATTTGCAAACAGAAGGCCACTTGCTCCCAGAGGCCAGTATACGCTGTGCCATTGTATAACTGCAAAAATATATATTTTTTTTAATGGGAGACATATAAAGTGCAGAAAATGTTCCATATTTTTAACATTTTTGCAGAACATGTTCCTTCACTTTTAATTTCTCCCATTTAAAAATGGTTTTATGTTTGTGTTATACATTTAACTGTGCCACATATGGTGAAAGAAATGCCCTGTCTCAGAAGTACATGCAAAACAGGCTCTCAGTCACCCATACACATATATCCCATTCATATGCACACATTTTCGAGGATTCCTCAAAGACCACGCTCTCACTGACAGACGTGTCAGCCCTGTCATAGTCAAGGTATTTTGTTCAAACCATAGTAACTGTCTCTATGGACCTCAGGCTTAAAGTGAATGAAGTTAGCCGTGGAGGTGTACGGTATTAATGCACAAGTTGTTTAGCCTTCAGTAGCTCACTATGATTTTTACTAATCAGAAGTTGCTCTCACTACAGAAAATGTTGGAGACCCCTGGAAGAAGTCCTTGGAGAGTTGGGTCTCTCTGTCATTGAGCATTTGAGTAATCGACTTCTGAAAGGGTTTTCTGTATGCCACCCACATCACAAAATGGCTGCTCCTTCTTTTGTCTTTAGTTCTTGAGACCCTACAGCCTACTTTGACTGTATGAACCCTTAGAGGAGATTTTTGAAGTTTTTGTCCTTCAATGTTTTTTTTCTTTTGGTAGTATTATCACTGGTTATAAGCATAAGGACAAGAGTTAGGTTCTTTGTCCACTAGCGCTCCCTATCTGCACATGCTTCCTGACAGGTTGTTACATTCATGACCACAGTTTTGTCCTATGATATCTTCTTCTTTCCACCAGGACCAAGAGATTATTCTCCCTTTTTTTCCTATTCCTTCTTTGGTCGAGGAAGAGTCATGGTCGCTCTTACATGTAACCTGTCAAAAGCTATCTTCCTCATTTAGCAAACTACAGCCTAAATAAGAATATTTTTGTCAGTTTTGACAGTCTCAAGCAAGTCTTTATATCTTCTACTTCTTTGAGTCGGTGGACTAAATAAATAATCTCTCTTGTGTATGGATATCAGGGGCCATTTTATCACAGTCTATTGAAAGTGCGTTACCAGTGGAACGGTTGCCACTTCGGCAGAAGCATAATCGTCCATTCAAGCTATAAGTCAAGCAGGTACGTAGGCAGCTCCTTCAACATTTGAAACACACTACTGTTTGGATTTTATGAATCAGATGTCTGTGAATTGTGGTTCTATAATTGTAGAAGATGCTCTTTTCAATTAATTTCTCCTGTAGTTCTGTAGCTTTCCATTAAAAAAGAGATGTGTTGCCTTACTCTATTGTTGGATATCAAGTCACAATTTTATGGCTTTAATTTATCCTCATTGAGTAGGGACTAAGACGAGGTAGGATTGAAGAGGTGATCTTCCCTAAGTATGGCAGTAACAGCATAAAAGTCGCTGTGTGCTCTCTCTCACCCTCTCTCTCTCTGTTTCTCTCAACTTGCCTTTATGTACCCCTCTCTGTATGCACATGATCTGAGAGACACAGTATACACACTCTCTCTCCTATCTCCCTGCATATGAATAGCGGCTGAGGGGTACAATATACTTTTCCTCTCTTTCTCCCCCCATCCTCCCCCGTCTCTAGATATGCACAAAATCCAGTGGTAGTGGCTGATCTTTGAGAGTGATGTGGCCTAATACAATGCCCGTGCAAGTGAAGTGATTAAGCCCAGCTTCTTTAGGCATGGGTCAGTAGGGTTCTACTCCACGAGAAAATGTTTTAAAAACGGAATCTAAGTGTGAATATTAAAAACAATGTTCACTCAAATTGTCTCAAAAGCCCTTGGTCTGCCAAACAAACTTAGCCTTATACTCTTCAGGAGTTGAGCCAATCTATTCTCAAAATGTGCAGTGAATGGCCTCCATACGTCAATAATTAGCTCCATTGTGCCAGGGCCATCATTTTATAATAGGTGCCCACTTATGCCAAGAATTACATGCAATATGCCAGTGCCATAACTTCGCTTTTGTTGCTATCCGTACACCGGTCTAACCCATATCTCAAAAATTATCTCCAGGCTATCAGGTCAACCACTTTTTCATAGTTGCAGTCCAACAGCCACATATGCCATGTTCATACTCTCTTCTGAAATGGGTTGCCCGTATGCCAAGAATGAATCCCAATATGCCAGTTCCAACATATTGCCGTAGATATCCAAAATATCAAGAATTACATCTAATATGCAAGCTGCAGCATTTTCTCAAAGGTATCCTTTATCCCAAGAAAAACGCCTAGTGTGCCAGCGCCAGCATTTTGGCATAATAACCGATTTCACAAGAATCACTTCCAATGTGCCAGGTCCAGCAGTTTCCTGTGAGTAACCTGTACGCGGATTACCTCCAGGATGCCAGTGCCAGTTTACAAGTAACACACACTTTAATTTATGCTCACTTTATCACTCATGCTCATTCTTACTCTCACATGCGCATCCATGCTTACTCACTCTCACTCACTTGCACTCTCATTCACTCAGTCTCACTTATTCTCATTTGGTCTGACTCACTCATTTTCACTGGAACACTTTTATTTGCCCTGCCTCATTTAATTTCTCTCTCTCAAAACACACACACACACACACACTCTCGCTCTCACCCCTACACATGCACACCTTTAACAGATGTATTTCACTTGCTTGCTTCAGCTGCCTCTGCCAGTCCACTTCAGCTCCCCAGTTGGTGGTACATGGACCCTTTCCCACATCATGTTCTGAAGCAGAAAACTGGAAGCTGACGTCTGTCTGCACAGTGAATGTAATACACATTGAGACTTAAGTTTTTAACGTCTTGCTTTTGCACCTCACCCGCTCCCATTTTACCACAGGGTGGGTGGGGTCATAAGGCTCCTATGGTGAGATGGGGGAAATTGAGGTGTCGGGATGTCTGCCTGGGAACTGCAGGGCATAAGCGTAAACCACTGGGGGGTTTCTCTATACTTGACGCTGCAGTGCATCACTAATATGGGGACTGAGGCGTGTCAAACCCCTGAGGCCACGACTGTGACTTCACCAATCATGGATAATCTCTGATGACTGGTGCTGGCGTCTCTGTGCGCCAGCATCTGATACTGCGCCTTAAACCTCGCAGCAAAGATTGTTTTTTTTTATTATTACTGAGTAGTAGTCTATTACTTGGTAGTCATAGTGCACGGACATACAATTTCTTACCCCTCAATTTTAACATAACCACAGGGTCACACTACCACAAAACAACAGAAACACACACGAACTATTGCTTGGCGAGTAAAAAACCTCAGTCACGCTATGCACAGAAACTAACAGAGGCAACCTATTCCTCGATGTGTACATAACCTCTCAGTCACCCTCTGCGCAGCACAGACATTCACAGAGAGCAAGCCTTCAGGGCTCTAGGAGTTAAAAGGCAAAGCCCGGGAGGTCGTCGAGGATTAGCGGACCTGCCAGGTCTCATCAGTTTTAGTGTACTCTCCTGGTTTTTCCGAGGCATCCCAATCAGGCTATTTTTTATCAGACACTCTCTAATTTGTATTAAATGTATTTCTGCAAAACTCTTAAAAATAGCATTCATTACAAATACCATTTATTGCAATGCATTGCAAAGGGAAAGTAAGAAATCTAGACTTCCTAACGAGTTCTGGAACGTTTGTAAGTATGTGACTCGAAGTCAAATCTCATGATCACGTGGCTGCCTGGTTTTTAAAGCAAAATTTAAATGCGAATTTATACATACAACGTGTAAACAATTTGGACGTACTGATGAATATGTACATTCCGCAAGACAACTCGAAATACATTTGCAAAATATTTCTAAAACGATGCATAGCACAGAAAACAGGGCAGATGTACAACAACGAGAGACTGACCCCCCCCCAACCAAAAAAAAAGAATCAAGAGGCCTGTGATTTGAACATTCTGGACAGCTCCTCGTCCAATACAAAAATACTGTCTCTCTCACCTAGAATCCTTTCCTTTCTCTTCTCTCATTTCTGTAAGATATATCTAACTACACACCATTGAAACCCTTATTGAGGAAAAACTTTTCAATGGCTGAATACCAAATGACTAATTTCTCTCACTCTCTACTGGACTGCAAATGCTTGTTTCTGGCTTGTGAAACCATATTATGCGATATGTATTTGTTTTATTTGTATGCTCCTTAATATTAATAAAGATTTATTAAACTAAAAAAAAGATCGACACATGAATATATATATGGGGGCAGTTTTATTTCGAGAAAATCATCATCATTTTGGAGCATACAAAAGGTACGAGTTTTTCCACAAAATAATTTTTCGTTTATGTTCCTACTGATGCACAATATACGAAGAGGAAAAACCCTGTTCTAAAGCTGTCCCGGAGACAGCTTTAGCCGTTCAGCCAGACTCGTGTAATCTAGAAAGTTTCTAAATAAACAATATGTACATGCATAGAGGGGCGCTGGGTCAGCCCTCTTAAATCTATCAGTCTTTTCAACTGTTATTCGCCTTTAGCTCCCGCTACCAGAGCACACATCACGCCCCTTAAGTACACAGCATGGGGCAACGGGTTTGCGCAGGCCACCCGCTTGCCCTCTTGCACTTCAAGCGAAGACAACTTTTTTGATTCACATGTGCACATCCGCCAAAAAGTGCACTTCAACGCCACGGTTGGTGGTGCAGAACTTTACGGTAAGCGATTAGCATTTTTATCATGAAACGAACACGAAACATTGTTTTTTTGTGTGAAGTGTATTATATTATTACCAAAAACTGTCCAGTTACAAAACAGTAATTGCTACGGACAGTCGATGAGTTGATTATATTCAGGTTTCATCACCTGTTCCTCTAAACACATAATTGCTAAATGTTACTGGAGGGAGGGGACTAGGGTCAAGAAGAGTGTGTGAATATACCAGATTGCTCGCTCGTCTGGACCCTGCGTTCTTAGACTGGGGCTGGAGTAGGCAGGCTCCTAACCTTGGAGGGTCAGGCTCCTCTCTCCTGTGTTGCGGTGTGTTTGGACCGGACCCGTGAAACCCCCCTGGATTTCGCTATTCTCTGTTTCCACACTTAACACATGTGTTGGGTCATTTGTAGCCCGTAACATGCAGTAGTGCTCTCTACTTAATTTCACTATTTACAGATAGGGTTTGTATTTGGAAGTGCCTTCATGTTGCCCTTCTAGGGGGCTCGCGCGCTTACAGATAGGACCTTGAGAACGCCCCCACCCCAAACTGATTCTCCTCGAGCTCTTCGGGTGTTAAAGTCATGGCCTGAGAAAGCCCCCAAACACACCCTCCAGGTTCCTGTACCATCTAAGTCGCACACGTGGAGGGAACAAATCAACATTTTTACACCATTTTGGTTAGACACGGTTCAGTAGTTTGTGTAATAGTGACCATTCAAAATGCCATCCACCCAACGTATTTCAGATGAGAATGTTGGGCGGCGTTTCCGTATTACCCAGAACAGTAAACTGCTATGAGGCTAAGCAGACCTGACGACGGTTCCCAGACTCCCCTCTCCAAAGTCCCCGTCCGCTCTCCTCTTGGGCATTATGTTTAGACACAGAGGGTGTGTCAGTGTCTATCTTACACTTCCGGATGTCTGAAAGCACCATGAGCAAAAATACACAACCCCGAGCTCGAGATGACACATTCCTGCCTCAAACCACGGAGACTTCAGACGGCAGGCAGACTGGGAGTGTTCAGTTCAGGCGGCTCCCAGTGCCAAGCAGGGTGGGCCACTGAGTCACCCCAATGCATCAGACACCTCATCCCACCCCCGTGTGGAGAACGAGGTGTTCCATAAGCAAACATTGTGCTCTTTAGAGCATAACAACTAAACTGAGACATCTGTGCGTTGCCTATACCTATGTTCTGTAAAGCTCTGATGTCGAACTTTAAAGAGAAAGCACTGACCAACTGTGCCAAAGGATAAAATGGAATAAGTATGACCTTAAGGCGCTGGCTTTGGAGTCAATGGGGTCAGGTGGGGTGGCAAGTGCGACTCCTAGGATTTACCTATAACCAACACTTAATATGTGCCGTGGTTGCAGGTGACACTCATTTTTGGAGACAGGGGACTTATTTTTCATCATCAGACTTTTAACCAAAGCAAAAGATAGGCAGACAAGGTTGACAAAATGAGGAAAATAAATAATGACAGAGGGAGAAAGTAGGGGTGGAAAAAAACCTGCAGGAGTGAGATAAAGAGCCAGGAAGTGTATGGAAGTATAGGGTGGTGGAAGAAAGAGGTATGAGGTGGAATCAAGACTAGGCGGTCTTGGTATATTGCAACTACGACATTTGACAGAACCACTGGGGAACTCCTAGGAAAAAACCTTGAGCCTCTGCACCTATTTTATGTATTTATTTAAAAAAATAAGTACTGCGTATAACCAATATGCCTATTATTCACTGGGTCATACCGCACAGAATTCATGAATACATCAATGAAAAACCCAAAGATATGGGCATTTGAGTGTGGAAATCCTGCAATTAAAGATACGAGTAGACTCGTCGAACGCTGACATTTCAACCCCCTTACAAAGAATCACCTGGGGTCTTCATCAGGACAGAGAACTGATAGCAACCTAACCAGACCATTCTGGATCTTAATGACACAATGAATGTGTGTATACATTTCTGTTTTCCAAACAGCACGATGAATCAAGGCTCACTGTAAACTTGCCAGTCATCCAACCTGACAATGCGTGGCTCTGGCTTGATTGTTGAATAAATGTGAACCATCATTAATTATGATGATACATGTCTTTCTTTCTACTTTATGCATTTTTTATGTATTAAGATTGACCCATTGACAGAAATATTGCTTTAAGTAATTCCTAGCAGAACACTTTTGCATATGTTCTAAATTACCCTTGTTCTTGGGTATACAGGGTGTCTCAGGTTTTGGTATGCCATCCAGTATGAGTCACGTCTAAAACAACTGGAAACACAACCATATACAATTATAAGAAATCAACGGGACATACAAATAACATAATTGTGATGTATGTCTGCACTTCACAATACATTTTGAAGTTATGATTTAATTTTACACCTATTTTGGGATTTTCACCTGCATTCAGTTTTTCATCTGTGTGAACAACTATGTGAATGTTGCCTCCTGAGGTGTCATCAGAGGTAACAGGGTAACGGTTAATGTATGTGATGTCATCTAGGTCAGAGTCTCTGTGATGTCTATAACTATTCCAGTGATTTAGGGGAAACCACATAAGGGACCATCTAAGACCAGCTCTCTAACACGATGAAAAAAGCCCCTCACATCAACATGATAGAATAATCCCCCCACAGCACAGAGCCTGCAGTCTATTAAGTACTACTTCAGTACAGTTCTAACATAGGATCTGCTCTGCTGCAAGGACCTTAGAACCCCAGATAAAAGAAAATGCTTGCCTTTCCCTATTTACATTTTATTTTTGGCCATTTTTTGTTTTGCAATCTGGCATCATCCTGTGCTGGCCCAGGCAACAAAGGATAGAATATTGTCCATGATAAGACATGGCATTCAGTCCACACAAATACACCACAGGCCAGGTTTAGGGCATTATTGAATGATGTTAATTCATCACTTCACTTGCATACCTTACAAGACGGTCTCAAACCAGTTCTCACACCAGATATCAAAATTCCCTTCAAAGCATAGGTCCAACACTCCATACAGAAACCATAATAAACTAGTACTGACATAGGACAAGGTAATACCTCATCACAGTACAGGGCGTGTGCCTCATAAATTAGCCCATCTCTGTGACAAGACCGAATAATCTATGTATGACACACAAAAACACCAGCTATTGTGCCTCCTGTAACACAACATGTAATACACCAAATTGATCACATTTAACTTCTCGAAGATCTGAGAACACTAGAGACTCTTCGTCTCTCTAAAGGATACATCACAAAAAGATGAGATCATTGTATCTTTCATAGTCAATGTCATCATTTGCAAACTGTTCAGACATCTGATCAGCATCTTTGATGCAGTGGTCTACACACTATCTCAAATTCAAGCAAAATCAGACAAATCCTCCGGCTGCTGAAAAAGGCTAGCTTCAACCTAAATCTTTTTGTTATAGTCCATTTGCTTATCTTCCTTTCTTAGGGAAGATCATTCAGAAAGTAATTGCCACACAGGTACACAACAAAATTAAGAAGGATGTCCTCCAAATTTAAGACCACACTGCAAAACAAAAAAGCACCCATCCAGGTGTGTGAAGATGACCTACAGTTCACTAAGTTTTGGGGTATCAACTCTCATCAGCCAGGCTAGCCAGGCTAGCTTGAAACCAGTTGTGTAGTGAGCATACCTTTACAATTGAGGGTGAAAATCAGCACAAAAAGATGATGGCCGAAATGTTGATCATTGTCAAACATTCACCCCAGTCACAGATCTGGGCTTAATCTATTGTTATTTTGATCGCCACCCGATTCCAGTTTGGACCCAGCCATATGTAAATCAGCCTTGACCCTGCTCCCTATGGGAATAGTCCAGCTCGAACTGCCAGGCCAGGTACTCCCATGTCTGGTAAACAAGCAACCTGGGACCGGTTTCGGGGTATCACCCCTCATAAGAGTGCCTAACTTGAAACTGGTGGTGTAGAGAGCACAAAACCCATGTCTGGGCATACCCTTCCCACTTAGGTAGGTTGAAAATGCAACACAAAAAGATGATGACAGAATGCTGAATATTGTCAAGCATTCACCCCCAGTCACAGATCTGGGTTCAATCAATTGTTATTTTGCTCGACACGCCATTCCAGTTTGGACCCAGCCATATGTCTTCTGGCACTCTTTGATCACTCAGCACTGTTGATCATCATGCATTGTTCACCCTCTTCTCATAATTAAAAGAGGTTCCACAACATCTTCCAGCAAAGGTACACAGCTCAATTGAACAACAGGAATTAACTAGTCTAGGTGAAATCAAGAACTGACCATCTACCTATGGTCTTTCTTATACCCTGATATTAGATGTTGTCAGCAGTCATCTTCAAAGTTCATATGAAGAGCCTTTGAACACACCTGGTGTCAAAAACAACAAGATCCATCAGTTTCAGAAAATACATAGCTCTATCTGAACATCTCATTTAGCAACAGCATTAAACAACTGAAGGACTGCCTCTCTCCAATACAGACCCGGATGCTCAAGCCTACATGAAGCTCATCTCCCTGAAATAAAGTATGTACTGATCACCAATGGCAAAAGACAACCACAAGTTCAAGATTGCCTTTTGGCAACCTTAAATGTTTAATCCCACCAGCTGTTAAACCGTTCTAAGTTCCTATGATTCTTTCTCAATAGCGGCCTCACCTTTATGACGCACTTTGCTAGAATGATGCAGACAGCAAAGCAGCTCCTCTACCTGCTTCATAGAATCAAAGTAGGAGAACCCTGAAGTAACAAGAATCCTAAACGAACGAGTCCCATCATACCCTTACTTGGGTGGAGGCAGCACCCTACTCCCAGAACCACACATAACTCTGCGTAAGAGTGCACTTCACACAGCTGCACAAATCATCAGCGTTCCCAGATAGATAGACCAAGTCACAGCCACACTCAAGAACCTTCTTTCCCTCCCCCGGCCAGCCCATATCACCTGTAGGTTAACATAAAATTCAAGCCTTTGATGACCACCCTGTCTGGCAAGCAAGATCAAGACAATAGGTGGCATTCGCAACATCCATAACAGCAACATCATTGGATCTAAGATCAAGATGTACAAGAAGGAGACCAAATGACCAAACCTTCTGCTATGCACCTAGGATGAGGAACAGGATTTAATATAGGTCCAACAACTGTTACCTTTTGCAGAAGCATCGGAAAAGTTCCTTCTTCAGGGAAAATGTCAATAATTAGACCCTTTCCACACAGGCGTTTCTTGAAGAAAAATCTTGCAATTTGTAAACGAATAAGCAGCATGTGTCCTCCTGCTCTATATCCCTTGCATGGACTTGATAAAGTAGTATATTGCTGTGTAACTAAGATCATGCTTTACGAGTATAAATGCAATGCTGTCCACCCAGAGCACCTTCCTTGAAGTTGTAACAGAACTATTAAAGACCAAGGCCCCCATTACAACCCTGGCGGTCGGTGTTAAACCGGCGGTAACACCTCCAACAGGTCGGCAATACAAAAGAGGAGCTCACGACCATGGTGGAAACCGCCAACATAGACAGCCACTTTAACACTCCAACCGCCACGGCGGTAGCAACAAACACTGTGGCGGTCACCACCAACAGACAGGCAGAAGACAATGTACCGCCCACCGTATTACAAGGCACCAATCCGCCAGCTTTTCCGGGGCGGTACCAACACCATGAAAAGCACGGCAGAAACAACAGAACACAGAATTGAAACCACTCACCTCTCGACACTCCACAAAGAACCAGCCAAGGAGCCCAAATTGCAGATCCCCCCCATGTTGGTGTATCTACTAATACACCACGAAGTAGAAAGAAGGCGGCGGCGGCGACAAAGGTAAGTACTGCACCTAGCACACAGGGGAGGGGGTGGAAAGAGAGTGACACACACACCCACCCCCCACCCTCACCCACAACACCATACACACAAACATATCAGATCCACACATGACACCTCCCTCAAAACGGAGAGAACACTGCAGGGGCATCAGGTCGAAAAACCACAGGCACCTCAGGGGGAAGGGGAGAGGGGCACCTCAGCCGGAAGATGGTACGACGCCACTGCTCCTCGAGGGGGCTCCATGCCCACTGCTTGGTCCTGGGGAGTGCAAAGCCACAGTCTCTCAAGTCTCTCAAGTGGGTGGGTTGCCCACTACTCGCTCCTGAGGAGTGCAAAGCCACAGTCTTTCAAGTGGTTAGGTTGCCCACTGCTCGCTCCTGGGGAGTGCAGAGCCACAGTCTCTCAAGTGGGTGACGTGTTCCACTGGTTCTGGAGTTTTTTTTTTTGCCCAGAGTGCTCCATCCTGCCAAGGATTGCGTGAGTGGATGTATCTCTCCACTGGTTCTGGAGGAGGCTTTGTGCCCAGTGTGCTTCATCCTGCCAAGGATTGGGTGAGTGGATGTATCTCTCCACTGGTTCTGGAGGGGGCTTTGTGCCCAGTGTGCTTCATCCTACCAAGGATTGGGTGAGTGGATGTATCTCTCCACTGGGTGGGTGTATCTCTCCACTGGTTCTGAAGGGGGCTTTGTGCCCAGAGTTCTTCATCCTGCCAAGGATTGGGTGAGTGGATGTATCTCTCCACTGGTTCTGGAGGGGGTTTTGTGCCCAGTGATGCTGCACCTGGGGTGTGGCAGTTAACATCCTCTCACCTGGGTGTCTGAGCCACGCGATGTACCGGCAACAGGTAGCATGATACTCCATGGAGGCAGAGCCACACTCCATCCTGCAGCGACTTAGGCTGCCAACTGCTGGTAGTGCCAGTGCTGGAGGTGGTGCCTCAAGTGGCGTGTCCAGGGTACAGGACGTCGCCTGCAGCCTCGGACGCCTGCCCACTGGTGAAGCTGCTGACATCTGACAGACTGGTAACGGCTGGGCACGTGGCAGTGCAGATGGTGGTGCTGGTTGCGGTGGCTGCGGCGGAGATGCTGTCAGTGCTGGCCGTGGTGCAAGTGTCTGTTGTGGTGGAGGGAGACACCATACCATCTCTGGCAGCTTCGGATGGTTGATCCTTGGGGAGGATGCTGCAGATCGATGTTGTGGCAGCGGTGGTGCAGGTGGCGCTTGTTGCGGCAGTGGTTACTGTGGAAGAGGTCGCTGGCATCCCTGACCAAATGGTGGTCACCAGCCCCTCAACAGGAGGCATTGTGCCCTGAGGTGACTTGCCCTTTGCCTTGTGGCCCTTCCCCACCTTGGCAGTCGCTGCTTGGACCTTGGCATTGTCCTCTCTGTGTTTGGGCGAGGCCTTGCTGAGTGGTTGGTGCGACTTTCCCCTGCTGGAAGTCGGCCCCTTTTTGACCTTTGCAGGTGGCGGAATAGGGTGGTCCTTCCCATCTGTAGGTGGCACACTGGCAGCTCTGACGGGTGCCCCCTTCGATCCACCCCGCTTTGCACGGATCACAGCAGACGCAGATGTGGTGGCTGAGATGCTGGGCTGGGATCTAGACATCCTGGCCCTAGGGGACGGACGGGGGGGAGGTGTAGGGAAGAGGTTCAAGTTAGCTAGGAAACATTTTTTAGACACACTGGGGTGTGGAAGTGGAGGAAGAGGTAGTGGTTGTAGGAGGTGTACGTCTGCTGAGTTTGGGTGAAGGTGCATGGGCTGGAGGCTGTTGTGAGGTGGATGGCTGTTGAGTGGGTGTGTGCCTGCATTTGTGTACTTTGGGAGGAGGGCTCACAGACACACTGGGAGAGGACACAGGGGACGTATGAATGGAAGTGGGGGTGGTGATTTCACGTGAGCAGTGTGTAGTGATGGGTGTGCTGGTGATGGAGGCAGTGGCTGATGATGTAGTGCACGCAGGTGTGAGTGGAGACAAGACTGGGAGGGAGGTGGAGGACATGGAGGAGGGGGACACTGTGGAGGAATTAGATGTTGGTATGTGTGCATGGGTATGGTGCCTGTGTGAGTGCCCGTCGGATGTGTGGTGCTTATGTTTTCCTGAGCCACTTTTGTCTGTTGGTGTGTGTGCATGCTGGTCTGATGGTGTGCTTGGGATAGGCTGAGGTAGAGGGGATTAGGTCTGGGTAGTGGAAGTTGGAGGGGGAAGGCTGGATGCAGGGATAATGGCTGTCATCAGTGCTGAGGCCAGAGCCTGAAACGCTCTCTGTTGGGCCGCCACACCAGAACGAATGCCCTCCAGGTATGCATTTGTTTGCTGCAAATGCCTCTCGACACCCTGGATGGCATTCAGAATAGTTGACTGCCCAACAGTGAGGGATCTCTGGAGGTCAATAGTCTCCTCACTGAGGGCAGCAGGGCTGACTGGGGCAGGGCCTGAGGTGCCTGGGGCGAAGGAGATGCCCACCCTCCTGGGCGAGTGGGCACGGGAAACATGCTGAGGGGCTGCTGGGAAGGGGGGTGGCAGCTCTACCTGTTGATGGGGTGGGCACAGAGGTGTCCGCCACCGCTAGGGAGCTTCCATCAGGGGAGGAGTTGCTGGTATACCCTCCTGTCCCCATCGTGGAGCTCCCCTAACCCTCCGTCCAAATGGTGCTTTCACCCTCTGTGGATTCACCCTCCTTGGCCATGTGGGATGCAGCTCCCTCCATCGCCGGTGCCTCTGCTCCTCCGCCAGATGATGCTAATGCACACAAGGACACGGTGACAAAACAAGAAGGGGGGGGAGACAGAGGACACACATGGTCAATGCCAGCAACACCACTACCGTTGGCGGACACAACACACACAGAGCTGCCCTGTGCACTAGGCCTTGCCCACCCACTCACTATGGTAGTCACCACCCCATGGGGTACAATGCCTAACGCCAACATATGCACTCATGACACCCACAGGACCCTGCACACTAGTAGCTGTCCAATTGTACCATTGGGGTAGGGGTGCTTCTGAGCCTGCAAACAAGGGACCTACCCTGGCATGACCGCCCTGGCCTAGGGGCACCCACAGCCCCCACCCAGATCCCTCCTAAACATCGCAGAGTCAGCTTTATGACACTGTATTCACCCCCTTGTGGCTGCTGCGATGCCCTCAAGCGCCAATCCAACTCCGGATAGGCCACTGCCAGGATGCGGAACATCAGCGGGGTCATGGTGCGACGGGCACCCCTTCCACGTTGGGAGGCCAGCCCCAGCTGGGCCTCTGCCATCTTCTTTCTCCAGCAGCGCAGGTCCTCCCATCTCTTGCGGTAGAGGGTGCTTCGTTTGTGATAGACCCACAGAGTCCGCATTTCCTTGGCGATGGCACACCAAATACCCTTCTTCTGGTGGGCGCTGACCTAGAGGAAAAGTACAGGAGGAAAGGAAATTACTCACCCTTCCGGACCGTCATACTCATTGCCCACCAGTTCACACCCATGTCCTGACGCACATACACTGACCATCCTCACATGCAGCCCTCACCCCTCCAAAATGTGGCTTACATCCACACCACTCCAAAGAGGCATTGCCCACGCATCATGCTCACAGTATATTCACCTGTTTGTGTGGAGGACCATAGAGTAGCGTGTACTGGGGGAGGACCCCATCCACCAGTTTGTCCAACTCCTCCGCAGTGAAGGCAGGGGCCCTTTCTCCAGACACATGAGCCATTGTCGCTTGCAGTGTAGGTCCTCTCCTGTTGATGGTCAGGTATCAAGTGAGTGAACAGATAGAAAATGGCGGTCATGTCCGCGGCGGTGCATACCGTCACCGCCGGCATACAAGGCCATTGGCTCCTGAAACCCATAGGGCCCAATGACAACCAATGCTGAGTTGCGCGGTAGTCTTCGACCGCCTACCATGACGCTGCACAACGCCAGCGCAGTTACCTCATTTCCCCTTGTCCCTCCTCACAAGCCAGGCAGCCGCCATTTCAGGGTTCACATGGCATGGCACCCAACTGCGTCACAGCACATATTGGCACATATACAGACTAACTATTTCACACACGGATATACTAACATTACTGCAGACATAGTTGTGCTACCTATGTGGTAAATGATCCTCTGCTCACCGTTCTCCTCCATAGGCTACAACCGCCGGGGCAGATGATGAGATGGCGGCATCCTCCGGTGTACAGACCCCTGGTGGACCTGTCGACAATGGAAGACAGACACATCATAATCACCTACAGACTTATTCTTGCACAGTCCAAGAACTGTGTGCCCAATTGGAGCCAGACCTGAAGTCATCTATCCGCCAGCCCACAGGTATTCTCCCCCCTTCTAGTGCAGTTCTTGTCAGTGCTCCATTTCCTGGCAAGTGGCTTCTTTCAAACTACAGTGGCCATGGCATCTGGGATGTCTCAGCCAATGTTTTCTAACGTGTTGACCAGCGTTTTGTCTGCCCTGCTGAAACACATGCGCAGCTACATTGTGTTCCCCCAGGTGGATGATTTGCCCACAGCGAAAGCTGACTTCTATGCCCTGGGACATTTCCCCAACATCATTGGTGCCATTGATGGTACACATGTGGCATTTGTCCCCCCCGCAGAAATGAATAAGTGTACAGAAATAGAAAAAGCTACGATTCGATGAATGTGCAAATGGTGTGTTTTGCGGACCAGTACAGCTCCCATGTGAATGCCAAGTATCCTGGCTCTGTGCATGACGCCTATATCTTGCGGAATAGCAGTATCCCTTATGTGATGGGCCAACTCCAGAGGCACCTGGTGTGGCTAATAGGTGAGCCCAAGGTCCCCACACAGTATGAGTAGGTGTCTGGGTATGGGGTAGTCCCTAAGGGTTAGTGTGTGTCTAACAGGTATTCCTCGGAATTTGCAGGTGACTCTGGTTACCCCAACCTCTCATGGCTACTGACCCCAGTGAGGAATGCCAGGACAACGGCAGAGGAACACTACGATGAGGCACATGGGCGAACTAGGCGTATTATTGAGAGGACGTTTGGCCTCCTGAAGGCCAGATTCCGGTGCCTCCATCTAACAGGTGGCTCCCTATACTACTCACCGAAAAAGGTGTGCCAGATAATCGTGGCATGCTGCATGTTGCACAACCTGGCATTGAGACGCCAGGTGCCTTTCCTGCAGGAGGATGAGCCTGGTGATGGTACTGTGGCAGTGGTGGAGCCTGTAGCCAGTGAGGAAGAGGAGGCAGAGGAAGAAGATATTGACAACAGAACGAACATCATAATGCAGTACTTCCAGTGACACACAGGTAAGAGACTGTAACTCCTCTTCACATTTCAGAATACTGTAGGACATTGTACATGCCAGCCTCTTAACCTCTGTCTATGGAAACTGACTGTTTCCTTTGGATTTACTTTTTTCAGATCTGGGTTCTACATTCTGCCTTCTGCTATATGTACTGCTGGCCAACAACTGTCATACATTGGTATGAGTAAATGAACATTTACATTGCTATTTGTTGCTAATGTTGTAATAATACATTTGTGAAAAATCTGACTGACTCCAGATTGGTTTGTGATTAAAGGGTGTTTATTTAGGGGGTAATGATTATAGGGGTATGTGCAAGGGGCTGGGGTGATGGTGGAGGAATGGCAGTTCAAGGTGGACAGGGTGACATAGTGGGACAGAAGGGTGACAATCAGGAGAGTCTTATTTCCTGGCGGGGGTCTTGGCAATGTTCTCTGTCTTCGGCCTGGATCGCAGGGACTGTTTGCGGGGTGGTTCTCCTTCTACAGGGGTGGGGTGCTGGTGGCCTGTTGTTCCTGTGGCGGTGACTCCTGTCCACTAGCGCCGGCGGAGGTGGAAGGCTGTTCCTCGGTTTGGCTAGTGTCAGGGGCCCTTTGTTGTGCCACTGCTTCCCTCATGGTCTTGCCTATGTCAGCCAGCACCCCTGCTATGGTGACCAGGATGGTGTAGATTTTGGTTAGGGCCTACCTGATCCCCATGTAGTGTCTCTCCTACAGCTGCTCCTGAAACTTGGCCAGTACCGTGCCCATGGTCTCCTGAGCATGGTGGCATGCTCCCATGATGTTGGAGAGTGGCTCGTGGAGAGTCGGTTCCCTTGGCCTGTCCTACCCCTGTCGCACAGCAGTCCTCCCAGCTTCCCTGTTGTCCTGTGCCTCTGTCCCCTGAACCGTGTGCCCACTGCCACTGACCCCAGGTCCCTGATCGTCCTGGGTTAGTGGGTTTGCCTGGGGTCCCAATAGTGGTGGACACACTGCTGATTGATGTGTCCTGGGGACAGTGGTATGGGCCCGCAGGGTGGGTGCTGTGCTGGTGTTTCCTGAGGGGGAAGGTTCTGTGGTGGTTTGGGACTGTGGCAGAGTAACTGACTGTCAAGAGGTCCCAGATGGGCCAGACTGGTCATCCTGATCCAGGCGTGCAGAGCTGCTGTCATAACTGTGGGTCTCTTCTGTGGGGGGACTGGATATGGCTGGCACCTCCTGTCCAGTGACGTTGGGTAGAGGTCCTGTTGGGATGTAAATGCATTGTTATTGTATCTGTGTGGGCCATCTTGTGCAAAGGGTGTGTTTCCCTGTATTAATGTGCTTTCCCTGTCGCCTTGGCCTTGTGTGATTGGTGTTTATGTGGGTTTGGTGAGTCTCTCTACTGGGCATGCTGTGGTGATGGGTGTCCATGCAGGTCTGTGATGAGTGTCCATGCATTGTTGTTGCATGCAGGGCTTGGTATTGAAATGGGTAGGTTGTGATAGTGGGGTATATGCGAGATGTTGGAGTGATGGGTGTGAGGGTAGGGGTAGGAGTTTGTGATGGCCTGCAGGTAGGGTGGGGGATAAAGTAGTAAAGCTTTGACTTACCAGAATCCAGTCCTCCTGCTACTCCTGTGAATACCTCAGGATGCATTATTGCCAAGACTTGCTCCTCCCATGTTGTTAGTTGTGGGGGAGGAGGTGGGGGTCCACCGCCCGTCCTCTGTACTGCTATCTGGTGTCTTGAAATCATGGAACGCACCTTCCCCCGTAGGTCGTTCCACCTCTTCCTGATGTCATCTCTGGTTCTGGGATGCTGTCCCACAGCGTTGACCCTGTCGACGATTCTTCGCCATAGCTCCATCTTCCTTGCAATGGAGGTCTGCTGCACCTGTGATCCGAATAGCTGTGGCTCTACCCGGATGATTTCCTCCACCATGACCCTGAGCTCCTCCTCAGAAAACCTGGGGTGTCTTTGAGGTGCCATGATGTGGTGTGAGTGATATGTGAGGTGATGTGTGGGGTGATGTGTTGGGGTGTGTGCTGTGAGGTGCGTGGATGGTGTAAGTGTGATGGTGTTCTGTGCCTCTGGATGATGGTGTGGTCTTTGCTTTTCTCTCTCTCTGCTTGTTCAAATTTTTTCGCTGTAAGGGGTTGTGGGTAATGTTGGTGTGTGTTTTATAGTGGTGTGAGTGTGTGGGTGTGGTGTGCGTATGTGTTTTAGGTGTGTGTTGTTTGAATTGTCCAATGTGGTGTAGTTTTGTAAGTGTGTGTGTATTTTTAGCGCAGCAGTGTGTACCGCCAATGGTTTACCGCGGTTGAAAGACCACTGTGTTGATTCATAGGTCGTGATACTGTGGGCGTATTCCTGTTGGCGTGACGGTGTGGGTTTTGCTATCAACAGTTTATTACTGACCTCTGGTCTGGCGGACTTGTTTGGGTGTCTGTATAGTGGCAGTTTTCTCAGTGTGGGTCATAATACCCATAGCGGAATACCGCTGCGGTCATGGTATGTTGGCGGCCGTCAGCACGGCGGTAAGCGGGTATTTCGGCCAGTGTTGTAATAAGGGCCCAAGTGTTTTTACAGGATAGACTAATTGATATTGCTTTAAACTTGGAACCTACTCGCTACTCAAAACACTGCCAACATGATGCGCTCCATCCACCAAGGATCTCCCACAACCCCTGCCCACACCATATGTTCAACCTTGGAATCAACACCATTAGATGGAAACTCCCCAACATCTTGAACAAATACATCACCTCACCTTCCTGGATGAGTGGAAACATGCAGCAATCAAACCCCTCCTCAAGAAGCCTTCTGCTGACCCCAACAAGCTCACATATTACTGACCAATCTCCCTATTCCCCTTTCCTGCCAAAGCCCTGACAACTCATGGTATACCTAAAGAATAACAATCTTCTGGACACTACCCAAACAGGCTTCTGCTCTGACCACAACACCGAAACTGCACTCATCAACACCACGGACATCAGAACCATCCTGGACCAGGGAGAATCACTGTCCTCATTCTCTGTGACCTTGCAGCAGCTTTTGACACCGGCTCCCACCACACCCTAATCAAGAGGTTCCACCAAATCGACATCTAAGACAACGCCCTCAAATGGATCACATCATTCCTATCCGACAGAACCCAAAGAGCCCTCCTACCTTTCATGAACATCATCTGCGACATCCACCAAAGCTCTTCACCCAGCCACACCCTGGCTTCCTATCGAGAAAATAATTAATTTTAAACTCCTCATTCACGCATACAAGGCCCTCCACAACCTAGGACCCACCAACCTCAACCACTGCATCACCTTCACCTTCACCTCCCCGACCAGACCTCTCTGCCCCGCTCAAGAAGCACTAACCACGTGCCCTGCATAAGGAAGACCTGGGCTGGTGGAAGACCCTTCGTCTACCTCGTGGCAAAAATCTGGAACACCCTACCCTGCATTTCAGGCAGTCACCTTTGCTACCTCAATTCAGGAAGGACCTTAAAACCTAGTTCTTCAACTGAAGCTCAGAGGACAAACCCCCTCAGCCTCTTGAGACCCTTCCTTGTGAGTAGTTGATCTCTATAAATCCTAATTTGATTTTGATTTGACCCTCTTCAGTGTCTACATGACCCCTTTGGCGAACATCGTCAGGAACCACAGATTCAACAGCATCTTATAAGCCGACGACACCCAACAAACCTATTGGTATCCAAAGACCCCTCCACTGCAAAGGCCAACTTCCACCTGTGCAGGTCCAGTATCGCCAACTAGGTGCAAGACAATTTCCTCAGACTGAACGCAGATAAAACAGAAGTCATGATCTTCAGAAGCACCAACTAACCATGGGACGACTCCAGGTGGCCCGCCACCCTGGCCACCCCCACTCCAACGGCCCAAACCCGAAACCTCAGCATCATCCTGGACAACAAACTCACCATGATAAGCCAGATCAATGCAGTATCCTCTGTCTGTTTCCTCATCCTCTGCCTGCTATGCCAGATATTCAGATGGCTCCCGGTCTCCACCAGACGCACTGTCATGCAAGCCCTCGTTACCAGTTGCCTGGACTACGGCAACACCCTTTAACCAGGAATCACATCAAAATTCACAAAGAGACTACAACTCATACAGAACTCAGCTGCCAGATTCATCCTGAACCTCCCCAGAAGGACCTACATGACCCCCACCTGAGAAAACTCCATTGGCTCGTCGTACACCATGTGAATTCAAGATGCTGACCCACAGCTACAAAGCCCTTCACCCCTCTACCACTGTCTCAACTTCCACCTCCCCTCCAAGCCCCTGCGCTCTGCCACCCTCTCCCACACCCCTGCATCTGCTGTTGCAATAGTAGGAGCCACTTGTTCTCCTCCCTCACTGGTAATCCTGGAACAGCCTCCCCATTCACCTCAGACCAGCTCCCTCTCTCCAGGGATTCAGAACGGGGCTCAAGACCTGGGTCTTAAACTGAACCTTCAAGCAGCCGAACCCAGCACCTGGATACCCTTATGCGTGATTAGCGTGCCATACAAAATCCTGTTTGAAACTTTCTGAGTTTCCATGGAGGGTGACATTCATTCATTTGGATAAAGAGCCCATCGAAATGAACTGTATTTCTTTTTTTTTTGTGATGTAAAATTTCAGGACCAGTGATCCCTTTGAAGTCTATGTAAGGCATCTCACTGCTCTGGAGAGTGGAAATAAGTCTCAGGAGCAGGACGTACTACAGATGAGTGTCAGGTATTTCCTCTCACATCCCAAGGCATCCATCCGTACAAAACACCAATTTGAAAGCTCTGATTAATTTACCTCACAGCATAGACCTTGGAGACTGAACAGAACAATCTCAGTGATGGAGAAAGAATAATTGGCCAGATGTACGTAGGTAATCATTTGTGATTACCAAATAGCAAATTCTTGCAATTCGCTATTTGGTAATTGCAAACACCCAATCACAAACATGTGTACATTTTGCAATTCTCAGTGGGCCGCAAATAAACATACCTCATGAACATTAATGAGGGAGGCTCGGTTTGCGACCCACTGGGAATGGCTAAATTCACCGAGATGCTTCCAAGGGTCAGCAGATCACCATGCCTGTGATTGCTTTTAAATAAAGCATTTTTTTGCAGCCCATTCTCCTTAAAGGAAAACAGGATGCATTTAAAACAAAAAAAAGAAACGTTTTCTTTTCATTTTTTAAAAGTAGGCAGTGGTCTGTGAGACCACTGCCTGCTCTTAAAAATGTTTTACAAACATTCACAAAGGGTAAGGACGGCCTTGATGGTGACGAAGAGAGACACTGCAGCCTCATGGAACTATCCGGGTCTACCATCCCTTTCGAGATGGAGACGTGGAGTTGATTGGTGTGAACGACAAGAGAGACTGGTGTATGAACCCCTAGGGTGTCCTTGTAAGCATGCCAAGGTATGGGGGAAATGGCTGGCTGGGTACCATAAACACATGTGGGGTTCTAACAATATCATGGAATTTGGTAAATGCGACTGTGGTTTTGAATTGTTTATGGTTGATGATGTTGACATACACGGGTGTGGACCCATACTGAAGGATTGGTGTGGGGGATTGATGTGCTTTTCCTTTTGTACACTTTGTTCAAACCTCAATAAAAATTGTTCATAAAAAATAAAATTCACAAAGGGGAAGGAGTACTTTAGAATCCCTTCCCATTTGCTTGAAGTAGATAGTAAAATGCGAATGTTTTGCGGTCACACTTCGGTCATACATTCACACATACAACTGCGACTCGATATTAGGAAGGGACGCACTAAATTCACCCAATCCTAATACCGAATCGCAACCCATTTTGCAATTCAGCAATAGGTTACCAAATCACAAATAAAGCTATATACATTTACAAAAGCATTTTTGCGGTTGCCAATGGTTTGTGAACACAAAAATGATTTGTACATCTGGCCTATAATCTGTTGCAGAGAACAGCTGCCCATCACCCCCGCACACACCACAGTAGAACGTGCTAAAGCATCTCAGAGCTGATAAGCACCTGGTAGAGCTGGCAAAATGGAACCTTATATGATAAGATGCACTTCTGGGTCTAGGCAGCAGAAAAGAGATGCAGGTATCGACCTTCTGTGAGGGAACGATACGACCAGACATGAAACCCTTAATGGTGATGCTAGGAAAGTCTAATTTCATACAGTCGTGATGCCTGAGACAAAGGCACATCTGCAGATGTTTGTTACCTTATTGAGAGAGAAGGAATGGTTTCTTACCTGTAACTCCAGTTCTCTCGTAGGGGTATTTCCATGATAGTCATAAGCACTGAATAGTTCCGCGCGCCTGCGGGGACCCCGGAGCACTGTTGTGTAGTATATTCTTAAGTGCAATCATCAGCTCCTTGACAAAAAAGGTCTGTGAAAAACACTTAAGAATAACAATGTGCAGCCTATGTGAACAGCTACACAGGCCAAATTGTTAGAAGAAAAAACAGTTGTAGTGTAAATTTCACGTTTAAACCTCTATTTATTCTATAAATACATAAATAAATACATTCTCATATTTTATTTACACCTCTCATGAGAATAAAACAATGTAGGGCAGTGTAGCCCATAGGCTGCCATTATACAGAATGAAAATAGAGCTGTGCCTTTAAGAAAGTAAAGTCTTCCTGTTTCCCATCATGCACAGCAAAAGGCAGTTGCCTCAGTTCTTTTTTGGAGGCTATTAACCTGACATGAAGAAAAAACAAAACATTTGTTGGAGTACCAACCTCCATAATATTCATGTTCTATGTCAACTCCACCGGGGAGGAGGGAGGGTTGCTTATGACTATCATGGAAATACCCCTACGAGAGAACTGGAGTTACAGGTAAGAAACCATTCCTTCTCTCGTAGGGGATTTCCATGTATAGTCATAAGCACTGAATAGAGTAGCAAGCCCATCCCCATAACCGCGGTGGAGTAGATATAAGAATACTGAGAAAAACATGAATCATGCAAACAAATTCTTGAGCAAAGCCTGCCCAACCTGAGCATCTGCCCTAGCGTCTGTATCAAGGCAGTAATGCTTAGTAAAGGTATGGACCGACCTCCAAGTGGCAGCCTTGCATATTTCTGCCAAAGGGACATTTCTCATCAAGGCTACAGTAGCTGCTTTCCCTCTGGTAGAGTGGGCTTTTGGCCTACCACCAAGGGATTTGTTTGCTAACTGATAACATAACATTATACATGAAACAATCCATCTGGATAACGATTGTTTAGATGTGCCCAAACCTGTTCTGATTGGGCCATAGTTAATAAAAAGCTGTTGTGATTTTCGAAAGCTTTTTGTCCTGTCCAGGTAAAATTTCAAGACTCTCTTTACATCCAGAGAGTGCAGAGTTCTCTCAGCAGGGGTAGCTGGATTCTGAAAGAAAGTCGGTAATGAAATTGTTTGGTTCACATGGAAGTCGGAGACTACCTTAGGTAAAAATTTTGGATGAGTTCTCATTACCACTTTCGCAGAATGAAAAACCGTGTAGGGTTCCTGAGCGCAAAGGGCCTGGATTTCGCTGACCCTACGCGCTGAAGTGATTGCCACCAGAAAAGCAGCTTTCCATGTGAGATGCTGCAGCGATGCCTTATGTATCGGCTCAAATGGCGGCAGCATCAGACGTGATAAGACAACGTTCAGTTCCCATGGAGGAGAAGGCTTTCTAATGGGAGGAAAAACCTTCTTTGAACCTTCTAGGAAATCCTTAATAATCGGAATCCGAAAAAAGGAAGTTTGTGAAGGACTCTTTCTGTATGCCGTTATCGCCGCCAAGTGAACTTTTATTGACGACAGTTGTAAGCCCGATTTTGCCAAACTTAACAAGTATGGCAGGATAGATTGTTCCCCACAGGAAACCGGGTCAATGTTGTTGTGTAAACACCAAATGCAGAATCTCTTCCACTTGCTTGCATAGGCTGATCGTGTGGAAGGGCGCTTTGCTTCCTTCAGAATTTCCATACAGTCCTGAGGTAGGTTCAAGTGTCCATATTGCACTAGCTCAGGAGCCATGCTGCCAAACTCAACGATGAGGGGTTGGGATGAGATATCTGCCCTCTGAACTTCGTGAGAAGGTCCGGACGATATGGTAGCCTGATGTGTGGTTTGAGTGACCGGTGAAGAAGGTCTGGGAACCACCACTGGCGTGGCCACTCCGGAGCAATTAGGATCATTTTGGTCTGAACATTGGACAGCTTCTGGAGGACCGCCGGAATCAGGGGAAGCGGTGGAAAGGCGTAAAGAAATGCTCCTGACCAGCTTATCCACAGGGCATTCCCCAGTGTCCCTGGATGGTAATATCTGGAGGCGAAGTTTTGGCATTTTTTGTTTTCTGGGGTTGCGAATAGGTCTGTAGAGGGGGTACCCCAGAGTGCGAAAATGGAATGAACGACGTCGTCGTGTAGTACCCATTCGTGGTTCTCGTCCATTACCCGACTGAGGGCATCCGCTTGAACATTCTGGATGCCGGGCAGGTGAGTTGCCACTAGTGACAGGTTCCTGGCTAGAAGCCAATGCCAGATTGTCTGAGCCTCTCTGGATAAAATTCTGGACCTGGTGCCTCCTTGTTTGTTCACGTAGTACATAGTGGCCACGTTGTCTGTCTGGAGAAGGAGAGTTTCCGTTCTCAGAGAGGGAAGGAAGGCTTTGAGCGCAAGGTGGACTGCGCGAAGTTCCAGCAGGTTGATGTGATAGAGACTCTCTCTCTGTGACCACTCGCCTTGGACTCGAAGATGTTCCATGTGCGCCCCCCATCCGATCAGTGACGCATCTGTTACGATGGTTTGAGATGGGGGCCGTTGTTGGAACGGAATCCCCACCAAGAGATTGCTGGGTAAACACCACCACTTGAGGGATTGTAGGGTGTGAGGAGAAAGAAGGACTTTGTTCTCCCAATCGTCCCTCAGTTGACACCACTGATCTTCCAGGTTTTCCTGCAATGGTCTCATATGGAGGCGAGCATTGAGAACCAGATGGATACAAGACGCCATCGAGCCCAGTAGAGAAGCTATTATTCTTGCAGTGGCTTGAGGTCTTTCCTGCAGTTGTTTGCACTTCTGGAGAATCGATAACCGTCGTTCCTCCGAAGGAAACACCTTTCCTAGCCTGGTATCTACAATGGCCCCTAAGTAATGCAACCTCTGAACAGGTGTTGCTGTAGATTTCAGGAGATTGACTTGAAGACCAAGTTTTTGCAGCAGTTGTAGAGTCCATTCGAAATGTTGCTGTGTCTCGAGACAACTGGAGGCCTTTATGAGCCAATCGTCTAGATAGGGGTAGACGAATATTCGCTGTTTCCTCAAGTGGGCGGCTACTACCGCCATGCATTTGGAAAAAGTTATTGGCGCTGATTTTAGGCCGAAAGGTAGAACCGCAAATTGGTAATGGCGTTTCCCGACGGTGAACCTTAGGAATTTTCGATGTTTCTTGGTTACTGGGATATGAAAGTAAGCGTCGCAAAGATCGATCGCACATAGCCAGTCGCCCTGACGTAGATGTGGATAAATTTGGTGTAAGGCTAACATCCTGAATTTTTCTTTGCGAATCCATTTGTTTGCTGTCCTCAGATCTAAGATGGGACGAAACTCTTGTTTGTCTTTTTTCGGTACAAGGAAATATCTCGAATAAATCCCATTCCCTTGTTGGCTGATGGGAACGGGTTCTATGGCTCTTTTTTGCAATAGGATATTGACCTCTAACTGTAGAGCTTCGAGATGGCGGTTGGCTGTTTTGGGTGGAACAGATGGTGGAGAACTGGTGAATCTGAGAGCGTAACCATGTCTCACAATATTCAATACCCAGGCGTCTGTTGTGATGCGTAGCCACTCGTCCAGATGATTTGAGATACTTCCCCCTACCGGAGTGGATAACGGAGGAGGGGGAAGCAAAGATTCAGGGCTTAGACGTGGGAGCCTGTCGAGTTGCCTGAGTTTGAGGTGTTGAACGACCCCTTGTCGACCTTCGCTGAGTAGAGAAACCCCTTTGATACTGCTGTTGTTGCTGCTGCTGGGGGCGCGAAGACATCCAGTGTGGCGACTGATACCGGTGGGTGAAAAGTCGTCGTTGATATGGCCGGAAAACCTTTCTTTGTTCTTTCGGTCTTTCCATGCCTACCGCTTTCAAGGTATCTAGATCAGCTTTCATTCTAGCCATCTCGTCATCGGCATGAGAACCGAACAAGGTGGAGCCCGAGAAAGGCAGGTTTTGTATTCTCTGCTGCGCTTCAGGTTTGAGTAATGTAAGTCTCAACCATGCATGCCTTCTGAGCGCTATCCCGTGTGCATAATTGTGTGCGGATAGCACCGAAGAGTCAGCTGCAGCACTTATAATTTGGTTAGACACCATGGCTCCCTCACCCACGACCTCCAGGAAATCTTCCCTTTTATCCTTAGGAAGATGTTCCGCAAACTGCATCAAAGAGTCCCAGAGGGCACGATCGTACCGCCCTAATAACGCAGTAGCGCTGGCTGCCTTCATCGTGACGGCTGCAGTAGAGCATAATTTTCGTCCTGCAGCATCTATCTTTCTGCTCTCTTTATCTGGAGGTGAAGAAGAAGATGGTGAGGTTGAATGCAGTTTTTTTGCCGCTACTATGACCACCGAATCAGGAACTGGGTCCGACCTCAAGAATAGAGGATCTTGTTCTGGTGGACGATATTTTTTAATAAGTCTGGAAGGAGCAGACTTTGTTGCGGCCGGTGCAAGGAAAATATCCATTGTTGGTTCAAGGAGACCTGGAACCAGTGGAAGCAAAGGTCTGGAAGATGTCCTGTGATG
The DNA here is from genome assembly GCF_031143425.1 of Pleurodeles waltl. NCBI lineage: Eukaryota > Metazoa > Chordata > Amphibia > Caudata > Salamandridae > Pleurodeles > Pleurodeles waltl. The sequence goes on from NC_090448.1 coordinate 792,320,799, forward strand.
CAAGGTCTCGAAGATCACTGACGTCGATGGGGCAGGTACCGCCAGCGGGATGTTCAGCTTGGTTGCCCCTCGTACTAAGACCTCCTGGAACGTATTCACATCATCTATGGGGGACACTCTCGGGGACGGTGAGTCCGATAGGGTTGGAGAGTAGTCCCGTGTAGACGAAGAAGAACGGCTGTGATGTGAATGCTGAGATCTCTGTGGGTCATGACGGTGCCGAGAGGAAGAAGAGCGTCTAGAGGAATGTCCCGAACGTCTTACAGACCGCGTTGGAGTCCTCAAAACAGACTCTGAAGGCGGAGCCGGAAGAGGCGCCGTAGGTGTTACCGGCGTCTGTGGCAATGGTGATTGTCGAGGAGAGAGTTGTGGAGACGATGGAAGGAGGATGAGTGAAGCCGAGGATTCTGAGGTTGTATAAACCCTCCTAGGTCTTTTTGATTGTCTCGACGTCGACACACTCCTCGACGTCGAAGTACGGTGACGGCGAGTGCCCTTCGCCGTCGATTCTTCTCGCCGTTGAGAATCTCTCGACGACGACCCTCGACGTCGCCGTGATGACGGTGAACGTCTACGACGTCGAGCACCCCTCGACGTTGATCGATCTCGCCGTTTCGACGGCGAACCGGATTCAGATCTCCTCGACGTGGAACGTCCTCGCCGTGTCGACGGTGACCCAGATCTCGACGGCGAAAGTCCACGCCGTCTCGACGGCGAAATCGTCGTCGACGGCGAGCGATGTCTCTTTCTCGCCGGCGAACCACTCCTCGACGGCGAGCATGTTGGCGCCGTTCCTTGCCTCGACGTCGACGCCCTCGACGTCGTCGGAGACCTGTGCCGTTTTTGAGCCGGTCTGGTCGGAGTTATAGAGGAACCAGTGTGAGCCCTGGTAGAAGACTGACCTTCTCCTCGCTCTGTGGTAGAATGACCACTTTTCCTCCTGTCCTCTTTCGCCTGGAGTCGGATCTTCTCCCTGTCACGAAGGGTCCTTCTGGAGAAGGTTTTGCAGATGTCACACGACTCCGGTTTGTGGCTGGATGGAAGGCAAATTATGCAGACCCGATGTGGATCTGTTTTGGCCTTTTTTCTGCCACAAGAAGGACATTTGTCAAACAGTGAAGGCATTTCTGAAGTAGAAAAACCTCAAAATTCTGTCAGAATCTAACAGAAAAAAGCAGAAAATTATCACTCAATGTTAAAAACGTCGAGTGAAAATGAAATTCAAAAGATTTTAAATGAATTTCTGTCACAGAAGGATTTTGTGAGGTAGAGCTCAATGCTTCAGGGTCCTGTCAGAAAGGAGCCGGAAAAAAGAACTGAGGCAACTGCCTTTTGCTGTGCATGATGGGAAACAGGAAGACTTTACTTTCTTAAAGGCACAGCTCTATTTTCATTCTGTATAATGGCAGCCTATGGGCTACACTGCCCTACATTGTTTTATTCTCATGAGAGGTGTAAATAAAATATGAGAATGTATTTATTTATGTATTTATAGAATAAATAGAGGTTTAAACGTGAAATTTACACTACAACTGTTTTTTCTTCTAACAATTTGGCCTGTGTAGCTGTTCACATAGGCTGCACATTGTTATTCTTAAGTGTTTTTCACAGACCTTTTTTGTCAAGGAGCTGATGATTGCACTTAAGAATATACTACACAACAGTGCTCCGGGGTCCCCGCAGGCGCGCGGAACTATTCAGTGCTTATGACTATACATGGAAATCCCCTACGAGAGAAGAGGTTTTAACTGGTGTTACGGATTGCTGCTTTTGAGGAAGACCAGAACTGACTTGCATATATGGGGAAGAAGGGGGTCTCTTCTTGTAACGTCCTAACTGAGCTTATAAAAAAGGTGAACATTTGCTACCAGTTCGTTTTCAAAGTATTAAACCTGTGTGCTAAAGCATTTCCTCATTATATGACTTTATAGACGGGCCACTGGTAGTATACAGCAATGGCAGAGCACATTATGTAGGCACAAGGGTTGAAAAATAGCGTAACAGAGAAAGTCTGATTAAGCAGTTATCATACACCATTTCTTTCAATTAAAAACAACTCAGCAAAGCAGTATAGGGCATTTTATGTATATTATGTAGTCTCACTAGCAAGTGACACAGGACCTTAAGAAGAGTTGTAACATTTGTGCGTTTCACAATGTCGGAGTGAGCTGTTGAAATAACTGCACTTTAATAGTAGTGCCTGTGGTGTGAACATGAATTTGGGCTAATGGTGAAATAAAAAACGACAAAAAGTAATAATTCAATCCACCTTTTGTGAATTACATTTCAGTATTTGAGGTTTCTGTTCCCTAATGCAGATAAAAAGCCCTTTCCACTGTCCATCAAATGGGCATATTTACACTGTGTGAGCAAGACATTCACCTCTTTTAAAATATCAAAACACAGCAATCAGCAGATGAAGGCGACCACCATCGTAAAGTACCTGGCGGAACACAGCACCCAAATTTGAAACCCATTTAATAACGCCTGAATCATTGGAGCTAGAATGTTTTGCTAAAATCCTCAAATTATACTGCAGATGATTATAAGGTGAGAGGGGTAAATTAATACAACTAAGAACTGGTCCTCTGGGTGGAAGATGAAATAATGATGAATAAGAAAAAAATGGTGTTCAAAAAGGAAATTCATCTGCTAAAAGTCTCTGACTCACAGAGGTTACTCCGCACACCCTGGCAGAACAATAGAACAGAAAGCAAAGGATTAAAGAGATACCTTGCGGCCTCAATAATTGGCGAAATGGGGCGAGACTGTGGTTTTAGTAAGGCCTAGATGGGAACATGCTTGATGCACACTCTGCGCCTTGTTGCAACTGCCTGTACTTCAGAAACTTTCAACTTTGTATTCTGTATGCTTATTGTGACTTCAAGAGCCAGTATCTGGTGCAACGCGTCTCCAAAGATAGTGTTTTGTACGGTGACCAGGTGTGACCAGTTGTCGCAGACCAAGATACCCTGAAAAACGTTTCAACTTCCCACCCACGTCCCTCCCCAACTTCTCATGATACAAAGACTCACCAACGCGGAACCCCGAGCCAGTGAGGGTGTCAGTGGAGTGCCCATTCTCGCCAATCAGTGTCATATTGCTGCCAGGCCGGCACGTGTCTCGGCATTGCCCCTTCTGGCAGGTCCGCTTGCAGATGAGGGGAGCAAAGACCACCTTGAAACGCTCCCGAGCCACGGTGCCAGGCGAGGCGATGGCACACCACCCGCCCAGCGCCAAGGACGTCAACAAAAGCAGCCCTTGCATCATCGTGCCATCCTGGTTGTAGAAAAGAACAAAAAAAAATAAGATGCCTTGGTGGCTCGGCCCTCGCAATTGTAAATTCCTCTGGGAACCTTTTCTTGTTTCCCTTCGCTGCCTCTTCAGAGAAAGTATCGTCTGTACTTAATCTCAGGCTCTGCCTGAATGCTCTTTGCTTCCCCTCGGTCACAGCTCTGTAACATATAATTGGTTTACTCAGTGGCTTCCCAGGATGGTCTTTCCTCTTCTTCAAGGCCTGCTCTAAAACGTTATTTTCTTTTCCTTGGCAGACTGCCCCGAGCGTTATTTTCTTTCTTTCATCGACTACTCCATGCGTATCGTGTGCTTCAAGGCTGCCCCTGACAGAAGGCCCTTCCAGTCCTCCCGAAAGTTCTCTCTTTGCTTTGGAAACTTCTTTGGGATCGTCAGCTGATGCCTTCTTTATACCCTCCTTTCACAGATGCAACGAAACGTACCTCCTTCTTCCTCGGCCGGTCTGCTTCCTTTCTTCCCTTCGAGCCCGGAGAAATAGCAACGATTGCGGACGCCGGGTCAGGGATCCAGGAGCGGATAAAAGTTTCCACAACAGCAGCAACAGCACAAAAAACTGAAATCTGCTACGTCTGCGCGTAGGGATAAATCTGTGCGGCGCTTGGCGAGGCTCCTCACATTCCTCCGTCTGTGCCTCACCCCCTCTCTTTTTCCTCGCTCACTTTCTATGGATAATATGAGCCGTGGGCGGGAACTGCGGAGAGGCGAGATGATGCGGGCCTCTGCCACAGCCACCACAAGCCTCCCCGGATGCCGCGCCGAAGCTGCTCTTGGCACCTGGCGATTACAGGCGCGGGGCCAGCACTACAACTCGTGGCGGCGCGACGACGACGCCTCAACAGCAAAACACGTTGATTTCGGGATGTTCCGGTGGGGTGGGGCTTTGTTTTTGTAAGTTTTCTCGTTGTGAGTATTACTTGTCCCACTGAGGTGAAGGAGACCCTACCTTCTGCTTGGTTGTGCCTAGTGGTTTTGGCTCGATATGTCTGGGATTTTGCACATATGTGCTTTATTTCTTTTGTTTACTCCCCCTCATCCTCCACTCTGCGTCACCCTTCTCTCTTTTCTCTCCCACTCACCTTGCTGTCAGCAACTCACCCTCCGCTTCCGCCTGCCTCACCCTCTTCTCTCTCGCCCTCACTCTCACCTTCTATCTGTACATCGCTTTTCTGCCATCCTCACCCTCGCTGCTGCTGCCAACAGGCCAGGTAATGAATGGTCTGTGTAGGAAACTGAGCTGATAACGTGCAAGGGGTGTGCATTATCGGACCTTGCACTTGTGCTGCACTGTCCCTGTTTATTTTTTATAATGGGAACGTGCGCTGCTCTTGCCCAAGCTGTATCTTTGTTGTGTTAGTGAAACTTAGCAAACGTTTATTTACTCCAGAAAAGTCCAATTGTTTGGTGGCACTGGCAGCCTTTTTCACATAGAGCCACGAGTTAAGACTCAGCAGTAAGAAAATAAAACAAACAACTACTGAGATACCTATTCTGATTGTACATACATTTTCAATTACTTTTCACGGTATGGCAGAATCGAATCAGATTGTTCCTGTCATACAACGGTCATCACAAGGGAACTTGCAGTCTCGTTTGATAAGGTGGGAATGTCACAGGTATTCCTGCTGTTGACATGGGTATGCTTACGGCCACCATCCCAACTGACTCCATACTTGTCCCAGGGGCTTCCCCTAACCGAAATCATTTGCGTTATTCATGAAGGGCAAACAATAAGGCTAAGAAAGCAAGTCTGAAAGCCCTTGGAAATAATTAAGATAAAGAAAACAAGCATTTGCAATGAAGCAGGACTCGCATTTGCTTGAGTTAGAGCTATTAGCATCGGGCTGAAAAGGAGGAACAGACCACGCAACACCGTTCTAAGGGGTAAAAGGCCGCTTTAATAGAACAGGTCCGGTGAAACAAATAACCTTGGCAACAAGCCTTACAAAACTATGACCTCACTAAACAAAGTTTCCTCCTAACCCCCCCCCACTAAACTTCCCCTTCCCAGTAACCCTTAATCAAAACCTTTCCCATCTGTCTTACTGCCCCCCTTCTGTATTTCCCTTGCATTTCCTCCCTTGTGACCCTTGCTACAACCTCCCTGACCTCAAACTTCCACCTCCTCCCCTCCCCCCAACGGGTTTATGTGCAAATCCCCCCGCCCTAACCAGACCTGTCTACCAGCGGCAGCCTAATTTAAATAAAACAACAAACATACAGCCAAAATGCCAACAAATACCTGTCCTCTTAAAGCCTTTTTAAGCCAGAACATGATAAAACTCCGTCACTGAACTGGAAGCCCTTCCGGCAAAACAACCCTCAAAAAAGACAAGACAAAAAACCCTGAAACAAGGGAGGGTGGGTGGGCCAAAAAACTGCCTGAGTACCGCCTCCTGGGTGTGATCACGGCCAAAGAGGCCGCCCAAACCCAACCCACACCTTTTATACTGACCCCCAAGATACCACCCCTTCCTGTCAACTGCCCAATAAAATATCCCAGTCCCTCTGCGGCCAGCTCCACCAGCCCGATAAGCCCTGGGCTCCCCCTAAACCCCCATCGGGCTGAAAAGGAGGAACAGACCACGCGACACCGTTCTAAGGGGTAAAAGGCCGCTTTAATAGAACAGGTCCTGTGAAACAAATAACCTTGGCAACAAGCCTTACAAAACTATGACCTCACTAAACAAAGTTTCCTCCTAACCCCCCCCCCACTAAACTTCCCCTTCCCAGTAACCCTTAATCAAAACCTTTCCCATCTGTCTTACTGCCCCCCTTCTGTATTTCCCTTGCCTTTCCTCCCTTGTGACCCTTGCTACAACCTCCCTGACCTCAAACTTCCGCCTCCTCCCCTCCCCCCAACGGCTTTATGTGCAAATCCCCCCACCACGCAGGAAAACCGCCCAGTGTTTTCCTGCCCCCCCCACATACCCCCCTTATCTAACGATCCCACAACTTTTCGCCCAACAAATCTGCAATGACCATTCGCAACTCCAGTAAATACATCTCATTCCCCAAGAAAGACAAATGCACCCCATCCTGCCTAAATAAACCCAACTCAGAAGCCATCAAATTCTCATGCCGCAAGATCAAAAACCCCTTTTCCTGACAAAAATTCCTCATTTCTCTGTTCACCTTCCTCCTCTGCCTTTCTATTCCTGCTATCGAATATGCCCCTCTCCATTTCCTAGGAGGTACCAAACAAGTCCACACAATATGCGTGCCAGCCCAACGCTCCTTGATCCGTAACAAATCCATTTTCATTGCCTTTAGCAAGCCAATACCTGATAAAGAAACTAAGTCATTTTCCCCAAGATGAATCACTAAAAGATCCGGACAAACCCCTCTCTCCATCCTACAAGATAAAACTGATAAAAGCTCACCCCACCTCATGCCGCTCTTACCCACCCAACTGACCTTAATCCTCGACCCATCCAAACCCAACTGTTTCCCAAAATGCCTAGCCGCCGCCTGTTTCTCTGCCCAACGCACAAAGGAGTGCCCAACGATCCAAACGATACAGCATCCCTCAGGACCACCAACACAACCTACGAAAGAACAGCGAAAAAAGAGATAAAACACCGAAGCCTCAAGAACCATAACAGTGACAGTAAAAGAAAAATTAACAGAACAAGACTGAAAGCATATCCCTTGAAAAGACCCCAAACCCTTGCTCATCTGAATTGGCGGACATAACGCTTAAAACATTGTGATTTCCATCGCCCTAAATCCATTATTGCCATATCTGATTTACCTACCGCTCTTGCTTCCGTAGCTGCTCCAATTCGAAAGGAATGTGTCCCATAGCACCGATAATCCATCCCCAGCCAACCCAAAGCCCGCCTCAAAACCGCCAGCAATTGGTAAACCGTCAATAACGAACCATCCTCATGCATGAATACAAACCTCGATGACTCCGATAATCTTTGTGTAAAGGACACCCAAAGCCCAACAGGGCAGGTAGCCAAACCCGTGCCCTTCAAAAATACCTCTTGCCCCCTCCCCAACCGATCATTTTTTGATGCCCTCAACCAAACCACCACAGCCCCACTCCTTACCTGCACATCCGACCGCAAAATTCCATCGCAACCCTTGACTCCCAAAAGCTCCGAAACCCTAAAAGCTCCATGGAAAAGCCAAGACATGCAAAGTGATAACAAATGACATTCCCAAGGCGAAAAACAAACCTCATCTAAAACACCCAACAACTCTTGTAGTAAACCTGACGTAATAGGTCTCCTACTATCCCTCCTCGCCCCCCCCATCCCTAGCCCACCCCACAAGCAGGCGTCTGCAAAGCTCACCTTCCACTGGATCATACCCCCAAAAATACTTACCAAAAAACGATATCCCCGACAACTTACCTGAAATAGTTACTGCCGATAAACCCAACTCTATTTGTTGCATAATAAACTGAACAGCATCTTCCCTCCTTAGGTTAAAAACTTCAAAACCCCCTACCCTTCTAACTGCGCCTGACCTCAAAAACTCCAACCAAGCCTGCTCGTAACTCTTCCGGGTAGATGGAGCTACCGATTGTTGGACCAGCTGCAACATTCTCACTCTCCTAACTCCCATAATTCCCTGGGAACCGCCGTCTTTTGTGCATCCGCTCCCGGCACAAGCCCACGGAACCTCTGCCACTGAAAACGAGACAGGGCATCAGCAATATCGTTATTCACACCAGAAACATATTTCGCCTTAAACATAATATTCCATTGCAAACATTTTAACAAGAATACCCTCAAAAGCTTCAACACTTTCTCATCTTTCGCCCTCTGCGAATTCACCAAATGGACCACTGTCTGGTTATCTACATTAAAAACAACATTTCGATTCGCCAGATGTGAACCCCAAACCGACAAAGCCACCACCAATGGGAAAAATTCCAAAAAAGCGATGCTGTGGTTCGCTTTTGCCCAACTCAGGGGCCAACTCTCCGCCGCCCAATGTCCATCCCAAAAAAGACTAAAACCATGCGCTCCTGCTGCATCAGAAAATATCTGTATCTGCCACTGCCAATCAAATTCATCAACCAACATGCTAACACCATTAAACTGTTCCAAAAAAACGATCCACATCCTCAAGTCCTCCTTGACACTCGCACGAAGACGAATATGCTGGTGCGGCAAAACCGCCCCCTTCATTGCAAAACCCAAACGACGACAAAAGGCTCTACCAACTCGAACAACCTTACATGCAAAATTCAAATGGCCTAAAATGCTCTGTGCCTGCCGTAACTCAAGTTTTGGCCTTTTAACCGCCTCTTCCAATAAAGAAATCAATTGTTGCACCTTTTCCCAGGGCAAACGAACTTCAAGTTTAACCGAATCAAACTCAATTCCGAGAAAACTCAAGCAGGTAGATGGACCTTCAGTTTTGTCATTAGCCAACGGGACCCCCAACTCAGCCATAAAACGCTCAAAAGTCTCCAACGTCTGACCACATTCACCGGACTAAGGTCTCCCTATGAACAGAAAATCGCCAGGTAGTGTGTAACAAACTTTACCCCACCCTTATGCTGTAAAAACCATTGCAAAAAGGTGCTAAACATTTCAAAAAGAGAACAAGAAACAGAACAGCCCATAGGCAGCATCCTATCCACAAAAATTGCATCCTCAAATTGCAAGCCCAATAAAGAAAAATACTCTGGGTGCACTGGCAAAAGCCGGAATGCCGACTGAATATCTGACTTGGCCATTTCAGCACCGCGGCCACTCTTCCTCACTAATGAGATCGCATAATCAACCGATGCGTAATGAACCACCGAGTCCTCCGCAGCAATGAAATCATTAACCGATGTGCCCGCCGGCCAGGATAGGTGATGGATAAGGCGAAAATCACCCTTCTGCTTTTTTGGCACCACCCCGAGAGGGGAAATCGTCAAATTCGGCAATGGCCAACTGAAAAAGGGGCCTACAATCCTACCCAGCTCCACTTCCTTTTTCAGTTTAGCCCTAACCACATCAGGGTATTGCTTGGCTGACCTCAAATTGTTGGCCCATCTCCTCACCTTCGGACCCTGGTAGCATAACTTAAAACCATCTCTGAAACCACGAACCAAAACTTTTGCATCCTCCGAACGTGGATAAAATTGCAACCAATACGTAACAACCCCAATATTAATAGGAGTAGGGCCCTTTACCTGCCAACTGTTGAAACTGCCCTATTCCCCTGTCCACACCTCTACCCTGTACCCCCTGCCCAACCCAATTGAGTCCTCCGAAACACTGGTAAACCGGGTGCCTGCCCCCACAGTTGGAACAGTCATGCCGAAATTTACATTGCTGCCTTGTGCACATGCCGCTGTTGAATGACCAGCAGGCCCCATTATGTGGAAATTGTCCCCTTTGTCCAAATCCCACCCCAACATGGGTGGGACGGCCCTGAAAGGGCTTATACTGAACCGGTAAACCACTTGCCGTGTGTGTAGCTGGGGCATTCTGAGCAGTTCTCAGCCACTGCATCCATAATTCATTATCAATTTCGCCCCAAGCTTTTTCTGGATAAACCGCTTTCCGGGCCCTGTATTCCTCATCATAACGGAACCAGCCAAATCCGCCATAATCCATCTGGGCCCTTCTCACCACATTCATATATTTCAAAAGCGCCTCTGAGCAATCCGGAAAACGCTCGCACAAAACACTTGCATAAATCAAAAAAGCTGACGTTCAATTCTCAATTGTCGTGGGAACTTTAGGTCTGTGAGCCAATTCCCACTCCTCCTCCTTAGAACCCTCTTTAGCCTGGACTTCTCTATGAAGTAACTTAAACACGTCCACAAACTCCCCTTTCCAAGTTATTTCTTTCAAACTTAGAGTGAGATGCGCCCCCAAAGGCATCGACACTCCCATATACGGCAATTTCTTTCCTTTTCCCAAACCTTGACTACTGTCACTATTCTGTCCCGTACTCACCTTATATACCCCATCCTTACCTGTGACTTGCTGCACGTACTCAAAGAATCCCCAACCTTGCTCTCCTTTCCTTCTCCACCCGCCTGAATTGCTACATCCACATTCTTTAAAACTCGAACCCCAGACCTGGCACCCCCCATCGCCAAAACCCCATTACCTGTGTCGAACCCCTCACCTCTAGATAAATTCGCAGCAACCTCTCGCCGAGACAGCCGCTCGCCCTGGAACGCCTGCCCACTCGTTGACGCTTGAGGGCCTGCAACCTGTTCACCATCGTCGCCATAATCCAACTCTTCTTCTTCATCGCCACCCAAAATAGCGCTCCGGCTATCAGACCTTGACTCCAATTCTCGGGCACTCGATTCAAAAGATCTGACCTCCAAAGGTTCTACCTCCCTCGCTGTCAGGCGAACCGCTCCGGATTGCGCCCTCTCTTCTAAACGGCGTCCCGGAGGTGCCCTGACCCCCACCGCAAGAGGACCTCCAGCCGGCCGCCCAGACCGCTGGTGCTCCACTGACACCCCGTGTCCGCTCGAAACATGAGGGGCCACACACCCAGAAAGGTACGCCCTCTGGTCCTGTCCCAAAACATTTTGACCCACCTGCGTTGTCCCTGAACCCCCATACTCTGAGGCCAAACCACAAATGGTACCCTTCAGAATCATACCCTGTTCATCACGAAACAACACCTGCCCTCCTGCGCTCAAAAACTGACTGATCAGCCACCTCCCATTCCTGCACCCCTTGCACCACCTGAGAAACTATCCTGGGAGTCTGCCGACCCACCCTTTCCCTGTGTACCGATAAACACCTATCGAATTGACCACTAATGCCACTACCTTCCTCAATCTGCAGCTCCAACACCTCACCTTCCTCCTCTGAATCTATGATAATAAAATCATTCCTTGCCTGTTCTGCCATAAACCTGTGCCTGCCTTCACCCTTCGTAAAATTTTCCTCCTCGACAGCTAAAACCTTCAAATCGAACGGCGCGGCCATAGTGGCTGCCCCTCCTATCTGCCTTTCCTCAAAAGGCACGTTGCCGTGCTCCCCACCGCTTTCTAAAGTGAGTGGGGCTTGAGGAACGAGAACCTGGTGCGCACGCACGCTTTTTGAACATCTCGCGCGTGCCACACCCTCCCCCATCTGGCCGCAGGTGCGCATCGCAGCCTGCGGCCATCTGACTCCTGCTCCAGAGCGTGCGCGACAGCCGCGCCCAATCGTTCCACCCGCGCCCAATCGTTCCACCCGCACCACATCCAGCCGAAACCACCACAACACCTCTACCCGCGGCTGCTACTCGCTGTGAAAGCGAAGACCCAGAACGACGTGCAAAACGCGCCACAACCCTCCGCACAGCCGACACACAAGGTAAGCCGCCCTCAGCACTAACCCTTAATTCCACCCTCTCGTGGTCCGGCGAAGTCGAAACTTTTCGCCCGGCCACGCTCTTAGCCTTAAATTTCCTACACTTCTTGGGACTTGCAGCAGGGGATTTGCAAGCCAAAACGGCAGCAGAAACCCTGTCAGAGGAAGACCGCTTCGGTCTCCTCAGCCCCACCCACGCTTGTTCTAAAACCCCATCTTTAATCAAATCCTCCCTCCCAGCCTCCTGCAAAACCTTCAATGCCTGTACAACCTTATTAACTTCCGTGGCAACCCAAATAAAAACATTTTCTCCCAGCAAAAAACTCCGGCCTAGAAACGCCCAAAAAAACTGCATGAGTACCGCCTCCTGGGTGTGATCACGGCCAAAGAGGCCGCCCAAACCCAACCCACACCTTTTAAACTTACCCCCAAGATACCACCCCTTCCTGTCAACTGCCCAATAAAATATCCCGGTCCCTCTGCGGCCAGCTCCACCAGCCCGATAAGCCCGGGGGGAGACCAGGCATGCCTGACTCCCCCCAAACCCCCACTGTAAAAGCATAAATGGACTTCTCTTGCCACATAAATTAAACAACCCTGGTGCATAATTTGGTCGTCTCTGTCACTTATTTCCAGTGCCCTTGCACTGGAGGGCGTGGTTAAAGTCTGTCCTTCCTTAACCACCCTGAAGTCTGTGATAAGTGGTCTGTGCCAGGGATAGCTGGACTGGTAGATCTGCTCTTATTCGTACTGTCAACAGATGGTGCTGCCAGGTGATATGGGGAAGAGAGGGACTCTTGGTAAATAAAATAAGGTTGCAGGGGTGAAGCTTCAGGGGGGTGTTTTGGGTGTTACCCACTCCCCCAGTAAATGTATTTTCTGGAAACTAGTTGGGCACAGGTGTTTTCAGTCAGGTATGGTGAGGTGTCTGTCAGATTTCACATGTTTCAAATAAACACAGACAAAAACGCACACACACTCTCTCCCTCTCTGCTTTGAAAGTCTTCAATAATGTTGGTCATTCCTGGGAATGTTGTGGGGTTTTTTCACTTGGTACCCCTACCAATCTGCATTCACCTCCCTTTCCACTGCCATTCCAGTTCCTCTCATGTGTCCCGCTTGTTGTATAATGTATTTTGACATTGTTCTCCAGCGCGATTGTTGGGAAATCTCAAGCTCACTTATTGACCAGGATACTCCCCTGAATATGTGTAATCTCGAAATTTCGAAGGATTTCTACTTGCCACCAGGGTCCTGCCTTTGGGAGAAGGCACTCAAGTCCACAGTGGTCTGGACACAAAGTTATAAAGTGAACAGAACATGGGGCTCGAGTTTATGCCACATAAGTACAAGTTGCATAAATGTGCAATATTTTATAGGGCGCAGATCAAGCTCCTAGAAGAAGCGGTAGTCATTGAGGTGAGCATTTTTATTGTAGCAGGAGTATCTCAAATATGGGGTACCATGCAGAGAACATGGATTGCCAGGATGAGACGGAATTACGGACAACCGGATATGATGAGCAGGAGCTGTGAACATGCCTTGGGATCGGGGTTATATTGCTGGATTGTAAATAAAATGTTGACCTGCAAAAATGTTACATCCATTATGTCTACTGCCATCAGGTCATAAAGGGCCGTAGGTGTGGAATAAAGGGTAGTAAATTGGTATTTACCACTGTACTAGAGACAATATTGTACGCTGACATTTTGACCATTATATAATGATATAAACCCTGGATCTATACTAGAGAGTAAAGTCAACAGTTGTCTTTTTTTAAACATATTTACAATTTGACGCATATGGCAATAAAGTGATTTGCCCACAATCACAAATTTTTTCAGTCACATGCCGAAGTTAAGATTACGACTAGTACCCTGATTTTTGTCATCAACTTCTAATCCACTCTTGTCGCATTAAATAAAGATTGCAGATCAAAATAAATTGTCTCCTGGGGTTTTAAGTGATCAGTCCTGCTACAGCCCAAGGGTGCTTGTCTCATCGACCTCAATACATGACAGGCTGACTCGGCCCTGCCAGGTGCAGATCAGTGGCTACGAGTCACATTTAGGTCCTGGCAGTCAGCGCTACATCCACCAAACCCACGGGCAGTCAGACGTAAGGGTGGTTGAGGTCACTTACAGGCTGGTCTTGACAAGACTTAAAGGAGAGGTGACGCAAGAAGTTTTCCATCTGAACCGGAAACGGAAACGAGAGCTGCAGAGCCGAGCGAGGAGCGCAAGGAAAACCGCCATCCATCTGTGTCTGTGCCCTGCCGGGGTGCCGTGGACAGGGCGGGACGTGACAGGAGAGGAGAGGGAGGTAAGGCGAGGGGGCTGAGGGGTAGCGTGAGGTAGTGTCAGGCACTGGCACTGGTGCTGAGAGGAGAGGAAGTGGTGAGGAGGAGGGGGTGGTCATGGTTGCAGGGTGAGCAGGACCAGCCAGGCGGCCAGTTCACTCACTCACTTCCACTGCCTGGCTTGCTGTCCTGCTGCTATCGGCATCTGCACCATCTCTCCCTCCTCCTGCCCCCCGGCTCCCCCCTCTCAGTTCTGCCCTCCACATCCCCCTCTCACTCGCTCTCCCCACCCCATCCCCCCTCACTCACTCTCCCACCTCTCTTGTCACCGTCTTGCGGCTGGAGGACCACCCCTGCCTTGTGTCTTGCCTCACGTCTTGCCGCCTGCACCCCCCCAGGGCCCCTGAGCCCTCATCTCCTGAGCATATGACCTCCTTGATCCTCCTGAGACCCCCCACCCCAGTCAGGCACCCGGTGGCACTGACAAGCAGGCAGGGTCAGGCAGAGGGGAGAGGGCGGCAAGGTGGGTCGGTGCTGGTCGGACTGCCAGGCCTTGCCCTTGACCGCCCTTTCGTCCGTTCTGCCCCCCAGGGCCTCTTGCAGCTAAACAGGCTAAACAGGCCCCCTGGTCCCCTGCATTTAGATCCTCCCACCCCAGTCTAGACACCCCAATCCTGAAGCAAACCCATCTAGCCTGGGGGCAATACCTGGACCATCTAGATCTACTCTTCAGTGTGCAGACGTCAGGTGACAGGCAAGTGTGGTGACTGTACTCAGTCACCGCTAAGGGCGTGCCCCAGCATCCACGAAAGCAGCCCTCCTAGGGTGGGTGCAGCTTGCAGAGGGCCGGTGAGCTCCACTTGCCAAGCCAGCAGCATCAGCAGCACCAGCATTCATACCTCCATACTCTTCAACTTGCATCTGACTCTACCTCAGCAGAGCCCAGTGTTCTCACGAGTGACAGTTCAACAGCCGACCGTCAACTCCTCCACGCTCCCACTTCCACTACCACAATCACCCTTTCAGCAGAAACCCACGGGCACCGTAGGAGGCAAAAATGGAAGGAAGAGCTGGAAGGAGACCATATGACCATGCGGTCGGGCAAAACAAGAAAGACGCCCCGAAACAAAACCGCAATATGAAAAAGGAAGAGGAGACCTCAAGCTCCGGATTGCCAACATGAGGCACAGAATGCCTCACTCCTTAATAGATTGAGTCAGAGCCAGACCAGGAAAGAATAGAAGATAAACCCATCTCCAGACCTTATGCTGGGCACAGTCTGGAACCCAGAAACAGCCTGGAACAATCCAAAAAACGGTGTATCACTAAATCCCAACTGAAAATCTACACCAAGTTCTCCTTTTTAAAAAACAACAGACCTGTCCTCCTTTCCAATAGCAATGGCACACAGGGGCTACAGCCACCATTAATCCCGTCGATCCTTATAAACACAACAGAAGGCTCTCCAGCCCAAAACAACTCTGTCACAACGGGGGCTTCATCAAGCCCAACCCCTGCTCAGCCTCCCGCAGCTAGTACAACCTTGACGCCTCTGGGGCAACTTGCAAAATTCTTCAGGGCAGAGGTGCATGAGGATCCCAGGCAGACTCCAGAGAATTCATTGTGGGCATCCCCCCAACAGAGCGCAGCCCACCAAATTCATCTAGCGCTCCGTGGACTGAAAGCGGCGCAGCCCGACTTTATCAACAAGGTCGGACAGCTGCACACAGATGCTCTGGCCATAGCTTTTATGGCCCCTGATGCTGCTCGCCAGGGCACATCAACAAATGATGGATCTCAGGCCCCCTCCCCTTCATCTCTTCCAGCAAATACGAAAACAGAGGGCCTCAACACATGGCCGGACGAAGAAACTCTATCCTACCTAAATACTCAAGAGTGGGAAGATATGCTTGTTGCATATTCCCAAGACTCCCTTTCTACCCCGCAACTTACTTTAGAACCCAGCCAGCAGTCTCCAGATGACGAAGCAAGGAACAACGTGGCCATGCCACCTCTTAGTCAACCATCTCCCAATGACGGTGCAAGAACTAGAGCAAGCACAGACACAAGCACCACATCAACAACTGGACAGGACCCTGCTACAAACCGTTTCAATCCGCATACAGGCGGCGCCTGGGCCTCCTTGCTTAACACCATGCAGCTTCTAGTTGAAGCACTTCACTATCAATCTGACAAAATGGACATACAGCTAACTCTGCTCAACACCTTGGCAGTATTCGTAGCAGGTATTGATGAGAAATTAGGCGACCTCAAATCCCTCTTCGTGCATTCACAAGATAACTCCATGAGCCTGGCCCCATAATAGACAAACTAGCCACACTACCATTGATGCTAACCAACCTCTGTGCATCTCTAAAGATGAGAGCCTCCAGTCAGCACCCACACTTTCATCCCAAATCTGACCTTTCCACACAAGTCCTGGGAAAGATTCACTTGGATCCACTCAAGACCACAACCTGGGAACAAAAAGCGATGACAGGGCAAACAGCCCCATCCAGGAGACTCCTGCAATAGCAAACTCTTGCAATCTGACCCCAACAGTAACCATACCCGAACCTTCAAGGGATACACTCTCAACTGGCAGTCCTGGTGATGGCAATTCCATGGTGGAACTCAATGCCAAGTAGAGACGTACTCAGCGGAGGAAAGGCTGCATGAAGTGAATCGCAGGGAATGGAGCGATCCCAGAAGCTGCCCCCAAACTAACAATACCTGACATCTGGGCCTCCAACTAACCTATGTCTCCCGGGTCACCTGCTCTAACAATAATCTCTGTGGTCCCATCCTCGAACAAGCAGAAGAACGCTGCCAAAAGTGACCACCGCTGGCCTGCAGAAGGAGTGGGCATCACCGGGGAACTCAGATCTTCATCTTCCGGAACAACTTACACAAGTAACTTCCCCCATTCCCTCCCCGGTCCAGTTAATGGCCCCTCCTCTACAGGTCCTGGGAGCAACTATTATACCCCCTAGCCACACACATCACACACAAGTGGGGAACTCTGCAACCAACAGGCCAAACAATTGCTGGAATCTGGGAGGAGAACCCCCCCCCCAGGGAACCCTCTGCATCTGCTGCAGAAACTCAAAACTCGACCAGATCCTTCAACCACCAACTCATAAATTTTTCATCCCTACTACAAATCTGAGGGGTCTGGTGATATTTTGAACAGGGGGAATATTCTTCGGCTACTTTCACATATTGCCTCCACAAGCGCCTCAATTCAACTGATCCAGCAGTAGAATTTCTCCACCCAACTAATACCATTGCTCCTGAATCCACTAAAGCCACATGGAAGACAAGCCTAACCGCCCAAACAATCCTAGGAGAAAGCACAACCATTGTACACTGGGGTATCAATATTACCACGCACCACGAGGTTGGCCTCCCAACTCCTTTGCTATCACCGGATCCTGCCTTTGAATCAGGCCCCCAGAGCAGGGAAACACGCTCCATACTTAGGAGCGCTCAGGGCTGCTCTCCTGTGTCCTCAAGTTCCTCCACTACTGCTAGGGGCGACTCTCGGCCCTAAAAACTCTTCACCTCAGCCAACATTTTTTCAAACAATAATGATCTAAGGCAGTGGTTCCCAACCTTTTGACTTCTGTGGACCCCCACTTTATCATTACTGGAACCCGAGGACCCCCACTGAATTATTATTGGAATTCGGGGACCCCCAATTGAGTCATTACTGAAAGCTGGGGACCTAATCTGCTAATATTATTTAATTTTCTAAGCAGTCGCGGACCCCCTGAGGAGGCTTTGCGGACCCCCAGGGATCCCCGGACCACAGGTTGGGAACCTCTGATCTAAGGTGGTTTTCAAAAACAATCAACAACTGCAATAGGCAAGTGTGACAAACCTCAGTCAAAAAGCTGGGCTCTACATCGTCAAAGGAGATCCTCCACATGTGCTCATGGAACATAAACGGCCTCCTTTCCAAAGCTCTGGACCCCGACTTCATCCAATACATCAGCACTTTTGACATTATACTAATGCAGGAAACTTGGCTGGATGAACCATTCCACTTGTAGGGCTACATGTGCTTCATCACCCCAGCAACCAGGAAGGCGAAGTATGGACACCCGCAAGGTGGTCTGGTCACTTATGTCTCTTTAGCACTATCGGTTAGAGTCACCTCTTTGTACTTCACCTGCTCCTCCATCAACATTGTATCAGTTGCTGCCACGAAGAGTGCGCCCACAGCAGAAATAGTTCTCGTAAACACCTACCTTCACCCCAAACTAAAATTCAGTGATGCTAATAATCTAGTGGCTCTACTCGAGAACTACATACGCAGGTGCGTCATAGCCGACACGGCCGTCATCATCGTCTCAGGCAACTTCAATTTGCATCTATTAGGATCCTCAACAAACGAAACCACAACTGCCCTTTCCAGCGCTTGGGACCTTCCCATACAAGGGGCCAATGAATACGTCCGTCCCACAAAGACCAGAAGGACCTTGCTCAATGGCATAGAGTTGTTACAGCTAAGAGCCCAGAATGGCAGATTTACTGAGGACTCGCCTCCAGCAGCACCATATTTTTCAACCACAATTGACTACACGTTCATTTCCCTTCCACTATTCAAGCAAGTAACCTCTTACCATCTAGGCAACAGGAGCGAGAGCGACCACTGCCCCTAGGAGTTGTCCATCATCCTGGGGATAACCAAAATGGAGAAAACTAATATTGTACACATTACCACTTTCACCACAAACTGTAAACGTGTCAAATGTGGGCAATCAAACATTGATCAGGTCATCGAAGCAACAATGGATCGCGCACTCGAACTAGAAACAAATAACGACAGTGAAGTGCAGAAATGCGAACAACTCACAACCAGGCTTAGTGAAATGTTTGCGGAACCAATTACTAACAGGCGACTGCTACCCCCTGCAGCCGTAACTCACTTGGCACAAGTCCACAGGACAGCACAATGAGACGCAAAGAGAAAAATCAACTCCAGTATAAGGCGTCTCCGTGGCAGAGCAGGCAATCTAGACCTTCTGACAATCCTAAGGCATCACAGACACTGAATAAGCTAAAATGTGCAATCAATAGGAGTCGCCGGGAAGATTTATGGGCCAGGCTACACTCGGATTGAAGGAGTAACAATAACACATGCTTCTGGCGTACAATATGCAACCTCACACGTCCATATCATGGTGTCATTACATTGCATATACCAGAAGCTGTCTGGGCCAAACATCTTGGAGTTCATTTCAATGGCCCGACATCACTTAGCACAGTCACACAAAGCACGACTTTGACAGGAACTTTTTTTCCACACAGGCCCTTATTAAAGACTCCGCTCACATTACTCACTGACTCGGTCACTATAAAAAATCAGATAGCCAAGGGCCAGAGAGAAGGTGCCCCGGGACCAAATGGACTCCCGCCTGCAGTCTTCAAGTACAATAGACCCTTCTGGGAAAAGATTTCCGAACCTCTCTATCTGGAAATAGGTTTGACAGGAACGATTCCGCAGTCCTGGAAGGGGTCCTGTTCTGCTTTCACTAATGACCGAGCTGACAAAAATCTCTGGAATGCACTTCTTAGTTTAAAGAAGATATTTATTAATATTCCACCACGAGGTTCCTAAAATAATGAAGGAGATTAGTATGTTGAAAGCACACGCTTAAAAATAGTCACAGCAATGAAAGGAACATATATCAAAGTGATTCTCAACTGCAATATACACAGCAAGTATATGTAATTATAATATAGCATAATTGCAAAGCAAAGGATAAAGTAAAAAATAATCACTGTAGGGCCTGCCAAGCTCTTCATCTTTCTCATGTCAGCAAGTTGATGACCCCTGTTCAACTGCGAGAAAGAGATATCCACCCTCACGGGACAAGTGTCTGTGTCAGGCATTTGATGTCCAATCCTGACCGAGGTCTCGGAAATTCCCTCGCTACTGAGCAGGGTCCCCAATTTTATAGCTTAAACAATCATTGAAAGAGCCTTCTGAAAGGCCCTCCCCTCTCAGATGGAAAAATTCAAACATGCTGGCTACTGTAGGTCAGAGTTGGAAAAAAAACGTTGAAAATTGGCCAACCTTTCAAGGCACCCCTTCCAAGGCCAACCTTTCCCTGCACTGGAGAAAACAAAAACATATGTGTTTTCTTATCATGCTATTGTGTTCAGTAAGAGAAAATACAAAAACACAAGCTTAGTTTACCATGTGGAAAAACACAGCTCATCTGCAATATCTCAACTGCAATGTCTAACGCCACGATAAAGCCAATAGGCAGCTAAACTGAATACAAAATGTAATCTGCAACTGGTGAACATTGAACAACTAATATGCACAGTGGTGAAACACAAAGTCAGTGGTCAAACCTACCTGTTTTCAGGTCCATAATCTCCCCCATCTTTAAAACTGGAGACAGGTTGCTCCCCGATAACTATTGTCTAATTGCCTTAAGTGACAATGATGCAAAGCACTTTGCAGGCCTGTTATTGGATCATCTGCTTGCATGGTCTACTGAAAAGGGAATAATTACCACGACTCGAAGAGGATTCTCCAAACATACTGGCACCATCACGAACATCATGACCATTGCCCTTTTAACCGACAAAGCTATAACACCGAAACATCAGCTCCATCTATGCTTTGTTGACTTGAAGGCCGCATTTGACCATGTGGACAGGAGTCTGCTGTGGAGGAAGCTTGAAACCTGGGGGCTTCCACATCCACTCCTACGCCTGATAATAGCCCTTTATACGGACACATGGGTCCAGATAAAAGTGGCACATGCACTCATCTCAAGGCGAATCCCTACTACCAAGGGTCCAAAACAGGGTTGTGTTTTGGCCCCCGCCCTGTTCAATCTATATTTAGCAGACTTAGCGGGTTCACTCACCCTCACAAACTCGCACCCTCCAAAAATTGGGGACCTTGAACTACCATGCCTCCTGTACGCTGACGACCTCACACCGATCAGTCATACAGAAAAGGCCTTCAGAGACTACTAAACGCCACTCAGCACTACTCAGCCACTAATGCCTTGACAGCAAAGTTTGGCAAAACACGTACACTGTCAATTAGATGAAAAAGGCACCCTCAAGAGCTTGGTTTTGAGGTAAGACACAACTTGTTCAAACAGGCAAGTATAAATATCTTGGAGTCATTATTGACAAATCGGGGAACTTCGTGCATCAAAGGAAAAGCCTAATGGGAAAAAGCCTAGCCATAGCGCTATCTCTAAAAAAAACTAAAAACCTATCCGAATGGGCCCTCATACAACCCCCTCTTAAAAGTGCTAGATGCCAAGCTCCTGCCCACAATAACATACTTGAGCAAAGTACAAAGAGGCACGGATTCAGATATCTTAAACTACGCAGTGAGCAAAGGACGATCTTTAACATCCCCATATTCACCTCCCCTGCCCAACTGAGACTGGAGTTTGGTCTACTGAACTTGACGCGTTGCCGACATAAATCTCTGGAGCAAAGCCCGGGGTACCTCTCTGGGCACTCTTAACTACCATATGTGGCAAGAGCTTGAACTCGAAAACACCACCCCATTCAGAATCCACTTAGATGATTCACTTAAGAAGACCGGGCTCAACGACCTTTGGAGGACCCCAAACCCACACAATGCCTTCAAGAAGGCAGCTGGGAAATCACTTAAGCTTCAGTCACTACTGAAGGACAAAGCAGCCTTCTCACTGAGGTCTCATGCATGGATGACTTTGCACACTTACACACTTTGACACCACAGTCATACCTAGGCCAGGGCTTCTCGAGACGAATAAAGGATCAATTCTTAAAGTATCGACTTGGCCTCCTACCACTTGCTTTAAACGTGCCCCCCTGGCTGAGGGACAGAACCAACTCTATCTGCCACCTGTGTGGTGAAAGACACGGAAGACCTCCATGTCCTCTGCTCATGCAATCGTCTTGCACTAGAACGAAAATCCCTACTAAAGATCAAATTCAACGAAAAAGGCATACGGACACGGAGACAAGCAGTGATGGCGTGCTTTGCACCTGGGGACCTGCAGTTGAGCTTTGGTGAGGTTTCTATTACAGGTGTCACAAAAGCAAGACTTAATAAATCAGCCCCCGTGATTCACAGGAGGATTGCTCACAGCTCAATGCCTGACAATGGACTATAATGGCATTAAGCGATGCTCTGCTCACACTGGAGCAAGCAAAATCCCAAGTAGCAGTACTCTACTACGTTTTAAAATGAGCTCCTATGGAGCGCAAATCGAAACGACTGGAACATGCGCAAAATCCCTCGATGATGACTTAGTAACATCACAAATGTATTCTTTTTAAAAGTGTTTGCCTCCTTTTCATCTTTATTATGGTTTTAAGTAACTAAACAATAAATCTTACCTTACATTACATTACATATACCCACCAAAAGGCTCAGTCAGATCACTGGTTAAGTTTCCAATTTTTGTGGGAAACGCTTTGCTCCCAATTGTTTTCCCAATCCATATTGTATCAAGAAAAACGTGCTCATTCACGAGGGAATGACATGGGGACCCAGTGCTGAGACACTGGTTCCGTGGACTTTCTTGGAACTCTGTGCCCCTGACTTTTGAACGCGCCAGCAAAACTTTGGGCCCTGGCACTTATACTTTTAGAAATTAAGCACTAACGTGGTCATTACAACCCTGGCGGACTGTGTTAAAGCGGCGGTAAGACCGCCAACAGGCCGGCGGTAAAAAAATTGGAATTACGACCGTGGCAGAAACCACCAACAAAGACAGCCACTTTAACACTCCGACCGCCACGGCGGTACAAACAAACAATACGGCGGTCACCGCCAACAGACAGGCGGAGGACAAAGTACCGCCCACAGTATGACAACCTACCAATCCGCCACCTTTTCCGGGGTGGATTCACCGCAGACAAAAACACTGCGGAAACAGGACTTCGAAGGGAAAACGCTCACCTCTACACACCCCACGAGGAATCCGGATGCCATGGAACCAGAGCTGCACATCCTGCCAGCCCTTATCTTCTTGCTCCTCTACCAGGAGCACGAACGCCGGCAGCGAAGACAACGGTGAGTACTGCACCTACGACACAGGGGAGGGAATAAACAGGGACACACACACGCAACACGCAACACCCCCACCCTCACCCACTACAACACACACACCAATACAGCATGATACATTACAGTTACACCCCTAACCCCCCCGGAAGAACTCAAAGACAAAAGGAAATGAGTGTAACCATTGTAATATATTAAAATCAAGTACGCAAAAATATATATATATACACTATAAACAAAATATACACCAAGCTTAGTAGTCCAGGTAGTGCTCCAATGAAGTCCGTGGAACACAGGGCCTACACGGTATGGGCGAGGCCCACACAAGATCCCCGACCATGACAGAGAGAACACTGCAGGGGCATCAGAGAGCAAGAAAACAGGCACCTCAGGGGAAGGGAAAGGGGGGCACCTCAGCCGGTTGAGTGCACGACGCCAAATCCACGAGGGGGCCACATGCCCACTCTTCAATCCTGGGGAGTGCAAAGTCACAGTCTCTCAAGTCTTTTTAGTGGGTGGGTTGCCCACTGCTTTATCCTGGGGAGTGCAAAGCCACAGTCTCTCAAGTCTTTTCAGTGGGTGGGTTGCCCACTGCTGCATCCTGGGTAGTTCAAAGCCACAGTCTCTCAAGTCTATTCAGTGGGTGGTTTTCCCACTGCTGCATCCTGGGGAGTGCAAAGCCACAGTCTCTCAAGTCTTTTCAGTGGGTGGTTTGCCCACTGATCCACCCTCGGGAGTGCAAAGCCACAGTCTCTCAAGTCTTTTCAGTGGGTGGTTTGCCCACTGCTTCATCCTTGGGAGTGCAAAGCCACAGTCTCTCAGGTCTCTACAGTGGGTGGTTTGCCCACTGTTCCATCCTGGGGAGTGCAAAGCCACAGTCTCTCAAGTGGATAACAGTCTCCACTGGTTCTGCAGGGGGCATTGTGCCCAGAGTGCTTCATCCTGCTAAGGACAGAGGTAGTGGATGACAGTCTCCACTGGTTCTGGAGGGGGCATTGTGCCCAGAGTGCTTCATCCTGCTAAGGACAGAGGTAGTGGATGTAAATCTCCACTGGTTCTGGAGGGAGCATTGTGCCCAGAGTTCTTCATCCTGCTAAGGACAGAGGTAGTGGATGGCAGTCTCCACTGGTTCTGGAGGGGGCATTGTGCCCAGAGTGCTTCATCCTGCTAAGGACAGAGGTAGTGGATGACAGTCTCCACTGGTTCTGGAGGGGGCATTGTGCCCAGTGTGCTTCATCCTGCTAAGGACAGAGGTAGTGGATGTAAATCTCCACTGGTTCTGGAGGGGGCAATGTGCCCAGAGTGCTTCATCCTGCTAAGGACAGAGGTAGTGGATGACAGTCTCCACTGGTTCTGGAGGGGGCATTGTGCCCAGTGTGGTTCATCCTGCTAAGGACAGAGGTAGTGGATGACAGTCTCCACTGGTTCTGGAGGGGGCATTGTGCCCAGAGTGCTTCATCCTGCTCGTGATGGACTCAGTAGCGTCAGTGCCCTTGGCGCTCATGGGCCAGCGGTGCTTGTAGCAGCGGTGCCATGTTCAGTGGTGCTTGAGGGTGCGGTGCCCTGTTCAGCGGTGATTGAGGCGGTGGTGCCCTGTTCAGCGGTGCTTGAGACGGCGGTGCCCTGTTCAGCGGTGCTTGTGGCAGCGGTGCCCTGTTCAACGGTGCTTGTGCCGGCGGGTTCCTCTACAATTACTTATCTGCTGGCAGTCCTCTCTAGCCCAGCGGGGCTTGTGCTGGCGATCCCCTCTAGCCCAGCGGGGCTTGTGCTGGCGGTCCTCTCTCGCTCAGCGGGGCTTGTGCTGGCAGGCCTCTCTAGCCCAGCGGGGCTTGTGCTGGCGGTCCTCTCTCGATCTGCGGGCTTGTGCTGGCGGTCCTCTCTAGCCCAGCGGGGCTTGTGCTGGTGGTCCTCTCTCGCTCAGCGGGGCTTGTGCTGGTGGTCCTCTCTCGCTCAGCGGGGCTCGTGCTGGCGGTCCTCTCTAGCCCAGCAGGGCTTGTGCTGGCGGTCCTCTCTAGCCCAGCGGGGCTTGTGCTGGCGGTGGCCTCTTGGGCAGCGGGGGTGATGGCGG
The DNA here is from genome assembly GCF_031143425.1 of Pleurodeles waltl. Lineage (NCBI taxonomy): Eukaryota > Metazoa > Chordata > Amphibia > Caudata > Salamandridae > Pleurodeles > Pleurodeles waltl. Next base: position 792,345,809 of record NC_090448.1, read on the forward strand.
TGGCCCCCTGGGCAGCAGGGCGGGTGCTGGCGGTGGCCTCTTGGGCTGCGGGGATGATGGCGGTGGCCTCCTGGGCAGCAGGGCAGGTGCTGGCGGTGGCCTCCTGGGCAGCGGGGATGATGGTGGTGGCCTCCTGGGCAGCGAGGATGATGGCAGTGGCCTCCTGGGCAGCAGGGCAGGTGCTGGCAGTGGCCTCCTGGGCAGCGGGAGGATGGCGGTGGCCTCCTGGGCAGCAGGGCAGGTGCTGGCAGTGGCCTGGGCAGCAGGGAGGATGGCGGTGGCCACCTGGGCAGCAGGGCAGGTGCTGCCGGTGGCCTCCTGGGCAGCGGGGATGAGGGTGGTCTTCCCTGCCTTGCTGCTATTCCCAGCCTTGCGGGGTTTCTCGTGGCCCTTCCCCACCTTGGAAGGTGTCGCAGCTAACTCCACACTCCCACCGGGACCCCTGGGAGCGGCTTTGGTGGCTGGAGTCTTCCCCCTCTCCCGCCGGGCACTGGCCAACTTCTGATGCTTGACAGGTGGGGGACTGTCTGTGCTGTGGCTCCGTGCCACACTGGCTGCCCTGGTGGCCGGTGCACTCCATATTCCGGGGACTACAGGCACCACTGGTCCCGGAGATGTTGTGGCTGAGGTGCTATGTTGGGAATTGGAGAGTCGGGACCTAGGAGACGGACGGGGTGGGGGAGGTGTGGGAAAGAGGTCAAGGTTGGACAGGAAAAGGTTTTTGGAGACACTGGGACGGGTAGCTGGAGGGGGTCTGGGAGTGGAGGAAGAGGTTGTGGTTGTAGGAGGTGTTCGTTTGGTGACTTTGAGTGAAGGTGCATGCGCTGGAGGCTGTCATGAGGTGGATGGCTGTTGGGTGGGTGTGTGCCTGCGTTTGTGTATCCTGGGAGGTGGCGTCACAGACACACTGGGAGAGGACACAGGGGACGTGGGGGTGGTGACTGCACGTGAGCGGAGTGTGGTGGAGTGTGCTGGTGATGGCAGTAGTGGCTGTAGATGTAGTGCATGCAGGTGTGAGTTGAGACAAGACTGGGAGGGAGGAGGGAGACGAGGAGGAGGGGGACACAGTGAAGGCAGTGGATGTTGGTATGTCTGCATGTGTGTGATGCTTGCGTGAGTGCCTGTGGGATGTGTGGTGCTTATGTTTGCCTGAGCTTGCCTTGTGTGTTGACATGTGTGCATGCTGGTCTGAAGGTGTGCTTGGGATAGGCTGGGGTATAGGGGATTGGGTCTGGGTGGAGGAAGTTGGAGGGGGGAGGCTAGAGACGGGGACAATGGCTGCCATCAGTGCTGAGGCCAGAGTCTGAAAAGCTCGCTGAAGGGCCGCCTGACCAGAATGAATGCCCTCCGGGAATGCATTTGTTTGTTGCAACTGCCGTTCTACACCCTGGATGGCATTCAAAATGGTAGACTGCCCAACAGTGAGGGACCGGAGGAGGTCAATGGCCTCCTCACTGAGGGCAGCAGGGGTGACTGGGGCAGGGCCTGAGGTGCCTAGGGCGAAGGTGATGCCCACCCTCCTGGGTGAGCGGGCACGGGGCAAAGGCTGAGGGGCTGCTGGGAGGGCAGTACTGGTAGGGGGGATGGCGGCTGTACCTGTAGAAGCGGGGGGCACAGATGGTGCCGCCACCACAAGGGAGCTCCCATCAGAGGACGAGTCCGGGTCACTGGTGTCAGCTCCTGTCCCCGCCGTGGAGCTCCCCTCGCCCTCCGTCCCCCTGGTGAACTCCGAGTCCATAGTCTCGCCCTCCAGGGCCATGTGGGATGCAGCTCCTTCCTGCTCCGGTGCCACTGCTCCTCCACCTGATGATGCTAATGCACACAAGAACAAGGAGACCACAAAAAGGGGGGGGGGAACGACAGAAGAAAGGCATGTTCAGTGCATGCATTACCACTACCGTTGGCGGATACGACAGACACAGAAGCCCCCTGCACTACGCAGCGCTCTTGGGCTCCACTGTTCAATCCCTGGGACATGGCCTACAAGGCTATGGACGACATCTGCACACATGGATGACACAGGGGCATTACTAGGTGTAATTGGCACTCTACTGAGGTGGGGTGGGGTGCCACATGGCCTGCCTTACAGAGGGACCTTGCCTACTAAACTCGCCCTGGCCTAGGGAAACCCACAGCCCACCTCCCCCACCCAGACACCTCCACTGCGCGCAAAATCAGCTGGATGAGAGTGTACTCACCCCCTTGTGGCTGCTGTGATGCCCTCAAGCGCCCATCCAACTCCGGGTACGCCACCGCCAGGATCCTGAACATCAGGGGGGTCATGGTGCGACGGACACCCCTCCCACATTGGGAGGCAATCCCCAGCTGAGCCTACTCCGTCTTCATGCTCCAGCGGTGAATGTCCTCCCATCTTTTCTGGCAGTGGGTGCTCCGTCTGTGGTAGACCCCCAGGGTCCGGACGTCCTTGGCGATGGCACGCCAAATATATTTTTTCTGGTGGGCGCTGACCTTCATGATTTGTACAGGGGGAAGAGGAATTTTATTACCAACTGCACCGTCACAGTCATTGGCCCCCATCCCTACCCTTGCCATGTGGCACATGCATTCATCGTCGTTTCATGCACGCCTCAATCTCCCCCCCCTTCATCCACCCCACTCCACACAGGCATAGCCCATACAGCATGCTCCCAGTGTACTAACCTGTTTGTCTGGAGGACCGTAGAGTAGCGTGTACTGAGGGAGGACCCCATCCACGAGTCTCTCCAACTCCTCCGATGTGGAGGCAGGGGCCCTTTCCCCAGACACTCGAGCCATTGTCTCTTCCAGACCGAGGTCACAGCAGCACTTGCAGTGTAGGTCCTCTCCTGTCGAAGATCAGGTATTGAGTGATTGAACAGATAGAAAATGGCGGTCACGTCCGTGGCGGTGCGTACCGGCACCGCCGGCGTACATCGTCATTGGCTCCTGGGACCCACAGGGTCCAATGTTAATCAATGCAGCATTGCGCCACGGTCATCGACCGCCTACCGCGACGGTGTACAACGCCAGCGCAGTTACCTCACATCCCATTGTCCCACTTTAGATGTCAGGCAGCCGCCATTTCAGGGCCCCACATGGCTTAATTTTTTACTACGTCACACATACCTAGGCCTAGCCTCAACACATAAACAGGCCACTTTTCGGATCATGATTTGTGTTCTGTGTAAGCTGTGGGTACGTACCTCTAAGTTGGTTGACTCTGTGCTCGCTGTTGTCATTCATAGGCACCGTCCGCTGGGACATGTGAGATGGCGGCATCCTCCGGTGAACAGACCGCTGGTGGACCTGTCGGCAACGGAGGAAAGACATGTGATCATCACCTACAGGCTTGACCGTGCCACAATCCATGAACTGTGTACCCAGCTGGAGCCAGACCTGATGTCAGCTATCCGCCATCCCACAATAATCCCCCCTCAAGTGCAGGTGCTGTCAGTACTCAATTTCCTTGCAAGTGGGTCATTTCAAACAGTGGCCATAGCATCAGGGATGTCCCAGCCTATGGTTTCCAACGTGTTGCCCAGAGTGTTGTCTGCCCTGCTGAAACACATGCGGAGCTACATCGTTTTCCCTCAGGTGGAGGATTTGCCTACAGTGAAAGGTGATTTCTATGCCCTGGGACATATCCCCAATATCATAGGTGCCATTGATGGGACACATGTGGCTTTGGTCCCCCCCCCCCCACAGGAGTGAACAGGTGTACAGAAACCGGAAGAGTTATCATTCCATGAATGTGCAGATGGTGTGTTTGGCAGACCAGTACATCTCCCATGTGAATGCCAAGTTCCCTGGCTCAGTGCATGACGCGTACATCCTGCGGAATAGCAGCATCCCTTATGTGATGGGTCAACTGCAGAGGCACCGTGTGTGGCTATTAGGTGAGCACCTGGAAGCAAGACAGTGGGAATGGTTGTCTGGGTCTGGGGATATCCCTACAGGTTAGTGTGTGTCTAACAGTTGTCGCTCGCCATTTGCAGGTGACTCTGGTTACCCCAAACTGTCATGGCTACTGACCCCAGTGAGGAATCCCAGGACAAGGGCAGAGGAACGCTACAATGAGGCCCATGGGCGAACTCGGCGGATTATAGAACGGACCTTCGGCCTCCTGAAGGCCAGGTTCCGGTGCCTCCATATGACAGATGGATCCCTATTCTACTCACCAAAGAAGGTGTGCCAGATCATCGTGACCTGCTGTATGCTTCACAACTTAGCTTTGCGACAACAGGTGCCTTTTCTGCAGGAGGATGGTCCAGATGGCGCAGTTGTTGCAGCTGTGGAGCCTGTGGACAGTGAAGATGAAGAAGCAGAAGAAGAGAACATGGACAACAGGAACTCGGTGCTCCAGCAGTATTTCCAGTGAGACACAGGTAAGAGTACAGACCGGCCTACTACATGTACTTTAACACTACTACCTCTCTACTGTCTGTTGTTTTCACCCAGTGTATGGTCACTAAGTTGTCACTTTTCCTTACGATTTCACAGATGTGAGTCCCACTGTGTGACATCTGCTTTGTTTCCTCATGAACTACAGCTGTGTGACATCGGTATCTTGACATTACAATTGAAAGAGCATTTTGTCACTGTAATTGCTAATACACTATTTCGAAATCACAGACTGACTCCAGATTGTTTTGTGCTTCAAGGGTTTTTATTTAAGTGCTCAATATTGGAGGCGGTTGTAAAATGGTGAGGGGTGATGGTGGAGGAATGTCCATGGCAGAGTCCAGTCTATTAGTCTCACAGGTGCATTGCCCAAATAGGCATAGGAAGTGGAGCTGGGGCAGTTTGAGGATGGACAGGGTGACAAAGTGGGACAGAAAGATGGGTGGCCTCATTTCTTGGTGGGGGTCTTGGCATCGTTCTCTGTCTTTGTCCTGGATCTCAGGGACCGTTTGCGGGGTGGTTCTCCCTCTGCAGGGGGTGGGGTGCTGGTGTGGTGGTCCTGTGGCAGGGCATCCTGTCCACTAGCGCCGGCGGAGGTGGTGGGCAGTTCATCGTCCATGCTAGTGTCAGGGGCCCCTTGTTGTGCCACAGTGTCCCTCCTGGTGTTGAGTACTTCCTTCAGCACCCCTACGATGGTGCCCAGGGTGGAATTGATGGTTCTGAGTTCCTCCCTGAAGCCCAAATACTGTTCCTCCTGCAGGCGCTGGCTCTCCTGAAACTTGGCCAGTACCGTTGCCATCGTCTCCTGGGAGTGGTGGTAGGCTCCCATGATGGAGGAGAGGTTCTCGTGGAAAGTGGGTTCCCTTGGCCTGTCCTCCCCCTGTCGCACAGCAGCCCTCCCAGTTCCCCTGTGTTCCTGGGCCACTGTACCCTGGACTGTGTGCCCACTACCACTGCCCCCAGGTACCTGTTGTTGTTGGGGTGGTGGGTTAGCCTGGGTTCCCTGTAGTGGTGGACACACTGCTGCTTGACGGGTCCTGGGGACAGAGGTATGGGCCTGCTGGGTGGGTGCTGTGCTGGTATTTCCAGAGGGAGGAAGGTCTGTAGTGGCCTGTGACTGTGTGTGGGGAACCAACTGTCCCGAGGTCCCCGATGGGCCGGGCTGGTCATCTAGATCCAGTTGGACAGAGCTGCTGCCATCACTGTGGGCCTCTTCCGTTGGTGGTGTGGATATGTGTGGACCCTCCTGTCCGGTGACGTTGGGTAGGGGTCCTGCAGGGGTATAAAAGGATATTTATTGCATCTGTGTGTGGCATGGTGTGCAATGGGTGGGTGGCCATGTACCCCAGTGCTTGCATTCCTGTGTGTGACCTTGTGTGATTATGGTTTAGGGGGGTGTATGGGTATGTGCAGTGGCCATGCTTTGGTGCTGGGTGTCCATGCTTTGTTGTTGCATGCAGGGCATGGTGTTGGGATGGGTGGTTTGTGATATTGGGACATTTGTGAGGAGTTGGAGTGATGGGGGTGAGGGTGAGGGTGGGGGTAAGTGATGGCATGCAGGTAGGGTGGGGGATGAAGTAGTTAAAGATTTGACTTACCAGAGTCCATTCCTCCATCTACTCCTGTGAGGCCCTCAGGATGCTGAATTGTCAAGACCTGCTCCTTCCATGTTGTTAGTTGTGGGGGAGGAGGTGGGGGGTCCGCTGCCAGTCCGCTGAACCGCAAGGTGGTGTCTTGAGACCACGGAACAAACCTTCCCCCGTAGGTTGTTCCACCTCTTCCTGATGTCATCCTGATTTCTTGGGTGCTGTCCCACTGCGTTGACCCTGTCCACTATTCTTCACCATAGCTCCATGTTCCTAGCTATGGAGGTGTGCTGCACCTGTGATCCGAATAGCTGTGGCTCTACCCGGACGATTTCCTCCACCATGACCCTGAGCTCCTCCTCAGAGAACCTGGGGTGTCTTTGCCGTGCCATGGGGTGGTGTGGGGGATGTGTGGGGTGGTGATAGTTGGGCTGATATGTAGTGGTGTGTTGTGTGAGGTGCGTAGAAGTTCTGTTGGTGATGGTATTTTGTGCCTGTGGATGCTTGGTTGTGGATTGTAGTGTCTCTCTCTCTGGCCTTCTCTCTGTAATGTTGTCATAAGGGTTTGTGGGTGATGTGGGTGTGTGTTTTATATTGTAATGGGTGTGTGGGAGTGGTGTGTGTATGTGTATCAGGTGTGTGTATTTCGATTTGTCCAATGTGGTAGTGTTTTGTAAATGTGTGTGTGTTTTGAGCGTGGAGGTGTGTACCGCCAATGGAATACCGCGGTTGAAAGACCGGCGCGTGGATTCGTGTGTCGTGATAGTGTGGGCGTATTTCTGTTGGCGTGACAGTGGAGGTTTTGTTTTTGCCAGTTTATCACTGACCTTTGGTGTGGCAGACTTGTGTGGGTGTCTGAAGTTTGGCAGATTACGAGCTGTGGGTCGTTATAGCTGTGGCGGATTTCCGCTGCTGCGGCGGTGTGTTCGCGGTCTTCTGCACGGCGGTAAGCGGCTTTTACCGCCAATGTTGTAATGACCCCCTAAGTCCCCTAAGCATGTTTATATTTGCATGTAATTGATGTTTGTAGCACTGCGAACTGCCACATATAGAACCTTTGAGGCACATGATGCAGTATCAGAACATGTGTGGAAACTATTAGTGGACCAATGCAGAAGTGATTGGAAATAAACAGACCCCTCCTCACCTGAGTGGTCGTAGGGCCGGGCAGTGGTACCCTGCACCTGTGCACAGAAGAGAACAATCACAGCTCCATGTCCTGGTGTTCTATGCATTGTAACTATAGACTAGTTACCTCCCCAAGGCAATATACATAATACTTCTTGCCCAAGCTGGCCATGGCACTCCAGCGGTGCCTGACCTACTGCCGCTCCTGTGGCCCACACTCACAGCTCAGAACACGGCGGTGAAAGCATAGTAGGCAGAGCCTGGTGACAATCCTTCAGAGGGGATTGGCCTGATGTTGTAACAGTGGAGGAGGTGAACGTGAAAACAAGACTTTGGAGACAACGGAGGTGGGGCTTACTGCAAGACTATGGGGGTCATTCTAACTCTGGCGGGCGGCGGAGGCCGCCCGCCAGAGTTCCCCCGACAGAACACCGCTCCGCGGTCAGAAGACCGCCGCGGTGATTCTGTGTTTCCCGCTGGGCTGGCGGGCGACTGCCAGAAGGCCGCCCGCCAGCCCAGCGGGAAACCCCTTCCCACGAGGAAGCAAGCTCCGAATGGAGCCGGCGGAGTGGGAAGGTGCGACGGGTGCAGTTGCACCCGTCGCGAATTTCAGTGTCTGCTAAGCAGACACCGAAATTCTTTGTGGGGCCCTCTTACGGGGGCCCCTGCAGTGCCCATGCCATTGGCATGGGCACTGCAGGGGCCCCCAGGGGCCCCACGACACCCCATACCGCCATCCTGTTCCTGGCGGGCAAACCGCCAGGACAAAAACAACAAGTGATGGACGGAATGCTGAACATTGTCAAACATTCACCCCCAGTACAGTGATCTGGGCCTAAATCCATAGTTTTTTTGCTGCCCATGCCATTCCAGTTTGGACCCAGCCATATGCAAATCAGTCTTGACCCTGTTCCCCATGGGAACAGTCCAGCCCGAACTGCTAGGCCAGGTCTTCCCTGGACTGGAAACAAGCATCCTGGGACCGGTTTCAGGGTTTCACCCCTCATCAGCCAGGCTAGCTTGAATCCAGTGGCATGGGAAGCACGGGACCCACGTCTGGGCATACCCTTCCCACTTAGGGCGACAAAGCAAAAACAACAAGTGATGGACGGAATGCTGAACATTATCAAACATTCACCCCCAGTACAGTGATCTGGGCCTAAATCCATCGTTTTTTTGCTGCCCATGCCATTCCAGTTTGGACCCAGCCATATGCAAATCAGTCTTGACCCTGTTCCCCATGGGAACAGTCCAGCCCGAACTGCTAGGCCAGGTCTTCCCTGGACTGGAAACAAGCATCCTGGGACCGGTTTTGGGGTTTCACCCCTCATCAGCCAGGCTAGCTTGAATCCAGTGGCATGGGAAGCACGGGACCCACGTCTGGGCATACCCTTCCCACTTAGGGCGACAAAGAAAAAACAACAAGTGATGGACGGAATGCTGAACATTGTCAAACATTCACCCCCAGTACAGTGATCTGGGCCTAAATCCATCGTTTTTTTGCTGCCCATGCCATTCCAGTTTGGACCCAGCCATATGCAAATCAGTCTTGACCCTGTTCCCCATGGGAACAGTCCAGCCCGAACTGCTAGGCCAGGTCTTCCCTGGACTGGAAACAAGAATCCTGGGACCGGTTTCGGGGTTTCACCCCTCATCAGCCAGGCTAGCTTGAATCCAGTGGCATGGGAAGCACGGGACCCACGTCTGGACATACCCTTCCCACTTAGGGCGACAAAGCAAAAACAACAAGTGATGGACGGAATGCTGAACATTGTCAAACATTCACCCCCAGTACAGTGATCTGGGCCTAAATCCATCGTTTTTTTGCTGCCCATGCCATTCCAGTTTGGACCCAGCCATATGCAAATCAGTCTTGACCCTGTTCCCCATGGGAACAGTCCAGCCCGAACTGCTAGGCCAGGTCTTCCCTGGACTGGAAACAAGCATCTTGGGACCGGTTTCGGGGTTTCACCCCTCATCAGCCAGGCTAGCTTGAATCCAGTGGCATGGGAAGCACGGGACCCACGTCTGGGCATACCCTTCCCACTTAGGGCGACAAAGCAAAAACAACAAGTGATGGACGGAATGCTGAACATTGTCAAACATTCACCCCCAGTACAGTGATCTGGGCCTAAATCCATCGTTTTTTTGCTGCCCATGCCATTCCAGTTTGGACCCAGCCATATGCAAATCAGTCTTGACCCTGTTCCCCATGGGAACAGTCCAGCCCGAACTGCTAGGCCAGGTCTTCCCTGGACTGGAAACAAGCATCCTGGGACCGGTTTCGGGGTTTCACCCCTCATCAGCCAGGCTATGAAACCCCGAAACCGGTCCCAGGATGCTTGTTTCCGATCCAGGGAGGACCTGGCCTGGCAGTTCGGGCTGGACTGTTCCCATGAGGAACAGGGTCAAGACTGATTTTCATATGGCTGGGTCCAAACTGGGGTGGCATGGTGAGCAAAAGAACGATGGATTTAACCCAGATCTGTGACTGGGGGTGAGTGTTTGCATTGTCAGCACTCCGTCCATCATCCTTTTGTGTTGTTAAAGTTGCCCTAAGTGGGAAGGGTATGCCCAGACGTGGGTCCCTTGCTCACTGTGCCACTGGAATCAAGCTAGCCTGGCTGATGAGGGGTGAAACCCCGAAACCGGTCCCAGGATGCTTGTTTCCGATCCAGGGAGGACCTGGCCTGGCAGTTCGGGCTGGACTGTTCCCATGAGGAACAGGGTCAAGACTGATTTGCATATGGCTGGGTCCAAACTGGGGTGGCATGGTGAGCAAAAGAACGATGGATTTAACCCAGATCTGTGACTGGGGGTGAGTGTTTGCATTGTCAGCACTCTGTCCATCATCCTTTTGTGTTGTTAAAGTTGCCCTAAGTGGGAAGGGTATGCCCAGACGTGGGTCCCTTGCTCACTGTGCCACTGGAATCAAGCTAGCCTGGGTGATGAGGGGTGAAACCCCGAAACCGGTCCCAGGATGCTTGTTTCCGATCCAGGGAGGACCTGGCCTGGCAGTTCGGGCTGGACTGTTCCCATGAGGAACAGGGTCAAGACTGATTTGCATATGGCTGGGTCCAAACTGGGGTGGCATGGTGAGCAAAAGAACGATGGATTTAACCCAGATCTGTGACTGGGGGTGAGTGTTTGCATTGTCAGCACTCCGTCCATCATCCTTTTGTGTTGTTAAAGTTGCCCTAAGTGGGAAGGGTATGCCCAGACGTGGGTCCCTTGCTCACTGTGCCACTGGAATCAAGCTAGCCTGGCTGATGAGGGGTGAAACCCCGAAACCGGTCCCAGGATGCTTGTTTCCGATCCAGGGAGGACCTGGCCTGGCAGTTCGGGCTGGACTGTTCCCATGAGGAACAGGGTCAAGACTGATTTGCATATGGCTGGGTCCAAACTGGGGTGGCATGGTGAGCAAAAGAACGATGGATTTAACCCAAATCTGTGACTAGGGGTGAGTGTTTGCATTGTCAGCACTCCGTCCATCATCCTTTTGTGTTGTTAAGGGCGAACCGCCAGGAACAGGATGGCGGTATGGGGTGTCGGAATCCCCATAGCGGCGCAGCAAGCTGCGCCGCCATGGAGGATTCCTGAGGGCAGCGGAAAACCGGCGTGAGACCGCCGGTTTTCCTGTTCTGACCGCGGCCAAACCGCCGCGGTCAGAATGCCCTGCGGGGCACCGCCAGCCTGTTGGCGGTGCTCCCGCCGACCGACCGCCGGGGTCGGAATGACCCCCTATGTGTGGTCGGAGTCTTACGGCAAAACTTCAAGAAGGCGAGCATAACAGCCACCATTCAATAGCTAGTGTTGAGTGACTTGCTTCTCTTTGAACTCTGAAACAAGAGGCACAGAATGAATGCACCCAATCAGCCTTGTGCGCTTTTCTTGTAATGCCGGGAGAGCGAGCCGGGCAGAACAAAAGAAATTTGCGCAGCCTCCCGAAGAGGCAGCCATGATTGAAGATGAAGCTTGGCGACTGAGAAGCGGGCGCCGTTCTGATGCTAACCAAAAAGTAACAATGGGGCGTGTGCAGAAAATAACAATGAATACTAATTAAAAAAATGTCAGCGACATTGGAGAACGTGCGAGAGACTAATGCTGCAATAAAATGCAAGCAGCTATCAGGGTGAAACACCCACAGAGCTATCAGCCTGAAAAACCCTCTGTGTAACAGGAGCAACACAGAAATAAAGTAGTCTGTCAAACCAACAGATAAAGAAACAAAGTGTGATAATACAGTAGTTAGTCCCTGCTCTGAAAGAGAAAAAGTAGGGACAAAGAGGTAGAACTGCCCTCTAGCAAGAAAGGATTTTTAAAGGACACAGTAACCAACAAATCAAATCGCTTTAAGCCAAAAGAAGAAGTGTACTAAAGTATACAAGAGGCCGCACACTTACGATTGACATAAAAATGTTTTTCTACTTGTGAATAATCTGAGGACTACTATCGGGGAGCCCTTGTTAGAGCTGGCCTGAGTGTGTGTGTGTGTGTGTGTGGGGGAAGTGTTGGGGGTTTAATAAGATGGGGAGTATAGTTCTCAAAATAAGCATCAACAAATCTAATAGTAATACGTTTTGAATAGTGGAAAGATTTTAGCAAATTTTATAGATGCACACAGTGGTCAAAGGGAATAAAAAAGTCTGGGAACTTTGCTCCGAAGCACAGTGGGATCGGGCTCAGTGAGTGCAGGGACGTGGTGTGAGTTATGGCTAAAATTAAAAAAATATTTTTCAACTGTTTTTTTGGCCTTTCAACTACAAGTAACTGCATGTTAAACATAATGTACACACATTAAAAGAAAAATAAATGCAAGCTAAGCTAATCTATGGGAAATGCCCAAGTCTAGTAGGAAAGCTCAGTTGGATAATGCAATCACTTCAGGTGCCTGTGTAATTTGGGAGACACTGATATATATCCTGGCGGGAGCACACAGGAGCAGGCGCTTGCACATTTATAGTGCTGAGAGATCCCACCCTGTGACAGAAAGCAATGTGAATACATGTAATTTGTTGAAAAATGCATTTCAGAAAAGTTTAAAGCCTTACAGTACCTCTCAAAAAGAATAACTCTGTCACCATGCTGCTTGAAATGATTCTATCAATTAAACCCAATGCTAGTTCCAAAGATTTACTGATTAACCATTTGCACACATTTAAATGTCTCCCTGCTTCCCTTTCAGGATGACCGACTCAAGGTCAACATTAACTGATAAGGAAAAGTTTGGAACCTATTTTGGAAAACTAAAAGTGCTTTGGACAATTGGTTACAGTAGATCCCGCCCACTTTGCCCCCTGGATAACCATGCACAGGTACAGGGTAGACTGCTGCAGTGTAAGCTTCTTAAGGAACAGGTGAAAGCATTAGAAGTCTGTGACTCCCAAAACTCTTCAGTAATCTTACAACTAATGGTTTACAATAGAAAAGATTAGTCCACGGTTGTTTTAATATTCCATCAAGGTTGTTTAGGGTCTGAAATTTGGATCTCAGCTGCAAAAGTTTTTGAGCACCCATTTGTCTGGAGACTTGATTTTTCAATTTCTGGGATGTTAGGCTTAGAAGCAATAACACTTCCTCCAACAGATATGGAAAGAGAAGTAGAGATGTGAGTGGAGATGTGTGGAAAGGACCCATGGTGGGCCCACTGCTATCTGTTTCAGGATTGTAATTCATGGTCTATGAGGCCACCATGGTGTAATCGGGAGCATTAAGACATTCCCATTCGTGATTTCTACCAGTACCCTGGTGTTGGGACAGGAATGTCCCCTGCATGGGGCCAATCGTATTCTCCTGCCATGAGTGCCTGAACGCTAGTATGTGGTATCCTGCCTTTTGATTTTTGTCCTTTGCCTCACACTAATTTAGCTGGTGCAAGGATGCCTAGGCCTGGCTCTTGATGTGAATGAGGTCCTGGACCTCTCCTATGACATGGAGTGGCATAACAAGTGTGCCATCTTATATTGACTGTGGACTACTGTCCCTGTCAGGGGTTTATCATGTAGAGTGGTGGCGGCTGCAAATTGTGTTTTTTGAAGTGATAGATGTGACCAGACCTTTTATCTGAGACACTGTAATGGAGGATTACTAGCCTACTTGTGTGAAGTTCCACTTCTATAAGCTAACCCAGATCCTGGAACTGACAAATTTAGGGGGGCATTATGACCCTGGCGGTCCTGCCCCGCCGGCGGTGCGAGCCAGACCGCTGACAGCGTGGCGGTGCAGGACCACCAAATGATGAGCATTGCATTGAACTGGCTACATTGCAGCCAGTTCACCACCTGTACCGCCAGCAGGATGGGACCTCCTTCGACCCGGCGGTCCACCTAACACAGCCTGCGGTATAATGAGTATCCTTACCGCTAGGGATTCCGTGGCGGCAGCCCTGCCATGAAATCCCTGGCGGTAAGGATACTGGCAACAGGAATACTAATTCCTGTCGCCTCTATAGGACTCCCCAACCCCCCCACCTGTAGGAGCCCGTCCCCCTGCCCCCGACCCCATCAGGAGCCCCCCAAGCAGCGACACCCCTCTCCCCCCATCCCTGTACTGACCCCCATCCCCTGATCTCTGTATTGACCCCCGATCCCTGTACTGACTCCCCCTCCCCCAATCCTGTACTGACCCCCCCTTCCCCAGAGCCCCATACTGGCCCCCGATCCACGCAAGCACCACACATACAGACATACACGCACACATCCATGCTCGCACATTCACACACACATGCACACATGGCCACAACACTTCCCCCACCCCCGCATTCACAAAAACACACAGACACTTGCACACACATGCACACAGACACACACAACACTCCCCACCCCCTCCATTCACACACACACACACTGTCGCGCCGCGCGGTGCGGCGCGAGCCGAGAGCTCGACTTCTGCCGGGCGTTCGGCTCGGGCCGCACACCGCGTTATTAAGACGCGGCGCGCCCCCAGCCTCTCCTGCGCGTTTCGAGGCCCCAGATTTGCTTGGGGCCTCGTTCTTCCTTCTGCCTTTCACTGTCCCAGGGGTCTCTGAACCCTCTTACCTGTTTTTCTTCGTTTCTTTGTCCTTTCTTCTTTTTGCAGTCTGTTGTGTGCCTTTCTTTATGTCTTTTCCTCCTTCCCAGATTCCTGTGCTTTCCCAGCATTCCTTGTTCCCTATTCTCTATGGTTCCTCTACTATTCTGTTCTATATATTGTTTCCCTATCTAAGATGGTGTCCTTTTACTTCCTGTGGGTCACTTCCTGTTTTTTGGTATATAAGGGCTGTGTTTTTCCTCTTTCTTTGCGCTGCAACACTTTCTGCTCAGTTGGTGTCTTCGCTCCTGATTTCCTTGCCTTTTGGTTTTGGACTCAGCATTCTGTGTTTTCTGATTTTTGCTCCTTTTGGATTCCTGTTTGTTTGTTCTTGTTTTTCTCCAGGACTTTTCCTGTTTGGAGGTTTTTCCCCTTTGGAAGGGGTTTTTCCCTCTGGCGCTACTTTCTGAAGGGCACGGTCTGTTCTTGGTGTCTCCATTGCCTACAGCACCGTGGCTACCAGAAAGAGTCGCCCCTTTTTGGGCCAAAGCCGAACATTGAAGATTCACGCCACCAGATCTGCAAATTCCAGGCGCAAGCAGCACGTGAGTCGTGACAGATTGCAGCGCCCAACCATTCCGACGTCCTCAAACGCCATGGATAATACAGTGGCGGCTGCTGCAGATCCGGAGCAATCTCTGTTAACCACGATTCAGCAACAAGCCCAGGAGTTGCAACAACTACGTAATGAAAATGCTGCGTTACGACAGGCTTTGGCCCACCGCACCAGTGATGTTCCGACAATCTCCGCTTCTACCCCTTGTTTCTCTGGTGAACCAACCAAGCTTCGCGAGTTCTTGGATGCTTTAACGGTGTATTTCGCCTTCCGACCTACTCAATTCTCCCACGACAGGACCAAGGTGGGTTATCTTATCAGTGCCTTATCCGGTCCAGCCTTGGCCTGGGCAACCCCGATGGTGTCCTCCGACGACCCTGTATTGTCAGACTATTCCGCCTTTGTGAGTCGCTTCAAACAAATGTTTAGCCGTCCTGGATTGGAAGCCTCCGCTGAAGAAGCCTTGTGCGACATCCAACAAGGCTCCCAAGACGTCCTGCAATATATAACCCGTTTTCGTCAGCTGGCGGCAGAGACCACTTGGGTGGAACGTACTCTGGTAACATTATTTCGTAGAGGACTCAAAGAAGAAATAAAGGATGAACTAGTGCATTCTACCAGAGCGGAAGATCTTCGTGGCCTGATGGATCAAGCACTGTCCATCGAATATCGTCTTCAGGAACGGAGATCGGAAAAGAAAAGGAGTAGAGGGTTTACCCAGCCAAGTAGCTCACGTGCATACCTGCAGCGTTCCGAGGAACCTCGCACTCCTGCTAGAGACATCGAAGGGGAACCCATGCAGGTGGATACTACCCGAGGTCCGCTCTCTGCTAGTGAACGAGAAGACAGACGCAAGAGAGGGTTGTGCCTGTATTGTGGTTCTGCTGGTCACATACTCCGTACCTGTCCAGTACGTCCGTCCAGACCTTCGGGAAACGCCACCTCCCGTCCTCTGTAAGAAGGGAGGGGACGGGATCTACAGCTATACCTTCCATCAGCTCCTTTAATGACAATACAACTGCCTTGTTCATCTTTCCTGTCCTGTTACAACTTCCTGACGGTCGTCAAGAAAAGACTATGGCATTACTAGACTGTGGTGCTAGTGGTATATACATGGACAAGACATGGGCTGCTGCTAACCTAGTTCCTACTCAAGCAAAAGAAGTACCCGAACAGGTACACACTGTGGATGGATCTTTGATATCCTCTGGTCCTGTAGACACCACTACCCTGATGTTAAGTCTACAGGTGGGAAACCATCAAGAACACATCTCCTTCGATCTTATTACGTCCCCTAACCATACCATCATTCTTGGAATTCCGTGGCTCATTAGACATAACCCATATATAAATTGGGTTACCCGGACAGTCTCTTTGTCTTCGCAATTTTACTTCCGACAAGTATTGGTCTCCGAAAAGATCCTTAGCTACTGAAGGTGCCACTGGTATGTCCATTAATACGGTCCAAGGGGTCCCAGACCACTATTTGGAGTTTCAGGATATTTTCCAAAAACCGTCAAAACCTGTGCTACCTCCACATCGAAAATATGATTGTGCAATTCCATTAGAACCCGGCACAATTGTTCCTTTTGGGAGGATGTACTCCCTCACGGAACCCGAAAGGGAAGTTCTAAAGGAGTATCTGGACGAAAATATACAGAGTGGTCTTATTGTTCCATCGTCGTCTCCGGCTGGGGCCCCTCTCTTTTTTGTGCCCAAGAAGACTAAGGATCTTCGTCCGTGCCTGGATTTTCGAGGTCTGAATAAAATCACCATTAAAGATCGTTATCCTTTGCCTCTCATCAGGGACATACTGGAAGCAATCAGAGGGGCCCAACGTTTTACTAAATTGGATTTACGAGGAGCCTACCACCTTTTACGCATAAGAGAAGGCGACGAATGGAAGACAGCATTCAGGACCCCATTTGGCCATTTTGAATATAGGGTTATGCCGTTTGGTCTTACTAACGCCCCGGCAATCTTCCAGAGATTTATGGACTCAGTGTTTTCAGACCTACTTAATCAGACAGTCGTGATCTACCTAGATGACATTCTTATTTATTCTAGAAATCCTGAACTCCATACTTCCCATGTGAAACAAGTTCTTCAAAGACTTCGTGATCATCAACTATTTTGCAAACCAGAGAAATGTGAGTTCGACATAACGGAAGTCAAATATCTGGGCTATCATTTAAGTCCCACCGGCATAGCTATGGATCAAGAAAAGGTACAAGCTATCCTAGAGTGGCCTTCTCCTTCTACCATAAAAGAAACACAATGTTTCCTAGGTTTAGCAAACTTCTATCGACAATTCATTCTAGACTTTCCCAGTCAGACTAGCCACATAACTCACACCTTAAAGAAGGACAATTTAAAGAAGGGGTTTGTCTGGACTGAGGCTGCTGAAGCAGCCTTTCAAAGCTTAAAGAGAGCCTTCACCCAAGCCCCCATCTTAAGACATCCAGATACCACCAAGCAATTTATAGTAGTAACTGATGCTTCTGAGAGAGCCATCGGAGCTGTCTTACTCCAACGACAAGAGGATGATGGCCTTGAACATCCTGTTTTCTATTTGTCTCATATCCTTTCCACAGCTGAACAACATTATTCCGTACTTGAAAGGGAATTATTGGCTCTGAAAACAGCCTGCCTTGAGTGGAGGCAGTTTCTGATGGGTTCCAAGGAACCATTTGAGGTGAGGACAGACCACCATAATTTACAATGTTTAAGAAATTTTGTATGCCAGAATAGTCGTCAGGCCCGCTGGGCCTTTTTCTTCAGTCAGTACGATTTTTATATTACATATATTCCAGGATCTCAAAACATTCTGGCTGATGCTCTGTCTCGCCGATATCCAGAGTGTTCTCCTTCCTCATCCCAGTATCTTCTAGAACCCAGTAAGATCATTGGAGTGGCTCAGTCTTTCCTGGAAGAAGTACAACAAGAATACGCCAACCTATCGGACCATGACATAGAAGAACTAAGACCATTATTGTACAAGAAACAAGGATATTTTTATTACCAAGACCTGATATTCCTCCCTACAAACAAGGTGCAAAAGAAAGCATTACAAATGTGCCATGATTCCCCTGTAGCTGGTCACAGAGGCATCAAAGCCACACAAGAACTACTTTCACGATTTTTTTGGTGGCCTACCTGGAAACTGGATGTGGAAAGATACGTTCAGGCCTGTCCCATATGTGCCCAAGTCAAAATACCTCACACCAGACCGGCAGGATTACTACAACCTTTGCCTGTTCCATCGGCCCCATGGCATACTATCTCTACTGATTTTATGTGTTCGCTCCCACCATCAGCAGGAAACCGGGTTATCATGGTCACAGTGGATTCTTTCACAAAGATGGCTCATTTCACTGGCCTAAAAAAGCTGCCTACTTCCCAAGAACTAGGTCAAATATTCATAGATCATGTCTTCCGTCTCCATGGACTTCCACATACCATAATCTCTGATAGAGGACCTCAGTACATCTCCCGATTTTGGAAGCATTTTTGTAAAACACTGAATATGAATAGAGCCCTGTCTTCAGGGTTCCATCCTCAGACCAACGGACAGACTGAGTGTCTGAACCAAGGACTAGAGCAATATCTTCGATGCTTTTGCAATTCTACCCAAAGTAACTGGAGCACTTACCTCTCTTTAGCTGAATTTTCCTACAATAACTCAGTCCATAGTGCCTCCAAGGTCACTCCCTTTTTCTGTTCCTATGGTTTTCATCCTACCTCTTTCCCTACTTCTCCACAATCCAACTCTCCTCTACCTGCTATTAACTATTTCTCCAAACGCCTTCTCCAACTCCATAAACTAATTCGATCTAATTTGTTACATACCAAGAGGTATATGAAGAAGGCTGCAGACAAGAGACGTACAACCAATCCAAATTATCATCTGCAAGATAAAGTCTGGCTCTCCTCCAAATTCTTGCCCTCACGTCTCTCTCAAAACAAGTTCACACCTCGTTACTATGGGCCTTTCCGTATTCTCCAGTTGGTCAATCCTGTCACTGTCCGTCTTCACTTACCCCATACATGGAAGATCCATCCGGTTTTTCATGTTTCTCAGCTTAAACCTTATGTGCCTGATCCTTACTCACGTCAGTTTCCTTGTCCACCTCCTGTCCTTGTGAATGATGCTCCTGAATATGAAGTGCAGGAAATCTGTGACTCTCGTCTTTTTCATAAACGACTTCAGTATCTGATTCATTGGAAGGGTTATCCTCTCAGTGAATGTTCATGGGAAGATGCCTCTTCCGTTCACGCTCCTCTCCTGACTCAACGCTTTCACTGTTTATTCCCTCTTAAACCTGGGCCTTCGGGAGGGGGACCTACTGTCGCGCCGCGCGGTGCGGCGCGAGCCGAGAGCTCGACTTCTGCCGGGCGTTCGGCTCGGGCCGCACACCGCGTTATTAAGACGCGGCGCGCCCCCAGCCTCTCCTGCGCGTTTCGAGGCCCCAGATTTGCTTGGGGCCTCGTTCTTCCTTCTGCCTTTCACTGTCCCAGGGGTCTCTGAACCCTCTTACCTGTTTTTCTTCGTTTCTTTGTACTTTCTTCTTTTTGCAGTCTGTTGTGTGCCTTTCTTTATGTCTTTTCCTCCTTCCCAGATTCCTGTGCTTTCCCAGCATTCCTTGTTCCCTATTCTCTATGGTTCCTCTACTATTCTGTTCTATATATTGTTTCCCTATCTAAGATGGTGTCCTTTTACTTCCTGTGGGTCACTTCCTGTTTTTTGGTATATAAGGGCTGTGTTTTTCCTCTTTCTTTGCGCTGCAACACTTTCTGCTCAGTTGGTGTCTTCGCTCCTGATTTCCTTGCCTTTTGGTTTTGGACTCAGCATTCTGTGTTTTCTGATTTTTGCTCCTTTTGGATTCCTGTTTGTTTGTTCTTGTTTTTCTCCAGGACTTTTCCTGTTTGGAGGTTTTTCCCCTTTGGAAGGGGTTTTTCCCTCTGGCGCTACTTTCTGAAGGGCACGGTCTGTTCTTGGTGTCTCCATTGCCTACAGCACCGTGGCTACCAGAAAGAGTCGCCCCTTTTTGGGCCAAAGCCGAACATTGAAGATTCACGCCACCAGATCTGCAAATTCCAGGCGCAAGCAGCACGTGAGTCGTGACACACACACATACACACACACCTATTCATGCACACAACACTCAACACCCCTGCCCCCTGTCGGTCGATCACCTTACCTGGTGGTCGTCCGGGAGAGAACAGGGTCCATGGGAACTGCTCCACTGGCACCGCCTGTCACCACAACACTGCCACGCCGATTACAAAGTTGTAATACGCCGGGTGGTATTGTGATGACGTGGCGGTGCCAACGGAGCAACCTCCACTAGACTGTCGACTACCAGTATGGCTGCTGGAGGCTCTCTGCCCAATTTATGGCAGAGAGCTGCCAGGAGTCATACTATGGTGATCTCAAGACCGCCATCACTGGCAGTCTCCTGGTGGGCTTGACTTCGGCGGTCAACTGTTTTGACCGCCAAAGTCATAATAAGGGCCTAAGTGTATTTGTAGGTATATGTGGCCTATATAGTACATGTATTTTACGGATGAATGAGTCAAAATAATGGAGACCTGTTGAACCCATTTTGTTTTTGTTTTGCCCGGCTTTGCGATCAAGATGGAACTGAGATTCTTTTTATAGACAGTGAAGTGTTTGGCTGACATTTCGGAATTTCTGAAGCTGGAGGGAGAAGATTTAAACAAGGAAGTGGGGCAGTGAGACATGACTCCTTTCAAAATTCAGTTAGGCCTTTGGATCGGAAGAGTTACTGATTGGTCTCCTGTAGCACTGCCATTTGGTCGATGGTGAGGGTGAAGGGTGGTTCAGCAGTATCTTGTTCAAGGTGAAAGGGAACCCTTGGATGAGGTCAGCCTTTTATCTTTCCCCATCCGGGTGGATGATGACAGTCAGGTGCTGAAGCTCACACCTCTATGTGCTTTAGTTGTGAGTGCTCCAGGCTATAGACTACCCTTCTGTAGGGAGCACTCTACATAAATCTTTGTCTGGACAACAGCCTGGAAAGGACATTTGAAGGGAAAACGACTATAAACCTTTGATGAAAGTGCAGACAGTGGATCCACATCTCAAAGGAATGGACAAATGTACAACCAGAGCTGATGTCTGCTTAACAGCCAGCTTTAAGGGATGAGAGGATATCACCTCAAATCTTGCCATGCTTTCAAGAAGCGATCCGCCTGACATGAATTAACTAGAAACCAACCTGCCTGCTGAGAGAGGAAAGGAACCTGCTAGCCCTGCAGGAGGTGTGACTGTGTAGGAAGCAGCAAGCAGCAAGCAGCAAGCAAGATCCTGGTGCTGCTGGGGTCTGCTAGAGGAAGGAGAACAACAGAGAGCG
This sequence comes from Pleurodeles waltl, assembly GCF_031143425.1. NCBI lineage: Eukaryota > Metazoa > Chordata > Amphibia > Caudata > Salamandridae > Pleurodeles > Pleurodeles waltl. The sequence continues at coordinate 792,366,904 of NC_090448.1, forward strand.
ATCTACATGCTCCAGGTGTCACAGGGCATCAAACTCTCCTGAGTGACTGTTGCGGGATAGAATGAGGATCTGTGGTTGCATATGCTACTGAAACTAAAAGAAGTTAGCCTTCCACGCCACTGTGACCAAGGACGTGAGTACATGGCTACTTTCCAAACTGTTGCGAACTGAGGATGGCATGAACCAAGAGCATCAACCCACCATCAGAAAGAGGAACTGAAGATCTTTCTTTCTTGAAGGAAGACCTGCTTGTGGTGCGACTTTATGGACTTAAAAAGTGGAACTGCACTGAACTGCACGCTTCTATAACTGAAAGAGGAAATCTGCAACTGACCCTTGACTTATGCCGTATTAGACAGTCTATTTCACAGGGGAGATCCATCTAAGTCAGAGGAGTAGGGACACCCAAAAGGGGGAGGAAAGGGTAGATAGCATACCGAGATACATGTTCTGTGCGCCAATTTATGAAAATCATAAAAATAATTGATATACGCACAAATAGACCATGGGTTGATAAAAATTATACAAATTGCAGCAATGAGAATGGAGTATACATAATCACATGTCCATGTGAACTCAGTTATGTGTCGATGACATCACACGAAGTGCACATCAGAATCAACGAACATCGCAGTAACATAAGGTATAAGAAAAGGTCTGCCAAATTGACAAACTAATCCTGATTTTAAAAAATCATAAAATTACATAGGGGTGGTTCTTGAAAATGTGGTCACAAATCAACATACCACAGACTCTCCATATAAAAGAACAGAGGTGGGTCTAATGTTTACCCCAACTGATTCATAACCTCTGGCAGTCTATATACATTGGCCATTAATAGACTACATGTGATACTACCAGCTCCCCCAGGGGAACAACAGAAGCTCCACCTAGATTATTTTGTTTATTCCAACAACAGAACTTTGGTCTATTCATACGAACATGAACACATGCACGTCTGATAAAGATACGGGCACTGACAAGTACCTTGAAACATTCCACTGAGAGATTACTCCATATCTGAGGACCTTATTGTAAAAAATTGGTTGAATCGAGCTCCATAGACAGGGTTGTTTGAAAAAACAGAGTTGTACACTGCTATATCGGTCGTTCGCAGCACACACCTGTATTCCTAGCGCCAGGCTGCAAAAATACACTTCCTGAAAGTCCTGCACGTCAACAGTGTCATGGGCATGGGTAACAATGATGTACGACAGTGACGCGCAACCTGATGCGCTCTTAAGCAGTAACCTCCAAAAGGGAAAGCAACAAGGAGGGTTCATTGTGATTTCTAATTAGAACAAATGGAAACACCTGTGAAGGAGTAACTGCATAAGGGTATACTGGGCCTTATTACATCCACATTACCCATCATTGGGTTGCTAACGCAATTTTATATATACTTCACCTTTTGGGCCACATTTATACTTCAGTTGCACCAAATTTGCGTCATTTTTTTAACGCAAATTTGGTGTAAATCTAACTCCATATTTGCATTTTGGCGTTAGACACATCTAACATCAAAATATTGGAGTATGCACCATTTTGTGGATGCATGCACCTACCTTGCGTCAATGAGATGTAAGATAGGCGTTCCTAGCTAAAACATGGTGCTATCCTCATAGCCCTATATCTATACCCGTGCTAAAATGACGCACGGGTGGGAGGAGGGGCTAAATAATGGTGCTAAGCTTGCTTTGCACCATTATTTAAAGCCTGGGTCAGACCAGGCGTTAGGGGACCTGTGGACCCATTTCCATGGTTAAACAGTGTGGAATGGGTCCACAGGTGCCCTTCTCAAGCCTCAGAAACACCCCCACTAGAGAGACACTGGAGGATGGGGGAAACCCATCCCAGGTAAGTCCAGGTAAGTATTTATTTTTTGCCATCGGGGGCCCTAACTTGGGGCCCCCTCATGGCATAGGGTGCAATGGCCATGCCCAGGGGACACTTGTTCCCTGTGCCAGCCATTGGGGTGGTGGGCATGACTCCTGTCTTTCCTAAGACAGGAGTCATGATTTTGGTGTTTGTGCGCCAGGAAATGGCACTAGTCTGTTTAGAGGCATTTCTTTGCCTCTGTCCAGGCTAGCCTAATTTTCCGACGCACAACCCCCTCCTTCCCTATCGTCACCCCCACCCGGCTGGCGTCTTCTTCTAAGACGCTAGCCCAAGTTTAGCGCAGGCTTGCGCTATTCAATAAATACGGGGCTCGGCTGGCGCTGTGGAATGACTCAAGCCGGCGGTAAACTTTTTGCCACAAAACTCTCTTAGCACAGTTTTGCAGCAAAAAGCATAAATATGGGCCTTTGTCTCCCGACTCACAGAGTGTGACTCCAAGGGTTTTGCCGTGAAGTCCTCCATGGGTTCCATCTAGTTAAAGGTAGATTAAGAAAACCAGATGATTGATTGTGGCATGGACTGAACTTGGGCAAAATCACACATTTGTAGTAGTTTGCAGTGTGTACCTACCACGTGTGAGAAAAACAATGACACAATAATCTACAAAGTATCAAGTGTGATCACATACTTTTTTTAAATAATTTTCATTTTGCATGTCCAATGTTCAGTAATGTCTCATTGTGCTTTTGATTTTTGTTTTGTCCGTTTATCCAAACACAGGACCTCCCACAACTCGCAGAATCAGCAAACACTGTCCAGCAGGACCATACTAATAGGTACCTGTGGATGCATGCTAATGGATATATGAAAGTGGCTATAAAGTGGAGTTAGGACAGTTGGGCCCATATTTATACTTTTTGACAATGATTTTTACCGCAGGATAGCGCCATACCAATGCGCCAGCCGGGCATCATATTCATAGTATGACACTAGCCAGCTGTAAGGCCCAGCTAGCGTCATGGAAAAGGACGGTAGCCAGGTGGGGGAGGCGTAGGGGGAACAGGGGGTTTAGCTTCAGAGGATGACGCTAGTACGGGCAGAGGCAAAAAAATGCTTCTGCTCAGACTATCGGCATTTTCTGACGTTAGAACCCCATGGACATGACTCCTGTCTCATTTAAGACAGGAGTCATGCCTGTAGCCCAAAACCCATGCCCAAGGGACTTATGTCCCCTGGACATGGCCATTGGGCCCAGTGCCATGAAGGGGGGGCCCAAGTTAGGCCCCCCATGGCACTTTGTGAAATAAAAAATAATACTCACCCATACCTAACTATACTTACCTTGGATGGAGTCCCCCCATACTTAGGTGTCTTCCTGGTGTGGGTGGGGTTGGGCGAGGGTGTCCCTGGGGGCCAGGGAAGGGCACCTGTGGGCTCTTTCCATGGTCTCTGGCCTAATGCCAGCCCTAACCCAGGCATTAAATAATGGCGCTAAGCAAGCTTAGCGCCATTATTTAAGGCCCCCATTCCCCGTGCTAGATTTTAGAACTGGGGGATTAATATGGCGCTAAGGCCATATCGTCGTTTTCTGCACGGGAACGCCTACCTTGCATCTCATTGACGTAAGTTAGGTTTCCACATCCATAAAATGACGTAAACTCCATAACTTTGGCACCAGAGTATTAATATGGAGTTAGGTTTGCGCTGAATTAGCGTCAAAACAAATGACTCTAATTCAGCACAAACTGAGTATAAATATGGGCCTTAGAATCTTGGTTCTGGCATAAACCAGTGACCCCATTCCAGGGCCGTTAGGCAGGCTGAAATATGTCACACCACAAGATACGGGGATATTAATTGCTCCCATGCATTGCATTCATTTTTAACTGTCTCTTTGGCCCTCTTTGAATAAAGGGAAATACCTTAGGTAAAGAGTCCAGGGATTTTCATTCCCCATAACACCGCTAGATATTTTCTGGGGAATGTTGCTGACTGATGATAAACCCAGGGTGATGTGTGAGGCCATACCTTACATTATTTGTAATACTCAGTAATTCCTGGGTTTTGTCAATCTCTGAGACTAAACATGGACATGGGGATTCCCAGAAAATGGGCAATTCCCTGTGAGATACTCTCGATCTAGTTCTTCCTGGAGTGGGCACGCTTGCTTTTGGAGTTTACACAGTATCCCCCATGCCAGTTCCCTGGAATGTACCAGTTAGATATTGCCTGGGTGGTATTTAGGGGCATATTTATACTCTGTTTGCACTGAATTAGCATACTTTTTTAAAAACTCTAATTCGGTGCAAAACGAACTCTAGATTTATACTTTGGCGCTAGTCCTGTCTAGCGCCAAATTTATGGAGTTAAAGTCATTTTTTGGACATGGAACAATACCTTGCCTTAATGAGATGCAAGTTTGGCGTTCCCATCCAAAAAATGACTCTATGGCCGTAATGCCATATTTATACTCCCGTGCAAAAATGGTGCACGGGAGGGAGGAGGGGTCAAAAAATGGTGCAAAGTTTGCTTTGCCCCATTTTTTAATGCCTGGGTCAGGACAGGCGTTAGGGGACCTGTGGGCCTAGTTCCATGGTGGAACACCATGGAATAAGCCCACATGTTCCCTCCCCAGGCCTCAGTGGCACCCCCACCTAAACCAGAGGGACAGCGGAGGATGGGGACCCCATCCTACGTAAGTACAGGTTAGTATTTTATTTTTTAAAGTGCCATAGGGGGCTCTGAAATGGGTCCCCATACATGGCACAGGGTGCAATGGCCATGCCGAGGGGACCCTGGTCCCCTGTGCTGGCCATTGGGGTGGTGGGCATGACTCCTGTCTTTTCTAAGACAGGAGTCATGTGGTATGGATGGGTCTGCGTCAGAAAATGACTCTAGGCAGGTTAGAGTCATTTTTGTTTACTCTAACCTGCCTAATGTCATTTTTGGGTGGAAAACCATCTTCTTCCATACCGCCAGCCCCACCCGACTAACGTCATTTTTTTCTTACATTATCCTACCCTTTGCACCGGCTTGCACCATTCCATAAATATGGTGCCCGGCTGGGACAAAGAAATGGTGCAAGCCGGTGCTAAACGTTTTGGTGCAAAACTGCATTAGTGCAGCTTTGCACCAACAAGTATAAACCAGGTCATTAGTGTTAAGTTCATTTTACTTTTTTTAAAGTAAAGCAATGAGTTGGACCAGTGGTTCCCAACCCGTGGTCCAGGAACCCCTGGGGGTCTGCAAAGCCTCCTCAGGGAGTCCGCAACTGCTTAGAAAATCAAATGATATTAACAGATTGGGTCCCCAGCTTTCAGTAATGACTCAGTGGCGGTCCCCGGATTCCAATAAAGATTCAGTGGGGGTGTCCGGGCTCCAGTAATGATAAAGTGGGGGGTCCACAGAAGTCAAAGGTTGGGACCCACTGGGTTGGACAATCAGTTATGGTGTTGCTGGGTCATTGTTGAGTTCTGAGCGTAAGCGTCCCGACAACACCCCCCTGAGAATCCTGTGACTGCTTGCCATCACCACCACTGAGAGTCAAGTGCTGACAGAGTTGTACTTGGCCCAGTTCAGTAAGACAGACCCCAGGATATCTTAGGCAAACCTCATGCCACTCTAGACAAAGGCTTGCCTTATGCAAATCAGGACCAACCCTCCACCTCATGGAAACACTCATCAAAACCTGCCAGGTGAGGCCACCCCTAGGAAGGACCAAAAGCAAAAGTGGGAGGGGGTAGAGCAGGGACAAGACAAGAGAGTGCCGGCCCTATTGCCAGGCACCTGCTTTCTGAAAGACCTAACGTTAGAGAGATTTCAATACCTATAAGCTGCTTGGGTATTCAGAGACACAAATAAGGCTGGAATTTCAAGCATTCTTATATCATTCTACCAAACAATTAGCATATTACACACAACATTTGATTAACTTATTGAACAATGGATGAATTCAAATGTACCAACCAAGTTTATCACTCTTTTGTTTTACAATGTTGTTCTTGTGTCATTTAGAAGGTAATCTACCCTTAAATAATAGATAAAATATATTTTAAGTATTAATTTCAAATTTATATTTGTCATAAGTTCTATTCAGCACTCACACTTTAGGAAGTCTGCAGTGGTACAAAACATGCTCACAAACATTTGATTTCCTTGAATGTAAAACTGGACTCATCCTTTGTCATACATGCAATAAAGTATCATAGATGAGTGCATTTGATATGATAAATCATTGCTGATATTAAGTTAGACTCCAAAGGTAAAGGATAACAGAAGAGCAGAACATCCTAAAGCAACATTTGTATTCACCTGTTTGTATTTTATTGCATGGCAGATATGACTTAATATTCATAGAGGCATGCATGGTATTTTTAATGTAGGCTTCTGTGTCTCTTCAGACATTTACTGCTTTATAGTGACAGATGGACAGGCAACAATACTTGCTTTGGGTATACATTGTAAGTCACATATACATACATACATAAGTCAAATTCATGTTAGCACTCAAGGTGGAGAACCTGAATATCAAGTGGTGGTTGTTTGGCACTATGCAACATTAGTAAATGAATGGCTTATCTATTGTTGGGGAGTTAAGAGATCACAACACAAAAAGATGATGGATGGAATGCTGAACATTGTCTAACTTTCCCCTGCAGTCACAGATCTGGGTTTAATTCATAGCTATTTGGCTTGCCATGCCATTCCAGTTTGGACCCAGCCAAATGCAAATCACCCTTGACCCTGCTCCCGATGGGAACAGTCCAGCCCAAACTGCCAGACCAGGTCCTGCCTGTACCAGAAAACAAGCTCCTGGAATCGGCTTTGGGGTATCATCCCTCATCAGCCAGACTAGCTTTAAACTGGTGGCATAGCAAGTACGGGACCCACATCTGGGCATAGCCTTCCCACTGAGGGTGAAAACACAACACAGAAAGATGATGGACGGAATGCTGACCACTGTCAAACATCCCCCTCATCATAGATCCGGGCTTAATCCATAGTTTTTTGCTTGCCACACCATTTGAGTTTGGATCAAGCCATATGCAAATCAGCCTTGACCTTGCTCTCCATGGGAACAGTCCAGCCAGAACTGACAGGCCAGGTCCTCCCTGGATCGGAAAACAAGCATTCTGGGAACAGTTTTGGGGTATCACCCTCATCAGGCAGGCTAGCTTGAAACCAGTGGGGTAGCCATCAGGGGACCCATGTCTGAGTATACCGTTCCCACTGGGGGTAGAAATGCAATGCAAACAGTTGATGGACAAAATGCTGATCATTGTCAAACATTCATCCCCAGTCATAGATCTGGGTTTAATCCATTGGTGTTTTGCTCGACACACCATTCCCGTTTGGACCCAGTCATATGCAAATCAGCCTTGACCCTTTCTCCGCATGGGAATAGTCCAGCCCAAACTGCCAGGCCAGGTCCTCTCTGTACTGGAAAACAAGCATTCTGGGACCACTTTCAGGGTATCACCCCCTCATCAGCCAGGATAGCTTGAAACTGGTGACATAGAAAACACAAGACCCATGTCTGGCCATACCCTTACCACTTAGAGTGAAAATGCAACATGAAAAGATAACGGACAGAATGCTGGACATTGTCAAACATTCACCCCCAGTCACAGAGCTAGGTGTAATGCATCGTTATTCTGCTCACCACACTTTCCCAGTTTGGAGCCAGCTATATTCAAATCAGCCTTGACCCTGCTCCCTATGGGAAACGTCAAGCCCTAACTGCCAGTCCGGGTCCTTCCTGGACTGGAAATTAAGAAATCTGGGATTGGTTTCGGGGTATCACCCCTCATCAGCTAGGCTAGCTTGAAATTGGTGGTGTATCGAGCACTGGACCCACGTCTGAACATACCCTTCCCACTTGTGGCGAAAATGCAACACAAAAAGATGATGGACTGAATGCTGAACATTGTCAAACATTCACCCCCAGTCACAGATCTGGGATTAATCCATCATTATTTTGTTCACCACGCCATTTTAGTTTTGACCCAGCCATTTGCACATCAGCCTTGACCTTGCTCTACATGGGAACAGTACAGCCCTAACTGCCAGGCCAGTTCCTCCCTGGACTGGAAATCAAGAATCCTGGGATCGGTTTTGGGGTATAACCTCTCACCAGTCAAGCTATCTTGAAACTGATGGTCTATCCAGCATGGAACCCACATATGGGCATACCCTTCCCACTTAGGGCAAAAATACAACACAAGAAGGTGATTGACAGAATGCTGAACATTGTCAAACATTCACCCCAGTCAAAGATCTGGGTTTATTCCATAGTTATTTTGATTACCACGCCATTCCTGTTTGGATCCAGCCATATGTAAATCAGACTTGACCCTGCTTCCCATGGGAACAGTACAGCCCTAACTGCCAGGCCAGTTCCTCCCTGGACTGGAAATCAAGAATCCTGGGATCGGTTTTGGGGTATAACCTCTCATCAGCCAGGCTAGCTTGAAACTGGTGACGTAGTGAGCACAAGACCTGCATCTGGGCCTACCCTTCCCAAATAGGGCAAAAATGTAATTCAAAAAGATGATGGATGGATTCCTGAACATTGTCAAACATTCAATCCAGTCATAGAACTGGGTTTAATCCATTGTTAGTTTGCTAGCCACACCCTTCTAGTTTGAACCCAGCCATATGCAAAACAGCCTTGACGCTGCTCCCCACGGGAGAAGTCCAGCCCAAACTGCCAGGCAAGGTCCTCCCTGTACTGGAAAACAAGCATCCTGGGATCGGTTTCAGGGTATCACGCCTCATCAGCCAAGCTATCTTGAAACCATTGGTGTAGTGAGCATGGGTCCAACGTCTGGGCATATCCCTCCCACTTAGGGTGAAAATCCAACACAAAAAGATGATGTACAGAATAATGAACATTGTTAAACATTCACCCCACTCATAGATCTGGGTTTCATCCATCGTTATATTGCTCGCTACCCCATTCCAGTATGGACCCAGCCATATGCAAATTAGTCCTGACCCTGCTCCTGATGAGAAGAGTCCAGCCCCAACTTCCAGTCCGGGTCCTCCTTTGACCGGAAAACAAGCATCATGGGACCAGTTTCAGGGTATCACCCCGTCATCAGCCAGGCTAGCTTGAAACTGGTGGTGTAGCAAGCACCGGATCCACATCTGGGCATATCCTTCCCACTTAGGGTGAAAATTCAACACAAAAAGATGATGGACGGAGTGCTGAACATTGTCAAGCATTCACCCCCAGTCACAAATCTGGGTTTAATCCATCCTTATTTTGCTTACAATGCCACTCCAGTTTAGTTCCAGCCATATGCAAATCAGCACTGACCCTGATCCCCATGGGAACAGTCGAGCCGGAATTGTCAGGCCACGTCCTTCCTGGACTGGAAAACAATCATCTTGGGACCGGTTTTGGGGTATAACCTCTCATCAGCCAGGCTAGCTTGAAACTGGTGCGTAGTGAGCACAGGACCTACATCTGAGCATACCCTTCCCACTTAGGGTGAAAATACAACACAAAAAGATGATGTACAGAATGCTGAACAGTGCCAAACCTTCACCCCAGTCATTGATATGGGTTTAATCCATCACTATTTTGCTTGCTACACCATTCCAGTTGGCGCCCAGCCATATGAAATCAGTCTTGACCCTGCTCCCCATGGAAACAGTCCAGCCTAACCTGCCAGGTCAGGCCCTCCCTTAACCGGAAAACAAGCATCCTAGGACAAGTTTTTGGGTATTACTCCTCATCAGCCAGGCTAGCCTGAAACCAGTGACGTAGCAAGCACAGGACCCACTTCTGTGCATACCTTTCCCACTTAGGGCAAAAATGCAACACCAAAAGATAATGGATGAAATGCTGAACATTGTCAAACATTCACCCCCCAGTCACAGATCTGGGTTTACTCCATTGTTATTTTGATTGCCACGCCATTCCAGTTTGAACCCATCCATGTGCAAATCAGTCTTTACCCTGCTTCCGAAGGGAATCGTCCGGCCCTAACTGTCAGGCCAGGTCCTCTCTGGACCAGAAAACAAGCATCCTGGGACTGGTTGCAGGGTATTACCCCTCATCAGCCCGGCTAGCTTGAAACTGGTGGCGTATCGAGCACGGGACCCATGTCTGTGCATACCTTCTCACTTAGGGCAAAAATGCAACACAAAAAGATGATAGACTGCTGTGTCCAAACTGGGGTGTCATGGTGAGCAAAAAAACATTGGATTAAACCCAGATCTGTGACCGGGGGTGAATGACAATTTTCAGTATTCCATCCATTATCTTTTTGTGTTGCTAGAGTTAAGAGATTGACCATTGAAGTAACATTCCTATAGTGTCATTAGTGTATTTGCACCACTGAAAGCATTCTTCAACCACTTAAGAAAAATGCAGTTCATGTGTTGGTAACAATTTTTGTGCATTTGTTTTTGTAATATGTTAACAGTGGGCAGATGTGGAGTCTTACACTCGATTACATAGTTACACACTGATATCATGCTGTTATTTTATAAACAAATTTCCTATGACATGCAGACATGTGTTTTCCTCACTCTTCTTAACTAGGCCTCGAGCTGGGCCTGGCAGCCATGTTTTCTACAATGGCTGACTTCCTATCTTTCCCGACGCATTTCACTGTGTATATTTTTGCAGCACAGTCTAGCAGAATCATGTTTCTTTATTTCCACTGGCATTGTTCCTGTTGTTCTGAAACAATCTTTTTAGCTTACTCACAAAAACTGTAACTTATGTCAAGGTCTTTCCGTTAGCTCACTGTGCCCTTTTAATTCATAAAATCATGCTGTCCATGTATGTAGTTTGTTTTACCATCTCCGAGTGGCATTAACATAGAGTGAGCAGAATCAACAGTCATACAGTGGGATAGTGGTTGGGTTCTCAGGCAATATGATGCTTAGTAAAAAGTGTGTTCTGATGTGCCAATGAAGTTAATTATTTGCTCACACCATGATGAATTCACATTTTCTATTCTGTTCTACGAGAAGATTTCCTTTAATAAGCCCCTGGTTTTGGGGTGAGGCAGAACCTGCCTAAGACTTTTCAATTCTACAACCGATGCTGTCTGTTTCTCTATTGCTTTTCTTTTGCTGAAAGCCTTAATAACAATTATTCAGTACTGCTTCTTTTGAATTTTGTAAAAACACCCTTAAATGTATTCCAGTGATCTAGAACTCAGTTACTGAGTGGGTCCTTTTACGTAATTTACTGTATTCTTGATATTTTGATGAGATGTCTTACCTCAGGGACACATTTCCTCATGAAACTGAGATTTAACACCGTCTCCAATCCATCAATTCATGGGCGTTCTGTTGAGGTAAATTTTGTTATGTGTTATAATTTAGCTTAAAATCGACGTTGTCTCTGGCCGCTAAAATACTCTTTGATCACTACTCCAACTCTTGGAGTATGAAGATCACTTTAAGATGGCTGATTCTACTCTGGGCCATAATTCGAATATTGCATCACTCCTATTTGTAATACCAAGACCATTTTAAGATGGCCAATTCTGCTGTGTGACATATTCCGATGTTGATGACTCTTACATCAATTCTTCATCACATTTTTCTTACAGTGCACATGAAGACATTATTTTGTGCATACATTCGCAATCTGATCCTATATCAGTTTTTAGTATACTGGAATAGTCTTCTTGTGTTTACTCTCCTAAATCTTTATGGTTTATCAGGACTATTTTAAGATGGCCGAACTCCTTCAGTCGTGTACCATTAGTAGCGACCCAACTGGAAGCTAACTGCCCGAGCACTTCCTTAGTTATGCCCTCATAAGAGGCTATGTCGGCGTTTGCCGTTGAACGACTGCAGAGACTGTGAACAGACATATTTGAGGAGCTTGCCGGCTGTCCTTTTCTTATCAAGATAAGCGAGAAGATATATTTACTGCTGGCTCCCACACTGCTGCTTCTTGACCGTGGCCAGACCGTGTCCCACATTGTTTCTCAGTGATTGACTTTTCCTTTAGTACATACTCTTTGTCTCATTACCTACATTCTAATACCGTAGCACAGTGTTTGATATAGCTCTCAGGCTGTTGTAATGAAGTGCACCTACTTAATATGACGTTTTTGAACTGTCACCCTCATGCCTACGCTCACTGTGGCAAGACTTCCTTTTGTCTCATTCTCTACCAAGTGTCCTTGACAATATGTTCGGACATGTGATTTCCTCGCACTCCACTTATTATCACTAATGCCTTACACAAAGTTTTTGGTGTTTAACCTATAGCATTGTAAACCTTAGGTTGTTGATCTACATGCCTTTCACACTCCCTTAATTACTGTCAACATTCTACATGTATTTTCTTGTGCTAATGCTGTGTTAGACTGGGGTTCCAATATTTTTGGAACTTTAGTGCTGCATGTGCTAGTCCACCTCAGGGTTATAACTATAACCCTGATTCATGTGCACATTATTGATGTATTATGCATGCAGCGGAAGGATGTGTGCAATGGTGCACAGATTATCAGATCTTGAGAATTGTTTTTTTTTTAAAGATGTTTTTTATTGAGTCAAATACAAGAACATTAACGTAACATTGCCAGGACAGAGATATGCAGTTTTGAATATATATGCATAAAGAATATTGTACTTATAAATGCATATTAAACATGTAAATGAATTAGGCATATACAGCAATATAGTATCAAAGACTCCAAGTTTGAATAAAGAAAGAAGAAAGAGAAAGGAAGAGGGAGAAGAGCTATAGGGATAGAAAAGGGAATCAAGTGATAGCCATGTGGAGAGAGAGGCAACAGACATTAGTTACAGCGAATGTAAGATGAAATAAGTATATATAAGAAGAAAAACAGGAAATATATTGACATTTTTAAAAAGCAGGAGAAAAATCCATTCCTTCTCAGTGTGTGAGAGATAGTTACTTAATGGTAACCATAGCTGATGACGTTTGAAGAAAGTTCCTGTTGAATCAAGCTTGTAGCTGTCAAGTCTATGATGATAACATACAGAATTCCACCACTGTCTGAGAGTAATGTTCTCCAAAGATTTCCAGTTAGAAGTAATAATAAAGATTGCAATAGAAAGCAAAAGGTCCACCAATTTTCCAAGAGGCCTGAATGAACTCCAGAAATCGTGTATGCCACCCAAAAACAATAATTCATGTGACATTGGTAAGGAGATCTGAGCTATTGCTGAAATGGGAGACCATATTGAGGACCAAAAAGTAGATAGGGATGGACAAGAAAAAAACATGCGAAAGTCAGTACCCTGCTGAGTGTGGCAGCGCCAACAATTGTCATTTTGTGCAAGTTTGAGTTTGTAAAGGCATACAGGAGTGAAGAAAAGTCTATTATAAAAAAAATATAGGGTCTGCGTGAGGCTTGCAGTACGTGCAGTGAAATGTATCTTATACCATATTCTATCCCATAAAAAAGTTGGCCAAACAACACCAAGATCTGATTCCGACAATGTCTCAATAGGTGATTTGAGTCTAGGTGAAACAGATGTTCTTAAAAGTTTATAAATTCCAGCTGCCCTAGGATAGTTAGAAGTTACAATTGGGTGTGGAGATGATGCAAGAGAAGAATGATTATGATGTATAAGTTTATTGAGGGCCTCTTGGACCAGAGTAGAAAGAATGATATATTGGGATTTCATGCAAATAAGGAGATTATAAATTACTGAGTAGTAAAAGGGATGAGAGAGTCTTTATGATATAATTGGGAAATGAGAAGAATACCTTTAGTCATCCAAGCCTTCCAACAAGGTTTTACCTTGTTTCCTAAGAGAACTATTGTGCCAAATAGGACTGTTAAGGAATTGATTAATGGGGGTAAGATGCGAAATAAAAAAAGGTTTCAGTAAGTTGGCTGAATGGGAGATAGTGCTGGGCAACCAGAATTTAGGGGGTTTAGACATTTTATGGGAAAAGGGAGAAGAAATGGTTTCTTACCTGTAACTCCAGTTCTCTCGTAGGGGTATTTCCATGATAGTCATAAGCACTGAATAGTTCCGCGCGCCTGCGGGGACCCCGGAGCACTGTTGTGTAGTATATTCTTAAGTGCAATCATCAGCTCCTTGACAAAAAGGTCTGTGAAAAACACTTAAGAATAACAATGTGCAGCCTATGTGAACAGCTACACAGGCCAAATTGTTAGAAGAAAAAAACAGTTGTAGTGTAAATTTCACGTTTAAACCTCTATTTATTCTATAAATACATAAATAAATACATTCTCATATTTTATTTACACCTCTCATGAGAATAAAACAATGTAGGGCAGTGTAGCCCATAGGCTGCCATTATACAGAATGAAAATAGAGCTGTGCCTTTAAGAAAGTAAAGTCTTCCTGTTTCCCATCATGCACAGCAAAAGGCAGTTGCCTCAGTTCTTTTTTGGAGGCTATTAACCTGACATGAAGAAAAAACAAAACATTTGTTGGAGTACCAACCTCCATAATATTCATGTTCTATGTCAACTCCACCGGGGAGGAGGGAGGGTTGCTTATGACTATCATGGAAATACCCCTACGAGAGAACTGGAGTTACAGGTAAGAAACCATTTCTTCTCTCGTAGGGGATTTCCATGTATAGTCATAAGCACTGAATAGAGTAGCAAGCCCATCCCCATAACCGCGGTGGAGTAGATATAAGAATACTGAGAAAAACATGAATCATGCAAACAAATTCTTGAGCAAAGCCTGCCCAACCTGAGCATCTGCCCTAGCGTCTGTATCAAGGCAGTAATGCTTAGTAAAGGTATGGACCGACCTCCAAGTGGCAGCCTTGCATATTTCTGCCAAAGGGACATTTCTCATCAAGGCTACAGTAGCTGCTTTCCCTCTGGTAGAGTGGGCTTTTGGCCTACCACCAAGGGATTTGTTTGCTAACTGATAACATAACATTATACATGAAACAATCCACCTGGATAAAGATTGTTTAGATGTACCCAAACCTGTTCTGATTGGGCCATAGTTAATAAAAAGCTGTTGTGATTTTCGTAAGCTTTTTGTCCTGTCCAAGTAAAATTTCAATACTCTCTTTACATCCAGAGAGTGCAGAGTTCTCTCAGCAGGAGTAGCTGGATTCTGAAAGAAAGTCGGTAATGAAATTGTTTGGTTCACATGGAAGTCGGAGACTACCTTAGGTAAAAATTTTGGATGAGTTCTCATTACCACTTTTGCAGAATGAAAAACCGTGTAGGGTTCCTGAGCGCAAAGGGCCTGGATTTCGCTGACCCTACGCGCTGAAGTGATTGCCACCAGAAAAGCAGCTTTCCATGTGAGATGTTGCAGCGATGCCTTATGTATTGGCTCGAATGGCGGCAGCATCAGACGTGATAAGACAACGTTCAGTTCCCATGGAGGAGAAGGCTTTCTAATGGGGGGAAAAACCTTCTTTAAACCTTCTAGGAAATCCTTAATAATCGGAATCCGAAAAAAGGAAGTTTGTGAAGGACTCTTTCTGTATGCTGTGACAGCCGCCAAGTGAACTTTTATTGACGACAGTTGTAAGCCCGATTTTGCCAAACTTAACAAGTATGGCAGGATAGATTGTTCTCCACAGGAAACCGGGTCAATGTTGTTGTGTAAACACCAAATGCAGAATCTCTTCCACTTGCTTGCATAGGCTGATCGTGTGGAAGGGCGCTTTGCTTCCTTCAGAATTTCCATACAATCCTGAGGTAGGTTCAAGTGTCCATATTGCACTAGCTCAGGAGCCATGCTGCCAAACTCAACGATGAGGGGTTGGGATGAGATATCTGCCCTCTGAACTTCGTGAGAAGGTCCGGACGATATGGTAGCCTGATGTGTGGTTTGAGTGACCGGTGAAGAAGGTCTGGGAACCACCACTGGCGTGGCCACTCCGGAGCAATTAGGATCATTTTGGTCTGAACATTGGACAGCTTCTGGAGGACCGCCGGAATCAGGGGAAGCGGTGGAAAGGCGTAAAGAAATGCTCCTGACCAGCTTATCCACAGGGCATTCCCCAGTGTCCCTGGATGGTAATATCTGGAGGCGAAGTTTTGGCATTTTTTGTTTTCTGGGGTTGCGAATAGGTCTGTAGAGGGGGTACCCCAGAGTGCGAAAATGGAATGAACGACGTCGTCGTGTAGTACCCATTCGTGGTTCTCGTCCATTACCCGACTGAGGGCATCCGCTTGAACATTCTGGATGCCGGGCAGGTGAGTTGCCACTAGTGACAGGTTCCTGGCTAGAAGCCAATGCCAGATTGTCTGAGCCTCTCTGGATAAAATTCTGGACCTGGTGCCTCCTTGTTTGTTCACGTAGTACATAGTGGCCACGTTGTCTGTCTGGAGAAGGAGAGTTTCCGTTCTCAGAGAGGGAAGGAAGGCTTTGAGCGCAAGGTGGACTGCGCGAAGTTCCAGCAGGTTGATGTGATAGAGACTCTCTCTCTGTGACCACTCGCCTTGGACTCGAAGATGTTCCATGTGCGCCCCCCATCCGATCAGTGACGCATCTGTTACGATGGTTTGAGATGGGGGCCGTTGTTGGAACGGAATCCCCACCAAGAGATTGCTGGGTAAACACCACCACTTGAGGGATTGTAGGGTGTGAGGAGAAAGAAGGACTTTGTTCTCCCAATCGTCCCTCAGTTGACACCACTGATCCTCCAGGTTTTCCTGCAATGGTCTCATATGGAGGCGAGCATTGGGAACCAGATGGATACAAGACGCCATCGAGCCCAGTAGAGAAGCTATTATTCTTGCAGTGGCTTGAGGTCTTTCCTGCAGTTGTTTGCACTTCTGGAGAATCGATAACCGTCGTTCCTCCGAAGGAAACACCTTTCCTAGCCTGGTATCTACAATGGCCCCTAAGTAATGCAACCTCTGAACAGGTGTTGCTGTAGATTTCAGGAGATTGACTTGAAGACCAAGTTTTTGCAGCAGTTGTAGAGTCCATTCGAAATGTTGCTGTGTCTCGAGACAACTGGAGGCCTTTATGAGCCAATCGTCTAGATAGGGGTAGACGAATATTCGCTGTTTCCTCAAGTGGGCGGCTACTACCGCCATGCATTTGGAAAAAGTTCTTGGCGCTGATTTTAGGCCGAAAGGTAGAACTGCAAATTGGTAATGGCGTTTTCCGACAGTGAACCTTAGGAATTTTCGATGTTTCTTGGTTACTGGGATGTGAAAGTAAGCGTCGCAAAGATCTATCGCACATAGCCAGTCGCCCTGACGTAGATGTGGATAAATTTGGTGTAAGGCTAACATCCTGAATTTTTCTTTGCGAATCCATTTGTTTGCTGTCCTCAGATCTAAGATGGGACGAAACTCTTGTTTGTCTTTTTTCGGTACAAGGAAATATCTCGAATAAATCCCCTTCCCTTGCTGGCTGATGGGAACGGGTTCTATGGCTCTTTTTTGCAATAGGATATTGACCTCTAACTGTAGAGCTTCGAGATGGCGGTTGGCTGTTTTGGGTGGAACAGATGGTGGAGGACTGGTGAATCTGAGAGCGTAACCATGTCTCACAATATTCAATACCCAGGCGTCTGTTGTGATGCGTAGCCACTCGTCCAGATGATTTGAGATACTTCCCCCTACCGGAGTGGATAACGGAGGAGGGGGAAGCAAAGATTCAGGGCTTAGACGTGGGAGCCTGTCGAGTTGCCTGAGTTTGAGGTGTTGAACGACCCCTTGTCGACCTTCGCTGAGTAGAGAAACCCCTTTGATACTGCTGTTGTTGCTGTTGCTGGGGGCGCGAAGACATCCAGTGTGGCGACTGATACCGGTGGGTGAAAAGTCGTCGTTGATATGGCCGGAAAACCTTTCTTTGTTCTTTCGGTCTTTCCATCCCTACCGCTTTCAAGGTATCTAGTTCAGCTTTCATTCTAGCCATCTCGTCATCGGCATGAGAACCGAACAAGGTGGAGCCCGAGAAAGGCAGGTTTTGTATTCTCTGCTGCGCTTCAGGTTTGAGTGATGTAAGTCTCAACCATGCATGCCTTCTGAGCGCTATCCCGTGTGCATAATTGTGTGCGGATAGCACCGAAGAGTCAGCTGCAGCACTTATAATTTGGTTAGACACCATGGATCCCTCACCCACGACCTCCAGGAAATCTTCCCTTTTATCCTTAGGAAGATGTTCCGCAAACTGTATTAAAGAGTCCCAGAGGGCACGATCGTACCGCCCTAATAACGCAGTAGAGCTGGCTGCCTTCATCGTGACGGCTGCAGTAGAGCATACTTTTCGTCCTGCAGCATCTATCTTTCTGCTCTCTTTATCTGGAGGTGAAGAAGAAGATGGTGAGGTTGAATGCAGTTTCTTTGCCGCTACTATGACCACCGAATCAGGAACTGGGTCCGACCTCAAGAATAGAGGATCTTGTTCTGGTGGACGATATTTTTTAATAAGTCTGGAAGGAGCAGACTTTGTTGCGGCCGGTGCAAGGAAAATATCCATTGCTGGTTCAAGGAGACCTGGAACCAGTGGAAGCAAAGGTCTGGAAGATGTCCTGTGATGCAAGGTCTCGAAGATCACTGACGTCGATGGGGCAGGTACCGCCAGCGGGATGTTCAGCTTGGTTGCCCCTCGTACTAAGGCCTCCTGGAACGTATTCACATCATCTATGGGGGACACTCTCGGGGACGGTGAGTCCGATAGGGTTGGAGAGTAGTCCCGTGTAGACGAAGAAGAACGCCTGTGATGTGAATGCTGAGATCTCTGTGGGTCATGACGGTGTCGAGAGGAAGAAGAGCGTCTAGAGGAATGTCCCGAACGTCTTACAGACCGCGTTGGAGTCCTCAAAACAGACTCTACAGGCGGAGCCGGAAGAGGCGCCGTAGGTGTTACCGGCGTCTGTGGCAATGGTGATTGTCGAGGAGAGAGTTGTGGAGACGCTGGAAGGAGGATGATTGAAGCCGAGGATTCTGAGGTTGTATAAACCCTCCTAGGTCTTTTTGATTGTCTCGACGTCGACACACTCCTCGACGTCGAAGTACGGTGACGGCGAGTGTCCTTCGCCGTCGATTCTTCTCGCCGTTGAGAATCTCTCGACGACGACCCTCGACGTCGCCGTGATGACGGTGAACGTCTACGACGTCGAGCACCCCTCGACGTTGATCGATCTCGCCGTTTCGACGGCGAACCGGATTCAGATCTCCTCGACGTGGAACGTCCTCGCCGTGTCGACGGTGACCCAGATCTCGACGGCGAAAGTCCACGCCGTCTCGACGGCGAAATCGTCGTCGACGGCGAGCGATGTCTCTTTCTCGCCGGCGAACCACTCCTCGACGGCGAGCATGTTGGCGCCGTTCCTTGCCTCGACGTCGACGCCCTCGACGTCGTCGGAGACCTGTGCCGTTTTTGAGCCGGTCTGGTCGGAGTTATAGAGGAACCAGTGTGAGCCCTGGTAGAAGACTGACCTTCTCCTCGCTCTGTGGTAGAATGACCACTTTTCCTCCTGTCCTCTTTCGCCTGGAGTCGGATCTTCTCCCTGTCACGAAGGGTCCTTCTGGAGAAGGTTTTGCAGATGTCACACGACTCCGGTTTGTGGCTGGATGGAAGGCAAATTATGCAGACCCGATGTGGATCTGTTTTGGCCTTTTTTCTGCCACAAGAAGGACATTTGTCAAACAGTGAAGGCATTTCTGAAGTAGAAAAACCTCAAAATTATGTCAGAATCTAACAGAAAAAAGCAGAAAATTATCACTCAATGTTAAAAACGTCGAGTGAAAATGAAATTCAAAAGATTTTAAATGAATTTTTGTCACAAAAGGATTTTGTGAGGTAGAGCTCAATGCTTCAGGGTCCTGTCAGAAAGGAGCCGGAAAAAAGAACTGAGGCAACTGCCTTTTGCTGTGCATGATGGGAAACAGGAAGACTTTACTTTCTTAAAGGCACAGCTCTATTTTCATTCTGTATAATGGCAGCCTATGGGCTACACTGCCCTACATTGTTTTATTCTCATGAGAGGTGTAAATAAAATATGAGAATGTATTTATTTATGTATTTATAGAATAAATAGAGGTTTAAACGTGAAATTTACACTACAACTGTTTTTTTCTTCTAACAATTTGGCCTGTGTAGCTGTTCACATAGGCTGCACATTGTTATTCTTAAGTGTTTTTCACAGACCTTTTTGTCAAGGAGCTGATGATTGCACTTAAGAATATACTACACAACAGTGCTCCGGGGTCCCCGCAGGCGCGCGGAACTATTCAGTGCTTATGACTATACATGGAAATCCCCTACGAGAGAAATAAATCTTTCTTCCAAAGAGAGCCATAGCTTTTGAGGGGCATCATTGAGTGTAGATAAATAGGGAAGTATTTGCTTAATGACAAAAGATTTGTGATAAGTTAAAAAGTCAGGGAAATTAACTCCACCTTGTACTTTAGGAAGTTTTAATTTTGAGAGAGAGATTCGGGATTGTTTACTGTTCCACAGGAACTTGGATAGAATTTTATCAATTGAACTAAAAAATAGTTTAGGTATCTTAATAGGAAGCATCATAAGGAAGAATTTAATGATAGGGAGAAGCATCATCTTAATGGTGTCCAAGCGGCTCCACCATGTGAGATATACCAGAGACCATTTCTGTGTGAGCTCTACAAGCTTTGCAGATAAGATTTCTAAATTAGTCTTTAATGTATCCTTGAGAGTAGTGCAGTACCATACCCCCAGGCATTTAATCTTAGAAGAATTCCAAGATAATCCTGCATCAAGGAATACCGAGCCAGTGCAATGAGCATTAAGTGGTAAGATCACTGTTTTGTCTATATTAAGTTTATAGCCAGATACATCAGCATATAAGTTGAGCTCATGCAGGAATGCAGGAAAAGAAGTGTCAGGGTGAGACATGAACAAAAGAATATCATCAGCATATGCCATAAATTTGATGTGTGTGTCATTAATTTGAAACCCCGTAAATTGTTCAGAAGTTTTTAATTGGTATAGAAAAGGTTCAAGAGCCAAAATAAATAGTAAAGGAGATAATGGGCATCCCTGACACATACCCCTTTTAAGAGGGAAAAAAGGAGATCAGATACCATTTGTTATAACCGAGGAACATGGTGAGGAATAAAGAATGGATATAAAATGTCGGAGTTTAGTACCTAGTCCATGCCATTCCAATGCCTTCGACAGGAAACCCAAGTAGACCCTATCAAAGGCCTTTTCCACATCCAATGATAAAGCTGCCAGAGGAATCTTAAGTTTGGATGCCTTGTTAATAATATTTTAAAAAGTACGGGAATTATCTGCTACATTTCTATTAGGGATAAAACCAGATTGATGAGAATCAATAAGGTCAGGTATATATGGGAGTAAACGGAGAGCTAAAACTTTGGCATAGAGTTTACAATCAGTATAAATTAAAGATATGGGTCTATAATTTTTACAGTCAGTCGCATCCCAATCTTTTTTGGGAATAAGTCAAATCATGGCCTCCGTAAATGAGCCAGATGCAGAACCTGACATTATAAAGTGATTTAGTAATTGAAAGAGTTTGGGGAAGAGAGACTTAGCAAACTGAATAAAGAATTCTACTGTGAAGCCATCTGGCCTGGAGCCTTATCCTTGGGGAGAGATTGTAAAGCTGTATATAGTTCGGTAAGTTGTAGGGGTTGGTCTAAAGATGAGAGGTCAATCTGCAATGGGTCTCTTGGTTTGAGATTAGAGAAATATTGTTTGAGAGATTCAACTGTTGGTGTGTGTTCTGGAGTGTACTGGTCCTTATAGTAAGAAGCGAAACATAATGCTATATCTTTATCTCTAAAGTGTTTAACACCATTGTTATCTGTGATAGATTTAATAGTTGTTTTTTCTTTTCTTTGTTTCAAATATCGAGCTAGAAGATAACCAGCTTTATTGTTACCACCATAATATCTGGCATTTATTTTCAGGAGGGTGCTGCATGCTTGTTCAGTGGTATATTGGTTAAACTCCATTTATCTGAGACTAGTGCTTCAAGATGTGATTTACTAGTTTTGTGAGTATAGTATTCATGTTCTAGGGTCTTTATATTTTCAAGGATCGAAGTCGATTTTTGTTGAGCAGACTTTTTTTTTGAGTGAGCATAACTTATGATGAAACCCCTAGAGGCTTCTTTGAATGCATCCCACACAAAATGAAATGATAGTTGATCACTATCGCTGATGTGGAAGTATTCTTCTATAAACTTACTGTTGGAAGCAGTAAAAGTAGCATCTGAAAGAAGAGAGTTTTTAAAACTCCATGAAGATGTTTTAGAACCATTAAGAAAAAGATCAAGGTCAGTAATCACAGGTGCGTGATATGAGATCAAAATAGCACCCATTTCAGAGTTGACCATATGTTGCAATAAACCTTTACTCAGAAAGATATAATCAAGCCTAGAATGGGAATGGTGGCTAGGAGAACAAAAAGAGTATTCCAAGAGGTCGGGATTGTATATTCTCCAGGAATCAGAGAGAGAATGCTGTAAAATAAAGTTTTTAAAAGCTTTGTGGGAGGCATGTGGAACAAAATGTGACGGGGAACGTATGTCCAAAAATGGATCGAGAATTTGGTTGCAGTCACCACCTATTAGTAAATTGTTTGAGGAATGTTCAGAGACAATATGTGAAAGATTCTTCCAAATATTTGGATCTGGATGTGTGGGGCCGTATATATTTAGGACAGTAAGAAAAATATTGTCAATTGTAAATGTAACAAGTACCCAGCGACCTTCTGTACCTTGATGCTGTGAAATTATGGTGGGTTTGAGAGATTTATGACAGAGTATAATTACCCCATTTGTGTTTGTGGTGGAAGGGGAGTAGAAGAAGTCCTCCACCCATTGTTTTTTAAGCTTAATTGCCTCAGAGTCGTTGAGGTGAGTCTCTTGCAATAAAGCAATGTGGCATTTCAAACTAGCTAGGTGAGATAAGCACGCTGACGCTTAATGGGGTGTTTAAGCCCCTTAACATTCCAAGTAACAGTTCTAAGTTGCATAACAAGAAATATTAATAAACAACTGCTATAACAAAAAACTAGGCATATCAATTTTGCAAAAGAAAAGAAATGGGAAAGAAACAAGATAGTAAAGAAAAAGAAAAGGCGGAAGATGACCTCCAGAAGTTGTATGTACATGGATGTGGCAATACAGGGACTGAAGTCCACGAAAGCTAAAGATGACAAGATAGAAACTGAATACCCGAAAGGTAGAGGGACAGCGGAGAACCTGAAAAGACAGGCAAGAGTAGCTTCAGCACAAGAAAAGTGATATTAGATATTAAAACATATGAAGGCGAGTTTCATGGAAGAAAAAAAAACATACAAACTAAAAATGTACCATTTAGGAGACCAAATAACGTAATAACTGCAGTGAAAGAGTGTGACATGAAGAACAATAAAAATCAAACCTTACCAGTGGAACATGTAGGAGAACAATTTGGATGGTGAGAAAGGGATACGGTTGGGAAAGGGACATGAGGACTGCACATGGAACAATATCTAAAAAAAAAAATAAGAAAATAAGAAGATGCAGAGAAGGAAAGCTATGGATATAAATACTAAACATAAGCATTACTATTAAACTGTCCAGAAAAAAAGAAAGAAAGGACATTAAAGACAAATTAAATTATATCTTCAAGTAATTGCAGATGCTCCTAGTTCTATTGCTTCTGTTTTGTGTTGGTTAATAAAAGTTTGTAGTGCCGAAGGTTCCTCAAACGTGTAAGATGTGTCCTTGAATGTAATTTTGAAAAGGCATGGGTGAAGAAGACCATATCGAATATTCAAGGATTTGAGTTGTGGACGTAAGTCCAAAAACTGTTTGCGGCGTGCAGCTGTAGCAGGAGAGAAATCTTGTGTGAAAAACACTTTATGACCTGACCATAGCAAAGAGCCCATCTTTTTGGCTTCCAAGAGTATTTGCATTAAGTCAGTAAATTGGAGAAAGAGAATAATAATGCCTCTAGGATGTGCCGGAGGGCCAGTTGAAGTATGTGGACCTAAACGATGTGCCCACTGGATAGAGAGGGGAGAGGTAGAAGGCAAGCGAAGAATTGAAGGTATTGCTGTTTGAAAGAATGCAATCATGTTAGAGCCTTCCGAACCTTCTGGAATCCCTAAAAGGTGAAGATTATTTCTCCTATTTCTATTTTCTAGGTTTTCAGTAAGCCTTTTAAGTTGAGCTATGTGTTACAATCTTCAAGGTTACTGACTCTCTGTTCCAGAGTACAAATTTGTTGTTCGTGTTGGGACCATTGCTCCTCAATACGTTGCAAAGAGGCATTAGTGTCCATCATAAAGGGCTTTAATGCACGAAATTCCTCCATGACATCATCTAGAGTAAGATGTGTAGGTGATTTTGAGGGAGAATCAAGGTCTTTTTTGGGGCGCTTGACGGAGGAGGTGTTAGATGTTTTTTTCGCAATTGCGCCAGCAGCATGAGATGAAGAGGCGCTATCCATTAAAAAGTCTGTAGCACTATCCATTGTTAAAGCTGATGGTAGAGAAGATTTCGTTATATGTGTGCACACCACTCGAAGCGGATTGTTAGACTTGGAGGAAGAGGATGACTTGCTGCTGTGAGAATTATGTGGTCTCCCATAAAAGCCAGCAGCAATTTGGTAATAGGAAGCCAGTAATGTGGAGGTGATGATGAAATTATATTACGATGAGAAGCTGCTGCGAGAAGTTTCCAACAACAGAGCAAAATATAATAAAAAATATATAAATAGGAAATCCTAAATTATTCTCTCAGAACAGGCATGACAGAATACCACAAGAGCAAAGCACTTTACTACACATAGTCAAACAATTGGTGACTAGTTTTAAGGGAACCTTCTGAAAAGGAAAAATCCCCTCCGTCAAAAGAAAGCATTTACCATGTTATGAAGAGCAATTTGAAAGAGCTCCTTGACAACAAGAGCTGCCAATGAATACTGAAAGTTGAAAACCTCAGCTAAATGTGTTTGAAGAGAGAGGTCAAAAGTTCAGCTGGCTGTCAGAAGGTAATAAATATCCCATTGCAGAGGAAATTAGATTTGT
Organism: Pleurodeles waltl; assembly: GCF_031143425.1. Lineage (NCBI taxonomy): Eukaryota > Metazoa > Chordata > Amphibia > Caudata > Salamandridae > Pleurodeles > Pleurodeles waltl. The sequence continues at coordinate 792,391,702 of NC_090448.1, forward strand.
AGAATGACATCCAGGCAAGCAGTTAAAAGTCAAATAGAAACATCTCTGTGAAAGTTTAGGTTTGTGCAGAGGCTTATGGAGTGAAACGCAAATGACGCAGATAAATAATTACCTCAGGCCCTCACATGAAGTCTCTGAAATGACTTCAAAACTCAATGTCTCTGTAAGAAAAAGGCATATTTATGCAGCAGCAGAGCTCCAGTGCTCAAAAAATGCTGAAGAAATTAATCATTTTGAAGTGAAAACATTACCTTTGAGGAAGTGCTGAAGCCTCACGGAGCTCTAAAGAGCAGTGGCTATCTTGCGTCACCTCCAGCCACGCCCCGATCTTGAGAATTTTATCCTGTGTGGGCTGAGATAACTGGGAGCGATCACCCCTTATTCTTCTCATGTGCTTCTCATTTTTCTAACATTGATTGAAGACTTCACCTATAACTGCTAAGGATAGGCTTTGAATTTCACCTTCCTACCTTAATTCCTAAGCTTTTCTTCTAGAGATTATTTTCCCTGCTCTTTTATCCCTCTACCCTATGGTCTCTTTGGGGGCCTTTGTGTCTCACGTTTGGCTTCACCTGTATGTTTAATTGTTCTCACCTTTAACACTGGGTTAATAAAGTTACTTTGAGAATGATATAATACCAACTTAAGTATTCTAAGATGAACTACGATTAAATAAATTCGAATTATATGTATTTTTTTAGTTAGTTAGTTACAAATTAGATTATGTTCACAAGATATCTAATTTTTGTAATGTCTCTCTTATATGTTATTTGTTGTATGGTGTTGTTTGTCACATTGTCCTAGTTATTTGACTATTATTATTGTTTTTTTCTGAGTATATACAATAAATGTGTTATGGCAGGATCATGTTGTGTTTTACTTTAAATTATTACTCCTGTCATTTTTTCAGTTCATATGATATTTGTTTCCCTATTTCCATGTTTGTACTCTAAAGATTATATCAGCCTTTAAAAAGACCCGGGTGTCCCTGTCACAGGGAACAAAACATGTATTGGCTTCTTAAGTGTTTTGACCATATGTGTTGATATCCTAAACACAAATATAAATACAGACATAAATGAAGGAATCCCTGGATATTAAATTCTTAACCTCAAATTTCCATTTTTAAATTGGCCTGCTATTTTCAAGGGGACACCCTCTTCTCATTATACTCTTTATGCCCTGTGGATGCCATGAGTTAATCCACTCAAATAGGTTGATCCATGCTGAACACATATTTCTGGCCCTGTAATGGGCAGTGCATGGGTCCCCAGGGGAGCCCGAGTCACCCATTTCACCAGCCTTTCCATGGCAGTGTTAACCGCCATGGAAAGGCTGGTGGAATGGGACTCATAATCCTCAGGGCAGCGCTGCTTGCAGCGCTGCCCTGTCGGCTTTAAAACACCACCACCGCCAGGATGCCAGGCGGCAGAAGCCTGGCGGTGGCGGTGTTTCCACAGTGGCATTTCCACCACAGTCATAATAGGGCAGGCGGACTGCCAGTACCGCGGCGGTCCTCCCGCCACCATGAGTCTGGCGGTACATTGACCGCCAGATTCATAATAAGGGCCTATGTGTTTGATCCTGTATGCAGGAGTTCTAAAATTGCTTTGGTGCATGCAGGGGAAACCACTGTGTCCTGGGGGTGGGCTCCACGGGAGAGTATGTGAGCCAGTCCTGGGGATGTAGTCCCTGGGGCCATTGAAGGCTCTGGGATAGGGTGCCCAGCAACCTGCCCCTCCCCTTAAAGTAATTGACCCCAGGGGATGGGGTCCCCAGGGCCTTTGAACATTTTGGGAGGCCACACTGTCCTTATGGAATGCAGCCCTGGGTGTGGGCTCCCTTGGGTCTATAAATGAAGAATGCGGCACTGGAAACCACTTTCTTTTTTTTCTGTGATCCTGCAGGAGTCCTGTCGGATTGCAGCAGTATTGGCTGATTTATTTTGCATTTGTCCATGTGGGGGGGGGATGGCAGGTTATCCATACCCTGCCCCCTTATGTTTCTTATTAACTTCAGGACAGGGGACTGAGTCCCAGACTCCTGCAATTGCTACCAGCAATATATTTTCATGTTACTGGCAGCCAGTCAGAGCGCTCGCTTCTGCAGGAGTCTGACTCTCACAGGAGCGAATTGGCCTCTCAAGGCTCAGCCATCCAAATATCCAAATATTTTTTTACCTTAATTTCTCGAAAACTATTGAACAGATTTATAGTAAATCACAAAAAGCACAATCTGCCCACCAAAACCCGGGTTTTTGAGTAGTGCTTCTTAAAGAATGCTATGAAAGATGCATAGGGGCTTTGTGTTTTGGGACACCCCCTTTTTCTTGGTCCACAATTGATGTTTCACCTTAAAACTTTCCATGTACAAACTAATCAAGATGTAACACCTTTTTTGGAAAATTTCATGGAGATTCATGAAACATTAGCAGCACAATTTTTTTTCGCAACCCAAAAAAGCTTTTCTTTCTGGATGTCCCATCTAAAATCACTGCATCCAGATGTTTGCTATGATGTCCAGTAGTTCTTCCTTTAAAACATGTTCAACAGTGAAAATCTTCAAATCTGATAGTAAATAGTCCACAAGATTAAAATGATTGGCTACAGGCTGGTCAAGTTTCTTGTTAATTATTGCTGATTTGTGGTTCCTGAATCGTGTATGGAAGTCATTTACTGTTTGGCCTACATACTGTTTTTTTACAGCTTTGAAGTTGGCACTGAATCACAAACATAATGCATGTTGAGCAACATGTAAGGTGCTGTCTTATTCCATAGGTCCTTCTTGTAACAGAGCTAGTTACTGATGATGTTTGTAAAAGGTATTCATGTGATGCACCTTTTGGAATCACAGCAATGAATTCCTGCATTTGTTACAGCTTGCTTACGTTCAGCTCTCACAGTAAGTGATCGTAAATTGGGAGCTCTGCGGTAAGCAATGACTGGCAGTTTTGGAAAAAGCTTTTGCAATTTTTCACAAGTGGATAGTAAGGGAAAAGTTGTTTGTATTATATTTCTGCAGTTGGGAGCTGATGGATGATAGTCACTTTTGTTTCTTCTGTTGGTATTCCAAATAAGTGCTTCCCTGGGTAACAGCAAAGACTTGTCAATTTGTTGCAGAATGATATGCAGAGGATAGCCTCGCTTTTTAAATAATCTAACAAGCTCCTGTAGATGGTCTTTACAAGTGTCTTCATTGCTGCAGATGTGTCTTATTCTGAGTGCTTGGCTGTAGATGATGCTGAGTTTAGTGTGGTGTGGGTAACATGAAGTCCAGTTTAGATACACATGAGCATCTGTAGGCTTGTGGTACAGATCAGTTATAATTTTGTGTTCATGAATGGTGAGTAACACATCCAGAAAAAGGAGATGACTCTTCTGTTTAGTATTACTGCCAGTGGATTTGATAGTAGGATGGATACTCATGATGCTTTTTGAAAATCCAGCAGTGTCAGCTGTTTAGCCACTGAGCAAACCATCTTGTACTACCTTAGGAAGGCAGAAGCTGAAACACTGTAGTAGAAATATAGTTTTGCTCTTTAGTGAGATCATCTGTTTGAGTCACTTCTTTCTTGGATATACATTTTCTTGTGACTCATTGTATCCTTTTGGATCCAGATTTTAGCCCTGGCTGGCTGTTGTTTTCTTGTGATCCTTCATCTTCCAGTATATATACATATATACATGTATATAACCCAGTGGGCCTCCTGAACCCCATTCCCCAGGGCCAGCTAAATTGCTGTGTCCCAGGAAGCCCGCCTTTGGGACACCCTTTCTCTGCCTGGGATACCCTTCTCTCTGCGAGAGCTAGACAGCCATAGGCCAGGCCCCGCTCTCAACCCCGTGTGTGCACGGAAAAAGGACGTGCGCAGCAGGAAGTTAGGTGCCAGCGGACGATTGAGTGCAGGGCCTGGCTGTGTCCAACCACACACCGAGCACGACTATGGACAACTTACTTTACATTAAAAAAACACATAGAAATGTACTGAAAAAACATATAGGGGGTCATTCCAACCCTGGCGGTCGGTGTTAAAGCGGCGGCCAACCCGCCAACAGGCAGGCGGTAAAAAAAATGGAATTCTGACCTTGGCGGGAACCGCCAACACAGCCCGCCACTTTAACACTCTGACCGCCACGGAGGGGCAAACAAACAGCGCGGCGGTCACCGCCAACAGACAGGCGGCAGACAATGTACCGCCCACCCTATCACAACCCACCAATCCGCCACCTTTTCCGGGGCGGGAGCCCCGCCGATACAAACACGGCGGAAACAGACCACGAACGGGAAAACTCTCACCTCTATACACTCCACGAGGAATCTGGACAGCATGGAACCCGAATTAAACATCCTACCAGCGATTGTCTACCTGCTCCTCTACCAGGAGCACGAACGCCGCCGCAGGAGACAACGGTGAGTACTGCACCTACAACACAAGGGAGGGGGGAGGAGAAAAGATTACGGGCACACACATACGCGACACCCCCCCCCCCCCAAATCCCCACACACCAATGCAGAGCAACAAGTCAGAGTTACACCCCCCAAACCCCCCGGAATAATTCAAAGACAAAATAAAATGATCATTAAAATAGAAGTATATTAAAGCATATTTGAACTTAAGTGAAATATGAAATTTATACAATAAATAAATCACAACATGAACAATGTATACATAGTCCAAAAGTCCGGCACATATTGGCTACATGCCATTGTTCGTGGGCCAATGTGCATAAACACATGGGCAAAGCCCACACACGAGATCCGATTCCATTGGAGAGAACACTACTGGGGCATCAGATAATAAAACCACAGGCACCTCAGGGGGAAGGGAAGGGGGGGGCACCTCAGCCACATGAGTCCACGACGCCAGATCCACGAGGGGCCTCCATGCCCACTGTACCATCCTGGGGAGTGCAAAGCCACAGTCTCTCAAGTCTCTACAGTGGGTGGATTGCCCACTGTACCATCCTGGGGAGTGCAAAGCCACAGTCCATCAGGTGGATTACAGACTCCACTGGTTATGGAGGCGGCATGGTGCCCAGAGTGCTTCGTGAAGCCCTGCCCGACACAGATCCGGCCCTGCCAATGGGCCAGCGGTGCTTGAGATGAAGGGCCCAGCGGAGCGGTGCTTGACAGGAAGGGCCCAGCGGAGCGGTGCAGAGACGGCGGGGCCCAGCTGAGCGGTGCTTGACAGGAAGGGCCCAGCGGAGCGGTGCTTGAGATGAAGGGCCCAGCGGAGCGGTGCTTGACAGGAAGGGCCCAGCGGAGCGGTGCTTGAGATGAAGGGCCCAGCGGAGCGGTGCTTGAGATGAAGGGCCCAGCGGAGCGGTGCTTGACAGGAAGGGCCCAGCGGAGCGGTGCTTGAGATGAAGGGCCCAGCGGAGCGGTGCTTGACAGGAAGGGCCCAGCGGAGCGGTGCTTGAGATGAAGGGCCCAGCGGAGCGGTGCTTGAGATGAAGGGCCCAGCGGAGCGGTGCTTGACTGGAAGGGCCCAGCGGAGCGGTGCTTGACAGGAAGGGCCCAGCGGAGCGGTGCTTGACAGGAAGGGCCCAGCGGAGCGGTACAGAGACGGCGGGCCCTGTTCAGCGGTGCTTCTCTTGGCGGGGCCCTGTTCAGCGGTGCTTCTCACGGCGGGGCCCTGTTCAGCGGTGCTTGTCTTGGCGGGCCCTGTTCAGCGGTGCTTGTCTTGGCGGGGCCCTGTTCAGCGGTGCTTCTCACGCCGGGGCCCTCTTCAGCGGTGCTTGTCTTGTGTTCCTAGGGAACCAGATCTGGGCAATTATTCCCGCTCAGTCGCCATCCGACCTATCGCTTGCGGGGCCCTCCTGTGCTGGACTCCTGGGCCCGTGGGTGTCCTCCGTCACACCCCAAATGGGGCTGGTGGGGCCCTCCTGGGCAGCTTGCCTGCTGCCGGACTTGTCCGCCCTGCTGCCCTTGCCCCCCTTGGCCGAATCTCTGGGGCCCTTGCCTCCCTTTGTGGATGGGCCAGGTGACGGTGCAAGGGTGGTGTCCTTGGGGGCAGCCGTCTCAGGCCTGTCGCGCCGGCCCTTCCCTTTCTTGGTTCTTTTCCCAGGGGGTGGGCTGGCTGTCCCCTTGCTGCTGGACGATGTTCCTGCCCTAGGAGCTGGTGGACTCCAATAGCCCTGAACGATGGTCCTAGTAGGTGCAGGGCTTGTGGTGGCTGAGGTGCTGTTTGGACTCTTACGAGATGGAGGGGGTGGGTCAGGTGATGCAAAGAGGTTAATTTTGGAGAGGAACAACTTTTTAGGAGCAATGGGAAGGGTAGGTGCAGTGGGTATGGGAGTGGAGGAAGAGGATGTGGTTGTAGGAGAGTCAAGTGTGCTGTCTTTGGGTGCAGGTGTTTGTGCTGGAGGCTGTGGTGAGGTGGATGGCTGTTGGGTGGGTGGCTGCTGGCGTTTGTGTGGCTTGGAAGAGGGAGTGACAGACACACTGGGAGAGGACACAGGGACGTGTAAATGGCAGTGGGGGTGGTGACTGCACGTGTGCGGACTGTTCTGGTGGGTGTGCTGGTGATGGACGTACTGGCTGATGGTGGTGTGCATGCAGGTGTGAGTGGAGACGTCACAGGGAGTGTACTGCCATTTGTGAAATTTTGTTTTGACCAATGACTTTGTGTTTCACCACTGCGCATATTAGTTGCTCAATGTTCACCAGTAGCACATGGTATGTTTTGTTCAGTTGAGCCGCCTATGGGCTTTGACATGGCATTAGCCATTACTTTCTGTATTCAGTTTAGCCGCCTATGGGCTTTGACATTGCATTAGTCATTACATTCTGTATTCTGCCTATTGGCTTTGACATGGCATTAGCCATTACTTTCTGTATTCAGTTTAGCCGCCTATGGGCTTTGACATTGCATTAATCATTACATTCTGTATTCTGCCTATTGACTTTGACATGCTATTAGATATTCTGCCTATTGGCTTTGACATGATATCATATATTACATTTTGTATTCAGCTCCGCTGCCTATTGGCTTTGACATGATATCATATATTACATTTTATATTCAGCTCAGCTGCCTATTGGCTTTGACATGATATTATATATTGCATTTTGTATTCAGCTTAACTGCCTATTGGCTTTGACATGATATTATACATTGCATTTTATATTCAGCTCAGCTGCCTATGGGCTTTGACATGATATTATACATTGCATTTTGTATTCAGCTCAGCTGCCTATTGGCTTTGACATGACACTAGACATTGCATTTGATATTTAGGTTAGCTGCCTATTGCCTTTAACATGACATTGCATTTGATATTTAGGTTAGCTGCCCATTGCCTTTAACGTGGAGTTAGACATTGCAGTTGAGAATCCAAGCTGTATTTTTCCAAGCTGTGTTTTTGCACCAGAGAACCAAGATGTTTTTCTCACAGTAGACTAGACATGATAAGAGAGAGTACATGGTGTTGTTCTCTCTGCTTGAGCTTGGGAACAGGAGTAGTCTGGGAGACCTGGCCAGTCTCCAAAAGGCTTGCTCAGTTTCCCAGGTCTGAGAGGAGGGGGCACACCTTTGTAACGAATGTAACAGGCTGCAGAGGGTCAGATTCGAATCTGCCGGACCTCGTGCTGGAGCTTGGCGCAGGCTGCCAGCAATCCCGTGTGGGTAGATGAATCTCTCTTTCTCGCGGCTGACAGGGGTCATCAGCTTGCAGACCTTAGAAAGATGAAGCTGTAGATAGTTCCCACACGGTGAAGTATTTGTTTTGCTTTGCATTCAATATCTTATAAATATAACCTGCTGTGTATATTGCAAACTGATATATTTTGTTTGATTAACGCGGACTTGAAAGCTACTAATTCGTCATTCATAAATATTGTGGTTGGGGAAGAATTAACAACAATAAAAGTCTTCTTTGACCTCAGAAGTGCATTTCTGTTGTGTTATGTTAGTGCTTAGAAACTAAATAAGAGGAAAGCACTACAGGGAGGGAGGAGGGAGACGAGGAGGAGGGGGACACAGAGGAGGCAGTGGCTGTTGGCATGTCTGCATGTGGATGTTGCTTGGGTGAATGCTTGTGTGATCTGTGGTGCTTATGTCTGGATGAGCTGCCCTTGGGTGTTGAGGTGTGTGCAGGCTGGTCTGTAGGTGTGTCTGGGATAGGCAGAGGAACAGGGGAGTGGGACTGGGTTGAGGAAGTTGGAGGGGGGAGGCTAGAGACAGGGACAATTGCTGCCATCAGTGCTGAGGCCAGAGCGTTGAACGATCGCTGATGGGCAGCCTGACCCGAATGAATGCCCTCCAGGTATGCATTGCTCCGATGCACCTCCCTTTCTACCCCCTGGATGGCATTCAAAAGGGTAGACTGTCCAACAACCTGAGGTGCCAGGGGCGAAGGAGATGGCCGGCTTCCTGCCCGAGCGGGCACGGGGCGGAAGCTGAGGGGCTGCTGGGAGGGCGGAGCTGGTGCGCTGGGTGGCGGCTGTACCTGTTGTTGCGGTGGGCACGGATGTTGCCGCCACCACAAGGGAGCTCCCTTCCGAGGACGTGTCGGTGTCGCTGACGTCTCCACGGGTCCCCGTTGTGGAGCCCCCCTCGCCCTCCGTCTCACTGGTTAACTCCGAGTCGGTTGCAGGGCACTCCGGGGCCATGTGAGATGCAGCTCCCTCATGCGCCGATGCCACTTCTCCTCCGCCTGATGATGCTGATGCACACATGAACAGGAAAACCACAAAAAAGGGGGGGGAGAAGAAAGAAAGACATGTTGAGTGCATGCATTGGCGGCACCGTTGGCGGAGAGGACAGACACAGAAGCCCCCTGCACTACGCCGCGCACTCGGGGTACACTACTCAATTATAGTGATTTGGCCTACAAGTCTATGGACGACAAATGCACACATAGGTGAGCCCGGGCCATGGATAGCTGTACTTAGCACCCTACAGAGGTGGGGGGCGGTGGCACAGGGCCATGTCTAACGGAGGGGCCTAGCCTATAGAAACCGCCCTGGCCTAGAGATAGCCACAGCCCTCCTCCCCCACTCAGACGCCTCCACTGTGCGCTAATATAGCGGAATGTGCTGATACTCACCCTCTTGTGTCTGCTGTGATGTCCTCACGCGCCCATCCAAATCGGGGTAGGCCACCGCCAGGATCCGGGACATCAGGGGGGTCAATTGACGACTGGCACCCCTCCTACGTTGGGAGGCCATCCCCAGCAGAGCCTCGGCGGTCTTTCTGCTCCCGCGGCGGATGTCCTCCCACCTCTTGCGGCAGTGGGTTTCCGTCTGTTGTGGACCCCCAGGGCCCGGACGTCGTTGGCGATGGCACGCCAAATGTCGATCTCCTGATGGGTGCTGACCTATGTGACATGTACAAGGTTGAAAAATAAATATCATCACTTTTCTGCATGGTCGATGTGCGCGGCCCCCCCTCCCCAACCTTGCCATGTGGCACATGCTCTCATCTGTCGTGCGTTGCACTCTTCATTCACTCCCCTCCCCACCATCTTACATCCACCCCACTCAATACAAGCATAGCCCATACTACGTGCTCCCAGTGTACTTACCTGTTGGTCTGGAGGACCGTAGAGTAGCGCATACTGGGGGAGGACCCCATCAACAAGTTTATCCAATTCCTCAGATGTGAAGGCAGGGGCCCTTTCCCCAGTCGCAGCAGCCATTGTCTCTTCCAGACCGAGTTCACAGCAGCACTTGCAGTATAGGTCCTCTCCTGTGGATGATCAGGTCTCGAGTGATTAAGCAAGTAGAAAATGGCAGTCACGGCCGCGGCGGTGCGTACCGCACCCGCCGGCGCACATCGTCATTGGCTCCTGAGATCCATAGGGTTCAATGTTAACCAATGCTGCTTTGATCCGCGGTCTTCGACCGCCTACCGCCATGGTGTGCCACGCCAGCGCATTGACCTCACATCCCATTGTCACACTTCACAGGTCAGGCAGCTGCCATTTCAAGGGCCCACATGGCTTAATTTCTACTGCGTCACACAGGCCTAGGCGTTGCATTGCCACTCATACAAGCCATTCAATGCATAGCGAATCGTGTTCTGTGCAAGCTGTGGTTACGTACCTGTGGGTTGCTTGACTCTGTGCTCCATGTTGTCCTTCCTAGGCACCGTCCGCTGGGACTTGCGAGGAGATGGAGGAATCCTCCCGTGTACAGACCGCTGGTGGACCTGTCGACAATGGAAGAAAGACATGTCATACTTACATACAGACTTGACCGAGCCACTATACAGGAACTGTGTGCCCAGCTGGAGCCAGACCTGATGTCCCCCATTCGCCAACCCACAGGGATTCCCCCTCTGGTGCAGGTTCTGTCAGTACTCCATTTTTTGGCAAGTGGATCATTCCAAACAACAGTGGCCATATCATCAGGGATGTCTCAGCCTGTGTTTTCTAAGGTTTTGTCCAGAGTGTTGTCTGCCCTGATGAAATACATGCGGAGCTACATTGTTTTCCCTGAGGTGGCCGATTTGGCTACAGTGAAGGGTGATTTCTATGCCCTTGGACATATCCCCAACATCATTGGTGCCATTGATGGGACCCATGTGGCCTTGGTTCCCCCCAGTGGAAGTGAGCAGGTGTACAGGAACAGAAAAAGTTATCATTCTATGAATGTCCAGGTGGTCTGTTTGGCTGACCAGTACATCTCCCATGTAAATGCCAAGTTCCCTGGGTCAGTGCATGACGCGTACATCATGCGAAATAGCAGCATCCCTTATGTGATGGAACAGCTACAGAGACACCGTGTGTGGCTAATAGGTGACTCTGGTTACCCCAACCTGTCGTGGCTACTTACCCCAGTGAGGAATCCCAGGACAAGGGCAGAGGAACGCTACAATGAGGCCCATGGGCGAACTAGGAGGATTATAGAAAGAACCTTCGGCCTCCTGAAGGCCAGGTTTAGGTGCCTGCATATGACAGGGGGATCCCTAATGTACTCACCAAAGAAGGTGTGCCATATCATTGTGGCCTGCTGTATGCTTCACAACATGGCTTTGCGACGGCAGGTGCCTTTCCTGCAGGAGGATGGTCCAGATGGTGGTGTTGTAGCAGCTGTGGAGCCTGTGGAGAGTGAAGAGGAGGAGGACGACGGGGACGACACAGACAACAGGGACACAGTGATACAACAGTATTTTCAGTAGCACACAGGTACGAATCAACCACGCCATTTAACATTTACTTAAAGTCTCCTGCCTCTCTACTGTCTGAGTTCCCCCCCAGTTCCTGTTAACTGAGTTGTGACTTTCCCTTCCGTTTTCAGAGCTGTGGGCCCCACTGCGTGACCTCTGCTTTGTTTGCCCATGGACTACAGCTGTGTGACAATGGTATGTTGTCATCACAGTGTAACTGAACATTTTGGCACCGTTATGTCTAATACATTTGTTCAAAAATCAAGCAGACTCCAGATTTTTTTAGTGCAAGAAGTGATTTAATTAAAGTGCTAAATTGAAGGAACATGATTGTAAAACGGTGATGGGTGATGGTGGAGTAATGTCCATGGCAGAGTCCAGTTCTCAGTCGCACAGGTGCATTGTCCATATGCCTGTGGAAGGATGGAGCAGGGGCAGTTCAAGGTTGGACAGGGTGACAATGTGGGACAGTGGGATGACATCAGGGGGTATCGTCTGCTGGCGGGGGTCTTGGCATCCTACTCTGTCTTCTTGTGAGATCTCAGGTTCCGCTTGCGGGGTGGTTCTTCTTCTGCAGGAGGTGGGGTTCTGGTGGCCTGTCGTTGTGTGGGGGCCTCTTGTCCACTAGCGCCGGCGGAGGTGGTAGGCTGTTCCTGGTCCAGGCTAGTGACAGGGGCCCTTTGTGGTGCCACATGGTCCCGCAATGTGGTGACTATCTGGTTGAGGGCCACTACGATGGTCCCCATTGCGGAACTAATGTTCCTCAGTTCCTCTCTGAACCCCATGTACTGTTCCTCCTGCAGTACCTGGATCTCCTGGAACCTGGCCAGTACCGTAGCCATCGTCTCCTGGGAGCGGTGGTATGCTCCCATGATGGAGGAGAGGGCCTCTTGGAGAGTCGGTTCCCTGGGCCTGTCCCCCCCCTGTCGCACAGCATCCCTCCCAGCTCCCCAGTGTTCCTGGGCCTCTGTCCCCTGGACGGTGTGCCCACTACCACTGCCCCCAGGTCCCTGTTGTTGTTGGGGTGGTGGGTCAACCTGGGTGCCCTGTAGTGGTGGACACACCGCTGATTGACGTGTCCTGGGGACAGAGGCATGGGCCCGCTGGGTGGGAGCTGTGCTGGTGTTCCCAGAGGGGGTTAGGTCTGGTGTAGCCTGTGGCTGTCTGTGGGGAACCGACTGTCCCGAGGTCCCCGATGGGCCGGGCTGGTCATCAGGGTCCAGGGAGACAGAGCTGCTGTCGTCACTGGGGGCCTCTTCTGGGGGTGGGATGGACATCTCTGGACCCTCCGTGGCTGTGTGGTGGCGTTCGGGTCCTGCAGGGGTATAAGAGTATGGTTATTGCTTCTGTGTGTGGCATTTCGTGTAATGGGTGGGTGGCCATGTCCCCCAGTGCTGGCATTCCCTTGTGGGGGCTTTTGTGACGGTGGCTTGTGGGGGTGATGGGTGTGTGCAGTGGGCATGCTTTGGGGATGGGTGTCCATGCTTTGGGGACGCACGCAGGGCTAGGTTTTGGGATGGGTGGGATGTGATGGTGAGCCATTTGCAAGGAGTTGGTGTGATGGGGGTGGGGGTGAGGGTGGGGGTATGATTTGGCATGCAGGTGGGGTGGGAGGAATGGAGTAGTGAAGATTTGACTTACCAGAGTCCATTCCTCCGCCTACTCCTGCGAGGCCCTCAGGATGCAGGATGTGCAAGACTTCCTCCTCCCATGCTGTGAATTCTGGGGGAGTAGGTGGGGGTACGCCGCCAGTCTTCTGTACCGCAATGTTGTGCCTTGATACCATGGAACGCACCTTCCCCCGTAGGTCGTTCCACCGCTTCCTGATGTCGTCCCGATTGCGTGGATGCTGTCCCACTGCGTTGACCCTGTCCACTATTCTGCTCCATAGCTCCATCTTCCTGGCAATGGTGGTGTGCTGCACCTGTGCCCCGAAGAGCTGGGGCTCTACACAAACTATTTCCTCCACCATGACCCTGAGTTCTGCGTCAGAGAACCTGGGGTGTCTTTGGGGTGCCATGGGGTGGTGTGGATGAGGTGAGGGGTGGTGTATGTGTTGTAGAGTGTGGTGAGTGTGGTGGTGTATGGTGTTTTGTGCGTGGAAATTGTGTGGGTGATGTTGTGATTTGCCTCTGTGTGATGGTCTACTCTATGCTGAGCTGTCTCTCTCTGTCCTTCAGTCGCAATTGTGGTCGTAAGGTTTTGTGGGTGATGTGGGTGTGTGTTTTATATTTAATTGGGTGTGTGGGAGTGGTGTGTGTATGTGTCTCAGGTGTGTGTATTTTGAATTATCCAATGTGGTTGTGTTTTGTAAAGGTGTGTGTATTTTGGCCGCGGCGGTGTGTACCGCCAATGGAATACCGCGGTTGAAAGACCGCTGCAGGGATTTGTGGGTCGGAATGGTATGGGCGTATTTCTGTTGGCGTGACGGTGGAGGTTTGGTCATCGCCAGTTTCCCGCTGACCTTTGGTGTGGCGGACTTTTGTGGATGTCGGTTTTTGGCGGTTTGCCAGTTGCGGGTCAGAATTACCGTGGCGGTTTACCGCGGCCGCGGCGGTGTTATGGCGGCCTTCTGGCCGGCGGTAAGCGACTTTTACCGCTGAGGTCAGAATGACCCCATAGTTAGGTATGGTACTAATATCTTATTTTCCATTAACAACAACACATAACTGGTAAATTTCAGTGATTTTGTGAACTGATATATTCACCTATCTATAATATCTCTTTAACCTTTGGGTTTTTTCAGTGGAACAAATAGCTACGGGGTAGTTATAGTTAAGACTGCGTTTCACGTCCCATAGTAAATTGATTTTTTTGGTTTGCTAATAACTGTGGTGTTGTTTGACCAACCTTCCCTAAACTTTCCCAAAAAAAAGTCTTATCCACCTTAGGCCCTTATTGGAAAGTTTCAGGTGATCTGTCAAGCCGAGACAGAGTAAAAGGGCAGGGAACTGAACAGCAATTCAGAAAAAAAGGGCTGAATGGAATTATACTATTTGGCATAAAGCTATATCTATACCCAGAAAAGTGTGCTTTTTATCATTTTGCATAAGTCTATTCAGTAGCTCTTGAGAAATTAAGGTTCACAATTTATAGGTGTCTGACAGTTGGGTATGTGTGTGCCTTGCAAGATTCCCGCAGGCACGCACTTCAAATAATGGAGAGATCTGATTGACTGTTTGGGCATTTTTCCTGTTGGCTGTTTCCTCTGTAGCTTGTGCGGCCCCTTGTGCTCTTGAGAAAGTCTTGCGAGAGAACAGATGGATGTGAGGGCTCCAGAGAGACTCTCACAAGAGTTGCATGAGATTGAGAAAATAATTTACAAAATAAGGACTGTGTGGTGAGGTTTGACTGCCGCAGTCAAGACTGAAGGTGTGCATGGCAGGGGATTGGCCACTCATAGGGGGTTGCGTACAGGGCCTGGTTGCAGACCAGGACCTGCAGCTAGCTCCGCACCACACACAGCAAAATGCTGTGTGTGGCGGATTGACACATTTGTAATAAAAAATTACTTTATTTTTAAAAACTGACAAATTCACTGAAAAAACAAAGGTTAGAGTGCCGTTATAGTTTGGTATGGTAATAATATCTTACTTTACATTTTTTAAAAAACTTTAGAAGTTCACAAAAAAAAACAAAGGTTGATATGATGTTATAGTTAGGTGAAAATGTAAAATTTTAAACAAAAAAACCCACTGAAATTCCCCACTTATAGTTAACTGAAGAAACTAGAACACATGCCCTCTCCATGCACTGCTTATAACCTCAAATATTACATCACTCATTACATTTTCTATAACATTATTGATAACATCACTGATGACATCTGAGATTACATCATCAATGACAACGCTGTACATGGTGCTTATATACATCAATGTGTGTTGGGCAAAACCAAAGGAAGGTTCAGGGCAATGCCCTTGTTTTCTTGCTCAAATTTGCCTTGGCCACCTTGTTGTTGTTTTCTATTCCTTTTCTTCTTTTGCTCATACAAAAGTTATAGCCTTCTTTCTTTTGTATTTAGTTAATGTCATCCATCTGTAAAATTGTAAGTGCCAGAGCTAATATCTGAGCTGATGTTTTAGTTGTAGATTCCTGTCTCAGTCTATTCATTTCCATGCACTTTTTTCTTACGTAACAGATTGACTTTTCTGGCAGAGGTATATACTAGATATATTTCATAATCTTGTTTGTCGCTAGAATATTTTGATCCTTTTTTCTTCTTCATTACTTCCTCCTCCTTTGCCAGCCTTATTTTCATGTCTTTCCTCATATTTGTCAATCACACTGCTCACCATATTTGTTCAGTTATTTTCTTAATCTCTTTCCTGCCTCCTAAGTGTTCAAATCCAGTATGTCCTTGCATTGGAGGAAGGAAAACTCTGTGGGGATGCACTGGATGGATTCCCTGTGCTTTTTATCTATTTGGGTGGCTGTGGAAAAGCTTTCCCAGCAACTAGAGTCTGTTTTTTGTTATAAATGCTGATTAGCTCGCCATGAGATCATTACTCTGAAGAACAAGTTAGTTACCTTCTCTAACGCTCTTTCGGGTAGAGACTCTGATCTAGCTGCAGACTCTTCAACTTTTGAATATTCCCCCGACATCATACTGGGTGGTGACATTTTTTTAACAGATACTGTAGTGTAACCATTTTTAATATAGCTTTTACGCATTTGCTTAAAGCATTAGGCCTCTGTGCACTTTGCCCTAGATGCATTTTATTTAGCCTCGCACTGTATTTTTCAATAACCAGTTTCACGTTCTTGTTTTATTTTCTTCTATCACACTGTTTAGCTTACGTCAGCACCGGAGTTCTCAAACAATACATTCTTGCTCGCTCTGTGCTTCAGTCAAGGGTACAGTCTGGTACATTACGATAGACGTGGTAGAAGTTTAGTCTTTAGGGTTCGTAGAAAGTACACATTCTTACGTAGGGACGTTTCTTAGAACACCGGCGTGTTAGTTATAAAAACACTTCCTAGTCCTGGTACACTTAAGAGGAAGATTCCGACCAGGGAACCACAACTAGACGCTGACTGCCCTGTTGCAGATGCTGATCCTGATCACAGGCCTTTGCTCAGGTATGAGGGTTGATGTCCTCCCGGAGGAACCTGAAAGGCAGGATTAGAGCTTAACATGTTGTGCTCAAAATAGAACTTAGAATAGAGAACATACTATAGTAGCACTATGATAGCGTTATTCTTATGTTTCACTCTCCTCGTTACTATTTCAATCTTACTGTGTTGTATGGTTCTGGTTATTGCCGCTCATGCCTTGTTATCTAAAATGCAGTCGTTTTATTAAACCAATCTTTAAAACTCAAACTGCCTTTGTCATTTATATGTGAGACCACACTGTGTATGAGAGAGCTGGTTGGGATCTGAGTGGCCACGACTTCACTGGGAAGCACTAAGATGTTATGCGCTCGGTTGCCCAATTGTCTCTCCCCTTTGGGAGAGATGAGGCACTGCTAGTTAGCCGGAGCTCAACCCATATTTGGGGTGACAAGGGTCCTTCGCCGTGGGTTAGACTTAGTCCCCCACATTGTGAACGATCCTGCCACCCAAAAATCCAGTAGTCTCGTTAGGATAATGAGAGCCTACGCAACATGGCGCCGCCAACGTTTGGTCTGGCTCTAATTTTCAGGTCAGTCTCTCTCGGTCTTATATATTATATTGATCCCTCAGTTCCTTTAACGGAGACGTCCGTGGCACTGAGGACTTCCACCACCGCGATATAGGTAACCCTAGATATAGCGGATGGTTGTTCAAGCTTGAACCTTAAAAGGAAAAAACACGTTTTTGGTGTGCCTTCTCTGAACCATCGCTGTTTTTTTTTAATGGCGAATCCCTAGGTAATACAAATAGCTCTTAATATGAGACAACCGCTCACAGCGCATTTGCTTGCACATGGTCTTACGATCCAGGGGGGTCCAGTCACGTTTGTGGTGGCCGCCCATGCAGCCTATAGAACGGAACTTTTTTACTCTTGGGTCACATTTCCAGCAGTTGATGGGAATACAAATACATTTCACACATATACGATTGCGAACGCGCCTGGCCAGTACAGGGCGTACGCATACTTAGGGATACCTCTATCTTATCAAGAACATAATAATTGGCTTGATGGCGCCCTACCCC
Source organism: Pleurodeles waltl (assembly GCF_031143425.1). Classification (NCBI taxonomy): domain Eukaryota; kingdom Metazoa; phylum Chordata; class Amphibia; order Caudata; family Salamandridae; genus Pleurodeles; species Pleurodeles waltl. The sequence continues at coordinate 792,408,956 of NC_090448.1, forward strand.
ATACAATATTGCCAGTAAGGTTAGGTCCACTGAGTAATGATGGTCCGACCTAGCCTTTATTGGCCACATACATACCACATCCTGCGGTTGCAAATATGCTGGTGGCTGAAGTTCGTCGTTTATATACAGACTTAACGGCTACATATAGACGCTTAGTACAATTTGTGATGCAGACACTAAATACAAACCCAGCGTGTGCTGCTCCAGCACAACCACATGCAGTAGCTCCTGGTATAAACCCGGCGACTGTACACTCTATCATGGGTAAAGTTCCAGCAAAACGGGAGGAGACTCCATTTTGGCTGGCACAAAAAATCAATACGCTGGAGGTGGTATTTCCCCATACGGGACCTCAGGACAAACATAGAATATTAACTATGTGTTTACCATTTGGCATGGTTCCCACAGTGGAACATTGTAATACATGGGGCACGGTGTTTGCCGTGCTCTACATAACAGCACACTGTACACCGACATTGGCAAAACTACCGGAAGTGCTTAAACAGATTCAGGTTGAATACGGGGCTGCCCCAGCCTTAGATTTGGGAATGCAACTGATGGGCAATTTTGCCACGGTTTCCTCAATAATACTAAGTAATCTTAAAGGGGAGGCAGTTGCACTAGCGGTGCGTATGCGTCTTCGTGACGTCCTGCAACTAGATCAGGAGCGGGAACTGCCTAAAATAATAGCGGAAACATATTCCAGTATCGGTCGAGATAGCCTAGGGGCTAGACCACAGAAACAACAGTTTCATGGGAAAATTAGTAAAGATAATACTAAACATCAACCTGAGGGTAATAAAAAGCGCTGGGAGAAAAAACAACAGACACCTAAAAAAGAAAGGGGAGAATCTCCACGACCGGAGACCCCGCAGACTAGGTATAATCTCAGAAATAGGGATAACTTGAAAACACCTGATAGATATCAATACACTGATACACGCCAATCTCGTTCCTTTCAGGACTCATCGGAAAAGAGAAATGAGAGAGGTGGGCGGTCAGAGCGGAGAACAGAATATGTGAAACCAAGAAAGGAATCACAACGCTCTTCAGAGGTTTCTGTCAAGAAGGAAGAGAAACCAATCCAACAAAAACAACAGTTTAAAAAGAAAAAAGTGGCGGCAGTCTCAGTTAGACATGCCACACAGGAAGAGAGTTCTCTTGAAGAACAAGACATGGGCACTAGCACTGCTAGACAGCGCGGCAGAGGTCACAATAGTTCGCCGGAATCTTCGAGAGCATCTGGAGGTGAAAGCAACTGATGACTTCATACAAGTTGAAACAGCAGATACGCGTGTCTCTGAACCCGATAGGGTATATACAGTGACTTTACAATTGGAAGGAGACACTATAAACGCAATCTTTTGGGATCGTGTAGTCAAGATATATGACATTTTGCGGGCTGAACAGGATTGGCCGCCTGACTTTGTTCGCACCTGCCCAGTTGGGGAGGAGGTTATTAAACCTTTGTTCTCACCACTTGTTCCAGGGGAACTCGCAGAGTCCTATAGCATCAAATGGGCTCTAGCACAAGCACCTGCCTTATATAGAAATCACGTAGGGTGGGATAGGGATTCTCCATATCATGTAATTTCGATTAAAGGTGAACCTCAGCCACAACCGCAATATCCAATAAAACATGAAGCAAGGGCACTGGTGAGAGAAATACTTATGCAATTAGAATACCAGGGAGTAATTGAACCCTGTGTCTCGCCGATGAATAATCCCTTATTCCCTGTAGCTAAACCGGACCATTCATATAGAATAGTCTTAGACTACAGACACTTGAACGGACATACACGTACATATGCTATACAAAATTCACATAGCGCCACACTAATGAACAACATTGTGCGGAAAAAGTACAAGACGACTTTAGACATCTCAAATGGTTTCTTCTGCCAGAATATAGCACCAGAAAGTAGGGACCTTACAAGCTTTAGTGCGTTAGGCTCCCAGAAACAATTCTGTCGTTTGCCTCAGGGGTATAAGAATAGCCCGGGACTGTTTGCGGCTCGTGTGACTGAAATTTTACACGGGTTGGACCCTGAAGCATTGTCATATGTGGATGATATATATCTCACGGATGACGAGCTACTACAACATTTAAGACGGGTTGCCCGCATTGTTGTTGGGTTTGCCAAAATTGGCTACAAGTTTAACTTTAAAAAATCAAAAATTGCCTTCGTCAGCGTCATATTCCTGGGATATGAACTGTCAAATGAAGGTAAGAGCCTAGCGCCACAATTTTTAGAAAAATGTGCACAATTGCAACCACCTAATACGATTAAGAAACTCCAATCATTGTTGGACTTTCTAAATTTTGGCAGAACATACATTCCTGATTATGCTACACGCATAAAACCATTATACGAATTAATACGTCCAGATTTTTCAAGCAAATTCTGGACAATTGAGCATACACATACTCTTCAGGAGTTGCAGGCAGATCTCCTAGCTGCAAAACATTTACATACACGGGACAATAAGACACATTTGGTCATCAGGGTAATAGCTGGGGCCATTGGGTTTACGTATGTCACATTTAATAAAGGTGAGACAGTCCCGATTGGATACAAGTCCTACTTGTATTCGGCTGCTGAACAACGATTCGCACCAACAGAGAAAATTCTCACTGCTGTACAGATGGCTGTTATTAAAGAACGACCTCTTGCCCAGGGCAAACGCATTATAGTCGTTTCGCCTATTCCAGCCCTAGAGGCTGTTACAAAAGCGAGTGTTTCTAATGCGAAAGCACTGCACCCGCAATGGATACAATGGGCTACGTCTTTAACAGCCACTGATGTAGATTACATTTTTGACCCAAAGTTACAGACTCAGGAATTTCTGCAATATGAAATTGAATACCCAGTTCCCGCTGACACATTGCCTATTGATCACTATCAAGTAGTCATGTATACTGATGGCTCTGCGCAACCGGTGGTGGGGACAAAACACCAATACTCAGCTGCATGTGCAGTAGTGAGCGGCCATATGGTGGGGGAGAAATTCTGCCCCCAACATGACCCCCAATAAAGTTGTAAGACCTAAATTGATTAATGCAGCGCATGAGGGGATGGCATCTGCACATGCTGGCGTGGCCGCCACAATTTCGCTATTACAGGCCCATTACTGGTGGCCTGGTCTCTATAAGGAGACTAAGCAGTATGTCCTTTGTTGCAACATCTGTCAACAAATTAAAGTTTCAACAGCTAAGCGCCCGCCCCAGACGCCCCCTTAATATCAAACAGACCATTACAATGTGTGTGGATCATTGCGGTCCACTCACACTGGATAGTGCATAGAAATATATACTGTGGATGTACATTCTTGCTCCAGATTTGTGTGGGTATGGCCACAGCGCTCGGCTGATGCTCGAACTGTTATTAAAGATTTGCGTGTCTTTGTCGGTACATATGCAGTTGCGGCGTTCCATTCGGACCAGGGCCCTGCTTTTGCCTCAAGGGCATTCAGGGACACCATGGTTTCGTTGGGGGTCCAGCTCCAGTTCTCGCCCCCATTTCATCCCGAGGGAAATTCTGTTGTGGAGCATTTAAATCGTGATTTAAAGCAATCCTTAAAGGCAAGAGTCTTAGGTACGGGTCGTAGTTGGCTAACCCACCTGTATGGAGTACAGAGAGCACTGAATAACCTGCCTAGAAGGTCCCTGGGGGGGTCGTACTTCATATGAGTGTCTGTTCGGAACACAAATGTTTGTTCCGGATCTAGATGGTCCTGGTGTGGAGGCGGCGGAAATGCCTTTTGACATAAATGATTGTGTCACTGTTTTGCAGGAATTACAACAATTCCGTGAAGATAACACTTCTAAAAGTGCTGCCTCCACAGGAATTAAGGATGTGCCAGTAACACCTACTGGTTGGATATCCAGAGTTGGGGATCTTGTGCGTGAAAAGGTTGAAATGAAAAAAGAATTTGGCCCTTCTTATCGAGCACCAGTCCCTGTGTTGGGGATACACGGAACAAGAACTGTTATTTTACCACCGTTGCCAGGTGCCAAAGAAAATCGCTTTGTTTCCATTGACAATGTCAAGTTACAACTTGTGGCCGATTCTGCACAGCAGACCAAGAGGAACGTCCAGTAGTTCCCGAATCCCTCTCATACTGGGGAAGATGTTCCGCTCCAAGTTATTTATACCAACACTGTTGCCTCTCCGAGCTTGGGGAGGGTGGAAGATGATCTTGCATTAGTTCCACTGACGACAAATAATTTGGAAACATTTGATCGAGTCACCATGACTACTGATGTTGCGGGTGGTGCTATCTACAGTGTACCACCGCGAGAAACACCATTGAATACGGCGGCACCTTTTACAAGAACTGCCTCTGGGTACTTTGCAAACAACAACGATGGTCTACCAGACTCTTTTGCCTCTTCAACCACTGACCCAGGTCCACGTAAGCTGATTTATTGGCTTAAAGATACGTATTTTGTTTTTCCTTGGAACTATCTGTGGCTCTTATTGACTATGTTAGCATTTTTTCTCTGGATAGGGTTTGTCGTTACCTTTTTTCTGTTGATACATGGTCATTTTCTTCCTGAGAGATAAGCGGTTGAACAGGTGGAGGAGGTGTTGAAGCCACATTTTTCATCACATAAGGTTCAAAGAGACTTGTCCTTTGTGAACATTTCTGCAGTACCAATTCCAGATGGGATTGTGTGGGATAAAGTAATGTTTGATATATATACGGTCCCACTGAGATAATTCAAATACCGTATGTTCTAAAGTTATCTATGAATGATATCGTAATACCAGGCATTGTATCTGGTGATTGGGATGTGAAGACAGTAGATTCCATGATGACTGAATTACAATACTATACTGTCTATGAGAATGAAGATGTTTACCAGTTTAAAGACAATTATGATGACATGTTTTGCTATAATTATTATGGGCACCACTATTTACATAAAGCAAGTAGTCCGAAAACCATATTTGACTATACGCAATGGGAGCATTGCCCAACTCCCCCGCAAGGCTGTTCTAAAACATATTCTGACAAATTTGCGTATTTTTCTGGGCATCATCAAATGAATGCTAAGTCATATTATTTTAGGTTAACTCTTTCTAAAGATAAACAAATGTTGTTGACTGATACGAAATTCATATACTCAGATTCTTTTGTTTCCCGACTGTCGATTGAAGGTTATGAATATTGGTCAAATAATGTTGATTTGAAAAGTGTTTGAGGAACAAAACATTGGCAGACACAGGGTAGAGAAACATTGTTTAGAGCATGTCTCATTCCCGTCCAAATTATTTTTTTAAATGAAACAGTACAACAGACTAGCTGTTTGGGCTTAGCAACGATTAGAGAATTGAATATGCCTAGTATACCTGTTCCTACAAAAATGAAGGATTGGCAGAAATATATTAACGCCACTTTTAGTGAACTTGCAGACTGGGTCCAGAATGGTACATTTAACACTTCATTGTCGCGTCCGCGCGGGTGGTTATTGTGGCCTATAAACACCAATGGGTGTCATCAGCGTTTTGTCACCTCCTCTGGGGGTTTCAGGATGAGTCGGGCAGACCCTCGCTACATATCACCTGAACATGCTGAAATTATTACTACATATAGTGTGGGAAAATTGTGTCAACAATGGTTAAAATCATCCTCGCTAGATGCAGTCAACACACATCTCACTCTCCTGTCTAATAACACTGACTTGCAAGATTTTTTGTCAGGCCCGAAGACACCACGTAGGAAGCGTTTCTTGTATGAAGTGTACAATGAAATATGGAAATTTTCCCAACAAGAGGCTGCGCCCGGTTAAGGCAGATAGATCAGGAAAATTTGAAAAAGGCATTACCTGTTGTGGATAATGGAATTCACACCCTGTCCGACCGAATATATACCATTGACAACATTGTTTCTTCTGCCATAGACATTATACGATCTGAGATGTCTTCTTTATATCATGGACAAAGTCAAACAAGGTCCATTATGCAGTTGGGTTGGACACTTCAGACTGCAGGTGGGTCGCGTTCCGTGGCAGCACATCAGGGCCAGGGAGATATTTTTTTCCTTTAATTTGACACGACAACAACAACTGATGGCTAAGAAGGAGGCGACTTATGTCATGCTTTACATTGAAAAATTGGAAAGACTGCCTTTTACTGTGGCCGAGTTTCCCTCAGCTGAGTGGTTGATACACGGGGTTATTAATCTGCCTATTTCTACACTACAATTCACTTCTTGTTTAAAACATATTCCGGTAGGCAGATATGAAAAGCTGGGAGATAGTTATATACATGAGGTGTGGGAAATTCCCTTCTTGTACAAATGTCTCAATGGCATGAGAGAGGTTTTTCTTAGCGGTAGTGAAAGCGAGACTTCAGTCAACCATTCGATGATTTGTAAGCAGCTGTCCTTGCATGGGGCATGTAATGCCTCGGTTGCGAACTTGGCTTGCTATCTGAAGGGAGTTCCGGTCCCCTTGATTAAACGCACATTCCAGGTGCTTTCAACCGGCAGCTACGTCCTCCTCAATAATGAAGACTGTTGTGGCATGCGGGCCGGAATAGTTTACGTTGTTTCGGTCACCAAGGTCGTTACTTGCTGCGGGAATGTGTTGTTTCCCCCCACTAAATTAAGGGAGGTAGCAGATATCTGGCCTCACATTGTTACTTCCAAGGTGAATTTCGACAAGTTAAGTGGACTAAAGGCTTTATTGTTTCTGAAAGCATGTGGCCCTCACATCTGCACGCGAGACCTACGCACTTCAGGTGGAAAGGTCATCAGCGGAAATACAGTCCCTGGTAAATACCAACTTTACGAGCCACTTTGGTGAACTCGTGGGACGTATATTTCATGCGTCCAGCACAGCTGGATTGGCACATTTTTTCAAAGCCGTAGGTGTTGGTTTCATTCACACCTTCTCTTCCATATTCGGTTTAATACCTTTGGCTATTCATTCAATTTTTGGAAGCATTTTTGGGGGATTTCCGATCCCTTTGGTTTTATTAGCAGGCATTTTGCTGTTGCTGTTGTTTTTCCGCAATGGCTGTCCCGCCGCAACAAGGACGAATGTGGGCGCTCCCATCAGCGCAGCTGTGTTGTGAACGCATGATGCAGCACTTCGGAGCAACACTCCTGGGACATTTGGAGTGTGACTGGTCTCTGTCATTCAGACCGGTTTTGGATTGTGTGCAGCCCATGTTTCGGTGCCGTTGGTGCTCTTTTGAACATGCACTAGACGTCTGTCTCTCACAGTAACGCCCCCCAGTGGTTGATGCTGATCTGTTGATGTTCCCGATGAGGGCTCATTCCCAGACATGCGCGCTGCGGTGGCGTTTGCTTCGTGAGGCTGATTACGAGATACCCTTCCTGGAGGAAGTTGATATTAACTCGTTTACGGACAGTGTACGGGATGCTGCCTTGGTTGATTCTGGGGCTTTGGAACACACCTGCTCCTTAATAGTCTTTGGCGTGGATTTTCTGGTCTTGTCATCTGCCGAAGTGGAAAACCTCCTGCTTTCAATGACCACCGTTTGAATTGGATTTGGTCTAAATTGACACTGTTACATGAATTTGGCTCTTAGCCGCATGTGTATTTTTAAATTTAGGATTTAAGGGCCAGATGTATGAAAACTGGGGTCTGCGAATCGCAAAATGCGATTTTTAAGAAATCGCTATTTCTGAATCGCAATTGGCCATGTAACAAAATTGCATTTCGGAATTAGCGATTTCTTAAAAATCGCTATTTGTGTTTTGCGAGGCCCATATACCGAATCGCAATTTGCATTCTCGCAATTTGCGATTTTTTTGCGATTCGGTAAAAAATCGCAAAATGCGAGAAAGTTCGAGAATGCACACCTGGAGGAGCCTGATGACATCACCAGCAGGAAATGAGTCATCCCAGGCAGTTTCAGGTGCCACACCCAAACCAGCATCCTGAGTGAGAGCAGCCCAGACACATTGAGCAGCACTCTGAAGGAGCAGCATCACCTGAGCCACAATAGAGCCCCAAGGTACAGCACAGGAGAAACAGTAGAGGAAGCGCAAACTCAAGTTCAGTGAACAGGAGCTGGAGGTATTAACAGAAGAGGTGGTGAGGAGCCATGACCGCCTGTTTGGCAAATCATCACTCCAGGTGCCTGAGAGTGAGAAGAGAAGACTATGGCTTGAGATCCAAGGTAAAATCTGCGCTATTGGAGTGGCACAGCGCTCCATTGAGGAGATCAAGAAACGCTGGTATGACCTGCGGTCCCGGGCAAAGGAGAGGGTGGCAAGAAGACTTGGAGTGGCCAGGGGCACAGGAGGAGGACCACCAACCAAGCCACCTGCCACACCACTGGAGGAACTGGTGGAATCGACACTCCTACCGGAAGCAGTGACAGGGGTCACAGAAATAGACACCTCCGCTCAACCGAGTATTAGCCAAGGTAAGTGCAATGTTGTCGTGTGAACCCAATATGTGCATGCATAAAACCCCTTAGGAAATAGCATGTAATGTGAAGTAGTGTGTGAAGTAGTCCACTCCACATCTTAGTAGCAGCACAACAATGCATTATGGGAGTTGTGGTCCACAAACTAGTACAGACAGTAGCATGACAATGTAAGCAGGCATAGTGACACCCAAGGTAACACAACACACACTACACCATGTAGAGCAGTACCTATAGCTTTATTGCCATTTCTGGACAGATAATGTAACATACAGAACTGACGTGCTGCATATTTTTGTTGCAGGTGGGCCAGGCACAGCAGCCACAGAAATTCCGTATGTAGGGGAGACGGACACACAGCAGCCCTCTGACACCAACACCAGTGGGTCCGTCAATGTCTCCACTGTGCGCCGCAGGCCCAGGCCATTGCCACTTCCAGACCTCAGTGGTGACTCCGATGTGCAGCAGGAGGGGCCAAGCACACCATCTGCACCCGATAGGCGCAGCCAGATACCAGAGGACAGGGGTCATTCAGCACATCGCAGAAGTGCCACAGTGTCCCAGCAGCAACCGCAGGAGGCAGCTGAGGGTACATCCTTGTTCAGTGGACTTGAGGCTGCTATGTTGCAGCAACAGCGGCTGCAAAACAGGAGAATTTTGAGTCTGGACAGGAACCTGAGAGTCCACAACAGACATATGATTGGCCTGCATCGGCGAATTGACACCCTGAACAACAATATCACCCAGCTGCGTGAGGGACAGGTGCAGGCCTCTCAGGACACTAGGGAGCTTACCAGTGCAGTGCGTGACCTGTGTGAGGAGCTGCGCCACGAAAGGGTGAGTCGACGCAGACATGAACACCGCTTCAGAACAATGTTTGCGAACTACTGCAGGTCCTCAAATAGGATGGCTAACTCCACCGCACTCATCGCCCATCGTGCTGTGGCAGCCCAAGTGGAGGCTGCACACACCAGCAGGGATGTGGTCCAGGGCCTTGTCCAAATCACCAATGTGATTGAACTAGTCATGGGACAGAGGTCGGCCACTCCCAGTGAGGTTGCCTTGGGGGACACAGAGGACAGTTCGAGCCTCCGTAGTGTGCAAGTACCTGCTTCAGACACCAGACAGTGCAGTGCCAGGCGCAGCACTGCCACTGAGGGTGACTTTCAGGGTGCCAGTGAGTCAACTGGGCACCCCAGTGGTGTGCGAGGGAGGAGGAAGTGACTCTTGCCGCATTGACACTGGTGTTCCCACTATGATGTAATAATGTGGGACTCAGTTTTTTTTTTATTTTTGGTTTTCTTATTCACCTGTTTACTTTATTTTTCACAATTAATTACCTGACGCAAGGTAATAAATTTCTATCACTACAGGTACAGTTGTCAGTGGATTTTTGTTATTCATACTCACGTCCGAAATAGTTGTGTGTGATGTCAGCACGCCTTTGCAGTCCCTCTGCTGCACTGGTCCTGTCTGCTGGCTGTAGAGGTGGTATGGGATCGTCATTCTCATCTGATTCAGTGTCACTGATTTCTATAGGTATGCCCCTGGTTGTAGCTATATTGTGCAAGATTGCACAAGTAGCCACTATTCTAAATGTGGTTTCTGGACTGTACTGTAGTGCCCCTCCACTCTTGTGGAGGCAACGGAAGCGACTCTTCAGGAGGCCAAATGTGCGCTCCACCACGTTGCAGGTTGCCCTGTGTGCTGCATTGTATCTCCGTTCTGCCGGTGTTGTGGGATTGAGGTAGGGCATCATCATGTAGGTGCGCACTGCGTAGGCACTGTCTCCTGAAGGGACAGAAGGTGTGATGAGTACCTCAGCCATCTGACAAGGGCTTGTTATCTATGCGCCAGTGTAAAGAGTGACATTACCTAGTAGATATCCTTCACCAAACTCCCCAGCTAGCAGTCTTGTGTGAATCCCGCTGTGGCGAAAGATGTATGAATCATGTGTGCTCCCTGGGTACCTGGCCACAAGATCAGTTATGATGTAGGAGGCATTGCATATCACCTGTATATTCATGGAATGTTGGTGTTTACGGTTGCGGTACACATACTCTGTGACAGATGGTGGACATATTGCCACATGTGTGCCATCTATGGCACCTAGGACGTGGGGGAACTGTGCTATCTGATAAAACTCAATTTTTGTCTGCTGTATTTCCTGTGGGGTGTGGGGGAATCTGATGTACTGTTGGAGTTTGCTTAGCATGGCGTTGATGAATGCATTGAAAAATCTGGAGAGGGTGCTCTGTGACACCCCCCCAGCCGCTGCTATGACCCCTTGATAGCTCCCTGAGGCGAGTAGGTGTAAGGAGCATAATACCTGCACATGGGTGGGTATGCTATGGGTCCTTAGTGTTTTGCGCTGCAGTATGGGTTGTAGCTCAGCTATCAGATCAAGAATCATGGCTGAGTTCAACCTATACCTCTCAAATATTTCCTCCTCTGTCAGGTCAAAAAGTGTAATGCGCTCTCTGAAAATGCGCTCCTGTCTCCTCCTCCCTCTCCTCAAACCTGCCAGGATCCTCATCCTCCTCGCCATGACGTAGAGTGTAGCCATTGTGGAACAGAGTCTGAGGCATTCTGGGCCTCTTTATATAGGTTGCACCTGGTTACCACCTGCTTTCACTTAGTGGTATTTTGCATGTGTAAAATGCCATTCTGCGAATAATCGCTAATTGCTATTTTTTGATGCATCTATTTGCGATTGGGAATTTGTGATTCGCATTTTGCACCTCGCAATTTCCTACTGGAAATACCGAATCGCAAAATGCGACTCGCAAAACTAGGTCGCAACGCATAAAATCGTAAATTTGCGATTTCTTATATTTGGTCTGCGAATGCCTTTCATGCATCGCAGACCACGTTTTTGCACTCGCAAACGGCCGATTTTTGCGATTCGCACCGTTTGCGAGTGCAAAAACTTTTCATACATCTGGCCCATAGTGCTTTGGTGTACTCTTGACTTGTTGAAATTATATAAGGTTTTAGTTAATTTTTTTTAACTTAGAGCATTTTTTAGCTTTGATTTAAACCACTTTCTACCGACAAGGGGAGGGTGTAGTGTAGCCATTTTTAATATAGCTTTTGCACGTTTGCTTAAAGCATTAGGCCTCTGTGCACTTTGCCCTAGATGCATTTTATTTAGCCTCGCACTGTTATTTTTCAATAACCAGTTTCACGGTCTTGTTTTATTTTCTTCTATCACACTGTTTAGCTTACTTCAGCACCGGAGTTCTCAAACAATATATTCTTGCTCGCTCTGTGCTTCAGTCAAGGATACAGTCTGGTACATTGCCGATAGACGTGGTAGAAGTTTAGTCTTTAGGGTTCGTAGAAAGTACACATTCTTACGTAGGGACGTTTCTTAGAACACCGGCGTGTTAGTTATAAAAACACTTCCTAGTACTGGTACACGTAAGAGGGAGATTCCGACCAGGGAACCACAACTAGACGCTGACTGCCCTGTTGCAGATGCTGATCCTGATCACATGCCTTTGCTCAGGTATGAGGGTTGATGTCCTCCCGGGGGAACCTGAAGAACGAGTTACTTACCTTCGGTAACGACTTTTCTGGTGGATACATTAGCTACCTGTGGATTCCTCACCTAATGAATACTCCCATGGCACCAGCATTCGACGGAAATCTTCTTCCTAGCTTCTGCACGTCGACGAGGACGTCACTCTGCCCGCGCGACGCCGTCTGACGTCATACAGGCAATAAGAGGTCCTCGCCGACGTGCCGACGTCAGTACCAAAACTTTTTTACGTGCATGAGAATAATAACCCAATGCAATGAAAGAGCAAGGCAACATCCCATAACATTGTAAATCACACAACATTGCAATAAAATGGCTGTAGATTTAATATACTCTCCTTTTTTTTTTTTTTAATCAAACAAACAAATATATGCAAATCATGTATATACAAAAAGATATATACATATATATATATATGTATATATATATACAAGTATCCATATATACAAAATCTGTTTCAGCCTTGAAGACCAAGAGGAGCGCACTCAAGGATTACTTGGTAAGACCAGAAAGGCAACGGGGAGGCGGGTGGGACCGTGAGGAATCCACAGGTAGCTAATGTATCCACCAGAAAAGTCGTTACCGAAGGTAAGTAACTCGTTCTTCTGATGGATACAACTACCTGTGGATTCCTCACCTAATGAATAGAGTCCCAAAGCAGTACCACGCCCAGTGGTGGGTGCCGAAATGGTCAAACCAAGAAATCCTGCAGCACTGACCGTGCAAAATGGTCGTCCCTTCTGACCTCAGAGTCCAGACAGTAATGTTTCGCAAAAGTGTGAAGGGACGACCAAGTTGCGGCCTTGCAGATGTTGACCACAGGAACACCCCTGGCCAAGGCCGAAGTGGCCGACTTAGCTCTGGTGGAATGAGCTCTAATGCCATCAGGAGGATCCTTCTTTGCCAAAGAGTAACAGATTTTAATGCAAAGAACAACCCACCTGGAGAGTGTTCTCTTGTGGACTGCCTTTCCTCTCCTCTTGCCCACGTATCCGATGAACAGCTGATCCTCCAGCCTGCAATCCTTCTTTCTATCAATGAAGAAGCTTAACGCCCTCTTTGGGTCCAAGCAATGTAGTCTCTCTTCCTCCTTAGAAGGATGAGGCGGAGGATAGAACGTGGACAAAGTAATTGTCTGGGCCAAATGGAAAGGTGAAACAACCTTCGGGAGGAAAGCAGCCTTGGTCCTCAACACCACCTTATCCCCATAAAAAGTTGTATAAGGGGGTTTTACCGATAAGGCTTGCAACTCACTCACTCTCCTTGCAGATGTTATAGCCACCAGGAAGACTGTTTTAATAACTAAATACCTTAAGGGGCAAGAATGCATAGGCTCAAAAGGGGACCCCATAAGGAAAGTAAGGACCAAGGACAAATCCCATTGAGGCATAACGAATGGTTTTGGAGGATATTTATTTAAAAGACCTTTCAAGAATCTGAGAACAATAGGGGATTTAAATAACGATGGTTGGTCTGGAAGACAAATGAAGGCTGACAAAGCCGACAAATAACCCTTAATGGTAGCCACTGCACAACCTTTCTGCGCTAGAGACAGAGCAAAAGACAAAACGTCCGACAGATGAGCATGTAAGGGATCAATCTGTCTCTCTCCACACCACATAACAAATTTAGACCACCTATTAGCGTAGATAGATTTAGCGGATTGTCGCCTGGCCGCTAATATAACATCCACTACATCAGGCGGGAGAGAGAAGGAACTCAGGTTGCCCTGTTCAATCTCCAGGCATGTAGGTGTAGACTCTGGAGGTTGGGGTGTAAAACCTGCCCCTGCGACTGCGAGAGGAGGTCTGCCCTGAGAGGGAGACGGAGCGGAGGGCACAGCGAGAGTTGGAGAAGGTCGGAGTACCACACCCTCCTTGGCCAATCCGGAGCTATTAAGATGACTTGGGCCCGGTCTTGGTGAATCTTCCTCAACACTCGAGGAATCAAGGGTATGGGGGGAAACGCGTAAAGCAACTGGTCGCACCAGGTTATCAGAAACACGTCCCCCAATGCTCCCTGCACCGGATACTGGAGGCTGCAGAATAACGGACAATGCGCGTTCTCCAGAGTGGCAAACAGATCTATCCGAGGAAACCCCCACATCTGGAAGATTAAACGGACTTGATCTGGATGGAGACGCCACTCGTGGTCGGCCGAGAATTGGCGAATGAGACTGTCCGCACGTACATTCAAGACCCCGGCCAGATGATTTGCTACCAAGCAAATCTGATGGTCCTTTGCCCAGGACCATAGTCGAAGAGCTTCTCTGCAGAGAAGGTACGACCCTACTCCTCCCTGTTTGTTTATGTACCACATCGTGGTAGTATTGTCCGTCAGGACCTGTAGCGACTGACCACGAAGGGAAGGGAGGAAGGCCTTGAGAGCCAGACGTACAGCCCGTAACTCTAACAGATTGATATGAAACATCTGTTCCTCTGGAGACCAAAGTCCTTTGATCTCCAGATCCCCCAGATGAGCTCCCCACCCTAGAGTGGAAGCATCCGTTATGACCCTGGCCACTGGTGGCGACTGCGCAAACGGCTTTCCTTGTGAAAGATTGTTGCTCGCAATCCACCACTTCAAGTCCACAGCAGCATCTCTGGAGATCTTGACCACACCTTCGAGATCTCCTTTGTGTTGAGACCACTGCCTTCGGAGGCACCACTGAAGAGCCCTCATGTGCCAGCGAGCATGCGTGACCAACAGTATGCAGGAGGCAAACAGACCGAGCAGACGAAGGACCTTGAGGACTGGAATGACCGCTCCACCTTGAAACATTGGAACCAACGCCTGAATGTCTTGAATCCGCTGAGGCGGAGGAAAGGCTCGATTCAATGTTGTATCCAGTACTGCCCCTATGAACAGGAGGCGCTGAGAGGGCTCCAGGTGAGATTTGGGCACGTTCACCGAAAAGCCCAGGTCGAACAACAACTGGGTTGTTGACTGCAGATGATGCGACACAAGCTCCGGAGACTTGGCTTTGATCAACCAGTCGTCCAAGTAAGGGAACACTGCTATCCCCTTCCTTCTGAGCTCTGCCGCAACCACCGACATCACCTTCGTGAAAACTCGAGGTGCTGAAGTAAGACCAAACGGGAGGACCGCAAACTGATGGTGCTGCAACCCTACCACAAACCGGAGATACTTCCTGTGCGACTTGAGTATCGGGATATGAAAATAAGCGTCCTGCAAGTCGACAGACACCATCCAATCTTCTTTGTTCAATGCCAAAAGCACCTGTGCTAGGGTCAGCATCTTGAACTTTTCCTGTTTGAGGAACCAATTCAAGATCCTCAGATCCAGGATCGGTCTCAACCGACCATCCTTCTTGGGAATCAGGAAGTACCTTGAGTAACAACCTCGACCCCTTTCCTGCTCTGGGACCAACTCCACCGCGCCCTTTGAAAGGAGGACTTGAACCTCCTGTTCTAGCAACAGGAGGGGTTCTTCTGAACAATAAGATAGGCGGGGCGGGATGGGGGGCGGAAACTCCCGAAAGGGAAGGGTGTAGCCTTTTCCCACAACACTGATAACCCAAGTGTCCGTTGTAATAGTCTCCCACTTGTGGAGAAAATGCTGTAACCTTCCCCCTACAGGAGAGGAGTGAGTGGGAAATGGTGGAAGCCTAAGGCTGCTTTCCCTGCTGCACCCCTCCAGAGGACGAGGAAGAGGCAGAGTGCTGTTGAGAGGCTCCTCTGGTGCGGGCCCTACCTTTTCCTCTAAATGATCTATAGGGGTGGGAAGAGGCGGGTTGCTGGAATCTCCCCCGAAAGGAAGAGGAGGAAGAGCCACGCCCAAATCAACGAAACCTCCTGAAAAACCTGGAAGACGCAGAGGAAGAAGGAGCTTGCAGCCCTAACGATTTGGCTGTGGCCCTGCTCTCTTTAAATCGCTCCAAGGCCGAATCTGCCTTGGCTCCAAACAGTTTGTCCCCATCAAACGGGAGGTCCAATAGGGTCGACTGCACGTCCGCAGAAAACCCTGAATTACGGAGCCAGGCCTGTCTCCTTGCCACCACAGGCGTGCCCATCGCCCTAGCCACCGAGTCGGTCGTGTCCAGCCCAGACTGGATAATCTGGGTTGCGGCAGCCTGGGCGTCCGAGACAACATCCAAGAGTCCCTGGGGAAGCTCCGTAAATGAAGATGAAATATCGTCCATAAGAGCATGGATGTATCTCCCCAGAATGCAAGTTGCGTTGGTGGCCTTCAACGCCAAACTGCAAGATGAAAATATTTTCTTGGATTGTGCATCCAGCTTTTTGGAGTCCCTGTCTCCAGGTACCGTCGGGAAAGATCCAGGCGCTGACTTCGATGAACAGGAGGCTTGCACCACCAAGCTCTCCGGCATAGGGTGTCTAGAAAGAAAGCCAGGGTCAGATGGTGCAGCTCGATATCTCCTGGCCACAGCCCTATGAACCGCCGAGGAAGATACTGGCTTCTTCCACACCTCTAACACCGGATCAAGCAAAGCCTCATTAAACGGCAAGAGAGGCTCCGCTGCAGCAGAGGCCTGATGCAATACCGCCATCAATAAATTCTGCTTCGCCTCTGCCACCGGCAAAGGCAGGTCCAGAAAGTTAGGTGCCTTCCTTACCACAGCGTGAAAGGTAGCAGCCTCCTCCGTATACTCCCCTGGAGATGAAAGGTCCCACTCAGGGGAAGTATCCAGCCCACTGGCCGTATCCAGACCATGCAATCCATCACCAGAGTCCTCAACCTCTCCTTCCTCCAGGACTCGTTGGTACTCCTGCTCTTCCAAAAGACGGAGAGCACGCCTCCTCGAATGTAGTCTCTGCTGGATACGCGGAGTCGACATGTCCTCCGCCGAAGTCGAAGATCGGCACCGATCTCCAGCAGTATCCGACGCCGCGTCCGGCGCCACAGGCAGCTTCGGCGCTGTTGAAGGAGCAGGACAAAGAGATCTTGGAGCCGATGGACCCACCGGTGTCACAGGACGAAATCCTGACGTCGACGGGATGGAAACCTCCGGGGCCAATCCCTCTGAAGCCACCGGAGCGGCAACAGGCGCCGACACCGGCGCCGAGCCCACATTCCCAAAAGGGAGAAAGGGCATAAAGGGTGCCGGCCGTAGAGGCGCAGGATCACCCAATGAAAAGGCCAAAGGCCCCGAAGGACCAGCCGGAGCACCCCCTGGAGCCATCTGTTGAAAGATGGTATACATCGCATTCAGGAATGCGGTACTATCGGCTCCATGGGTGGGAAAAGCCGGATACTGGGGTGTCTGGATCAAAGGCGACCCCAACGCCGGCCTCGACGTCTGCGACGCCGGAGACAACACCAGAGGCTGCATCACCTCAATCACAGACGCCTGTCCAGGCGAAGTCGGTGACGCCGGAGAGGGCAACGGCGTCGATGGATGCGGCATGACCGTGGGACTGACCTCCCAAGTTCTCCGACGCCGAGCCGAAGGTGACCTCGAACGAGTCTCCTTGCTGGATTGACGCCGTGAATCTCTACGGCGCCGGGAATCTCGATGACGCCGATGATACCTTGGCGAAGAAGACTTTTTATGATGTTTTTCCTTTCTCTTCGACTTCGCCATGAATAGTTTAGCCTCACGTTCTTTGAGGGCCTTCGGGTTCATGTGCTGACATGAATCGCAAGTTACGACGTCGTGGTCGGAGCTCAAACACCATAGACAGTCGGAGTGAGGATCTGTAACGGACATCTTGCCCCCACACTCTCGACAGGGCTTGAAACCCGACTTCCTCTGAGACATTATTACCGCTGAGAAGAACTTCGCAGCAGAAAATACACTGTAACTACGAAAGTAACAGTAGCTCCCTCGAAGATAACCGTTTCGAATGCACGGAAAAAAGGGAACTGACGTCGGCACGTCAGCGGGGGCCTCTTATTGCCTGTATGACGTCAGACGGCGTCGCGCAGGCTAGAGTGACGTCCTCGTCGACGTGCAGAAGCTAGGAAGAAGATTTCCGTCGAATGCTGGCGCCATGGGAGTATTCATTAGGTGAGGAATCCACAGGTAGTTGTATCCATCAGAAAGGCAGGATTAGAGCTTAACATGCTGTGCTCAAAATAGAACTTAGAAGAGAGAACGTACTATAGTAGCACTATGATAGCGTTATTCTTATGTTTCACTCTCCTCGTTACTATTTCAATCTTACTGTGTTGTATGGTTCTGGTTATTGCCGCTCACGTCTTGTTATCTAACATGCAGTCGTTTTATTAAACCAATTTTTAAAACTCAAACTGCCTTTGTCATTTATATGTGAGACCACACTGTGTATGAGAGAGCTGGTTGGGATCTGAGTGACCACGACTTCCCTGGGAAGCACTAAGATGTCATGCGCTCGGTTGTCCAATTGTCTTTCCCCTTTGGGAGAGATGAGGCACTGCTAGTTAGCCGGAGCTCAACCCGGATTTGAGGTGACAAGGGTCCTTCGCCGTGGGTTAGACTTAGTCCCCCACATTGTGAACGATCCTGCCACCCAAAAATCCAGTAGTCTCATTAGTATAATGAGAGCCTACGCGACAATACCAAAGCAATACCTTTTGGAGGCTGTTCTGTGAATGGGCTCAAACCAATAGGTCCTTCAGGACTAAGGGGGTCATTCTGACCCCGGCGGGCGGCGGTCGCCGCCCACCTGGCGGGAACCGCCATTTGACCGATCTGCCGTCAAAAGACCGCTGGCGGCATTCCGACCTTCCCGCTGGGCCAGTGGGCGCTAACAATGTTAGCGCCCGCCGGCCCAGTGGGAAGGAGGCCTGCAACATTGAAGCCGGCTCCGAATGGAGCCGGCGGTGTTGCAGGTGTGCGACGGGTGCAGTTGCACCCGTCGCGCTTTTCACTGTCTGCTAGGCAGTCAGTGAAAAGCAGGCTGGGGCCCTGTTAGGGGGCCCCTGCACTGCCCATGCCAGTGGCATGGGCAGTGCAGGGGGCCCCAGGGGCCCCAGGACACCCGTTCCCGCCAGCCTCTTCCTGGCTGTGTAAACCGCCAGAAACAGGCTGGCAGGAAGGGGGTCAGAATCCCCTGGGCAGCGCTGCTTGCAGCGCTGCCCTGGCGGATTTACCCAGCCGGGGGAAATCCAGCGGGAAACCGCCGAACTCGGTTTTTTGACCGCGGCTTTTCCGCCGCAGTAAGAATGAGCAGGGAAGCACCGCCAGCCTGTTGGCGGTGCTTCCTCCATTCGCGGCCCTGGCAGTCTTTGACCGCCAGGGTCGGAATGACCCCCTAAGTGTGCAAAGTGCCCCTCTCTGCAAAACTGGTTATACAGACAATATTGAGCATATGGAGAGACACCTACGTAGTTGCCTGGCATATGTCTACGACAGGGACTCACAGTATTAATGCAGCTTTAGTTCTGGTAGAATGAGCATACGGTCTTTCCAGAGGTTGCTATTTAACCATTATGTAGCAGATAATGCAGAACACAATCCAGCAGGAGAGAGTTCTCTTTTGCACAGCCTTGCCTTTTTCCATGCCAGAGAACCCCACAAAGAGCTGATCGTCATCCCAGAGGTCTTTGGTATGATCTATATAAAAGCTTAGCCCTCTCTTCCTGTCAGGACGATGAAGTTTCTTATCGTTGAGGGGTGACATGTCATATTGAGGTGATGGTTATGAGGAACACCGCCTCGATACTAAGGAGCCGTAATGGGCAGCTGTAAAGCAGCTGAAAACAGAGTGCACATCAATTAACTAAGATCCTTTGGGGCCATCACAAAAGGAGAAGGGGGAAACATATGTTGGAGTCCCTTAAAAAAATCACATCACAACTGGTGACTTAAGTAAGGTGGGCTGATCTGTCAACCGCAAGAAGGTTGAAAGGACCGAAGATAACCTTTAACTGTATCCAAAGCAAAGCCTTGCTGAACAAGAGACAAAACAAATAATGGAATATAGGAGGCGAGGCCTCCTATAGGAATATAGGAGGCCTGGAGAGGGTCAATCTGGCGTGGGCTGCACCAAACCACAAATTTGTTTAAAAAACAGACGTATATAGTTTTTATTGAGGGATGCTTAACTGTCAAAGTGACATCAACCACCTCGGGAGAAATTTAGAAGGGATTCAACTGTTGTTGCTCAATCCCCCAGCATGAAGGTGGGGATTGCAAATTACTTGGTGCAGGACCCTGCCATGCTGGGACACCAGCCCCTCTCAGAGGAACAGCCTAATCAGAGGACAGACGCACAAGCCCAGGAGTTTTGGATACCGTACTCTCCGTGCACAATAAGGAGCCACTAGGATGACTTGGGCTGAAGTGGTATGAGCGATTAGGATTAGAGGAGTCCTGAGTTCCACTTGAGGCAGAATGTTTTTCCAAGTGAGAGATACCTTGGAATCTGCAACGCACAGAAATGCTGACATTGTGCATTTTCAGCTGTGGAAACAGATCTAGCCAAGGTTCTCCCTACTCGTGGAATAGACCTTGGTCCACCTCCGGGTGTCACTGCCACTTGTGATCCGCTAGGCATCGACAGCTGAGCTAGACCGCCCTGGCATTCAAAGATACTGCTAGGTGGTTCACCACCAGAAAAATTCCCTTGCAGTCCAGCCATTTCCAGAGATACAAGGCCATCCGGTGCAGGGTCTCTGATACCATTCCGCCCTGTTTGTTGCAGTGCCGCATGGTGGTGGTGTTGTTATCTTTGAGCACCTGCACCAGCCTCACTTTGATAGAGAGCAGTAAGATTTTCACTGCCAAGTGGATGGCCCTCAGCTCCAGCAGGTTGATATAGATCAGGCCTCCAGAGACCAAAAACCTCTGGTCTCCACCTCTCCCAAGTGGCCACCCCAACCCAGAAGAGATACATCAGTCACTACTGTCAGCTTCGGGTGGGGAAGGGAGAGGGGTCTGTTGCTGACCCAATCATGGCCCAGCAACCACCACTGCAGATTTTCTCTGCAGTCTCTGACGAAAGCTGAATGTGATCAGAGACTGACTGCATGCTCGGCTAGAAGGAGAATGCAGGAGGCCGTCAACCCCAACATCCTCAGAGTCAACCTCACTGAAATCCAGGACCAAATATCATGGGCACTCTTCCGTAGTTCAAACCCAACCAAAAGCGATCATCTGGGAAGGAGTCAGGTGTGATTTCAGCATATTGATAATGAACCCGAAAGATGGCAGAAGGTTCACCATAGTCTAGAGGTGTCTTACAACTGCCTGAGGCGAACCTGCCTTCATCAGCTGTTATTGAAGTAGGGGAAGACTGGCAGCACTTACCACTGAAGATGATCTATTCACCACCGCCATCAATTTTGTGAATACCCAGGGGCACTGGTGAGACCAAAGGGGAGCACCTTAAAATGAAAATGTTCTAGTTCCAATACAATCTACTGGTAGTGCTGGTGGGCCATAGGATAGGACAGAGGGGAGACAAGGCCTGGGCTAAGATGAGCATTTTGAATTTCTCTTTCTGGAGGAAGGCATTGATAGGGTGGAAGTCTAAAATAGGCTGATGGCCTCCATTTTTCTTGGGCAGCAGTGAGTCATGGTAATACTAACCGCAACTTACTTATGGTGCAGGCACCCTCTCAGTAGCTCCTCTGGCTAAAGGGCATACACTTCTTATTGAAAAATGGAAAGATGATCCTCTGTCAGTCCCTGGGGAGATAGCGGAAGGAGTGGCAGAGAAGAAAGGAAAGGAAAGGTGTAACCCTTGCAGACAATCTGAACCCATCTGTCCAAAGTTATTGTTTGCTAACCTGGGAAGAATTGGTGGATTCTGCCTCCCAGCGGGTGGGTGTGCTCCGGTAAGAGGCATGCTAAAGAGGTTTGACAGGTGAGGGTTTGGGAGACTGTAAAATCCTTTGACATTGGCCGTGGGGGAGGTGGGCACCGCTGCCTTGACTGCAAAACTGCTGGGTTCCTTGCGGAGGTTGAACAGGCTGGTGGCTTGGGACACCTCAGCTTAATCCTCAAAAGAAGGGGAGGAACTGCCGCCGGTTGTAACCCTGCTCTCCTTAAAATTTCCTAGAGCAGAATCAGCTTTATCCCCAGACAGGTGAGTCATGTAAAAGGGCATGTCCATTAGGGAGGGCTAGACATCGCATGAGAACGCAGTCGATCACAGCCACGCATGACAGGGAGTTGCAACACTAGTGCCCGTGGAGGCTCGCTGAAACCTATAATGTCTAATCTACAACAAATCGTGAACTTGACTGCATCACAACCATCTAGAATCGACTGTGCGAGAACAGGTCGAAGGTCTTCGGGCACACCAGTGGGGACTTGTGCCATCGAATCTCAAAGCTCATGGGAGTAGCATGCCAATAAATAGCTGGTACTATGTGAGCAGAGGGCCAGACTGATGGAAGAAAATACATGTTTGTTAAACGTTTCTACCCACTTAGATTTCCTTTCATGGGAGCAGTAGGAAAAGTGTTGGGATTTGATCACCTTGCAGAGGCCTGCACCACCAAGCTCTCAGGTGAAGGGTGTTACAAGCGAAAAATAGGGTTGCCTTGAGTAGGGCAATGGCACCAGGCAATTTATTGATTGACAATGGGCCAGAGCAAAGTTTGTCTAAATGGAAGTTTAAATGGAAGATGAGACTCAGAAGGTGCTTGCTCCGGTTGGGGGACTTCTGTTAATACATTGGTTTTAACCTCCCAGGTGGTCAAACTGGAGGTCAAGTACTTCAGCTGTCCTATGCAGTACCATGGCTGGGGAAGTGACTCTTCCTGCAAGTCCTTGTGCTAATTATCATCCTGGTAGGGTTAAGCAAACTCATTACCTGTTCAAAGTCATTGTCAAAATCTGTTCCAAAAGGAGAATAATGTTGCGTTGCCACCTTTGTTGCGATGGTAAATACAACAGGGGATTTGGCGACTTGAGCAAAATTAAGTGCGGTTGAGATCAAGCTTGCACCAACTTGGCATTGGATAGAATCGGGTCCTCCTCCTCTGGTGTCAGTGGAGTTGGTGTTGAAATACCCCGTGCTGGCATAGGTCTTGAAGCCGGAGGCAAGACAGACTCAGAGGGTCCACCTGGTACCAAGGGCGAATCAGCTGGCTGTACTACAGATGGAATGCCGCTGCGTTCCTTGGTGCCTGAAGGTGCACCAGTGTGTGTGTCGGTAAGGATCTGAAGAGCCAGAGCATGTCTCTTCAATCTGATGAGGTTTGACCATCGGCCTCAGAAACTCGGGTTATGCTGTCACTAGTTGTGGGATCCATTCCAATGTTGACCATCTTCAGGAGTGAGATGTGTGGCGCTGCCCCACACCTGGTCAGGGAAATGCAAGCGGTGCCAGGGAGCAGAATACCACTTCAGTTTTATATGCTTCATTTTTGATTCACCTGGGGATATTGACTGCAACTCAGATTGGCCTTGTGGGCTGGTCAGGCAAATCTGGGAGCTAGAATGGGACCAGGACTGAACTTTAAAAGAAGACTGAGATTTGGAGCAGCTCCAAAGAGGATTGCTTTTGTGTTTGGCGATGTAAGCTGTGCTTCGCATTCCCTGATGGCTTTTAAGTTCATTGACGTGCAGTCGACGCAGAGCTTGAAGGTAAACGTCTCAGAGAGACATGAAGGGAGCTCAGGACGTGTGTCTGGTGGTGCGGAAAGAAAGGAACCGATGTCACCGTTCAGGCTTCGGGTTTATATGGATGCCGCATGTCATTTCTAGAGCAGAATGGTGTTGATACAGAGCCCCACAGCACTACCTGAGAGCATGCCAAGGTATTTCTGAAAATTTTCTGGATCCAGTCTGACACCTAGGAAATATTCAAAAGGTGATGAATCTGAGGCAAGAAGTCTCTATCAGAAAGTGAAAATATAAAGGAACAATTGGTTTATTTTGTTTTCAATTCCATCTATCTTTGAGGATCTCATCCTTGAACACTGGCTTTGATGGATGAGGTAATGTTGAAAAGGGGAGACTCCTCATTTTCAGTGGTATCTGTCCCTAGTGGATCCCTGCTTGGGGATCGCTGCAGGAAAGTGACACCCAAGCATGGATTCACCCCCTAGACCCAAGGATTTGCTACTGAGGGTGGTTACCCCTCCCTCCTACCTCACCCAGCCACAATAATCTTTCTGCCCCTCTGAAGGCAGATTGGAGGCACTTACCACTGAACTAAGTGAGGGGCGGAAAGCCCTTTAGAGACAAGGGAAAATGTTTTCATTGAAAAAGATGGGGTTGTTGCAGCCTGTCCAGGAAACGAGCTAAGCCTTCTCCCCAAACGGGTACAACAGTTTTTCTGCTCCCACCCCCTGGGTAAAGGGTCAGAAAGCCCACTAGATATCAGGAAAAAACGTGCCCAAATAGCAGAAGGGGCCGGGTTGCCAACCCAGGCTTTGAGCAGTGTCACTACACGAGAACGGGTGCAGCAACTTTTTTGCCCATGTGGGGCGGAGATGGGAGGGATATAACTCCAGCCTCCACGAGAGGGGCAAAAAGCCCATTAGACACCAGGGACAAATTAGGTCCCAAAATAAAAGAAGGTGTGGGGGTGCCCACCCAGACATTGTGCTGTGTTCTCACCCCAGAAAGGACGCAACAGTCTTTCTGCCCCCCTGGGGGTGTATTGATGAGGTTACCTATGCTGGTGGCAGAAATCTACCTAGACAGTAGTCTTCTTGTCCCTCTGTTTGCAGAGTGGGCTGTTTACTCTCAGTCTGCCTCTGGTGGGGTCGGGGTGGAGGGGTCAGAAAGCCCACTACTAGACACCAGGGAAAAATATTTGGGGAGTGGCCCCTGTAAGCATAGGGTTCTGCTCCCACATCCCCAGGTACAACAGTCTTTCGGCACCTTACCCAGGGAGGAGTGGATAGGGGCGTTTACCGAAAGTATACTCCACCCCACTCTCGAGAGAGAGTAGAAACCCACTATATTCACAGTTTTAGGAAAGCAATGTGGGGTGAGGATGGTCTAGGTATCAGGCCTCAGCCCCAACCCTTAAAGTCCCAACAGGCTTTTTTGCCTGGCTAGGGCCTACGGCATTGCCATTCCCAAGTCAAGCAAGAGGAAACTTGTATTCTTTTGGCATTGCTGAATGGCAGCTGCACCATTGGGGCTTGAGGTTAGCTGGGACACAGGAACTCATACTCATCCTAAGCATTTCTCAAATGGAGGTGCAGGAGAGTCCAGGATGGTGTGACTTTCATTCATCCCACTGGATTTTCTTACCCAGAATGCCCTGCAAACCTAAACCTTTGGCTAAAATCACACATTTTCCAAATATTTATGTGAGAAAAACTTATGAAATTGACACACATCCACACCATTTTTAACACTCATCAATTCAATGTTCTTCAGTGTAGCGACCAGTGTAAGGAAATGCCTCCTTGGCATAGTTACCCCCTAACGTTTTGCCTTTGCTGATGCTAAGTTATGATTTGAAAGTGTGCTGGGACCCTGCTAACCAGGCCCCAGCACCAGTGTTCTTTCACTAAACTGTACTTTTGTCTCCACAATTGGCACAACCCTGGCACCCATGCAAGTCCCTTGTAACTGGTACCCCTGTTACCAAGGGCCCTGATGCCAGGGAAGGTCTCTAAGGGCTGCAGCATGTCTTATGCCACCCTGGGACCCCTCAATCAGCACATGCACACTGCCTCACACCTTGTGTGTGCTGGTGGGGAGAAAATGATTAAGTCAACATGGCACTCCCGTCAGAGTGCCATGCCAGCCTCACACTGCCTGTGGCATAGGTAAGTCACCCCTCTAGCAGGCCTTACAGCCCTAAGGCAGGGTTCACTATACACAGGTGAGGGCATAGGTGCATGAGCACTATCCCCCTACAGTGTCTAAGCAAAACCTTAGACATTGTAAGTGCAGGGTAGCCATAAGAGTATATGGTCTGGGAGTTTGTCAAACACGAACTCCACAGTTCCATAATGGCTACAGTAAAAACTGGGAAGTTTGGTATCAAACGTCTCAGCACAATAAATGCACACAGATGCAAGTGTGCAATTTATTGTAAAATACACCCAGAGGGCATCTTAGAGATGCTCCTGAAAACATACCTGACTTCCAGTGTAGGCTGACCAGTTCCTGCCAGCCTGCCACACACCAGACATGTTGCTGGCCACCTGGGGAGAGTGCCTTTGTCACTCTGTGGCCAGGTACAAAGCCTTTACTGGGTGGAGGTGCTTCTCACCTCCCCCTGCCAGAACTGTAACACCTTGCGGTGAGCCTCAAAGGCTCACCCCTTTTGTTACAGCGCCCCAGGGCATCCCATCTAATGGAGATGCCTGCCCCTCTGGCCACTGCCCCGACTTTTGGCGGCAAGGCTGGAGGAGATAATTAGAAAAACAAGGAGGAGCCACCCACCAGCCAGGACAGCCCCGAAGGTGTCCTGAGCTGAGGTGACTCCTGCTTTTAGAAATCCTCCATCTTGTGAGTGGAGGATTCCCCCAATAGGATTAGGGATGTGCCCCCCTCCCCACAGGGAGGAGGCACAAAGAGGGTGTAGCCACCCTCCTGGACAGTAGCCATTGGCTACTGCCCTCCCAGGCCTAAACACACCCCTAAATTCAGTATTTAGGGGCACCCCAAAACCTAGGAAACTAGATTCCTGAAACCTGAAGAAAGAAGAAGGACTGCTGACCTACAAGCCTGCAGAGAAGGAGGAAGACGACAACTGATTTGGCCCCAGCCCTACCGGCCTGTCTCCAACTTCGAAAACCTGCTCCAGCGATGCATCCAACAGGGACCAGTTCCCTCTGAAGCCTCAGAGGACTGCTCTGGACTGCAGGACCAAGAAACTCCTGTGAACAGCGGCCCTGTTCAAAACCTGCAACTTCTTTGCAACAAAGAAGCAACTTCCAAAGACTTCACGTTTCCCGCCGGAAGCGTGAGACTTCACACTCTGCACCCGACGCCCCCGGCTCGACCTGCAGAAAACCAACACCTCAGGGAGGACTCTCCGGCGACTGTGAGCCCGTGAGTAACAAGAGACGACCCCACTGAGCCCCCACAGCGACGCCTGCAGAGAGAATCCAGAGGCTCCTCCTGACTGCGACTGCCTGTAACAAGGGACCTGATGCCTGGAACCAACACTGCACCCGCAGCCCCCAGGACCTGAAGGAACCGAACTTCAGTGCAAGAGCGACCCTCAGGCAACCCTCTGCCTAGCCCAGGTGGTGGCTGTCCAGAGAAGCCCCCCTGTGCCTACCTGCAATGCTAGAGTGACCCCCGGGTCTCTCCATTGTTTTCAACCTAAAACCCGACGCCTGCTTTGCTCACTGCACCCGGCCGCCCCTGTGCCGCTGAGGGTGTACTTTGTGGGCCTTCTTGTGTCCCCCCCGGTGCTCTACAAAACACACCTGGTCTGCCACCGAGGACGCAGGTACTTACCTGCTGGCAGACTGGAACCAGAGCACCCCTGTTCCCCATAGGCGCCTATGTGTTTTGGGCACCTCTTTGACCTCTGCACCTGACCGGCCCTGAGCTGCTGGTATGGTAACTTTGGGGTTGCCTTGAACCCCCAATGGTGGGCTGCCTATGCCCCAAACTTGAGACTTGTAAGTGTTTTACTTACCTTCAAAACTAACCTTTACTTACCTCCCCCAGGAACTGTTGATTTTTGCAGTGTCCACTTTGAAAATAGCTTATTGCCATTTTTACAAAGACTGTACATGATATTGTTTTCATTCAAAGTTCCTAAAGTATCTAAGTGAGTACCTTACATTTAAAGTATAAATTGTAAATCTTGAACCTGTGGTTCTTAAAATAAACAAAGAAACAATATTTTGCAATATAAAATCCTATTGGCCTGGAGTAAGTCTTTGAGTGTGTGTTCTTCATTTATTGCCGGTGTGTGTACAACAAATACTAAACACTACTCTCTGATAAGCCTACTGCTCGACCACACTACCACAAAATAGAGCATTAGAATTATCTATTTTTGCCACTATCTTACCTCTACGGGGAACCCTTGGACTCTGTGCACACTATTTCTTACTTTGAAATAGTATATACAGAGCCAACTTCCTACAACCAGCTAATCAGATCACCGATAACGCTGAACCGAAATTACCGATGGCAGAAGAAGCTCCCTTGAGCAAGAAGAATGGCCTATTTTTCTTATTTTTTTGTGTTGTGTGTCCCATGGGACTTCTATGGGATCAATTATCCAGATAGAACTACCTTTTCTGAAAAGTTAACCTCCTTCATGCCCGCCCAGAGTCCATTTCAAATGTGAAATTATTTAAATGTTTTGATCATACATTATTTTGTATTGGACTGCTATGTTTCCTATTGTGAATTATCATGGAAAATAGTTCTTTTGGAACCCCCCAAGGCCCAGTACTTTTAATTTGGCTCTTAAAAAAGTGTGTGTGTGTGTGTGTGTGTGTGGGTGCTTGCACAGGGCGTGTGTGAGTGTGTAGCCAAAGACAGTTTTGGCTACAAAAGACTTGATTGCCATCTTGAGTGAGGTACATTTGTATAGTCAAGGTCACATGATCATGCATAATTGTATACACAGTAATAAATGTGAATACAAACATATTTAAATATTTGCCACAAAAAAAATTTAAATTAATAATCCCACTAGAAGGAGAAGGCAGAGTTGGTGGGAACGAGCAGGGAGAGGGGGCATGCCGGGGACATCCAGGACTCCAACTGCCATAACCCCCCGGTTGCACATTGCGCCAAAAGGCGACCTGCTATTTAGCCCATGAGGGTCTCCCGCCATTGGGGAAGGAGAAGGACGAGTTGATGGAAATGAGCAGGAGGGGGCGTGCTGAGTAC
Organism: Pleurodeles waltl; assembly: GCF_031143425.1. Lineage (NCBI taxonomy): Eukaryota > Metazoa > Chordata > Amphibia > Caudata > Salamandridae > Pleurodeles > Pleurodeles waltl. Next base: position 792,437,607 of record NC_090448.1, read on the forward strand.
TTCCAGGACTTCAAGGCCAATTTTCATACTTTTTGATGCAAAACTGCACAAACGCAGTTTTGCATAAAAAAGTTTAGCGCTGGCTTGCTCCGTTTCTCAGTGCCATTCAGGCATCATATGTATACTATGATGCACAATGGTGCTAAGAAATGTTTAGAGTCAAATATTTCGACGTAAACCTTTGCGCTCTGTCGTAAGGCAAATTGATGTTAATGCTGCAAAACTGACTCTTACCCGTTTTGCTGCACGTAAACATGTCGCAAATGGATATGCACCATTTTAACCCCCGTATTTGCATCAACATTAGACGCTGAAGCAGGAAAGGTTGCAAAGCAAAGGGAAGATGGAAGCAGCAGGCCAAGAGATTCCCCAGTGTGACCCCATACAACAGGAACCAGCCAAGAGGACACACAGAAGTCCGAGGAGAAGGAAAAGAAAAAGCACAAGTGTCAGTTTAGTGAGGAGAAGCATGAGATCCTTGTGAGAGAGGTGACGGAGCACCAACACCAGCTATTCATCCCCTCCAAATTGACAATTGGCACGAGAGAGGCAATATGGCTGCAAATAGTGAACAAAATCAACAGCGTGGCAGAGGTGAAAGGAACTGTCATGGAGTGCAAGAAACGCTGGCATGATTGTAAGTGAAGAACTAAGGAAAAAATAGCCAGGAACAGAAAGGCATCACTGCAAACTGAAGGTGAAAGTCCTGCACCACAGGAGGACCTGGATGAGATGGAGGAGATGGTTGCAGCGGTCATCCCGGAAGAGCTGGTCACAGGAATATAAGGACAGGAGAGTGCAGACTTTGAACAACCACCACAAATGCAGGGTAAGTTGCATGGGGTAAATAACTGCCAATTTTAGAAATGCCAGAAGGTGGAGGTAGGACACATTCAATGCATGCAAAAGGAGTGCAGCATGACAAATTACCTATGAATCAAGTTGCATCGTTCAAACATAAGCAACACATGTACACACGCTTTGGTCGTGCCATGCACAACAACACATACCCAACCAGGACATACGTTAATCACCAGGGCTATATACCAACATGTACATATGCAGCACATAGAATGGAAAGCATGTCTAATTACTGTGCCTGTGGCTGTGTCATCACAACACCCCTTGCAGAGAGTAAAACCTACCCTACCCACACAACTGAGACATCAGTGACTAGGAAGTCAGTCAATACCGTTCCTGGGGTTACGTCAAGGTGGTGTCTCTTGCAGAAACACTTCACAACTGCCATGTTCCATTGCCGAAACACATGTGTGCTGTATCTTACAGCACACATTATTATGGCACCTTAGCTATCATTACTCATACATGCACAGGAGGCAACGCTACAACACATCCTCATAAGGCAACCACTTCTCTATCATGCAGCAAGAATGCCTGTCTGGGTGCAGGGAGAACTAATCTGTGCAGCTGTTGGGGAAATTGCAGGGTGGTCCCGTATCACAGGAAACATGGCAGTACCCTGTGTAACTAACCTGGTGCACTGTGGAGCCACACATATTGATGCTAATCAGAACTGTGCCACTAGAGAACATATGCACTACAGATTGCCAGCTGTAGAATACAACAAATACAGGCTGAGCCCACAACAACTCTGACACAACCATGTAAGCCACATAAGAATGGGGAAATAATCACACAGACACACCATATGGTTTATATCTGTGAACATCATGGTGCATAATATCACATTGACGGGTGGGGGAGTCTGGTGTTGGTAAGACTGCTAGTGCAGTTTACCCTCTGTGGTTGGCAGTATGAGTTACATGCTAGGATGGCGGGTGGAAATCTGTCTCCTCATGTCAGCTCTGCGGGGCAGTTACCACAATAATGTTGCTGGATCAAATAGAGCCAGCCTTAATCATGGGGTGCATTGGGTGTGACAGCACACACTGCACTTGTCACTGCAAATCAGGCAGTGGAAAGCGAAAAGGGCCTGGGCCTGGGGCCCCCTGCACTGCCCATACAGGTGCATGGGCTGTGCAGAGGCACCCAGGGGCACACCACACCACATTACCACCAACCTTTACATGGCGGTTGAACCGCCATCAAAGGCAGTTGGACCGCCATGCAACGGCGGGCGGAGAAGTGGGAACATACCTGGAGGGTAGTGCTGATCGTAATGCTGGGCTGGTGTCACAAGACAGGTGGCATTACCAGTCTGTAAGCTGCCAGCAACCTGCCAGTGTCAGGCCATTGGCCCATTGGGCATTCCCCATGGTCAACATGTGCCACTTCCACCTGTGCTGTTGGCGGTGGTCATATTGCCAATGACAGTTTGGTGGTCATGGGACTCCGTGACTTGTAATGAGAGTCCATGTATGCACCAGTACAACTAGCTACAAAATCTCCATCAAACTAGTTAGAGGTCCAGATCAAAGTTGAATATGAGTCAAGTGGCTATGTCCATAGTTTGTTGGCATTAGGAACTGTCATGTAGAAAATGATGGTCACATCAAGCAATGATACCCATACTGGCCATCCCTGGGTCCACCCCTATGCCAGTGTTAAATTATCTGCACTGCCGTAATGCTGCATCCCTTGCACCATAGTGCAAGTTTGGCAGCATTGAGGGGGAGACAATAGTGATGTACGAGGAGCACCTTCCAGCACAACCGGAAACTGAAATGGCAGTCTGGTAGGTCCATGTGTGCTGTGGAATGTAGCACACATACACATACATCACCATAAGGAGCAATCAAAGTAAACTACAATAGTGTGCCTTGGTAATGCCATCCCTGGGGTGGTGTAAGGTTTTGGTGCCACCCTGGTGTATGAAAAACACATAAAACTGGGACAGGGGCAAATTGCAATGTATGTTGCTGTAGCTTGACCACTGCAACAGCCATTGCAATACCCTACAGTGCAAATTGATACATGGGGAGGGGCCACAATAACAGGATGGTGTCAAGCCAGCAAAAGGGAATACATAACACATTGTAAATAGGACGGAGCCTATTGCGCCACCTGAGCTTCCCTTTACATGCCACTCAGGTGGGGCAAAGGGCTGATAAACTGTACCCATAATGTACAAGAACAATGTTTGGGGTGTAAGTTGCCACTGAGCCTCCAATAGCAATTCAGTGATGTGACATGTCAACTGCCACAACATAGAATGATTGATTTTACATAATCTAATTGGAAAGGATGATGGCTGTCCTGCTGATGTGCCTGTCCTGGAGTTCTCTGATGACCTGGATGACCAGATGACAACCATCAGCCAACAGACTCTCCAGGATGTCCTGGTGTCCCTCCAGACACCACCTCCAGATGCAAGGAGTACAGCCAATATCCCAGATGACCCACTCAACACCCAAAATGTATTACCTGCCAGTACAAACACAGTTCAGGACTCCGAGGACCCAGGGACAAGCTTCCAGAGGCAGTGGTAGGAGTCCAGCGGGAGCTGGCCAAGCAGTTGTGGGTGGGACTAGAGACCTTGGCAGCCAGGCTAGAGGGAATGACCACGTGCCTCGTGACAACTAATGAACACACAGCTGCCAACCGAGGCACACACTCCCCAATGCGTGGAGTCCAGCAGTGTCTGGTGGACGTAGCTGCTACCAAGAGGGACAGGTCACAGCAACTGCCCTCCCAAACTGGCAGCAGCATAATAGAGAACAAGCTGGACTCCATTCAGCGTGAAGTGGCCTCCCTCAGAGAAGACTCGGCTGCTTACCACCTGGATGTTGCTGCTATTTTGAAAAATCAGCAGTTCCTCCTTGCTGCAGTGATGCCATATGTCATGCCACAAATGGCAGCTGCCAGGAATTGGGACTCCACATCTTCAACCACGGAAGTGTGTGTGTGGCCCCCCTCTACCTCTCCACTATCACCACCACCAATGGCACAGGAGCCACCACACACATTGGAGGATGAAGATGTGGAACAGATCATTTTTACTCGGAATGATACCCTGTAGCACCAGTCTGTACCACATGGGCAGTGTTCTCCTTAGTTCTGGACTAAAGATCATGCCAGATTTGTCACAGTAGGATATGCGCACTCTTCACCCACCCACTGTTGACCTGTCTGCCATGGACTGTCATTGTTGCTCACTTACCAATTGGCAATTTTTGTTCCTCCAGACTTATCAACATGACTCTGAAGCATGTCTCATGACATGTCCCTCAACCCTGGACTCTAATTGTGTCAAAAAACTGTTGATGTATTACTTAGACATTTTCACCTGTAAATAAATGCCTTGTACTCGTTTTCCATGTCAACATTTTCTGTGATCCATCTACTCTGCAAAATGATAGTATTGTGTGAATCAATGTTAATGACTTCAAACGGTCAGTACATGAGTGCTGAACTGTGGGGCCACAAAGCTACACACAAGGATCCAAACATGACAATGGTGTATGAAGTAGACTTCTCATAAACTGATGGATACATATAGACTTTGGTCAAAATATATGGCAGGTCAGGCAGAAAACCAAGTAAAAGGCAATGTAGTCAGCTGGTACTACCAGAATAACTCATTGGTGTGGTACAGAGGTAGCTAACCTCATCAGTGATGGGCACCGGTGTATGTTTCAGGATAGAGTACCATTTGGGACTGATGTTAGATCTGTCACATTTCCCACCATTGTCCAAACAGGACCCCAACAATGACAGCTGAAGGACCAGACTTACCCGTTCAAGAGAAACCATACATAGATATAATGATTGGTCGCTATGCTGCATGACAGATGCATGGACTAGTAGATGTGATGTTGCAGCCAGTGTGACAGCTCCATTGTTAATAGGTGACACACATGTTAAGAGAGGGATTTGAAGGCAGGACGGATTCCCTAGGCTAACTCTCAATTTGCCCTGTGCACTCATGGGAAGACCATGAGACTCAAGCATATTACACAGATTGTATGGGAGAATGCAAAAATATTTATTCTAAATACAAGAAACCTAAAAACAACTAAAACTTACCCTATCCTAAACTAACCTATACTAACTATACTCATCCAACAACTAAAGCTTTCTACTCTATGCTAAACTTAACTTACACATTGAACACCACACTCTAAACATTGCCCCCCACCCCTCTTAAGAAACAAGATAAAAGCAGGACAACAATTACTAATACTACACATTTACTAACTAATCCTAAACTAATATGTATTTTTTTTTTAAATACATATTTTCAATTTTTTAAAACACATATATACCCCAACATGATCCCCCACCCAACCACCCACCAATAAACACATTAGAAAAAAAAAACACCCCCCAACTACACTTATCTTAACTAAGCTATAAACGTACACTAACCTAACACTAACTCTCTAACACCCACAATGAAACAAATGGCAACTTCATAAGGGAGGGGAATGAAATGGGAGGTAGTCAAGAGACAAGTAAAGTCAATATTTGGCCTTCTTAATTTTCCTCTAGATGTATTGCAACAATTTTTTGTTGTCTGCTACTTCCCCCTCCAACTTGTCCAAACGTGTTAGAATGAGGGACACGTCCCTACGCAGATCCTGCAGCAACTGCGATGAACCGGTGGCAGGTGGTGTGACCAGTTGTGCCTGTGTGGTGACCAGTGCAGCCAATGTGGTTGGGGTGGGGCCAGCTGTGCACCCCCTCACCACTGAGGAGCTTTTAGCTTGGTGAACCTTTGGAGGCTGTGTGGGGGCCCGCCATTCCCCAGTAGCATTCTCTGCCCAGAAGTGGCGAGCCATGCAGTGGTATCCTGACTCAACTTCCAGGATGTGGCGGTAATGAACTACCCTCTTGTGGAAGTCACTCCTCTCGTCATTTGTCATGTTAGCAGTTGTAATAAGAAGACAAGCAACCATCAGTGTCAGCATTGGGTGGAGTCTGTACAGATTACTAGTATACACTGCTACATCTAATTACACATGCACTCCAACACATATTCCAGAAAAGAAAACATTCCTTTTCATCTGTGTCTATTTCCAACCATACATCACCAGTATCTTGTACATATCAGTGGGAGGAGGGGAAACCGTTGGTAACCAAAAGGGGTCAGAGCTGATAGGAACACATGCAAGCCTGATCAACATAACTGTTACCTACCCTGTGAGCATCACATCTTTCTACAAGTTTGGTATTCCTCTCCCCCTGAGCCTAAGGGGGATGGCCATGCTATCCATTATCTCAACAGTCCTGGTCATCCACCAAGGTCTGACCACTCATTCATGGAGTCCAGGAGTGGACCATTTGTAAGAGGGCTGCCAACTAGAAAACTGGTATCCAAATGTCAATCACATTTACATTCATGTGTCCAGGTGTAGACACCCATGAATATGTGGTATGCCATTACCATTCCTTTTACACACAGTTCCATGCCAGCACACATTGGGCCATGACCTGCATGAAGGCCAATGACATTCCACAAAAGTGGAACAAATATAAAGTGAAAAAGAAGGAACGCCATGCTGGGAGAAAATTGGCAGTCCAGTATTCCACCTTCATAACAAAACAGGGATGGGCCATACTAAATCCAATATGGCGACTCCTGTGTTGTCACCTATGCCTGGGCATATATTGCTTACATACATCAATCCAGAGACCCTTGCTCCATGGTGCAAAGATGGCTGTGTTGAGTGGGAAATTGATTGTGTGCAGGAAGGGACACCTTCCAACACAATAAAGTAACCAACAAAGAGTTTATACAATTTAGATGTGTGCTGCCTAATGCATCACTGTAGGAGGCTGGCCTGGTTTGTAGTGAGTACCTAGAGGTACTTACACTCTGCACCAGGTCCGGGTATCCCTTATTAGTGTAGAAGAGGTGTCTAGCAGCTTAGGCTGATAGAAAAGGTAGCTTAGCAGAGCAGCTTAGGCTGAACTAGGAGACATGCAAAGCTCCTACTATACCACTGGTGTCATATGCACAATATCATAAGAAAACACAATACATAGATATACTAAAAATAAAGGTACTTTATTTTTATGACAATATGCCAAAAGTATCTCAGTGAGTACTGATGACGCAGAAATGAAGGTTTTACATTTATTAGCGCATAAACGTAGTGCTGCAATAATCAAGTGTGACTTTAACCAAACTAATAAAGATTGTACGGGGACAAATGTGCCCTCAGAGTAGTTTGCCAACATTTATAAGCGTGCTTTATATAACGTGATGTATTCGAATTGTACTAATCTGACATAACCGTAAACGTGTGCTATGATTTGCTTGTTTGAAATGTTTTAACTTAGCATAACTTTAGTGGAGGCTTCGGCCTAGTTGCCTTGTCTCACGGTTTAGATGCTCGTGTTTTTCTAATGTGCTAATAAAACGTGTATTCTTGCTTGAAGCTGTACTTTTCCAGTGAGATCGGTTCACATGCTTATCTTTAAGGTTTCGTGCCAGCCTGGCATCTTCTTCTTTGCTCCAAGGTCAATCTGCAGGTGCAGACAATGGAAGCTCTGAAAGTGAGTTAATTGGTAAAATATGTTGCAACTTACGTTCCCGACTCCAAGGATAATGTATGCCTAGGTAGAAGCTTGTGAATTGTTGTTTTTGATTGGACAATTTGAAGCCAACCTATGAACTCTCCAATGGAAGACCCTACTGGATTTGAACTGTTGTCTATTTAAACCTGGTGCAAAGGAAGAAATTAGCCATTACCCGCCTTTTGCAGGACATTGCTGACATTATGGCCCATCTTGCCGACCTCGTCATTTTGCCATCTTCTACGATGCCAATTGATGTTCGACGCCATTTTGAATGAGACTTTGATGCTTTCTCTAATCGAGAGAAAGAGACTTTAAGTAATTCTCGCCCTAGAGACTTTAACTTTGATTCGTCCCTTTGCATGAAGTAGTAGTTTTGTCCTTTTATCTTGCCGCTGTGAGGCAATTGCCCCGTCCACCCTGCCCCTTTGCCCCGTCCCATGCTGATCGAAACCGGTACCTGTGAGACGAAGACTTCCTTGAATGCTGATTGAATTTGGTAAATATGAAAGGAAAATGTACAATTGCATTGTGTTTCTTTTAGGTAACCAACTGCTGATTTTTGATAAGAGCCCTAGTTAGGAGTTTTCCAAATTAATGTTGCTAAATTGTTTTTGCATGAAGTCCCACATGCAGATGCTAATTTGAGGTTAGATGAGGATTCATTTGTTGCACGATGCAATTTGAGACCTTGTTATGCTGACTAATGTATGCAATTAGCTCTTTACAGATTATAGTTTTAGTGGTTTGCGTTGCTATTATCGAATGCATTGTTATTCAAATGCTGCATAGATTGCATCTTTTTCGCCGTTATGGACAGCTATTAAAGTTCATTTACATATATCATTTGGTGTTGAGACACATTTATATTGTGCTAGCTTTGTTAATATAGGGAAATAAATTCATTAACTTTGAATAAACTGGTGTGGTTATTCATTGCCGGAAGGTCATGGTTCGCCGAAATGTTTTCTGGATTAATTGTGAAGTGTTATGTTGATCAGGGCATTGCTTATGTTCGTTATTGATTATTGATTGATTAAATTGACTAATCTCGGGTGAAGAGAGCCCCACTTGGTCAAAAGATTCATCGACCCAAGAGCGTCCAAATACAGGTAATTTATTAGGAGGGAACGCTCTATCAGTACCCTCAGTATGAGGATAGCAAATATACACAAGATATATGTACACAATACCAAAAATATGCAGTAATAGCAATAGAAAGCAATGCAAGCAATGTACAGTCACAATAGATTGCAATGAGAGCACATAGGTATAGGGGTAACACAAACCATATACTCCAAAAGTGGAATGCGAATCACGAATGGACCCCAAACCTATGTGAGCTTGTAGAGGGTCGCTGGGACTGTAAGAAAACAGTGAGGGTTTGAAAAATAGCCCACCCCAAGACCCTGAAAAGTAGGTGTAAAGTGCACCTAAGTTCCCCAGAGAGTAAAGAAGTCGTGATAGGGGAATTCTGCAAGGAAGACCAACACCAGCAATGCAACAATGATGGATTTCCAGACGAGAGTACCTGTGGAACAAGGGGACCAAGTCCAAGAGTCACACTCAAGTCGTGAGTAGGCAGATGCCCAAGAAATGCCAGCTGAGGGTGCAAAGAAGCTGCCACCGGATGGTAGAAGCTGTGGATTCTGCAAGAACGAAGAGGACTAGGAACTTCCCCTTTGGAGGATGGATGTCCCACGTTGTGAAGAAGCTTGCAGAGGTGTTTCCACGCAGAAAGACCGCAAACAAGCCTTGCTAGCTGCAAGGGTCGCGGTTAGGGTTTTTGGATGCTGCTGTGGCCCAGGAGGGACCAGGATGTCGCCAATTGCATGAGGAGACAGAGGGGGCACCCAGCAAGACAGGAAGCCCTCACAGGAGCAGGCAGCACCCGCAGAAGTGCCGGAACAGGCACTACGAAGAAGAGTGAACCGGAGCTCACCCGAAGTCACAAAAGAAGGTCCCACGACGCCGGAGGACAACTCAGGAGGTCGTGCACTGCAGGTTAGAGTGTCGGGGACCCAGGCTTGGCTGTGCACAAAGGAAATCCTGGAAGAGTACACAGGAGCCGGAGCAGCTGCAAATCACATGGTACCCAGCAATGCAGTCTAGTGTAGTGAGGCAAGGACTTACCTCCACCAAACTTGGACTGAAGAGTCACTGGACTGTGGGAGTCACTTGGACAGAGTTGCTGAGTTCCAGGTCCCACGCTCGTCGTGCTGAGAGGGGACCCAGAGGACCGGTGATGCAGTCTTTTGGTGCCTGCGGTTGCAGGGGGAAGATTCCGTCGACCCACGGGAGATTTCTTCGGAGCTTCTAGTGCAGAGAGGAGGCAGACTACCCCCACAGCATGCACCACCAGGAAAGCAGACGAGAAGGCGGCTGGATCAGCGATACAAGGTTGCAGTAGTCGTCTTTGCTACTTTGTTGTGGTTTTGCAGGCGTCCAGAGCAGTCAGCGGTCGATTCCTTGGCAGAAGGTGAAGAGAGAGATGCAGAGGAACTCTGATGAGCTCTTGCATTCGTTATCTAAAGAATTCCCCAAAGCAGAGACCCTAAATAGCCAGAAAAGGAGGTTTGGCTACTTAGGAAGGAGGATAGGCTAGCAACACAGGTAAGAGCCTATCAGAAGGAGTCTCTGATGTCACCTGCTGGCCCTGGCCACTCAGAGCAGTCCAGTGTGCCAGCAGCACCGCTGTTTCCAAGATGGCAGAGGTCTGGAGCACACTGGAGGAGCTCTGGGCACCTCCCAGGGGAGGTGCAGGTCAGGGGAGTGGTCACTCGCCTTTCCTTTGTCTAGTTTCACGCCAGAGCAGGGCTGGGGGATCCCTGAACCGGTGTAGACTGGCTTATGCAGAGATGGGCACCATCTGTTCCCATCAAAGCATTTCCAGAGGCTGGGGGAGGCTACTCCTCCCCAGCCCTGACACCTTTTTCCAAAGGGAGAGGGTGTAACACCCTCTCTCTGGGAAGTCCTTTGTTCTGCCTTCCTGGGCCAAGCCTGGCTGGACCCCAGGAGGGCAGAAACCTGTCTGAGGGGTTGGCAACAGCAGCAGCTGCAGTGAAACCCCGGGAAAGGTAGTTTGGCAGTACCCGGGTCTGTGCTAGAGACTCGGGGGATCATGGAATTGTCTCCCCAATGCCAGAATGGCATTGGGGTGACAATTCCATGATCTTAGACATGTTATATGGCCATGTTCGGAGTTACCATTGTGACGATATACATAGGTAGTGACCTTTGTATAGTGCACGCGTGTAATGGTGTCCCCGCACTCACAAAGTCCGTGGAGTTTGCCCTGAACAATGTGGGGGCACCTTGGCTAGTGCCAGGGTGCCCACACACTATGGGGGTCATTTTGACTTTGACGGGCGGCGGAGGCCGCCCGCCAAAGTCCCGCCGGCAGAATACCGCTGCGCGGTCAAAAGACCGCTGCGGTAATTCTGAGTTTCCCGCTGGGCTGGGTGGCGACCGCTAGAAGGCCGCCCGCCAGCCCAGCGGGAAACCCCCTTCCATGAGGATGCCGGCTCCGAATGGAGCCGGCGGAGTGGAAGGGGTGCGACGGGTGCAGTTGCACCCGTCGCGATTTTCAGTGTCTGCTTGGCAGACACTGAAAATCTTGATGGGGCCCTGTTAGGGGGCCCCTGCAGTGCCCATGCCATTGGCATGGGCACTGCAGGGGCCCCCAGGGGCCCCACGACACCCGTTACCGACAGCCAGGTTGTGGCGGTCAAAACCGCCAGAACCAGGCTGGCGGTAAGGGGGTCGGAATCCCCATGGCGGCGCTGCTTGCAGCGCCGCCATGGAGGATTCCCTTGGGCAGCGGGAAACCGGCGGGAAACCGGCGGGACACCGCCGGTTTCCCGTTTCTGACCGCGGCTGTACCGCCGCGGTCAGAATGCCCATGGGAGCACCGCCAGCCTGTTGGCGGTGCTCCCGCGGTCGTTGGCCCTGGCGGTCCATGACTGCCAGGGTCAGAATGACCCCCTAAGTAACTTAGCACCCAACCTTTACCAGGTGAAGGTTAGACATATAGGTGACTTATAAGTTACTTATGTGTAGTGTAAAATGGCTGTGAAATAACGAGGACATTATTTCACTCAGGCTGCAGTGGCAGTCCTGTGTAAGAATTGTCAGAGCTCCCTATGGGCGGCAAAAGAAATGCTGCAACCCATAGGGATCTCCTGGAACCCCAATACCCTGGGTACCTCAGTACCATATACTAGGGATTTATAAGGGTGTTCCAGTATGCCAATATGAATTGGTGAAATTGGTCACTAGCCTGTTAGTGATAATTTGTACAGAGAGAGCATAACCACTGAGGTTCTGGTTAGCAGAGCCTCAGTGAGACAGTTAGGCGTCACACAGGGAACACATACATATAGGTCACAAACTTATGAGCACTGGGGTCCTGGCTAGCAGGGTCCCAGTGACACATAACAAACATACTGAAAACATAAGGTTTTCACTATGAGCACTGGGCCCTGGCTAGCAGAATCCCAATGAGACAGTGAAAACACCCTGACTTACACTCACAAACAGGCCAAAAGTGGGGGTAACAAGGCTAGAAAGAGGCTACTTTCTCACAATCACCCATTGAAAGATACAAAACAGAGTAGTTATCCCTATTGCGCATTGCTAAGGCCCCCTCTTGGGCTGTGTGCAGAACTTGGCACTGCCTCTGGTGTGAGCAGACCTATAAATCTGGGACTGCATCTAAAAGCAATGGGTGTTGTTGTGGGTGTACCACAGCAACACCCATTGCAGTTTATGATGCTGCCCCAGATATTTGAGTCTACTTACACCTGGGTCAGAGCAAATTTGGCTAACCCCCACGCCAGGGTGGCCTTAGCAGGGGCAATGAGGAGAAATGTTGTCATGTCCCCTTGTTTCTTGCTCTTTCTATGCGTGCTGCACTCTGCAACACGCAGAGAAAGAGAGAATCACATTTGGAGATAGTTTTTGTGCAGGGGGGTGTCCCTCCTGCACAACACCTATCCCCCCTCTCAACGTAGCCATCCATGCACCATCGTGCAAGTGTGGCTGCGTTGGCGCTCAGCTGCAAATTTAGCAACAATGCAGGGGACAACACGGGAACACTGTATACGATTAAATATGGCGCATCCCTGCGTTGTGAAAATGATGGAGTGCGGCACTGCCAATTTTGCCACAGCGTCGCGCTCCATCATTTTTAGTTACATATAGGCCTAAATGTGCCTTGACACCACCTTGAATACAAGGTGCTGGCCATAGCACACAACGAGCCGGCCAAGACATGACCCTCTGGTGGTTCTTGGGACTCTTAAAAATGGCTCATTATACCACTATCCAGCCTACTCTGATATCTGATCATTGAACAGGATAAAACATCTGGCATTTCATTTCACACTCATGACTGACTCACACCAACCCCTGGATTACTTCACAGGACACACATTCTTACACTTACTGTATGGATTGGGGTCTTCAAACCGTGCCACTTCACCAATTGTGGAGGGGGCTGGTTCACCTGTAAGACTTGCATGGTATACCACGCATTGTGTAAATGCAAAGTCACTGCAAGTGGACAAAAAAGTTCAGTGTAAATTAGTTAAGCGGAGTAAGCTAGTCATCCTAGTGGAAGATCAGAGAAACAGACACACCACTACGATCACTCAATAACACATACACTCAGATGCGGTAGAGCCACACATCTAAACACTAGTGCTGGGCCAGAGACTCCGGTGGTGCTACTCCCTGCAATATTTATATGTGGCATTGTCATGCAGCTGTCTGTGAGCACGACACATCCATTACCAAATGGTACTGTTTGATCATGTATTTTCCATCTGAAGGGCATGGTATGGTTGATGTAGTGGCAGGACATTTGTCACACCCATAGCATTTCTGCCTGCAACAGATGTAGTAAGGATCTACATCATTATCATAGCTCACAGACACGCTGCCTCCCTGGGATTGTGTGGGTATTGCAAGGTGTTGAGGATTGACATTATACACCCTGCAATGAATATAGTTAAATGTATGTGCCATCACAAGGCAGACACACTTTATAAATTGCTATGGCGGTGGACTCATGTGCAGTTGTTTAACCTACCTGCACACTGACTGAATTGAAACATGTATGTATTGCAAATAGTGGGTGGCCTGCCATTGTTGCCATTGTATACCATTGTTAATCCAGTGAGGGATAAGTACATGAGCATAGAAATAGTGCTCAACACAGACACACTTGCTCTGTGGTCAGAGGATGCATCTGGTGTTGCAGGTTAGTGAGTGATGTGGCAGAGATAGAGCTGATGCAGTGCAACCCCATGCTGTCAGTGAGGAGCTGTAGGCCAGTGGAACAGACTCTGCACATGTGTGTGGTATGGGGGCGGTAGAGGCAGTCTGTGACAGAACCTGAACTGGAACATGGAATTGCCAGTAGTCTCTTCCCAGTTCATGTTCAAGCTCCCTTACGTGGCCTTGCCTAATGACACAAAGGAGCCTATAGGACTATAGTGGTGCAGCACCTGGGGCCTGATTAATGAAAAGTGAGCACCGCATCTGCATCATTTTCTGACGCAAAAGCAACGCAAACTTACTAATCATAAGTTTAATTTAAGTTTAAGGGCAACGCTAACTTTTCATAAATCCGGTCCCTAGTGATGTCCCACATGAAATGTGCCCCTTAGCATACTCCTGACAACACCATGTGTGGGCCATCTTCACAAAACTACGCATCATGGTGTTAGGGGGAGTTGTGGTGCAAGTACCTGACACTACTCAGGTGGTTTGCGAGACTTACATCTCAAGTATTTATGCTAGTCCTCCAAGGCACCATAGGCTCTTTGTAATTGTAGTGTGACTCTTTTATATCTCTGCCATTATCAAGCGTTAAACATTTTGTGACTAATGTGGCAAAGTTATCTCATTGGCTCAATTGCACCATATTCATCGCCCCCTTAGGGCGGGAAGACCCCTCCCTTGCAAACATAATGCCTGTGGCAGGGCTCATGTGTGGGCCATCTTCACAAAACTACGCATCATGGTGTTAGGGGGAGCTGTGGTGCAAGGACCTGACACTACTCAGGCGCTTTGCAAGACTTACATCTCAAGTATTTATGCTAGTCCTCCAAGGCACCATAGGCTCTTTGTAATTGTAGTGTGGCTCTTTTATATCTCTGCCATTATCATGCGTTAAAAATGTTGTGACTAATGTGGCAAAGTTATCTCATTGGCTCAATTGCACCATATTCATTGCCCCCTTAGGGCGTGAAGACCCTCACCTTGCAAACATAATGCCTGTGGCAGGGCTCATATGTGTGAAATGTTGACAAAGTTGCGCTATGAATGCAAAAATGGTAGGGTGGCAGTGCCTTAGCGTTTCATACATGACATACTGCCGGTGCACAGGTGGCGCTATTGGCTCTGAAATTCATGCCTTCATGATGGTTGTGCAGGACTCATCAAACATCTGACCTGCATTGGTTTCATTATTGAACATGTGAACTCCAGGCCTGAACTTGCGCAGAGACTCATCATACAGGTTGCATATAGCCTGTTCACAAGCATTGCATGCAGTTCTCCAACTTATCTGCTTCTGTCCTTCAAAAGCAATGAACAGTTAATTGTATGCCAATGGGAGACTTATCATCAGTTCCGCTAATCTCAATCCTCAAGTGATCCAGCAGATCCTGCTCCCTCAGCAATGCTTGATCTGGTGGTCATTCCGTCCTGTGTGATAGATGTGCCTCAGGTGGTGGAGCACCTTGCCCCACCGCAGCCGCCTGGCCTCCGTCTGGTAGCTGAGGATCACCCGGCCACCCATTTGCAGCGTAATTGGCAGGAAGTGGGCCACGAGCCATATAAATCCCGCCAGCTCATCCGCAGACATCCTGCTCATCCTCCCTTTGCCAGACATGGCCACTGGTGAATATAGTTCACCAAAAATACTATGAGAAAAATTAAAGGAAACTTAAACCCACTAACTAAACCCAACTACCCCAACTACTTAACTACCCCAGACAGACACCCCACAATACAACAAAACTGTACAATCACTACACAAAATACAACTTATTTGGCTAAATACACACAAAAAACACAGGACACAGCACAATGGACACTACAAATTTGACAAAACTCTCAACAATCGACCACCAGCCCCAAAACACAACCACACACAGTCACAAAGGAACAGACTGTAAAGAGACAGTGAAACTACAACCACTGTACCATGCTTTTAGACAGGATTTCCTGTTACATCACTCCCTTGGCATGTTTTTCAGTTATGCTCCTTTTTATTTGACGCATACGGCTTATGCGACGTTTTATAGATGCATGACGTCTGTGCATCGTTTTTATTGATGCATGATGGTAATGCGGCGATTCCATCTGGTCCTGGCGTCAAAAAGCCTATGGACGTCTGACTGAGTTTCTGGGGCTAGGTGTCATTCAGGTGATAGGACTTGTATTGTGAAAAATAATGACGCATGATGGTTATGCGCCTATTTCTCACAAGGGTGCATTAAGAGGAGGGTGAACGTTGAATTCCCACTAAGAGCCCATGTGTCATTTTCTTTAAGTTGGTGGATGTTTTTGATGCATTTACGTCATACTATTTGCCTAATTTCTTGTTTGCGTGTTTTTTTGCATTGTCCTTGACTGCACCCTGATTGACCTAACATATGTCATGGGCTGTACTGCAATGTGGTAAATGGGGTATGGCTACATGTGGAAGACCATGCAGCAATGTGAGAAAGGTGAGATTGGTCGGTTCCACCAATAAGTGTGTTTCGGAGTCGACTGCATGCAATCACTCTCACTTTGTGCATATATGCATGTGTACCTACGGTGTATCCACATATATTTTGGCACATATGTACTCTATGTGAACATATGTGTAGGTATCTGAATGTGTGGGTGTACTACATAGTAATCTCTGTGACAATAGTATTTAGACATACCCATAACTGATGATATGATATGGCCTGACTTCAACACATGCTCAGACATGTGTCACCCATTACAGTTTGGACTCAGAGTATGCAGTGTACTTGGACTGCTTTAACATCACATTTCCCCTGAAAAGTTACGTGGCATTGTGTGTTGACTCTGTTTTTTGCAGTTGGATGTTCCGTCTTGTTGCTAAGTACATGTGTGCCATGTGGTTGCCCATGCATCTAAGTTGCCCATGGCATGTACACCTGTGTTAGTGAAATATGTTATATGCCATGTGTGTGTAGAAACAGTTGTAAGTGCATTTTAGTAACACATTACGAGATTGGTGTCTGAAGGGGATGTTCAAGGTCACATTACAATCTTCCAGCATGGACAGATTTTAGCATTATAGTATTGCATATGCAGTCACATCACTGGCACCTATATATTTTGTACGTCAGAACAAATGTGAAGATGATTTGTAAATGTAACAGGTTTTTTTGCTACCTATGCCATTATTGTACTGCTAGGTTGATTTATGTCCTGAATCCTGACACATTATTATGCCAGGGCCATTATGGTGGTAAATGTGTGCTGAGATATGTTGTATATGTGTGCCAGCCTCCAAATTGACACTCAGATTTGTCTAGTTCATGTTTGTCATTACTGTCACATACTCTACTGTCCCACGGGGTACCAGTGTAGCAGTGTGGTATAGATTGCAGGCCTACTATTAATCATCACTGTGTGGGTATGTATGGTAACAGAAACACATGTTTGAATGGGAAGCTGCAGGTTTCTGGTGTTCCACTTTGTTCTTCCCCTGTGCAGATACATTAGGCACCTGACTAAATCATATGTTAATGTAAGCAGGATAGTGGTCTGTGGCTTAGTAAAGCTGGGATCTCTGCAGTTAATGATTGGAACTCAGCGGCCTCTGCAGACTCCCAGTGGGTCTACACATGTGCAAATGTGTTCATACAGACCAGGATGTAATGCTTTGCTAGGTTGCACTTGATGTCAGACCTTCCCCTCTCAAGTACAGTGCTCGGCTGCTTGCACATGTAGGACATGTAGGACATTTCTCATTCATAGGACTCATTATCTGTTTCCAAGTGCATGTTTAGGGGTTGTATAAATGTGGTGATTTCAACAATCAACTAATGGCATGGTACAGATGGTGTTGTACGTGACAGGCTCATGTCATGATGCCAGCTGAAGGCCAAATACCATGTTATGATAGTGCCAAAGATGTCTGGGTTGTGAACATACCTGGCCAGCCTCAATATACATATGTGAAAGATAGACCTGCAGGCATGGATGTGTTGCACTGTCTGTTCATTTCCCTATTTTTTCAGGCATTACTGTTAAGATATGTATTGTGTCCTCCATTAATCCCAGGTATTTGGCAGTTACTGCTTTGTACGCATCTTCCATAACAACATTGTGTGGTGATGTAGGGACATTTTGCAACATAAGACTTGGGTAATGTTGGGATCTAGCCTCCTCCTACTACTGGCAACGTATTTGTTTCCGTACCATTGGTGGTATGTGTGAGATGTAATGAGTGCCAAGCAATCATATCATAACTTATGGCACAGCACTTATGTAGTCTCCAGGTGACATGGAGTGTTCTCTCTGGTATTATCAGTGGGTATCTCTGAGCTGTCCATCCACACCCTCCATGGAACATGGTTATGCAATTTTCCAGCATCACACAACCTAGCTAACTCTTACCATGACTGAATGATGTAATGGTTAGAAATCATATCAGTGCTGTATTTATCTTTTGGAACAACCTACCTACATGGCTAGGTGTACTCCGACTCAATATTATGTTGAATATCTGATCGTATTGGACATTGCAACACTTAATCGCGCACTCACACCAGATTGTGCTGTTGGAGTCCAAAACATGTATGGGATACATTTTTACATTTAGTATCATGCAATTGTTCTGTACTGTGAGTGAGATTGGGTGTGTGTTTTGGTATGTTCTCATACAGAGCATACTATCTAAAGCTGCATAGAGAGGTCAGGCATTGTTGCTGATGGGCTAACTCTTGCTACCTCAGAGATACAACCACACATCTGTCTCCATATTTAGATATTTATTTTCTGGAGATATGTGTGAAGACAGCATATTTGTCAAACAATTGTTCATCTCTGGTGAATATAACACACTCTGCCTACATTCCACCCAAGCTATGATTTGATCACACATAGTGGAATTAACTCATTGCCCTTGCCAATATTTGTATAGGGAGCCTGCAGCCCAAGCTGCATTATTTACCTTCCAAACCAATGTGCATTCCACAGACGTGTGTGCAATAAGTGAGGTCAAGTTTACCCTATGTCAAGGTTGGCCCATGGCAGTGGCAGTACAGTATCACATCGATAGACTGTGCAGGCGCTACTTCCATTGGTTACTATCCATGGGCAAATCATGATGACCATAGTTACCAATGAAGTCCCCCCTTGTCACACATGTTCCATGCAGCCATTACAACTATCACACTGAGTTGTGACAGTGTTCAGTTCCAACATTATTTAAGTTCTATTTTTTGACATCCCCTACCTCTTGTGTGGCCCCCTTGCATACATCCTATTAGGCCATGATGCAGTTGGGTGTGATGGGCCTTTTAATTGCAAGTTGGAAACATGAATGTACAAAATATGTAGTGGTCCATGGATTGTGTCCTTCAGTTGTCACATACCAGTAATTAGGCTGTAAGTGATATGTGTGATGGAGGCAGTATGATCTCGTACATCACATATGATGTTGCTACAATACTTGTCACTTTAGTGATTGTTACATGCTCCCTGAGTTAAGAGTCACATTCCTATGGTATATGTAGCGGAGAATGAAAAGCCCACAGCAGAATTGGTGAAAAAATGAGAAGTGCTTATTTACAATATTTACATGGTGATTTCTGTTGTTTTTATGTATAAAAGTTATCAGCTGTGTTGTGCTGTTCCCCCTCCAAATCGTCAGCACCATCCTCCTCCTCCTCCTCAGGTGGGACAGCTGAGGAGGAGGAGGAGGTCGTACAATGGTACGTTCATTCGCACACAAATGTTGTGCAGGATGACACATGTGAACATTATTTTACACATGGGTGGGGCATAAAGGAGGCTGCTTCCAGTCAGGCCCAGGCACCTTAATCTGGATTTCAGGATGCCAAATGTCCTTTCCACCACATTGCATGTCTGACGGTGGCCCTCATTGTAGGCATGCTCTGCTGCTGTGTTAGGGTTAGCAAATGGGGTCATCACCCACAGCTGCATGCTGTAACCCTGATCCGCTGCAAAGGTAAGGTATGAAAAATGTTGTTAAAGCTTGAAACAGGTTTTGTATGTAGCATGGCAGTTGTTAGTTGGAGTTGGAATGGTGAATCAGAGGTGTTTGTGGTATGGTGTGAGTTCCTGGCCTTATGCTAAGATTTACTTGCACTGTGTTGTTGGACATGACTATCTTGGGTATTGGCTCAAGGACCTGGGGCATATAATTAGTATTCCTAATTGATGCTGAGTATGTAAATACCATGTGTTGTGTGGTGCATCTTTGTAGCAGTGTGCTATTTCTAGATGGGACCTGACACATCCTTGCACCACAATGGTGTCAGATGTGGAGACAACATAGTAGCCATAAAAAAGCCTTGCTATCCCAACCATTTTGCCATGTGCCGGTACAGATTTAGTGCAACACTTAGGCCTATATTAAAGGGTAAATGACAGAGCGCAACGCAGCACCTAAATTGGCAGCGCCGTGCTGCGTCATTTTCACTATGCAGGAATGCACTGTGTGTAATATGTTACAAGGCAAACCTTTGTTGTCCCCTGTGCCGGCGCTAAATATGCAGCCGTGCACCAATGCTACCACCCTCGCACTAGGGTGCTTGGATGGCTGCTTTGTGGGGGGGATTAAATCTGGGCAGGAAGGGGCACCATCCTAAACCTAAAATATCTTCATGAGCAATATGCTGTTTCTATGTGTGCAGCAGTATGCAGCACGCATAAGTGGCGCATTCATATGAGGAAAAATCAAAGTATATTTCCTTATTGGAACCTGCAAACATCACCCATGGGGTGGTATTTGATGTTGGCACTGCCTCAGGTTTTAGGAAACACCTACATCTGGGGCAGCATCATCACGCTATGTTGCCATGGCACACCTACAGCAACACACATTGCACGCCCCTTCCACGCAAAGTGCTGCATGGAAAGGGGCCCTATTTACAAGGTGGCATAAAGTCACAAAACAGTGGGCAGCCGCCACCCTGTACATACAGTGCAGGGTATGACGATGGCACTAGGGGCTCGAAAATATGGCCCTTAGAGATCTTGAGTGGCAGCTGATGTTTGTGCCAGCCATCGGGTGTACAAGGGTGTGTATACCATTGTTTCAGGATGATCAACATTGCTATTGGTGTTTCTCCTAGCTTCCAATACATGAATCAGCATTTATACTGTCAACACATGCACAGTGCAGGCTATGGGTTGGGGCACAGCTACTTTACAAATGTGTCCCTTAGCACAGTGCATGTAAGGTCAGTAATGTCCTCTATACTCCTACAGGGTCCCACTATGGCATCCATGATCTGCACTGTTTGACAGTGATTCTGGCCTATGGTGGACCATTTATTGTCTACAGTACAGACATGATGATGTTAGGGGGTCAGTAAGTGGTGCATGTGAGGTGGCACTACCGTAGATGTGGTACCATTTCTTACAAATCTGGCACATGGTATGTAATGGCCGGTAATTTGATATTCCTATGTGTGTTACCCAATGCATCAGGCAGATAGATGTATGTGCACACTACAGGTAAGTGAGGTATGTGTAAATGAGATGTAGTTGATATTGGCACCAGTTGTCTGGCATTTGATGTATGTTCTGCCAGAGACTTGCACAGTATGATTTAAGTGGGGCTGTGCCTATGTGTGACTTTCTTTACATGGCCATGGTGTATGCCATTGACATTGCTGAGCTCTTCTTTGTTTGGTGTAATGTGTGTGTGAAGTGTATTTAGTAGCCAACCTGTGGGCACTTGTAGTGGTTTGTGGACATCTTCTGTTAGCAAAGGGGACATAGCTCCACCTGTTCTTCATGTGGTGTGCCTGTCATGTTGTGGGTGTATATGTTTGTGCTGTGCATTGATTGTGCTGTACTACAGCATGGTGCTTATGTGTTATTACCTGCAGATCTATGTTACCCCGACCATGTATTTTTGGTGGGGCGTATGTGTTGTGGGTCCTACAGGGTTGGTGTATTGTGTGTATATTGCTAGGTTTGTTGACTTACCTACGAGAAGGCCATTGCCATATTGGCCATCCTTGAAGTGTTTGTTGATCCTACAGTGCCTGAATATGTAGACGTCATGGACGCTATTAGGATACTTGGCTACAATTTTCGTAAATAGCCCACAGTGGTCCACTGTGACCTGCACATTTATGAAATGCGGATGTTTCTGGTTCCTGTATAAGTGTTCTGTTGCTGCAGGTGGGACAAGTTGGACATGGGTGCTTTTCATTGCACCCAGCACATGCGGAAACCCAGCAATTTGGTAAAAGCCTTGTTTGGTCTCCTGCTGAATTTGCTGGGTACTGGGGAAGCAGATGTGGCGGGAGTCAGGGAGATGATTGCATCTAATACCTTTGGCAGGAAGACTGAGAAAGACGGCTGTGACAGACCAGCAACTAATGCACTCGTTTTCTGGAATGAGCCACTTGCCAGCATGTGCAGGAGAGCTAGCAGCTTTGTGACGGGTGGTATGTTAAGTGGTGTTTGCAGCCTGGCTGTGATCTCTGGCTCAATGTAGTTCGGCAGGCGTAGCATGGGCTGCCGGTTGAGACGGTAAGTCCAGATGAGGTCTTGTTCCCTGAGGCCAAGGAGGGTTGTCCTGTTCCAGAATATCCTCTCATGCCTTCTGCATTGCCTTTGTGGGTGCCAAGGTGGTGTTTGTGGTTGCTGTGGTGGTGGTGGAGGGAGCTGCTGTCCTCTGCGTCGTGTCCCAAGCTGGAGCAGCAACACTCCCATCTTGTCCTGTGGGTTGCCAATGTTGCTTAAGTGAATTTTCCTTAAGTAATGGTGTGTGGGCCTTATTTTAACTCCTTGTCTGACCCAGGTATTAAAATTTGACGCTAATCTGGTTTTACGTAATTTTTTTTGCTCCACTTCTTAGTTGTGCATTGTTTTTGCGTCGGGAGTTAAATATGGTGCTAGGGGGTTGGCATCATTTTGGGGATGGGAAGGCCTGCCTTGCATATTATTAATGCAAAAGGACGCAAGGTGTTTTAGCCATTCAAAAAATTATGCTATCTCCGATATTTTGGCGCTAGACGGGTCTAGCGCTAAAATATAAATATGGAGCACAGTTTGAACTGAATTTTGCGCCAAATAAAATGATGCAAATTTGGTGCAAACAGAATATAAATATGCCCCCAAGTCCCATAACCCCTGGGTGCTCATTGTGCCCGGAGGCGCCCTGCTATTAAGCGTGTGAGGGGCTACCGCTGCACGGGGAGGAGAAGGCAGGGTTGGTGGAAACGAGTGGGGTGCTGCGCTCAGGACTTCACCACCAAAGAAAGCTAAGCAGCCCCCTCCACCACCAAAGAAAGCCAAGGAGCCCCCTCCACCAGCAGAGGGCAAGGAGCCCTCTCTACGAGCAGAGGCACCCAAGGAGCCCCCTCCACTAGCAGAGGGCAAGGAACGCTCTTCGCCAGCAGAGTCACCCAAGGAGCCCCCTCCACCAGCAGAGGACAAGGAGCCTCTCCACCAGCGGAGGCACCCAAGGAGCCCTCTCCCCCAGCTGAGGGCAAGGAGCCCTCTCCACCAGCTGAGGCACCTAAGGAGCCCCCTCCACCAGCAGAGGGGAAGGATCCCTTTCCACCAGCAGAGGCACCCAAGGAGCCCACTCCACCAGCTGAGGGCATGTAGCCCACCCTCCAGTGACTGTTGGGCAAGGAGCCCCCTCCAGAACTGGTGGGCATGTTACCCCCTCCAGAGACTGTGGCCTTTCATTCCCCTCAGAGACTGTTTGGCAAGGAGCCCCCTCCAGAACCAGTGGGCATGTTACCCACTCCTGAGACTGTGGCCTTTCATTCCCCTCCAGAGACTGTTGAGCAAGGAGCTCCCTCCAGAACCAGAGGGCATGTTACTCACTGCAGCTGAGGTGCCCTCCAACCCCCTTCCCCCTGAGGTGCCTGCCCATTTCCAACATGATGCCCCTGAATAGTGGAGTCGAGATTATGTCAGGAGTCAAGTTGGGTCTTGGACTGTGCCCTGTGGCCATGTGGCCCTTTGCTACTTTGGACTGGCCATTGGCCCAATCTGGACATTGATGCCTGCATTTACATTTCATTTTTCATTATGGTGGCTGTTGGCAGCAGATTACAGAGTTAGTACATCAGAATTGTTGTCCTTGCATTATTTTCACGTGGGTCCTGTGACATTTGTTTTACTCTGCAGCTGGTTCTGTGTATGGTGCGTGTGTGAATGGTGTGGGTTGTGCATGTGTGTGTCACTCTCCTTTTCCTCCCTCCCTCCCTTGTGTGCTAGGTGGCTGTACCCACATTCGTCTTCGTCGTCGTTGGTGTTCCAGGACGGCCATGGCATGGTAGAGCATCAGGAAGACTTGGAGTTCTGGTTCTATGGTGGCAGCGGTGTCCTCTGTGTCCCTGATGGTGAGCCTTTTGTTTTCTGTACTGTGTTTCCGCCAAGCTTATGATGGCGTTGGTACCGCCCCGGAAATCCTGGTGGTTTGCTATGTCATAATATGTTGGGTGGTACCTTGATCTCCACCTGGCTGTTGATGGCTACCACCCTGGTCAGTGGTGTTAACTCCCTGGCGGTTGGTGTGGTACATTGGCTGTCTATGGGAGGTATCACCGCCATGGTCATAATTTGGCAGTAATTACAGCCAGGCTGTTGGCAGTAATACTGCCACTTTAACAGACCTCGCCAATGTCATAATGAGGGCCTGTGTATTTAATAGGCTTAAAGATACTATTATGCAACTCTCCAATATTGGAGCGGATTTCCTCTTGGGAATTAGTTATATCTGTTTTGAAGAAGGTTATAGAGCCCAATAATGCTCACTGTATTCCGAGTACAGGTGAGGATCACAGATATAGAAACCCTCAGGGTGGTAATAATAGTGATTCACTGGCCCAACTTTCTGCTCCTGATGGTTTAAATGAAAGAAGGCCTGAAGGTTCTACTTCACTGGCTCTGGCTTATCGTTTCCTTGAGGAGAGTTTCCCAAGGCCCACACTGGGAACTGGGAGGCCTAAAGGTAGATTAAATTCTCCAGAAGGTCCTGGCTGCATGGAAAGGAGGGGGGATCAAGAACATGTACGAGATCAGTTTAATTACAACCTGAATCTTCCCCCAGCCTGCTGCCCTTATGTTGCCATCTTGGGGTGGAGGATATCACAGTTAAGGGCAGACGAGAAAGAATCGACCTTATAATTGATAAATAAAGCTTGCTATTGGCTATGTAATAATACTAAATTTAATCTTGCTGATTATAACAACATTTTATTTGTCAGAAGGGTGGGCTGGGTAGGCTCCATGAACAAGAACCTCCCTGGACAGTGTGTAGTGATAAACTGCAGGTCACTGGATTTGGCGAAGCAGCTGTTATATGACTCTAATATAAAACCGTAGTGGGGGAATTAATATCCTCTCGCTTGGTTACTTTTAGCTCCATTTGCAGCCTTACCTTAGAGCTTCAAAGACAGGGAAATCCAATGCTCCAATCCTGTTTGCAGTAGGTTTTCTACACTTGCGGGTTTAGACCAGAATGATTGACTTTAATTTACTGCTCCTGATGAGTGCAGTAGTATTACTGGTCCCTGTGCTTTCAGTCTAAACCATGACACGCAACTGAAGCTTCCATCTAATATTGTCACTAGGGATATACTCAGAGAGCTCAGTTGGAATGTGGCTGGTACTAGGGATAAGATTCAGGACCCTGAATGGCTTACGTTTGCAAACCAGTTTGACATTCTTATGTTGCAGGAGACGTGGGCACAGGAACCTGTAATTTGGGATGGTTACGAAAGCTATAGTGTTGCTGCTACCCATTCACTTTTTTATAGAGCCCAGGGAGGGCTCACTATTTTGATTTGTATTACAAAACAGCTGAAGGTTGTACCCATCCCTACTAACCACATGGGGAGACCATTGCTATGGGTGGTAGCGTCCTGTGACACCCATTTCTTCTTGTTGATTTTTTTATAACGCAGTTTGGGAATTGGGCTGCCATATTGCATTTTGTTTCAAGCTATTTCAATCTTCGAAACTAGGTCGCTTGCCCTTTTTAAGGCTTTCAATGTATTATTATCTGGCGACTGTAATGTCAAGTTGGGAATGTCTCACATTGGATGTAATCCCTTTATCAGGGGTAATTCTCCTACTAGCCTGTCAGCATCTGATTAAAGGGTGTGTGACCTGGCCAAAGCACTGGGATGTGCAGACTTTCATACTGTGATGCAGGTTGGGGCCTGCCCATGTAAAATCTTGCCCACTTTTGTTGGGAGAGGCAAGGGGACGACAATTGATTATGTGCTTATCTCTAGAACTTTTCTGAATCGGGAGCCGGGGGTTGTACATGATGTTGTCTTTAGTGATCAAAACTGTAAAGAAATAAGCATTATTATACCATCTATACCAAGGCAGAATGTTGTAGTGGGTCTATCCGGCCTAAGGGCTAAAGATAAGGGGATGAGGGTGCAATGGCAGAAACTTCCAACTGCCCACTTATTTGAGGCTATTGTTATTGTCTTTTGAGGATGCTCTCCTAGTGAAAATTCACCTCCCACTGCAACCCTGGAGGCCCATACCCATACCCAATTGGCTGAATCAATCAATGGAATCATGCAACATTTGACAAGTTGCAGACCTGCTGTCCAGCATGGTTGGCTTGACAAAGCCTGTAGGTTGCCTAATAGGCACCTAAGGGAGGTATATTAGGCCACATAACCAAGCAGGAAAGTGAGGCAGGAAAGTCCAAAAAATTAGCAGTTAAGAAGCGTAAAACCGACCTTAAGGAGGCTTCCTGGGAACAATTGTTGTCCACCTGTGCTTCCCAGGAGTCTAGCAGTTTTTGGGCGATTGTGACTGCTAGACAGCCTACTCTGGCTGCTTTAGACGGTATGGTATAGGTTCTTCTGTTAGGCCAGAGAAATTAAGTGCCAGAGCCACCAAGAGAAAATTCTGTAACTCTTGTCTTCCAACCTGAAAAGTATCCTAGGTGGTTAGCGGATAACGAGCAGCATAAACATAAAGTATGTAAACAGTGAATTCATTGCAAATATTATGGGCCATATTTATCATTTTTACACAGAACGGAGCAAAACATGCTGCTGAGTTGCGTGAAAGGGAGAAGATATGGCACATTCCTGCTCTCTCTTTGTGCTGGCGCACTTTTGGCTGCCTAGTGTCAATGCAGGCACCCATGAAGGATAGTGCAACGGTGCCTGCATTGCAGGCAGGATTCTTTTTGTGCAGGAAGGGAGACCTTCTCATAGAAGCAATCTGTTGAGGCTTTTTCATCCTTCTACATGTGCTGCAGAGTGCAGTACACGTAGAAAGAGGAGAGATAGGGAGAAATAAAGATATTTCTCCTTGCTAAGCCACCCCTGGGGAGGCATTGCATTTTGACACATTCATGGTAAAACTGGGAAGGTGCCAAACTCCATGGGTGGATGCATGGGAACACCCATGCTCCACCCATTGAACTCCTCCCTTGGGCAGAGTAACGCACAGCAGTGACTTGCTCTGTCTTGCGTTACTCCAGCTTTACAAGGCATTGCAGGGCCACACAAGGTGGCCTTGCGTGGCTTGGTATATCTCATCTAGTCTTTGTGTACCATTATATAATGATAGGTGCATGAGCGATATTTGCTGTGTGCACAATTTCTACAACATTTATGCAACAATTATGGGTCTGAAAGAATTGACATCCTGTATCCTCAGATGGACTGAGAACTATATTTATAATTTTTCACACAATGCAGCAATGCACTTTGCTTAGCTGCGTAAAAGGGTAAGGGCAGGAAGGCACCATATCTATCAAGGTATTGTGCATTCCTGTTCCCTCCTTGTGCCGGTGCAGATTTGGCAGCATAGTGCTAATGCGGGCACCTTTGAACCATGATACAAGGACACCTTCCTGCACAAAACAATTGTCTGAGGCATTTTCCTCTTTCTATGTGAGCTGCAGAGAGCAGCACATGTAGAAAGAGGACAAAAATGAGAAGTAAACATATTTATCCTTGCTACACCTCCCCTAGGAAGGCATAGCATTTTGATGCATTCCCAGTTCTACCAATCAAGGTAAATCTGGGAATGCAACTCCCACAAATGCTGTATATTCAACTGACTCATTGTGGACTATCCAGGAGGTAACCCCTTCCAAAAGGAATGCAAATGTAACGACTGAATCCTTTATCACTAATTTGAGTTTAATGCAGTCACTGTGAACAGACAATTTGTCCTTTGATATTGAATCCAAAAGTAAAGAACAATAGATTCAATTTTTTTAAAAGGCGTTGACTCTTGTCTCTTCTGTCAATCATTCAACACAATAATTTCACACTCCATTCCTGTGCATTTCAGGCATCGACGTGCCTTTCTTCACGGGAAAGAGCTGAATGAAATAGTCACATTGGTCAGGGGGATTCATTCAAGAAAGCCTCTTGATACATGGTTGATTTCATACTATGTGCACCCAACAGTGTCTAGAAGAACCCATACCTTAAATCCAAAAATAAAACACACCTTAAAACCAAAATATCTCTTAAAGACAAAATTATCGTTGTTAATAATTTAAAAAGAGGAATAACAAAATTAATAATGAAAATGATCACATGCTACCATCTGTGTCTAACATCAACTAAAACTTAACCTTATCAATAATGCAATCATTGAAGTTAAGTAACCCAAAGAAATATATGTCCCAGTGGGTGAACGTTTAAGAATCGAAAATGCTTCATTAGTGGGAATAAATTATTCAGTATTACTTTTGAATAGTATGAGCTCCGTGCCTGTTTGATTAGGGGGCTGATTTAGATATTGGTGGATGAGTTACTCTATCACAACGGTGACGGATATCCTGTCCAATGAAATCTAAATCCCATTAGAACATTGGAATGTTGTAAGCTCCATTGAAAACAATGGAGTGCTGCGGGCTTTTACTGGCCGGTAAAAGCCCGCAGCGCCAACATTCCAATGTTCGCTTTGTTCACAGCAGCAGCTGTGAATAAAGCCTCACGGAGCCCAAGGGGATTTTAATCCCTCGGGCTCCGTGAGGAATTTGTTTTTTTAAATAGAACATTCTGCCCTGAGTGGCAGAATGTTCTAATAGCCTTAGAACCTGCCGTAGCGGGCTCTACCGGCTATTAAAGGCCCCTCCCCTTCCCCGCCAAGGTAATAGAGAAGGCCGTCAACAAACAGCTGACCACCTTCCTGGAAGACAACAACCTGCTCGACCCTTCACAAACCGGATTCCGAACCAACCACAGCACTGAAACTGCCCTCATCTCAGTCACAGACGACATCAGAACCCTGATGGACAACGGTGAAACAGTCGCCCTCATCCTCCTCGACCTCTCGGCTGCCTTCAACACCATCTGCCACCGCACCCTAATCACCCGCCTCCGCTCCACCGGGATCCAAGGCCTGGCCCTGGACTGGATCGCCTCCTTCCTCTCAAACCGATCCTAAAGAGTCTACCTCCCTGCGTTTCGCTCAGACCCCACCGAGATCATCTGCGGCGTACCTCAAGGCTCATCACTCAGCCCGACACTCTTCAATGTCTACATGAGCCCCCTCGCCGACATCGTACGCAAGCACGACATCATCATCACCTCCTACGCCGACGACACCCAACTTATACTCTCCCTCACCAAGGACCCCGCCAGCGCCAAGACCAACCTACAAGAGGGCATGAAGGACGTCGCAGATTGGATGAGGCTCAGCCGCCTAAAGCTGAACTCTGACAAAACGGAAGTCCTCATCCTCGGCAACACCCCGTCCGCTTGGGACGACTCCTGGTGGCCCACGGCCCTCGGCACCGCACCGACCCCCGCAAACCACACCCGCAACCTCGGCTTCATCTTGGATCCTCTTCTCACCATGATCAAGCAAGTCAACGCTGTGTCCTCCGCCTGCTTCCTCACCCTCCGCATGCTCCGCAAGATCTTCTGCTGGATCCCCGCCGACACTAGAAAAACCGTGACCCACGCCCTCGTCACGAGCCGCCTGGACTACGGCAACACCCTCTATGCTGGGATCACCGGCAAGCTCCAAAAACACCTGCAACGTATTCAAAACGCCTCGGCCCGCCACATCCTCGACGTACCCCGCAACAGCCACATCTCCGCACACCTGAGACACCTGCATTGGCTCCCAGTCAGCAAAAGGATCACCTTCCGACTTCTCACCCACGCACACAAAGCCCTCCACAACAAGGGACCGGATTACCTCAACCGTCGCCTCAGCTTCTACGCCCCCACCCGTCTCCTCCGTTCCTCAGGCCTCGCGCTCGCTGCCGTCCCTCGCATCCGCCGCTCCACAGCGGGTGGGAGGTCCTTCTCCTTCCTGGCAGCCAAGACCTGGAACTCCCTCCCCACAAGCCTCAGGACCACCCAGGACCACTCCGCATTCCGGAGACTCCTAAAAACCTGGCTCTTCGAGCAGCAGTAACCCCCCCCCCTTTTTTCCCCTAACGCTTTGAGACCCGCACGGGTGAGTAGCGCGCTTTATAAATATTAATGATTTGATTTGATAGGGGACATCTAGTAGCATGAGTTGGCAGCAATATCACACATTACTGTGCTACAGAGATTTGCGTAGAACTATATTGTCGTTAGTATGACCTCGAACACTTAACCTCACTACCTGTACACAATGTATCCTAAATTTATAACATGTATTGTGTTTTATCTAACTACTCTAATGAATAGTTGTTGAACAAAAAGTAGGGTGTGGGAACTTGCATGTACATAGGATAATAATCAATGCCTCTCCTATATCCCTCAGAACAAGTCCAACCTCAAGAGGGTGACTTTATTGACCTGCTCTCTTCTGATGCTAATAGCATCCAGAGATTGGGCTTCACATTCAACTTCTGATATTCCCAGAAAACACAGTGCACTTGGACTACCAATGGGGTGCACAATTTTGATGCTGTGGGAAGGATGCCTAAGCTGTGAACTCCCAGCCCAGGCTGGGTTGTGGACAGTGAGGAAGTACTAATGCAAATCCACTAGACTGCTTCTTGTCATGGTGGAAGTGTAGAGGCTAGTGGTGTATTTTCTCGGCCATGAACAAAATGTGCATGTATTGAAGCACACTACTGTTGGGTATACCAGTAAGGAGTGCATCCCTTAGAGGATGGACTCTTAAGCGAATGCACTGATAACCAGGGGACGGGGCCAAAACCTTTGTCAGGGGCACAGCTTCGGGGGAATGTTTTGGGTGTTACTCCCCTCTCCCCCAATACATGCATTTTATGGTAAATGGTTCGGTACTGGTGCTTTCAGTTGGGTATGGTGAGGTGTCTGTTGGATCTCACCAGGATTGGTACATACACGTAGACAAAAATGCACACACACTCTCACCCTCTCTGTTTTGAAAGTCTTCAAAAATGTTATTTTATACAATATTTTGTTTTCTTTCACTTAGTACCCCTACCAATCCACATTCATCTCCCTTTCCACTGCTCCTTTAGCCCACCTCATGCATCCTTCTCATTGTATAATGTATTTTAACATTACATGCCAGCGTGATTGTTGGAAAATCTGAAGCTCACCCGACCCCCTAATCTTACTGACCAAGCTATGCTCCTGCTCTCTGTAATGCTGGATGAGTCACTGCTTATAAATTGACACATTGGCCCCCATTATGACATTGGCAGTAAATCCCACTTACCGCCACACTGACTGCCGCCAACATACCGCGGCGGCAGCAGATATCCGTTCACCATATTATGACACACACACACACCAATCCATCAGTATTCAGCCACATACACAAATCCGCCACACCAAACGTCAGTGATAAATTGGTGGTATCAAAACCCACACTGTTAGGGCAACAGAACTAGGCCCATCACATTATGACCCACGAATCACCACGGCGGTCATTCAACGGCGGTAAACCGTTGGCGGTACATACCGCCGCACTCACAATGGACACACACAAACAAAACATCACATTGGACAATCCAAACAACACACACCTGACACCCATGCACACACCACACGCACACACACACTCACACCACTATAAAACACACACCCACATTACCCACAGCCCTTTACCATTACAAACAATTGCCACCAGAGAGACAGCAAGACCACAGACACAACCAGAGCCACACACTACTCACACCTATACACCCCTCACGCAACCCACATTACACACCCCAACACATTACCCAACACACCCTCACCTACACACCTCACACAACACCCATGGCACCACAAAGACACCCCCGCTTGACAGAGGAGGAGCTAAGGGTCATGGTGGAGGAAATCATCTGGGTAGAGCTACAGCTATTAGGAGCACAGGTGCAGCATCTATCGATAGCTAGGAACATGGAGCTACAGCAGAGAATCATGGACAGGGTGAACGCCGTGGGACAGCACCCAAGAACGAGGGATGACATCAGGAAGAGGTGGAATGACCTACGGGGGAAGGTACGTTCCATAGCAGCAAGACACCAACTCGCTGTACAGAGGACTGGCGGTGGACCCCCCACCTCCTCCCCCACAACTAACATCATGGGAGGAGCAAGTCTTGGCAATCCTGCATCCTGAGGGCCTGGCCAGAGTAGAAGGAGGACTGGACTCTGGTAAGTCAGCTCTCTACTACTATCACCATCCTACCTTCATGCCATCACATGCCCCCACCCTCACTCCCATCACTCTACCACTACCCACACACCCCACCATCACATCTCACTCATCCCAATGCCAAGCCCTGCATGCTCTACCAATGCATGGACACCACTCACAGCCCTGCATGGACACTCATCACTAAAGCATGCACACTAGAGAGAACTAATCATCCCACCATACACCAACATACACAAGTGAAAGCTGCCAGGGCAAATACAACCAAAGAGGGCAAGCCACGGATGCACAATGTGTCAGACACAGAAGCCATAACACATCATTTACATCCCCACAGGTACCCCAGCCAATGTCAGCGGAGAGGAGGTGCCAGCACTATCCAGTCCCCCAACAGAAGAGGCCCACAGTGATGACAGCAACTCTGGTCTTCAGGATCTGGATGACCAACCTGGCCCATCAGGGAACTCTGGACATCCGGTTATCCAGGCACAGTCACACACCACCACAGAGCCCTCCCCACCCCCCCATCAGCAAACACCACCACTGCACTTACCCAGCGCACCCATACCTCTGTCCCCAGGACACGTCAATCAGCAGTGTGTCCTCCTCTACAGGGACCCCAGGGCACACCTCAAACCCATGACAACCAGGGACCTGGGGTCAGTGGCAGTGGGCACACAGTTCAGGGGACAGAGGCACAAGCCAACAGGGACACTGGGAGGACTGCTGTGTGCAGGGGGAGGACAGGCCCAGGGAACCGATTCTCCAGGAGGCACCTGCAGAGATCCTGAGAGCATATCAACATTCCCAGGACACGATGGGCCAGATCCTGGTCAATGTGCAGGAGAACAGGTGGCTGCAGGAGGGACAGTACCAGGGTATCAGTGAGGACTTGCAGGCCATCAACAACACCCTGATCTCCATAGCAGGGGTGCTGGCAGGCATGACCAATATTATGAGAGAGACAGTCACACAACAGCGGCCCCCTGCCACTAGCCAGACATCTGAACAGCCTTCCACCTCCGCTGCTGGTAGTGGACAGGAAGCCCCGCCACAGGACTCACAGGCCACCAGCACCCATCCCCCTGCAGAAGGAGAACCACCCTGCAAACGTTCCCTGCAATCCAGACAGAAGCCAGAGACACTTGCCAAGACCCCCTCCAGGAAATGAGACTCTCCTGATTGTCACCCTTGTGTCCCACTCAGTCACCCTCTCCACCTTGAACTGCCATTGCTCCCCTTCCTGTGTCCCCTTTGACAATGCACCTGTGCTACAAAAAGACTGGAACAATACCATGGACTTTCCTCCATCATCACCCCATACCCTTGCACTTGCCCCTCAATATTTTAGCACTTCAGTAAACACCCTTGGAAAAAAGAAGGTTGTAGTATGTCACATTTTTCAAGTATGTATTCAATTAAACAGGTAGAAACATTGCAATTCAACTGTACAGAAAATGAGCATAGATTAATGGCCTTTAGCTGGCTGCAGTGATCACACCAGGAGCAAATGTGAGGTCACCAACATCTGCAAAATGAATTGGCAAAGGTTACAGTAAGTGGGCACAGAAGTGGGAAATAACAGCATGCCAGTGCCACAGAAATTCAATAAAATGTAATTGATATGTGAAGTAACACTGTCTAACCTGTGTGTCATTGGAAGTATTGTCTGATCACTCATGTTCTGTTGTCCTTGTCCTCATCCTCTGCCTCCTCATCCTCACTGTCCACAGAGTCCACTGCTGCCACACAGGCATCTGCAGCCTCCTCCTCCTCGTGCAGAAAAGGCACATGGCGTCCCAGGGCAAGGTTGTGCAACATGCAGCATACCACTACTATCTGGCAGACCTTCTTGGGTGAGTTTCACAGGGATCCACCTGTTAGATGGAGGCACCAGAACCTGGCCTTCAGGAGGCCAAAGGACCTTTCTATTATACTTCTGGTTAGCCCATGAGCCTCATTATAATGTTCTTCTGCCCTTGTCCTGCATTCCTCACAGGGGTCAGCAACCATGATAGGTTGGGGAACCATAGTCACCTGCAAATTTTGAGGGACAACATATAGCCACACACTATCCCATATGGCCCACATCATACCCATACACCAACATCTACTAGGTGGGAACCAGGGCTCACCTATTAGCCACACCCTGTGCCTCTGTAGTTGGCCCATCACATTTGGGATGCTGCTATTCCTCAGTACAAAGGCATCATGCACCGACCCTGGATACTTAGCATTGGCGTGGGAGTTGTACTGGTCCGCCAAGCACACAATCTGTACATTCATAGAGTGGAAACTCTTACAATTTCTGAACACCTGTTCATTCTGATGGGGGGGACAAATGCAATATGTGTTCCATCAATCGCCCCAAATATGTTGGGGATATGTCCCATTGCATAGAAGAACGAGTTACTTACCTTCGGTAACGACTTTTCTGGTGGATACATTAGCTACCTGTGGATTCCTCACCTCATGAATACTCCCATGGCGCCAGCATTCGACGGAAATCTTCTTACTAGTCTCTGCACGTCGACGAGGACGTCACTGTCTCGCACGCGACGCCGTCTGACGTCATACAGGCAATAAGAGGTCCTCGACGACGTGCAGACGTCAGTACCAATCATTTTTTACGTGCATGAGAACAACCAGGCAATGCAATGAAAGAGCAAGGCAACATCCATTATATTGTAAAATACACCACATTGTATGAATAACTGTAAATCTTTTTATGTACATATATATATATATATATATATATAAAAAAACTCTCTCTTTTAAAATATATACACACACCAAGTATATACATAAAGATATATACACATATACACATATATATATATAAATATATTATATATACATCTATTGCACCCTCAAAGACCAAGAGGAGCGCACTCAAGGATTACTTGGCAAGACCATAAAGGCAACGGGGAGGCGGGTGGGACCGTGAGGAATCCACAGGTAGCTAATGTATCCACCAGAAAAGTCGTTACCGAAGGTAAGTAACTCGTTCTTCTGATGGATACAACTACCTGTGGATTCCTCACCTCATGAATAGAGTCCCAAAGCAGTACCACGCCCGGCGGTGGGTGCCTAAATGGTCAAACCAAGAAATCCTGCAGCACTGACCGTGCAAAATGGCCGTCCCTTCTAACCTCAGAATCTAAACAGTAATGTTTTGCAAAAGTGTGAAGGGACGACCAAGTTGCGGCCTTGCAGATGTCGACCACAGGAACACCTCTGGCTAAGGCCGAAGTGGCCGACTTAGCTCTGGTGGAATGAGCTCTAATGCCCTCAGGAGGATCCTTCTTTGCCAAAGAGTAACATATTTTAATGCAAAGAACAACCCACCTGGATAGTGTTCTCTTGTGGACTGCCTTTCCTCTCCTCTTGCCCACGTATCCAATAAACAGCTGATCCTCCAGCCTGAAGAACGAGTTACTTACCTTCGGTAACGACTTTTCTGGTGGATACATTAGCTACCTGTGGATTCCTCACCTGATGAATACTCCCATGGCGCCAGCATTTGACGGAAATCTTCTTACTAGTCTCTGCACGTCGACGAGGACGTCACTCTAGCCCACGCGACGCCGTCTGACGTCATACAGGCAATAAGAAGTCCTCGCCGACGTGCCGATGACAGTACCAACATTTTTTACGTGCATGAGAATAATAATAATAACCCAATGCAATGAAAGAGCAAAGCAACATCTCTTAATATTGTAAATCACACAACATTGCAATAAAATAGCTGTAGATTTAATATAACCTTTTTTTTTTTTTGTTTTTTAAACAAATAAATATATTTATACATACGAATCATGTATATACCCAATATATATATAGATTTATATATAAATATACACATATATACAAATATCATACATGCAAAATGTATTGCAACTTTGAAGACCAAAAGGAGCACACTCAAGGATTGCTTGGAGAGACCAAAAAGGCAACGGGGAGGCGGGTGGGACCGTGAGGAATCCACAGGTAGCTAATGTATCCACCAGAAAAGTCGTTACCGAAGGTAAGTAACTCGTTCTTCTGATGGATACAACTACCTGTGGATTCCTCACCTGATGAATAGAGTCCCAAAGCAGTACCACGCCCGGCGGTGGGTGCCTAAATGGTCAAACCAAGAAATCCTGCAGCACTGACCGTGCAAAATGACCGTCCCTTCTGACCTCAGAGTCCAAACAGTAATGTTTCACAAAAGTGTGAAGGGACGACCAAGTTGCGGCCTTGCAGATGTCAACCACAGGAACACCCCTGGCCAAGGCCGAAGAGGCCGACTTAGCTCTGGTGGAGTGAGCTCTAATGCCCTCAGGCGGATCCTTCTTTGCCAAAGAGTAACAGATTTTAATGCAAAGAACAACCCACCTGGAGAGTGTTCTCTTGTGGACTGCCTTTCCTCTCCTCTTGCCCACGTATCCGACAAACAGCTGATCCTCCAGCCTGATATCCTTCATTCTGTCGATATAGAAGCTCAACGCCCTTTTTGGGTCCAGGCGATGTAGTCTTTCTTCCTCCTTTGAAGGATGAGGCGGAGGATAAAACGTGGACAAAGTGATTGTCTGAGCCAAATGGAAGGGTGAAACAACCTTCGGAAGGAAAGCAGCCTTGGTCCTCAACACCACCTTATCCCCATAAAACGTTATATAAGGGGGTTTAACCGATAAGGCCTGCAACTCACTCACTCTCCTTGCAGATGTTATAGCTACCAGGAATACTGTTTTAATAACCAAATACCTTAAGGGGCAAGAATGCATAGGCTCAAAAGGGGACCCCATAAGGAAAGTCAGGACCAAGGACAAATCCCATTGAGGCATAACGAATGGTTTTGGAGGATATTGATTCAGAAGACCTTTCAAGAATCTGAGAACAATAGGGGATTTAAATAACGATGGTTGGTCTGGAAGACAAATGAAGGCTGACAAGGCCGACAAATAACCCTTAATGGTAGCTACTGCACAACCTTTCTGCGCTAGAGACAGTGCAAAAGACAAAACATGTGACAGATGAGCATGTAAGGGATCAATCTGTCTCTCTCCACACCACATAACAAATTTAGACCACCTATTAGCGTAGATAGATTTAGTGGAGTGTCGCCTGGCCGCTAAGATAACATCCACTACATCAGGCGGGAGAGAGAAGGAACTCAGGTTGCCCCGTTCAATCTCCAAGCATGTAGGTGCAGACTCTGGAGGTTGGGGTGTAAAACCTGCCCCTGCGACTGCGAGAGGAGGTCTGCCCTGAGAGGGAGACGGAGCGGAGGGCACAGTGAGAGTTGGAGAAGGTCGGAGTACCATACCCTCCTTGGCCAATCCGGAGCTATTAAGATGACTTGGGCCCGGTCTTGGCGAATTTTCCTCAACACTCGAGGAATCAAGGGTATGGGGGGAAACGCGTAAAGCAACTGGTCGCACCAGGTTATCTGAAACGCGTCCCCCAACGCTCCCTGCATCGGATACTGGAGGCTGCAGAATAACGGGCAATGCGCGTTCTCCCGAGTGGCAAACAGATCTATCCGAGGAAACCCCCACATCTGGAAGATTAAACAGACTTGATCTGGATGGAGACGCCACTCGTGGTCTGCCGAGAATTGGCGACTGAGACTGTCCGCACGTACATTCAAGACCCCGGCCAGATGATTTGCCACCAAGCAAATCTGATGGTCCTTTGCCCAGGACCATAGCCGAAGAGCTTCTCTGCAGAGAAGGTACGACCCTACTCCTCCCTGTTTGTTTATGTACCACATCGTGGTAGTATTGTCCGTCAGGACCTGTACCGACTGACCACGAAGGGATGGGAGGAAGGCCTTGAGAGCCAAACGTACAGCCCGTAACTCCAACAGATTGATATGAAACACCTGTTCCTCTGGAGACCAAAGCCCTTTGATCTCCAGATCCCCCAGATGAGCTCCCCATCCTAGGGTGGAGGCATCCGTTATTACCGTGGCCACTGGTGGCGACTGCGCGAACGGCTTCCCCTGTGAAAGATTGTTGCCCGCAATCCACCACTTCAATTCCACAGCAGCATCTCTGGAGATCTTGACAGTACCTTCTAAATCTCCCTTGTGTTGAGACCACTGCCTTCGGAGGCACCACTGAAGAGCCCTCATGTGCCAGCGAGCATGCGTGACCAACAGAATGCAGGAGGCGAACAGACCGAGCAGACGAAGGACCTTGAGGACTGGAACTACCGCTCCATTTCAAAACATTGGAACCAATTCCTGAATATCTTGAATCCGCTGAGGCGGAGGAAAGGCTCGACTCAATGTTGTATCCAGTACTGCCCCTATGAACAGGAGGCGCTGAGAGGGCTCCAGGTGAGATTTGGGCACGTTCACCGAAAAGCCCAGGTCGAACCACAACTGGGTTGTTGACTGCAGATGATGCGACACAAGCTCCGGGGACTTGGCTTAGATCAACCAGTCGTCCAAGTAAGGGAATACTGCTATCCCCTTCCTTCTGAGCTCCGCCGCAACCACTGACATCACCTTTGTGAAGACTCGAGGTGCTGAAGTAAGACCAAACGGGAGGACCGCAAACTGATAGTGCTGCGACCCTACCACAAACCGGAGATACTTCCTGTGCGACTTGAGTATCGGGATATGAAAGTAAGCATCCTGCAAGTCGACAGACACCATCCAATCTTCCTTGTTCAACGCCAAAAGCACCTGTGCTAGGGTCAGCATCTTGAACTTTTCCTGTTTGAGGAACCAATTCAAGATCCTCAGATCCAGGATTGGTCTCAACTGACCATCCTTTTTGGGAATCAGGAAGTATCTTGAGTAACAACCTCGACCCTTTTCCTGCTCTGGGACCAACTCTACCGCGCCCTTTGAAAGGAGGACTTGAACCTCCTGTTCTAGCAACAGGAGGTGTTCTTCTGAACAATAAGATGGGCGGAGCGGGATGAGGGGCGGGAACTCCCGAAAGGGAAGGGCGTAGCCTTTTCCCACAATGCCGAGAACCCAAGTGTCCGTTGTGATAGACTTCCCCTTGTGGAGAAAACGCTGTAATCTTCCCCCTACAGGAGAGGAGTGAGTGGGAAACGGTGGAAGCCTAAGGCTGCTTCCCCTGCTGCACCCCTCCAGAGGACGAGGAAGAGGCAGAGTGCTGTTGAGAGGCTCCTCTGGTACGGAACCCACCCCTCCCCCTCCCTCTAAATGACCTATAGGGGAGGGAAGAGGCGGGTTGCTGGAACCTCCCCCGAAAGGAAGAGGAATAAGAGCCACGCCCAAATCCCCGAAACCTCCTGAAAATTCTAGAAGAGGCAGAGGAAGAAGGAGCTTGCAGTCCTAACGATTTGGCTGTGGCTCTGCTCTCCTTAAATCGTTCCAAGGCTGAATCTGCCTTGGCTCCAAACAGTCTGTCCCCATCAAACGGGAGGTCCAGCAGGGTCGACTGCACATCCGCAGAGAACCCTGAGTTTCGGAGCCAGGCCTGTCTTCTTGCCACCACAGCCGTGCCCATCGCCCTGGCCACCGAGTCGGTCGTGTCCAGCCCAGACTGGATAATCTGGGTCGCGGCAGCCTGGGCGTCCGAGACCACATCCAAAAGACCCTGGGGAAGCTCCGTGAATGAAGACGAAATATCATCCATCAGCGCATGGATGTACCTCCCCAGAATGCACGTGGCGTTGGTGGCCTTCAACGCCAAACTGCATGACGAAAATATTTTCTTGGACTGCGCATCCAGTTTCTTGGAGTCTCTGTCTCCAGGCACCGTCGGGAAGGAACCAGGCGCTGACTTTGAGGAACAGGAGGCTTGCACCACCAAGCTCTCCGGCGTAGGGTGTCTAGAGAGAAAGCCAGGGTCAGATGGTGCAGCTCGATACCTCCTGGCCACAGCCCTATGAACGGCCGAGGAAGACACCGGCTTCTTCCACACCTCCAACACCGGATCCAGCAAAGCCTCATTAAATGGCAAGAGAGGCTCAGCTGCAGCAGAGGCCGGATGCAATACCTCTGTCAGCAAATTCTGCTTTGCCTCTGCCACCGGCAAAGGCAGGTCCAAAAAGCTCGCTGCCTTCCTCACCACAGCATGAAAGGAAGCAGCCTCCTCCGTATATTCCCCTGGAGATGAAAGGTCCCACTCAGGGGAAGTGTCCAGCCCACTGGCTGTATCCAGACCATGCAGTCCGTCTCCAGAGTCCTCAATCTCTCCCTCCTCTAGGACTCGCTGGTACTCTTGCTCTTCTAAAAGACGGAGAGCACGCCTCCTCGAATGAAGTCTCTCCTCGATACGCGGAGTCGACATGGCCTCCGCCGACGTCGAAGAACGGCGCCGATCTCCAGAAGCATCTGACGCCGCGTCCGGCGCCACAGGCAGCTTCGGCGCCGAGGCAGGAGCCGGAGGACGAGGTCTTGGAGCCGATGGACCAACCGGAGTCACAGGGCAAAATCCTGACTTCGACGGAGGGGCAACCTCCGGGGCCGAAACATCCGAAGCCACCGGAGCGGCCACCGACGCCGGCACCGGCGCCGAGCCCACATTCCCAAAAGGGAGAAAGGGCATAAAGGGTGCCGGCCGAAGAGGCGCAGGATCACCCAACGAAAAGGCCAAGGGCCCCGAAGGACCAGCCGGAGCAGCTCCTGGAGCCATCTGCTGAAAGATGGTATACATCGCATTAAGAAACGCGGTACTATCGGCTCCAGGAGTGGGAAAAGCCGGATACTGGGGTGCCTGGATCGAGGGCGACCCCGACGCCGGCCTCGACGTCTGCGACGCCGGAGAAAACACAAGAGGCTGCACCACCTCAATCACTGACGCCTGACCAGGTGAAGTCGGTGACGCCGGAGAGGGCAACGGCGTCGATGGATGCGGCGTGACCGTGGGGCTGACCTCCCAAGTCCTCCGACGCCGAGCCGAAGGTGACCTCGAACGAGACTCCTTGCTGGAGTGACGTCGTGAGTCTCTACGGCGCCGGGAGTCTCGATGACGCCGGTGAGACCTTGGCGAAGAAGACTTCTTATGATGTTTCTCCTTCTTCTTTGACTTTGCCATGAATAACTTGGCCTCGCGCTCTTTGAGGGCCTTCGGATTCATGTGTTGACATGAATCGCAAGTCGAGACGTCGTGGTCGGAGCTCAAACACCATAGACAGTCGGAGTGAGGATCTGTAACTGACATCTTGCCCCCACACTCTCGACAGGGCTTGAAACCCGACTTCCTCTGAGACATTGTTACCGCAGAGAAGACTACGCAGCAGACAATACACTGTAACCACGAAGGTAACAGTAACTCCCTCGAAGATAACCATTTCGAATGCACGGAAAAAAGGGAACTGTCATCGGCACGTCGGCGAGGACTTCTTATTGCCTGTATGACGTCAGACGGCGTCGCGTGGGCTAGAGTGACGTCCTCGTCGACGTGCAGAGACTAGTAAGAAGATTTCCATCAAATGCTGGCGCCATGGGAGTATTCATCAGGTGAGGAATCCACAGGTAGTTGTATCCATCAGAAATCCCTTGTTCTATCGATAAAGAAGCTCAACGCTCTCTTTGGGTCCAGACGGTGCAGTCTTTCTTCCTCTTTGGAAGGATGAGGCGGAGGATAGAACGTGGACAAAGTAATTGCCTGAGCCAAATGGAAGGGTGAAACAACCTTCGGGAGGAAAGCAGCCTTGGTCCTCAACACCACCTTATCCCCATAAAAAGTTGTATAAGGGGGTTTTACTGATAAGGCCTGCAACTCACTCACTCTCCTTGCTGATGTTATAGCTATCAGGAAGACTGTTTTTAAAACCAAATACCTCAAGGGGCAAGAATGCATAGGTTCAAAAGGGGACCCCATAAGGAAAGTCAGGACTAAGGACAAATCCCATTGCGGCATAACGAATGGCTTTGGAGGATATTGATTTAGAAGACCTTTCAAGAATCTGATAACAATAGGGGATTTAAATAAAGATGGTTGGTCTGGAAGACATATGAAGGCTGACAAGGCCGATAAATAACCTTTAATGGTAGCCACTGCACAACCTTTTTGCGCCAGAGATAGAGCAAAAGACAAAACGTCCGATAGATGAGCATGTAAGGGATCAATCTGCCTCTCTCCACACCACGCAACAAATTTAGACCACCTATTAGCGTAGATAGATTTAGTGGAGTGTCGCCTGGCCGCTAATATAACATCCACTACCTCAGGCGGGAGAGAGAAGGAACTCAGGTTGCCCTGTTCAATCTCCAGGCATGTAGGTGCAGACTCTGGAGGTTGGGGTGTAGAACCTGCCCCTGCGACTGTGAGAGGAGGTCTGCCCTGAAAGGGAGACGGAGCGGCGGGCACGTTGAGAGTTGGAGAAGGTCGGAGTACCACACCCTCCTTGGCCAATCCGGAGCTATTAAGATTACTAGAGCCCGGTCTTGGCGAATCTTCCTCAATACTCGAGGAATCAAGGGTATGGGAGGAAACACGTAAAGCAACTGGCCGCACCAGGTCATTTGAAACGCGTCCCCCAACGCTTCCTGCATCGGATACTGAAGGCTTCAGAACAACGGACAATGCGCGTTCTCTCGAGTGGCGAACAGATCTACCCGAGGAAACCCCCACTTCTGGAAGATTAAACGGACTTGATCTGGATGGAGACGCCACTCGTGGTCTGCCGAGAAGTGGCGACTGAGACTGTCCGCACGCACGTTCAAAACTCCGGCCAGATGGTTTGCTATCAAGCAAATCCGATGGTCCTTTGCCCAGGACCATAGTCGAAGAGCTTCTCTGCAGAGAAGGTACGACCCCACTCCTCCCTGCTTGTTTATGTACCACATCGTGGTAGTATTGTCCGTTAGGACCTGTACCGACTGACCACGAAGGGAAGGGAGGAAGGCCTTGAGAGCCAGACGTACAGCCCGTAACTCTAACAGATTGATGTGAAAAATCTGTTCCTCTGGAGACCAAAGACCTTTGATCTCCAGATCCCCCAGATGAGCTCCCCACCCTAGAGTGGAAGCATCCGTTATGACTGTGGCCACTGGTGGCGACTGCTGGAACGGCTTTCCTTGTGAAAGATTGTTGCTTGCAATCCACCACTTCAAATCCACAGCAGCATCTCTGGAGATCTTGACAGTACCCTCTAGATCCCCTCTGTGTTGAGACCACTGCCTTCGGAGGCACCACTGAAGAGCCCTCATGTGCCAGCGAGCATGCGTGACCAACAGAATGCAGGAGGCAAAAAGACCGAGCAGACGAAGGACCTTGAGGACTGGAACTACCGCTCCATTTCGAAACATTGGAACCAAATCCTGAATATCTTGAATCCGCTGAGGCGGAGGAAAGGCCCGACCCAATGTTGTATCCAGTACTGCCCCTATGAACAGGAGGCGCTGAGAGGGCTCTAGGTGAGATTTGGGCTCGTTCACCGAAAAGCCCAGGTCGAACAACAACTGGGTTGTTGACTGCAGATGACGCAACACAAGCTCCGGGGACTTG
Organism: Pleurodeles waltl; assembly: GCF_031143425.1. Lineage (NCBI taxonomy): Eukaryota > Metazoa > Chordata > Amphibia > Caudata > Salamandridae > Pleurodeles > Pleurodeles waltl. The sequence goes on from NC_090448.1 coordinate 792,481,264, forward strand.
GCTTTGATTAACCAATCGTCCAAGTAAGGGAATACTGCTATCCCCTTCCTTCTGAGCTCTGCCGCAACCACCGACATCACCTTTGTGAAGACTCGAGGTGCTGAAGTAAGACCAAACGGAAGGACCGCAAACTGGTAGTGTTGCGATCCCACCACAAACCGGAGATACTTCCTGTGTGACTTGAGTATCGGGATATGAAAGTAAGCATCCTGCAAGTCGACAGACACCATCCAGTCTTCCATGTTCAACGCCAAAAGCACCTGTGCTAGGGTCAGCATCTTGAACTTTTCCTGCTTGAGGAACCAATTCAAGATCCTCAGGTCCAGAATTGGTCTCAAACGACCATCCTTCTTGGGAATCAGGAAATACCTTGAGTAAACTCCTTGACCCCTTTCCTGCTCCGGGACCAACTCCACCGCGCCCTTTAAAAGGAGGACTTCTACCTCCTGTTCTAGCAACAGGAGGTGTTCTTGTGAACAATACGAAGGGCGGGGCGGGATGAGGGGCGGAAACTCCCGAAAGGGAAGGGTGTAGCCTTTTCCCACAACACTGAGAACCCAAGTGTCCGACGTAACAGTCTCCCATTTGGTGAGAAAATGCTGTAATCTTCCCCCTACAGGAGAGGAGTGAGTGGGAAATGGTGGAAGCCTAAGGCTGCTTCCCCTGCTGCACCCCGCCAGAGGATGAGGAAGAGGCAGAGTGCTGCTGAGAAGCTCCCCTGGTGCGGACCCTACCCCTCCCCCTAAAAGATCTATAGGGATGGGAAGAGGCAGGTTGCTGATATCTTCCCCGAAAGGAAGAGGAGGAAGAGCCACGCCCAAATCCACGAAACCTCCTGAAGAATCTGGAAGAGGCCGTGGAAGAAGGAGCTTGGAGTCCCAGCGACTTAGCCGTGGCCCTGCTCTCCTTAAACCGTTCCAAGGCCGAATCAGCCTTAGCCCCAAACAGTTTGTCCCCATCAAACGGGAGATCCAACAATGTGGACTGTACATCTGCCGAAAAGCCCGAGTTACGGAGCCAGGCCTGTCTCCTTTCCACCACAGTTGTGCCCATTTCTCTGGCTACCGAGTCGGTGGTATCCAGTCCCGTCTGGATAATTTGGGTCGCAGCAGCCTGGGCATCAGAGACAAGATCCAAAAGACCCTGGGGAAGCTCTGTAAACGAAGAGGAGATGTCATCCATCAGAGCATGAATATACCTCCCCAGGATACAGGTTGCATTGGTGGCTTTTAAAGCCAGACTGCAGGACGAAAAAATCTTCTTCGACTGCGCCTCCAGCTTTTTTGAATCTCTGTCCCCCGGCACCGTCGGAAAAGAACCAGGCGCTGACTTGGACGAACAGGAGGCCTGCACAACCAAGCTCTCCGGCGTAGGGTGCCTAGATAGGAAACCAGGATCAGTTGGAGCCGTCCGATACCTCCTGGCCACGGCTCTGTGAACTGCTGGGGAAGATGCCGGCTTCTTCCACACCTCTAAAACCGGATCCAGCAGAGCGTCATTAAAAGGTAATAGAGGCTCTGCCGCGGCTGAGGCCGGATGCAACACCTCTGTCAAAAGGTTTTGTTTCGCCTCCACCACCGGCAAAGGCAGGTCCAAAAAACTAGCTGTCTTCCGTACCACTGTATGAAAGGAAGCAGCTTCCTCGGTATATTCCCCCGGGGACGAAAGGTCCCACTCAGGGGAAGTGTCCAGCCCACTGGCCGACTCCAGTCCACGCAGCCCATCACCCGAGTCCTCTAGCTCTCCTTCCTCTAGGGCTCGTTGGTACTCCTGCTCCTCTAGTACCCGGAGAGCACGCCTCCTTGAATGCAGTCGTTGCTCAATCCGCGGAGTCGAAAATACCTCCGCCGAAGTCGGAGATCGGCGCCGATCTTCCGAAGCCACCGACGCCGCATCCGGCGCCACAGGTAACTTCGGCGCCGACTGAAGAGCAGTTGAAACGGATGGACCCACCGGAGTCACAGGCCGAAATCTCGACGTCGACGGGATGGAAATCCCTGGGGCCAATCCCTCCGAAGCCACCGGAGCGGCCACCGGCGCCGACACTGGCGCCGAGCCCACGTTCCCAAACGGGAGAAAGGGCATAAAGGGTGCCGGCCGAAGAGGCGCAGGATCACCCAAAGAAAAGGCCAAAGGCCCAGCCGGAGCACCCCCTGGAGCCATCTGTTGGAAGATGGCATACATCGCATTCAAGAATGCGGAACTATCGGCTCCAGGGGTGGGAAAAGCCGGATACTGGGGTGCCTGACTCGGAGGCGACCCCAACGCCGGCCTCGGCGTCTGCGCCGGAGAAAACACTTGAGGCTCCAATACCTCAATCACCGACGCCTGTCCAGGCGAAGTTGGAGACGCCGGAGAGAGCAACGGCGTCGAAGGATGCGGCGTCACCGTGGGGCTGACCTCCCATGTCCTCCGGCGCCGATCTGGAGACCTGGAACGAGCCTCCCTTGAATGACGGCGAGATTCTCTACGGCGCCGGGAGTCTCGATGACGCCGATGTCTTGGAGAAGACTTTTTCTTGTGATGCTTCTCCTTTGACTTGGCCATAAACAGCTTCGCCTCGCGTTCTTTAAGGGCCTTCGGATTCATGTGCTGACATGAATCACAAGTCGAGACGTCGTGGTCGGAGCTCAAACACCAAAGGCAATCGGAATGAGGATCCGTCACCGACATCTTGCCTCCACACTCACGACAAGGCTTAAATCCAGACTTTCTCTGCGACATTATTTCCACAGAGAAAGAGTACGCAGCAAGATATACACTGTAACCGCAAGAGTAACAGTTGCTCCCTCGAAGATAACCGTTTCGAATGCACGGAAAAAAGGGAACTGACGTCTGCACGTCGTCGAGGACCTCTTATTGCCTGTATGACGTCAGACGGCGTCGCGTGCGAGACAGTGACGTCCTCGTCGACGTGCAGAGACTAGTAAGAAGATTTCCGTCGAATGCTGGCGCCATGGGAGTATTCATGAGGTGAGGAATCCACAGGTAGTTGTATCCATTAGAAGTCGGCCTTCACTGTTGCCAAATCTTCAATCTGGGGAAATACACTGTAGCTGCACATGTGTTTAATCAGGGCAGACAACACTCTTGTTAGCACTATTGAGAACATTGGCTGTGACATTCCTGCTGCCGAGCCCACAGTCACTTGGAAAGAACCAGTTGCCAGGAAATTGATCCCAGTGGGGTGACGGATAGCAGATATCAGGTCAGGCTCCAATTGGACACACAGGGGGTCATTCTGACCCTGGCGGTAAATACCGCCAGGGCGGTGGTTGGCGGTAGCACCGCCAACAGGCTGGCGGTGCTCCGCCGGGCATTCTGACCGCGGCGGTACAGCCGCGGCCAGAAGCGGAAAGCCGGCGGTGTACCGACGACTTCCCGCTGCCCATGGGAATCCGCCATGGCGGCGCAGCTTGCTGCGCCGCCATGGGGATTCTGACACCCCATACCGCCATCCTGTTCCTGGCGGGTCGCCCGCCAGGAACAGGATGGCGGTATGGGGTGTCGTGGGGCACTGGGCACTGCAGGGGCCCCCGTAAGAGGGCCCCACAAAGAATTTCAGTGTCTGCTTTGCAGACACTGAAATTCGCGATGGGTGCAACTGCACCCGTCGCACCTTCCCACTCCGCCGGCTCCATTCGGAGCCGGCTTCCTCGTGGGAAGGGTGTTTCCCACTGGGCTGGCGGGCGGACTTTTGGCGGTCGCCCGCCAGCCCAGTGGGAAACCCAGAATGACCGCTGCGGTCTTTTGACCGTGGAACGGTCTTCTGGCGGTTCCCGCTTGGCGGGCGGCTCCCGCCACCCGCCACCCGCCAAGCTTAGAATCAGGCCCACAGCTCTGTGGCTGTGGCCCTGTCTGGTCTGTAGGTGAGGATAATGTACCTGTCCTCCATTGTTGCCAAGTCCACCAGGGGTCTGTACATGGGGGTATGTCTCCATCTCCTATTCATCCGCAGAGATAGCAATCTATGGGGCAAAAGAGTGAGGAGCTGATCACAAACTGAACAATGGGGCTACAACAGAACTTTGCGTGCTGTTAACTTGTATTGGGTAAGTGTGATTTGTACAGTAGGCCATTTTTTTCACCAGTGACGCAGCAATTATCCAGGGCCTGCTCCCCCTCCCCTGAAATGGCGTCCAACCTGTCCTGTGTGGAGGGACAGGTGGAGGTGAGGTAATTCTGCTGACGTTGTGCGCTGTTACGGTTGCGGTCGGGAACCGCTGTGCAACTCCTTATTGGTTAACATTGGGCCCTATGGGTTACAGTGGCCAATGGTGATCTACTCCGGCGGTGACGGTATGCACCGCCGCGGACGTGACCGCCATTTTCTATCTCATCCCTCACTTGCTACCTGATCTTTAACAGGAGAGGACCTACACTGCATGTGCTGCTGTGACCTGTGTCTGAAACCTACCATGACCTGTGTGACTGGGTAAAAGGGCCACAGCCTTCACTTCGGTGGAGTTGGAGAGACTGGTGGATGGGGTCGTACCACAGTATGGGCTGCTGTATGGGCCTCCAGACCAACAGGTGAGTACACTGCAGGCACGATGCATGTGGCATGAATGCATGGAGTGGTGTATGTGAAGGCCTTGTGTAAGGGGGGTGGGTGGAAGTCCCCTGGGCGGCGTATTGGTTGTGTGCTGGGCCATATATGTGTAAATGGTGATGTGAAGGGGTATGGTGGGCCATAAGTGTAACAGGCAGGACTGTTTGAATAGTTCTATTTTCCCGTGTGTATTTCCTCTGCAGGTCAGCGTCCATCAAAAGAAGGGTATATGGCGTGCCATCGCCAAGGACGTGCAGACCCTTGGGGTCTACAGCAGGTGGAGCACCCACTGTCAGAAACGGAGGGAGGACCTGAGACGCTGGGCATGGAAGATGGCGGAGGCCCAGCTGGGGATGGCCTCCCAACGAGGAAGGGGTGCCCGTCGAACCCTGACCCCCCCGATGGCCTGCATACTGGCAGTGGCCAATCCTGAGCTGGATGGGCGCTTGAGGGCATCACAGCAGCCACATGGGGGTGAGTACAGTGCCCATCATTAAAACTTATGCATGGTAGGGTGGTATCCGGGTGGGGGATGTGTGTCAGTGGGGGCCCATAGGCCAGGCCTGACATTGCAGCATAGGCCCCATGGTGGCTAGGGTTCACTAGGGCAAATCTTGCTACCTAGCTCGTAGGCATCCACAACTGGTCAGGGCTGGGTGGGTCCCAGGTGTGCAGCATTTGGCGGTGTGTGCCCCTCCCCATGGCTTTGCTGCTAACTATTTATCTGCTAGCGCTATGGCATAGTGCGTAGGGCTGTTCCCTGTGTGTGAGGTGGCTGTGTATGCCTACAGTGGTGTTGGTACAGCCACTGACCAAGTGTTTCCTTTGTCTCTCCCCCCCCCGTTTTTGTTTTGTCACCCTGTCCTTATGTGCATTAGCATCATCTGGCGGAGGAGCAAAGGCACCCGCGACGGAGGGAGCTGCATCCCACAGGAGTTTACTGTGGAGACAGAGTCCACCGACGGTGAGGGCACCAGTGGGACGGAGGGCGAGGGGAGCACCAGTTACCTCCTTCGATGGAAGCTCCCTGGTGGTGACGGACACCTCTGTGACCACCCCAGTTACAGATACATCCACCACCCCCAGAACCAGCACCTCCCTCCCAGCAGCCCCTCAGCGAGTTGCCCGTGCCCGCTCACCCAGCAGGGTGGGCATCTCCTTCGCCCCAGGCATCTCAGGCCCTGCCCCAGTTGGCCCTGCTGCCCTGAGTGAGGAGGCTATTGACCTCCTGAGAGCCATCTCTGTAGGGCAGTCAACCTTGGTGAATGTCTTCCAGGGACTGGCAGCCCAGATGCAACAGACTAATGCATTCCTGGAGGGCATTCATATTGGCTTGGTGGCCCAACAGAGATCGATCCAGGCTCTGGCCTCCTCTCTGATGGCAGCCATTGTCACTGTTTCTACCCTTCCTCCTCCAACTTCCTCTTCCCAGTCCCATTCTCCTCAACCCCAACCCATCCCAAGCACACAGCCAGACAAGCATGCACACAAGACAACACACAGGAGTGGTACAGGCAAACACAAGCACTACACTTCATCCCACAGGCACTCACACAAACACCATCCAGATGCAGACACACCAACATCCACTATTTCCACCTTCTCCCCTCCTCCTCCTCCTCCTCCACCTTCCTCCCAGTTCCGTCTACACTCACACCTGCATGCTCTACATCTTCATCCACTACCAGCATCATCACCACACCAAGCAGAACACACACCTCACTGGCAGACACCTCCACAACAGCTATGCACATGTCCCCTGTGTCCTCTCCCACAGTGTCTGTCCCCCACCCCTCCTAAGGTACACAAAAGCAAGCACTCAGACACCCAACAGCCATCATCCTCAGCATCCAACCTATGCACCTGCACCCAAAATCAGCAGACAGACACCTCCAACAAGCATTCCCTCTTCCTCCACTCCCATTCCTCCTCCCTCTTCCTGCCCCAATGTCCCTTAAAAATTGTTCCTATCCACCATTGACCTCTTCCCTGCCCCTCCCCCAACATCCTGCACGTATGGCCAGGGTGGGAAGAACCCAGCCAAGCACCTCAGCCACCCAGTCCACGGGCCCAGTCGTCACCCACTCGTGGTGGTAAAGGATCCAGGCCACATGTCCTGAAGGTGAAGGAGCCTGCACCAGGCAGCCTCAAGGGAAAGGAGCCTGTCCCAGCTACCAGAAAGAGAAAGGAGCCTGCCCCAGCAGCTGCTAAGAAGGTAAAGGAGCCTGCCCCAGCTGCCAGGAAGAGCAAGGAGCAAGGGGCCTGGGGCAGCAACTGTGACAGAGCCCCCACACCAACCATGGCTGTGCAGCCATCCGAGTTTGCAGGGGATGGGCAGGAGCCTCCTCCCCTCCGCAGCAGCACCACCACCTCCAGTGGGCAGCCGTCCAAGGTTGCAGGGAATGGGCAGGAGCCTCCCACCCCCCCAGCAGCACCACCACCTTCAGTCAGCAGCCATCTGAGGTTGCAGGGGATGGGCAGGAGACTCCCCCATCCCCCCCAGCAGCACCACCACCTCCAGTGAGCAGCCGTCCAAGGTTGCAGGGGGTGGGGGGAGCCTCCCCCCAGCAGCACCACCACCTCCAGTGAGCAGCTGTCTGAGGTTGCAGGGGATGGGCAGGAGCCTCCTCCCCCCCAGCAGCACCACCACCTCTAGTGAGCAGCCATCCGTGGTTGCAGGGGATGGGCAGGAGCCCCCCCAGTAGCACCACCACCTCTAGTGAGCAGCTGTCACCGCTGGCGGACGGTATGTAGTCCTGCCTCCATGGGGTGCTGTGCGGCCTTCCCTCTGCACATCAGTGGGTATGACACCCACCTGAGAGACGGTGACCTTGGACTCCCCAGGATCAAGAGCACAAGGCATGATGTCCCCACCAGAACCAGTGGGTAAGACACCCACATAGCCAAGACTCCCCAGGATCAAGAGCACAGGGCATGAGGCCCCATCCAGAACCAATGTGTAAGACACCCACATAGCCAAGACTTCCCAGGATCAGGAGCACAGGGCACAAGGCTCCCTCCAGAACCAGTGGGTAAGACACCCACATAGCCAAAACTCCCCAGGATCAAGAGCACAGAGCATGAGGCCCCCTCCAGAACCAGTGGATAAGACACCCACATAGCCAAGACTCCCCAGGATCAAGAGCACAGGGCACGAGGCCCCCTCCAGATCCAGTGGGTAAGACACCCACATAGCCAAGACTCCCCAGGATCGAGCACAGGGCATGTTACCCCCTCCAGAGCAAGTGGGCAAGTCACCCACTCAAGAGACTGTGGCCTTGCACTTCCCAGGATCAAGCACAGGGCATGTTGCCCCCTCCAGAGAAAGTGGACAAGTCACCCACTCAAGAGACTGTGGTCTTGCACTCCTCAGAATCAAGCACAGGGCCTTTTGTCCCCTCTAGAACCAGTGGTCTTGTTCCATCTCCTGGCTGAGGTGCCCCCGTCCCCCTGAGGTACCTGCCTATTTACCAACTGATGCCCCTGCAGTGTTCTCTCCATGTTGATGCGGGTGACATGTGTGGCCTTGGACTTTGGCCTGTGGCCATTTGACCTACGAACACTGTGGACTGGGCTGTGTCCCTTTTTGAGTACATATGTATATATCTATTATCTTCCTTAAATTATTTTCCTTGATGCGTTGCTCTCATTGCATTAACTTTTTCAAAAATGTTTTGTCCTTGCATTATTTATCCGAGTTACGGGGTAAAAATGTTTTAGTAATGCAGCTGATTGTGTGAATGGTGTTGGGGGGATGTGTGTGGTGCGTGTGTGTGTCACTGTAGTTTTCTTCCTTCCCTCCCTTGTGTGCTAGGCAGATGTACTCACCGTTGTGGTCTTCGCGGGCGTTGATGTTCGTGGTGGAGCAGCACGTAGAAGATCATGGGGAAGACATGCAGCCCGGGCTCCATGGCGGCATGGTTGTTCCCTGTGTCTCCAATGGTGAGTCCTTTCCCTTCTGAGGTCTGTTTCTGCCAGGCTTTTGATGTCGTTGGTACCGCCACGGAAAAGATGGCGGTTTGCTGTGTCTTAATATGGTGGGCGGAACATTGTCTTCCGCCTGGCTGTAGGCGGCTACCGCCGTGGTGGCTGTTGTTTCCGCCCTGGCGGTCAGTGTGGTACATTGGCTGTCTATCAGAGATCTTTCTGCCATGGTCATAATTTGGCGGTAATTACCACCGGCCTGTTGGCGGTATTATCGCCACTTTAACACCAACCTCCAGGGTTGTAATGAGGACCACTGTCTTATACTGTATTGTAGCATGTGTATAGCGCTTAGTACTCCTCTGTAGGTTTCTGCTTCTCTTTAGCGTGCTGCAGCGTGTATCCATATTCACCGAGCACTGTGAAGTATATTCCTGTTGAGTCTCCTGAACTCATATTTACATTGGATGTTGTGCCTTGATTGTCTTTTCGGCTCAGCTGGCTTACTACTGGAACGATTAGGCTGAAAGGGCACCAGGTGAACATCCAGCACTGGTCAGCAGCCAGGTGTAAGCCTGGGAGCATCAGAGCCGTGGATTCTGTTAGCCAAGTTCCTGCCATCCACTGACAGAAGGCTTCTATATGTTCTTCATAAGCACTTTGTCCTTCCACTAATGGGGCTGCCGTGCAGGAAGCCAACTCTTCTATTGCCTACCAAGGGCAATAGGCTCTAATATCTACACTGTTCCACCAGTCTGCCTATGTCACATAGATGGAGTATTGTGCAATACATTAATTCTTAAAACTATATAACAAGGAACGTTTGTCTCTATGGGAAGAATGATTACCTTAGTGTCCTCTTCAAAACATGCACTGACATTGCCATTGGGTCTGGCTTGCAGTTGAAAGTGCCTATTTATTCACTGATGAGTATAGGCACCCAAACATTCAGCATACATGCACTCTGTCACTCATCATTTCACTCTTACATCCATTTATCCACCCATTAATTTAATCTTGTGTTCACACACTTACCCATCCACAATGAAATAGTCATGCAATCACAACAAACATGCAAGAAAATTTTGAATAATAGAATCAAAACAAGAGCCTGGTTGTACTGTGTGGGGAGCTACCAGATGCTCTAAAAAAAGGAAATAAATTAAAGGGGGCCTACAAAGGGAAAATGGAGTACTAAATGACCAGCTTACTAGCCCAGGCACTCAAATAAACTAATTTTCAGGAGGATGGCAGGCCAGCATGCAAAATGTTATCACTCACAGAACAATAGAGCTCATGTGTGAAATGGTCTAACCCACTAACTCATGCAGTGGATGACATTTGAAAAGAAAGAAAAGGGCTGACACACAGACTATCTATGTATATGTGTGTATGTAGATTTTTAATGTTTCTTACAAACACCTGACAGATATCTACCTGTCAGATCTCACCTTAGTTTCTGCAGGAGGGATAGGAAATTCATGAAGTAAGTTCCCAACTTCACCCACCACTGAGAGAGCCCAACAACATCAAAGCCAATCTAGGTTAAATGGGGGAAGAGGGTATGGAAGAGAAGGTAACACAGGTCCAGCGGAGTCAGTGCAGAGATGTATGTGTACCCACTTTATTTCTGTACGTCTTCCTAATAAAAAAATAAAAAAAGAAAGACTACCAGTGAACCTGCCTAGAAGAGAGAAAGTGCAAAGATAGATAACTGCTGTTAAAATACCTGAATGAATCCTCTCTTCCGTTAAGCAGGCAAATGGTTGCGTAAAGCTAGAACGGGTGATCTAAGGAAATATAACAGAGTTTAAGAGTTATAGAGTAGCAAACGTAAGGAGCACAATATCCCTTATATACCTATGTGAAGGTTAAGCATACCTTATGCCTTTTTGTTCAGGGCGATAATGAATAACTCAAAAGAAACAAACAACTATGGGGCCTTGCCAGAATCCTTAGAAATGATGGCCCTCATTACAACCTCAGCGGTATTTTCTAAAGACCACCGAGGCTGCGGGCGCCAGAATACCACCATTGCTGGCGGTATGTCTGGCTCCCTATTTTGACTTTTCCGCTGGGCCAGCGAATGGTAACAGTTACCGTCTGCTGGCCCTGCCGAAAAGTCACATCAACATTGCAGCCAGCTCATAATAGAGCCGGCGGCAATGCTCATGCGCGACGGGTTCGGGCCGTGAAATGTGTGATGGAGCAATGCCTGGGCCCATGCACTTGGCATGGGCAGTGCAGGGGCCCCCAGGGGCACCCCGAGTCCCCTTACCGCCAGCCTTTCCATGGCGGTGTCTACCATCATGGACAGGCTGGCGGTAAGGGGAGTCGAAATCTCCAAGGCAGATTACGACCGCCGGGATCGCCATGGCGGTATACCGCCAATCCCGGCGGTGTTACTGAGGCGCAACCGCTGCGGTCAAATTAAGGTGACTAGTACCGCCAGCCTATTGGTGGTACTAACGCCACTATAGCAGAGTTATAATGAAGCCCTATGTCTTTAAAAGTCTAGAACAAGAACTGATATCTCTGTTTTCGTTTTCACAAGACTATCTCTCCATGTGGCAAACTTAGAAGGCCCCAGAGGTAGGGTGCTGATAACAGATAAGTATATGCAGTCAGTACTCATAGAAGAACAGAGTGCATTTATTACTATGTTACTTGAAGTCTACAAGGCTTTAAAGTTCTGTCTTCTCCTTTCTTTTCTGTGCAAGTTTAAATTTGGGAGTTAAACGGGAGCGGCCAGTTAGAAGACCCCAGAGGCAGGGTGCTGATATCAGATAACTATGTACTGTCAATAATCATAGAATGCGCAGTGCATGCTACCGCTATACATACTTGAAGGGCACAATGCTTTATTGTTCTGTTTTGTCCTTTCTTTTCTTTGCAGGTGTAATTTCGGAGTATACCAGGAACGATGATACCGAAAATTCAAGCATCCAAGATGCAGCAAGAAAGCCAAAAAAGGACCGACAAAAACACCAAATGTGGCGCGCCGTGACCTGGAAGCGGAAGGTAAGTGACCCTGATGGCAGGAAACTGCAGACGTGAACACTAGAACGCCAAGCAGTCTCCTTCCAGGCGATGGTGGCTTTATGCCTGCCGCGCCTCGCTCCTGCTGCATCTGGCAGATGGACCGCAGCAGGTACGACAGTACACCCCCTAACAATACCCCCACAGGTTTCAACTTGTGAGGGAATCATCTGTGGAATTGCTGCAGTTACCTGGGGGCAGTGGGCTTCCATGTACTGTCTTCAAGACCATAACCATTCTAGTGAACCAGATATTGGAGTCTACGCTGTACCCTTCTTAAGTCCACAATTGCCTCCCCCTCGAACTCCAGTTCAACGGTCACCATTGCTGGCAAAGGTTTACTGGGGCATTGAGTACCCAATACAACAGGCTTCAGTAGCGAAACATGAAAACAGGGTGTATCCTTAAAGTGGCAGGTAGCTTCAATTGCATAGCAACGGGATTTACTTTCTTAATGATTTTATAAGGACCATAGAACCGAGGTTTGAATTTCTGTGTGCCATTCAAGGCAATGTTTTGGATGGACAACCACACTAAGGGCCAGATGTAGCAAAGAGATTGCGAGTCGCAAACGGCGAAAATCGCCGTTTGCGAGGCGCAAATGCCTCTTTGCTATGTAGAAATGCATTTTGCGAGTCGGATCCGACTCGCAAAATGCATTTCCGACTCGCAAATAGGAAGGGTGTTCCCTTCCTATTTGCGACTCGCAATGCAATTCATTTTCATTTGCGACCGCGAAAGCGGTCGCAAATGAAAGCGCAGTTACCATCCACTTGAAGTGGATGGTAACCCAGGCGCAAACGGGAAGGGGTCCCTATGGGACCCCTTCCCCTTTGTGCCTGGAAAAAAATAAATAATTCAGAGCAGGCAGTGGTCCAATAGACCACTACCTGCCCTGAAAAATACCGAAACTAAAGGTTTCTCTTTTTTTTTCAAAGTGCAGCTCATTTTCCTTTAAGGAAAACAGGTTGCACTTTGAAAAAAAAAAACTGCTTTATTAAAAAGCAGTCACGGACATGGTGGTCCGCGGTCTCCATGCCTGCGACCCACCTCATTAATATTAATGAGGTGGGTCTTTGCGACCCTATTGCGATTTGCAGAAGGTGTCTGAGACACCTTACTGCATACCAAATTGCGACTTGCAATTTGCGAGTCGCAGGGACTCGCAAATTGCAAGTCGCAATTTGGATTTTTGCTACATCTGGCCCTAAATCCCCAATGGAGTAGTCAGGTCTGGGAAGGCGATGGAGATCCGTATTTCTTTTGTAAACAGCTTTAACTTTGTCCGAATTAACCTGAATGTTTTTCTGTATGTCATGTATGTGATCTACTAAGTCTTGGCAGGACATAGATATGTGTCCCAATCAGAGGTAGAATGCAGCATTGGCACCGTAGATGCTGGTCAAGGCATTGGTTCACCCTCTCAGTCTGACCATCAGTTTGGGGGTGATGGCAAGAAAGCAAACTAATTTTGATCTGCAATATGTTACCCAACCCCCTCCAGAACTTCAACACAAATTGAGAACCCTGATCTGAAACAATGATAGATGGAAGACCATGTAGACGTACAATGTGCTGCAAAAACATGATGGACAGATCTTTAGAAGAAGACAGACCTTTCATGGGTATAAAGGGCCATTTTGGTCATCAAATCCACCACCATTAAAATAGTAGTAAACCTGTGTTCAATTTTTGGCTGTTCCATGATAAAGTCCATAGAAATCGTATGCCAGGAGGCTGGAAGAGTGGGTAAAGGATTCAATAACCCTGCAGGTACCTGATGCGGACTTTTGCTTTGTGCATATGTGTGGCATTTTTGTATATAGTGTTTAGCGTCTGTGAAAAGAGAGGGCCACCAGAAATGTAATCGGAGATTCATGGTCTTCTTTTCCCACGGATGTCCATATAGCAAAAAGGAGTGACGCCACTCCAAAGCCTGTTGTAATGGTAAGGTAGGAATAAATACCCCCCGGATGTATAGTAGATACTGAACCCTGTGTGCATTATGTTTTTGTGCAATGCCTTCTGCCTCATCAGGCGGCTGAGCCTGCAAGACATCCTCAGTGATCTGTTCTTCAGAGTACAAGGACCCAAAAATACGTTTCTTGGAAATTATGGATGGATGTTCAGTAGGTATTTAGAGTGTGTCACACTCCAATCATGAGAGAGCATCCACCTTCCCATGCTGCATACCTGCCTGAAACTGGATAACAAGACTGAAATCGCTAAAGAATTGGGTCCAGCGCAATTGTCACACAGACAAGACAAGTGACAACTTCAAGAACTGCAGGTTCCTGAGGTCTGTAAGGAATGTAACAGTATGCATGGCTCCCAAAAGGAAATGCCAACATTCCTCAAATTCATTTTTTAATAGATAGCAACTCTCTATCCCCGAATGAATAGTTTTGTTCTGCAGAGCTCAATTTGTGGGAAAAGAATGCGACAGGGTGTAGCTAACCAGACTCCTTATCTCTTTGTGACAACACTCCCCCCACCGCTACCTGTGATGCATCGGCCTCTATGCTGAAGGTTTGGAAAGGGTCTGGTTGATTCAATATGGGAACTCTAGTAAAGGTATCTTTCAATTGTGGGAAAGTCTGCGCTGCTTCAGGAATCCAGTTAAACTTCATTCCCTTATGCAAAAGCTTAGTGATGGCAGATCCCAAAGCAGAATAACTGTCAGTAAAACATCTGTAAAAGTTAGCAAAACCTAGTAAGATTTGTTCTTCTTTGACAAATTGAGGAGCCCTCCACTGTGTGATAATCAATACTTTCTTTGGATCCATGCTTACCCCGTCTGTGGTTAGCACAAATCCAAAAAAGGAGGCAGACGGGACATGAAATTCGCATTTCTCTAACTTTGCATAGAGTTTATTGTCTTTTAACCTTTTAAGGATGGCCGTGACTTGTCCTTTATGTTCATCCACAGAGGAGGAGTAGATAAGGATGTCATTAATGAAAGCAATGGCACAGACATTCAGGTGTTCCCTCAGTACTTCATTTATGATTTATGCAGGCAGCTGGCGCATTGCAAAGGTCGAAGGGTATGACCAAGTACTCATGCAAACCGAATTTGGTATGAAAGGCGGTTTTCCATGCGTCCCCTTCTTGTACTCGTACCAAATGGTATGCTCCTCGTGAGTCAAGCTTGGTAAAAATGTTAGCATCTTTCACTTGATTGAGTAATGGATGAATGAAGGGCAAAGGGTTCTGATTTTTAACTGTAACATCATTAAAGGCTCTAAAGTCAATGCAGGGGTTAAAGCCTCCTTCTTTTTGGGTATAAAGAATAGAGGTGAGGAGGCTGGTGAACAAGAAGGTCTAATAAACCCTATACAAAGAATTTCATCAAGGTAGGCCCCATGGTATAAGTTTTCCTTTTCAGTTAATGCATAAATTCTACTACACGGAAGAAGAGCTCCAGGTATTAAGTCAATTTGACAATTGTAGGGACAGTGAGGAAGAAGAGTGGAGACCAGGGTCTTATCGAATACCTCTGCTAGATCTTGGAAGCATGGTGGCAATGTAGGTACAGGGAGTTCAATCGTAACTGTGATCTCTGTTTGGGTTACCGTCCTCTGCCTACAATGTGTATTACAATAGGCAGAGAGAAAAGAGACAGAATGTTTCTTCCAATCTAAATCTGGATTATGTTTCATAAGCCCCGGAATACCCAGTAGTGCTTAGAATTGAGGAGCCTGTGTTAGGTTGAATTTAACCATTTCCCTAGGAGAATTCTGAATGATAAGACAAAGATTAGTTGTACAATGAGTGATGGGACCTGACTTGATGGTGCTACGGTTAATCGTTTTTACTTCATCTGTGCAGTCTTTTTGCAACAGAGGAATGCCCAAACGCTTCGCTAGCTGTAGATCCATAAAAAATCTTTGTGGCACCGGAATCTATCATGATATGCATGTCTGTGAATGATTCTTCAATTTAATGTGAGAGTACACAAAGAGACGATGGGGAGTGGGCAAATAAATAATCGTGGCTAAGGATTGTGAGACTGAGACCAGAGCTACCTGAAACGCTCGTCTCAGCAGGTTCCGGGAGTACTAGTTTCCCAAATCTCCTCTTCTCTTAGGCTTCACAGGACAGTCTTGTAGGAAATGACTTTGCTTTCAGCAGTATAAACAGAGTTTTTTATCGTGACGCCTCTGTCACTCCTCATCAGTCAAGTGTCCCCAAATGCTACCAATTTGCAGTGGTTCTTGTTCCTCTGTAGCTTTCTCAGGTTCTGCCTTTCTCTCTTTGTAGAATACTACTCTATTATCTGAATGCCCCTTTTCCTTGCGTCGTTCACACAGTCTATGGTCTAGTTTTAATTCCAGATCAATAAGATCACTACAGGATTCAGGGGATCCACAACCTAGGACAATAGGTCTTTTAGGTCATCTTTCAATCTACTATAAAACAAGGTACAGCATTTTGCCTCTGGCCATCCTGCTTCCACCACTAGTCTATTAAAGTTTAAAATATATGTCATTAGGTCCTAAGTACCTTGCTTTAAGTTCAACAACTCAGTATCCACTGATTGCATGAATGAATGCCTATCGAAAATGATCCTTAACTTAGTCTTAAAGGCATTATAATTGTACAGGAAAGGATCATTATGTTCCACTACAGGGATAGATCATTTCGCCTCTGTACCCTCTAAGTATGATAAAACAAAAGCTGCCTTTGCTTGGCCAGTAGGGAAATAAAAGCCCTTGCACAGAAGGTGCAGATGCACTGGCTCATAAGTGTAGCGAGTTTTGAGGGATCCCCTGTAAACCTTTCATGTGGTGCCAACGGGATTGCTGAGGGAGTAGTAACATGAATTACTGGAGTTGCGGACCCAGGAGGAGAGACCAGAGTAAAGGTATTCAAAGAAGCCCCCTGACTAGGCCCAGGAGCAGGGTTTGGGGTGCTAGCTTGTTATAGTGTGTCTACTCTAAGAGTAAGTGTTTGTGTCTCCTGTTGTTAATTGCCTATCATGTTTGCTAAATCTGCTAAAGTGACATTTCGCATTTCCATATCGCTCAGACAGAAATTTGACATGGACTTGGCATTCTGTCAGATCTCACCTTAGTTTCTGCAGGAGCAATAGGAAATTCATGAAAAGCCAATCTAGATTAAATGGGGGAAGAGGGGATGGAAGAGAAGGAAACACAGGTCCAACTGAGTCAGTACATAGATGTATGTGTACTCAGTTTATTTCTGTATGCCTTCCTAATAAAAGTAAAAAAGAAAAAGAGAATCAGTGAATTGGCCTAGGAGAGAGACATAGTTCAGAATGTGCAAAGATAGAATCTGTTAAAATTCCTGAGTGAATCTCCTTTTCCGTTGAGTAGACAGATGGTTGCCCAGAGATAGTATGTGTGATCTAAGGAAATATAACAGAGTGTAAGAGTTATATAGTAGCAAATGTAAGGAGCACAATATCCCCTATATACTTATGTGAGGGTTAAGCATACCTTATGTCTTCTGTTCAGGGCGTTGTTGAATAACTCAAAAGATACAAACAACTATGTAGCCTGACTAGAATCCTTTGTACTTATGTCTTTAAAAGTCCAGAACAAGTACTTATATCTCCTGTTTCGTTTTCACAGGATTATCCCTCCACAGGGCAAACTTAAAAGGCACCAGAGGCAGGGTACTGATAACAGATAAGTACTACTATGTTACTACTATATTACTTAAAGGGTACAAGGCTTTAAAGTTATGTCTTGTCCTTTCTTTTCTGTGCAGTTTTAAATTCAGGAATTAAGCAGGAGTGGACAATTAGAAGCCCCCAGAGGCAGGGCGCTGATATCAGATAAGTATGTACAGTCAATATTCATAGAATGCGCAGCGTGCATTACCGCTTCTTTACTTGAAGGGTACGATACTTTAATGTTCTATTTTGTCCTTTTTTTTTCTTTGCAGGTGTAATTTTGGGAGTTTAGCAGAAGTGTCAAAACCCAAAAATCCAAGGATTCGAGATGCAGGAAGAAAGCTGATGAAGTACTGATGCGCTGTGACCCGGAAGTGGAATGTAAGTGACCCTGATGGCAGGAAACTGCAGATGCAAACACTAGAACACCAAGCAGTCTTGTGCTGGGCTGGGGCAGCTTTTTGCCTGCTATGCCTCGTCCCTGCCGTATCCGGCAGACGGACCACAGCAGGAGCATTACTACCCATCTCAGACCCTCCTAATCTTAATAAGGTCTAGCAGGGATTATTACAGTACACATATTCAACCCCTAAGGTTGCCTGACTGTGTGCTTTTCACAGTGTAATAACAATTTATTCTGAAAGGCCTAATAGCTTGAACATATAATACATAAATCAGGCATACCTCCTTTGTTGTTAATGTTCATAATAAACCTATCGGAATTGTTGGATCTGAAAATGCTTTTCTCAATGAATGAATCAGACATAGCCTTTAGCATTGTCTCATCATATAATCAAATCTGGTATTTTATATCAAATATAAGCTTTCTCACAAGACAGCCATCAGGCAAACAGCAAAATTACTAATGCGTATAAAATTACAGTTGCCAGAGCAATATACAGTCCCTCTGAAAAGGGCCTATCAAGGATTATCACCCTGCAAATCTTCAGTTCTAAGTCTTTGTCGGAGGGTGTAGCCAACACCAAAACCCATGCCTGCTACAGAAATATCTGAGATTCTATATAACAGGAGAAGCTGGGATGGTGGTGATTCCTGATAGACAGTGTGCCTAATCACCACCACAGCATCCTGGAGCTCTCGCATTGCAGGCCAAGGGGGGGGGGGCCATAAGCTGATCCGTGTTGTTTAATGATATATGGCTGATGATGAGTTCTGGAGACAGCTGAGGATATAAGAATTTAAGTGTGGCAAGTTGGAGAGATGCTGCTGAAGGGTATTGAGAAAATTATTCTGGCCATGCTTACAAGCAAGTCCTGCAGTGCTCATGTGCCCCACAGTGTGCTAGAGAAGTAACTTCCAGAGGGATAGCCAAAATTCCTTACTGTGTCCTCCCCTTGATTGTCTCCTTGAAAGCTGAGAAAATTGGCCAAGTTGAGGTAAATGTCAGAGTTAAAGGGAGCATACCTGTTTATGTGACCTGGGAGGACTGTGTACAGGACACTTTTTGAGCAATCCCATTGGCAGTGGCAGTAAGTGAAGAAACAATGGGAAAGAAGTAGCAATATCAGATGTATCTGATTATCAGTATGATTAGACGTTGGTAACTTTGACCCAATTAACTCTATTGACTTTATTGAGTCGTTTTTGATAAAGCCAGTTCCAAGGAAAAAATTTAAATTATACAAGGGTCTTCTCGGTTCACTTTCAAGAGTTGAGCCTGTGTTACAAAGTCATATTTTCTCTTTAAATCCCTTAAGATTTGGGTGTAAATAAACACAAGAAGAAGATGGTTAAGAGCAAGTGATGTTAATACATGTGTTGCAGAAAGGGAAATAGACAAAATCTCAACTTCTGTTCCAAGATTGTTGAATGGTGTACCTATGGAGTTGTTAGGAGGTGGGGTGGAAACTCATTCTCACATCAGTACCCTTTGTCCTACCATGACAGATTCAGCTAATATCATACTTAATCTATCAATATGCACAACTCATCCCAATAAAACAACTGTCACTGAGGCGTCAATCGTTTCGGATGAGTCCTCACATGTCACTGCTCTAGTTAATGCAGGCAGGTCACCAAATATCACATAATGATTTGAGTAGGGCAATTGGCATCTCTAATTCCTCAATAGAAAATGTGAGGGTTGCTCAGTATCCAATATTTAGTACTAAAACTCAACAGCTACAGAAAGCTAAAATTGTAACAACTGAGCTACCAGGTTTACTTATCTACAAGAACATCATAAATAATGGCAGAGAGTCTTGCTTGTCATTTAGTCTAACCAACAATCAGGTTGATAGCATCCTAGACAAGCAAGATAGGAATGACCACATACAGGGGAACCTGAGTTTGGCACCTTGAATTGGGATTAGTACTATATTGGCTCTTCATGTTCTATCCCTCAAGAGTTAACTCAGCTACCATCACAATCACACGTTATATTTCTGAGTGTTGAAAGGCTTGAAAGTTATCAGATGAGATACCTACCTACCAGTCAATTTATGACCTGCTCAAGCAACAGATGAGTGATCTAAGACAATTGAAAACATCTCAAACTAATATTGCTTCCAAAATTGAAGCTAAGTTGGAGATAATACATGGGAAGTTCCAAAAGCTGCATGAAAGATGTGAAGAGCTGGAAACACATGTATTGACCATAGAGGACACTTTGAGCACTCAGCAGAACTTTATACTCCAGCTACAAAAAGGGGAGAAGAAATTAGTTTATCACTAAACATATCATATTTGCAACCATGTCCTTAAATAACCAGAGTCAGACCTCCCTATTGCCAGAGCTCACAGATTTTCCCCTGGTAAACCAAAAGAAGGATCCATGCTACAAAGTATTGTTGCATATTTTGAGTATTTTAGTTTAAAAGAAAATATTTTTAAAAAAGGCAGTTTGACTAAAATCTCCTAAGGGCTGATGATTTTTCCTTTAAGATCTTTCCATATATTTCTTTTGAGACTTCTAACTGGAGGTGGAAGTTTAAGCAATTCACAGAGAAGTTCTGTGGGCTGGAAGATTCCATGTTTTTTCAGATCTTTCGGAAGTAGAAACTCTTTTGTCTGCTTTTCCAGATTCACTGAAAAAATTATTATAAGATATGATTTTAGGGAATAGAGCTCCAGGATCACCTAGGGTGGAAATTGACTGCCCCAAATAAATGCTATTGCTGTCAGGGAGACCAGATCCTCGGGGTCTGCGCACGTTCCCAACATGTCCACCACTAGACAGCTCCAAAACTCTGATAGAAAAATCACAGAGCGTGAGAGAGTCCAAGCAGGGGAAAAGGGGATTAGGATGGGAACAGCTGGGAAGGAGACCTGTGGGAAGCAAAAGGTTAAACCACACAATATCAAGATTTTATCACATTGATTTTCACTAGACTATGATTCTAAACATTGCCATACTGTAACCATGGATAACTTAAGAAAGGACTATATCTAGGCCTCAAGACGTCTGGGTACCTGGGATGGAATCAAGAATGATTAATACAACTTTTCATATGAATTTTTCATGAAATGTCACATATTGTCTAGGAATATAAGAACCTTCTAGAATTATGTTTTCAGAACAAACATTGTCTTTTTACATGAGGACAAAAAGTAATCTGAACATTCCCTGGAAAACAATAGGAATTGTACTAAGGACTTAATATGCACATATAATGTAACATCTTGAATTTTAACACCTTTGCTGACAATTCAAAAGCCCTGCACTTCAGGAAACACTACACATCAAAGTTTTAATTGCCATGAAATGATCGCGCACACTGTAAGCGATCTGAACACCTAGGTTTAAATGGTAAAATAAATCGCGCACACTGCCGATTCCAACAAGTATATGCAAATGCCATGAAATGATTGCGCACTCTGTAAGTGATCTGAACATCAAGATTTTAATGCGGGAATGAATTGTGCGTCTTGCCGATTCCAACAAGAATATGCAAATGCCAAGAAATGATCGCGTACTCTGTAAGCGATCTGAACATCAAGGTTTAAATGCGGGAATGAATTGCGCACACTGCCGATACCAACAGGTATATGCAAATGCCATGAAATGATCGCTCACTCTGTAAGCGATCTGAAACAGCAAGATTTAAAGGTGCGAATAAATTGCGCGTCTTGCCGGTTCGAATGCCACCATGCAAATGCCAAGAAATGATCGCGCACAATGATTATCAAGAGTTAAATGCAAGGAATGAATCGCGCATCTTGCCGATTCGAATGCCACCATGCAAATGCCAAGAAATGGTCACGCACAATGATTATCAAGAGTTAAATGCAACAAATGAATTGCGCGTCTTGCCGATTCGAATGCCACCATGCAAATACCAAGAAATGGTAGCGCACAATGAGTATCAAGAGTTAAATGCAAGGAATGAATCACGCGTCTTGCCGATTCGAATGCCACCATGCAAATGCCAAGAAATGGTCGCGCACAATGAGTATCAAGAGTTAAATGCAAGGAATGAATCGCGCGTCTTGCCGATTCGAAAGTCAATATGCAAATGCCAAGAAATGGTCGAACACAATGAGTATCAAAAGTCAAATGCCAAGAATGAATTGCGCATCTTGTCGATTCGAATATCAACATGTAAATGCCAGAAACCACGAGCACATTCACACGCACAAGGAAAAATCTTTCAACTTGAAAACTAGGCCCAAAAACTCAAATGCCTTTGAAAACGGGGTCGGGGGCCCAGCCCGACCTCCGTCTTATCGCCCTGATCAAGGATCACCAATACAATGAAGGGCAAAGGACTGGAAGGTCAAGGTAGGCCTCCGGAACAGGAGCTCAGGAAGTTGCTGCTGCTCTGCACCGGAACCTCTGAATAGTGAGCAAGTGGAGCTGCGCTGGCTCCCTTAAATAGAGTCTGGCCCAGCCCACAAACCACACCCAGTCATGCTGCAGGGAAAGCTTCTAGAAGGTCCTAGGAAGGGACCACACCCTAACACACTCAGTAAGCCTTCAGCAATACATTGCAAATGAACAGTTATTGCAAACATCATTAATAGTGTTTTTCAAGGTTAAAGTCTGCAATGCAAAAGGTTAACATACTGCATATAAATACAATGCATGAATTAGGTCCTTGCATAAAAGCTGGGTTTTTGGATTTTAGTCGCCCGTAGAGCGCGCACTGTCCTGATGTTGACAATTGCATAGCACAATAGTGCATAGCTTTCGGGGGATAGATGCACTGAAAAAGTGGGAGGTTTATTTATGCATTTGGGGTGAGGGAAGGGTTAGTAATCACTTGGGTGGTTGGCCATGGAAAAAAGATGTAAAAGTCAGATGTCTTGCAGTTTTTTATCATGGTTTGATGTTCTCTCTTTTCTTCTTTACAGGTCTACTTAAGAATAGAGGAATTTAGTTAATTACAGTAATGTCATGTAATGTGACTGTGATTAACAAGAAGCAGAAATACTACACAATTTTGAAATCGATGAATACCCTTAGCCCGGATGTTTTGTTTTAGCAACAGACTTATCTGAAAAGTAATAATCCTAATATATTCATCATTATTTGGTTATCTCATGCAGTGTTTGCCAGTGCAACGCATAGGTGGGTGGTCTTTTTTTAAACATACATTGAATTTACAATTGATTTCTACTCATGCAGATCGTTTGGGCCAGTGGGCATGGGCTTTGTTAACAGTGATGCTAAGCGTTTGAATTTCATAAGTTATTATGACTGAATTGACAATCATCTTCATCACTACAGGAAACTCATGAGATAGCTTTGAACTGTGTGGATCCTATGGGAGGGGACTTTAATTTTTTTAGCTTTCTGAATTACATGCTTCTAACAGGGCTACAAGACAGTCTAAGTCACGAACACCATATATTATTGCATATCTTAAGTCTGATTATGGTTTAGTTGATCCTTCGAGAGAAGGGTTTTTTATTTCTAAGGATTAAAGCTGTTTCTCAAGAGATTTAATTCAGCGTCTAAGTTAGGTTTTTTTGGTATTCTCAGCAGTTTTTTAACTGTGGAAAAAAGCTTCCCTGTACTTGCACATATCTCTCTCTAGAGTTTAATGTCGATTTTAGTCCCCCTTGTTGTTTTTTAATAAGGCTTTATTGTTCGATGCAGAGTGGGTGTCTAATATTTGGTGTTTTATGAAGGAGTTTTTTTTTTATAATCAAGAAACTGCCTCACTCCTTGTTCAAGGCTCCCTTTGGGGGTGTTATTGCATATTCTGGTTAATTAACAATAGAGACAAAAACTATTGATCAATCAGTCAGCATTTGTAGAGCGTAAAACTCACCCGTGGGGGTATCCGGGCGCTGAAGGGCAAGGTCTCTGTCAAAAAGCCAGATCTTGAGTTTCTTTCTGAAGTCTGCAAGGGAGGAAGCTGCTTGGAGGTGGAGTGGCAGGTCGTTCCAGGTCCAGGCAGCAATGTAGGAGAAGGAAAGGCTCCTGCTGCTGCTGCAACATATTTGGGGTGTGTGTGCGAGGGCTAGAGAGGAGCTCAGGAGTCTGGTGGGTTGATGGAAGTTGTCAGGTGGTTGATGTAGGCTGGTCCTTGATTGTTTAGGGCCTTGTAGGCATGAGTGAGGATCTTAAACTGGCATCTCTTCTGGATGGAGAGCCATTGGAAGTTTCTAGATGGGGTCATTGGAGGTACAGGGTGATATGGGACTGTTGGGGAGGTCAGGATGAGCCTGTCTGCAGCATTCTGAATGGTCTGGAGTCTTTTGAGGAAATGGGTGGATATGCTGGAGGAGAGTGTGTTGCCGTAGTCAAGGCAGCTGGTGATGAGGCCCTGGGTGACGGTCTTTCTGGTTCTGACAGGGATCCATCTGAAGATTCTGTGGAGTATGCAGAGGAGACGACTCAGTTGATTTATCTCTTCAAAGTCAGCTCGCTTTCGAGGGTGACGCAGAGGTTGCATGCATGGTTTGTTGGCGGGGTGGGTCATAGTTCGACTGGCCACCAGCTATGGTCCCAATTGGATGTGTTTCTCCCAAAGATCAGTATTTATATTTTGGCAGAGTTGGCTTTGAGGCAGTTGGCTTTCATCTACTTGGCTACGTTGTTCATGGCATTGTAGAAGTTTGTTCTGGTGGTGGGGGTTCTTGAAGCGAGAGGATGACCTGTGTGTCATCTACACAGGATATGATGTTGAGACTGTGCGATCTGATGATGTCCCTAAGGGGTGTCATGTAGATGTTAAACAGTGTGGGGTTCAGGGATGATCCTTGGGGTATGCAGCATATGCTGTTCTTGGGTTTGGAGGTAAAGGGAGGCAGCAGTATGCTTTGAGTGCGTCTTGTAAGGAATGTGGTGATCCATTTGAGGATGTTCCCTATGCGATGAGGTGTCTGTTGATGAGGGTGTGATGGGATATGGTGTTGAATGCTGGTGAAAGGTTGAGGAGGATCAGGGCTGTGGTCTCCCTGCGATCGAGGTGTGTTCTGATGTCGTCTCTGGCTGCGATGAGTGCAGTCTCTGTGCTGTGGCGGGCTCGGAATCCTGATTGGGAGATGTCCAGCAGGTGGTTTTGTTTCAGGTATTTTGTGAACAATTGGCTGATATCCTTCCTAAGTACTTTGTCTGGGTAGGCCTTTTCAAGTACATTGGCTGGGTAGGGGAGCAGAGAAATTGGTCGATAATTTTTGAGTTAGCTGGGACAGCAGATGGTTTCTTTAGGAGAGGTCTAATCTCTGCCTGTCTCCATCTCTCTGGGAAGACTGCTGTGGTGATGGAGGTGTTGAGGATGCTGGTGAGTTCTGCGCTGATGTGATTGGTTCCGAGGCTGCTAAAAAAGTGGTGGGGCCATGGGTTGGTGGGTACTCCAGAGTGGATGGATGACATGATGGCTGAGGTGGACTGTGTGGTGAGCGGTGTCCAGGTGGTAATTGTTTGGCTGGTGTGCGCTGGTTATCAAGGCTGTTGAGGTTGAGGACTAGGGGTTGGAGGTCAAAGTTGTTGTATACTGTGGCAATCCTGCTGTGAAAATAGTCTGAGAGGGTGTTCCAGTGTTCTTGGAAATGGTGGATAGTGTTCTCTGTGGCTGCCAGGTTGGAGTCTGCCTTGACTATTTGGAATAGTTATTTCATGTGGTTGGTTTCTGTGTTGATGTGGCCTGTGATGGCTGATTTCTTGTCTCCCTTGGTTTGCTGGTAGTAGTCGCTGAGGGCTGCTTTGTGGGTGGTGTAGTTTCTGCTAGTACGCCATGATAATGAATACACAGAGACCATGCTTGCTTGCTAACACACTCGGAACTGCGTCACCGCAGTTCGTTCTTTATTTATACCCGTGCTCTGCGCCCCTCCCGGACACGCAGAGCACGTTATACAAACGGAGAGCCTGAGTGGCTCCCCGCATACTCTTTACAGATGGCTCTGTTGGAAGAGTTCTTGGTGAATCTCGATTTTTCTAGAGTCAGCTGCGGCTGGAGGTTCTGAGCTCTGGGGGAACCAGCTGGCTTGTCTTTAGATTTTGTTGGTTCTTGCTGGCATCAGCGGGTTGACTCTATCAGCGCATTCCATGTGACAGGTGGTGAAGTTCTGGATGGCTTGTTCTAGGTCTGATGCAGCTTTGGATTGGGAGGTGCCAAGGACCTAAGACCACTGTGTTCCTGTTACCTTGGCTCAGCTGCAGTGAGATGAGCTGTGGTGCTTGGTGATGGTGTGCTGTGTGCCTGAGATTGTGAAGTGAATGATGGTGTGGTTAGTTGAAGTGAGTTCTATGATGTGGCTGAATTTGACTCTGTCACTGGAGGTGAAAATGGGGTCTAGTGAGTATCTGGCTTTGTGCGTGGGTTCGGTGACCAGTTGGGCAAGGCCATTGCTGTTAATTTTCTCCAGGAGAGTGGTAGAGTTAGTGTTGATACAGTCGTCGAAGTAGAAATTACAGTCGCAAGTAAGAGGTAGCGGTTGGAGTCGATGGCTAGAGGGGCGATGAGGTTGAGGATGGCATTGCAGAAGGCTGGTTTGGGTCCTGGGGTCTATAGACAAGGGTGCCTTTTATCATTGTCTTGTCGTCAGTCTGTAGTTAGAAGTTGAGATATTCCATGAGGGGTGCGGGTCGTTGTGGTCAGCGATTCATCGGATGCATTGGATGGTTTCCTTGAAGATGATGGTGATGCCTCCATCCTGTTTGTTGGGGCGGTCTCAGTATATCATCTTATAGCCCTTGGGTGTTGCGGTGGCTATGTCAGGGTTTGAGGAGGGGTTGAGCCGGTTTTTGGTGATGAAGGCTACGTCTGGGGAGAGGTATGTGATGGTGTCACAGATTTCCATGGCTTGTTTGCAGAGGGATTGGGTGTTGAGCAGGATGCAGTGATGCAGTTCCGGTTTGTTCATGGTCTTCTGGGCGAGTGTGACACGGGATCCTGTGTGGACTGGTGGTTCTGCAACCTAAGACTAATTTAGTTTCTTCTGATCAAACCATGTATTGAGCACCAGCCTTCTCACTAGGTAAATATTGTAGTACAAGGCCTCTTATTTAACAGAAGCACACAACTTCACGTAATTATAAATTTGAACTCAAGCGAAACAAACAAGCCTTCTTTTAGTACTGCCTCTTAATGCTTTTTTGTTAAGATCACTTAAGATATTGCTTTACAGCTCAGACCTAACGAGGAAACCGCGAAGCTACAGTGAACGTTGCAGCAAGGAATTATGAAATACTTACGAGAACCACCAAGGGGCAGCAAAGTAAAAGAAATGTATCAGAGTTTCGTCGGCAGTTGAGGGAATGCTATTTGTGGCGGCTCCTCCAGTAACCGCGCATGAATGAAATCATTATGGTACCTAAGTCTATATATAATATAATAATACAGAATAATAGACCTACTTTTTTCACCGAACTGTTCTTAACCTACCCTTCAAGAATACATTTTTTTGCTATGCAGTTTCCGGCTTTAAGGTGTACAGGTGCTGGCTTACAGGTTGGCTCCCGAATAATACAATTACGAGAAAACTACGTTCCCTGGGTTTCGTGGCCCAACAACCCAAATAACCTAATGAAATAACAACTGGCACTGTTTGTTCGTAACAGGCCGCGGTATTTATTGCAACCAGAATAAATAACTTTATTTACACGAATAATAAAAATCATTGCAATGGGATATTACAAATGAAACTTAACTAGTGCGTGGGTTGTTGCAGCGGGAAAAAGGAAACAGAAGAACATTGAAAAAATAAAAAACATCATGTCGAGCTAAATACATAAGAGTATGAAATGCCATACATCGGCGCGTTCGGTAAGAAGCAGTAAAAACATAAAATGCAATTCATCAGTGATTGTCCGAGTCCAAATCCAATGAAATGGTAAAGTGCTGAAGTGCCATACTTCCTCTTAGTTCTCGAACAACAGCTGTTCTAATTAGTGATATATGTATATTCAATTGAATAAAATTACAATCCCACTAATAACACAACATTATGGTGACATCTCAGGGTGCCAACCCCA
The DNA here is from genome assembly GCF_031143425.1 of Pleurodeles waltl. Classification (NCBI taxonomy): domain Eukaryota; kingdom Metazoa; phylum Chordata; class Amphibia; order Caudata; family Salamandridae; genus Pleurodeles; species Pleurodeles waltl. The sequence continues at coordinate 792,508,807 of NC_090448.1, forward strand.
AAATGTGATACACAAAAAAAGGCCAAACACAGTAGTTAATATCTCAATGAGTATATTGGTACAAAAGACATCAAGAAAAAAAGAGGTTTCACGGTGTCCCGAGTGAAATGAAACCCACAATCGACGAGCACAACAACCAAAAGCGATCATGAGAAAATTAGAGTGCATGCATTGCGCCACTCTATAAATATGGCGCAGGGATTTTGGCCTCGTTGGGTCACATTAACATCAAAATAAATTACATCAAAATAAATTACGTTAATGTGGCACAAGGTGGCGCTAGGGGCCTATCAATACGCCCTTCCATTGTGAAGTTCAGCCACATATGAATGCCGTTCCTCTGTTGTATTCAGTCCCTGGTGTATGGAGTTGCAGCATTCAATCTACTTTACCTATACCTTTTAAAGAATTAGTGCAAGGCCTCAACATCTCTTTGCAATCGAAGCACTGTCAATCACTTGCCATCTCAAATCATCAGCTGTATGATTCATATCCTGGAAGTGGGATACCGTCAGAGCAGTAGTCACTCAGCAGATAACATTGGTCCGATATCTGTTGGAAGTGGACAAGACATTCCTCTGCTCAAAATCATCCACATAGATATTTGCCAAATTTGGGGCAAAAAAATGAGTCAATTGAAGTTCCAGAGCACTGTTGAAAAACCTGATTGTCATATTTAAAATAATTACACCAAAGTGCAATTCGTAAAAGGGAAATGATAAGACCGCCATCACATTGCCGCCACTGCCAGGTTCATGGATCCCGACAGGTTGGTGGCGGTGCAAGTCGTGGTCAACCACAGGGGTGCCAAGTTCGGCACCACCATGCTCATTACGACTTGCCTTTCCGACGGCCTTATCTAGGCGGGGACGCCGCCATGGAAAAGCCAGCAGAAAGGCAGGGATGAGGCCACAGGGGGCCCCTGCACTGCCCATGCCCATTGCTGTCAGCTCACACAGTGCGGAAGCATTAGTCTCATCTCTCCCTGAGAGCTGGAGCCAATGCTGCTGCACTGTATGCGCCAGCCTGCCTGGTGGGGCGTTCAAAATACGGCGGTGGGAAGGCTGCCATCTTTGTAGTGCCTGTCTCTCAGCCAATTAAATGTTACATGCAATGTGTTCTCTGGTGGTCTTCATACTGTCAAGACCTTTGAAGATTAGTCTTTCAAAAGTGGGCACTCTGGTGGTATCATGGAATTAGATAGGTAAAGGGCAGACAGAGGTTTAAGGCCTGTTACTGACTCTGAAATGAGATCACCTTGATATTGAGCTAAATTCTGTGACCATATTAGTTATTCTGTTTGTATGCCTCTTTTGCCAGGAATCCCCCTTTTTACGGGCGAGCACAAAGCGCTCCGTCCCGTGTTGTAATCTCTCTTTGGGCTTCAAACCACGCCCATGTCACGTCAGTGTCTTTCATTGGTTCGTGAGCTTCCCTTTAAAAATCTGCTTGCTTTCATTAGTGAAAGGCATGCATAAGTCATGCTTTTTCCGGTGTATAGCCCTCCTCGAGCCAGCGACCAAGTACTGAAAACATATGAGGCTCCACGTTTTCTGTCCAGTTTCTGGACTACTTTTTCTCTTTTTTCGCAGCGGGTTCTCGTTGGGCAGAAGTCGAGCGCTTTGCATGACATCGACCCAGTTACATAGATAATTGCACTTTTGCCGGTTACACATTTCCAAAGAGTGGATGAGACAAATAGAAATTTTGTGACACTCCAGGGCCTCCTGGATTTTAGGAGCCACTGGAAGTCGATAATTTGCATACCACCACACTCTGCACTACTTGTATATATCACCATCACTCACTTGCACCTCAGCACTTTCACTGTTTTTTTAGGAGCACCTACCCAAACAAATGTAAATTACATGTTATGACAGGATTTATACTGTTAATCGCCTGAATCAACATGATATAAAATATTTGTGGATAATAAATCTTGCTTGTTTTACATTTATAGTACATAGAGATTGTTTCAAATTCTTTTTAAGTTGATTACATGCCGTGAAAGTCTAGGTTACTTTCCCCTTGCACTGACCTTAAAGACTATTACACAGTGATAACAGCAGCTCTGCACGCCTGGATTACGATGACCAACCTGGCCCATCAGGGACCTCTAGACAGTCGATTACCCTGCCACAGTCCCTACCCACCACAGAGCCTCCTCCCTCAGGAAACACCAGCACAGCACCCACCCAGCGGGCCCATGCCACCTTCCCCAGGACACGTCAATCAGCAGTGTGTCCATCACTACAGGGACCCCAGGCAACCCCACAAACACAGGATGATCAGGGACCTGGGGTCAGTGGCAGTGGGCACACGGTTCAGGGGACAGAGGCACAGGACAATAGGGAAGCTGGGAGGACTGCTGTGCGACAGGGGGAGGACAGGCCCAGGGAACCCACTCTCCATGAGGCACTCTCCAACACCCTGGGAGCATACTACCATTCCCAGGAGACCATGGACCAGGTACTGGCCAAGTTACAGGAAACCCAGCGGCTGCAGGAGGGACAGTACCTGGAGATCAAGGAGGAACTAACTAAAATATACACAATCCTGGTCACCATTGCAGGGGTGCTGGCTGACATGGGCAAGACCATGAGTGAGGCAGTGGCACAACAAAGGGCCCCTGACACTAGCCAAACTGAGGAACAGCCTTCCACATCCACCGGCGCTAGTGGACAGGAGGCCCCGCCATAGGACCAACAGGCTACTAGCACCCCACCCCCTGCAGAAGGAGGACCACCCCATAATAGTCCCTGTGATCCAGGCAGAAGCCAGAGAACATTGCCAAGACCCCTGCCAGGAAATAAGACTCTCCTGATTGTCACCCTTCTGTCCCACTTTGCCACCCTGTCCACCTTAAACTGCCATTGCTCCACTTCCAATGCCCCATTGGACAATGCACCTGTGATACCAAGAGACTGGACTTTACCATGGACTCTCCTCCACCATCAGCCCAGTCGATTGCACATCCCCGTCTACTTATGAGCACTTAAATGAACACCCTTGGATCAAATACTAATCTGGAGTCTGTCAAATGATTCACATATGTATTAGTACAACATTATCAAAGCATTGCAACGTCTATGTTCAGTGAAATATACCACAGGATGACCTTTGGTGGGCAGCAGTACATATAGTAGTAGCCAGAATGGGGTACACAGATCTGAAAATAGTGATTCCAAAGGGAACAGTCAGTGTCCATAGACAGAGGGTAAGAGGATGCCATGTACAATGTCCAAAAGTTTACTGTATTGTAAATGTGAGTTATAGTCTCTTATCTGTGTGTCACTGGAAGTACTGCTATATAATGTTTGTTCCGTTGTCCACATCTTCTTCATCTGTCTCCTCTTCCTCACTGTCCACAGGCTCCACCCCTGCCACAAGACCATCTCCAGGCTCATCCTCCTGCAGAAAAGACACCTGACGTCTCAAGGCCAGGTTGTGCAACATACAGCATGCCACGATGATCTGGCACACATTCTTGGGTGTGTAGTAGAGGGATCCACCAGCCAGATGGAGGCACCGCAACCTGGCCTTCAGGAGGCCGGAGGTTCTCTCAATAATCCTTCTTGTACGCCCATGTGCCTCATTGTAACGTTCCTCTGCCCTTGTCCTGGCATTCTTCACTGGGGTCAGTAGCCATGAGAGGTTGGGGTAACCTGAGTCACCTGCAAATATCGAGGGACAACTGTTAGACACACACTAACTCTTAGGGACAACCCCATACCCAGACACCTTCCTATAGTGGGTGGGGACCTTGGGCTCACCTATTAGCCACACCCGGTGCCTCTGTAGTTGGCCCATCACATAAGGGATGCTGCTATTCCTCAAGATATAGGCGTCATGCACAGAGTCAGGATATTTGACATTCACATGAGAGATGTACTGGTCTGCCAAACAGTCCATCTGCACATTCATCGAGTGATAGCTTTTTCTATTCCTGTAAACCTGTTCATTTCTCCGGGGTGGGGGGAGCAAATGCCACATGTGTACCATCAATGGCACCAATGATGTTGGGGATATGTCCCAGGGCATGGAAGTCAGCTTTCACTGTGGCCAAATCCTCCACCTGGGGGAAAACGATGTAGCTGCGCATGTGTTTCAGCAGGGCAGACAACACCCTGGTCAACACGTTGGAGAACATTGGCTGAGACATTCCTGATGTCATGGCCACTGTAGTTTGAAATGAACCTCTTGCCAGGAGATGAAGCACTGACAGAACCTGCACTAGAGGGGGGATTCTTGTGGGCTGGCGGATAGCTGACATCAGGTCTGGCTCCAATTGGGCACACAGCTCTTGAATTGTGGCACGATCAAGTCTGTATGTGATGACAATGTGTCTGTCCTCCATTGTTGACAGGTCCACCAGGGGTCTGTAGACCAGAGGATGCCGCCATCTCATCATATGCCTCAGCAGTTGTAGCCTATGGAGGTGAACGGCGAGCAGAAGGCCATATTTTCACATAGAATGCACAACTGTTGCTGAAGTTAGGTCACAGAAGCAGTATGTGAAGTCGAGAGTCAGTTGATGGGGCAATGTCTGCTGTGACTCAGTTAGGTGCCATGCCATGTGCCCTCCTGAAATGGTGGATGCCTGACCTGTGAGGAAGGACATGTGGAAATGAGGTAAGTGCGCTGGCGTTGTGCGCTGTCGCAGTAGGCAGTCGATGACCGCAGCGCAACTTCGCATTGGTTATCATTGGGCCCTATGGGTTCTGGGAGCCAATGGTGATGTACGCCGGCAGTGACAGTACGCACCGCCGCGGACATGACCGCCATTTTCTAACAACTCACTCACTTGCTACCTGACCGTCAACAGGAGAGGACATACACTGCAAGTGCTTCTGTGATCTGAGTCTGGAAGTGACAATGGCTACAGCGTCTGGGGAAAGGGATCCTGCCTTCACTGCGGAGAAGTTGGAGAAACTGGTGTATGGGGTCCTACCTCAGTACACGTCACTCTACGGTCCTCCAGACAAACAGGTGAGTACACTGAGAGCATGATGTGTGCGGAATGCATGTTTTGAGTGGTGTGGATGTAAGCCACATGTTGGGGGGTGCTGAGGAGTCCTGGCCTGAGTGCTGCATGAGAAGTGGTCAGTGTATGTGCGTCAGGGCATGGGTGGGAACTGGGGGGCAATGAGCATGCCGGTCCGGACGGGTGAGTAATTTCCTTTCCTCCTGTCTTTTCCCTCTAGGTCAGCGCCCACCAGAAAAAGGGTATTTGGCATGCCGTTGTCAAGGAGGTGCAGACACTGGGGGTCTATCACAGGCGGCGCACCCACTGCCGCAAGAGGTGGGAGGACCTGCGCCGCTAATCGAAGAAAACGGCGGAGGCCCAGCTGGGGCTAACCTCCCAACGTGGAAGGGGTACCTGTCGCTCCATGAATCCCCTGATGTTCCGCATCCTGGCGGTGGCCTATCCAGAGTTGGATGGGCGCTGAGGGCATCACAGCAGCCACAAGGGGGGGGGGGACAGATTCTGATTCCTGACTTTGCGCGCGTTAGGAGGTAGCTGGGTTGAGTATATGGGCTGTGGGTGACCCTAGGCCAGGGCGATCATGGCAGGGTAGATCCCTTGTGAGCAGGCTCTGAAGCACTCCAAACCCAATGGTGTAATTGGGCATATACTACTGGGCAGGGTCCTGTGGGTGTCAGGTGTGCAGATGCTGGCATTAGGCATTGTACCCCATGGGCTTGTGAGTACCTTAGTGACTGGTTGGGCATGGCCTAGTGCATAGTGCTGATCCCTGTGCGTTGTGTACGCCAACGGTAGTGGTGTTGCTGGCATTAAACAAGTGTATCCTCTGTCTCCCCCCCCTTTTTGTTTTGTCACCCTGTCCTTGTGTGCATTAGCATCATCTGGCGGAGGAGCAGAGGCACCGGCGATGGAGGGAGCTGCATCCCACATGGCCCATGAGGGCGAATCCACTAAGGGGGAAGGCACCAGTGGGACGGAGGGCGAGGGGAGCACCACAATGGGGACAGGAGGGGAGACCAGTGACAGCGACTCCTTCTCCGATGGAAGCTCCCTGGCGGTGGCAGACACCTCTGTGCCCACCCCAACAACAGGTACAGTCGCTACCCCCCCTACATGCACTGCCTTCCCGTGCCCCCTCACCCAGAAGAGTGGGCATCTCCTTCGCCCCAGGCACCACAGGCCCTGCCCCAGTCAGGCCTGCTGCCCTCAGTGAGGAGGCTGTTGACCTCCTGAGATCCCTCACTGTTGGGCAGTCAGCCATTCTGAATGCCATCCAGGGTGTCGAGGGGCATTTGCAACAAACAAATGCATACCTGGAGGACATTCACTCTGGCATTGCAGCCCAACAGAGAACATTTCAGGCTCTGGCCTCAGCACTGATGGCAGCTATTGTCCCTGTGTCTAGCCTCCCCCTCTATCTTCCTCTACCCAGTCCCAATCCCCTCAACCCCAACCTATCCCAAGCACACCTTCAGACCAACATTCACCCAAATCAACACACAAAAGTGGCTCAGGCAAACATAAGCACCACACCTCATCTCACAGGCACTCACACAAGCACCATGCCCATGCAGACACAGCAACATCCACTGCCTCCACCGTGTCCCCCTCCTCCTCTTCATCCACCCCCCTCCCAGTCTCATCTCCACTCACACCTGCATGCACTACATCCTCAGCCACTACCTCCATCACCAGCACGCCCCTCACCACACACCCCTCACGAGCAGTCACCACCCCAACAACCATGCACGCGTCCCCTGTGTCCTCTCCCAGTGTGTCTGTGACCCATCCTCCCAAAGTACACAAAGGCAAGCACCCACCCACCCAACATCCATCCACCTCACAACAGCATCCAGCCCATGCACCTTCACCCAACCTCAGCAGAAAGGCACCTCCTACAACCACTCCCACATCCTCCACTCCCAAACCCTCTCCATCTTCCCGTCCCAGTGTGTCTAAACACTTTTCCTTGCTAACTTTGACCTCTTCCCTACGCCTCCCCCCCGTCCTTACCCTCAGGCCAGGGTGTCAAGATCCCAAGCCAGCACCTCAGCCACCAAGTCGGCGTCCGTGGTGGTACCTGCAAGTCCCAGGGGATCAAAGGGGGTACCCGTCAGGACTGCCAGTGTGCCAGCGACCCATGCAAAGGACCAACCCATTCCGCCACCTGCCAATGTGAAGAGGGTGCCAGCAAGCAGCATGGCCAAAAAGCAGGACCCAACCAGCAAGGTCTCCTCCAACACTGCATCTGCCAGTGCCAAGGTCCCAGCAGCGTCTGGCAAGGTGGGGAAGGGCAAGAAAACCCAGGACAAGGCACTTAAGGCCTCGGTCTCTCCAGGTGAGAGACTGGTGCCCACCATAAATACTGACAGGCCAGCAACCTGTACCGCGGAAGGCACCGCCACAGGCACCGCCACCTGCACAGCAATCTGCCCCACCACATGCATCGCCACCTGCACCGCCGCTGCCACAACAACAGTCAACAGCATCATACCCAGTGGGCATCCATCCAAGGCTGCAGGAGACGGCCTGGTCCCTCCCTCCACTACTACCAGCACCTGCACCACGGCCTCCACCGGCAGCATCTCTGCCGCAGACACCGCCGCAAGCACCGCCATCTCCACCGCCACATGCCCAGCCAGTGCCACTACATCTGTCATCAGCAACATCCCCAGTGGGCAGGCGTCCAGGGATGCAGGAGGTGGCCCGGACCCTCCACCCGCCACTTGAAGCACCACCACCAGTACCAGTACTACCAGCAGTTTGCAGCCTAAGTCGCCGCAGGATGGAGTGTGGCTCTGCCTCCATGGAGTATCATGCTACCTGTTCCCTGCACATCTCGTGGCTCAGACACCCGGGAGAGGGAATGGGAACTGCCACACCCCAGGTGCAGCATCACTGGGCACAAGGTTGCCTCCAGAACCAGTGGAGATATGCATCCACTATCACTTTCCTTGGCAGGATGAAGCACACTGGGCACAAAGCCCCCTCCAGATCCAGTGGAGATATGCATCCACTATCACTTTCCGTGGCAGGATGAAGCACACTGGGCACAAAGCCGCCTCCAGAACCAGTGGAGATATGCATCCACTATCACTTTCCTTTGTAGGATGAAGCACACTGGGCACAAAGCCCCCTACAGAACCAGTGGAACATGTCACCCACTTGAGAGACTGTGGCTTTGCACTTCCCAGGACCAAGCAGTGGGCAAACCACCCACTTGAGAGACTGTGGCCTGACACTCCCCAGGACCAAGCAGTGGGCAAACCACCCATTTGAGAGACTGTGGCCTTGCACTCCCCAGGACCAAGCAGTGGGCAAACCACCCACTTGAGAGACTGTGGGCTTGCACTCCCCAGGACCAAGCAGTGGGCATGTTGCCTCCTCCAGGAGCTGTGACGTAGTATCATCTTCCGGATGAGGAGGCCCCCCTCGCCTTACCCCTGAAGTGCCTGTGTGTTTTCGACCTGATGCCCCTGCAGTGTTCTCTCTGTTTTGAGGCAGGAGTCAAGTGTGGGCTCCCCCTCTGTTTTTTTGGCCCACTGGTCCATGGACATTTGCAAAGGACAGTGTCCGGCCCTCTGTACATATTGTAAATATTTGTATTTTCTGTTGTTTATAATCGTTAACTTTATCTGCATTTTCTAAATATCACTAATTTAACTCAATTCCTTTTGTCCTTGCGTTCTTCCAGGGGGTTACGGGGAGTACATGTAATGTAGCTGCATGGGTTTGTGTGTATGGTGTTGTGGGTGGGGGTGGGGGTGTTGCGTGTTGCGTGTGTGTGTCACTCTGTTTTTCCTCCCCCCCTCCCCTGTGTGCTAGGTGCAGGACTCACCGTGGTCATCGCCGCTGCCTTCTTTTATTGTTCCTGGTGTATTAGCAGACACACCAGCATCCGCAGGACCTGTAACTCGGGCTCCAGGGTGTCCTGGTTCTTCGTTGAGTGTCGAAAGGTGAGTGGTTTCCCTTCCAAAGACTGTTTCCACCGTGCTTTTGATGTTGTTGGTACCGCCCCGGAAAAGCTGGCGGATTGGTGCCCGGTAATACTGTGGGCGGTACATTGTCTTCTGCCTGTCCGTTGGCGGTGACCACCGTGGTGTTTGTTGCTACCGCCGTGGCGGTCTGAGTGTTAAAGTGGCTGTCTGTGTTGGCAGCTTCCAACCTGGTTGTGATCCCATTTTCTGTACTGCTGGCCTGTTGGCGGTACTACCACCGCTTTAACACCGACCGCCAGGGTTGTAATGAGGGCCATAATGATTTATTGATTATTCTTTTTCACATACAGTGTAAGGGTTCCTCTTTACAAGTACTTTGTAATATTACACACTCGTTGTGAAATGCACGTATTTTCCCTGGTTTCATCAGTATTCATAACGGTGGGTCTAGTATCACTTTGCCTACTCTAATTGGACCTACTATTATCAAGTCTATTTGGCTACATGGCCTCCTTAATTAATGATTACTGTTTTCGTCAATTGTGGGTTCCATTTCACTTTTTTCTTGAAGTCTTTTGCACCAATATACTCACTGAGATATTAACTACTGTGTTTTGCCTTATTTTGCTCTGGTCCAGCAAATGATGAGGCAATGTAACGCATCAGTTGAAAACGGACGCTAATTGCTGGTTTGATCATGGGTGCTGCTGAGAGCAGCTGCGCTATTAAAAAAGGCATATTTCCAGTTGAGCAGTTCTAAAATGAGGAAGAACTTTATACACATTCATGGACCTGGTGGCCGTCACAGACTCAGATTACTTGTGTTTACAAGTTGTACTAGTTTGTATGATGTGTGTTAAATCTGGTGATTTTGGTAGTCCAAGGACTTCCAGCTCAAAAGCGGATGACCAATCATGGAGCCATTGTGTTTCCTGACGTTTAAATTGTAGTCTGTTTGATAAGTGACAATACTTTTAAAATAAATTTTGGAAAACACCCCATGGTTTGTGGTGTCAAGCCTTTCATTCAAAACAGGATTGCTTGGTGACAGGATCAATTGTCATTTGAATTAAAGATATTTCTAAGATAGCTCTCAAGTACCATGTTAAGACAGCACTTCATGCTGCTGTCATGACAGAGTATCTGAGAATGAACATCTCTCCAAATGGTCTAATTGTAACTAATGTCCCCAGGATTTCCCTGAAAGACATTATGATTAGATGAGAATTGTCCCAGGTGGCATGGAAATGCACCAGGGACTGGCTCATCTTAATCATCAATACAGCTAAATGCCTGTCAGATGCACTTTAAAGTCAGATTATTGTAGCAGAAAATGCCTTAAAAACTACCATGCAGGTTACTGCATTTAAATCTAGCTTGCAGAAATCAATAAAGAAATGAATGAACACAAAGACTATTTACAGAGCAAAAAATCATGACATTTCAAGAGGAAATTAAGAAATTTGCTAAAGAAAAGATTTACCATACACTAAAGAAGGCTATGTGACTACTGTGGGTGCCGCCTTTCCAGATGAAGGGAGTTACTTGCGGAAGGAATGTGCCTCATTCAGTAGAACTTCCAGCTCAGTTAGTAATGAGGGAAGATGAAGTAATGAAGGGAAAAAACTTCCCTTCATCCCACAGCTCTTTTATGGATACAATCCTACCCCATACCAAGGGCAGGCACTACAATGGCCAGGACAATATCATGCTTTCCTACAATTAGCTCTCAATTCTTTTCCACAACCTTTCCCACACCCTTTTTTATACAGAGGCTGGGGCACAGGCAGAGGAGGAAGAAGAAGGAAAAGAAGAAGAAGGGGACAAAATAAACATATCCAATGGCAGCAGGAAGAACCCTGTATGCAGACCAGAAGCCAGACTAAGAAAACTTGATAGTGAATTCATCAACAAGAACTCAATCAGAAACAGAAAGGCAGTCCTTCAAAAAGGACTAGGCTCTGTATCCACTCCACAGAAAGATAAATTCTTGCTCAGTTGTGAATTACGGAACTTTTTTAGGGAAATCAGAGAAGAATTCTTTGAAGGTAAACCTACTCCTCTGACTGAAGATACAGGGCTACACAACCCTTCTACTTTCACCCCCCCCATGAGGAGAATCCCACATGAGATCCCTAGCTTTGAGCAGGCTGTTCTAAAAGATGTGGAACAACTCAAAAGAGGGTATGCATACTGTAACCTGTCAAAACAGGAGAAACAATCTGTTCAATCACTGACAAATGATGGCTCAATCACAATGAAATGAGCTTATAAAGGGGGAAGCATAGTCATTATGAATACGACTGACTGCGACACAGAATGCCTGCGCCAACTGGCCAATCAGATATATTACACCCCCATTGATGAAGACCCTACGTGACATTTGAAGTCGATGGTGACTAATGCAGAAAGCCAGGGATGGATCACTAAGAATGAGGCATCCTTCCTGGTTAACACCTACCCCAGAATCCCCTATTTCTATATCCTCCCTAAGATCCACAAAGGGATTCTACTACTGCCTGGGTGCCCAATTGTATCCGGCATCAGCTTGTTACGAGAACCCCTGTCAAAATCGTGTGACCTCTTACTGCAACCCCTAGTGACTAAGGCACCCTCATTTCTGAAAGATACTAGAGATGTTCTCACTTTAATTGAGGAAACAAATGAAACCATGGCAATTAACCTTCTAGTTACACTTGACGTGACTTGGCCTTGTACACCAATATTCCACAAGACGCCACCCTTGCAGCAGTTGACAGCAGCCTCCTCTCTGAGACATGTACATCCCCTACCTCTGTGTGCTTCATTGTGGATTGTGCCGCCCTAGCACTGAAAGAGAACTTTTTCCAGTACAGAGACTATATTGTCAAACACAGGGGGCATCAATGGGGAATACCTTTGCCCCTAGTGTGGCCTGTCTTTATATGGCCCACTTTGAAAAGGAAAGCATTCATAAAGACAGTAACCCATATAAAGTCAATATTCTAGTATGGCGTCACTATATAGATGATATACTGATTTTCTGGCACACTTGACCTATGTAACCAATTCTGTGACTGGATCAACAATCTAAACCCCTTTCGGAAATTTACCAAACACATTTCAAGAGAGGGCCTTCCTTTTCTCGACCCCTCTATCATCCTCCATTAAGGTAATTTAACCACTACTTTTTACAACAAAAAAACCAAGGATTGCAACAGTCTATTACTGTATGAAAGTCATCATCCCAAAGCCTTAAAAGAAAACCTTTCTTAAGGCCAATTCTTAGGTTTACGCAGAAACAGTAGTGCCCTTAAAGACTATGAGTTACAAGCAGAGAAACTGTCTTCCAACCTACAGTATTAGCACAACACTACCCAGCACATTGTGAGATTGGCCCGTAAAAGGGCTAGAAATAACAATAGAACAGCTCTTTTAGAAACACGCACAAGGCCACAAGAGGATAGCATAACTTGTTTGACTACATTCACACCAGCTTCACATCAGATACAAAAGATGATACGAAAACACTGATCTATTCTAGGGACAGGGACATTAGAATTAGCCCCCTCCAAGATTTGCATTTAACAGAACTAAGGGCCTAAAGGACATGGCCATACATACTAAACCACATATAAAAGCAAAGCACACATACAGATCACTATGGGATCTTCCTCCAGTAGCAGGACACTATTGATGTGGATCTTGCAATGTGTGCGACTTAACAGCACCGTCAAAGCAACTACTGTTAAGAAAAACCTGGGTCTGGGTACAAAAGACCCATACTAACTGTAACACGAAGAGCTGTATTTATATGATCATATGCCCCTGTGCTAAAAGATACATAGGAATGACAACCAGAACTGCCAAAATCAGAATTATGGAACACTGCAGTGGGATCAAGTGTAAAAAACAGATCAGGAGAATGAGTATTAATTTCTTGGAACAAAAACATATACCACAAGATCTACATCGGATAGTTCTAGAATCATGCCCTTCCATGAATAAACAACAGATATTTCGGAGGGAATAGAAATGGATATTAAAACTGGTCTCAATGACGAGATGTCTTGGGGAGAGATAGGAGACCGACGCCATACTAGACTGTCCCAGCAGCACCATTTGCCTCTGAATCATTACTTGTGTAAAAAATAAAATAGTCCTCCAGTCTCTTTATACATAATTATTATCTACTTGATAGGTTTTCTACAAGAGAAACGCATGTGATGAGAATAGGCCTCACCACCATTATGGTAATTATAGTATATGCTACTAGAGAAGTTTTGATTTATCATAATGAGGTATATGTATCATTCCGCATCCCTGTAATCACTGGTGTACTCTGTCTAGACGTATCTCTTATTATTCACTTCTATATTACTGATGCATGAAAACTACCACACAAATACATCAATCTACTTCTCACGATATTTTTCTTTTCCACTCAAGAATTATAAGCACTGATATACTCAAGCACACAAAATGATAATAACCTTATTCGATAACCTGATTTCATAATTATGTTCTGGCCTTATCTACGCAGGGCCGAATTATCCTGTTTTCCCTAATAAGAATAAATGCACTGGGCCCATCTGTTGAATTTTCTAAAGGTGATGTCCTGTTTCGACAACGTTTTGACCTATATAGAGCCTAATTACCCCGAGTTTGTTAGCTATATTAATGATAGTACCCATTGTGAATGCGAGCAATTGGTAGGGCGTTCTACCCCTCCCTAAAGATGACGTCCATTCCGTGCCATTGGAGCATATAACTGCCCCAAGAGGCAATACATTAGCAGTAACAGCAGTAACTTTAGGGTGTATTCCCCCAAGATGGCGCCCATACAGCACTTTCAGAGCATACTAACACTCGCCTAGGCAGTGTAGAAAACCACCTGGGCTCTCTCCTACAATGTTGCTGATTGTCAGCCTGGATGCAGGGCCCTGCCCTAGGTTATAAATAAACGAGCACGTGGCCTCATGGGGACTCTCGCTGCTCAACTAACATTTAATTGTGGTGTTCTGTTTGTTTAGTGGGGGCGGCCTATGAATCCTGAGGTCTTTGCATCCTCACACTGGGGACGAGGACGGAGTGTCCCATGGCACCCTTTTTATGCTCGGCAGCCGTTGCACCCCCCGTCCCGGACCGCCCTGCATGGCCCAGCCTGCAGCACGGTTGCGCCCATACATGGTGCATCTGTGACAGTGCATCGCGTTGTTCCTGCTGGCCTCGCCACCATCTGGTCCAAAGCAGCGTCGGAGCCGGCATAGAGGGCCGCATGCACTGCCACTTACCCATCCTCAGCAACCCTGCAGCCAAGGTCCAGTTTGCCTGCCACGCAACGTTGCCATAGTCCTGTCACTTGGTGGGAGGCCCAGGACTCACCTCAGTGGCTGCTGGGGCTTTGGCACCCTGCCCGCTGTGCCCTGCCTTTCCTCCTGATGCTGTGCCACTGTGTCCTGCGCATCAGGCTTCCCCGCAGCTGGCACACCATGGTGTGTTTCCTGCAGGGCCTCTTTCCTGCTCCAAGGGCCCTTCAGCAGCTGTCTTTCATCGTGCCTGCTGGAGGGGCTGCTCCAGTGTCATCTGCTGGCTCAGAAAGTACAGTTGCTCAATGTAGATTTTTTTCTTTTAAGGACAGTAAACAGAAAACTGGTGTGTTGGTCAGTAGAAGCACACCTTCAAGTGCATTAAGAAGAGTCTAGCATATCAACGAGGACACAATACAATGAGCTCCTCACCACAAAATGATCAACCACGTACTGCACCCAACTACGGACTCCACTCATCAGTCACTGCACTGCCCAGTTCAGTCAGTTGGCAGATCCCGCCATGGCTTTGCCACAGTGGTGTCACTGGCTCGGCTGGCTACAACACTATTTTCGTGCCACAAAGGAGCCATTCAAAGGATCCTCATGATGCACATGGGAGGCAAAGAGCTCTATGAGCTATTCGAGACGCTGCCAAACACCGGCGGTGACGACGACTTCGACACTGCTGTGGCAACCCTCAATCAATACTTTGATTGCACCAGGCACAGCTGACAGACATGGAGTCTCTGGACATGTTTTACGGGAGGCTGTGAAAGCTCACAAGCACCTGCATAGGTCTTAAACAGCACAAATAAATACAGGTACAGATTATCCAGGGGTGTTGCTCCAACATGCTGTGCAAGCTCATCCTGCAACAGCCAGGCATCTCACTGGATAAAATCCTCATTATAGCTTACTCACATGAGCTCTCTGA
This sequence comes from Pleurodeles waltl, assembly GCF_031143425.1. NCBI lineage: Eukaryota > Metazoa > Chordata > Amphibia > Caudata > Salamandridae > Pleurodeles > Pleurodeles waltl. Next base: position 792,523,957 of record NC_090448.1, read on the forward strand.
CAGCCAGGTGGACGACTTTGCCACCGCCCCCGGCCAGCCCTACTCGGCACTAGGAGCAGCAAAGCAGGCCGTGGTGAAAAGGAGCAGGTTGATGCCCTGCAAGTGCTCCAGAATCCCCCACGCCCATCATGCTTCCAGAAGCCGGACGACAAGGAGTGCGGAAACTGCGGCCTTGATCACAGGATGCCAGGGGTCTGCCCGGGGAAAGGGAAAACTTGTTTGGAGTGTGGGAAGCTGAACCACTTTGCCAAAGTCTGTTGAGGGGGAGGTGACCCAGGCCTAAAATGATACCAGCCAGAATAGCAGCCGTGACTCAGCTGGCATCAGAAGATGGCACAGGAGCGGAGACTGGAGACCGGAGAGACTTGTCCCGGAAGCACCCAGTATGAGGACGGAGAAGATTAAGACATCTTCATCATTTCATTTACTGGATGGCCTGAGCAGAAGTGGCGTACGTCCTCATGTGCACGATGGACCTCACCGGTGTCCCAGCGACAGTCCTCATTGACACCGGCGCCTCTGTTAACGTTATGGACATTGAGCAGTACTACCGGCTGTCGCCCCTCCTTCCCCTCCTGCCCTGCATTACCAAAGTCTATACTTATAGAGGACTAGAGCCTCTGCCCCTCCGAGGGGCAATTGAAGTGACCATCGCCATCACAAGCCGCTTGATGAAAGTGAAGTTCCACATCTCGAAGGCAACAGAGGAATTTTACTAGCGTTTCACACTGCTGAGGACCTTCAGCTTGTGTTTTTTGCACGACAAATCCATGACTCACACGCTGAGGTATTGCTGGAAGAGTTCCCGCAGCTCTTCAAAGGACTGGGCAAACTGAAAGGAAAACAATTCCAGCTGTACATTACCCGACAGTGAAACCCTCCGTGCTGCCACACAGATGAATGCTGTTCCACCTGAGGCCCCTGGTGGAAAAGGAGTTGCAAATCCTTGAAGACCTGGGAGTGGTCGAGAAGGTCACCGGCGGAACTCCACGGGTATCGCCCCTCGTGTTACAGCTAAGAGCCCTGAACGGCAGATTTACTGAGGGCTTTTGTATGTGGTTATTTTCTTTTGTGTTTTGGTCAATGCCTGGGCAGCTATACCTTACAGCTGTCCCCAACGACAACCTCGGAGGGACCTTGACTTATACTAATTTGGTTTCATACTAGCCTATTTATTGAGCTTGGGGGATCCCTTGTCACAACATCTATATAATAAAATATACATATATATATTTTTTAATATCATTATAGTATTGGCGCTAGTCTCCTGGCACGTGGATTCCTATGGTGCGGATCCATAATGGGGGATGGTAAGCAAGTACATCTCTGTATTGCACGCTACCACTGAGCATGACAGCACCGTTTTATTCACTGAGTGTCATGCTTCCATCCGTTCATACAGTGTATGACACTATGTACATTGGGTTAACGATGTATTCCCTCTGTTTTTTGTTTCACAGGTCGAAATTTTCATGTGACTAGCCTGACGTGCAGTTTATTTTTGTAAGTGACCGGAGATGTTGAAATTGACAGTTGGAGACTGACTATGGTCTATGTGTAAAATTAAGGAGAAGTAGTCAGTTACCTGGTCCTGATGAAGCATCACTGGTTTCGTATGGACCCTTAAGACGCGAAACATGTTAACCCATTAAAGAGCTTGCAAGGTAGTTCCCTCCCCTCCTTCTTCATTATGATTGAGAGAGTGAATGAGCATTATCTCATCCCTCACTCTCCTGATTGTTTTAACCTTGGCCAAGACCCTCTCTAGATCAATAAATAATTGTTTTGTGCTTGGTTTTGAGCCAATTTTAGTCTTTTTTCTTTTTCTCACCTATCTATTACGTGCCTATATCTCTTACCACGGCACAGAAATATTGAGAAAAGATCATTGGCAAAGAGCCCCCCTTATGGGGTGCCCGTCAGACATTGCAACGCTGGTTTGACGAGGAGCAGGCCCGATGATGAAGCATGACATCCATGAGGATGTGTGAGGGCTTTTGCTTCTAGCAATAGGATTGCCCTGTGTCCTCTTAGCCTTTTTTCACTCTGGAACAGTTTATGTTTGTTTGTTAGTGTTCAAGCTTGAACCCTAAAAGGATAATCCCCATTTGGTGTGCCTATTTCTGAACAAAACCTTCCATTCATCATGGCGATCCAGTAAAGGGTAGCAATTGCAGTCAATATGCGACCACCCCTTACTGCACATTTATTGGCACATGGCCTAACGGCCAAGGGGGTCCTGTTACATTGTTTGTTGAGGCTCAGCCAGCCTATAGGACAGACATTTTCTATTCTTGGGTCACATTTTCAGCAGCTGATGGGAACACAAATGCATTTCATCACTATACACCTGCAAACATACCTGCACAATATAGAGCATATGCATATCTAGAAATACCTCTATCTTATCAAGAAAATAATAATTGGCTTGATGGTGCCCTACCATATACAATTCTACACGTTAGGTTAAGTCCTCTAAGTAATGATGGTCCTACCTGGCCTTTATTGGCCACAAATACACTGCACCCTGATGCAGCAACCTTGACATTAGCTGAAGTCTGCTGCTTATATACTGAGCTTACGGCAATATACGGACGATTATTACAATTTGCAATGCAAACATTAAATACAAACCCAGCACGTGCTGTCCCGGTGCAACCACATGCAGTAACGCCAGGCATTAATCCTGTGACTGTACATTTGATCTTGGGTGAAGTACCCGCCAAACGAGAAGATGTTCTGTTTTGGTTAGCTCAAAAAATAAATGCACTGAAAGCAGTATTTCCCCATACGGGACCTCAGGATAAGCATAGAATATTAACTGTGTGCTTGCCATTTGGGATGGTTCCCACAGTAGATAACTGCAATACTTGGGGCACAGTATTTGCCACGCTCTATGCAACCACTTACGGAATCAAATCAAATCAAATCAAATCAAATCATTAACATTTATAAAGCGCGCTACTCACCCGTGCGGGTCTCAAGGCGCTAGGGGGGAAAGGGGGGGTTATCGCTGCTCGAACAGCCAAGTCTTTAGGAGTCTCCGGAAAGCGGAGTGGTCCTGGGTGGTCCTGAGGCTGGTGGGGAGGGAGTTCCAGGTCTTGGCCGCCAGGAAGGAGAAAGATCTCCCACCCGCCGTGGAGCGGCGGGTGCGAGGGACGGCAGCAAGTGCGAGGCCAGCGGAGCGGAGGGGGCGGGTGGGGACGTAGAAGCTGAGGCGTCTGTTGAGGTATTCCGGTCCCTTGTTGTGGAGGGCTTTGTGTGCGTGGGTGAGAAGACGGAAGGTGATCCTTTTGCTGACTGGGAGCCAATGCAGGTGTCTCAGGTGTGCGGAGATGTGGCTGTTGCGGGGTACGTCGAGGATGAGGCGGGCCGAGGCGTTTTGGATGCGTTGCAGGCGGTTTTGGAGTTTGGCGGTGGTCCCGGCGTAGAGGGTGTTGCCGTAGTCCAGGCGACTCGTGACAAGGGCGTGGGTCACGGTTTTTCTGGTGTCGGCGGGGATCCAGCGGAAGATCTTGCGGAGCATGCGGAGAGTGAGGAAGCAGGCGGAGGACACGGCGTTGACTTGCTTGGTCATGGTGAGAAGAGGGTCCAAGATGAAGCCGAGGTTGCGGGCGTGGTCTGCGGGGGTCGGTGCGGTGCCGAGGGCCGTGGGCCACCAGGAGTCGTCCCAGGCGGACGGGGTGTTGCCGAGGATGAGGACTTCCGTTTTTTCAGAGTTCAGCTTTAGGCGGCTGAGCCTCATCCAATCTGCGACGTCCTTCATACCCTCTTGTAGGTTGGTCTTGGCGCTGGCGGGGTCCTTGGTGAGGGAGAGTACAAGTTGGGTGTCGTCGGCGTAGGAGGTGATGATGATGTCGTGCTTGCGTACGATGTCGGCGAGGGGGCTCATGTAGACATTGAAGAGTGTCGGGCTGAGCGATGAGCCTTGAGGTACGCCGCAGATGATCTTGGTGGGTTCTGAGCGAAACGGAGGGAGGTAAACTCTTTGGGAGCGGTTAGCGAGGAAGGAGGCGATCCAGTCCAGGGCCTGGCCTTGGATCCCGGTGGAGCGTAGGCGGGTGATTAGGGTGCGGTGACAGACGGTGTCAAAGGCAGCCGAGAGGTCGAGGAGAATGAGGGCGACTGTTTCACCGTTGTCCATCAGGGTTCTGATGTCGTCTGTGACTGAGATGAGGGCGGTTTCCGTGCTGTGGTTGGTTCGGAATCCGGTTTGTGAAGGGTCGAGCAGGTTGTTGTCTTCCAGGAAGGTGGTCAGCTGTTTGTTGACGGTCTTTTCTATTACCTTGGCTGGGAAAGGTAGAAGAGAGATGGGGCGGAAGTTTTTCAGGTCGCTTGGGTCAGCCGTAGGTTTCTTTAGTAGGGCGTTGACTTCAGCGTGCTTCCAGCATTCGGGGAAGGTAGCAGAAGAAAAAGAAGAGTTGATGACGGTCTGGAGGTGCGGGGCGATGATGTCGTCGGCTTTGTTAAAGATGAAGTGCGGGCAGGGGTCCGAAGGGGCGCCGGAGTGGATAGAGTTCATGATGGATTTGGTTTCTTCCGTGTTGATGTGGGTCCAGTTGTTGAGGGTGATGTCCGGGGAAGCGGGTTCAGTGGTGTATGGTTGGGTCTGGTGTCCGAAGCTGTCGTGGAGGTCGCTGATCTTGCGATGGAAGAAAGTGGCGAGGGATTCGCACAAATCCTGTGAGGGCGTGACGGCGTTGGCGCTGGCGCTGGGGTTGGAGAACTCTTTGACGATGCTGAAGAGTTCTCTGCTGTTGTGGCTGTTTTTGTCTAGTCTGTCGGTGAAAAAGTTCCTTTTGGCAGTGCGGATCAGGTGGTGGTGTTCGCGTGTAGCGTTCTTGAGGGCGGTCATGTTGTCAGCGGTGTGGTCCTTGCGCCAGGCCTTCTCAAGGGCACGACAAGTTTTCTTTGATTCTTTGAGGGTGTCAGAGAACCACAGAGGTTTTTGGTGTACGGAACACTGACACTTGCCAATTTACCTGAAGTGTTAAAGGAAATTCAAGATGAATACAGTGCTGCCCGGCCCTGGACTTGCAGATGCAACTTATGGGCAATTTTGCCACGGTATATTCAATTATAATAAGGAACCTTAAAGGGGAAGCAGTTGCACTAGCAGTGTGCATGCGGCTCCGGGACGATCCTCCACAGGATCAAGAACGTGAGCTGCCAAAGATTATCGCGGAACCTACTCTAGTATTGGTCGAGATAGTCTGGGGGCCAGCCCCACAAAGCCACAGTTTCAGGGTAAATCTAATAAAGATTCTGCCAAGCAAGCTCCTGTGGGTTCTAAGAAACACTAGGATAAAAAACAACAAACATCTAAAAAAGAAAGGGAGAACCTCCGCATACGGAGACCCCACAGGATAGATATAATCTCAGAAATAGAGATAATATAAAAATGCCTGACAGATATCAATATACTGATACATGCTGTGACAGGGGATACCGTAATGACGGCTCGTAGCCAGCGGTATTATGTGAAAATTTGTCTTTATTGAGTGGGACTAATATTGTGACGTTTATGGTTTCTTTTGGTTTCTTGGTTCTGCCTTCGGGGTTCACCGGGTGTTCATCTTCTTCTTGTGCTTCTTTCTTCCAGATGGGGTCTCAGGAGGCACATGTGGGAAAGAAGCAGATACAGACAAGGAGGAGAGTCAAATTGAGATCCAGGGGAGGAGCGACTCGTTGATCACAAGGTACTTTCAGTCCACAATTCCTCCACCACAGGACATGGCAAACGCTCAATCGGCCTTAGGCGAGTTAGGGGTTTCTAAGCTAGCTGAAGGCGGTTCAGCTGTCGGCCCAGCTCAAGAACTATTAGATATGGGACCAGCTACACTGAGAGAGGGCCCTTCTAAGACACTGCCCTTGCTGGAAGTTGATGGTAATTTCTCCAATGGATCAAAACCACATGACTTGGATGTACAGGCTCTGTTAATTTCTCTTACTAAAGAAATTAGAGGGAGATTCGAAATCTCAGAAACTAATCAAACTAGGATTCGGGAAGCCTGTGAGGTCTTGGAAAGTAAAATCAACTTGTTATCAGACCGGCTGGGGAAACTAGAGGCTGTGGTGGAGGCACACGATGAACGAGTGTTAGCTCAATCTAAGGACATTTTACAATTGAAACGGGGAGAAAAGTTGTTGCAAGATAAATTGGAAATGTTGGAAAATAACATGAGGAGAAACAATATCAGGCTCCTGGGAGTTCCAGAGGGCTTGGAAGGGGAAAATATTAAGAGCTATGTGATCTCGCTGATTAGGGAGGTCCTCCCCAGTATGGCAGAGATCAATCTGGAAGATGACATTCAGAGAGTCCATCGTGATCCTTTCAAGAAAAATCCAGGAAGGAAAACCCCCAGGAGGATTTTGATAAATTTCAACACATACTCTATTAAGGAAAGAATCTTGTCCGAAGCCCTCAAGGTTGGGGCTTTTCCCAAGGGGGAATGGTCTCTTAGGATAAGATCAGATGTGTCTAAGGCAACTTTAGATAGGCAGTGGGAGCTGGGAAATTTTATGCGGGAGCTCCGTGGACTAGGGGCGACAGTCCAACTAAGGTTCCTGGCAGCTCTCCGTATAATGTGGAAGAATAAAATGTACAATATGAGAGACCCGGGGGAGGTCAGTAAATTTTTAGACCAGATCAAGGCGTCTCAATAAGACCTAGTGGAAAGCCCCCGTCCGGCATGGGGTTCGAAGATAGGATAACAGGATGGTTATCCCAGTAGAAACAGGGAGGTTTCCTCTGGGGGGGGAGTGGGGCGTTGGGGGCATGTTGGTGTTGGGTGCAGGGGTGGGTGGCACAGGGGGTCGGGGTTTGTTTTGGGTTTGGTGGGTTGTAAAGGATAAAATAAGAAAGTCCTCATATGTTACTAATATAGGTCGGGGAGGTTGGTGTTCTTCCTTTTTCTTCCTTTTCGTTATGAACGATCATGCAGGGTATTGAAAAGTTGAGATTCCTCTCTTGGAATGTGAATGGGTTAAGGGTGTCTGGTAGGAGGAGGAAGATCTTTGAGTACTTGCGTTTGGTTGAGGAGGAGATTATTATACTGCAGGAAACCCATCTTCACCAAACTGAATGGGAGACCTGGCTTAAACAACTGAATTGGGTTGCGTTCAGCGTGTGCTCTTCTCAAACTAGTACAATAAAAGGTGTGGCAGTTTTGATTAAGAAATCCATGAGGTTTAGGGTTGGAACAGTACATGTTGACCCCAGAGGGAGGTGGGTAGTGGTAGAGCTGTGTGTAGGCGGTCACTGGATTACAGTGTCGGGTTACTACGGGCCGAATATTGACGACCCATCGCCATTTCAAGACTTATTTAATATTCTACTTTCAGCTAGGTACCCAGTGGTGTTGGGTGGAGATTTTAATATATTGCTAGACCCTGCACAGGACAAGTCAACCCCTCGGGGTACGGTTAATTCACCTAAAACAAGGGCATTGGTGAAGCAAGCGATGCAGGATTTAGGCTTGGTAGATGCCTGGCACTGGAGAAGGGGAGAAGGGGATAGATATACATTTCACAATAAAAAATATGGGCATAGCTCCAGAATAGACTTCTTTTTAATTCATAAAAGTTTATGCCCAGAGGTAAGAAGGGTAGCCCACAACACAGCACACATGTCAGACCATTCTGCAGTAATACTACACTTAGATATTAGGGTTAGTAACAGGATAACTAGGAGCACAATCAATCGTGCTCTACTTTTAGATGACGCATCAGTAGAAGTGTTAAAAAAAGATACTAGAGAATCTTTTTAGGTGAATCAAGGAACAGCAAGTTTGTGGTGTGTTTGGGATGTGTTTAAGGCTTTTATAAGAGGGAGGCTAGTTAACCTTGCAGCTCATAAGTACCGTGAAGAGAGGGAAAAGTTGGGAAACATGGAATCGTCATTGAAAACCTTTCAAGTAGCAAGGTATAATGCGCAGTTAGAAGGGAAAACGGACTTAGTAATGGAGCTGTCTTGTCAAGAGGAAAAGGTCTGGTCTAGTCTAGACGCTTTTTTGGAAAATCGTTGTAGGTTAAAATGGGAAAGTAGTCAGTATGCTAATTTTGAATATGGAGAAGGTTGCAGTAAACTGTTAGCGTGGAAGGTTAAGTCGGACCTTTCCAAAAGGCACATCTTATCAGTCAAATATGAGCCCATGAATCAGGTCTGTACGGAGCAAGAGGAGATTGAGGGGGCATTCGTATCTTTCTTTCAGGAGATATACTCAGAAAGTTCGGTTAACTTGGAAGAGCCGGTAAGAGAATTCTTAGATAATGTAGATCTCCCAGTTTTAGAGGAGTCTAAGATGCTCCTATTGAATGATAAGTTAAATGAGGCTGAGTTGGCGGAAGGTTTAAAGGCTCTAAAAAAAGGTAAGGCAGCGGGGCCAGATAGTCTCCCTAATGAATTATATAAGGCTTTGGGGGAGGAACTTACCCCATTTTTATTAGAGCTTTTCAACTCTATGTTGATAGAAGGGGCCCAAACTCCCAATTCCTGGAGAGAGGCGATAATTTGCTTATTGTTAAAGCCGGGTAAAGATTCCACGTCTTGTTCCTCCTATAGGCCCATCTCCTTGCTGAACGCAGACTATAAACTTTATACAGGAATTTTAGCCAAGGGATTGGGGAGAGTCGTTGGCAATCTAATCCATCCGGACCAAAAGGGTTTCATGAAGGGGAGGTAGCTTCACGAGATAACTCACGAGTTATTTGCTGCAGTTGATTTGGCGGCGCACGAGAAGGCGCCATTGGCGATCTTGTCTTTTGACGCGGCCAAGGCCTTTGACCGTGTTAATTGGTTGTTTTTAAAGGTGGTTCTGGAAAAAGCGGGCTTGGGAATCCCTTTTATTAGGGCGATAGGGGAACTGTATAGATGTCCCCTAGCGAGAATTTTAGTCAATGGCCAATTAACACAAGAATTTAGGATCAGGCGAGGTACGAGACAGGGATGCCCCCCTATCTCCTTTGCTTTTTAATTTATACATCGAACCCTTGGCTACTTTACTTCGGTCTTCTAAAGAGATTATCCCATTTCGAACTGGGGGATGGGAAAAAAAACTAGCTCTATACGCAGATGATTTGATGATATACACGAGTGATGTTAGGTCTACTCTACCTAGGGTCATTGCCTTGATGGAACAATTTGGTAAACTTTCTGGGTACAGCATAAACGCAGAAAAGACAGAAATAATGTGCTGGAACTTGTTGTATGCTTCCCCTTTAGTTAAACAAGAGATTAGATATCTGGGTATTCGATTAGCAGCTGATCTTAACGAGGTAGCTAAATTGAACTTTGATATAGTATATAGGGAAACCAAAAGACTGTTAAAAGCGTGGGCTGCTCTTCCTCTTACGATAATTGGGAGATCTAATATCTTGAAGATGTGTATCCTTCCAAAATTTACTTTTTTGTTTAATACTATCCCATTAGAGTTTGAGAAGAGCTGGTTTAATAAACTACAAGGGGAGTTATCCTCATTTGTATGGGCTTCCAAGGGAGTTAGGATTGCTTGGAAGAAGTTGAGTAGAAAAAGGGAATGGGGAGGTATTGCGTCTCCAGACTTTTTTAAGTACTATTTGGCTTTTCAGTTAAAAAATATTAGATTTTTATTGAATAAAAAGTTTGAGTACGATTCAGTCTGGGGAGCATTAACGGCTCACCTTGAAGAAGGAGCAGACCATTTTTTATATAAATTTGGACATCCCAGTTACTTCAAGAAAGTTTGTTTGAAACTCCCCAGACACGCATGTAACGTTTGGATGCATTTTCGGAGGATGTTAGAGATACCTTATTTTTGTAGTTCAGCTCCCATTTGGGACTCGCCTGGCACTCCGGAATGCCTTATAGACAAACTATCAACTCCTTTGAGAACAAGTGGGGTGGAAAGATGGGGCCAGTTAATAGAAGGAGTTGAAGTGTTAAGTTGGGGCGCATTCCAGGAAGGTACTGGTGGGGCAGTTTCTAGATTTAAGTACCTTCAAATATCTAGTTGGGCAAAGTCCCGCCGAAATGGAGAAATAGGGAGGAGTATATGGGAAGGGAAGCTAAATCAGAGAACCATCAACAAAGAGGTTGCATTGTGGTACCACGCTTTGTTAGAAACATCAGATGATAGCGCTTCCCTTCCCTTGTCGAAGTGGGGAGCGATCTTTCCAACTCTAGATGTTACAATACTGTGGCAAAAGTATTGTTCAATATTGTGGCTTACTACCAGTCCTGCGGGGCTGAAGAAAAATCATTGTTCACACTCCATAGGGTTTATTGGACTCCGGCCAAATTAACAGCTATTGGGAAGACTCAGAAAAACTGTCCAAGGTGCGGGGATGATAAGGCGGACGATATCCATATGTTTTGGCATTGCGCTAAGTTGTTGAATTATTGGGGGGATATAGAGAGTATTTTTAAAATAATCTTTAATGTAAACTTAGTTGTAAACCCAGCATTAGTGGTGTTTGGGGTGCGGGAACAGGATACATATTACCAGAAATTGTCAGTTCAGCAGGAGCATTTGCTGTTCATATTAATTCTTCCAGCTAGGCAAGAAATTTGTCGTAAATGGATTGATCCTCTTCCTCCTCGTGTGTCGGATTGGCAGATATCTGTAAATCGAATCTGTACACTGGAACAACGGGGCCCCCTGTCTAGAAAAGATGATTTTTGGTTATAATGGGAAAATGTGTATCAATAACATATTATTTCTTTGTCATATAAGCTCCTTACACTTTGAATTTTTAAAGTCCAATGATTAAGATCTCCCCCTCGCTCTTTGGTGGTGTTGCTTTGGCTATGATTGAAAGTGACAACTTTTGATCAATGACACCCGTATGAGAAAGGATAATCAGTAGATCAGAGGGGATGATCTACTAAGGTTTGGTCTATGTACTGGTGGCATGTTGTCGTTTGTCGCGCCAATGCCTTTCCTACTTAACCAAAGCAGGGGCGAGGAATATGAGGACAATAAAAATAAAAATAAATCAACCCCAACCTCAATCACAGTATCCAATAAAACATGATGCTAAAGCACCCATGAGGGAACATAACTGGAGTACCAGTCCCTAATCGAATCCTGTGTCTCACCGATGAATAATCTTTTATTCCCTCTAGCTAAACCAGACCATTCGTATGGAATAGTCTTAGATTACAGACTCTTAAACAGTCATACATGCACATATGCTATACAAAACTCATATAGCACAGCACTCATGAACAACATAGTGTGCAAAAAATACAAAACAACACTGTACATTTCCAATGGTTACTTCTGCCAAAATATAGCACCTGAGAGTAGAGACTTAACAAGTTTCAGTGCACTAGGCTCCCAGAAAAAATTCTGTTGTTTACCACACAGGACTGTTTGCGGCTCATGTGACTTCAATATTGTATGACATTGACCATGAAGCATTGTCCTATGTAGATGATATTAATCTCAGGGATGATGAATTACTGCAGCATCTAAGACGGGTAGCCCACATTGTTGAGGGATTTGCTGAATTCGGCTATAAATTAAATTAAAAAAAATAATAATAATAGCCTTCCTTAGCATCCTGTTCTTGGGTTATGAGCTATCAAGTGAAGGAAAGAGCCTAGCACCATAGTTCTTAGAAAAATGGGCATAGTTACAACCTCCAAATACCATTAAAAAACTCCAATCCCTATTGGGTTTCCTAAATTTTGGCAGAATTTACATTCCAGATTACGCATCATGCATAAAACCCTTATATGACTTAATACGTCCTGACTTTTCCAGTAAATTGCGGACAGTCGAACACACACGCATTCTCAGAGCTTTGCAAACAGGCATGCTTGCAGCACAACACCTCCACACAAGGGACAATAAAAAACATCTGATCATCAGAGTAATTGCTAGTGCCATTGGTTTCACCTATGTAACATTTAATGAGTGTGAGACAGTCCCGATTGCATACAAATCACATTTGTATTCAGCAGCAGAACAACGCTTTGCTCCCACTGTGAAAATTCTCACTGCTGTTCAGTTGGCTGTCATTAAAAAGTGACTACTAGCCCAGGGGAAATGCATTATTGTCGTATCTCCAATCCCAGCCCTTGAGGCTGTCACCAAAGCCAGCATTCCAAATGTCAAAGCATTACATCCACGTTGGAACCAATGGTCAACGTCTCTGACAGCCACTGATGTTGACTATATCTTTGACCCAAAATTGCAAACACCAGAATTTTTGCAGTATGAACTAGAATATCCAATTCCGACAAATACGTTGCCTATTGATCAATATAAAAGAGTCATGTACACCAATGGCTTAGCACAACCTGCAATAGGCACAAAGCATCAATACTCCGCTGCTGGCGCAGTCGTAAGCGGCTATACTTTCACGCAAACCCTATGGGATTGCACTGCACAACTGGCAGAGCTAAGGGCTCTGGTGATGGCATAGGAACATACGGATCCTGCACAGCTAACACTGATTGTCTGTGATTCGTACTATTGTGTCCAGTCCTTCAATGAATATCTGCATTGCTGGCAACAGAATGGGTTCAGAGATTCCAAAAGTAACACCATCAAACACAGACTTCTGTGGGGGAAAGTAGCGGATCTGAAGGAAACGCTACAAAATGTCCATGTTGTACTTACGCCTGGACACTAGCGCGTTGGAATACACGTTGCTGGAAATATACTGGCTGATGAAGCAGCCAAATCTGCAGTAGCTACGGCTTCTGTTGCTGCAGTAACTTGTTCTAGAACGAAACCGGACAATGACATATGGGCTGCAGTGAAAGCCATGGCTGAAGGCGCGCCCTTTCCAAAGCATTTCCTGTTAAATTTTCCTACCGAATGGGAGGTCTCTTAGATGCAGAAGTAAAGATACAAGGCATGGGAGTTTGAGTAACACCTTTTGACATAAATAAATGTGTCATTGTCTTGCAGGAATTGCAACAGTTCTGTGACAACAATGCTTCTGCCAGTGCTGCCTCTGTAGGTATTAAGGATGTACCAATAACACCTACTGGCTAGATTCCAAAGGTTGGGGATTTAGTACATGAAAATGTTGCTGTGAAAAAAGTAGTTTGGTCCTTCCTATTGTGCACCGGTCTCAGTCCTGGGAAAACACAGTACCAGAACTGTCATTCTACCATTGTTGCCTGGTGCTAAAGAAAATCGCTTTGTCTCCATCGACAACGTAAAGTTATACCATGTGGCCGATCCTGCACAGCAGACCAAGAGGAACAACCAGTAGTACCCGAATCCCTCTCACTACTGGTCAAGATGTCCCTCTACAAGTTTTGAACAGCAATGCTAACACCGCTCCGAGCTTGGGGAGGGTGGAAAATGATCTTGCATTAGTTCCACTAAAATCAATTGTAACAGGTAACACAGAAATTACTGATCGATTTGATTCGACTTATACATAAACAGATGGCGTCATTTACAGTGAACCAACATGGGAGACCCCTAATATTTCTCCTAATTCAAATATGGCTCCAGTTTTTGCACAAACTGCTTCTGGATACTTTGCAGACATCAATGACACCTTTTCAGACTCATTTGCCTCTCCTACAACTGAACTGCCAAAAACACATAAGCTGATAAATTGGCTTAAAACAAATTACTTTTTTTCCATGGACTATCTGTGGCTTTCCTTGACTGTATTAGCTTTCCTCCTTTGGATTGGCTTTGTTATTACTTTCTTTCTACGGATACATGGTCATTACATTCGTGAAAGATCAATAGTTCAACTGGTGGATGAAGTCCTAAAACCCCATATTTCTTCTCACAAAGTCCTCAGAGACTTGTCTTTTGTGAACCGCTATACCAGTTCCTGATGGGATTGTTTGGGATAAAGTCACATTTGCAGTAGACATAAAACAAAGTGATGTGTCCTCATTACACCATGGGCAGAATCAGCTAAGGTCCATTATGCAGTTAGGTTGGGCACTACAAACACTGAAGGCAGGTCGCGTTCCCTGGCAACACGTTAGCGCAAGGGACCTATTTTCCACATTAAATTTAACACGACAACAACAACTAGTGGCTACGAAAGAAGCAACTTATGTCATGTTAAATATTGAGAAATTAGAAAAGTTGCCTATTACTGTGGCTGAAATACCATCTGCTGAATGGTTTATACTCTGGGTCATTAATATGCCTATTTCAATACTTCAATTCGCGTCCTGCTTAAAACACATTCCAGCGGGCAGATATGAAAGGGAGGGAGATACTGACATCCATGAGGTGTGGGAGATACCCTTCTCCTACAAATGATTCAGTGGAATGAACAAGGTCTTTCTTAGCGGTAGTGAATGCAAGACTTCTGTCAACCATTCAATGGTTTGTAAACAGCTGTCCTTGCACGGGGCATGCAACGCTTCGGCGGCGAACTTGGCTTGTTATCTGAAGGGACTCCCAGTCCCCTAGATTAGACCTGTGTTCCGGGTGCTCTCGAATGGCAGCTATGTCCTTCTTAATAGTGGGAACTGTTGTGGGATGTGAGCCGGAAGAGATTATGTCGTTTCGGTCTCTAAGATTGTTACATGTTGCGGGAATGTACTTTTTTATCCTACACGACAGTGGAAAGTAGCTGAGATTTGGCCCCATATCGCTACTTCAAATGTGAATTTTGACAAGCTGAGCAGACTTAAGGCTTTATTGTTCCAAAAACATGTGGCACTCACATCTGCACGCAAGACGTATGCACTTTAGGTTGCGAGGTCATCAGCATAGATACAGTCCCTTTTAAGTACTAACTTTCCGAGACACTTTGGTGAGCTCGTGGGACAAATATTTAATGCATCCAGTACTACTGGAATCGCAGATTTCTTTAAGGCTGTTGGTTCTGGTTTCATTCACACCTTCTCCGCTATATTCTGCTTCATACCTTCAGCCATCCACTCAATATTCTCCAGTATTTTCGAGGGACTTCCGATAACTTTGGGTACAATAGGTGGCATTTTGCTATTGCTACTTTTTCTGCATAATGGCTGTCCCGTTGCAACAAGGACTGAAAGCGCTTCCCCCAGCGCAGCTGTGTCGTGAACACATGATGAAGTACTTTGGAGCATCACTCCTGGATCAATTGGAGTGTGACTGTTCTCTGTCATTCAGACCGGTTTTGCATTGTGTGCAGCCTGTGTTACGTGCATCTAGGAGCTCGTTTGAACATGCACTGAAAGTTTGTCTTATTACGCAGCGCTTGCTTTCATTGGACACTGATCAGTTGCTGTTCTCGCTGAGGGCTCATTACCCGACATGCGTGTTGAGGGTGCATTTGCTACGGGAAGCTGCTTATGAGTCCCTTTGTGGATTTTGCAGCTCTAAACTCACAGTTGGGCACACCACGGAATGCTGCTGCCTTGGCTGGAGCTCAGGCTTTGGAACACAAATGCTCCTTGGTTTTCCTTGGCAATGAACTTCCTACTTTACCACCTACCGAAGTGGAAGATTTTCTGTCTTCAATTATCCCGGATTTAATTGACAACTTCCAAAATGACTCTGACTTTTGAAATTCGGCTTTTTCTTGACGCCACACATAACATTTTAAATTGTCCTTTTTACACATGCTCAAGTGTGTTTTTAACTTGTCCTTATTGACATTCCCATATGTATGCCCTAGGTTGAATTTTAGTAGCTTTAATATATAATTAGGCTTTGGACCACCTTTGAACTGGCAAGGGGAGGGTGTTGTGTAGCCATTTTAGTTATACCTTCATACATGTTTTTTTAGCAAACTAGGCCTGCTGCTGTGCACTTTAACCTAGTTATATTTTATTCAGCTTTGTTTTTACTATTTAACCAATAACCACATTTGCGGTCTTGTTTTATTTTCTCTATCTAGCTGTTCTTCTCCTAGGCCAGCACTGCATTCTTAAACAAGACATTTCTTTCACTCTGTGCTTTTCTCAAGGCTGCAGTAAGATAGGTTGCCGGCAAAAGTGGTACGCTTTATCTCTAATGTTCACAGAAACATACAAACTCTTACGTGGAGATCATTTTTTGGAATATCAGCTGTCTTATTATAAAACACTACTTTGACCCATGTACGTTAGAGGGAGATTCCAGCCAGATGACCACGACTGTACGCTGAGTGCTTCGCTGCAACTGCTTATGTAGACTACAGGCCTCTTGCTCAGGTATGAGGGATGATGTCTTCCCAGGGGAGCCTGAAGGGCAGAATTAGAGCTTAACATGCTGTGCTCTAACATAGCCTAGGTAGGAGCTATTCCCAATGATCTTAGTGACAATATGGTAGCGGTATTTTTATGTTTTACTCTCCTTGTCACAATTATAATCCTGTCATGCTTCATCGTCCTAGTTATTGCAATACATGCTTTATTATCTAATAAGCAGTTACTTCAATAAAACTCTTATTGAACCTTACTCTGCCTCTGATTGTCCTTCCACATGTGAGACTAATGTATCAGAAACGGATGAGATCTGAGTGACCACGATTTCCCTGAGGAGTCATTTGTGTCATGCGCCCGATTGCCCAATCATCCCTGCTCTTGGGTGGAGATGAGACACTGCCAGCTAGCCGGAACAAAACCCGGATTAGGCCAACAGGTGTCACCTGGTGTGGGTTCAGACTCCACAGTACAAGTGAATCTGCTGCCCAAATCCAGTAATCTCATTAGGATAATGAGAACCTACGCAACACCCCCAAACCACCTTCCCTGCAGGCCAGGGCACTCATTCTGGGCAATTATTTGTCCCTACTGTTAATGAGGCTCACCTTGTGGTTTTGATTCTGATTGGTCTGTGTCTCAGACTGTAGCAGACTTCTCTATGCTGCTCCTGTTACTGCCCCATCTATCACATGCCCACAACCATGGCTCTATCCTCTTGCCACTACTGTAGTCCCGCCAGACACCACGCTGGCAGTTTTCACCTCAGAAAGGAGTGGCCCCTCTTCAGGTCACAGCCCTCCGAATCTCTGGCAGATACACCCGGACGGGCGCAGGAACTTACAGGTCGCTCACGTCTCCTGCAGATTTTGGATTGCAGAGATCTCTGCCACGTGGGTCAGGCCCTCGACTGCAGCCCACTCCTTCTGTCGTCAGGGTGGTCCCCAGAGTCAGCGCATAGGCAGCCTCCCAATGCTCACGGGCCGCTTGGGCCCCCACAGGCTCTCCCGGCAAGGTACAGGGATTTCTGGGACACCCACACCGTTCTCAGCATGCAGGCCGCGGTGAGCCTTATCTGCACTCAAGGGCCCCGCTGCCTCAGTTAAAGGGAGGAGTTGCCTCAATTCATTGTGGAGTATTGGGAGGTAGATGTTCAATACATATCTAGCAGACCAGTGCGGATTCTCAGGTGCCTTGTTGGAGTTCAGAAGAATACGTCCGCCGTTATTGGCAGCCGGTCATGCTCCCGTTCCTGTCTGTATGTATGTGTGTGTTGCTCGTATGGTTCCAACCTAGCTAAAAGGTAACACATCATTGCACATAAGCCAAAGGCAAAGATACGGTCAAGAAGTATTGAGTCCTGCAACTAGAAGTGGGCTCTTACTTGTGGGTGTCTTCCGCTGCATAAACCAGTGTTCTATAAAGAACTGTTTCTACAGGTGCTGCCTCAATTAGAGGCCCTAATAGATATGAGGGTGTTGCTCCAGATCAACTATTGGGACAACTCAGTTCAGCAACTCTAGAGCAATAATGTTGAAAGTCCCAGCACAATTACATTTACCTATTCCTTCTTTCTAGAGGGGCATATTTCAGACCATTATTAACTGAACAAATGCAGCAAAAACAACCACTATGTACAAGAATACCTACATACAGCAAAATACACCAAACATGTACAAAACAGAAATGTAGAAAACAAAAATACACCGAATACAAGACTTTTATGGGGCAGAAAATATTGAACATGTGCAAGATAGGTATGCAACAAAAGCACTTGCAGCATATTACAAAACACATATGGAGCAAAAGATGGCAAGGTGTACAGGATGAAAACACAGCAAAAGACACCTACTGTTTACTACAAGACATGTATGTGGCAAAATACATCCACAGAGTACAACAAGATACACGGAGCAAAGAACACCATAATGTGATAGACACTTATGTATCAAAAACTTGCTTTGGGCAGCAAGACACATGCAGCAGAAGGCACCCAAAAAGTATATCAATACAATTATAAAGTAAAATACGCTTAGTGTTATAAAGACACACCTGCAGCAAAAGAACCATTGTGTACAGCGAGGCACATCTGCAGAAAAACACACCCACAGTGTACAAGCCACAAATTTAGTAAAAGCAACATACCATGCACAATAAAGTATGTAGCAAAGGACACCTAAAGTATATAAGAAACACATGTAATGAGATATATGAATGGAGGAAATCAAGTATGTGCAGCAAGACAAGCACTAAAATAATAACTCTGTACAAAAAGATATGTACACACTGTTAAAAGACACATGTGCAATGAAATACACTCACACCACGTACCACACTACCCTTGTCATCCAAGGTGCATAAGAAACATATGCATCAAAGGTCAATCATAGTGTACGACAGGACACCTATCAATCAGTCAATCAGGTGTTTATTAAGCGCAACTACTCACCCACAAAGGGTCTCAAGGCGCAGCAGGGTGGGATGTAGCATCCATCTGTGAGGTGGTTCTTCGAAAAGCCATGTCTTCATCTCCTTCGTGAAGTTCAGGAGTTGGGTAGTTCGTCTGAGGTGGAGCAGAAGTGTGTTACAGACTGTAGCTGCGAGGTGGGAGAAAGAGCGTCCCTCTGTTTTAGTTTTCTTGATGCTAGGTACTTTTGCGAGAGAGAGCTGGGCTGAGCGTAGGGTCCTGTGGGGTACGTGGAAGTTGAGTCGCCTGTTCAGGTAAGCTGGTCCGATGTTGTAGAGGGCTTTGTGTACGTAGGTGAGGATCTTGAAGGTGATTCTTTTATCTATGGGAAGCCAGTGAAGTGTGCACAGGTATTAGATGTGGCAGTGTCGAGGCAAGTCAAGGACCAGTCTGGGGGCGGCGTTCTGGATGTTCTCAGGTTTACGGGTGAGTGTATTGGTGATCCCGGCATAGAGCGCGCTGCCATAGTCCAGTCTGCTGGTAATGAGGGCATGTGTGATGGTTTTTCTGTGTTCGAGGGAGATCCATTTGAAGATCTTGTGTAGGAGACGGATGGTGCGGAAGCAGGTGGATGTGACTGAGTTGATCCATGTTGAGTTTGGACTCCAGGATGATCCCGAGGTTACTGGCTTGGTTCGCGGGGGTGGGCGGGCTTCCAAGGGTGGGTGGCCACCAGGAGTATTTCCACACGTTGGGTTGAGGGCCCATGATGAGTCCTTCTGTCTTGTTTGCGTTGAGTTGAAGGCAACTGTTTTTCATCCAGTTGGCGACTGCTCCCATGGCTTCGCAGAAATTGTGTCAGGCTGTGTTGGGTTCGTTGGATAGGGAGGGATGAGTTGGATGTCACAGGAGATGATGTTGATTCCATGGCTTCTGACGATTTTGGCCAGTGGGGCCATGTAGACGTTAAACAGCGTTGGGTTGAGGGAGAACCTATGCATTAACAGGCATCCAGAGGTAACAACAAGTCCATTACTGAGCAAAATACAACTGATAAATACAAAACACAGATGCAGCGTAAAACACTCACATCATAACACAAGACACCTATATAGCATGTGACAGCCACAGTGTACAACACACATATGCATCAGATGACACACACCCTGTACAAGACACACAGGCAGCAAAAGTTACCCATCACACGTACAAGACCATACATCAAATTACATACATTGTGTACAACAAGTCATGCACGCAACAAAACACACTCAAACTCTACAAGACCCATATGCACTAAAAGACACCCGCTGCATACCACAAAATACATATGTAGCAAACCATACCTCATACCCAAAGCATAGGCACTGGCAGTAGGGATGTGGGGGTGCTGCAGCATCCCCAAAATAACCATGTTAGAGTTCAGATGATGAATGGGCAATACAGATGCCTTTACATTTTGTGTTTGTTTTGTCACATTTGCTGTGTGATCAAAGACAACGGTCAAATGTCATTCTAGATGTTCCGAAAAATTGGTGATTATTCTTTTAACAACAAAACTGATGTTTACTTTCTTTCTTTTGTGACAAAGTGAGAGGATTTTGTAAAAGTGACCTAGGTGACAATCTTGCTGAGGTACAGGGAGAGGGAAAGGAAAGGCTGTAAGATGAAATTTTTTTCTAACACACAACAAAATGCTGTAAATGGACTATATGCATTTCAAAATATGTCAGCGATTAGAAAAGCACAAATAAAGTTCATGTTTGTGATTCTGAAATATGATGGAAAAAAAGATTTTAATAGGATGAAACCAAAGCAAGGGATATTTACTTGGTGATGCACAAATATTGAATATTCGATTAAACCCAATTTCCACACATCATTGTTTGTGAGCCATATATAATTTTATCGGCAAACTGCATGTCTATGCAAATTTAGGGCTGATTTAAACAGACAATATGCTGTCTGTTATCAACAGTGCGCTACCACACCAGTGTTTGAAAATGCATGACTGGTTACATACCACACTCCCACCACTCTCCTGCTGAATAGGTGTGACACATTTGCTAAACTTGTTTTTTTTGGGTGTTGCTTGGATTTCTTTACAATCCCTCTGACTTCAGTGTTATAGCATTGATGTCAGCACTCCCACTCTGAAAATTGCTCCAGCACCACTGTCCCACAGTGAGCAGAAAGAATACTTTATGCAGCAATAGACAACCATTGGGTATGATAAGACACATTTGCGAATAAGACACCCACATTTTACAAGCAAGACAAACAGGGAAAGACACTGTATGCTCAGTTGTTCCTCAACACAGATATCAGAACAAGAGGTTGGTAATGTGCAGGAAATATGGAGGGGTAATGGGGTTATGCTCAATGCCGCTAAACCGGTGTAACTTGAAGGCTACTCTGCTGTTTGAAGTGTGACCCTGTTAGATAGTTATAACCTGAGAGACCGATCTCCTGACGGAGGCCTGAGCCTCTAAGATGAGTGCACTTTGATGACTAGCCCTATCGCCGAAGTCCTGAGTCTATAAAGTCTTGGGCATAAATGATGCGCCACTTTTCTTGCACCCCCCTCCGGCACCTAACAACACCATGGTTTGCTCCGTGTTTAAAATACGGCTTACCATGGCCGTCGTTAGCACAATAGCGTAAATATTTATGATGCTATTGTGCCGCTTTGCTACTCTAGCGTAAAATAATTAGATGCTAGTGCAGCAAAGCACAGGGAGGCCCATTGAATATAATGGGTGCGTCATTTTAACATCTGATCTGAGCAGGTGTTAAAAATGAAGGGAAAAAATGCTGCAGTAAAATTTAGTAAATGTCACTGTGCCATTTTGTCGGGTTTCCCTGTGCCGGAACACCCCCTTTGCATACATTATGCCTGATGCAGGCATAATGTGGTCAACGGGTCTCAAAGTGGCGCAATGCAAGCATGGGCAATTTTTATGGCCGGTTGTGGGCCTATTTTATAGCCTGTTGGGCCAGTGTTTACTGTTCATTTCGCAAATATCAAAACAAACATTGACTGCAGCTACCTCAAATCCATGCAGCCTACCAAATCTTGCAAAACACTGTGCAACAAGTCTTTAAAATTTCAAAACTGTTAGAAATAAGCATAAAAGTTATGTTGGTAGTATCTAGTCATGGACAGCCAGAATACGGCTCAGCAGCCCCCTCAGAGGGTCCCAAATTCTCCTCACCCTGCTTCTAAGCTCATCAATGTCTATTAAAGACATCTCAGGAAAGCCTGTATTCAGAAATTTGTGCCACCAGAGAATAAGGTTCGAGAACTCCCTGAGTAACCAGTGTCGAGCCAGCACTGATGTTGCCAGAGAGACTGCAAAGAAATGTATTCCTGCGAAATGTGGTGGGATAGATGGAGAATGCCCTACTACTACTAGCATAAAGTCCCAAATCACATTAACTTGGCAGATCCGAATATATTTCCCCGTAATTGTCTCCCAGAAATTACCAATAGCTGGGCGGGTGGCAAAAATATGCACAGGTTCCTCTGCTCGACCACACATCAAAAGCATTTCACGTCTTGTCTAATCTTCATAACGTAAAGACCATAGGGTGTGTAATAAAAATCTTTTATAAACTTCAAGTGATAAGCTTTGATCCTTGAGACATTAAATACACTCCATGCAACCAAATTAGTAGACCAGATATTATCCAAGGTTACCTCCACTAGAGGTACCTGCTCCACTTATCAGCTCATAGTTAAAAAAGATCAGCCGTCCAGCCAACCTCAGCTGATAAAATCATTTTGGAAGCCAAGCTGATACTCCCCTTACAAGGGCTTTTCACTAAGTAGTCCAAAAAACTACTCCGAGAGCAACGGGTGTCATCCATCTTCAGGCTACTTAAGATATGTTGGAAATGTAGATACCAAAGGAATCCACTACGTTGGAGAGAATACCATTGCTGCAGAGTCTAGTCTGAGGGAAATATACCACCCTCACATAGGTGCCCCAATGTGAGATGTTTAAAGCCCACCCAACACTCCAGAAAGCTCTCATAAACCAGCCAGGGTACATTAGGACTATAACTCAGGTAGGTGTATTCGCTAAAAAGAGTAGTGTCCAGAAGCATATTTCTAAGATAAGACCAGATAGAATGAAACACCCTCAGGGTCTTGAACCTAGTCTTTTTAAAATAGACTTTGTAGATGATACCAGTGTAATGCAGAATAGCCTCCCCCCACAGTAGGTACTCTGGGAACATACGCCCCAGAACCCACAGCGCCCTACCAATGACCTTATCATGACATGAATGCGGCCAGACAGTAGACCAGCAAGCCTGGTTGAGAAAGACCCCCTTTCTGCGGCTGCAATTAAAGTAACTATATACTGGACCTAGGTTTCCTATAACAGCAGATGATTTTTTGCCAAGATCTTACCAAAAATAGCTGTAGGAAGATAAAGGGGTATACACCTGAAAAGATAAAGATGGCAAGGATGAATAATCATTTTAATGAGGTTTCAACTCCCAAATAATCCGAAGTGTAATCTATTCCACTTTTTAAAGATCTCCACCATCCTCGTAACGATTTGACCAAAATTATACTAGATAATCTCTTTCATCTATAATGACAGTTCGACATCAAGATATGTTGCTGAATGTACCCAGCATGATGTGGAGCAGACACACTAGTCAAGATCTGAGTCTTGTCGATATATGGCTTATATCCTGCAACACAGCCAAATTCCCTTGCTATTGTTTCTTCTGCTAATAAGGCAATGTATTTGTAGCATGCAAATGACCTTTGTCATTTTCAAAGCTTGAAAGTGACTCAATTTAGAGTACAAAAAGCTGGGGTGAGACAGGATACCACTGCTGGGTGCCACCGGTAATCATTATGGGGTCCTAGAGAATACCTAAAGAGATAACCCTGACCTTCGGGCCTTTATACAACTGCTGGACCCCGGTCATAAACTGGGGATCGAATCCCGAGCACCCATGATTGCCGAAACAAATGACCAGTAGACCCGGTCATATGCCGTTTCCACATCAAGCATTATCATTTCGACTGGGCCCTCCTATAAACCAACCGAACCTCTAAAGCAGTGACTGCTACATCGACATGTGTGGTGGTATCTTGTTCAGGTATAATCCCATGCTGAATCTGATCGACCAAGCAAGAGATCACAGAGGATAGTCTATTGGCCAAAATCCGAGTATAGATCATTGAGTCTGCATCAATCAATGAAATTGGCCGATAGGAGCCACAAAGCAGGGGGTCTTTTCCTTTCCTGGGGAAGATATTAGTCTCCCTCAAGGACTCAGGCACCTGTCCCAAACATTCTAAAGAGTTAGAAAGATCACTGGACAGGTGTTAAGACTTGCAAAAAAGCTGCGTAGAATTCAGGAGGGATTTGGTTCAGACCGGAGGTTTTCACCCTTGCTAGTTGGCTTACTGCGGCTTCAACTTCAAGCAAAGTAATTGAATCTTATAGCTTGACTGCTGTGGCCTAGTCACTTTGCGATGGTAATACCTTCCAGTAAACTGATTAATAGGGCCTGTAGGTGCCACCCCATCCTCTCAATACATCATTTGATAGAACCAGTGGAATTCTTCATGATCATTGACTGCTCTCCTGTATCATTAATGATTTCCTTGATGGTATTCACATTAGCTCTAGCCCTAACTTTAAAGGAGTGAATTCACCCCATCTCTTCATTATTTTCAAAGCTAATCAGCTACTTAGCTCGAATCTTCTTAACCGACCTGAGCTAATCAGCCGCTTAGCACAAATCTTCTTAACGGAACTGTCCAAAATCTCTCCCTAAGAGCAGCTTGAGTGATTGTGAGTTGATCTAAAAATGATTAAAACATCCCCTGATTCTGATTAATTACACACTGCACCAGGCAATGTTCACTAGAAGCAAAGGAGGACTGTATATGAACCTCCACCATGCTCCTTCCATTGATACGAAGAATATTTTAAAGTGTGCCCTTTACAGAAGGCTTTGAGCCCACCCCTTCAGATAAAATGGAGGCTGAGCCAATGTTTATCTCCAGATAATCCCTGAGTTGCTTATTCATGGAATGGATGTACTCATCTTCAAGAAGAAGTCTCCTGTCAAGGTCCAAGTACAGGGCCTATAGGATTGAGAGGATCGTTCCACTTGAACAAACAGAGAAAGTGAATTGTAATCAGAGATCACCATCGGGTTCAATTGAATGTTAAGAAGTGCTGACAGAGTGGATGGCAAAGAACATATCGATGTGCAAGTGATTTTGGAGGGGCAGAATAGAAGGTAAACCCACAATCCCTAGGTTTACTGCATCACCAGACATCAACAAGTGCATAAGAAGCCACCAGTTATTTCAGGGCATCCCTGGGGCTCAGCTTCTTATTAGGAGCCATGTTCCGCACCTCTAGATGCGAGCAGTTAAAACCAAGATGAAGATTAACATTAAAGTAACCACATACTATGAGAGGCTCAGGCTGTTGAAGTCTGTGGGGTCATCCACATTAGGAACATAGACTATACATAAACTGAACTGGACATTCTCCCTGGTGATGGTGTGATGAGTCATCGACCGTTTGGGTCTGATCTGTGCCCCGTAAAAACCCAGCTCATATCCTGCACCAAATCCTTTGAGCGGAAGTGAAATAAGCGGAGCAGAGACCTTGGTAGCCCAGATCATTCAGCAGCGGAGTTTACATCCTGGAAAGATGGGTCTCCTGCAAGCAAACAATATGCGGTTGCAAATAATATAATTCTTCCCTTATCAATTTGCGTTTGTGGGGCACCATAATACCATTCATATTTCATGAAAGAATGTGGTATGTGCTGATCTTGACTGCCAACAAAGTTAGCCATTATCATAATCACCCAAACACTGATGCACCCTGCAAAGAAACAAAGGAGATGCCTCCAGTTCCACAGACAGCTACCATTTGTAAGCACAAATCTCATTTTTAGCTCCAATTTATTTTTTGCTGCAAACTCCTTCCAGCCTTTACACCTCTCTTTAATGCATATACCTGTGAAGACATCGTGCCCCAGTCCCCCCAAAGGAGCCTGCCAGCACCCATACCCCAACAGAGTCCCCATAGCCCAAACCAAGGCCCCAGACATGGGCCATCCCCCACCCCCGGAAGCAATGAGAATGCCCAACCCTGCAAATAACCGTGGAGAGCGGCACCCTTCCACAGAGCCCCAAGCCTAAAATACAACAAAAAAAGTAAGGATAAGCATGAGGAGTAACCCAGGAATCAGAAAGAAAGATAAGACCAAAAAGAAAAACAAGACAGAAAGAAAGAAAGAAAGAAAACAAGACAATTCCCCACTTACATTTAAACTACAAATGGAAAAGAAGTTTGAGATAGGGATAGAAGCACAATTATAGGCCCCATGCCCTAAAAGCCCCTTCGAAAGAAATCAGTAATCAGAAAATAGAAAAAGATCTCGAGGCATATAATTTAACCAGCCGCCATTTGTGCAGCAGCTCAACAACCTTCACATTATCAAAACAAAAGTGCATTTGACCCTGATACATGATCCATAAACTAGCAGGTTCCATTAGTAAAACTGTGGCCCCAAGTTTATGAAGGGCAGGGATATGCTCACAAAGGTGCCACCACCAAACCACTCTCTCACTCTCCAAGCGAAAAGAAACTCAACTCCACAAGCTTTAATCTGTGATCTTGGTCGGGCCACTCGGAAGATCTCTTGCTGCAGTAAAAAGTTACCAATTTAAATCAAGATGGCCCATGGATAACAAGCTGCCCTACCCTACTTAGGTGGGTAAAATTGAAAACTGTGAGCTCTTTGGATCATACTGTCCATATCCCAATCCTTCAGGCGGAAAAGGGCTTTCTGGAGAGATGTAAAATATACTCTTGGGTGTTATCTCCCTTAGCCCCTTTGGGAATGCCCAGGAGCCTGAGATTATTCCGATGAGAACTATTCTCTGGGTCCTCAACCCTGGATGAGCCAGTAACTAACTGAGATTCATGCTGCGGGGAAGATGAATTAGCTTCCCCTACGGCTGCCTGAAGGGCCGCCGGAGTTCCCTCAACATTGCCAAGATGTGTATAAAGAATATCTGTGTTCCTTGAGAGTTTCCTCAGAACAAATTGCATCTTTAGCTGTACTGTTTTTAGTTGGATGGAGTCCTTCTGGTACTCCTCCCTATGCTATTGTAAAAGTTTGTAAATGGTAGACAGGGTAGGGGAGCTAGACGCAGTGAGGGCAGGGGCCTGCATCCCTGCCCCAAAGTCCTGCCCCGGATGAGGAGCAGCAAGAGAGGCTAAAGAGACAGCTATCTCTGAGACTGAAGGATGAGAAACTGTGGTTGTAAGCTCAATACCACTGGGATCCCAGAAGAGCTCCTCTTCTGATGTGGTAATTACAGTATCCAGGGCCCCCTGAGTAAAAGCTGATGTGACCAGATCTTCAATTTGAGTGGTTGTAGTGAAGCTAGTTGCAACCTCCGGTCTGCTGATATTTGATTACAGATTACCAAGTTCATCTCCGGCTCTTATAGACAGCCAGGCCATGAGACTATCCATAGCACCTGTACTCCCAGGATAATGATCCCTGGTGTCAGTATCAGACAAACTCTCAGTCTGACAATGAGAAGATGCCTCAAGGGAGTTCCTATAAGTTAGGAGCATGAGATGGAGGTTGTTGAGTAGCTGATGTGGTTTCAGTTGTGCTGCTTCCCATTTCTATGATATCCACAGAGTCCTCTGATGTCCCAGAGGGAAACCTATGGGCACCAGTCTTCTGTAGCCCTCTTAGTAGGAGCTTGGGATTGGGCTGAGTGGAAGCTATGGGCTATGCTGTCTCCCCTAATGGCACCTCTTCTGAAACAGCTGCAGAATTTTCAGAATGAGCCTCTCCAGAAGTACACAGGGAGGTGTCTTCCTCCTCCTGCTATACAAGCAGCCGACTGTTGGGGAGAAATGTAACGGTCTAAAGTCCTCTGAGAAGATGTTGTAGAGGTTAATGTAGGTAGAGATTCTGCATCCATGTCATCCGATAATTTCAGTTTGGCCCCCAGAGTCTTATTTTAGCAACGTATACACCTCCACAGCAAGCTTTGTAACAGGTGACTGTGTGCCCCCAACTAAGGTGGATGGGAACCCCACTAGTCGACGTAGTAGTCAAGGCTTTACCAAGCTGGGGCCTCTTTCTCCTTGTTCTCTGTGGGCTAGGGCTATTAAGGCAGGATAGAGAGATTCGAACCACAGCATCTCCCCGGACCATTGACTTAGCCAACATCTTGGTGAAAAAGTATCTAAGGATAACTTTCCAAAAAAAAGCAGAAAGAAAAAGCCTTAAGTTCAGCAATAACCCCTCACCGGCCTTAAACAGTAGTTGCAAAGCCAAAACACAGAGAAAAATGGTTGATGCACTGTTGCAATCAGTCACCCAAGGTTTCTGCTATAGTCCCTGCTGCTGCAACTTTGTAGCAGCCTAGAACAAACAGTGAAAACATCCTGTCACCATTAACAGCTAGAAGAAGACGAGGCCGCTTGCCATGCTGCTAAATATCCATTTGACAAACTGAGGCGGATTAGAAAAATGCCCCCTGGTGATCCAAAAACAAGTATTGGTGTAGCTAATAGGTCTCGCCTTTGGGAATTTATAAGTATTTAGCTATGCAGCACATTATACATTTATCAGAAATAAACTGCGTTGTTCATTCCTTCATACACTTGGCATTAGACTGTAATTGTCAAAACATCCCCCAGAGGGCAGTACAATAGAAAATAGCATTTGGAAGAAACATGGGCCCTCATTATGACATTGGCGGCCAGCTGCCAGCCACACTGGCAGTGGCAGTAGGTCCGTCGCCAGGCTGGCGGTAAAGACTGCCAAATTATGACCATGGCGGGGATCCCTCCCATAGACAGCCAATGTACTACCCGAAACGGCAGTGTGGTCCGTCCACTGACCACGGCAGTTGCCATCTTCATGCTGGCAGAGGACAACACCCCAGCCACCATATTTATGACATAGCAGACTGCCAGGAATTCCGGGCTGGTACCTCCGCCACCAAAAGCCTGGCGGAAACACATCATATAAAAGGAGACACTCAACTCCAGAGACACAGAGGAGTCCGTGGCCCCCATGGAACCCGAACTAGAAGTCCTGCCGATGCTGTACCACACAATGGCAGTCCAGGAGCAGCAATGCTGACGATGACATTGTGTACAGCTGCCACGCACACAAGGGAGGGAGGGGAGAGTGACACTCCCACATGCACAACACACACCAAACACACATACCACACACCGAGAACTATCTGCAGTGTTATTCAACAACAACATAATCCAGGAGCAAAGCCAGGACATATACTTTTAGTCCAACCACTGTAATTAGGTGGGAACTGCGACCTCAATTGAAAATATATATATATACATATGAACAGAAAGGGTTATTGGCCAGTCCCATGTCATTTAAAAGCCACAAGGCAACATCCAAGGCCCAATTTGACTCCTGACAGCCCAAGTCACTCCACTGGGAAGAGGCATCATGGTGATGGTAGGCAGGCACCTCAGGGGGTGGGGGGTGGCAAAGCTTTTTTCTTGGGAGGGGGTCCTTGGACTTGGGTGTGGGAGGGGTGGGTCCTTGATCCAGTGTTTAGGGGCCGAGGTAGTTGCTTGGAGCGGGGTGCCGGAGTGCCACTCTTGTGCCCCTTAGTGGCAGGTGTAGCTTTAGGGGGAGTAACAGGCGTGGACTGGGAGCTGGAGGTACTGGGCTGGGGGAGAGGGATCTTCCTCTTACGGGCAGGATGGGGGAGGGAAGAGGTAAAGGCGGGCAAGGAACAGTTTCTTAGGTCCAATGGGGTGGGTTCTGGGAGGAGGTTTGGGAGTGGAGGTAGAGGGAGTGGTTGTAGGAGGAGTAGGCATGCTGGACTTGGTTGCAGGTGCATGGACAATGTGAGGTGGATGGCTGTTGAGTGTCTGAGTGGGAGCGTTTATGTGTTATTGGAGGGTGTGGGCAGACAGGGTGGGAGAGGACAAACAGGGCATGTGTATTTATGTTGTTGTGGTGTCTGCAAGTGAGGTGGGTATGCTGCATGAGGTTGTGATGATGGTGGTGGTGACTGCACATGTGGTGAATGGGGTGCTTGTCTGCGTGTCTGCTGATGTGATGACTGTGGGCAAGGCTGTACAGGTAGCAGGATCTGGGACTGATGATGCAGTGCATGCAGGAGTGTGTGTTGATGTGACTGTGAGGGAGGAGACAGTGGAGGCAGTGGCTGTTTGTTAGAAATGGGGTCTCTAGCTGGCAGTCGTTTTGCACCTTGTGTAAGTAAGGACCCTCACCCTAGTCAGAGTAAGGGAGATACTTGCTTAGATAACCCCTGCTCAAGCCATTGGTAGCTTGGCACGAGCAGTCAGGCTTATCTCAGAAGCAATGTGTAAAGCATTTGCACAGAACACACAGTAACACAGTGAAAACACTACAAAAGGACACCACACCAGTTTTAGAAAAATAGCCAATATTTATCTATTTAAAACAAGACCAAATACAATAAAAATCCAACATACAGTAATACAAATGTGAATTCTGCAAGATTTACTCAAAAATACAGTTCCTTGAAGTCAATAGCTCCACCTGGGGCTATTACGGCATCGTGATCAACAAAACCAACAGTTCATGCCGGCCGTGGCATCGGGGCCAGCTACGGTGTTGGGAAGACCAGCAACAAGTACCTTGGATTTGTAGGGCGTCGTGATTTTCGCAGTGAGCTCCAGAGAGCGGCGTCGCTGACGTCGCGTGTTGGTTCCAGAGTCGGTGGAGGAGTCGTCGGGCCCTTGAAGTCACACCCGATGCAGATTGAACTCTGGGCTGATGAAGTCAGGAGTGCTGGCGTGGATGGCGTCGGGCTGCGGTGCGAAGTGGGACGATGCGATGTGCAATGCCCCCAGCTTAAGGTGCAGGCAGTGGCTCGGTGATGGCGTACATCAGCTTAGGTGAGTCCAGGGCTGCGGTGTGAAGTAGGGCGGCACAACATTCCGTGCCCACAGGTCACGGTGCAGGCAGCGGCGGTGTTTTTGCGGAAGCGCTGTTGTTGGTAGGCCCAAGACAGCGGGGCGGGACAGTGCTTTGTGACCCTCGCGAGCGGTGTCCACAGACCACTGTGCAGGCAGGGATGCCTGGTGACGACACTGGAGTTGATGGTGCTGGCGTCGGTGGACCGGGGTTGGGGTGCGGGACGGGAAGGTGCTTCGTGCTCCTCATGACCGGTGTCCACAGGCCACGGTGCAGGCAGTGCAGCCAATGTCAGCAGGAGCATCATTGTCTGGTAGCAGGCGATGCCGGGATACAGGGCCCACAGGGGGGTAGTCGTCTGATGACGATGTCGATGAGACCAGGGTCGCGGTGCGAAGCGGGGCAATGTGACTCCATGCGGCATTGACAGGTCACGGTATAGCCAGCGGCTTCATTGGCGGCATCGAAGTGGTTTCTCCTCTTGAACGGCACAAAACACACAGTTCCCAGTGCTGCAGGTCGAGGAAACTGAAGTCTTTGGTGTCCCTGAGACTTTCAATTGGAGGCAAGCTCTACTCCAAGCTCTTGGAGAACTTTCTCAAGCAGGACACACAACAAGGTTCACCCTTTGCACTCTTTTCAGGCAGAAGAAGCAACTGCAGGCCAGTCCAACAAAGCAACACAGTAAAGGGACAGTACTCCTCCTTCAGCTTTTCAGCTCTTCTCCTGGGCAGAGGTTCCTGTTGATTCCAGAAGGATTCTAAAGGTCTTGGGGTTTGGGTCTTCTTCTTATACCCTTTTCTGCCTTTAAAGTTGGCAAACTTCAAAACAAAATCTCAAGTGTTTGCCATATCCTTCCTTGTCCAGGCCAGACCCCAGACACACACCAGGGGGTTGGAGACTGCATTGTGTGAGGGCAGGCACAGTCCTTTCAGGTGTGAACGACTACTCCTCACTCCTCCCTCCCCTCTAGCTCAGATGGCTCATTAGGATATGCAGGCTACACCCCACCCCCTTTTGAGTCACTGTCTAGAGAGGTGAAAAACAGCCCAACTGTCAAACTGACCCAGACAGTCTATCCACAAACAGGCAGAGAATGGTTTAAGCAAGAAAATGCCTACTTTCTAAAAGTGGCATTTTCGAACAGGCAATTTAAAAATTAACTTCACAAAAAAATGTATTTTTAAATTATGAGTTTAGAGACCCTAAACTCCACATTTGTATCTGCTCTCAAAGGGAATCTGCGCTTTACGGATATTTAAAGGAAGCCCCCTTGTTAACCTATGAGAGAGATAGGCCTTGCACAGTGAAAACCAAATTTGGCAGTATTTCATTGTTTGGACATATAGAACACACTAGCATATGTCCTACCTTAAACATACACTGCACCCTGCCCCTGGGGCTGCCTAGGGCCTACCTTAGGGGTGCTTTACATGTAGTAAAAGGGAAGGTTTGGGCCTGGCAAGTGGGTACACTTGCCAAGTCAAATTGGCAGTTTAAAACTGCACACACAGACACTGCAGTGGCAGGTCTGAGACATGTTTACAGGGCTACTAATGTGGGTGGCACAACCAGTGCTGCAGGTCCACTAGTAGCATTTGATTTACAGGCCCTTGGCACCTCTAGTGCACTTTACTAGGGACTTACCAGTAAATCAAATATGCCAATCACGGATAAACCAATCAACAGTACAATTTCAATAGGGAACACTTGCACTTTAGCGCTGATTAGCAGTGGTAAAGTGTGCAGAGACAATAAACCAGCAAAAACAGAGTCCAGTACACCATAAAACCAGTAGGTCAGAAGGCAGAAAGACAGGGGAGACACGCCAAAAAGCTGCCAGGTCTAACACTGTTGTAGTATGTGCTTCTGTGTGTTGGCTATGTGTGTGCCTGTGGAGAGAAGTGTGGTGCCTTTGCTTGTCAGTGCGAGTCCTGTCTGTTGTCTTGGGTGCATTCTTGTCTGATTTTGTGCATGAGATGGGTTGGGGAAGAGGGCTTTGGAAGTGGGAACAGGCAGTTGGAGAGGAGACGGCAGAACCATGGACACTGGCTGCCGTCAACAAGGAGGCCAGATCCTGAAACGATCTCTGTAGGGCAGCCAGGCCACCGTAAATGCCCTCTAGGTAGGCACTGCATTGCTGCATCTGGAATGCCAGCCCCTAGATGGCATTCACTATGGCAGACTGCCCTACAGAGAAGGATCGCAGGAGGTCAATAGCCTCCTCGGTGAGGGCAGCAGGGCTGACTGCTGCAGGGCCTGAGGTGCCTGCAGTGAAGAAGACTCCCACCCTCCTGGGTGAGCGGGCACAGGCAACTGGGTGGGGGCTCCTGAGAGGGTGGTGCTGGTACGGGGGTGGCAGAAGATGTAGTAGCTGGGGTGGTCCCAGAGGGGTCCGCCACCACCAAGGAACTTCCATTGGAGGAGGAATCAGAGTCTGCAGACATGGCTCCAGTCTCCCTGTGGTGCTCCCCTAGCCCTCCAACCCACTGGTTTCCATGCATCGGTGGACTCTGCCTCCTGGGTCCCTTGGGCTGTAGCTCCCCCACTCGCCAGTGCCCCTGCTCCTTTGCCAGATGATGCTAATGCACACAAGGACAGGATGAGAAAAGGAGAGAAGATGGGGTAGAAAGAAAGGGAGCACAGGGTCAATCACAGCAACAACAGCACACATGGCATACACATCACAAACACTCACTGGGACTGTGCAGTATGAACCACAATGACACACCATCACCTGGGTACAAGAGCAGTAAAGAACACAAACACTACCATCTGCACTCCTACTGGGACACACTAAGCCATGTCTGCCATGGTATGCTAGGTACTTACTAATACCAAATATACATACCACCCTACATTGCTAAGCAGGACCCCACAAGAATGGCTAAACCAGCATATTGGGGCATCCACTGACTGGAACATTGCACCCAAACCCCATGGCAGGCAACAAAAATAAATACCACACAGTCTGTACTCACCTTCTTAAGGCTGCTGTGCTGCCCTCAAGCGCCCATCCACTCAGGATTGGCCACCGCCAGTATGTGGGGCATTAGGGGGTCAGGGTCCGAGGGGCATCCCTCCCTCATTGGGAGGCCGTCCCCAGCTGGGCCTCCGCGGTCTTCTGGGCCCAGCGTCTCAGGTCCTCCCACTGTTTCATGCAGTGGGTGCTCTGCGGGCTATGGTCCCCCAGGGTCTGCACTTCCTTGACATGGCACGCCACAACCCTTTCTTCTGATGGGCACTGACCTGCATAGGGAACACAGAGGAAAGGCACCATGAACTCACACACCATTCTGTAACAGAAATGGCTTACATACTGCGTAGATCCCACATTAAGCACACACATGACCCGCACCTCTGCACACACTTTGCATGCAGCCAAAACTCCTCCTCCAAAGGACACACTGCCAGCACACACATACATCTTCATGCATCTATGTTGCATCCAACGTACCCATGATGTACTCACCTGTTGGTCTGGAGGCCCATACAACTGCCCATACAAGGGTAGGACCCCATCCACAAGCCTCTCCAACTCCTCCGATGTGAAGGCTGGGGCCATTTCCCCTGTAGCACGGGCCACTGCGGGTTCCCCACACAGGACACAGCAGCACACGCAGTGGATGTGTTGAGCTGTAGAGAGTCAGGAATCAAGTGAAGTGGTACAGAGAAAATGGCAGTCACGTCTGCGGCAGTAAACACTGTCACCACCGGCGTAGATCATCATTGGTTCCTGTGCTCCATAGAGCTCCATGTTAGCCAATGAGGAGTTGCACGGCGTTACAGACCACCTTCTGCCATGACGCCAAACGCTGGCGGAGTGAGCTCACTCCCACCTGTCCCTGCATACAGGACAGGCGGTTGTCATTTCCTAATTCTGCTACTTATGTTGGACAATTTAATGTGCGTCATAGTTATCGATGGTTCACACCAAGAGAATTCCAGTCTGCTACATATATACATGCATTGTGTACTGTGATATTTTTCTGTAGTCACACACATCTCATGTTTGGTTCACTTAGATACCTACCACTGCAGAGGAGGAGGCAGGCACCCGTGTACAGACCCCTAGTGGACTTGGCTACACTGGAGGTGTAGCCAATCGTCTGGACAGGGCCACAATTACTGAGCTGTGTCAACAATTGGATCCAGATTTGATTCCTGCTATCCATAGCACTACAGAAGTACCCACTGCAGTATAGGTACCGTCAGTGCTAAACTTCCTGGCAAGTGGCTCTTTCCAGTGACAGTGGGCTTGGCTGCAGGAATGGCACAGCCAATGTTTTCGATTGTGCTTGGAAGGGTTTTGGCTGACTTGCTCAAATGCATGAGTTGCTACATCTCATTCCCCCAGGAGGAAGATTTGCCCAATGTGAAGGCTGGATTCTACACCATGGGACACATGCCACATGTGATTGGGGCCATTGTCAGGACCCATATTGCCTTGGACCCTCCCAGGGAAATGAGCAGGTCTACAGGAATAGGAAGATGTCCAGATGGTGTTTCCTTGCTGATCAATACATCTCCCACGTCACTGCCAACTTTACTGGATCTGTGCATGATGCCTATGTGTTGAGGAATAGCAGTGTCCCACAGGTGATGGCACGACTACAGAGGCACAGAGTGTGGCTCATAAGTGAGTTTGAGTCTTCACACAATGTATGTCACTGTACGCCAACTGAAGTTGTACTCCATGCCATTGTATAGGAGTAATGTGTGTCCCTCACTACTTCCAGGTGACTCCAGCTACCCAAACCAGTCCTGGCTGTTAACCCCAGTGAGGAATCCGAGGACAGGGGCAGAAAATCGGTATAATGAGGCACATAGCCATACCAGGAGAGTGGTTGAACGCAAATTTGGTCTACTGAAAGCCGGGTCCAGTGCCTCCATTTAATAGGTGGATCCCAATGCTACACCCCAAAGAAGATCTGCCAGATAGATGGTGGTGGCTTGCTGCATGCTGCACAATTTGGCCCTCAGACACCATGCACCTTACCTGCAGGAGGAGGGAGGAGACAATGCACCTATGGCAGCAGAGGACACTGTTGACAGTGAGGAGGAGGAGGAGGAGAAGGATGTGGACAACAGGATACATATGATATAGCAGTACTTCCAATGATACTCAGTCGAGATTGTACTTCTGTTCATGTCTCCATTACAGTTAAGTGCTGTGTGCCTTCTGTGTTGTGTCAAGCAATACCTTTACTTCTCAAGTGACTGACACTTATGCTTTCCCTATTTGCAGATGTTGGTGAGGTTAGAACTGTGTACTGATGTGATGACTACAGACTACTTAAACACATGTGTTGGATGGAGGCACACATTACAAGACATTTGCACAGGCAAATACTCCTGTTGGGTCCAATGGTGTTTATTTAAGTGACAGAAAAGAAGGGATAGTGCAATAGAGTGGGGTGATGGTGGACGAAACCTTCAACAGTTGGTTTGTAGCACAGTTCCATTATCCATGGGGCCATAGGAAAAGGAGCAATGGCAGTCTAAAGTAAACAAGGGGACTCAGTGGCACACAAGGGGGACATTCTGGAGAGGCTCATTTCCTGGTGGTGGCCTTGGCAACAGTCTCTGGTGTCAGTCTGGCTCGCAGGGAACGTTTGCAGGGTGGTTTATCTTCTGCAGGGGGAGGGGTGCTATGGCCTGTGATTGGTGTTGCAGGTCCCCGTGTCCACTAGCTGCAGCAGATGTTGATGGCTGGTGAGTGGACTGGCTAGTGGAAGTGGGCCGCTGGTGTGCTCTGTTCTCCCGCATCGTGTTGACCATGTCAACCAGCATCCCTGCAATGGAGGCCATGTTGACATTTAAGCCCTGCAACTGCTGCATGACCTCCTGGTGGTGTACCCCCTGCAGCCGCTGGTTCTCCTGCGTAATGGTGATCATCTGGCCCATCCTGTGCTGGGATTGTTTGTATGCCCCTAGGACATGTGTGAGTGCCTCCTGGGCAGTTGGCTCCCTGGGTCTGGCCTCCCCTTGGTGCACAGCTGACCTCCCACTGTCCCTGGCGACCTATGCCTCTGTCCCCTGAACTGTTTGCCCACTACCTCTTACACCAGAACCTTCACTATCTTGTCTGTGTGCTATCGACTCAGGTACCTGTACAAGTGGGCACACTATTGATCGACGTGTCCTGGGGACAGAGGTTTGGGGAAGTTGGCTGGCCGCTGTGGTGTTGGAGTCAGGGGGGACTGTGGTGGACTGGCTCTGGGATATGGAAGCCAACCGACCAGTGATCCCAGATGGGCCAGGGAGTTCGTCCAGATCGGGACATCCAGAGTTGCTGTCATCACTGAGGGCATCTTCTGCTGGTGGACTGGGTTGCCATGGCACATGCTCGCCGCTGACATTGGCTGGGGTGCCTGTGAACATGTAACTGATTTGTTACAGTCATTGTCTGTCACATATTCGGCATTTCGGGCTTCCCTTATGGGTCTGATGTTGTCCCCCCACCTTTGGTTAGTGTATGGTGATGGATTGTGGGATTGGTAGTGCTACATGCTGCCCAAGCATTGCTGTTGTATGTGCATGCAGAGCTGGGAGGGGTGTGCTTTCAGTGGGTAGGCAATGCAGGGGTACGCAATTGAGGGTGATTATGGTGGTGGTGCACTGTATGGGATGGAGTGGGGTGTAGGGAGTCAGGGTGAGGGTGTGACATGCCCTGCAGGTATCGGTGGAGGTAGGGTAGAAATGTTGACTTACCAGTGTCCAGCCCTCCAGTGACTCCAGTGAGGCCCTCAGGATGCAGGATTGCCAAGACTTGCTCCTCCCATGCTGTCAACTGTTGGGGGGGAGGTGGGGGTCCACCATCAGTCCTCATGATGGTGACCTGGTGCCTAGATGCAATGGAACACATCTTCCCCCGTAGGTCGTTCCACCTCTTTCGAATATTGTCCCTTGTGCGTAGATATTGTTCCACGGAGTTCACCCTGTCCACGATCCTCCGCCATAGCTCCATCTTCCTGGCAATGGATATCTCCTGAACCTGTGAGCTGTGGCTCTACCCTGATAATTTCCTCCACCATCACCCTCAACTCCTCATCTGTGAAACGGGGATTCTTCTGTGGGGACATGCCTATTGTGGGGTGGGTGTAGTGTGTATGATGTGCAGAGGGTGTTAGGTTTTGAGGTATGGAGTGTGGCGTATGATGTGTGACGGCTGTATAGGTGGTTGTGGTTTGAGTATGCAGTTCTGTAAATGCTTGCACTGGCAACGTGTAGCTAGATTTTGGCGTTTGCAAAGGATTATGGGTTGTGTGGGGGTGTTTATAGTGCTATTGGTGGGTGTGTACGTTGTGTGTATATGTGTCAGGTGTGGTTTTTTTTATCTGGCCAATGTTGGCTCCTGTTGGTTTTGGGTGCCCACTTCTACCACAGCGGTGTGTACCACCAATGGCTGACTGCCGTTGACTTTCCGCTGTGGTGATTCGTGGGCCATAATTTGGGGGGCGGTGCATTGCTGGCGTAGCGGGGAGGGTGGTGGGTCTGACAGTTTTTCGCCTCCATTGGGTCTGGCAAAATTGTGCTGTGGCTGGTTTCTGCCGGTTTTGTGTTTGTGTGTCATTATCTGGCAGGCGGATTGCTGCCTCTGCAGCAGCCTGTTGGCGGACGTCACCACGGCGGTCTTCGGAAAAGACCGCCAATGTCATAATGAGGGCCATGGTCTTGTAACCATATAGTCAGTCCTTAGAGGGCATATCCACATGAAAAGAGAAGGGCAAACAACATTCCAGTGTAACCATATATTCAGCCCCTAGAAAATATAGTGCAGGCCTGCTAAAATATTATCATAAACAGCGAGATGCCAGAGGAAGAAGCAACATACTGCCACAAGAGCAAAGTGGAGAGGCAAAAGAAAAAAGGTGTGCACCAACACTTAGGTATATGGTCAATCGTACAAAGAATCCATGTAACAGGGTTACCTTGCCTGAACCAAGGTAGTAACAAAACAGCCTCAAGGGGGATCAAACCTAAAGCAGTTACCTAACCAAAGAAATTTTGAAAGGCAGGCCAAGGATCGAATGAAAGTGATGGACGTGTGATGGGTGGGGTGAAAGCCCACAGAAGTAGAGTATAGCATGTTGCCTAAGCTCAACCTAATCCGCTCTCCCTCGCCAGGGAGGCACCTTCTGCTGGGCCACAGTCCGACTCTCTCATGCTCAGGAAAAAGCCTCCCACCAAGCTGCAGATCAGATCTCCCTCGTCCGGCAGGAGATGCTGTCCACTGCAACAGGTGAAAGCATCCATGGTTAGCTGTTGGCTAGGGTGATCAGGTGTCCCGGATTTGCTGGGACAGTCCCGGTTTTTCACCAGCTGCCCCGATAGATTTGGGGAAATTTAGCTCATGCCTCGGTTTTTAGAGAGGGTTGAATGAAAATAGTGGGATGTGTGTTTTTATCTTTTCTAAACTAGGGGTACTTAACAGCGGCTATAAGAAAGAAATGTAATTAAAAGAAATGACACTGCATATAAAAAATATATTTTATTTATTTTCTTAGTGCCTCTTCTGTAATTCTGTGCTGATGAGCGCCGTCATTCTGTGCACCTGGTTAAAGAAAAATTGTAGTCCTTCAGTTTTTGAGAAATGTCCCGGTTTTCGGTTTTAAAAATCTGGCCACCCTACCATCGGCCCTCTGTGACACTCTAGGCTTGTCACAACTGCGTCCACCGTCAGTGCCAAACTCCCAGAAATATACCCCCAAAGCTCTCCAGGGGTGATTGCTGCACCATCAGGTTTGGGATGCGGGGTCCAGCTCTTACAAGGCAGCCAGGGAAATTGAGGCTCAGGTGCTGCTCGGGAGAGCCTTGCGTCTACAGACGGCTAGCCCAGCGCTGCTGTCGATATGTTTACATTGAGCGATTATGCCTACACTTAGGAACCTATAATAGACGTGCCTGCTCCCTCCTGCTAGTTTACCTGTAATAAATACTGTTTTATGTTGTGTCAGTTAAAATATATAGCAAACCCAAACCGTCACCATTTTTGTTATAGATGGATGGGTTCTGCCCGAAGGATGGCCGAAATCCTGCTGTGGCCATGCCGGCAGATGGCGGTAAGGTGGTGCTGCTGCCAGCAGCAGTGCCACGCCAGTAGACTGTCGCCAGCAGTATTATGAGAATTATTACTGCCTGGAGGTGTTCTGCTTGCTGATGCTGCTGCTGCCAACAGCGCCCCGTCCCGTCTCCTGCCGGAGGACCCCCTGGACACAGGCAAGTGGGTGCTCCGACAGGGGAGGGGGGGTGTTGTGTGTGTGTGGGGTGTGTGCTTATGTCTGTGCATGCGTGTATGCGGGTGTGTGTTGCGTGTTGTATGTGTGTGCATGTTTGGGGAGTGAGTGCATGTATGTTGAGTAGTGTGAATACATGTCTGCGTGTATGTATGTAAGTTTGTGTGGATGTGAATGGATGTATGCATGCGTGGATGAATGTGGGAATGGGAGTGTGTATGCGTGTGTGCGTGTGTGAAGGGAGGGGCGTGTATGAAGGGGGGTCTGGAGAGGAAGGAAGGTGGGCGGGAACCTGTGGAGGGGGTGTAGGGGAGAACCCTATCAGTGAGATGGAAGGGATTCCCTGTCACTGATAGTGCCTACCGCCATGGTTTTTGTGGCAGTAAGGAAGCCACGAAAACCGTGGCGTTAGGCGGGGTCATAATCTGGCAGGTGGGCAAGTAACGGCTGCCGGGCAGGAGATTGATGTCCCCAGCCCGACGGTCGTTACCGCCGTGTCTGTCGGTGTATATCTTCAGCCAAATCGCCAACATCATAATATGGAGGAAAGTACCGCCAGCCTGTTGGCAGTACTTTCCTCCATATTGCTGCCAACCGCGAGGGTCATAATGACCCACTCTGTGTCTTGGAGTTGAGTTGAATGATGTATAATATTTTCTTTCAACTCTTGTAACAGGTCTTCTTCTTGCCTCGTTTTATGTTTGATGCTTCTATAGGTTTTTATTGAAAACCTTCTAATGTGTCCTGCATTTGTTTTATTTGTTTAACCAGATGCTTGTTTCATTTGCAAAGTTTTTTATTAACTGTGCAATAAACATACTGTAATCACTTCCCTAACTTGTAAACATG
This sequence comes from Pleurodeles waltl, assembly GCF_031143425.1. NCBI lineage: Eukaryota > Metazoa > Chordata > Amphibia > Caudata > Salamandridae > Pleurodeles > Pleurodeles waltl. The sequence goes on from NC_090448.1 coordinate 792,564,527, forward strand.
GCATGTTCCTTTCCTTTGGTGCTGTCAATATTTTGACAGCTTTGTATCGCTTTCACACACTTTTACATAAAATGGTAATTACAATAGGAACATACCTGCTCAGCACTGACAGGCACTGTGAGAAAGGCTCACTTCCTTCAATCTCAACTCCAGAGTTCTCAATCATGCTCTGTCCTAAAACCCCAAACATAAATGTCCACAACCTGAACTTGCCCAGGCACCGAGAGATGACTCACTCCACAGTACGTACCATACGGCAGTTACATGTTGCATGAAAAAAAGTCTAAACTACAGAAACTCAACATCTGGAAAAAGCAAATATTCTTGGGAAATTTAAGGAAAAAAGCAAAACTTGGACGTAAACAGGACTTCATCGCTGAAACGGATAACCCTAGCTGTTTTTACAGTCATTTGTTGAGAAAAAGATATGTTGTTTGCCTTTAGATTTAATGAAATTAATATAGCATCCAACAGACACTCATTTAAATGGCAGTTCCTAGTTGCTACTGAGTCTGTGATCTGCGGGACCCATCCCACTTAAAGCCCAGATTTTAGACATAGTTCTGATAAATGAGTCGGTAACAGCTACGTCATTTCAGGTATATCTATAGCCTGAATCTAAGAGCTTGTTAGGAAGGGAGATGACTGCTGTCTGACACATGATGGTGTATGATCAGTGTAACCTAGGTAATAGCTCTATGGTCTCCGGCTCTATGACCACAGTAGGATGAAAGATAAATCTCCTATGAAAGCCCTAAGTCTGTATGAGCTGTATGAACTGTGACCTACCTCTGCCTATAACCTCCGTATTATGAGACGAATAAACTGCCCTGTCTGAGGCAAGAGCCAATGAGATCTGTGTAAGCCAAGAGATAACTGGGATGCGTGTGGTCGGAGTCTGTGCTATCTGCAGAACCAGAAGGATAGCTTGGTTGTCTCTGTCTTCGGTGCGTCTGCTGCTCTCTGCCTTCCTCCCCTAAGACCCGTGCCTCGCAGTCCGCCTGGGGCGGGCGGGTGGAGGGGGGTCAGTGGGATGGCATGCTGCTGGAATGGGATAGGGTGTAAAGGAGAGGAGGGATGGAGACTGTGATATGGCTTCCCATATGTCTCCCTGCTCATTGTGGAAGCAGCTGTGGGCCTCACTCAAGTCTTTGTTTCCAGGGTACTCAGGAGAGCGAGGGCCCCGCCTGGGGGCTGCTGTGTGGCACACGCGACCCATTGTCTGGGGACAATAGAGGTCCTCGGATGAGGCCTTTGTCCTGTCACCGCACCTACCCCCTGTCAGGACTGATGGAAGTGATGAGTACTCCCTGACTACCCCCTCCCAAATACCACCGGAGACACCCCATTAATCCAGACCTCGGGCCTGATAGAAAACGGTTTTGCAGGAATACATTTGCAGATCAATTAAGCTCCCCTCCCTCTGACTCCATCTGAGAGTGCAGCCTCGACAGCTGTCTGCAGGATAGCTTTGCTACCCAACCTTACTCTCGCGATAAACGAGCTTTGGGGACACTTCTGCTGTCTCATGGGTACGAGAGCGATATAATCTGCTGCTGCATGTCCAGGTCTGTAATATTTATGGAAAACGAAGGATTGCTCCGCTCCGTGAGACCTATGCTTGGTGAGAGGAGTGTAACCTACGACTGCTTTTCTGCCTCATGTCTGAGCCTGTACATTTTTTAACCTGTCAATTGGGGCCCGAGTCTGTGAAGTCTTGTGATCCAAGGTACAGCACTGATACCTGTACAACGGGAAATTCACGTAACTTTCGTGACTGATTTGCTTTTTTCATGTGCGATCTAGCAGAGCACCTTGGGAATAGCTCTACTGTCTATACGAAGTACAGGTCGTTAAGGTCTTTGAAAGCTGACAGAAAGCCCGAGTGTCTAGAGTTTGCTCAGCCTTTAATATTTGTCCCACCGCAGGGATAGGTTTTTTCCCCGAGGTCTGCACCTGAAGGATCTATGTAACCAGGGGCATGTCTCTCCTGTCTGAATACAAACACTGGGGGCTGGTTACGTGTTACTGGGGATCTGAATAACATCGCGCCGAACGCCATCGGCCCTTCCGCATTACTTTTAGAAAAATAAACTTAAACAGTCAAGTAGTGAGAAGGCCTGTACTTTATTTTGGAATTGTAATACATTTTGGTGTTCAGTTTTCTTTTTGTAGGTTTTGAGTTAATTTGAAAAATTCATGATTCTTTTCGTGTTTTGGCGTGCTGCCACTATGATTATCACAATTACAAGACATGCAACATATATAAAAAGTTGTTCACATATGTTAAAACGTATCTTGGTTTCTTAATCAGAGATATCCACGTAGATACCATATTTTGGTGACTGGATAAAATACTTGAAGACAGCCTCTGGTAGGGCAGTGAAATGTTATGAGTTGCTGAAGCATAGCATGTAAGACCAGTAAAACGTTTTGTGCGTGGTCCAATTGCAATATTTAAATTGCACTCCATACGCCTAGCGAGGTTGTGAAGCTTTGGGCGCCCGAAGCACTGGGGGCCCGCTGAAGCATATGGTTGTGTCTAATAAAACTCTGGGGCATATTTACAAAATAACGACGCTGCCCGGCACCACAAGCCATCTTGCAGTGTCGAGCGGGGCCATAAAGAATGTGCAGGGATGCGTCGTATTTCCAGCAGCGCTAGCACACGCTTGGCAGACTAGCCAATGCAGGCAACCTTGCACCATGGTGCAAGGTTACCTGCGTTGCAGGGATGATTATTTATGTGTAGGACGGGACACCTTCCTGCACATAAACAATCATTACTGGAATTTTCCTCCTTCAAGAAAGAGCAAGAAACAAGGAGAAATAAAGGTATTTCTCCTCGTTGTGCCACATTTATGCCACCCCTGGGATGGCGTGGGAATCTGGCGCATTCCCAGTCTTGTAAATCTGGGAATACATCAGATTCCATGGGTGTTGGGTGGGAACAACCACAGAAACTCCCATGGAACGTGCCTTTCATGCAGAGTAATGTGTGAAAAGGGGGCATATTTACAAGGCCATAAAAAGCCATGCAAGGTGGCTTTGTGTGGCCTTGTAAATATTGTCCGACACACTGCGCCACCGGAGCATAAAAAAAAGTGACGTTCCGTTTGCACTAGAGACTTGTAAAGTGCCCCTCTGTCTCACATTTTCAACTGAGAGGTATATATATGAGGGTTTGTGTCATGCTTGCACCACGTAACGTGGTACATGTGTGGCACAAACCTCTAAGTCATATTTTTGAAGCCACTTTCAAGTAAGGAAATGCAGTGCAAATTGCTGTGTTGCCTTGCTCTACGCAGAGAGGCATTCTATGGGTGTTGCGTGGGTGTTCCCATGCAACGTCCATGGTTTCTGATGCATTCACAGATTTACCAACCCAGGTAAACCTCAGAATGCACCAATGAGGAGAAATATATTTATTTCTCCTTGTTTGTTCCTCTTTCTATGTGTCCTGCATTATGCAGGGCACATAGAAAGAGGAAAAAGCCTCTCAGGATTGTTTTACACAAAACAATCCTGCATTCATTGCAGGCACCCTTGCACCATGGGGCAAGGTGCATGCATTGGCACTAGGCAGCCAAAAGGGCTCCAGCGCAGATGGAATGGACAGAAATGCGCAGTATTGGATAAATACAGCACATTCCTGCTCTTTCCCTGTGATGCAGGGCAGTGCAGCAAGGTGACTTGTTGCGCTGCGCTGCCCTGCACCACAAAACCCATAAACATGGGCCTGAGTCTGTAAAGTGTCTATTACAAAGCTTAATCGTTTGTGAATCTCAGAGGTTACCACCAAAGAATACTTTTAGTAAATCCCCTAAATGATGTCAGGCTCAAACTTTTGGTGTCCCAGATGTAATCAAGCACTGTGTCGGGCATCAATGTTTCACACTGTTTTACAGAGAATATTTGTGTGCTCACATATGCATCATAATTTACGTCAAGTAACAAATGTGTAACAAGGTGTCTGCTCCGCTAGAAATGTGTCCGGTAATAGCAATTAGGGAGTGATAGGATCTGTCAAGTGGTAACTTTCAGCTGTTAAAGTTACAAAAAGCTACAAAATGTGCATAGTAAAAAATTAAAACAACAGGATGATTCTGTGATTATTTTGTGTAAATAGGCCTTTAAATAAGGGTAGATTGGAGTGCAGTGGGGCAGACTAGGATAGATTGGAGTGGGTGGGGTAGACTGGAGTGGGGTAAGGTAAGGGAACATTGGAGTGGGGTGGATTGGTGTAAATTCAGGTGGACCGGGGTAGATTAGGGTGAAGTGGGGTATATTGGAGTGGACTGGGGTAGATTGGAGTAGGGTGGTCTGGAGTAGGTTGGAGTTGATTGGAGCAGATTTGAGTGGGGTGGGATAGACTATAGTGTAGATTGGGGTAGGGTGCAGTGTGGTAGTTTAGGGTAGATTGGAGTTTAGTAGGGTAAATTGGAGAGGGGTAGATTAGCGTGTGGTGGGGTAGATTGTGGTGAGGTGGAGTGGGCTTCATTTATGTGCATTGAGGAAGACTGGTGGAGTGGGTTAGATTGGAGTGGGGTGGGTTACATTGTTGTTGAGTGGGGTAGTTTGGAGCTGGGTAGATTGAAGTGGGATAGATAAGAATGGGGTAGATTGTGGTAGAATGGAGTGGGTAAATTGTAGTAGATTGGATTGGTGTAGATGGAGGAATTGGAGTGGAGTGGGGTAGTATGGAGTGAAATAGAGTAGGATAGATTGGAGTAGAGTGGGGTAGATTGTAGTGAAGTGGAGTGGGGTAGATTGGGATAGATTATAGTGGAGTGGGTTGGATTGGGGTAGATTGGAGTAGTTTGGGTAGACTGGAGTGGATCGGGATAGAAAGGAGTGGGGTAGATTAGAGCAGATTGGTGTAGATTGGGGTAAAATGGAGTGGAGTGTAGGGGCATAGAGTGTAGGAGCATAGAGTGGAAGGGCATAGAGTAGATTGACATGAAGAAGAGTGGAGTATACTGGACTGGCATGTCGTGCTGTAGAGTATCTTAGAATGAAGGGGCATAAAGATGAGTAGCGTAGTGTGTCATAGAGTGGAGAGACGTGAATTGTCGTAGAATGGAGTGGAATGTTGTAGAGTCGAGTGTCGTAGAATGGAGTGCAGTGGTGTAGAGTGGTGGGGCATAGAGTGGAGTACTGTGTTTTAGAGTGGGGTGGTATAGAGTGGAGTGGCTAAGTGTGGAGTATGCATGGTGTAGTAGCACACTGCCATTACATGCAACACATTTTCAACTGAAATGAGCGTTATTTTTGCAGAGAGATACAGTTTTACTCTGCACAAACGATAATGTGTGGAAATTTTATCACCTAGTGTATTGATGTGTTTTGAACATATTAAAATATTAGTTTTCACCACACTTCAGAATTACAAACAAACGTATTTTTTTACATTTCTAATTCTGATATATTCTGAAATATCACCACAGTTCATTTTTGTTGTGTGCTAAAATAAAAAGCCTCTCATTTCACAGCACGATTGTCACTTAAGTTCTCTCACTTTGAAGTCAGAGAAACGATCCTGACATTTAACCTCTGTCTTTGAATGCACAGCAAATGTGACAAGATAAAGACAATATTTAAAGACCTTTTTAGAGAAAATGACCACTTTATTCTGAAGGATACATCAAACTAGTAATGCCCCACCAGACGGACAAACTCAAGCTGGACAGAATAAAAAAAATAAAGCCAGCTAAATGGTAAGCAAGCAAATGTGAGTTACAAAGCCAATGGTCAGCAATGGGTGGAGTGCATTCCCAGGGAAGCTTTCAGAATGCCAACAAGAAGTTATTAGCAAACCAGACAGCTGCAATGTCTGGTAGGCTGCAACCTAAAATGGTGTTCAGTGAAACATCCAGGTTTTCTCTCCATTATCATACAGCAAAAACTCCTTAGTCCACATTCACAAACTCATTTTTGGCCGGACGCATACGTTTGTTACTGGAAATGGCATGTGAGGAACTGTACTCCTGCCACGCATGAATAGGCCTGAATTTTCTCCTCCAGAGTAAAGAGAAATGTGCAGTATTAAATACGAAAATGGTGGGGAGACGGTGAATTAAGGCATTGCCTGCCTTGAAAGTTTGCAAACAACCACAAATGTGTGAGTTTCCTGGCATTCACAAACTCCAATGTCCCCCTTTACCATCCTGGAAAAGATCACAGGTTTAGTCCAGCAAAGAGATGGAATAAATGCCATTGCTGTTTCGATCTTGGAGTGTATGTAGGGAAGATGTTTCAACACAGAGAACATTTTTACAAGTTCACAGAAAAAAGGGAGAAAATGTGTGTTTGCTCATTAGCTTGCATTTCCCCAACATGTAAACTTACACTACGTACATTATTCAATGGGAAAACGGGGCGGCAGGGAATCTGTTAAATGACATTGCATGCTGCATGCATAAAAACCTGTGCCTTGTGCATATTTCCAAGCGTTATACTGGTAATGTTACAACATTCCCAAAGTAGTAGAAAATCTGCGCTTGTTCTTAGGATTACTACGAAGGGTACAGATATACTACTCTTCTTTGTGAATTGTGCTTCTTGTGATTATTTGACCGGAAAGTCTATCCAGACCTACTCAGCCATCTTTCCTATACAGCATGGACTTTCATACGTGTTTGGAAAGCAAAGAATAGACCTTATCCTCACCTGAGAGTTGGGAGAGCCCACCCTACAAAGCTCTGTGCCACTCCTCAGGCCAGACATGAGGCTCAGGGATAGTCATAGGAGTGTCCATATAACTAGCAGGTCTTGTGATCTGAACTCCAGTAAACTGGCTGCTATGAGGGAACGGATATTGCTTCTTTCTGGCTGTTCTCAATAATTCTAGGTTCTATGAGTGAGCATGCTCGTCTGCGTTCTCATCCTTGCACTTAGGGGAACAGGCGAACAGTACACAAAACCTTTTTCGTGAACTCTCCTCTCATTGCTTTTCCTTCCCTTTGCCTGTGCCCATGGTAATGTTTGACGTTGCCCAGAAATGGCTAAGGACTATACGAACAACCAATAATTTGTTTAGTCGAGGCAGTGATCCGACTTTCATGGTGAGATTGATAGTTAGATTTCCTGGTTTCCCAGCAATCCAAGGTTTGAAACTGAGCTGTGGATAGTGAAATCGGATCTCCAGTTGCTAGATATAGTTCAATAGAGAAGTCATGGTGAGCGCATTGAGAGCTTTAGGTTCAGTACCTGGAACAGAAGATTATGATGTAATAGCGCTGACATCTAAAGGTCTACTCTACTGTTATGGTTGGTCATAATGCCTGAGCCACTGAGATCTTACTATACTGTCGGAGACCGAAAGATTTGCACAGCCTGAGAGACAGTTTTCTGTCTAATTCTCTGACATTGGTGCAATCTAAGTGATAACTCTGCAGCCTAAGTCCAAATGAGGGACCTGGCCTGCGAGAGATGGGTAACAAAACGAGAAAACGTTTCACTGTCTTAATTTATGAGATCTTCGTACCCTGGGGGAGAGCAGTGCTACCTTGGATTGAAGATGTGTGTGTGGGGAGGATGGGGAGGGGGTGTGGAGGAGTAGGGCTCTGCTGATTATGCTATTCAGTACCTGAGCAGGTGGTATCCGTGTGCATTGATGTTGAGCTTTACTGACAAGTGCCTGAATTTAACATCAGAGTTTGCTGTAGGATAATTCGGAAGCCTAAACCTGTAAGAGCTGTGTGACAACTTGGCTGTCTAACGTCTGCTTGTGTGTATCATGGGATAGCTTTGCTTTTGGAGGTCTGAGCCTTTAAGCTCTTGGTAACCAGAAGAATAACTTAGCTGTGTGGTGCCTGAGCGTGTGATAAATATGTAACTTGAGGGAGCGCTCTGTTATGTGAGACCGTAAAAGTGATGCAACCTGAGGGATAGCTGTACGGCCTAAGCTCAACTGAGGCTTTGGCCTGTGAGACATGGATAGCGAAAGGAGAAAAAATCCTCTGTATAAATTTAAGAAATCTTTGTAAGCAGTGAGATAGCTCTGATGTCTGAGGCCTGCCCCTATACAATTTGGTTATCCCTGGGAATATCTTCTATTTATGGCGTTGGGAACGGAACGTCCCTTTTATGGTGATGGATGGGCACCCCTACCCTGAATG